>NC_064248.1:65819500-67243500 GCF_003254725.2 Canis lupus dingo | reverse complement strand
CCCTGTAAACAGACCCTCCAGTCTCCATTTTACCCCACCAGGAGAGGAATCTCACACCTTAAAAGGCGGCTGTTACATATGTGGACAACTGTTAGATTGATCTAAACTCCCCTGTGAATGTATCTTTTGCTAAGAGGTACAGACTCTGCTCTCTCATAATACAGCCCTTCAGGAATTTGAAGACCATTCATTCACGTCCTGTCACTGCACTGACTGGACTCATTTGTGTACTGTTTCCTCATAAAACGCGGTTTTTATATCATTATCATTCTTTCATTCCTGCTATATACATTCTATACTTGCTAACTACTCTCATAAAATGAAAAACAAATTCACTAAAAGCAAAAATCTAAGACTAGTGAATTATAAGAGAAAAAGCCTATAAAGAAGAAGAAGAAAAGAAGAAGAAGAGGGAGACGAAGAAGAAGAAAAAGAAGAAGAAGAAGAAGAAGCAGCAGCAGCAGCAGCTGGGGAAGCAAAACAAAGAGTGGAAGATAAACACAGACGGGTTAGTTTATTACACAAATATTTTTGCCAAGAATTTGTGTATCAGGTTGGGGATTTAAAAATGAATTAAAAAAATAAAAAATAAATAAAAAATGAATACAAAAAAATTTTTAAAAATAAAAAATGAATACAGCACATTATTTTCTCTTACCATCTAAGTCTGAATGAGAAAGAAATGTAAGTAAATAATTGCAATCCAATGTGATATTTGGTATAACAAAATAATGCATTCTGAAATTGTAGGTTTATTTTTAATTTATTAATGTACCCAAATCTAGCTCCTTTCAGAGTTCCAAAATAATGTAAAAACGATTATCCTTTTAACTGTTTCTCTTTTTCTTAGTAATTGCCGTGATAAAACTTTGCTGCCTATCTAGAAACTGAGCACAAGTCCCTCAACCACTTCCTAGCATAAATCTCTACTGCAGAACAACGAAATTAGAAAATGGAGCAGCTAGTTCTATAACAAGGTAATGACACTTCAAAAACCATATCCCGCACTCCAAACAAAAGTCTGGGTTATTTCCTTTCACTTCTTTTGCTATTTCAAAAGAGTCAAGATTCCAGTCTCTTCCATGCACAGCTGCCTTCTTCCTCTAGGTCAGTTGCTCCAAATTCATTCTAAATGAGCCTTCGGTGAGGATATGATGTATTGTGCTGACTATACCTTTTTATATGAGCTCTAAGAAAACCAGATATTTGCTCCTATCTTCTTGAGGAAATGGATTCTTTTTGATTAGATTTTCTGAGATTTGGGTCAGAAATATATAGAGTGAATTTAATTCTATTAAATTCAAAAGAAAACTATATTAAAGGAATCAAGAGGCTTTCTTTTTTCCCAATAAATTTATTGGATGTAAGAGGGAGTGGGTAGGTGAAAAGATAACCCATTAAAACAAGTCCTATTGCTTGAGGTTTTGTAACTATAATTGTATTCCCCCTTTGTCTTTCTTTTTCATCCCTTATACACAAATACTCCATTCCTGCATTGGTTTCAAGTATTTTAATGATAAACTTTGAGTCAGAGAAATAATACATTGTGACAACCTTTTTTTTTTTTTTTTTTTTTTTTTTGTAAATGGTGGCAGTTTTTTCATTCATGCACCATTCAAAACTGAACAGCTATTTCTCAGGTGTTTTGGGCCAGTTATAAAAAGAAATATATTTTTTTATTTAAATAATATATTCATCTTGTCTGGGATAGATTAATTAAAGGACATATTTCTTTTATTACCTGTAGGAGAATAGCATACATTATAATAAATCGGTTTCCTGTTTTATAAACAATTAGGGAACAACCAGAAAACATAGAAATAGGGAGAATGCTATTTAAAAACTGGACCCTAATCATATTTAAAGATTAATAGAAAAGATATATTGTCACCTAACTTTTTAGAAGTTTTCTCAGCCTACCTCCAAACATATTTTGGGGGGTGGATGCATAGTCAGACGAACCAATTGCTTTCATCTTTGTCTGCTAAGGATAAAACGTAAGTTATGAGTTTCAGCCTATTGGTGAGTTACATAGCAGCTTAAGGGGAAAAAATAACTTTTAATCAAGTTTTGAATCCCTGCTTGTTTTTCCAAAGCACAATATAGATGCTATTTATAGTTTCAATGAAAAAGCTAGTAGTGTGTTTTCAACATTTTGTGTGTCTTGCTTTATGCTTAGGAAGCCAACATTACATTCCAAAGCCAGCTAAGTATTTGTCTCTGACAGCAAGATTTTCAAGGAGAATTTTTTTTTGAGAAATCTGTAATTAAACAATAACAGTGCTTGTAGGAAGCCAATTGCAGTTTTGTAAAATATATATCTTTATTACGAGCTTATTTCTTGAAGTTGTGCAATATCCATGCAACTGAAGTCAGGTAAAATCTTCAATAAAGTACTTTTTTAATAAACATGTGGGTTTCCTTCAAAGACTAGATGAGGCAATTCCTACCCAGCCTAGCTGAGGATATTCAGAATCATGCCTGATAATTTGATTTTATTTAGAGAGCTACTTAACTTCTGTATCTGTATTTCAAATATTTTCCATTCACTCCATGGGCTATTTTATTTCCCTTTCCCCTCACTAATAATATATGACTTATGCTTTTGTTAAACTGAGACGATATTGGCTATCTGATAGAATCTACCAAACTATCATCCTCCTCCTTTCAACATGTTTTAGTCTGTATATGTGTCCTTTCCAATTTATCCACAGGAAATATTTCTCAGATCCTTTTCCATGCCAAGTTTCCAACTGTACCTCACAGCTCCAACTGCACTTCCTTCAGAAATGCAAAGTCCTCTTCTTTTTCCTTAATCTTGAGGCCCTCCCTAAGAAGCCTTCCTATTTCTTGTTATTCTTTCATAAGCAAATGTCTTCTTCATTGAGGATGTGATACCTCATTTTTGTGACTATTCCCTCTTTAATATTTCCACAATTTTATTTTTATCATTTTACTAAAAACATACTTTCAACGATATCAAAAGATATCTTCTTATAAGACCCAGTGGCAAAAAAAAAAAAAAAAAAGACCCAGTGGCTCTTTCTGACAGATGGCAAGATATCCCTTAATAGATTCTCTCTTTTAAAATTAAGAAAATTTCTAATTTTTAGTTAGGTATATGACAACCCAGAATAAACACATGTCTCAATTCCCTTTTAATTAAGCGTGAACATAGAACTTAACATCTCACTGAATTTAGTCAATGGGATTCAATCATAGATGTCTTGAAATATTTCTAAGACATTTCTTTCAGAGCAAAGGTTCAGTCCTTCTTTCTTGAAATTGATACTGGCTGTATGAACATGATGGTTTGAGTTAGGGATCCTGATTTGGAGTCAAGAGAATGTGGAACAGCCTAAAAGAAGACTCAAGTCTTCACAATTTCTTATAATCACCCTGGCCTAAAAATTTTATCTCTAGACTTCTTTTTTTTTTTTTAATCTCTAGACTTCTTATATAAAAAATAACAATTTTGTCCATCAGCTAACTCTTCCTGAAAGAACACATCATGGTATTGACTCTTCTCCGAATCAACCTTTCTAGTCTGGCAATATTGCATATTTGTCCTCTGTTACATTAACTGTTCACTCCAAAAGACAATAAAATTCAACACAATGATATAACAAATTTAACTTATTACCCAGCAAGTATTTGATAATTGTCCGTTTCTTCCCATCCATTCGAATAATATCAGGTTCTCATTGTCACACAAATCTGCCTTCTGCTTTACTTCTTCACAGTTGTATGTATATGGTCTCTAACTAACTGAAATTTATTCTGCAACTTTCCAACAATTAAAACTATACACATGGCTGAAGAATCTTGTGAAAGGATACTTTTTATGTGATGATTTTGTCTTGAAGGAATGTTTTTATTGTTTTTTTTGTTGTTGTTTGTTTGTTTTTGTTTGTTTTAGTAATCATGTTTCTTCCTGAGTGGAACTTTAATTTGATACTTCATATTACTTCATCTTATCAATTGCTTACTTTAAGTCTGAAAATCAATATTTTCCTCTCCCGTGCTCTAGAAAAGAGGATGCAAACTACTATGGGTAGATAAAATAATTTCACAAAAAGAAAAAGATGGCTACAAGAAAATAAAAATGCGGAGGTCAGGGTAAAGAAATAGTACTACATTCATTTTGAGGAAACAGAGATTCAAAAAATGTGGTACTTTTCCATTTTGAACGATTGACGAAGGCTTTTACAAGAAGTGATAGACACAAGGCATATAGAAGAATGAAAGAAGAAAAAAACATAAGAATTAAGCAGGAAAGTGGAACTTTACTGAAAATGTTGAAAGAATAAGAAAATCCTACTTTACCTACATCACAGCTTTGTCTGCGGAAGGGAGGGAAATTACATAGAAAATATATTGGCTCACTCTGTTGAAGCTTTTAATTCCCAAAGGCGATACTTACACTTAATTGGATTTACACTCAGTATAGACCTTGAAGATCTTTGAGCAGCTAGTTATTGTGACTGGAGCTTTGTTTTAAGAAATCTCATTTATCAGTGATGAATAAGAAAGCTCAGAGAGATTGAGGTCAGAGGTGAGGAACTCTCTGAGGAAGTTATACTTTTATGTAGATAGCCTCTTTTTGTATAGCTAGGTTGCAGTACATCTCGGTGATGTAACTTCATGATGTTTTTTGTGTATACTTCCAGACATGTAGTAGTATTTAAATAAATTCTTACTACTCAATTAAAATAATGTCAGAGCTCAAGGAGAAAAGTTATTAGAAAACAATACAAGAGTCAGATGCCATATCCAAAATTGAATAACTTCTGTTTGATGGCGGGACTTGAGACATTGAGAGGTTATTCTCCTCTGCCTTCTAAAAACCAGATGCTGGTTTTTATAATCAAGAAATATTTCTTGTATGTGTGCTCATTTAAGCATATAGTTAATGCATCTGGGAAATGCAACATAAGAAATAGAAAAATCCATATACTTAGGAATTTACCATGGCTTAAGGGTAAGCAATACAAAGGACATATTCATTGAACTGCAAATGAGAATAATTTATAGTGTAATTCCGTAGTTTCATTAAGCAAATAAAGAAATGAGAGAAATATGCTGCAGTGTAAGAATTAACATTGTGAACAAAGAGAAAATATGGAAGAGAGTTTAAATTTTAAAGTCAGGTGAGTCTATTGATTTTACTTATCAGTCTTATCACCATCCAACGTTCATTTGGTTTATTTTCCATCCATTCATTTCATACAAAATCCCTGCCCTCAAGAATCTCCTTTGATGTGACTTAAACAATTCTCAAAAATATTTCCCCTCTCACCCTGCCCCAAACACTACTAAGTTTTGGCCGATAAACCATTACAGTAGATGTAATAATAAGACCATATTCTACAGCTTACTAGGATATTCATTCCACAACACGGTCAGAAAGATCACCTTATCCAGAAAAGGAACTGCTACTTAAAAAGTTAAAGTGCTAAAACTTTAAAACACAACTTTAGAATTTGTTTAAGGAAGAATGTATGTTGCTCATTAAATTGATATTTCATATGTGAAGAATTGGATTAGATCTAGTCTTAATAATATTATCTGAAAACAAAAGAAGATATTATTTGTGTGTGTTTTATTTTTTATTCAATTTTTAATTTTAATTCCAGTGTAGTTAACATACAGTGTTATATTAGTTTTAGGTGTACAATTTAGTGATTCAACAATTCTATACATTACTCAGTGCTCATCATGCTATGTATGATCTTAATTCCCTTCAACTATTTCACCCATCTTCCCTCCAACCTCCTCTTCGGTAACCATCAATTTGTTCTCTTTAGTTAAGGACATTTCTTGGTTTGCCTTTTTCTCTCATTTCTCTTGGCTCATTTGTCTGTTTCTTAAATTCCACAAACAAGTGAAATCATATGGTATTTGTCTTTCTCCAGCTGACTTATTTCACATAGCATTACACTCTCCAGCTCCATTTATGTCATTACGAATGGGGAGGTTTCATTCTTTTTATGGCTAAATAATATTCCATTGTGTATTCCATTGTGCACATCTCCCTTTTCTATTCATCAGTTGGACACTTGGGCTGTTTCCATAATTCAGCTATTGTAGATAATGCTGATATAAACATCAGCGTGCATGTATCTCTTTGGATTAGAATTTCTGTATCCTTTATGTAAATACCTCATAGCGCAATTGCTTAGTCAGAGGGTAGCTCTATTTTTAACTTTTTGAGGAACCTCCATACTGTTTTCTAGAGTGGCTGCACCAGTGTGTATTCCCATCAATAGTGCACGAGGATCTCTTTTACTCCATACTCTCACCAACACCTGTTGTTTCTTGTGTTTTTGTTTTAGTCATTCTGACTGGTGTGAGGTAACATCTCATTGTGGTTTTGACTTGCATTTCCCTGATACCAAATGATACTGAGCATCTTTTCATGTGTCTGTTGGTCATCTAGATGTCTTCTTTGGACATCTTCTGTTCATATCTTCTGCCCATTTCTTAATTTGGTTATTTTTTTTTGGGGGGGTTGTTGAATATTTGTAAGTTCTTTATATATTTTCCCACACTAACCCTTTATCAGAAATATGATTTGTAAAGATCACCTCTAGTTCAATAGGTTGCCTTTTCATTTTGTTGATTGTTTCCTTCTCTGTGCAGAGGGTTTTTATATTCATGTAGTCTCCATAGTTTATTTTTGCTTTTATTTCCCTTGCCTCAAGAGACATATCTAGAAGAAGTTGTTAGGGTCAATGTCAGAGAAATTACTGTCTGTGTCTCTTCTAGGATTTTTATGATTAAGGTGTCTTAATTAGGTCTTTAATACATTTTGAGTTTATCTTTGTATACAGTGTAAAATAGTGGTCCGGTTTCATTCTTTTGCACATAGTTGTCCAGTTTTTCCAACACCATTTCCAACACTGTGTCTTTCCCAGTGCATATTATTGCCTCCTTTGTTGAAGATTAATTGACCATGTACTTGTGGGTTTATTTCTGGTTTCCTATTTGTTCCATTGATCTCTGTGTCTATGTGTCTAGTTGTGTGCCAGTACCATACCATTTTGATCACCACAGCTTTGTAGTATAACTTGAAGTCTGAAATTTTGACTCCATTTTTTGTTTTCTTTTTCAAGATCACTTTGGCTATTCAGGGTCTTTTGGAGTTCCATATCAATTTCAAGATTGTTTGCTCTAGTTCTGTGAAAACTCCTACTGGTATTTTCATAGGGTTTGTGTTAAATCTGTAGATTGCTTTGGATAATATAGACATTTTAACAATGTTTGTTCTTCCAATCCATGAGCATGGACTGTCTTTCTATTTCTGTGTATTAGCTCGAATTTCTTGCATCAATGTTTTATGGTTTTCAGAGGTTTATTATTCCTAAATATATTATTTTTATTATAATTCTAAAGGGTTTGTTTTCTTAATTTCTCATTAGGCTGCTTCATTCTTAGTGTATAGAAATGCAGCAGATTCCTTTACATTGATTTTGTATCCTGTGACTCTACTGAATTGATTTATCAGTGCTAGTAGATATTTGGTGTCATCTTCATGGTTTTCTTTTTTTTTTTTTTTTCATGGTTTTCTATATATAGTGTCATGTCATCCGCAAATAGTGAAAGTTCTAATTCTTCCTCACCAATTTGGATACCTTTTACTTCTTTTTGTTGTCTAATTGCTGTGACTAGGATTTCCAATACTATACTGAATAAAAGTAGTGAAACTCAATATCCTTGCTCTACTCCTGATTTTAAGGAAAAAACTCTCAATTTTTCCCCATTGAATATTGTGTCTGCTATGGGTTTTTGTGTATGCCCTTTTTTATGTTGTGATGTTTTCTCTGAACCTACTTTGTAAAGGGGTTTTTATCACAAATGGATGTTGTACATTGTCAAATGCTTTTTCTGCATCTATTGAAATGATTAAATGCTTTTCTCTTATTAATGTGTTGTATCACTTTGATTGATTTGTGAATATTGAGTCAAACTTGCATTATAGTAACACATCCTACTTGATCATTGTGAATGTATTTTTTTTTAAAACCTCCATCTATTGCTGGGTTTGGTTTGCTAGTATTCTGTTGAGGATTTTTGTATCTATGTTCATCAGATATATCTACCTATATTCCTCTTTATAGTTTCTTTATCTGGCTTTTCTATCAGAGTAATCCTGGCCTCAGAGAATGAATTTTAGAAGTTTTGCTTCCTCGTATTTTTTGGAATAGTTTGAGTAGAATAGATAATAATTCTTCTTTAAATGTTCAGTAGAATTTGCCTGTGAAGCTGTCTGGTCCTTTGCTTTTGTTTATTGGGAGTGTTTTGATTACTGCTTCAATTTTATTGCTGGTAATCAGTCTGTTCAAATTTTCTGTTACTTCCTGTCTCCAGTTTGGCAGGTTATATGTGTGTGTGTGTGTGTGTGTGTGTGTGTGTGTGTGTGTGTGTGTTTTAAAGGAATTTATCTGATTCTTCTATGCTGCCCAGTTTACTGGCATATAGTTTTTCAGAATATTTTCTTACAATTATTTATATTTTCATTGTATTGGTTATTGTTTCTCCTCTTTCGTTTGTGATTTGAGGACTCTCATTTTTTTTTTGATGAGTCTAACTAGAAGTTTATTAATTTTGTTGATCTTTTCAGAAAACCAGTTCCTGATTTTATTGATTTGCTCTATTGCTTGTTTTGATGTTGTTTTGTTTTCTTAGTTTCTATATCATTTATTTCTGCTTTAAATTTTATTATTCCCTTCCTTCTGCTTGTTTGGGGTTTATTTGCTCCGATTATTCTAGCTCTTTTAGGTGTAAGTTTAGGTTAGTTGAAGTTTTTCTTGTTTCTTGAGGTAGGCCATATTGTTATAAACTTCCCTCTTAAAATAGCTATTGCTGTATCCCAAAGGTTTTGGACCATTGTATTCCATTCTCATTTGTTTCCAGGTAATTTTTTTAAATTTCTTCTTTGATTCTTTGGTTGACCCATTCATTATTTAGTAGCATGTTACTTAACCTGCATGTATTTGTGCTCTTCTCAGATTTTTTTCTTGTGATTGATTTTTAATTTCATAGAATTGTGGTCACAAATGATGCATGATACAACTTCAATCTTTCTCAACCTGGTGAGACTTGTTTTGTGACCTAATATGTGATCTATTCTGGAGAATGTTCTGAGCGCACTGAAAACAGGATATTATTTAGCAACTTTAGAAGAGAAAAAAAGACTGAGAAAATTAACTCATCACCTTTACAAATACACACTTAAATGCAGTATTACTACTACTGATAATATGTCTCAGTACACGTGGATCTTTATAGTGGAAAACCCACACTAAGTATGTAAGGCATTGAGATTTCACTGAAAAACTATAACTACCACCACTATAACTGGAAATTGGTCACTGTACTCTTCTCTCCAGACTAACTGAAGGCACTTTTCTTTTATGTCTAATATATGTTTCAGTCCTGTTTACCTACACTTCTATCTTGAACTATCTTGCAACTCCTATTTTTTGGGGTGTGTGTTGCTCAAGACAACAGATTGGCAACACATTAGAAAATTATCTTCAAAAAAGAAAAAAGAAAAAGAAAATTATCTTCAAATGAAAATATCCCTTTGGTACACCTGAATATTAGCATATAAAATTACTTAGAGGGAGTTCCTGGGTGGCTCAGTTGATTAAGCATCTGCCTTCAGCTCAGGTTATAATCCCAGTATCCTGGGATACAGCCCAACAACAGAGTCCCTGCTTAGCGGGGAGTCTGCTTCTCCCTCTGTCTTTGCCCCTCTTCCCCACTCGTGTGTTCTCTCTCTCAAATAAATGAATAAAATCTTTTAAAAATAAACAAACAAATAAAATTACATATTTAGAAATTGTCTTGCCTTTTACAACCTCTGTCCTGAATTTACAACTCACAGGGTTTATATATGAATGAAATACTCAGAAAACTGGAGATTCCAATCTTTTTTCTTTTATTTCTTTTGTTGCATTTCTTATATTCTGAATGTACCCAATGTATATTTTTATCTGGTTTTTCATTCTCAAAGATGAAAAAAAGAATCTCATGAGGCAGAAAAGTAAATTTAAAAACTGGATACATATATCATCTATATCTGTGTCTATAGACACAGACCTCTTAATCTAAATCATGGGTATTCGATTTTTCTTCTAATGTGTATAAAACACACAGGTTACTAATTAACTATCAATTCCCAATATTTTGGGAATTTATATACTTTCTCAAATTATATCATTTTTAAATCAATCAGGCTATTCTCTTTAGCATGTATGCTAAAACATTTAGTTTACTGACTAATCTTTGTGCTCATAGTGTAAAATTAATAAGATAGCATATTTCCTCTTCAAAATCACTAGTAGAGGCAGCAAATATTATAAACACACAGACACATACACCTAATTACAAAGAATTCTGACATTCTTTTGGAATTTTATTTCCTTGTTTGAAATTCATATGAAGCCGTGAATTCATGTCTACTAGAGACTTCAGAGTAAAGGGGGAGAAAAGTTCTGCATTGTTTCAAGACTTGGCCTAAATATATGTCAGTAAATTGATAACAGTTTACTATGATTCTCTAGGCAGATATTAAAGATCTCATGGTACATAAAGAAATAATGTGAGTAACACCAGTGTCATGGCACACACTTAATAAAGTAGCTCCTGATAGCATTATTAATGATTTAAGTATTCTTTGAGGGTTTCATCTCTTCAAACACATTTTTTATAATGTTTAATGCTGTTTCTGTCCTGTGACTAAGCAGATAATCATGGCTATTTTTATTCAGTAAGTCACTTCTTGAATTGTTCAGTGTTGCCATGGGTATAAAAAACATCATGTAAAACACAATTCTATTCAATAAACATTTGCACTTTTTTTCCCCTAAGAAAAACTGTTTTGTAGGGGAAAAAAAAACACAGTTAAAATAAGAAGGCTTTCAGTGGAGTGCTGGCTCTAAAATCACTATTTAGCTGTTTGACATACATCTCTCATATTCTGGTATAAATAGTAGTTCAATTAGTTACTTTATCATTGTTCTTGGTAAAATTTCCCATACAAGTGCCATAATCATAACCATTTCAAGGCACTTTAGGTGGCAATCTCATGGATTGAATTCATTATCTCTAAATATTCATATAATTTTCTAATTTGAAATCAACGCCTTTGTTGCTTATGATTATCTTTGTGTTTGGACATGTATGTTATGGCCAAAAGAAAATAAGAGATGAGCTGCACAAACCATACTCTGCACACTGAATATACAATTAAGATTAACAATTAAAGCCACAAGTTTGGTTTCAAATGCAGTTTAGGCAAGACCAGGCTTTTTAATTATTATTTTTTTACTACCTGTGGAAAACATCAAACCTAAGAGATTAAAGTATTTTTTTTAATCTGAAAACACATCATCACCTCAACTTTGATGTCAATATTTAGATCCAGCTCATTCTGTATTAACAAGGAATTATTACAACATGTCTGGGATTTTACTAGACTAAACAAAAAAAATAGCCAATTATTTTCCTTTATAAAACTTATATACAATCATGGAGATAATTATAAAATTAATGTATATAACTATAGATTATGCAGATTCTTATGGTAAAATAAATATGCAGCATCAACTGACCTGTAATATACTGCTGGTAAGAATGTAAAATCATGCAACAATTTTGGAAAACAGTCTGGTAGTTTCTTATAATGTAAAAGATACTTATATAACTATCAATCCTAGTTTTCCCAAGAAAAATGAAAACCTATGCTCTCATGGAGATCTATGCATGAATATTTCTAGCAATTTTATTGATAATATACAAAAATTAAAAACAACATAAATTCTGCTTAGTTCGTGAATGAAGAAATAAACTGTGGCCTATCAGTAAAATGGGACACTTCTCAGCATTAGTAAGGACAGATCGTTGATATACCCAGCAACATGGATGAGTTGCAGAAAATGTTAAAGAAGCCAGACATAAAATAGGAAAAATTTATATGATACTCTAGAAGAGGAAAATCTTATCTAGAGTTCTATAAAGCAAACCTGTGGTTTCTAGGGTAGCGGCTTTCACTGAAAAGAGGCACAGAGAAAAATAAAAAATAATAATAATAAATAAAGAACAAAATGAAACAACAACAAAAAACTTTAGTACAAGGTATGATGTGTTGGTAAATGGTGCTCTTCCAAAATTCATGACCATCTGGAACCTCCTAATGTAACCTTATTTAGAAATAACATCTTTTCAGATGTAGTTACTTAAGTGGTATCATACTGGATTAGGGTGGGCCTTTAGTCTTATAACTGCTCTTCAAGTAAGATAGTCTTGTGAAGAGACAGAGAGAAGGCCATGTGATAAGACAGATGAGAGTGATGTACCCCACAAGCCAAGGAATGCTAAGGATTGTTAACCACCAGAAGAATCTGGAGAGACCAGGAGCAGACTCTCCCTCGGAGCTTTCAGATGGAGGCAACGTTATTGACATCACAGCTTTGAACTTCTAGCCTCCCAAATTGAGAGAAAATAAATTTTTGTTGTTTTAAACCACTGGTTTTTGGTAACTTGTTACAGTAGTTCTAGAAATGAATATATCTTTACGTGATGTAGAATACAAAAGTAAATATTTTTCTACATATATATATAATAACCAGGAAGAAAATGTAGGGGAAGAAAAACACTACTCATAATAAAATAAAAAGTTAAAATTTAATTTAATAAATGTAATTAAGAATTAGCCTTGCTTAGATATGTCTAATACATATTTGAGCAAAATTTTAAAACACTAATGAGAAAAATATACAACTTTTGAATAATCAGAAAGTCATAATATGTTTTTTGTTAGAAAGTCATAGTTGGAAACAGGAGATAATTCCCTTGAAATTAATTTATCCATCTACTGTTATCGTAATAAAAATAACAAATTAACTTTTTGCATATTTGGGGGAAATGAAAAAAGTATTGAGGCTTATTTAGACAAAAAATACAGATGTAAGCAAGAAAATCTTGAAAAATAAGATTCATAATTAGGAAAGAGTAGCACCTCCATATATTAAAATGTTTTATGAATCTTCTAGATTTCATATTGCTGACCGTGAAATTATGACAAAATAGGGAGCTATAAATAGTCAGAATACATTTAATTTATAATAAAAAGATATTTCTAATTAATGAGAATAATTCAGTTGATATTTTTTGAAATATAGACAACCCAACTTTAGGGAAAGGTTAAACTGGGTTTCCTATGTTATTCCTAATATCAAGACACATATTTGTTGATGTAATAAATATTTACCTACAACAGTAAACATTTTTATTTTATTCAGTAATGTATCCTAGGCATCCAGAAGAGTATCTGCCACATAAAAGCAGTCAATAAGTATATGTTTCATAAAAATGAAATGAGTAGGAGAAAAAATTCAATTTATATAACATACTCTGTGTAGAAGAAAAAACATAAATATTGGAATGAAGAGCATAGAAAAAAAAACACACACACACACACAACTCACCAAAAAAATGTTGACAAAGAATTTATTAAGTTTACAATGCGTTCAAGAAAAGTAGCCTATCAGAGAAACAGATTTGTTGAATTAAAAAAAAAATGACAAATGTTCAGTAAGCATTAGAAAGTATTTTCAACTCATTGAAATTTAATGAATGCAAATATAAATTAGATATTCTTTTTATTGTTTATTTTTTACCAAAGACATGCAGAAACATGCAAATGTTTGATAATATTTAGAGCTTGTGAAGGAATTGAGAAATATACAGTTTCAACTACTATTGGTGCCAGCTATTTGGAGGAAAATTTGGCAATATCTATCAAAATTAAAGATGCATGTACCAACTGAGTTAGATTTCTCTGCTGGAAATTTACTCAACTAGGATTCACATAAATTATATGAATGTATTTCCTACCAATATATAGTGTTTGTTGAAGTTCACCTGTGAAACAGAGATATTTTGGGGGATGATAAGAGAAAGGTTAACAAGGAAAATAAGGTCCTTTGACACAGTACGTGTAACCAACTGACAAGTTCACATCCTAATCAGAAGGTAGTGTGATTTTGAAGTATGGTCAGCAAATCACTGCTCATAACAACAAAAGAAACACTATCCACATAAATCATCCATCTGGATAGTACTTATTAATGAATTTTGACATTTCCACCACCAACAGAATATTATGTTGTCATTAAAAAGAGCCACATAGTTATATATATACTGGTACAGAAGGATGAAAATAATAGGCACTTAAAAAAGCAAGATGTGAAATAGTGCATCTAGTGTGATTCCTTTTTATGTATATCAAAAGTTCTGCAA
The DNA here is from genome assembly GCF_003254725.2 of Canis lupus dingo. Taxonomy (NCBI): domain Eukaryota; kingdom Metazoa; phylum Chordata; class Mammalia; order Carnivora; family Canidae; genus Canis; species Canis lupus. The sequence goes on along the minus strand of NC_064248.1, from coordinate 67,229,190 downwards.
AGATGTTGATCAACAGTTTTACCTTTTTGGAAAAGTATGGAGGGAGGGAGACAGTTTTTGATATCTGTCTGTGATGTCTGGATTATTAAACCGCATCTCAACAATTGTCAACAGACATTTTTGGACAATGACTCGATGTGCCATTTAATTTTTTCTTTATAAATAAACATAGAATTACTTTTAAACACTAACAAATTTTATCCAATAAATAAGGCTATAGAGAAAAAAATAATTTTGTCTTTTTGGAGGGAAGCCCTTGCTTTTTCGGGCGGAAGAATTATGCTTTCTCAAATTTATAGTAACAAGAGAATGCTCCATATTCTGAATTTCCCAAGAAGTTGACCAAAAAAGTTCACTTTGTTTGTTGAAGTCTGAGTTGGAATCTGAAATGAATCTTTGAATTCCATTCATGTAATCAACAGAAGCAGGAATCATGGAAATGCTGACACAACGCAAACCCCAGTCGGGTGCTAGGAAGGCACCATAATGAGTGGGGCTCATTGTGTCTTTCCAGGCTTTTTATTTATTTATTTTTAAAAGCTTCATGTTGATGGCCTGTATCATTTGCACTAATAAAACTTCATGATAAAATACTGCATCAGATAATCTGAAGAAAAGGAAAAAAAAATCATTTTGCTTAATTAGCTTTTAGTTTGCCAAAGACTCTAAGAACTAGAAAATGTGCAAACTTGTTTTTACAGATTAATCAAGAACAACAACAACAAAAAATCTTTTCAGATTTCCATCAGGTTCCATCAAGCTAGATGTTCTTCACATTTATTTATTTATTTTTCCTAATGAGATGTTGTAGATAGCTGCTTTCTCTGCTCTGTAGTTCAGGGAAGGTAGGTGTTATCTGCATTATTCATTACTGAAACGGTGGTGTATCTTGGTTAGGTTCTAAACTCAAAACTGTTCTTATGACTAACCCTATGTCTCCCATAAAAATCATGAATTATGTAATGTGCAAATCTTTTCACTATAACATCACCATTTCTGGCAAGCAAGTCAGCTATTTTTATTAAATGTTGCTCATCTGCCATATGGACTCCCATTTTCAAGTTAATTATGAAACAGAGATGAAGAGATATTAAATTTGTAAAGTATCTTTCCAATTAAAAATATTTTAGGGAGACCACACATATAAAATGGATTCTACACTGCTCCACACATCAAGAACAAGTGTTCCTTTCCCTAATTATATGTGAAATGACACAAAATGCTAAAATGTTTTATTCAGGTAGAGTCACAAACTATTGGCAATATACCATTACTTCAAACTAAAGAAAAAAAAAGTTGCTGCATTCTGTATTATACAGTCTATAGCACTTTTTTAATTGGCCATAGTTTTTATAATGATCACTTAAATTATTGTTAAATATTTATAAGCTTGAAAATTTGTCATATTGTAGATTAAAACAGCATTGATGGGAACCTACAGTCATTTTAATGAGTCAATAACTCATGATTCAGTCTCCTTGAAATCCCAAACATTGTATTTCTTTTTTCATTTCAAAACCAACTCCTTTAAATGCATACCTCTTCTGAAGTAAATGTCTTTATTCTACATAACCCTTTTTCCAGTTTGTTTTCTAGACTGATTTCCCAAATTAGGACTCTCTCCTTTTCTTCCTTAGGGATTGTGTTTGACAGAGGGATGCTAATCTCTCCAGACTTGCAACCCTCATGACAATGGCTTTCCCTCATTTACCAATATTTTCTGTTTATACAGCATTATTTAATTACTTATTAGATTGATGAAGAATAATATCATACTGTTTTTGCTAAGATAAGAGTGAAATATTGGATTGTTTTCTTTTTTTATCCCTGTTTACAGAAGTGTTCAATCAAAAACAAAATTCATATTCATTTATTTTCTAGTAGTTCCCAATGAAAAAGAAGAAATTAAGCCACAAAAAGGGGGGGGGTACTGAAGTCAAGTGAGGATTTCTCAGAATAGTTTTAAGTTCTGAACCTCATAGTTAACTAGGATTTCTGCCATTAAGACCATGGGTGCTAATAACATTTCTTTTCAGTAATCGACATATTTATTTTGAAGAAAGAAATGCTTATACATTGAGTGGCTAATGGGTTCTAATTACAACAAATGATACATTATAATATTACTATATTTCGACAAAAACCCCAAATAACTTCCCAAGGCACACAGTAAGGATTGATGGATCAAATACATTTGATTCCAAAGTCCATGTTTGTGGCCCTTCTAAAAGACTTCGTTTCAAGAGCAAGAACCATAATTATCAATACGATTGCTATTTTATTCATTTTTTAATTTTTTTTCTACTTTTTATCTTTAAAAGCATCTTAAGAACCTGTACCCAATTGGTTATTTATAGGAAGCCAGTGATGCATGAGGGTCAGGGCTTATTATTTCCACGTTGTGGACATGGAAGTTAGTGGAGATGCCAGACTATCACATAATACAAGTTAATATACGTTAGTATAACTCTATCTGCTATAATATACACCCTCAAATATTAACTGTTTAATCTCCCAAAAATTGCTTTGTGAAGCTAGTCCCAGATTTATTTGTGCTGGTGGTAGGGGCTCTGCTTTACATAGTTTCTCAAAGCCCCAGGGTAACTTAGACTCGCATTTGTTCTCCATGTGGTTTCCAGATTAATCTTGTGTATCAACTTTCAGAAAGAGAGAGAGTATTGGATTACATGGAAATTTTTAGTGGGCCAAGTCTGAAAATAGTATTTAACATCTCCAATGAATATTTCATTGGCCAGAACACAGTCCTATGGCCAGACTCATACTGCACAATGTAGGTGGTTGAGAAGGTAGTTGTTGTGGTTATCTATGACTGCTTAACAAACCACCCCAAATCTTAAACAAACCAGCCCAAATTGTAATGCCTTCAAGGGAGGATTCATTCTTACCTTTCATGGTTCTGAAAGTTAACCAGATTCAGCTGGTTGGTTTTTATGTAGAGTCATTTGTGGTTGTAATTTGATGTTGGCTAGCCAATGGGCTTTGAATTCAACATAGCCTCCTCACATAATTGGCAGTTGATACTGGCTGTTTACTGGTAGCTCAGCTGTGGCTGTTGATTAGAATATCCACAAGTAGACTTTTCATGTGACATAAGATTCTTGTAAGATTATAGCTAAATTCCTAGAGGAAACATCTAAGAGCAAGTATTCCAAGGAACAGGAAAAAGCAAACCTCCTGTTCAATATAGAATTACCCTGGAATTGGCACAGTGTTGCCTCTGCCATATTTTATTGGCAATATTAGAGAAATATGTACCACTTTTTCAATAGGAGAGTGGCGAGATCACAGATAATGAGAGTATGGGCAATGGGAGATATTGTTGCAATCATCTTTAGAAAATGTGACTTGCCACGGTAATGCAGCTGTGTGCCTAGCAAGAAACAGATTGGTTAGAAATAGCTAACCCATTTCTCCCACATTCAGTTAATAAGATATCCACCAAGCACATAAACCCAATAATCTTGATCTCCCAAAATAAATACTGGATAATCAAGGTGGAATAAACTTTTATGATTATTTTATTAACTATTAATCTCTTCAGAGAGCCAATAAGTAATAACATTGGGCTAATCATCACTTGCACTGGATTAGCTGCTACTTTCTCTCTAAACATTGGAACTAGACAGCCATATGGTAGGCAAGTTAATTGAATTTGACTCCTTTAATCATAGAGAGGATTTCTATGCCTCACTATAAAGGAAAATTATTCTGGATGTGTATTTGCCTTTTCTTCCTGTAAAGCTTTTGTTAGCTCTAACATCTATAGAAATAGTTCATCATTATAGTTTTACATGAAAAATTCTGCTTCTGTTCAAGGAACTGATTTTAGAGCAAAATAAATGAAGCAAGCATTTCATCTCAAACAATATATGGGTCTTAAGATTTACTCCACTACCCAGATGTAGCTGGCCCTAAAGATTATTGAAATAAGCTTATTGAAGACTCAGTTACTGTCCTAATTAGGAGAAAAACATTGGAAGTTCAGGTGCCATTCCAAATATGTCTAAATGAGAAACTAACATATGGTAATCTTTCTTTAACAGTTAGAGTATAATTTTCTGGGTGTCAAAGAATGGAAGTCAGTATAGCTGTAGTGTATAACTCATTAAATATTTCTTTTTGCTCACTGTCCTCAAAACTTTGGACTTTGCTAGGTTAGATTTTATAGCAATTATGCTTATTATTTTGTCATATAGCAAACATCTCCAAAATACCACTGGCTTAATTCCACAAAGGTTTATTTCTTGTTTGTGTAAAGTTTGGTAGAGTCTGTCTTCTATATTATTATGTGGAAGGACTGGCTCTAACCTTTTTGTAGCACTTCTTTCATAATACATGGCTTCCAACATTTGGCTGACAGCAGGACAAGAACAATAAAGAAAACATGTCATCACTAAAGTGCCACAGACCATTTGTGATATGTCTCCGATCACATTTCCATAGCCAGAACTCAACTGCAAAGCCCTAAGTCAACTTCAAGGAAGGGTGTTAATATCTGTTGGCCCTAATTTTCTCTGCCACAAAGACCATCATCACCAAGAGAAGAATGATTCCACCAGAAGACACAACAATGCTCCCATGCAGTAGAAAGAGACTGACACTTTTTGGATTTCTCATGACACTAGACTAGTAGGAAAAAAAAATGACTGGTTGAAATAATTCATCCTGATTATCTCAGCAAGTAAGGTTACTACTATACAAGAAGTACTTAGCCAGATACTCAAAATACCCTGGAAGGAGGCCTTTTACCAGATGCAGAGGAAAAATAAAGGTGAAGATAAATGAAGACTAAAGCAGTCAGTGCAACCAACAAAACTGTATTAGTTTTTGCTATGTAATAATAAAACAAGAACAACAAACCCAAGAATTTTAATGGCTAACAAAAACAAAGGTCACACTCACATGTTCCCTGGTATTTAAGTCTACTGAGGTTAGGCTGATCAGGGCTAAACTCAACCGAACAAGGCTGGATCCATAGTTCAGGAAGGGTTTAGGTCTTCTCTTGAGTTTTCTGAAACAAGGCTAAAAGGGTAGCAAGATATTCCCCTGGAATATGATTTTCTCACATCAGTCTACAGATAGTAATTTATATTTAAGCTTTCCTCTTACATAATATCTGCCAACATTCTGCAGGTCAAAGCAAGTTATATGGCCAAGTCCAATAGCAAAAAAAGTAAGAAAATATACTCTGGCCCTCCTAGCAGGAGGTACAGTTACATGTCATAAGATATGAATGAACAGTTCTAGAATAGATAAGGAATGGAAGATTTGAAGACTTGCCTTAAGTCATACTATTTGCATGATAATGCTATCTTAAGCAAGGAAAATTTCAACCTGCTCCTGAAACACAAGTCTTCACAGATAAAAGAAATATAGGTTGGAAGGAAAAGAACAAAATAAAGAGTAACTTGTCCAAGACATGAAAAGACCTGATTTCATGGAAGCCAGCTACTCTCCCAATAATTAAAGCACTCTATCCTGGTCAGTTGCAATACTTGGACTCCAGCTCCCTTAGTTACACCAAGAAGGGAGCTAGTACTCACTGGGTCATGATAAGACAATGAGAGATGCAATTTGCTCAACACATTTTGTACCTGCAGTCACAAGACCTGCACACAGCCTCCTGATCATACCAGGTGAGGGGTTAGTGCTTTCAATCCCATGTATGTTGAGCTAAAAGGAGAAGACTACAGCCAAGGATCTCACACATCACGTTGCCATTGCATCCTTGTCTCTCATCTTGCTGTAACTTTCCTAATTAGATTCTCTAATAAACCCCCCCACAGCTGAAGCTTAGAGCCTCTTCCTGAAAATCTCACCTTTGTCCCTGCTCGATTTCTGTGTGCTACCCCTAGAATTCCATGGCAACAGGGGCCCCCACATATCTGCTACCACTCTGTCTTTGTGAGTTCTCACCAACAGGCTTCCTGTGTACACCATCGTTGGCCTTTGTTTGCTCGACTGCCCTCCAGCTCCAATTTCCTGTAGAATTCCTGATATATTTCGGGTTCTGCTAAACATGAAATGCAATGAGTTACTTAAAAGACAGAGGGAGGGGTAGAAATCATATTTTTTTTCTTCTGAAAGATACGGCAGATATTTGGATAGATGTGAGTTTTATTCAGTTTCTAACTAAATTTCTTTCTTTCTTTTTTTTTTTTTCTAACTGAATTTCTGTACTCAGAAGGTCATGCATGATTGAGCTGCTGTGGTGTCAGCTGCAATTTTCTGTAGGTTCCTAACCTTTATAAAGGTAACAACTCCCTGGACCATAGCTGGACCTTGATTCAGGGCCCATGAAGATTTTTAGTTCTCCATGTTTCCTAATGTGTTGAAGTACCTTCTTTTCTTTTTTCCCCAAGATTTTATTTATTTATTTATGAGAGACACAGAGAGAGGAGCAGAGACATAGGCAGAGGGAAAAGCAGGCTTCCTGCAGGGAACCCGATATGGGACTCGATCCCAGAACCTGGGGATCACAACCTGAGCCAAAGACAGATGCTCAACCACTGAGCTACCCAGGTGCCCTAAGTACATTATTTTCTATATTAAACCCCTTTCTACTTGAAATAGATGGAGGGATTTTTTTTTCTTGATTAATTTTGAATGATGCCACATCATTCCTTCAATGCTTTGAATAGAACTCCAACTGTTCCCTAAATAGTTGTTTCTGTCCTCTTGGGTCAAAGTTAAGGGCCCATCTTCTGTTTTGCTTTGTTTCGATTTTGGTTTAACCCCTACTGTATCTTTTCCTTTTAAATTATTTTTGATCTTTGGCATAATTCTCTCATGACCCAACATCGATCACTGAGTACTGGATGTCAGTTATGCTCATCCTGTGCACATCCTATGTCAGTAAGAGCCTAAGGGTCTGACATAGCTTGGCTCCCAAAATGAATTAACTATATAAGTCAATTTAACCAGAATATTCACATATTCCACCTGGAAATATAGATCTGTAAAACAAACAGATAAAGTAAATTCAGAACCTATTTGATTATTTAAACCATCCTTTCTTATCCCAGTTGTTGTCAAAATGTGTAATTTAAAAGAATGAAATTGTTTTGGGAATAAGAAACTGATAATATGTGGACATTTTAGCAGTTACAGATCTATATATGGCTCTACATAATCAGTTAATACCTGCATAATGAGTTATTTGAAACCAAAAAGACTGATGTCAGATATCTATGAGAGTCAGGTAGCAAAGGAAGGTAACGGCTTTCCATATTGAATGGAGGTGTCATTAATATAGCAGGGCAGCAGTGAGAGGACGATCAGGTTACTGAGGTGGGGGGAAAAAAGCAACTCTAAATTGTGTGAGCTCGTATGTGAACCATGTAGAAGTAGAGTAGTGCAATGTGAATCATGAGGAAGCACCTAAAAGTATGTTCACATACAAAGAGGCTTTAAAAAGTCTTCAGATAGAACATTTATAGGTACTTAAAATGGGGGAAAATGAAATCCTAATTCTGACCTTTTAAAATTCACTCTTACTTATCATAACTTTCTGAAATCTCCATATGGCCATTCACTATTTGCTCTTTCTTTGCCTCCTAAATTGAATCGACTAAACATGTGTTAAGTGCTTACATGGAAATCATCACGTTAGTACCACGAGGAATACAAAGTTGAGTTACACAATGTGTATTAAGTCCTAAAGAGCTTATGATCTAATGAAGAAGGCAAATACACCTGTTGATTTATTAAAAGCTAGATCTTTAAGTGCCTAGTGAAAGAGAAAAGCCCATTATACTACTCTTGAATTTTAATGAGACAAAGGGTACTTTTGATTGTGGATATAGGTAAGGGTGAATCGAGGGGATGGAATCTTCATTAGGGAGACTTTGGAACTGAAAATAATAGCATAATGAAGGTTTTTTGCATAACATTTTAATATTAAGCAATTTATGTCTCATAATTTCATATAAGTTGAAAATGATTTAAGAAGGTGACTTAGGGGAATCCATATTTGGCTCACATTAATGCGTATACACTATTTTTTTCAAACAACTGTGGCAATCCCTTAATGGACCATGAATTCAACTAGTAGCTCTCCATCAACATTAAAAAAAAAAAAAAAATTAAAGAGAAGAGCAAAGTTCAGAGTGCATTGCCTGTATTTAGCATAAAAAACAAACAGGGACTATTTGTTATATGGCGCATATCTAGGGGTCTATGTAATGAATGACTGTGCAGAGTAACCCTTACTGTTAGTTATGTTGGAAACATGTAACCTCTATGTACACTATGGTGTGTACGTGTGCTCTCTGTGTATCTACCTGTATACTATATGACGATCGCCCTCTCTACTGAAATCAATATGTGTAAATCATAAGTTCTAGATAATACAGGATACTCCTGGTAAGACTTCTCCTTGCTTTGTAGTCTGTGTTGCTTGCACACCAGGGCTAGGGTTTACTGTTATCTATTATTTAGGAGCTTTGCCACTTGTTATTTCAGGTGCTTACATTTGAGTAAATTCTTTTGAGTGAACCATTCTATTTTAAGAGCTGCCTTTAGCTACTCTTCCTTTCTCTCCTGTTTTAAGTTTTTTTTTTTTCCTATTGTTGATGATGATGATGGTGTTTATCCATCAATGATATGGAGCAAACAGCAAACATGAGAAGGAGCAAGACTTAATATCCCCAGACTGGATAACTGGCATAGATTTTTGAAATTCTTGGTCCCCAGTCTGGTTGTTTTTCTCTCCTGATGTTACAGTTTACTTGACTCACTTATAACTTTTGTCATCATCATGAAACATAGGGCTTGATTAAGAAGATACTACTTGTACTGACGATTTGAAGAGAAGAAAGACATTTCCACTTGCCAAATGTGCTTGGTGTCTTCAAAACATGTTCAGAGTGGATTTTACTTAGCACTTGATCTCGTGGTCTTCAAAGGGTCCTAACAATTTTGCATTAGGTAATCTTGGCAACATTTGATCTTAATAACAGAAACCTATTTGAACTGAAGGGCTTCTCCTGGATGACTTGCACGTGGTCATGGGGTCGTCCTTCAGAATGTTCCCATGTGACTTTTCCAAGACTAGAGAGAAAGCCTAGGAGAGTTCTGAATTGAAGCTGGATTCTCTCTCACTCTAAGGCAAAGGTCTTATCATAGGCACAGATCTTAGGTCAGAGAATTTTGTAATCGAATAGGAAGACTTTGGCCTCAAATACTGAGCCTGTGGCTTGATCTCTTCCTTATGCAACATCATTATATATTTACAATGATGGCATATATTTATACCTACACTTGTTTTCTAGGAAAACCTCTAATTAGCTTTATTCCTCCTGGAGATTTTTTTTATTATTATTATTTTATTTTTTAGTAACCTCTGCACCCATTGTAGGGCTCGAAGTCACAACCCTGAGATCATGAGTCATGTGCTCTACCAAATGAACAGCCAGGTGCCCCTCTTTCTGAAGATTTTTTTTTTTAAGATTTTATTTATTTATTCATGAGAAGCCCGGAGAGAAAGAGAGAGGCAGAGACATAGGCAGAGGGAGAAGCAGGCTCCACACAGGGAGCCTGATGCAGGACTCAATCCTGGGACTCCAGGATCAGGCCCTGAGCTGAAGGCAGGCACTCAATCACTGAGCCACCCAGGCTTCCCTCCTGGAGATTTTAAAATAAAAAATATCTATTCAAAATCAGATTTGAGTAGCAAAATATGAGGGCACCCAGGTGGCTCAGTCACTTGTGTGTGTGCTCTCTCTTTCTCTCTCTCTTTCTGTCAAATAAATAAATAAAATTTAAAAAAAATGAGAGACATAAAATTTTTAAAAGTAGCAAAATATGTAATCTGTTACTATACTTTTTTGTGAGATGGTAATATTCAAATGTTTTTATTGACCTAAGAGGAAAACCATGTATAATGGCAAGTGGAAAACTATCTGTTGAAATACTATTTATTAATTAGAATCTAACAATGACAATGATTGTATATTAGATCTATTTTATTGTTATTATTGTTAAAATTATTTTCATTTCAAATAAATAATTATTCAAAAAAAATTTTTCAGCTTCAATAACCCAATGATAGCACCATAAATACATCTAGAAGCAGTTTGGAGTTCATCTTAATATGCTGGTTAGTAGTCTGTTTGAAAATAACAAAAACATTTATGATTATGAAAAGTATTAATAACACTGTAAATTTCAAATGCATGTTAAATTATGTATCTGAACTTCTAATTCTTATTTTCTTATATTGTTAAAAAAGGTAATCTCTAATGGAAAGAATTTGTGAGTCTGGAGACCTAGTTTTTATGGTTCATCTCAACTGACTTTAGAGTCGGGGCCTTACTTTACTCATCCATTTAATTTTTAAAAGCTCAAATGTAATAGTCTTCAATATTTTAGTAAACACAATTATTTTTAGGAGATGCAAAATGTATTTGTTTATGAGTCATTCAACTTCATTCTTCCTTGTGTATTGGAATCATAATCCAGTAGAAGGTATGAAAACTTATGGTATTCCTGGATCTTAATATGGACATTTTAATGGAATGAATGTATTATGTTTATAAGATCTTTGGTCCCACTCTTTAAGAGCAAATGGCAGAGCAGAACTATCTTGCTCTTTTAAGAACCACATAGATTCATTTTTGGATAGCACACTTTTTTAAATTGTGGTAAAATACATATATTTACCATCTTGCTCATTTACTGTATAATTCAGTAGTGTTAAGTAGATTCTTACAGTTGCGCAACCAATCTCCAGAACTTTTTCATCTTGCAACACTGAAACTCTATACCCGTTCAATAACAACTCCTCATTTGTCTCTCCTCTCAAACCCTGGCACCACCATTCTACTTTGTGTTTGACTAGAGTTTGACTACTACAAATGACTCATGTAAGTGGAATTGTATAATATCAGTCCTTTGTAACCAGCTTGCTTCAGTTAAAATAATGCCTTCAGGTTTCACCCAGCTTATAGCAAGTGTCAGAACCTCCTTCCATTTAAAAGGCTGAATAGTGTTCCATTGAATGTCCATACCATTGTGTTTATCCTTTATCTGTTGACAGACACGTGGGTATCTTCCACCTTTTGACTCTTGTGAATAATGCTACCCTGAGCGTGTTGTACAAATTTCTGTTGGGGCCCCTTCTTTCATTTATTTTGGGTATATGCTGGATTATATCGTAATTATATTTCAATAATTAAGGAATTGCCATTTTCCATATGACTGTGGATACCTAGGACACTTCTTTTTTTTTAACATTTTATTTATTTATTCATGAGAGACACCCACACAGAGAGAGAGAGAGAGAGAGAGAGAGAGAGAGAGAGGCACAGGCAGAGGGAGAAGCAGGCTCCATGCAGGGAGCCCCATGTGGGACTCAATGTGAGACTGGATCCTGGGACTCCAGGGTCACTCCCTGGGCCGAAGGCAGGTGCCAAACCGCAGAGCCACTCAGGGATCCCCCTAGGACACTTCTTAAAAATTGAATTATCCTAGTCCATTCATCCTCTAATCTTACCAATTAGATTGTGATCTTCATGCTTTAGGTGGGATTTAGTTAGGAAACTCTGTGACTATTACCAGTATACTGACTTAAATAAGCATAAACAACAACGAGTAAATACTAATTAATCTATCAATTCAGTAAATAATTATTGAGCATTTTCATTGCACTAGAAACTTTTTTAGAGGTTAAGGATGTAGGGGTAAGGCAATCACAAAATCCTTGTTTTCCTTTCTTTCCCTAATATGAAACAAATAAACAAGCATATAATATGCTGTCAAGTAAATCACATAGAAATAAATAAATACAATAAGAAAGCTGAGAATGAATAAGGATCAAAATATGATGGGATGGGCAGGCAGTCTCTTTTTTTTTTTTTTTCTTTCAGGCAGTCTCTTTTGATAGGTAACATTTGAGCAGAGTAGGTAACATTTGAGCAGAGTTGCTATAAAATTTATTAACTGAAAGAGTCACAGGTCTCTGTAGATGGGATTAGGAATGGATATATAAGTGGTTTATCCTTTTCCACCAATGTGTTTGTTTTTATAGAACTACTTTCTTCTGTGTATGTGAAGGAGTTCATTCTAAACAGCGTTCAAGTCTTAAAATTGGATTAGAGATAAAATCCTTATAAAATTTGTATTTTATATTTTTCTTTCATTTTCTGTTAGGTCAGACATTGTTAGATCAGTAACAATTTGCTCTAAAAATTACCAACAATTCCATACATCTGTGGTAACATTAGACATCTTGTTAAATTTCACCATTTCTTTTCTGCGATGCAACTAAACTTATTACTAACTTCAGCTATTAAATAACTAACTTTAACATCTTGCAAATATTTAATATCCAAAAGGTTTTACAAAATTGAATTGGCCTTTAGCTACTAAATATTTATTATATTTAACACTTTTTTTCTTATAGAATCTGTCGCTCGCTCTTCATATACGTATATAATATTAGCATATATTTTTACTATTGGTTTGCTAGAACTGCCATAACAAAATACTGAAGATTAGGTGGTTTACACAGCAGAAATTTACTTGCTCACAGATCTAGAGGCTGTAAGGCCAAGATGAAGGTATCAGCAAATTTAGTTTCTTATGAAATCTCTCCTATTTGTCTGTAGATGGCAGCTTGCTGTGTCCTCACATCGTCATCTCTGCGTCTTCATCACTCGTGTCTGTCTCAGTGTGTTCAAGTTTCCTCTTCTCACAAGACTGAATTAGAGTCCACACTAATAGCTTCATTTTAATTCAATCACTTCTTTGAAGGCCTTATCTCTGAAATCAATCACATTTTGAGATATTGGGGGTTAGGGCTTCAAAATATGAATTTGGGGACACACAATTCAACCCCATATATATATGTATTTTTTCATAGCATAATGTCCTATGGCCCTATTATCAATGAGTCCTTGTTCTCAAAACTACTTGTTTTAAACCAAGATGAAAATCTGTGAAATATCTGAGTTACTTGTTCTAAAAACAATAGGTGAAAAAAAGATAATACTTGGACAGAAATCAGGAAATTAAAAAAAAAAGAAATCAGGAAATTGAATTTATATATCAATTACTCCTCTCTGAAATAGCTCTAAAATGTTTATATATTAATTATTATATTTTTACACAAGCTCTCAATGTGTACTACACAGCAATCTAAAAATAAAACATTTGTAAGGCAAAAATAAAAGTTAAACAGAAAAAAAGAGCAATTTTAGTAAAACTGTGTATCTTTCTCGTAGGAAAGCAAAATCCAGTGCACTTCTATAGGACAATCCTGAAATGTTAAAAGGGACTTTGTAGTGCTAAAATATAACCTGTAATATTGTTGGTTAAAATTGTATTAGTTCCATCAATTTATGCTTTGTGGTTTTACATATGGCTGGTTATGATTACTTACGTGTGGGTCATAAAAACCCAGTGTGTTTTCCAAGCAGTCAAATTGCCTGTCAGCTGCTAAAGGGGCAGAATTAATGAGAAACTTACTTTATAGTCTAAAGAATAGCAGCTGGGGTCTGTTTTAACAAGTCCCGGGAAACATACATGGAGGGGAATTCTTTGTGGCTAGACTTATATCCTGCCTTGTCTCTAAAAAGTTCTACTCATTGAGTTGAACAATCAGACAGACAAACTTCAAGGACATAGCAATAGCTTTACACATCACTGATTACTAGTAAGAGTAGAGGATAATTTGCCATTTATTTCCCACCATGGCAGAGTGTGTCATGCCTTCACCAAAGGCCATGTCCTTTTCCTCTTAGTATGTAGCTGCAACACATTTATCAGCCTTTTTTGCATTTAGATGTGACCATGCAAATTAGTTCCTGCCAGTGAAATACAGAAACAAGTGATATGTGCTATTTCCAGGCCTGGACTATCTCCTCCCATGTATCTTTTTTTCCCCTCTAATCCATCCACCAGATGACTAGAGTACCAAGATGAGCTAGAAGAGGACAGAAAAATAATATAAAAGGAGCTTGATCTTGACATTATTATACAGACCACCTGCCAATCACTAGAAGTCCTTATGTAAGTCAGAAAAACATTCTATTGTGTTAAGTATCAGATACTTTCAGATTCACTATTGACCATAGTTAGCCTATCCAGATTAATATACCTACTCATTTTGAGAATTAGCTTATTAGGAAAGCCATAATCTAACACACCGGTCTTCCTAGGGATGAACAAAATAATCTGTTGAGAAGGAATGAAAATATGTAAAAGCTTCCAAATATTTTTATTAATTTGAAAGGAAGAAAACTTTACTGCCATTTAACATATGCTTTATTGGTAATATGTAATTCTTAAATATATTACGTATTTTGTATGGGATGAAAATAAAAAGAATTTTGATGGTAAACATGATTACAAACTTTTAGACATCTCTGATCAAAGATTCAGCTCTAGGTGTAAAGTATAGAAAAAAAACCACTGGGGAAAATTTGAAGAATGGAGTATTTTAACAATGTTATGCTAGCTCAAGAAGCCTGAAAAAGTACGAGACATAAGGACATTTTATAGACTTCATTTATCAAAATCACCTAGTTTATATCAGCACATTAATACAAGGGAACATAACTGTTCATTCTCCATCTCAGGAATGGCCTTGTACCTTGCTCTGATCAATAAAATGTAATGGATGTGTCATTATGTGAGTTCTGATCCTAGGCCTCATGGTGTCTTGCATTTTCTACTCTTGTCCTTCTGGAACACTGTTGCCAGAAACACAAGTCTTACCTAGACTTTCTGAGGTTGAGAGATGAGACATGTGGAGAAAGGGACTCAGTCTTCCTAGCCATCTCAGCCATCCCAGTGGAGGCCCTACACTAGCAAGATATCCAATCTTGGCAGAGCCCAAATTGTGACCCACAGAATCATAAGCATATAGAAAAATCAATGTTTTATGTCATTAACGTTGGGATGACGTGTTACATTGCAAAAGATAAATGATACAAATGTTATACAGGGCAAGTATTCCATGGGTAAAAGATGGAGTGGAGTGAGAAGCTCAAAGTTGATTTTAGTTAAAATTAATATTTTTAGGGGTGCCTGGGTGGTTCAGTGGTTGAGCATCTACCTGTGGCTCAGGACGTGATCCTGGGGTCCTGGGATCAAGTCCCACATCGGGCTCCCTGCAGGGAACCTGCTTCTCCCTCTGCCCATGTCTCTGCCTCTCTCTCCTTGTCTCTCATGAATAAATAAATAAAATCTTAAAAAAATATATTTTGGGGACGCCTGGGTGGCACAGCAGTTAAGCATACCTGCCTTCGGCTCAAGATGTGATCCCGCAGTCCCAGGATGGAGTCCCACATTGGGCTCCCTACATGCCTGCTTCTCCCTCTGCCTGTGTCTCTGCCTCTCTCTCTCTCTCTCTGTGTGTCTCTCATGAATAAATAAAATCTTTAAAAAATATAATATGTTTAAAGAACTAATTATAAAAATCACGTGTTAACAAACAATTGAAATAAATATGGTATCTCTTATAATTCCCAAATAAGTTATGTCCAAATGATAATATTGTTACCGAGAATGTGATCCTTTGGTCACTTGAGCTAATGACCTCCCCTAAATTTACACTCCCTAGGAATAGAACTATACGTCCTCCCTTCTTGCCATAACATCGTTGTAGTTGAAACAAACTTCTGTGCTCCATGACTTTGAGCTTGGTCAGGTTATTCATTTTGGTCGGTGGGATGTTAGCAGAACTGAGGTGAACAAATGCTAAAAATGCGTTTATATGGTTGGCCTTGTCCTCTTATGCTTCTGTCATTGTCATGAGAAAAACATTCCCTCTGTTCCCAGATAGAGTCCTGAAATGAGACATGTGGAGAAGACTTGTTCTAGTCTACCTACCTATCAGCCTCTTGAAGCAGACCTGCCCAGGTTGGCACTATTCTAGATCACTTGCAACCCATAAATATAATAATAAATGTAAGCCACTATGTTTTGGGATATTTGTTCTTCAGTATTACAGTGATGATAGCTACTAAAAGAGATTCTAATAAATGTACATTTATATTCAAAAACAAATGTAGGTGTAAAAAAAAATCCCCAAAAGTATAAAGTTCTAAAAAATAGAGAAAAATGTCCATGTACTTTGTACATGAAAGCTCTGTGCTTATTTTGTTTGTATAACAGGTCTACTGATTGCTTCAGAATCTGGTCTAGAAAATAGTCATAAATAAATTTGTTCATCAGCTACTATATCTAGATCTTTCAGAATTAGTATCAATTGAGTATTTATCAATTCTATTTTTATGACACCAGCCATTAAAATTTCATACTTTTCTAGACGGAGCAGACTATTTTAAATTCAGAAAAAAAACAAAAGCAATTCTGATGTAAAGATACAGCCTTTCATTTCTTTTCTAATGAAATCAGTAGATATGATGTTCTATTTATTCACAGGTATAATCTGTAGTTAAATTACAGATTTCTTTCAATCAAAATTTTAGGATTCAATTGATGTTAAAGTCCTTAATGGTAGTAACCATCTATATATTTCTACCAACTTAAGAAATACATTCTGTATTGTCCTGCAATTAATTATTTGTAAATCAATGATTTTTAAATTGTTATCTGTGAACTGATGCCACCACCATGGATGATGCCAGACTCCATCACAGATCTACTGAATCAAGACCTCTGGAGTTGTGTCCTAGCCCCCGGATATTTAGCAAGTCTTCCAAGTAATTTGTAGGCATGGTAAAGTTTCAGAGCCACTGACCTAAATATCTCTTAATGATTCATTTGACACCCTTTACATTTTTATCCTAAACTTTTTCTTTTCCTACTCTCGCGCAGTATATGTGTTTGGCATTGCAATACTTCGAAATCTACCCTTGACTTTGATATTGGCTCTAGCCCTATAAAATGGATATCTCAATACATGTTCCTATTATTAAAAACCAATATCTATGAAGGGAGAATGAACCACAGAATTATGATTATTTGATGATTTTACCTATTCTTTTTTATACTTTTATTAAATATTATATAAAGTAAAATATTTTTATTTTACTCTTTTTAAATCAAATTTTATTGAAATAATTGTGGATTCACATGCAGTTGTAAAAATAATATATAGAATAAGAAGATATGAAACTACAGTGCAATATTACAGTCAAGATCTTGGCATTGATGCGACCTAGAGATTTTAATTAGATTTTCCCAGTTTTTGCGTGGACTCGTGTATATTTGTGTGTGCAAGGGTGAGGGATGCGAGAGTGTATATTTAAATCTCTACAACTTTATCACATGTAGACGTTTATGCATCCCCCCCAAACAGTCAAGATATGGACCAATTCAATCATCACAAGAATCTCTCATGCTGCTTTTTTATGAACACAACTTCTACTCTCCAACCGTGCCCACTCCCTAACCAATCTGTTCTAAATTTCCAAAATGTTGTCATTTCAAAATCTTATATAAATGGAATCATACAGTATAATTACCTTACGGGAATAGCTGTTTTCACTCAGTATGATTCTCGTGTTGTGTATATCAATATTCATTCCTTTTTATCTTTGAGTAGTATCCCATGGTGTTTAGGTGCCACACTTTACGCATCAATTGAAGGATATCTGGGCTGCTTACCATCCTTTACGTGAATATTTACATATTGGTTTTTGTGTGAATGTGTGATTTTTTGGGGGGGCATTGTTTTGTTTTGGTTTTATTTAAATTCTAATTAGTCAACACAGTGTCATATTAGTTTCAGTTGCACAATACAGTGATTCCACACTTACAAACAACACCTGGGGCTCATCACAAATATACCCCTTTATCCCCAACGCCTAATTTCACCCATCCTCACACACACCTCCCTTCTGGTAATCATCAGTTCTCTATAGTTACGGGTCTGTTTCTTGATATGATTCTCTTTCTCTCTCTCTCTCTCTCTCTCTTTTCCCCTTTACTCATTTGTTTTGTTTCTTAAATTCTACCCGTAAGTGAAGTCATACGGTATTTGCCTTTCTCTGACTGACTTATTTCACTTAGCATTGTACTTTCTAGCTTCATCCATGTTGTTGCAGATGGGAAGATTTCACTCTTTTTTATTATTAATATTCCATTGTGTATATATACCACATCTTCTTGGACACCTGGGCATTTTCCATAATTTGGCTATTATAGACAATGCTGCTATAAACATCAGCATGCATGTATCCCTTTGAATTAGTACTTTTGTATTCTTTGTGCAAATATCTAGTAATGCAATTGCTGGATAATGGGTAGTTCCATTTGTAGTTTTTTGAGGAACCTCTATACTCTTTTCCAAAGTGGTTGTACCAGTTTGCATTCCTAGGGTTCCTCTTTTGCCATATCCTTGCTAACATTTATTTCCTGTGTTGTTGACTTTAGCCATTCTGACAGGTGTGAGGTGATATCTCATTGTAGTTTGGGTTTGCGTTTCCCTGATGGTGAGTGATATTGAACATCTTTTTTATGTGTCTGTTAGCCGACTGTATGTCTTCTTTGGAAAAATGTCTGTTCATGTCTTCTGATCATTTTTAAATCGGATTATTCATTTTTGTGTGTGTGAGAGTGTTTTTATTTCTTTGGGATCAAAGCACAGGAGTGCAATAACTGGGTCATATGATAATTTAATATATAGCTTTTTAAGAAACTGCCAAATTATTTTCCAGAGTGGTGGTACCATTTTACAATATTGATCCAGTTTCTCTGCATCCTCATTTAGTATTATTTCTATTTTTCACTTTGGCCATTCTAGTGGGCTTTTAATGATATTTCATTATAGTTTTTATTTGCATTTTCCTGATGACTAGAGATATTGAATGCTTTTTCATATGCTTTGTTTACTATATTCTTCAGTGAATTCCAGTGTCTTCCATGTCTTTTGCTCATGTTATAATTGGATTGTTCGCTTCTTACTGAGTTTTGAGAGTTCTTTACATACGTAGGTAATATTTCTTTGTTATATACAAAATTTTTCAAATATTTTCTTAGTGGTTCTCTAAGCTAATAATTAAGAGACAAAATACAATTATTGAATTTGACAATAAAATTAGGGGGGGATCCTTGGGTGGCTCAGTGGTTTAGCACCTGCCTTCAGCCGAGGGTGTGATCCTGGAGTCCCGGGCTCCCTTCATGGAGCCTGCTCCTCCCTCTGCCTGTATCTTTGGGCCCCCTCGCCCGTGTATCTCATGAATAAATACATAAAATCTTTTAAAAAATTAGTAGGCCCCTGGGTGGCTCAGTCGGTTAAGGGCCTAAAGCTATTTTGGCTCAAGTCATGATCTCAGGGTCATGAGACTGAGCCCCACATCTTTTCAGCTCTACACTGAGTGGGAAGCCTGCTTAAGATTCTTTCTATCTCCCTCTGCCCCTCCACCCTCTAGTCATGCATATGTGCTCACTCTCTCTCTCTCAAAAAATTTAAGTTAAAATTTTAAAAAATAAAAATGGTTAAGGAGGTGATGAGGATTCAGGAGGGTACTTGTCATGACAAACACTGGACTGTATGCTAACATTAGTTTTAAGCAATAAAGAAAAAGAGCGAAGATAGAGAAAGAAATCAAAAGGATTAAGAAAGACACAGAGTACCAGAAATATAGAGATAAAATGTTCTTTTGCAGCTCTGTGGCCTCCTAGGATTTTGCTTCTAGAATCCAGAAGTTAATATTTTTATAAGCATCAAAGGAAGATGAAGTCAATATTATCTACATGAAATTGAAGAGAATTAGAGAAGTTAGATACATTCCTTCATCTGTTTCTTTCACACTGTTCATTACAACACTTAATGACAGTTAAAGATATATTATGTGCCCAGGCAGGAATAATCAGGAAACTCCGAGTTTGATATATTATTCATGAATAATATACAGAACTTGAGGGGAAATTTTTTATTTTAAAAATTCTTTACATAAGTCAAAAGAACTGGTAGAAATTGAAAAATGTCATTTTTAGTTACTATCTTTCCATTTTTCTAAACACTATTTAATTAGCAAATGTTCTGCAAATGTATGTATGTGTATGTGTACGCATGCATGTGTGTGTGTATATTTTATTACCAAAGTGTTTTTATAATGCTTCAGGATTCTTTTCTGAAAATATTATTAAATTTATGATTAATTTTATAATCAGCAATATCTAAGAAATAAGAAAATTCAGTAAATTTTTGGTAGTTTATAAGATACCCCAATACTCTCCTATTTATTTTCTTATGTTGCACATATCACTACTTTGAAATGACTAATGCAGCTAAGAAACATATTAATGTTTTATTGTGTCACTTTGTGCCTAAGTTTTAGAAAACAAAAAGAAGCATAAGATGTAGTAAACATTTCATCAAAGCACAGGTGTTACTAAACAAAACCAGAGCTTTTATTAGATGATAAAAATAGCATGTTAATAAAGGTGAAATGAATGAATACTATTTCAGAAGTCAGTAGGTTTATTGTGATTACAAGCAGGACTTTGTAGAGAGTAAACCAAAACAAAACAGGCGTGAACCCCAGCTTTGTTACTTTGAGCAGTCTTCTTAATCTCCCTATACCTCAGTTTCTCATCTATAAAACCATATAATCTGTGGCTTATAAATGGGAGACTATATTATTGTAGGTAATGATATGGCTAAAGAAGAGGAGTCAGAAGTGTCTTTTATTACAAAGGGAGAATGTGAGCTGGGACCTGAGAGATGGTTAAGATAAAGATGAAATAAAGTAGCTATGGAAGTCTTTTATAGAAAGTAGAAAGTAGGTTGTACCCTAAAACAAATAGGTAAGAATTGGAGTAGGAGGAGAATTAGTGAAGGTATTTAGACAGCAGAAGCCTAAAGTAAGTTCTAAAGAAAGATTGACAAGGACAGAAGATGGAGGCCTCCTAATGATAGACAGTGGGGTTTGAGTGTACAGGTAGTGATGGGGTTCAGAACATGATACCCCAAAGTAGGCACCATGGCATACTGAATATTTTAAGCTGAACGAATGATATTGACAAAATGGCAGAAGGAGGAGAGTCACTCTGACTTTCCCCTCTCCCTGTCCTTCTTCCCTGATAAAGGTGTAAAATCCCCATGTGAGAGGTGCCCTCCCTTTATTCCAGAAAAGGAGCATCCTTATCTCTGAAGACAAAGGGATGCCAAGAAAAATCTGAAGGAACAAACAGCTAATTTTCCTCAGCTCACTATGCCTGCTCCTACCCTTTGCCCTACTTTATTTCTCTGACACTGTCCACTCTTCAGCAAAACCTAACGTTAAAAGTACTCAGGTTTAATAGCTTCTTTACATCTTCATATCCTTATGAGGGCTCCCATGTTCTGAAAAATTATATTAAGTAGCTCTTTCTGCTTTGTTTGTATTAATATGTCTCTACTATTTTAATTTTCTGACATTGCCAGTGACCCCAAGAGGGTGGAGGAAAATGTTTTCCTCCCCAACAGTAATGAATAGGGCCCCTCTGAAAGTTTTTAAACGGAGTGGTAGCAAGATAAATGCAGTATTTTGGTGGTAGTGCCAATAATGGACTGAGAAAGGAGCCCTTTAAAAAAAAAATCAGAAAATCAGAAAACATATACTTAAATTCCAGGTCAAGGAAAACAAAAACAAAAACCTCATCCCCTAGCAAAGAGAAAGTTCCTTCCAAGTACCTTAATGATCTTAAATATCCCAGAACAGCATCAATGAGCTCAAAAAGTTGACTGCTTGATTAAGTGTATTTTGAATCTCAAAGTTTAGCACCATATTAACCTTAACAGGGTCCCAGTCTTTAATAGATAGCAAAGGTAGTTCGACAGGATGAGCTATATTTCCAGAAAATAGACTTTTCTTGAAAGAAGAAAAGTTGGGAGTCAGGTCAGACTACAAGGACATACCATATTACAGTGTAAGAATTTCAACAGAAAATGGAAAGGAAAATCCTCTGAAATATGTTTATCAGCAAATGACCTGATCAGCTATGATCCATCACTGGCAGATCATGGCTCTGTAAATCAGCACATCCCAGGACGCAAGTTTAAATGGATTTGAGATTACTGACATTTTTATTAAAGTTCCCTCATAACTCAGGGAAAGAAAATATAATGCCCAAATATTGCACCTTTTAAAACTTCATAGGTTATCTATTTAAAACAGAAAACTTTCTTATTTTAGGATCCTTTATAAACAGCTTAAGCCACTAAGGCTTACAAGTGGAGCTGACAATTTTGGACTCTTTGGGGGGTTGTGTGCCATTTATAGAGCACTGAATGCTTCCTATCAGGGACTTGATCAGTCAAGGCAGCTCACTTAGCCTCCTCAGACACCAGACTGAGTGCTCTACCATGCCATCTCAAGACAAGAGGGAGTCAATGAGATTAGCAGCCCCAAGCATGCTAAAAATGTTTAGGGGGTTCTTACTGAACACTGGGGAAGTAGACATTTGTTTTTACAGAGTCATCATCTTGGAAGCCCTTGCCTGTTTGGCAAAAGCACTTTGAAAACGATCCCTGCTTTGGGAGAAATACCCTGCTGGAGTCAGATTTACTAATTTGCAAATCTTGGTTGACCTCAATTCTTTGAATGACCTTAAATGTGAATCTTGAATACATTGTTTTCAGTTGTACTAATTAGTTTTACATACTTAAGTAGTATATGCAAATTTATGTAAATCAATGTTGTGGGTGGGTTTTGTTTTTTTTTTTTCTGTAAAGCAATATAAATATGCGTGCCCTAGATTCCTTGAAAGGGATGATTTCAAGATTCTTTATTTTAGAAGAGCTTTCCTTGAGTCTTCCAATACTAGTGGGAAAGAATCTCCTTTGATACTTAAAGCAACCCTGTAACAATAATGCTAAGCCCTCCAACTAACTTTCATAGGAGGCAGGTTTCAGCTTTTCTTTTCTCATTTTTGGGATAGAACCTGATGCCCTGCTTTTATTAAGTGACTTTGATAGCCTCTCTTGCTAGATTTCCAGCATGCAGGATAAACATATCAGAAAGTTCAATAAGATCACGGGATGTAAAGACACTAATATTTCCTTATTATTAGGAACCTGTAGGGTTCTTTTTATCTCTTTGCATTGAGTCAACCTTTATTTGTATTACAGACTATTAAACAAAATCTCTTCAAGTAATTAAGACGTAAGAAGCTCACTAAAAATGTACAAGGAAGTATTTCACTAGGCTAATCCTGATTTAAGCCTAATATTTGAAGATAGTGGTTTATGTAATTTATGGGAAAACTTTTTAAACAAATGTTTTACATTTATCTGATATGTGCCACACCAAGCATGGTGTAAATTTTTTAGTTTTTCATTCTTCTTATGGAGAACTCAAAGTGGTCACCTGAATCTTATTGTAATTGGGAATTGGTTTATCCAGGTTTATCTATAACTGGAGACATTTATAATGTTCTGATTATGACAGAAAAATGTGTAAAACACACACACACATACATACACAATGTGTGGAATGACCTATGGGAATTTACTATATAATTAGTTTCATTGTGAAAATGTATAAACTAAAAATAACATACAGAATAGATTCCATAATGACAGTAAATCTCATTCACTGGGAATAAAGGAGCTACATGTAGCTAACAGCAATTTCTTCTAATATTCTCTGAAAACTTTTATGTTTTTCTGTTATGTCCTTGTTGGCATTTGAGTGGGTATTTTCTTGTATCAGGGCTTATACATCAACTGGGATGAATTTTTATTTTCTACAATTGATAATATATTTTTTTATACTGATATATCTCCACCATCTGTATTTGGATACTTCTATCATGATTTTTCCTGGAATTAATCACATTTCCCTAAACATGATTAAAATAATGTCTGTTTCAAATACCATTCTTAAAGGTGCAGCATCTTACTGTTTTTCTGTGCTTTATTAAAAAAAGTAATCCAAAACTTGGAGATAAGCAAAAAAGGGTGTGGCACATACTTTTAATGTTATGTTGGTTTATTATTTTACAAGCACATTTAAGAACTGTTTAATCTTAGTGAATGTATGTGTTTGGTTTTGCTCTTTGATTGGAATTCCATGTTATTTGTAGACTTCTACCCAGTAGAATAAAATAATTCCAAAGGTTGTGGTTTTAACGAATGCCTTATAGGACGTTCATCGATTTTGTATATAATTTAACTTTATTTTAATATCCATATTAAAAATATATTTTCTGATAGCCATATAAACCTCAATCCTCAAAGAATTTTGAAACCAGCTTTATCATATTACTTTTTTCATTAAAGAGTTTGATAAAACAGCTGACATGTGTCCATTCTATATTTGTAGGAGAGTCATGTTTTTAATCTTTGAAACTATACTTGACAAGTCTGTTCTAGTTCCTTCTATACTGTGAGTGCCTCATTCCTATGAGAATGATAGGATGAGAAAAAAAAAAATAGTATTCTAGATAAGCCTAAATCTAAATAAAGCCTAAATCCTTTCCCCTTCGACTCTTCTCTCTCTTATGCCACTATACCAGATCACTTTCCAAATGTAACTACTGTTACTAGTTTGGTGTTTATCCACTGTAACATTTTTCATGCATTTACACATATCCATATGTGCCTATGTTAACTTAAATAGTGGTAAACTATGTGAAACAGACTGCTCTATATGTCATGAAGACCTTTCCATTTTACTCCTCATTCTTAATTGCTACATACTGTTCTATGATAAGAAAATGCCATAACTTATATAAGCACCCACCTACTAAAAGGCATTAGTCTGCTTCTAATTTTTCATTATAAACAATACTAGAATGATCTTTCTTGTAAATATTTCCCTGTCTTCATATTTATGACCATATATCTAGGGTGAAGATCAAGAACTGGAATGGCTCAATCATGCCGCTATATAAGAAAATACATATTTTAATTAACTTCCAAAAGAGATCTCTTTTCTACTCCATAAGTAGTTAACTTCATTTGTAAATATTGAAAACAAACAATATTTTGCCTTTTTTTGAGGGTTAAATTCTAAAGTCATCAAGGAAGAGGAAAATAGTGTATTGAAGAAAGTTTACCTCTAAAAATATATTGGCTTTGTATATACAACACCATAGAAGTTTTTATCAATGTCTCTATGTTATTTTTAATCTGTTTAAGTATTGTTTACTCGTCTTTAGTTCTACATGAGAAATCAAGGACAGAACATTTTTTCCCTTCCTTCCATCCTCCCTTCCTTCCTTCCTTCTTCCAATAAGTCAGTCAGAAAAATTGTATCTCTTGCCTGCGATATAAGATAATTGAGCTAAGTTATGGAGAAGTGCTAAATATTCTAGTCTATATATGTTTATATATTTTATATTCTAGTTCATATTTTTCTATTCTAGTTTACATTTTATATAATTTTGAAAAAAAATTATAGAACTTTTATGTTAAAATTGTGTTTAAGATCCACTGCTGTAGATTGAACCCTTTGAAATGTAAAGTAGGTCACATTTTTCCAATCTTTTACCAAGGCATTTGTCATAATTTATTTATTTAATAATTTATTAAAATTAAAGTTATAATATAATTAGTTTCTCCAGAAAGAGAACAGTATGTGGCACATAGAACATACCTGGTAACTATCTGTTAAATGCATAGATTGTTGTTAATTGAAACGTATCAAAAATGTTTTCATGTTTTTATAAAGTGTGAAATTTCTATTTGTTTTGAAATAAAACATATCTACTACTACAGTTGATGACTCAGTTGTTTTATTGAGATATTTAATATGCTGTTTCTTTTTTATTCTATTTGAGCTATTGGCTTCTGAAAAAAATGCAATAAGATATCTTACTAAAGATTTCAATTTTTCATTTTAGCTCTTGCTTTTTAAATTTTAAAGTAATTTTAAGGATTTTTTTTTCCTTAGGGGCACACATATTTGTGATTTTGCATCATCTTAGTATGTTGCTGTTTCTAGCAATATATATTTTATCTCTTTACAGATTTAGGCCATTTGGCCTTGAATTTGGTTGTGAATTTTTTGTTTGTTTTGTTCTGTTTTTATTTAATCTGAGAAATGTTGGTTTTAATTTATTAACAATTGTAATGAGTACTCATAATATTTTTCTATCCCAACTGATACTTACTTGGTGTTTTCTATTTGCCATGTCTTATTGTTAGTGGCTCAGCAAGTGCTGAGTGCTCTTTGAATTGATTTTTCATTCTAATAGTTTGATTGGTATACCTCCCTCTTCTAATCTTTTGTTTTGTATCCCTAAATACATAAAACATTTCAACTTGTATTTTTTCAAACATCAAATGTTAATGTGTATCTATAGCTGTCTCTTACCAAAACAAGTTTTGTGGAATGTTTTTACTTACTTTGGCTTTTTGCCCTACCTAACCCACAAACCACTGTGAATATTATCTGGAGATTTCATTTTATATTGTTTAAATTTTGTTTACAATCAACATTGATTTCCTTCACATCTCTGGGCTTCAATTTTCTTATGACACTTTGCCAGTTGTACTGTGTCCACACTTCAGTATATAAACTCATTGAGCTAAATCATAGGCATTAATTTGTTATCTTCTCTTCTGTTTTTTTTTTTTAAGATTTTTATTTATTTATTTGACAGAGAGAGAATAAGAGAAAGAGAGAGAGAGAGAACACAAGTAGGGGGAGCAGCAGAGGAAGAGGGAGAAGAAGACTCCCTGAGGAGCACAGGGAGCCAGAAGACAGGCTGGATCCCGGGACCCTGGGATCATGACTTGAGCCGAAGGCAGATGCTTAATCAATTGAGCCACTCAGGTGCCCTTTCTTTCCTGTTTTTATGGATATATATTTCTTTGAATATTATTCGAGTTACCTTAGATTTAATGAGCTCTCATCTTTTTAAACCTAAACAAAATGAGGCTTAATAAAATGAGAAGCACTTACTCTAAAAAAGAAATGGCCAGAGATGTAGGACCAAAAACTACTAAATCTTAAACTCAACAGTTGAGCATTACAATATCTATTTAAGACAGTTCTGAAGTGCATTTCTAGTTTAATTGCTAGGCAAAACCAGGATTTTTTTTTTTTTTTTCCAAAACATGTCCCAATTTTTCTTTTTTTACACGAGTGGATTTTGCTTTTGCTTTTGCTTTTTTTGTTTTTCTTTTCCCTAACTCCATCATTAAGTGTTCCATCAGCAAAACAGGAATCTGCTTAAGCATTTCAAACAGAAAGATAACTAGGATATAAAATTGTTGGAAAGAGTCGAAAGGTGGAGTGTTATTACTGAGACCAGGAGCTGTATAGGAAGCAATGAGCGCTACTGCCTGCATCTGCATTCCTTGGGGGAGGCCACATTAGGAGTCCACACTTCGAGGCTGTGGGGCCTTCTAGCTGGTCTGCTCTTACTGCCCTATGAGTATAAACTGGGCCTGCCTACTGCAGCCACTAGTACTAAAGTGGGGGGAAAAATACCTTCTGCCTTCCGATTGCACGTGATGGTCTCCCGTGGGTAGTATTTAAACCAGAAGTTTGGTGGCAAGGAGATCTGAGAAATTCAATTTCTCAGATTCTGAAATACAGGAAAAATGTAGACAATGTCAGAAGTGATGAGAAGAAAATTTAGCTCACCCAAACATTAGGGAACAGCTTTTTTCTTATCTCTTCCAATTCACATTTTACTTCGTCTTTATACTTACCTTGAAGGCCACTTATTCCATGAATTTCAATCTCACGCCCCTAATACAATGCAAACTCCATGTTGTTTAAACTCACACGTCTCTTACTGATTTAACATAATCTTCAATGCATTATAGCGGTTTTTGAAAGTCCTATCTCTTCTCATTAGTCTGTAGCTTTCTGGGAGGGAGACAACTAGTATAAACCATAAATATCAGGGATAAATTATGTTTTTCAGTATCAGTGAGGAAATCAACATTCAAACACTGCCACTTGCAGAGTTTGTCTTTTCCTTTATTGTGATATTAACCTGGCTTATAGTAGATATCTGTCTTTATCAGCAAGGATCTAGGTGATTTGGTATAGAAAACCTGGGTTTTCATCACCTGGGTGGCTCAGTGGTTGAGTGTCTCTGCCTTTGGTTCAAGTCATGATCGTCAGGTCCTGGGGCCAAGTCCCACATCAGGCTCTCTGCAAGGAGCCTGCTTTTCCCTCTGCCTATGTCTCTGCCTCTCTCTGTGTCTCTCAAGAATAAATAAATAAAATTTTTTAAAAGCCTTATACTAGAGCTAGTATATGATTTAAAATTAAGATAAGTATGGATTCAAACTCTCTTTGTTTTCTGCTGTTCTAAAATAGGTTTGCATAAACTCATTGATGAATGATCAGCTGGAAGAAAATGATTTTGTTATTCTCTCTGTTTCAAAACACAACTGAGTTGCTCTATTGACTAGGCAACATTAAGTGAAATAGATCTACTAGGCTTCTGTGACTCAAATCGTGACATTTTGCCATCATGTTTATTATTGATAAAAACTGTAAATGAACAATAAACCAGAAGGCTTCATTCAAATGAAAATAATTTAGTAGTGTACTTATTTTTTTTTGAGT
Organism: Canis lupus dingo; assembly: GCF_003254725.2. Taxonomy (NCBI): domain Eukaryota; kingdom Metazoa; phylum Chordata; class Mammalia; order Carnivora; family Canidae; genus Canis; species Canis lupus. The sequence goes on along the minus strand of NC_064248.1, from coordinate 67,200,733 downwards.
AGTTCATGAGGGGAAGTGTTACACAAGAAGAACATGATATAGATTTTGAAGTCGGAGAAATGAATTACCAAACATCAAACTTAGCAGTTCACTGTAGCTCTGTAGGACCGCTTTTCTATCTAAAATAACAAAGTCAATTAATTGAGAATTAGCTGAAATAATATAAAGGATACATTTTTCAAATTGTTTGCAATCCTTTAGTTATTCATTCCCCTTTCTATGTTAGTCATAGACAAGTGTTTTACAATCTTTAACTCAGTTTTTATAACACCTCTGTCACAAAAGTTTTATTAAGATTCCTATTTTGTGAGTAAAGATACAAAAGTTTGGAAACAAAACCTTCCGGGAGTGTCACAAGGCATTAGTGAAAGAGCCACAGCACAATCACCACTCTCTGAAGCAGATATGCTTAATCACTATCCCATACATCTGAGTAAAAGTGCTTTATCTGGTAGTAGCATGAGGAATAAATAACAAATTAATTGAAACATGGGTTAAAATGGAGAAACACAAAATATTCTTTTTACATTCTTAAACCTAAAATATATACATGTACACTCTGCCAATCTTTTAGAGTTATGAATCATTCAAAACACAAAGATATTATTCATCCACAGTTTTTGTTTTTGATTTTTTTTTTCATTTGGGGCAAGGAATTAGACAATGGTAGATTTATCTGAACATTGAGTCTCCCTTCAGTGCTGTCCAATAGAATTTTCTGTGATAATGGAAATGTTGTACAGACGTCTGTGCTGTTCAATCTGGTAACCACAAGCTGCATGTGGCTATTGAACATAGAAACTGAGGGACTACATTTTTAATTTTATTTCATTCTAATTAATCTGAATTTGAATATGAAGAGTTCTACGTGGCCACTGGCTATTGTATGGATTTAGATGTTCCCAACTCACCACCCCCACCCCATCAAATACTCTACTGTTTCATATCTAAATTAAATAGCATTTGGGACAGTGGCATGAATTTGCAGGACCATTACAAAACATTTGAGTTTTTAATGGGCAAAAATACCAAACATGTCACATTCTTTATTTTCTCTTTTAAGTTCATGCAATGGTTTACATGTTTACCTAATTGTATAGAAAGTTCCAATGGTATAAATGGTTTGAAACAATGCTTCTAACTCCCAGGAAACACACAACTCAACTGGCAGAAGCACAGTCATACAGATGTACTAGCGGCAATGAAATGGCTGCAGATATTCAGTGTGTTGTGAGCACCTGGAAGCATGCTTTACAGCAGGAAAGAAATGTGCCTGATCTTGGAGTAACATATCAAATGTAGGCCAGGTAAAATTAGCCCTATTATGAGTGTTACTGTCGATCACGCACCACCAGCAAAAACTAGTAAGTAAATAAGTAAATAAATGGATGAAATAATGTAAAATTGAATAATGTGGTAATATAAAAGCCATTTACACACTCAAAAAAACTAGCACACAAAGTCACATATGACAATATTAATCCAGAGGGGGTAAAATGAAGTCAAAATGTCACGAAAAAGAAAAAAATAATAATTCTTCTAAGATACCTGCTCTCTGAGTCATAGATAACTCATTGGAAAAACATTATAGAAGACGTTCTCATTGTAAGTGAAGCCACCTTGATAGGAAAGTGAAAAATTCTACTAATATGCTTCATGAGAAATTCCCACAAACTGCCTGCTGGGTTGCAGTGAGGAAATGGCTAGCTCAAAATGAATCCCAGGCAGTCCTTCCCCTCCATCCTGAAAATGCCCTTTCTTAGTTACCACACCTGCCGAAACAGGTGTAGCCAGGTTATAAAAGGCAGCTTGATTGGTTACGTGCCAGATCAAAGTGCAGCATATATTTGAAAATAGAAAAATGTCTGGAAAACAGGAGGCTTAAATGAATGTGGCCCTGGGGGCAGTAACAACAGATGTGCTGACAATTTATGAATATTTTACTGTAAATGCTCTCTTGTTCTTCTATTAAATAAGGAATTACGTAGTGCCAGACACCATGCCGCAATGCCTGATGCTTACTTGGAATAACTTGCAAAAAATGGAATTCTCTGGGGCAGCCTAGGTGGCTCAGTGGCTCAGGGCCGCCTTCAGTCCCGGTTGTGATCCTGGAGACCCGGGATCGAGTCCCATGTCGGGCTCCCTGCAGGGAGCCTGCTTCTCCCTCTGCCTGTGTCTCTGCCTCTCTCTCTGTGTCTCTCATGAATAAATAAATAAATAAATAAATAAATAAATAAATAAATAAATAAATATAACCTTTAAAAAATAGAAATGGAATTCTCTGAAAAATAGACTCGGGAATATTTACATTTGACTTATGTTTGTTTCAATAAGGAACGCTGATGCGTCCACTCACAGGGACACACACCCATCTACAACACAAATATATTTAAATAGGAAATAATAAATATAAACTCATCACATGGCACACACACCCATCCCCAATTACAGAGTGGGGAAGTTGTTTCTGGGAGTCTTCTGCTTCTATTTTTTGCATTTAATACATTTGACGAAGAGTAAGTTCCACAACTCTTGAGAGAGGTTGCTAACATTTACTTGGGGCATAGCACAGACTGCTGGGTCTTTAGCTTCTCCAAATAGCTGCACTAATGAGGTTGCATTTTATATCTAGAACTGCATACAATTAGGCCATATCAGGAGAAATTCCTGAGACACTTCCATATCTAATAGTGAGGTCAATTTATTCTTGCCTTCTCCATCCATATAAATCAAATCTGAATATGAAATCTGAATAAACCAAGAGTTTCATTTTACTGAATTAAAAATGGCTATACAGTCTAGTGTTCAGATTTGTGTAACACAGGTGTTTGCTGGGCTAACTCTAAAGAATGGAAGGTCAAAAAAAAGATAGTCTTTCCAGAATACTCATGCCATAGATCACAGCGGATTTGAAGAAAATATCATGGGCCATTAAATTCTTAAAATTAGCAGGCTCACCAAAACATCCTAAATGACCATGAGGGGACCTTTGGATATTACATGAGCTTCCATAATTAGAATGTGATTTAAACAGAAGACTAATACATTTAGTAAAAATCCTCCAAATACAAAGAATATTTTCATAAAATGGTAGCTTATTTGCTCTTTTCTTGAAGGAGAGGAAAAATTGAATTGTTGAGAAGTGAGAAACCAACTCTCCAAGGCTGATAATATCCAACTGATGCTTTACCAAGAGTCCTAGTTTTCCATTTTGACTATTATTTAGAAAACTGAAGGAATTCATAAAAATAAGGGCAACATTTTGATAGCTAGAACCCAAATTAAACAAACAAACAAACAAACAAACAAACAAAACCAGGGTTGGAACCCTACCCTTCTGCTGAATCCTCATACTATAATGACATGATTCAAATTCAGAGTCAGCATTATTGATTTGAATCATTTAAAAGGAGATTTTTTTTAAGCTGTGATTATCTAACCAGAAGACAGACTATGTAGCACAGAGGAATAAACATCATCAAGGAAATACTTGGTGTGGTGAACATTGGTATAGGCTGTAGAAAATAATCCTTTCAAAATCAGCTAAATTTCCTTCTGTTTCAAACCCTATGCCAATCTGGCCTTAGCACTCTGAAGTATTAAGGATTAATTTCAGAGGTTTATGAGAAATATCAGCATTTTTAAAGGATTTACAAAGAAATACATGGTCAAAAGCTGACTTCCTCTACACTTAGTGAAAATATAGGGCAACTATTTCCAATTACTGCTATTCAATTATTTACCTAAAAATAAAAGGCTAAATTTTATAGGGCAGCTTTAGAGTTTATATCAACAACAACAAAAATACCCAAATTCACATTTTGTTCAAAGAAATTTCCCCAAGATTGCACTCTTATTATTCATTTTTTGGTGTTTTTTTTTACCCTTTATGTTTGTCTTGTTTTGTTTATAGTAGTAGAAGTCTCACAGCTTGATAAATTACATGTCAAAATAAGTTCCTGCTTATTGTTCAGGGGCTTGGAGGTTTATTTAAAAAATGTGGGGTTTTTGTGTTTTTCTTTTTTACCATCACTGGTATATGCTGACAGAAAAGCAAACACATATAAGTATGTATTTTGGTCAATTTATGATATCTATATTACATCATCACTTAAAAATCTAATAGTACCTCCTAGATTACTATATATTATTATATAGTGATACCAAGGATGCATCTGTTAATCTTGTCTTTAAAGAATAAAATAGATTTTCCATTAGAAATAATTTTCTATGTACTACAAAATCACAAATAGGTACAGCCCTGAAGGTAAATATTATTTAGGAAACAAACAAGCTTAAAGTCAACAAAGAATGTAGCACTAAACTCAATACCAGCTTTACTCTTTTTCTTTAATCTTTTAAGTCGATTAAACTATACTGCTAACAGTTTTTTACTTTCCTTCCTATATTATCTTTTAAAACATAACCAATAAGCATATGAAACTGTATCATAACTGTGTGTGTGAGGGGGGAAGAGGGCACATTATGTAAGAAGTACGTGCTGACATAGTCCTGTATGACATGGGTCCTGTAATAATGGACCCATGAATAATGATTTACTAATCTCGGAGTTAACAAAAACAAAAGAATGCAAAAGCAATATATTTTAAAAGAAAGCTTGTTTGAAAATAAATCCTTTGTCTAATGTAAAAAAATATTAGTTACAGGAATGGTTGAACTTGTCTAATATAATTATTATAGAGACCATCATCATTATGATAACAACTATCACTAAAATAGTGGAAAACATGGACATGAGTGATTTAGTAGGAAACAAACTCTTTTATATAGCTCAACCAAAATGAAACTAAGAAAGTTTTGATGTATTGAATTACCGGCCATTTATGAAATTGCTGAAATGTTTCAGAACCTATACAGTGTACTTCTTGTTCTAGCCACATATATAATGATCCCCTTTTGTCCTCTATAGCTTACATTTTGAAGACCTAGGGTGAAAGCAACAGGGTTGGAACCAGATGCCTCATTGACAGAGTAGCCTAATTGCAGCTCACAGCAGTAGTTATGGTTGGGCTTCTGAGACTATTATTTTATTTCATCATTTTATATTTTATTTTATTTTTAAGGATTTATTTAGTTGAGGAGGGGAGATGCAGAGGGAAAGGTTGTGAGAATATCAAGCAGACTCCTTACTGAGCATGGAGCCCTGTCATGGAGCTCCATCTGATAACCCTGAGATTGTGACCTAAGCCAAAACCAAGAGTCAATGCTCAACCAACTGAGCCATCCAGGCACCCCTACGTATATTTATTTAAATATTTATTTTTATAACAAATATAAATATTTGCATTTATACAAATTATATTTATATGTATAAATTGCATTTATATATATACAATATAACAAATATAAGTATTTTTATAAAATATTTATATAAAAAAATATTATCTATTATATTGCATATAATATTTATATAAATAACAGATATTATATATGTATATATATATATATATATATTGCCAGATGAAGCCTTTATTGCCAGTAACATATATTCAAAAGAAATAAGCACTGCAGTCTCGTAAGTTAAGTACATGAAATTTAGATTGTTTACTAAGATTTGGAGAAATAAGAAGAATTGCAAAACAGATTAAGTTACACGTGGGAAAACATCTGTGTAGGAAAGATAAACATTGGATGATAATACGGTGACAATGTTAAGTGGTCTTACTGAAAAACTTGAGAAAATTTTCAGTTAGTAGCAAAATATTGGTTTATGCCCTCAGAATGCATTTATGCCTTCTATCTGTCAAGAACTAAGTACACAGTGTTGTGGGTACAGGGATGAACAAATTCAAGTTTTTACCCTCTGAGAGCTCCCAAGTCTGGTGGGAGAATTTGTCATATATGTGGCATTTTATGTGCACTTGCTTTTAAAGAGGCTCTGGGAACACCGGTTTGGTCCTACTCTCTCAGCCTGGGGCCTTTGGTTAGAAGTCAACATCTGTTGTTTTTGACGCATCCCTTCTCCCTTTAAGAATACTGCATCAATTTTCTACTGGGAAATTAATTCCCTTCGCCTAAACTACATGCATCTGTGGGGAATACCTACTGAGCTTGTTTGGCCTTATTTGGTCAAGAGGTAAAATGTACGTATTAGACAAACATACGGTAAAAAGAAAACAGACAACTGATATATAATGTTTCCTGGTCAATGAACAAAGCATCTTTGGAAAGCACCGTGCCTTCTGTCAGTGATTGCTTCAAAAGGAGAAAGTGGTGACTAGAGACCAGTGATGAGTGAAAGACTTAATTTGTCCCGGACAGTGTTTTGAACCTTTTAATTTTTTTCTAGAACATGTATGTGAAACCTATCAGAAAAGAAAAAAAAAAGTAAATCAATATCAAAGCCAAAACAAAAAAACAAAATCAAAGCATCATGAAAGCTGGGGAGAAGATGACAGCTTCAAGCCTCTGTAAGAATTAGATGGAACCATATGGAGTTGCTGATACTTGACCGTTTGCTCTTTAAAACTTTGCAGTTCCATATGGTAGCAAACACTGTACTTTTATTTGAATAGCAGGCCCATGTAGAAATATGCAAGGAGAGAGAATACAGCCAAGCCAATAATTGCTGGTTATTCTTACCAGTCACCTAAAGCCCTCGTTATTTTGTGTTGATTTTTGCTTTTGTGCTTCATATTTTATTAAACTCCATCTCTGCTGAACTATCTTCAGTCTTCTACTCTCAGGTAAGATAAAACGGTAGGTATCCCCAAGTAGTACAACCAGTTAAAGAGGTGAAACCAGATCCCAAATCCAGGTATTTCTGACTTGAAGCCCATGCTTGTTCAATTAGGCCACCCAGCCGAGACACCAAGGGTGGAGTGAGGATGACTGCGATTCCATACCCCTTAAGCCATTTCCCTCTTCCTGGTCCTTGACAAGTCTCTTAATCTCACGTATATCTCAGTTTCCTTAGCCTTAGGATGCACATACTGTATCTGATTCTGGCCTCCTCACGGTGGTCAGAAACCTAAAATAAGAGCGGGTGTGTTGGATCCCTGGGTGGCGCAGTGGTTTAGCGCCTGCCTTTGGCCCAGGGCGCGATACTGGAGACCCGGGATCGAATCCCACATCGGGCTCCTGGTGCATGGAGCCTGCTTCTCCCTCTGCCTCTCTCTCTCTCTCTCTCTCTCTCTCTCTCTCTCTCTCTCTGTGTGACTATAATAAATAAATAAAAAATTAAAAAAAAAAAAGAGCGGGTGTGGGGAAGACTTTGTAAGCTATGGGACTTGTCCAAGTGCACTCGATTATTCCTGGTTGTCAGCACTGCGCTTCAGAGCACGAGAACAGGAGTGGCCTGTGAGAAGAAACAGTAGTGGGGATAAAGGGAGAAAAATAAGTTAGAATGAGAGGGCACATTTGATTTTCCATAAACAACAATAAATATCTGAGAAGGAAATACATCAAACATCCACCACATATTCCCAAACAAATAAGCCAATAACTACTCTGAGGCATTTAAAGAAATTGAGAACAATATTTTGTCAGTTCAAAACAACATGCCTTTATTTTATGCAAAGCACTGAATAAAAATGAACTCTGAGTGCAATCAAAGGCTTCGCAAATTTTATAAAGTCAATTTGCTAGAAACAAATTTCGACCAAAGGACGGGAACAAAAGGCTTTTCGCTTTTTCCCTGACTCCATATTTGGAATGATGACAGTGTTAGGATGGAAGCACAACTGCTTTAAGATGAAATAAGACTTCTGTCAGCAAAAGAAATGATTAGTCATTGTATTCCCCTCCCCACCCCAGGCTCTTGCACACTCAGTACCAAGAGGACCAGTGATCGGGGCCAGGAGGCCCAGGGCCTGGTGTGGGCCTGGACCAGGAGGGGCCCCAAGGGGAGGCCCAGGAGTCAGCTGTCATGTTGGCAGCTGCAACCCTTGGGGCAATCGACTGGGCTCCAAGACCTTTGGGAGAAGCTTGCCTCAGTCTGGCCTTGGGTTCAAAAGCAGCTTTCTCGGTGTGACTCACCCCACAAGAGGAGGCAGCTACAGCGGTAGAGGATGAAAGGGCCACAGCGAGCAGACCCACCGCATCGCAAACGTGCAATTCCCTCTGATCCATGGCGGTGACAACCTCTGTCTGCTGTACCCATCGTTAGCGAGATGACAGCAGGCCCTAATCAGGATGCCCTCTCTGGAGCATAGTGGAGTCACTCCTAAATTTGGGCCATAGCAGGAGTTACCCAGGGCTTCATTTGAATTCACCGAATCATTAGTAGCAGTGGTGACACAGGCAAACTTTCAGGGTTTTCTAGAATACACCTTTGGGTGTCGTCATTATAACACCTAGTATTCTTTGAGCACTTTCTGTATACCCAACTCTGTTCTGAATCCTTTGTGGGCCTGATTTCTGTAACCAATATGACCCCCTATCAAGTGGGTATGTTACTATTCCCATTTTTCAGATGAGGAAACTGGATAAGGCACAAGGTTTTGCAGCTAGTAAAGGAGGAACAAAGTTTTACACTTTTTTTTTTTTTTATCTCGCTATGGAGTTGGCAGTCTTAACCACTACACCCCCGTGTCACTCTGTAAACTGGCTAATGGTAAGGGAATCGCAGCTGCTGTATCCGCGATGCAAAAATGATGGGGAAAAAAAATATGACATGGGCTGGTCTCTTCGTGTTTGCTCATCCTATATCGATGGCCTACTGAACAGGTTGGCTAAGTACTTGCTGAGGGCATATGCCAAAAATAGTTAACAAAGTACAAATTTTTGAAAGAATATGTTATTTGATATATGTGTGTGTGTGTGATAGCATCTATATTCACATTTATATTTTAATAAAAATTAAAAGTACCTATGTGTGTACATATACACATATACTTAAAAGTCTCAGTCACCTTGGCATACCTCAGGACTTTGTTGGACATCTTTACATATATCTTATTACTTGGCAGTCTTTCCACTTTGAATCACATGGGATGGGGGCCATCATTTTTTCAGTATATATGGAGGCTAAGTGACTTAAATAAGAAGTTAACCATTATAAAATGCCAACCTGAAGTTTCTGGCAATTTTCGAGAAGCAGTAGACATAATCGTTTTTTCCTCCTTTGAATACTATCATATCAGTTTTAGAAGGATACTAGTTTCCTTTCCTCTGCTTCAACATTATTAGGAAAGGAATTTCCATCGTGTATCATTTGTCAACTTCAAGGGAAAACAATAACATGAGGTGAAAAATTAACTCTATGTTATATATTATTACATCCTTACAGTTTGTGATTTTTCCCCCCAATATAGAAACTTAATTAAGTAAAAAATAATGAACACAGAGGGCAATTTCAGGGTTATAATGACTGCTTGGGAAAATCTGAGGGTTTTGCAAAAGCTGAATCCAATAAAGCTGTAGCAGTCAGTAATCCCCAGGAAATGTCCTTCACTGAAGTCATTACTGCTACTCAGAAAAATGCCTGCTTTTGGATTTATTTCAAAATTATGGATTTGTTTTTATGGCTGATGCCATTTTAATTGCTACTGCAGAATATTTGTAGAGAATGAATGTCAAATACATTGGCCAATCACATTGATCAAGTTGCCTTCCAAATTCCTTTTGACTTCTAATCATTCACGAGAATTCTTCATTAAAATTCCAAAGAAGGCAAAGAGCAATTAGATATGCTATTTGTTATCATTCAACCGTCAAAGAATCTATCATTTTCTACGGGAAGAATGGAGCCCATTTAGTTGAAATCTACATTCCATTGACCTAAAAACTACTGGAAAGAGCTTTTTTTTTAATGTTTTTGTTTTTTCCAATTTGCTCTATTTCTTAAAAATCTAATCTAGGCAGTTGAAAATCTGTTGTAAGATCTTGGAAACCCATTTCAAATATCTGACATGTTAAAAATGGTTAGCAATCCTTTCATTGTTATGAAGTTTTAAAGTATTTTCTGTTAGTCACTGATCAATTGGGTAAAGTACATCTGATGGTGACAATTATTAGATTATAGAAAAATGCATAATTCTGTTAAAAATCCAACTTGTTGTTCATTAAATATCATTTGGAATAGAAAACCAATACTCTGCCCATGTCTTCTCTGACTGCTCCAACCTATGGCACTCCTTGCCTCATGGTCACACTGTGATTTTTACATATGCCTTGATTTTTGTATGCTCTTGGGTTTGTAGGTTTGTGAAAGACGGATAAATGTTGAATATTTTATTTATTTGTTAAATGTGGGCTCAGTACCCAATACCGTACTACCTTGGGCATAAGATAACTCCAAAATAGATTTTAAGAGAAGCTCACCCTCTGGCTTTTGCTCTGTTATAATATGTTAATTCTTTCAGTATCCTCTTTAGACTTGGGATGGATTATTAAAATAAGTTGACAAGGCTTTACAAAAGCCTGTCTCATGATGTCAGATCTTCCTCTACCCTGGTCACGTCAGTTTGGAATACTATTTCTGTGTTTTACACAGCCTCTCAGCTACTGCTAGGCATGCAGGTGAGAGCAACAGGGGTTGTTTTTGTCTAAGTCTGGATAGGTTGCAGTGAGCATTAACGTATGGATATTGGTGATCCTCAACACCTGGCACCTGCGGAAATAGAATTTTCTACTAAATGTGACCCTAAAATTTTTATGCCCTTGTTGAATTTACAGTTCATCCCTAGAGGAAATGGCATGCACATTAGGAAAAAGGAGGAATTTGCCTAAAATAGAATGTGCCTCTTTAAAATTTTAAGAAACCCCATTCAAGAAGACTTTCTTTAAAAAGGAACAAGTCAAATTGTAATGGATCCAAATGTCTCAGAGAATGGGTTACATAAGGACACGCTTTAGATGGTGTCAAGAATCCTGACTTGAGAAATATTTCAGATAGTTTCATAATATATGTATTTGATTTTTTTCATAGTAATATTTTTTAATGTGTACAGAAAAGGGGAAATGGGGTCAGCTGGGGCAATAAGAACAACCGGGGACTGAATGAAGAAGAAAACCAAAGTGTTAGAAACAGCTGGACTATGCATTACGGTGGAGCAGCTCTTTGATGCTATCATGTGGCAAGTACTATAGACCTCCTGAGAGGCAGAAAACAGTTTAAATGTATGTAGGAAATATAGAGCTCATCTGTCTCCAATCTAGTTATGCCATTGGCTATGTATATCCATATATGTGGTATGAAATTAGATGTATCCCAATGGATAAGAAGAGATTCAATGATAGTTTTGTCTTCAAATGAACTTACTGAAAATATTTCTTCTGACATAAAGTAAGAATATCTTCATGAATGTATATAAATTGCATTATACCTCTCTAAAATATTTTGACATATTTATATTGCGTTTATTAAAAGTTCTATGATTTTAAATTTATTTCTACAAACCAAAAAATATGAAATAATATATGATACGTGAATAAAACCAAGTTTCATGTAACATTTAGTGAAAGCCATCTTACCAATTTTACCAAAAGAAGGAGACAGAAGGAAAGGGAAAGAGGGAGGGATGGAGGGAGGGAGACAGGAAGGAAGGGCGGAAAAAGATGAAGGCTTTCATGATAGCATTCCATCCTGGTATATAAATTTTGGTACTATTATATTTTTAATGATGAGCAATCAATGAACTCTCTATGTAGCCATTCATTTATTAGTAATTACATGAATTTTTGATAATAGTGTTTGCTCCTGATACTCTGTAATTCATAATGCCTATCCTCTATTTTTTTTTTCTCTCAATTGCATGGCTGTGTAGGGTTATAGAGAAACCTAGACTTATGAATGGTATATTCATAGGATTCACAAAAGTGTAGTCAAGTATTCAGTAGGGAATACGGATCCATCTGATTCTTTTGAAGACCATGAGTACAGGAGCATAACTGGTATTCTGTATGTATAACATATACTACACCCAATACCTAATACAATATCTGGCATATAGAATACATCCCAAATAATATCTTTTCACATGGAGTAAAAGAATGGGTTATATGTATTAGAGTTATCAGCTGGCTCCGTTGACTCTGTACCACATTGGCACTTCAACTCTGGGGCTCACATCTGCTCTCATGCTTTGAATAGGACGTTAAGAAAAATTACCGGGAAGATTTTTTGGAGCATCAAATGAATTCGTAAATGTCAGCATAATAATAGGAAAGATTTTACTAATGAGAGGTGCTGTCAAAATTTTTTGAGTGATTATCCTTATGTGACCCACCAGCCCTCCAAGCTAATTTTCAAAGGGATGGTATGAACCCTCTGCTGATTTTGCTTTAGCAGTATTGAGAATGAACCAAAAGAGAGCTTGTTCTTAATATGACCTTCTTTGTCCTCGGTCTTTGTTTATCTGGTTCTGTTTAAAAGTTGCATTTTTGTTAAGTTGCCACTGGCCCTGGTCATAGAATGCTCTGCTTTAGTCAAAGGTGATCCCATAGTAGAAAGTGCTATTTCTCTAGGACTACACAATTAGAACCCTTCCAGTGGTGTCAGTAAGCCAAATCCCTCTGACAGCTGCCATTCATGAATCCATTTTTTGCAAATGGAAAAAATGTGAAACTTAAGAGACAATACAACCCTTATTATTTGTATTTAGTTATGCTCTAGTGGGAAATAATGGCCATAGATGCTTTCCCTTTAATGGCCAATTTTAAGCATTTCGTAACATACTACCTCCTTAGATAGGCTTCCTGACAAAGTCCAATTTTGCTGCCTCAGGGTAAATGCTCAATTTTCCTAATATTAATTTAGACAGTTGCAGTTTCCCATCTAAATAATTAGTCTCTATATGAAACTTGGGTAATAAACAAAGTTTAAAATAAATAATGAATGAATCTCTTATGTCAATAACATTGATCTACCACTCTCTTGAAATCAAATTGTGAAACAGCAATTTCTTTTGATTGGAATTATAGCATACAGCTAGAAAACATGATTGACATTTTACTTTTTTGGTCAGTTATTGCATATAAAACCAATTTTAAGGTTCCAAGCATTTTCTATATTTGCTTTAATTGTATTTAAAGAGTATATAAAGTGTGTACCCACTCATGCATTTCAGCAAATACACAATGAATGTGCAAAAATCTATGTAAATGGACATTCTGAAAATACTGTAAATGAATTTTATGAGGATGTAAACTTTAAAATATCAGTTTTGAAAAAAAGAAATTAACTCTCCAGGCACTGAATGATTCATTAGATTAGAAAGAGTGAGGACGTGTTTTCTGTGGTTAGCATCTGTAGTCAAAATAGCTTAAGCTTCCTGTTGAAATAACAGCACAAGGGTCATTTTCTCCTTTCCTCTTTTACTTGAAGGCAACATTATGACTTTCTACTTTGTAGAATTGTTTCCTGTGCAAAATGATATTAAAATGGGGTCTAGGGTTACCTTCCTGGATCTGATATAGTTCATTCTTTCAGTAACCTGAATCCTTTCTTTTATAACTTTTCTGAGATTTATGACAGCAGAATTGTGTTTATTAGCATTAAAATGGAGCTTTATGTCTCTATTACCGAGGCCATTTCTGAGATTCAGAACTGTCAAGCCATCTTATCTAATATCAGCCCTGATTAATATACCTCAAAGAGTAACCCCCAGGGCAGTGTGGCCTCAAATATGATCGGTGGCAGATGATCAGTAAAGAACAGTTTGCTAAAGGACATTGAAAATCTTGTACTATGGGGAAGCTTAAGGAACACATAGGTCACTGTGACTGTCTGGAAATCTAATTCATGTCTTTTCATAATTCCTATGAATATGTAAATGGATGTAATCTATCCAGCCCTTGGGTATACCCTCTGGAGCATCTATGCACCATATGACTCTCCACCATCCCAGCCTCCTGAAAGATATTGTCCAAAGTCTCCTACTAATCTTTTTGTCTTCAGTCTTTTTCCTTCTTCCTCCTCAGACTCCTTCACTCCTAAAATAACAGCCTTTATCTTTTTTTCCCTCTACTGAAAAACTCTTCTGTTTCCTGATCAATGAAATCAGGATACACTGTTTAAAATACTTAGAAAATCCTGTAGGACTTTTTTCTTTATTCATTTATTTTTGTCCTGAAGACATCTACTCACTACTATCATCCCATAGTTACAACCTTGTTCTATTTATGCCTCTCCTTCTGATTCTAATTTTCTTTTAAGGTCTCACTTAACCTCTGAGCTCTGATTTACATGCCCATTACTACCCGAGTCACATGTATTCTGTCCTTCTAAATTTCTAAAGCTTTTATTATTTGTAGCAATAAATGGTTCTCAGTTTTTACTATCTTAAATTATTCATGAACCTATCTTATCTTTCTTGCTAAATTGAAACATCTCTGAGGGAAGGAAATATGCCGAATGAATGATTCCTCCTTGTATAGCACAGGCCACAGTGACTGAGTCAGTGCAACTGATTTTGAAAGGTTAGCCTTTGGAATTTATATTTGCAGCATACCTTTTTGTTTTCTCCATTAAAGTTTTGGTTCTCTAGCTCATTTACAAGGTCTTGTAGGTTAATGACCAGGTGTATCTGTCACAAAAATACAAAATGAACTTACTTGGCATTTGCTATTTCTTCCTCATTTGTACTTTTCCTGGGCTCAATGTCTTAATGCTCTTCTAGGTCATTAAGATCTAATCCCACATAAGTCTTTTTATGTTTTTTTTTTTTTTTTGCAGTATTACATACACACTTATACTTGTATACTATTTAACCAGTTGTCTCAACTTTTTCATTAGTTTAGCTTCAAAAGTTTATCATATATTGGAACACCATTAAAAAGCAATAGACAAGCATGTTCTGAAATGGAAAAAAATAAAAAAGGAAAAAAATTCTGAATATTGGCTCCAAAAATTCCAGAAAAGTAAATTAAAATGACACAAAACAGGATAATATCACTAAACCAATAAAAAATGCCTCAAAAAAACATACCCACAAAATAAATCACAACTGTAACCAAATGGGGCTGCTATAACTAAGCACCACAAACAGGTGGCTTAAAATAACCCAAATTTATTATCACCGTTTTGAAGATGAGTAAGTCTAATGTCAAGGTATTGGCAGGTTTATGATCCCTCTGAAGACTCTAGAGAAGAAGTCTTCCTTTTCCTCTTCTACGTTCTGAGGGTTGTTCACTGTCTTTGGCTTGCAAACCTATCACTATAATCTCTGCCCCAAACTTAACATTGGCTTTTTCTTTAGCTCTCTGCCTTCCCATTGCATTCTCTGCTCTATAAGTCCATGCCCAAATTCTATCTCTTTCTTTTTTTTAATGATTTTATTTATTTATTCAAGAGAGACACAGAAATAGAAGGAGAGACATAGGCAGAGGGAAAAGCAGGCTCCTTGTGGGGGAGCCTGATGTGGAACTTAATTCCAGGATCCAGGATCATGCTCAACTACTGAGCCATAAGGACTCCAGTCATTGGACTTGGGCTTACACTAATCCATTGTGACAGTATCCTGATTATATCTGCAAAGATACTAGTCCCAATTAAGACTCTATTACAGTTATCAGGGGTTAGAATTTTAAGACATCTTTAGGAGACAGAACTCAAAACAAAACAAGGACATAAGACATGAGTAAATGGAGGTAATATATAATTATCGTAATTATAATTCAGGAAATAATTAGAAATAAAGGGAAATTATTTTGTAAATGAAGAACAAATTAGAAGGAAAAACAAAAGGAATAAACAACATAGATCATACCTTATGAGATCTGCCAGATACAAATTTAAAAAGAAAGAAAAATGAATAGAAAGAAAAACAAAACTGAAGGAAAATTTTTGCAAGCTTGAAAGTGGCCAAAGAAGATCCAAAATACTGATAAAAGGAGTCCCTGAAAAAGAAAATAAAAATTAATAAAATAAAATAAATTTAAAAAAACTATACCTAAAATAAACTTTTACAAAATTCAAAAACAAAACAAAACAAACCAAAAACACTACAAATTGAAAGAGTATACTATAAACCTGAGAAGGTGACCCTGAATGATCAAAACCACAAAACATTCTCATAAAGTCGGTGTACCTTAAAGGAAAAAAAGTTATTTGGGCATCAAAAACCAAACAACTCCCATGACTATAAAGCAAAGAAAATTAGATTACCTTCAATCTCTAGACAGTACTGGAATAAAATGAGTAGCACATTAAAATTTCTAAGGAAAGAATCTGTAAGCCAGGTTTAAAAGGGCACAGATAAACTGTTATCACATACAAGAGCTCAGAATATTTTATTTCCTTCCTGAAAAATCTACTAGAGAATGATATTCATAAAAGTGGAATGACTACAGACATATACAAAAGGACAGGTGTTGAGCATTAACTATGTAGTTCCCTGTAGATTATGAATAAGCAAGTGTTAAGAGGGAAATAGTACAGTGCATACTTACCATGTACCAGTACAATGCATAATTATACTTTAACTATATAGAGTGTACAGTATAAAAAAAGGGAGTGAGAATGGAGAAAACACACATATATTTTTAAAATTAACATTTAATAATATTGGTAATAGCGTTTGTAGGGTTAGTTTGAGACTATCTTGTTCTGCTGTCAGGAGATACAGATATGTTAAAGAATAGATTAAGCAAAAACTATCTGAAATGAAAGTGTCAGTGGGAGCTCATGAGGGATTTCATCTTGTATGTATATCAACCTTTGTTCTACTTACTGAAAAAGTTTAGATACAATGACCAGCTTAGGAGCATGAAATACCTCTGATGACAGATTGTGATCTTAAAATACCATATTGTACTAAAAATAATTGTAGCTTCTTAGATAAATTGTTGGTTCTGCCTCTAGATCTGAGGCAGGAGATGTACTAAATAGGCTTGGAAAGGCACATCTGGGTGGCTCAGGGGTTGAGCATCTGTTTTTGGCTCAGGTCGTGATCCTGGGGTCCTGAGATCAAGTCTGGCATTAGGTTCCCTACGGGGAGCCTGCTCCTCCCTCTGCCTGTGCTGCTGTCTGTGTCTCTGTGTCTCTTTCAGTGTCTCTTATGAATGAACACATTAAAATCTTAATAAATAAATAAATAAATAAATAAATAAATAAATAAGCAAGCAAGCAAGCAAGTAAACCTGGAGAATGTTGTGTGATAGTAGACAATAAGGAAGATTTCAAATGCTTTTAGGTCATGCCAGAAGGATTCAAGACAACTCGAGTTTCCACTGGCCAATGAAAGACAATTTGCACTTCAAGAATAATAAATAACTGCAATGTATGGAGGAGACACATCAACTACATTTAAATTCATGAGTTCATAAAAATGGGTCAAATGTGCTTGGGGGGGGAGATAGATAGAGAGCTAAATTTTTATCTTGAAAACTGGTCATTGCAGGAAAGAATCAGACTCTATCCCATCTCTTTTATATCAATTCTATCCTCTGGTAACCAGATAGTAAATGAGCAAATTAAATGCTTATAAAAGAGTTCTCCTAATAAATGAAGAAGAAATAATTAAAATATCACCATTTTGTAATCCCCAATAAAATAATGGATCTAAGTATTAACCATCACTAGCTGTAAATATCACAAAAAGACAAGTAATCACAATATACCTTTTTTTTTTTTTGAAAGAGCATAATGTCATCTAGAATCTTGCCAAAGGGTTAGAATATTAGTCCTATCAACGCTCTGGATTCAGCTGCCAATTTGAGGGAAATTATCAGAGCAGATGAACAAGGTGAGAGTACAAAGAATATGTAATCAGTAAACTCCAGAAGGTCAAATGGCTTGAGTCATCAATGGATAAATAGGTAAACATTTAGCTTGCTACTGTACATACAAGAAAGAAGAGACAGGGCATTTGTAGAAATAGACCTAAAATACATTAAATTATGTGTTTTTTTTTTATGAGAAGGGCTCAGCTATAGTGTCCAAGCAAGAAATTATGGTTAATAAAGCTATAAAGTAATGTAAGAAGGTGGTTGCTATAATTGGTGGTCACTTTGGGAGAGGGGAGATTAAGGCACTCTGTAACTGGAGCCAGGCCCTTGCAAAGGTTTCTGAAATGATTGGCATAGTTCTAGGTCTTGATCTGAATAGTAAATAAAAAGTTATAATAATAATTCATCAAGCCACATACTGGATTTTGTGTTTTTCTGCATTTTATTTTGCAATTTTTAAAGGCAGGAAAGGCAGCAGCAAGAAAAAGGGAGAAGTTCCAATAGCCATTTCCCCCCAAATCTCAAATATATGATTACACATTTTTTTTTCTTAAGCATTACTGTGTTCTGCCCCACTTTAAATAGCAAACAGGCAGAACCAGTAGTATCCCGAGACTTCTGAAATACTCCCCGCTCATCATTTTTTTTTTTTGAAATGACTGATATTATACTATTCAAAATTTTCTCATCCAGCTAATAGGAACTGAGTAGTATGATTTTAGATTATCTAAAACTTTGTCATCAAGATGGCCAATTAAAAAAATCTCATCAATATCAAATGACTTTAATTTGCATAGTTTATACGAACATCTATAAGTTTATAGAATAATGATATGTTTAGATCGTGCTAGAAATCCCTTTAGGCTCACACGATGCATTAAATTAACTTAAAAATGAGGGAACAGAAATCTATGTACCCATCTAGACTAATTTCTTGAAACTTTTTGTCAGCTTCCCAGAGAGCTGGTTCACTAGATGTAAGATAATTAAATTAAAAGAAAAAAGAAAAAAAAAAAAAAAAAACAGAAAAACCTAAGATGTATAAGGTGCTGGGACGGGGCCTAAGAATTTGCATTTGCACACACACAAATGACCTTATAAGTGATACAATGAATTCTCCTCTCATTATTCCCTGACTCATCCCCGCCCCCCAACACTCTTCCTCTTTCTCTGAGTATATATATATTCCGAATTGTAAGCACATAATCTTTGAGAATCTCAGAAAAAAAAAAATGGGAAACTAAGCACAAGCTATAATTCTAGGGGATGATTATATGTAAGAATATACAATGAGATATGAAATTGAGAGATTTCTATTGCATCTTTTCCTGAAGCCATAATATTAACTGGTTTACTTGAGACATCCTGAATTTTAAAAATTTCTTCTTTTTTTTACTTTAACCAGGATTTTTATAAGACATTTCATTCACTAAAATATTTTTGCTCCTGTGTAAAGACGTGTGGTTTTCTATTACACTTGTCATATACCATTTTTTTGGTTAATTTTATACTACTTTGTTATACATAATTGAATTATTGGAAATTGGATTTGGGTTTTTTTTCCTATTTGTTAGCTGGTTATTCTTGACATAGATGAAAATTTTTGAATATGATTTGTTTTGTAATCAGTTATTTTACAAAACAATCATATATCCTATACTTAAGACATGCTTTTTAGAGTGCATTATAGGTTGATAACTATTTTTGAGAAACACTTAAAATGAGGAAAGAAAAACTCTATTGCATCATAATTTCACATAATTTAAAAAAAATATTTTATTTATTTATTTGAGAGAAAGAGCAGAGTGAGAGAGAGAAAGCGTGAGTGGGGGCAAGGGGATGGAAGGTTGGCAGAGGAAGGGGAGGATGCAGGCTTCCCACTAAGCAGGGAGCCCAGACTCCATCCTGGGACCCTGAGACCATGACCAAAGCCAAAGGCGGCTGCTTAACTGACTGAGCCACCCAGGCATCCCTTACACATAATTTTAAGGCACTTTCTGATTATGAAATCATTTGGAATATTCTCAATTTTGAAGACACTAATGTATAGAAAGACTTTGCATCTTGGATTGAAGATATTTCTGTATATTATAATTGTTTCAAGGTGAAAATCATGGTTAGTTTTAGGAAAAAGCGTATCATCAACAAATAATGATTTATTTGCTTTCTTCATTTTTTTTTCCAATTTCCTTTGCAAAGTACATCATCAAGAACTTTCAGAAATATGGCAAGTGATCTAATTGATAGTGGGTAGTTTTGTCTTGCTTCTGAATTTTGTGAAAATATATCTAAGACTTTCTCTTAGATTTGATGTTTATACATCAAACACGTGTTTATGTATTCGTATGTATGTGTGTAACATGCGCGTTCATGTATATTTAAAAGCAGCATATGAATGTTCCCAGATTATGTACAGTAACAACCATTTCATTTTTCCATTTTGACTCTATTTATGTTATTACTATCATTAGTAGTTCTTTTAATCCATTCATTTGACCAATCTATTGAGTGATCCTTACGTACCAAAAATCATCATTTGTAAGGAATATAATGTGATTCTTATCTCATGTAACTTACATACCTACTTAGAGAGGGAGATGTTGATCAAATAATCACAGTAATGAATGTGAAAGCAAATAAGAACTAATATAAATATATCCAACTTATTGTGTATCAGGCACTTTTAAATATATTATCTTATTTAATCCCTGCAACATGGTGGTGAAAAAGATGGTATCATCAATATCTATTTTGGAACAGAGAAAACTTGGACAAAAGAGGTTAAGTAACTTGCTCATGATCACACAGTAAATCAGGAACAGAGCCAGGATCCAAACACAATCAGGCAAACTGAAATAATGGCCTGAGGAAAAGGAACACAGCTCTCTGAGGATATTTAACAAAGAAGCTTATTCTAGAGTATGCCTTCAGGAAGTCATCTGTAGAAAAAAAATAACCAGGGAAAGGAAATTATGAAGGGCATTTAGAACACAATGAGAGGTAGACACAAAAGCCCTGCAGTGAGAAGAAACATGGCCTCCTCCAGGTGGTGATGCTCCAGGAGATAAACGACAAGGAAGGGGAGTAGTTTGTGAGATGACATTGAAGACAGAAATAAAGACCAAGTTCTGCTTTGTGGGTTGGGTTAAAGATTTTGATCTTTTTCCAAAGGTCATCAGAAAGTATCTGGAAAGTTTTAATTCTCTGTGGAAAGTGAGGAACAATGTAAATACATGGAATTGACACAAGTTCAGAATGTTTTGTGGAAAGATTACGTTGTCTAAAATTGAGAGAGTTTGGAAGATGGGATATGGGGAGATCACACAGAGGAGCATTCCAGTAGTCACGACGAGAGAGAGTGGTAGCGTTTATTAAGATGGCAACACTAGAGATGGGGGGAAGTGGTCAATTTAGAGATATTCTACTATTTAGAGATAATACATTTTAGGATTTGGAGATGAATTAGAAATGAGAGTGAGGGAGAGTGAGGTGATAATAAAGGCTCATATATTTCTTTTTTCTTTAAGTTTTTATTTTAATTCCAGTTAGTTAACATGTAGTGTAATATTAGATTCTGCTGTAAAATTGAGTGATTCAACATTCCCATACAACACCCAGCGCTCATCACAAGTGGCCTCCTTAACTCTCATCACTTATTTCACCTATTCCCCTATCCCCCTGCCCTCTAGTAACCATCATTGTGTTCTCTACAGTTAAGAGTCTGTTTCTTGGTTTGCTTCTCTCTTTCTTCCTTTTTTTCCCCATGAACTGCTCATTAGTTTTGTTTCTTAAATTCCACATATGACTGAAATAATACGTATTTCTCTTTCTCTGACTCACTTTTTTTTTTTTTTGGTTAGAATAATACTCTCTAGTTCTATCCATGCGATTGCAAATGGTAAGATTTCATTTTTTTCTTATAGTTAAGTAGTATTCCAGTGTGTGTGTGTGTGTGTAAATATATATCTCTATATCTCTATCTATATATACCTTCAATCCATTCATCTATCAATGGATACTCAGGCTGTTTCCATAATTTGGCTATTGTTCATAATACTGCTATAAACATTGGGGTATATGTATCCCTTCAAATTAGTATTTTTGTGTAATTTGAGAAGATAACTAGTAGCGCAATTGCTGGATCATAGGGTAGTTCTATTTTTACCTTCTTAAAGAACCTCCATACTGTTTTCCAGAGTGGCTGTACCAGTCTGCATTCCCACCAATAGCAGAAGAGTATCCCCCTTTCTCTGCATCCTCACCAACATCTGTTGTTTCCTGTGTTGTTAATTTTAGCCATTTTGACTGGTGTGAGATGATATCTCATTGTAGTTTGGATTTGTATTTTCCTGTTGGTGGGTAATGTTGAGTTTTTTCATGTATCGTTGGCTTATAGATTTCTGAATGAACCGGATGGATGATGGTGCAATTTCCCAGGGTAAAAAATTAGGAAGATGACCAATTTTGAGGTGGTATGATGGTGGGGGTAATACTCAGTTCTTTCTTGATCTACTGTTTGATTTGATATTGAGTCATAGAAACAAAGGAGACAATGATGATGAAAAACTAAATGGACTTACATTGGACTAAGCCAAATAGTTGCATAAATTCCAACTATTTCAGCTGTTGGGAGAATAGGGCAAAAATACAAAAGAAACAGTATTAGCATTTTAGAGAAAAGAAACAAAAAACTGGATAAGGTGATGTGTTAGAAGCCAAGGAAGATAATGTTTCAAGAGGTTGTATCAAAGTCTGTTAATATACTGAGGCAGATGGGAGATGGCAAATGTCCATTGATTTAAGGAACCTAGAATCCTGGAAACGTTACTTGAAGTTGTTTTGATAAAGTGCTAAGTGGAACTCAGATAATAGTATGTTGACTTGTAAATGGGAGGTCAGGTAATGAAAATAATGGGTAATGTGAACCCATTTAAAATTTTGGCTATGAAGAAGAGAAAAAATAAGTTAACCAGAGGGGCACATTCCTCTAGACCTTGCCAAATCATAATGAAATCTCGTCAAATAAGAGAGCGTTCATAGGTGTCGTAACTTAACACGAGTTATAATGTTACAATGATAGGAACGGTGTTAATAGATACTTTTAATGATATTTAAATGTAAACAACAGGAGGATGATGAATGTCATTTACAGTTTTATATCCCCATATTTGTCTGGCGCAGTGAGCTGCAGCAAAGTAGGCACAGGATAAATACTCGTGTGACCGAATGAAGCTCAGCATACTGCTTATGTTTTAAAGAGTAGCAGAACATCTTAGAAGTTCCTGCCTTCCAGTAGTTTTGAATTACTTCTAATTAGAAATTATTTTATCACTATCCTATGTGCTTTAAGAAAGTTCCCAAATGATTTCTAAAAACAAAATATAAATTATCCCCCAGCGATTCTTATTATTGTTATTTGAAAAGAGAAAATGTTCAAAGTGATCTTGGCAAAGTAGTTATCATAAATAAAATGTACAACGATTGGGGGCAAAGAAATTTTCAAGAGTTTGGGGCTAAGTGTAACTAAATGAGTATTCATATAATCTATATCATGCTTTAAAACATTCATAAATATATATTTCCCAATAAACTTGAACTGTACAAGTAAACAAAATGATTCTTTTAAAAACTTATAAATATGTATAGCCACCATAAAAATGCACAAATCTGTGTAATATATAAAAATGGCTTAAATAATCCACAGTATTTACTGGAGAGCTCAGAACGGCCCCACAGTGGAATATACTTCACTAATACTACTATACAACGTGGTGACAGTTTACAGGGCCAGTGCTGAACAAATCAAATATTCAGAGTCTCACTTAAGGACATAAAATGGTCCCCAAGACTCATTAAAGGCATAGTAAAGGGAGTGAATGGATAGGTAGATTAACATACAAGCTTAGTAATTAACATCTTTAGATCATCTTGTAAAGATAGAAAAACAAAGGACCTGATGCAGCCCTCCATAGTGCAGTGCCTTCATAGTCCCCATTTTAGAATGGACTTTTGATAACTACTGGGGTGGAAATGCATGGTATTACCTTGTTCACGTTCAGAAAAAGAAAAAGAACAGTTGTGATAATAACAATAACTCGCTGAGTTCTTCAATCCCCACCCCTCTATCTCTTCAAAACAAACACTGATATAGAGTTCCATGGTTGGGACAATGTGAATATTTAAGTCACATTTTGAAAATTAACTAAAGCTAAATTTTAAAAGATATTAGATATGACATTTCTAAGATATACAACTCCAGAGGAAAAGGAGTTGTGGTTTCGTTTGCAAATTTTACCCAGAAATAAAACTATACTTTTGGATTATAGTTAATAACTTTGCACATAATTTTACTCCAATGTCTCTTAAGAGGCTTTGGATATTTTCTAATCAATCAATTAGGTAATATTGGGCCAGTAGATATCTTCCAGGTATACGATGGCTAAAAATGCTGAAACTTTAGGCATTTGAAATTTGCTCGATGAGTCCTTTACTCAATTCAAGTATCATTTAAAAAAAAAAAAAACTTAACCTGTGCATGATTATCTTTCTGAAGATTAGAAAGATTTTTTTGAATGATATAAGTGGCACTTCCCCTCAAGGATCATCCAAATTTTAGAATAGTAATAGACCTGTATGAAATTGACTAATATGAGAAAATTACATTATGTACTATGAGGGAATAAAAGAAAGATTAATTCTTACCAATAAATGTCCTATGAAAAAGCTATGATTATTGAACGTGTGCTCTCTGCCAGAAACTAGGCAGTAGGTGTTCAATAGCATCCATTAGTCTCATTTGGTAGAAATCATACATTAATACAGATGAAGATATAGTTCCATATTTAACACTTTGTGAAATCCTTGGAATGAAATGTCTCAATAAATATTTTTACCAAAGCATAAATATGTTATAGTAACAATACTAATGATTATTGTTACTAAACTATATTTAATCATAATGTAAATTTCCTGTCTTGAGATATCGATGATACCACAAAAGCCTAACCTAGCTGAATACAATAATGGTTATTCTCTTTAATTTGGCTTATATATTACATAAAATTTACCTAGGTTAATTGGGATGAAAAACAAATATGATGGACATATATTATAACATAGTTTATCACTATTTTGTAGATTGCTTTGGACAAAGGCTTAGTTGTGTATGTGTTTTTTTTTTTTTTAATTTTTCCATATGAAGAAGATGGGTTTGTAGAAAGGACTTGATGCATTCAAAATGTAATTCAATGTCATCACAGTTAGTCATTTCAGGTATATTAGGAAAGAGGAAGATCACCAAAGGGTAGAATCACTATCTTGGTAGTGTCCACAGAGTAGACCATCAGTGACCTCTCTTTATTCCTCCCAAGACAGGAAGAGTCTCCAGGTCTCTTTTGACCTCTATAAGATTTCAAAGGAGTGGAAGGGGTACTGTGGGGGAGGGGTTGGGGGGAAGATCAAAGAAAGGAGTGTGCATAACTTCCAACTGTACAGTAATGGAAATGCACGCGTGTGGATTTCGCTAGAGTTCATGATCTCACTTTATTTTTCATAATTACTCTCACTCTTGTTTTATGTTTCCAGATCCCTTCGTGTGGTTAACCGTGTGCCCGTTATTGTTTTAATAAGTACATCTTACAAGGTGGGATTCATAACCGGAATTTGCTGGATAATTATCCGCCCCCCCCTTTATTAACTCCTGGACTTCGTATTTCCCTTAATCACCCATCTCACATCCTGCCTCCCAGAAGGTCAAGAACTGCTTGCCATGTAGAAGTGTCTTAACTCTTTCTGGTCACTAGAAAAAAAGCAATTTATTAAATGGATTCTGGGTACTTGACATGAGTTAATGCAGTTTGAAAGAAGAGATTTGTTTCTATCTCACTCAAAGGATCACGTCAAATAGCCTTTCTCTCTTCCATTTCCTACGATTGCTGAAGATATAATTTGGACTCCATTTTAGACTAAATCCTTGGAAGGGGTGGGGGGGGGGGGGGGACGTGAGTCTTTCCAAACCCAGCTAGCACTACATTTAGTGCTTATGTTTTATGAGGCACAGGGTTATAACATCCTGCTCCTAAGGTTAAGCTCTCAAGATGGGGGAAAGCTTTCTCTATCAGAGACCTGAGACTTTAAACTCTTTCTCCACTCAGAGGCACCTCATCCTCAATATGAAAGCATTTAGAAGGAGATGCAGAAGTTATTTTCACACTTAAGAACTCCTCAGACAAAAAAAAAAAAAAAAAAAAAAAAAAAAGAACTCCTCAGACAAATACACTGGTCGAAGGTCACTCTTTTTGCTTCGCTTTTTTTAGAATTTCCCATAGCTTACATGGTAAAAAATTTATCTCCATCCTCTCAGGTTTTCTTACTTGGATACATTTTGGAGGTTTTTAGTGACATTTCAAAGTGCCAATATCTCCACTAAGCAAAAAATCAAGTTGCTATGCAATTATAAATTCCAGGTTAACCACCAATAGAATACAAACTTTTTAATCTGGTAAATGACCAAATAACTTATATTGTTTACACTCACTTTCTTTTCCTTACATCCTTTCTGTGATTTCTTGATGTGTCCATTAATTAAATTACTCGGCCGCAATTATATGATAGCACAGGTATCACACACTGCAAGGTAATATTTTAAATTTTTGTCCGTGTAGCATAAGATGGAGCAGGTGAGTTGCTCCAGTTCAGTATTACAGGGATGAACAAGAGCAGGGGCTTGGATCCAACAGGGAAGTGAAGGAGAGGTGGGTTCACTGTAATCAGGACAAGCAAAAGAATTGCCAGCAATTTCAGGAAGGGGCTCTTAATCCAAAATCCTGTAGGGATCTCTGAGCCAGAGTGAAAAAAACAAAAACAAACAACAAACAAAAACAAAACCATGATGTTTTGTGTCTCCGTTGTCAGCACTGAACCAATGAATTTTGCCGAGTGAGAATTCTCCTGTCTTGTACCAGCTTTACATACAGCCCGAACCACAAATTCAGAGGAAAATAATGGTCGGATGCAGGGCCACGTGAAGTGGTCAGGAGGACGGGGCACATTACAGGAATAGCCCTTCAGGAATAGTTCAACTAGGCCCAACCTCCTGTTACCGACATTGGGGGGCTGCCTGCTGGAAACAGCTGCCTTGCTCTGCACATATAGCTGCCCTTCACCTGAGCCAGGTGTTCTAAGTTACCAGTTCCTCCAGGCAGAGCACGCTGGGATGGCTTCTTGCAAATTCACAGATGCTGTGTTCACCCTCTGAGCTTGTGGCCAAAGAGAGTCAAGCAAACAGACAAAATCCTGTCTCGGTGACAAAGGTGCTTTCTTACTATACAGGAACCAGATATTAGGACCCTCACTCAACCTGCTTTCCTCAGGTCCTGCACATCACCTTTCTGGCCTGCGTGACAGATCAAGGAGGGTGAGAAATGGGACCCTAGCAAGATGATGGGCTGCGTTTGGGGTCTCAGTATCCATTTGACTGCTTAGTGATAATTATCCGATGGCAAACTTCCATAATGATTGTCCTGTGTGAAGCGCTGTGTTTATTTTATCTCAATTAATTTTCACCATAAGCCTGGGTAACCTCAATTATATCCCTTTACATATGGAGGGGAAAAAGTAAAGCACAGAGGGCTTGAGTGTGTAAAAAGTTATTTCCCGAACACATGACTGAATACATTCAGTTACACACCTCGAAGTAGGCTCTGTCTTTATGAAAATCGTGTCTTATTACATAGGAAGGAAAGACAGGTGGGAAGGAAGAAGCCCCATTGCATTCTGGGGCTGGATGCAGGACTCAGAAGAAAGTAGATATCATCACCCTAGGCAGATTTGAAATGTGAAATCAGTTGCTGGTGAGAACAAGTGAGATTAGAATCTGGGGAAGTCGGAGGGTAAAAAACAGGGGAGGATTTTAAAGCATGAGATGGATGAGTCCTGGTTCTCTTGCGTGGACATTTGATCTCTGCCCCGCTTTAATAATACCTAATGCCTGTGGGAGGGCCCAGGGTTCAGTGTGGCCAGAAGGGGTCCTGAAGATGGAATAAATTCTTCCTGGAAGAGAGGTCAGGACCAAAGATGCTGAGAATAATTCATGGATGGGACGTAGGGATTTTGTGGTTGTTGTTGTTGTCTTTGTTTGTTTGCATTTGGAATAATCTACCTTGTCCTGAAATTACTCTGAAGTTCATAACTTTCAGGTTCTTGTCTGTTTTTCACTTCTGGCCTATTTTTTTTTTTTTTTCCCTTACCCTCTTTTCCCATTCCAACAACTAGCTTGTAAAATAGAACTTGGTGAGTTAGTTTGCTAACTGGTGATGACTCCAGTGACTTTTTGGCTAACTAGCGATAACTCCTAGATCCTTGTTTAAAATTAAAAGAAAAGTTAAAGAAAAGAAGAAAAAGAAATTCGGCTCTGTCTTGATGACTAGCCGCTGGGCCCTACCAATATTTACCTACCCTTTTAAAATCACTGGACTGAAGAACATCTGCTATTTTCTCTAGTTTTAGTCCTGACATTTATATTCTATTGTAGAACGATTTCTAGGATAACTTTTGTGATTTATATCCCATGTCTGCCTAATTCATTCACATCATTCAAGTAATTCAGTGCTTTTTAACACCTGGCATGTATGCAATGTAAAGAGACCCATCCATCCCTTGGTTACCTAGAGAAAATGAAAGATAGAAATGGCTTCGGTTACCCAGCTCCCTTCTTTGATGTGAGTATTTGATGTGATGTGATTCCTTATGATCATAAGATTATTCTTCTCAAGGTTACATGGACCTGGAATTGTTGATCTGGAGCCCCTCAGATCTTCACCTCTCTTGTCTCACGGGAGGCAGACTTGTAGGTCTGTATGACAGGACAGGAATCTAACATGACAAATGGAACTGGAACCACAGAACTCAGACTTTTTTATGTTTTTCTCCTCCTCTCCTCCACTCCCACCTCCTACCCACCAAAGAAAACCTGCTCCCACTGCAATCACATTAGAACTGAAACAGAGACTCCTATTTTGCGTTAGCTTAATGTCTTCCCAAGGTTCCAGTAGAGCAAGGGGATTTCACTATTGCCTCTAACTACTACTTTGCCTTGCTAAGGTAGACATGGTTACTCTACTGGCAGTATAGTTATGTTTTGTTACATGACATATTTTAGCCAAATCAGACTCAAACATAGAATCCTGATGACATCAGTGCAAATTTCTGCTTCTATTATGAAGGTTAAAAATTCCTACTATTCTTACTTTTCTTTTTGTCAGCTTTCTTATTTTTAAGATGGGGCTCAAAACAGGACCTACTCAAAAGATTTTGGGGAGAATAAGTTTATGTATATAAGTCACTCAGAAAAGTCTGGCACATGCTAGATTTTTAGGTATTCTTATTGTTGCTGTTTTCTCATACCAATTCCCAAAGTTACAGATAAAGGAAAAGATATTTAAGAAAATATCCTGAACAGTTACTGATATCTCCTCTACAGATTTTGGTATAGTATTTGTAGAGCACAAATTTTGGACTCAGAAAAGCCTGGGTTAGTGTCCCACCTCTGCTACTCACTAGATGAGTCATCTTGGATAAATTATTATCTTCTCTGAACTACAGGGATTTTTTTGCATATAAAATAAGTATATTTATCTGTAATTAACTGGACTGTTGGAAAGAGTGCAGGTAGCACTGAGTACAGGTAGTAAGTCCTGAATATACGGTAGCTGTTATTACCACACAAAACTTCTTCAGCTAAAATTGAGTTATTCCCTGAACATTTCAACTGTCCAAATCTAGGAAGGTCTAGTCAAATATGTAAGTCCCTAGGACTACAATGGAGTAGAAGACTGGAAATTATTATTTTTTTATGCAAACAGTAGTTGTTGCTTCCATGATATATCCTCAGTGGTCATCACAATTTTAGGGATAACTCATCAACCCTCCTAGAGCTGGACCATCATATTCTGGATGTAAGCTTTCAGTGACAGCCAAAAAGGCCAACGTGTTTGATGTGGCATCTTTCAAATCCACCTACCAGCAAAGTAAAAGGGCATCCCCTCTCCATTTGCCTGTCTTTCTTACCTATCTCTCATACACGTACATATACATACTCAGTCACACACACACACACACACACACACACACACATATGCTGTACTTTTTCCCTCTACGATTTTATGGATATATTGGATTGCCTTAGATTCTTCTCTGCAAAACACATTACGTTAAAATGTAAAGAAGGGATTCACTTAAAGACAGTGAAAACTTAGTGACCTGCACAGAATGACCTCTTTTGGAATAGAGATGAGAGTGATCAACTAGGAAATAGTTTCTTTCTGATTATGGTGTATACATGTGAATGTATGAAAACTTATGTAAATCTTTGGACATTTTAATAAGAGATGGTAGATTTTATAAATACTGGGAATAGTAGTGACATTTCACCTTCAATCATAGTTAGAATAAAGCTAATTCCAATAAATATATGCTCCAGAGTTAGTGAATGGCATCATTCTAAAAGGCTTTTTGCTTCACCTGAAGGAGGCAGAGAAAGTAGACTATTTACACATATCTCATAGTGTATGGCACATATTAATCTAAAACCATTGCTTTGAATATTCAGAAAAAATAATACAAAAAATATTTTCTGTTAATATTTTCCCTCTATAGTGGCTTTAAGAAGACTCAATGTTTCCTTTTGATTTTTTTGTAACTTCTAAGGTTCATTTTCTTTAATTTGGGATTACAAAGAAAAATGCACTGAGTTAAAAAGTATGAATGATAGAGTAGAGAGTATAGACAAAAATTCAGGTCCTCAAAGCTGTTTACAATGCTTGAATTAAACTCATTGCTCTCCCTGAAAAATCAGAGCAAGAGATAAATGTGCTGAGATGTGTGGGAATAAACATGTTTAACATGGCAAAGAGGAAAAGGGTAGACGTGAGGCATGTTTGTTGTTATTGATGTTGTTGTTGTTTGATGTTTATTACCTGAGGTGCTCTCAATCTGGAGCAAATATAAGTTTAATTCAAAGCAATTTCGTCAGAAAGAATGTCACTTATCATATCACATTGTCCCGAACATATCTGTTTTTTTAAATACAAAGACTATGGAAAATACCATTATAACTCTACAGAAAGATAAACCCAAGTAATATAATTAGTGATCTGTCAATAATTTTAGAAATGTGTCTATATTCAGTTTTCTGCACTTACCAGACCCCAATAAAACAAATTGTTATGAATAAGAAGTATACTTTGGGTGACATTTTACCAGCATTGGTTATCATAAGATTTGCATATTAGCTTACTCGTTATATCCTGCTCCATTTGCTCACTCAAAATTTTCCTGTTTCTCTATTCTTCAAGTACTTGAATTTTCAGACATTTACAGGAAACAGTTGGAATAAGAAAGCCATAAAAAACACAAACCACTGGGAGTAATTCTTGCATGTGTTAAAAAATATATATTTTGTGTCTTATATGTACTTTACAGTTGATGTTCATCATGGGGAAGCAAAGTTTAATTCCATATATTTTCATTGTTCAGTCAAAGTGAGTCAGAGGGACACCTGGGTGGCTCATCAGTTGAGCGTCTGCCTTTGGCTCAGGGCGTGACCCCGGGGTAAAGGGTTCGAGTCCCACATCGGGCTCCTTATATGGAGCCTGATTCTCTCTCTGCCTGTGTCTCTACCTCTCTCACTCTGTGTCTCTCATGAGTAAATAAATAAAATCTTTTTTAAAAAAAGTGATTCAGAATGAAAGAATGATAAATTTTTTACTGTTGAACAAATCCAATTGTTTTCAACATTGACAGATTTGCCCCCTTGGGAACATTTGGCAATTCTGGAGACATTTCTGTTTGTCACAACTGGCAGAGGGGATGGGCAATGATACTGGTATCTAATTGGTAGAAGCCAGAGATATGGCTCACACAGTCAAAACATTAACTGGTTTAAAATATCAGTAGTGCCAAGGTTAAGATACTTCGATTTAGTCAATTTAATCTGCAAGAAGGAAGGAGGAAGAAATCAAGTTGGACCCAGGAAAAATGTCTTAAATGAGTTCTGGGGGCATTTTTGGATAATATAGAAAATGAAATCAACATATTAATTTCAATATAGAATCAATGTATCCTACTCCTTATTATCTGCAATGGAAATTTTGATTATCTTATTGCACTTGAAATTCTTTAGATTCCTTACATATTCTGTCTCCAGATTAATCTCTTTCCTTCTTGAATTTCTTTATAGAAAAACGCCTTGTATGTTTCATACCAAAAAAAAAAAAAAAAGACAAAACAAAACAGAAAAACAATTAAAAAAAACAGAGGATATTTATGAATTAGTATTACTTGTAGAAAAATGATAGTAAGTGACATTCTCACTGCTCAAAGCATTAGACCAGTGGGAGGTAATAGAGAAGAGATGTCTTGATCTCTGCCCCTGGTTCTTGGCATAAAGCTCCTAAAATGCTTGTGGTTTCCTAAGTGATGAGAGCCCTAAAGATATCTTTTGCTCTAATGAGATGACTCTGGGTGGGCTCCTGGATGGCTCCTGGATGGGGCTGGTCACCAGAAAACTCAAGCCATCATTAGAAGCTTGGAATCTCTAGCCCCACTCCCCATTATCCGGAGAGGAGAGGGCTAAAAGTGGAGAAGATAACTGATTGTGCCTATGTGAGAAAACCTCCAGAAAAATTCCAATAGTTTGAGGTTTGGAAAACTTGCAGGTTGATGAACATATCCACAGGGATAGAAGCTCCGACTTTTGGGACCTCCAGACCTTGCTCTGAGTCTCTTTTAATCTGGTCATTCTGTATATTTTTTCATATTCTGTAAAAACTGATAACCGTTCCTCTGAGTTCTATGAGACACTTTTAAAAATTAACAGAACCCTAGGAGGCAGACATGGCAACTGCAATTCGTAGCCAAATTAGACAGAATTGTGGGTAACCTGGGGAATCTAGTACTTTCAATGGGGATCTAGTACTTTCAATCGACATCTGATGTGGGAGGCAGTTTTATGGGACTGAACCTTTAATTTGTGGGCTCTGATGCTATCTATAGGGTTTATCCCCTAACAACTAGTGAGTATGTGCTTTGAAGCCAGACAGACCTCAAACATATATTGTTCTGGCCATTTATAACTGCTTGACCTTGGCCAAGCAATTTACCTTCCTCCTATCTGTAAAATGGGACTAAAAATATCTACTTTATAGGATCACATAAGTTAAGGGGCATAAAATGTATCGCATATTGCTTAGAACATAAGCACCCAATAAATGGCTTTTTAAATTTTAGTGTGTTTACATGTGTACTTATCCACCTCTTCCCAAAACCATCCCATAGACATTTTTACTCATCTTTAAATACGTAGACCCATAACTAAGCTTAGCAGTCACCAGTGGAAACTACAGGTTAAATGTGCTTATATACTTTCACTGTCCACTTGGGTCTTGAATGCTTCTTATTTCTCATTTCTAAATCTAAGAGTAGTTCCCTTTCTGCTAAGATGACATAGAGTCTTACTTCAAAACACCACCAAATTGTATTTTCTTCTTTCTCAACCGCTTATCTGGTATGAGTCAGTAAAATTCTCTGATGTGTTTTAGAAGCATGTTAGCTGATTTTTACACATAAACCCAGATTGGAAATAAATTACCTTCAAATGGTAATGGAATGGTATTTCCATTGGGACCTGAGAGACGTTATTTTTTCAAAGACAGTTTTCCAAAAAGAGATGGTTACCACCTAAAACGTGTTTCAGAGTTAATAGATCAAATTAGTACCTCCTTCCTATTTTTTTTCAGTGTAAATCAGTAATATTTCCCGAATGCAACATACATAAGAAAAATCATGCATACATACATAGTAATATATACATGAATGTACACAATAAAAATCAGAGAAAATGAAATTTATGAGAAAAATATGCTAATTATAAATAAAAGTGAACCAGAGGAATTGGGATGTATAAGTTTGCATTGAAGTTGTTTGTATTCATAGAATCTAAATTGGATTAAGAAATCAAGGTTAAATAACTTGACCATTTAACCACATTGTATGGATATTGTGAGAGTTTCTTAGATTTGAAATGTTTGGATACTTAATTAAATGACATGTTTAGAAAGCAAAGCCAAATCAGTAATTAATCAATAATACTTAAAAATTCTCATTTGAATAAGAGTTCATCATATTATTACTCACCAATTATTTTTTTCACATAAGAAGAGTTTTTGATCTTCATATTTTAAACTATTACCAAACTCTTAATTCAGGGTGTAAATACCAGCAGAGAGATTCTTTGTGATACTCGTGAAACTGAGTGACACTTGAAATTTTACCAATTGGTACCATGTAGACACCAACCAATGAGCAGTGGTAGTGAATGTGGATGGTACAAAGAATGCCACAGAACGGACACCAGGGTTGGAAATCCAGTAGAGCCCATATTAGCGCATATCGGCTGCACATTAGTCTCCCGGATGGCTTTAAAAATTAAGGCTATTAATATATGTATTCATATTTTGCCTAGACTATCATTCTTAAAAATATTAGGAATATAATAAACTTCATTAGTTTCTGTTGATACATGTTTCATAGAGCCAGAATAAAAAAAAAAAGTTAAATGTCAAAGTAGTGAAGTTTATTGTACGTAGGAATGTAGTAAAATTTCAGAGCTTAACCAACACATTCTTTCTTATCTAATTATCATTATTCTGTTTTAATTGGAAGT
The DNA here is from genome assembly GCF_003254725.2 of Canis lupus dingo. Classification (NCBI taxonomy): domain Eukaryota; kingdom Metazoa; phylum Chordata; class Mammalia; order Carnivora; family Canidae; genus Canis; species Canis lupus. Next base: position 67,166,382 of record NC_064248.1, on the reverse strand, counting down.
TACACAAATGTCAGACATTAAATCTAAGACAAATGTCAAATGGAATCCCACACCTGTACAGTAACATCCCAGGCATCTACATGTATTTTCGCTGATCATTAGCAATTAGTAGCATTTCTCTGTCCATGTAATTGTTCTACTGATCTTTCCCAGGTGATTTTTCAGTACCCTCAATGCATTGGCTTGGAGTTAAAATGCTATTGGCTTTTCATCTTGCAACCATTACATTAGGGTTTAGCCTGACTGAGCTCATTAAAATCGCTGCTGCACACTTGGGCTGTGTTTACCCATGTGAGTAAAGTGGAGCACAGGGCAGCCACTCATAATTCAGGCCCAAGACACTCTTTTGCCTGAAATATTTAAATAGTTGAGACTAAGTGTTTTCTCTGCTTGAATTACAAGGATTACTTTAGTTCTCCACTTCAGTTTCAGTGAAGCAGTCTGAGCCCATTTGATCATGTTGAATGATCTATCTGAGCAGGAATCGTTTGCGAGGGCTGTCATAAAAGGAAGAAACCAGGTAGTTCTTTCTTAGTGCATAGCACGTTGCTGTACTGACTCCCCTTTGACCATCAGTCAGATAAGCAAAAGGAGTCTTATATAGGTTCAGTACTTCACCCTATTGAGATGACAGAGGGGAACCCGAATTCTAACCCAAGGTTCTAACCTCCTGATCCCAGAGCCCATGCTCCCATGCATACCCTACACTGCTTTTAGGACCAATGCTAAAGAAGCCAGAAAGTAGAGATCGCTTAACATCATCAGTTCCCGTTGCTCACGTTGGCCTATTATTGCAATAAAATCATGTTCTCCAGGTACAGTGTTATCTAAGCACAGAACCCAGAACAGAGCTTTTGCCACCATCGCCAGAAACAGAATTGGCCTGAAAATGTCATAATCAGTTACTTGTGATTAGTGCAGTGTGTCACAGCGGTGTAATGAAGTGCACAACAGAGACAGATGTCTAGAACAAGATGCAAACGTTTTCAATAAATAGTACCCATAATTAAATTATAAGACAAAATCAATGATATAAAAATGTCTTTAAAACATAATTGCATTACCTGGTATTTGCATTCTACTTGGACTACCTAGCCCACAGCCATATTCACGCATGCCTGTCCCACCTACTTTGTAACTATTTTGGCACCAACAAAGTGTAATAGCAATGTGTGTATCCTTAAGTGGTAAAATATTAAATTAGGTTTTTTTTTTCCTTTTCTCAAGACTTTTATACTTGCTGGAGATTAGGTGATTTTTCACCTCATTATCAAGTATGTGTATGTGTGTGTTATTCTCTTAGGATAGATTTTAATAATAATAGCTGGCCTTAATAGAGCCCCTATTACGTACCAGGCGCTGAGTCTATACACCTTGGATATAATAACCGTGTTTCCCCCATACAAGTCAATGAGGTGTTAATATCTACATTTTACAGCCAAGGAAACGAAGCTAGGAGAGGATAAGTAACATGCCCAAGGTCCCTCACCTAGGAAATGGCATTAGAACTCAGATATGAGTCAGGATTAGGATTAGAACTCAGATAATCTGGCTGCACTTATATTATTGCTTAAGAGTTTTATGTGATTCTATTAAAATATAGTTAGAGAAACTTGAATTTATCCTTTGAACTTAATCTTCATTGTCTACTTCTTATGGAATTTTAATTTCTCAAAGAACTTCAGGAGAATGAAAAGACAAAAATTAATTTTGTCTCATTTTAGTTACAAGTGACTTTTTTAACTTCTGAAAAGTATGAGAAAATCCAAGCTACATCATGTATTAACATAAAAAAGACTTTTTTAGAAAACATTTGACCGTAATTATATTAATGTTTAAATATGCTTAAGGAGTACATTTAAAGTTTACACATAGCATATAAATTCGGTTCATAAAATACACAAAAAATGAAGAAAATTGTAAATAGCAGTTTTAGACTATGCTAGCCATGCATGATAGACCACTTATACTCTGGTTCCAGATCTTCCATGAAGATGTTTGTTTGGCAGTATTAAGATAGTTTTAGTCAGTCACTCAGTAAATCTGTGGTAAGTTTAAAAATAATTTCCAATATGCCATATAATGACAGTTTTCAAATTTTCAGATATCCGTATATCTGTTACCAAAAAAAGGTTGTTTTGTTTTTTCTGAAATGTGGACTCCAGCAACCTTAGCCGCCTAAGCCATTAATGTGGAAATGTTGTGGTTGTAATCACCTGTTCTACATCGGAATGTGGCCTCTGTTTCAGAAAACCCAGGGAAGTGCTCCTGTGTCCTGTAATTGGGTCAAAGATGGGAGATTGTGGTTGTGCCTCTGCCTCCCTCTCAGGGATTTGTGATGGATCCGACATTCCTTCCAGATGATCCTAGGCTCATGTTGGGCAGCTCTTGCAGGCAGCTACTACTAACCAACTAGAACCTGCAGGTGACTCGGAGCTGCTTGTCATCCCTATATATTACAAAATAAAAATAAAATAAAGTAGTTAGGTAATGGTAAAAAAAAAAAAAATGGCTTCCTTCATGTTTCACTTTGTAAAAAACTGTAAGTCCATATTTCTGATGAGAACTCAATTATACATTTGTCCCCAGAGAGGATAGCTGTGCAATTAAATCTGATCATATATGAACACTTGCAAATGTCTGCTTTGAATTAAGATCATCTGTTTGCTCATCTTAGATTGCTAATTGCAAGTCTCTTGAAGGCAGAGACCACGTTTTTTCATAATTGTCCTCCCCTACATGTTATTATTTGCAATTAATAATGAAAAATAATTGAATAATTGATTCTCTAATCATTAACATATTCCTTGATCAGTTTTAAAATGTTTTATTTTCTATAAAGTTCTTTGCTGAGATCTTAATAAATATGTGAGCACATCTGGCTTACAAATGAACTAGTATCAATAGCATCTAAAGCCCCCTGAGCCTGACCTTCCCCACTAATGACATCTACAGCAGATGCCCAATTTTGCATATAAATTTAATCTATTACCAGACAGTCCCATTTTCAGTCTTTAGATAATCCAATCTAGTTTAATGTCAAAATTTCAGTCTCTCATTTTTTTTTTCCCTGTGGCTTGATGGTGACTTCTATTTTTAATGGTTTAGCTAGTCAAGAAATCCATTACAGAGGAAGTTTGATAATCACTTAATGACTGACATGTGATAATGATTGATCCATTCAGTTAAAATATACCGAAACATGTTGTATATAACCTAAGATTTCATATTTTATTTTCAATATGTTACTACCATGTGCTCTCATTTTTCTTGGCTCCTTTTAATTTTTTCGAAGACTGTATTACAGAAGAAGCTTTTTTTACTAGCTCTAACAATTCAGCATTCACTTTCCACATTTCCATAACCTCAATAACACCAAAAGTCATACCTCAAAATTATTACTTTTATCCTTATTTTCTCTCTCTAAAAAAAAAAGAATTTCTGAGAATCTGTTATCCGGAGCAGATGGGATATGAAGATCACTTTGGTGACGGAGTTTGTTTTGTAAGCTTGCAGCTTTCTTTTTCTTCTCTCTCCCTCTTTTTCTTTCTTTATTCTTTTTTTTTTTTTCTAATTTAAGTTAATTTGGGAGGTTATTTTTCCCAGTCATTGAAACTGTGATGAGAAGAAATGAGGAAACGACTCATTATGGTCATCACTGTAAACATTTAAGTTGGGTCTCCCTTATATTTCCATGCATTGTTCTTCCAAATCTCTTTTCTTGACATGATTATTCCTCCACAAGTCTCAAAATGTCACAACTCTTTCTGGGAGAAAAAAAAATACTTGTAGGAGAAATAATGGAGGAAAATTGAAGGGTTTTTCTACCCTTTTCTGGTCTGTGCCCTCATAGTTCTGGCTCTCTATTGATATTTTGCAATACTGGATGCCCTTCATTACAGAATTGTCATGAATCACTGGACTCACTTCAGGTTTAAATTCTCCCTTCCTCCTCTGCTCAACCCCCAACCCTTACCCAGATCCTCTATCCTTACAGCTCAGGCCTCACCCGGATTAAGAAAAACAATAGTGGAGAAGGGAATTGCTTTCTTCCCTCTTTCTTCTCTCCTGCCTTTCCTGATTGGGCATTTTCTTGGTCCAACAAGGGCAATCTTTTATAGTGGGTGTTGATGTAACCTGAAAATGCAATTCTTGGAGTGGCCAATTCCCAAATGTAAATGTTTTCCTCTAGGGAAACTTTTATTCTCTCCCCCCCCCCCGCCCCCCCCAGGAATCAGCCCTACTTTTCTCCTTTGGAGGGCTTCTCAACACCTGCTCAGCTAAGTGACATAGTCCCTTGCTACGTATCACTTCATCAGCCCTTTCTCTAACTATATATATCACACAGACTCATGCTGAGGGCAGTCTTGGTTGGGGGTTTTCAAGATTCCTCACTTGTGCCCATCTTCCTTGGTCTCTACAGTATCCTAGGAAATTTTTACCCTTTCTGCATATGTCCAGTTGGCTTTCACTTGCCAAGCATCTGTCATCACTGGCAAATACCACAACCTTCTCTCCCTTAGCTTTTTGCCATCCTGTGTCAATCACTGGTCTCTGTGATACCGAAACACTTCAAATTCTCCCCCTATGATTCAAATTGGGAAGTGGAGGAGTCTCTCTTCCTTACCACAGTAGAGTATGGAGATTCACGAGCTCTCTGTTGACTCTCTTCATTCCTGGTCTTCTCTCTCCTGATAAACCTGGCTTTCTTTTCATGAGGTGAAAGAGCATGTGACACTATGGTGACAAATTAGTTTGAGTTCTTTCTTAACATCATAGGGCAATAGGAATACAATATAAAGTTATATATAGCCCCTTTCACACCGTCACGCTGAGCTAGTACCCACGCCTGGAATTGGGCCCCAACCTCAACCACCTGCCGCCTGCCACCTGTCACCGCCTCTGGACCATGGATCCCCACAAAGTGAGCAAGCTTCGGGCCTTCTTGAAAGTGTGTCAGCAGGATCCGAGCATTCCCCCCACCAAGGAAATGCACTTCCTGCAGGAGTGGGTGGAGAGCATGGGGGGTAAAATACCACTTGCTACTCATAAAACTAAATCAAAAGACAATATCAAGGAAGAAAAAACAGGTAGTAAGAAGGTGGAGGAAAACATGAAGACCGATGAACCATCAGGTGAGGAAAGTGATCTAGAAATTGACAATGAAGGTGTGATTCAACCAGATACTGATGCCCCTCAAGAAATGGGAGGTGAAAATGTAGAGATAACTGAGGAAATGATGGATCAGGCAAATGATAAACGAGTGGCTGCCATTGATGTCCTAAATGATGGTGGACTACAGGAAGCCATGGACTTGCTCACAGATGCCATCCAACTGAATCCGTGCTTGGCCATTCTGTATGCTAAGAGAGCCAGTGTCTTCATCAAATTACAGAAGCCAAATGGTGCCACTTGAGACTGTGACAGAGCTATTGAAATAAATCCTGATTCAGCTCAGCCTTAGAAGTTGTGAGGGAAAGCACACAGACTTCTGGGTCATTGGGAAGGAGCAGCACATGATCTTGCCCTTGCTTGTAAACTGGATTATGATGAACATGCTAGTGTAATGTTGAAAGAAGTTCAACCGAGGGCCCAGAAAATTGCTGAACATCGGAGAAAGTATAAACAAAACATGAAGAGCAAGAGATCAAAGAAAGAATAGAAAGGGTTGAGAAGGCTTGGGAAGAACATGAGAGCCCAGAGGCAGGAAGAAGCCAGATGACAACCAGGAGCTCAGTATGGCTCTTTCCAAGGTGGCTTTCCTGGGGGGATGCCTGGGTTGGCAGGGGAGTGACTGGAATGGCAGGAATGCCTGGGTTTAATGAAATTCTTAGTGACCCAGAGGTTCTTGCAGCTCTGTAGGATCCAGAAGTTATGGTGGCCTTCCAGGATGTAGCCCAGAACCCAGTAAACATGTTAAAATATCAGAGCAACCCAAAGGTTATGAATCTTATCAGTAAATTGCCAGCCAAATTTGGAGGTCAAGCATAACGCCCTTCTGACAAATAAAGCCCTAGCTGAAGGAAAAGCAAAAAAATAAAAATAAACAAATAAATAATAAATAAATAAAGTTCATATATATGTGTGGAAATTTTAAGCATATATACACTAAACAATAATATAACAAACCTTTACATACTCATGACACTGCTTTAATACATTACCAATATTCTGCTAATTTTGTTTCATCTATACCCCCTCACACTCCTCATCTTCTCACTTGATTACTTTTTTAAGTAAAATATATATACTTTGAAATACCACGTACCTAAAAATGCTACATCAATGTAACCCATGCTCTGAATTATGAATGTTTTTACAAAAAATATTTTCAGTGTAAATAGTAGTTAATAAGCATTAGGCTGGCTTACAATTCCGTTTCAACTTCTGCGGGTAAATCAAGAACCTTATTTGACGCCTGGACAATAAATTTAATAAAACTTATTGTTTGCAGGCAATTTTGAATGTTGACTGAGACTGTCAGAAGTAACAAATAATCTTCTTTATATAGCTCAGTGCTGAGTAGGCTTAAACAGCCTCTGCCTCTAGAATGCAATGTAATTATAAGACATGATTACAACTGATTATAATCAATCAGCATAGTCTTAAGTGTAATTTATATTGCCGCAGCTGTGGTTAGATTAAATCATCACATAAGATACAATTTCTACTAGATATGTGAAATTATTTGAACGAACCCAAATACAGTAAACTCATAATACCATAAATGCATAGTAAATTCTGTCAATTGCATAATACTTTAGGACTTTCCTTATCACAAAAGAAGTAGTCCCCCTACAGAGTTTAGTCTTGATTGGAAAGACAAGGCTGTTGTGTCACCAAGTTTGGCAGATGTGACTTTTGGCTGTTGGTTCTGCCTGTGTTAACGCCACGTGTCATATCTAGTTGTGATCACTATTGTATTCAAAAATAACGCCCTACCAAGCGTATGTAACTCTTTCTTCCCCCTAGTTAAAGACATGATAAAAGAGGAGTTAGGTGGGCATCTCAATGGCTCAGTGGTTAAGCATCTGCCTTTGGTCCAGGACGTGATCATGGAGACCAGGGATTGAGTCCCGCGTTGGGCTCCCTGCTTGGAGCCTGCGTCTCCCTCTGCCTGTGTCTCTGCCTCTCTCTCTTTGTGTCTATCATGAATAAATAAATAAAATCTATTTTAAAAAAGGAAGATGGGTTAGGTTTCTAACTTTCATTTTTAATTTCTGTAATAAGGCCATTTCATTCTTGGCCTTAAAATTGAAACTCCAATTCACCAAATGTGTGTTGGTGTAGATGAGAACTGATGTGTTAGGTACAATCCCTGCTCTCAGTACACTACGGGTGAAATAAAAAGCAAAACAAACAAACAAACAAAAAAAAAACAAAAAAAGAAAAAAACCACAAACAAGGAAAATAAATGCAGCAGAAAATAAACTGAATTCAGCAGAAACAGACTCATAAATACGGAGAACAGGAGGAGGGGTGTGGAAGGGGCAACATGGATGAAGATTCGTGGGGGTACAGGCTTCTAGTTATGGGACGAATAAGTCATGAGAAAAAAAGGCCCAGGATTGGGGATATGGTCTCGGTACTGTAATAGCACCATATGGTGACAGGAGGTAGCTCCATCACTACATTGTACACCTGAAACTGATGTATCACTGTGTGTCAACTATACTTAAATGTACAAAAAAAAAAAAAAAAAAAAGAATAAAAATGTAACTACTTTAAACAAACCACAGCAATTAGAAAAATGAAAGTAGCTTCTAGAGTACTAGGCAGGCAGCAGGGTAAAACTGGGGCTTATTTTGCCATTTACATTTGACATTGGCCTATAAAGCTGATTTCTTTGAGGCTTAGTCGCCTCATGGAGGAAACAGGGGAGATATTTGCCCTTTCCCTAGTATATGGCGGCTGTGAGGATCAATGATACAATTAATTAAAAAGTTCTTCGAAATCAATTAAAAAGTAATAATGTCATTCTTACATAATCTATTGTTTTAACTGTTTTTGTTTTGCTCCTTGAGCCAAATGCTGTAAAAACAACCATATATTAAAATCTCAACAAAGATTTTTCTCTAAGTAATTTCTCTTCTAAGAGTAACATACCCAACATCACCCTGTCCACTTTTTAATCATTCTGTGGAGAGTCTTTTATGTATTTGGTAATTTAATCAAATCACCTGAAAGTATGAAGAGTAACTCTGGCAGCCCATAGATGCAGCTGTTTGGCTAGAATACAAGTTCATTACCAAGTAAAAAATATATTTTAATGACTTTAGAATCTGAAAAAAAGATTCAAGTTTCAGAGTTAAAATCCTGTAATATTTCGTGTAGACTCACAAAGCATTACTAAATTCAAAGAACATACTTAGCCATTTTTTTCTTTTAAAAATTTGTCATGGAAAAAATAACTTTACCTTTCAAAAGATGTAAGAGGCTCTGTATAGAATATTTATACCAGCCAGATCTCCCTTCAGCATTAATAGTTTCTAATGCATATTTAAGATGTTTGTGTTTTTTAATGTTTTAAAAGGAAGTTGTTGTTTTTTTTTTCCTTGACTAATAAAGCATCAACTTTCTCTGAACATAAAAACTTAGCCTTTAAAAAGAATAGTGATATTGATTTGGGGTACTGATTACATTTTAAAAAGCAGTAAAATAAGTCTCACTATGCCACAACACAGGGATCCTTATTTAAAATCAAACTCATAAACTATTGATATCCCCCCAGGTACACACTAAGTTTATATGGAACGAAGAAGATTGGTAGGAGCAAAGCACAGATAGTAAATACAGAATCTACAGAGGCCATCTGTCAGTAGATATTAAAAAATTACCTGCGTTATTATAAATATTTGATCTTTGCCTATTTCTTAGAACTATTATGTTTTCAAATAAAGAAAACAGAATAATTCTGCTCAAAGTCTAGGCTGTTTTATAATAGTGGAAGTACGTATAGATTATTTTTCATAATTTTCTTGCCAAATCTGTTTCCTTTGAAATGAGGGAGTGTAAAACTCCTGGCCCCTGCATCTGTCTCCCTGGGTACAGGTATCCAAGAGAAGCCCCCAATGTGAAGGAGTAGAGGAGCTGCAGGCCAACAGAGGCAGCCCCAGCCCTCCACGGCAGTCGGGGCCACATCTTCTCCGGGGAGGGCTCCTCACCTCACCAGCAAATCTGATGAGAAGAGAAGCCAACGTGCAGATGCAGGCGCAGGTGGAGACAGGTGCTCCGAGTCAAGGCCAGCGTGTGGGTCTCCCCTCCCCATCACTATCAGGTCCTCATATCCCCCCTAAACACTCACTGTCTCAAGGAAGGTTACATGGGCAAGGGTAAAATCTGAAAGATTAAGCATTTTCTGAGAAATTCTGCTTGAGTCCTCCAAAAAGACAAGTTAAAACTACAAGGGGAAAGCAAGGCACCGGGAATTGTTACATTTCTGTTCCCCCACCCCTGGGTGATATAAGAGGAAGTTATAGAAAATAACGATGCAATGTTTTTAATGTTCCTGACCACACATTTTACACATTCCTGAAATACTGTTATGTTTTGCTAACATGTTTATTTTTCCAATTCCAAAACAATGACCCGACTCTCTCTACCTCCTTTTTCTGATTTCCTTACTCCATCCTTTCCCTGCCTACTTCTCTGATTGTTCCTCTACCAGTTATGACACTCCTCCTCCCCAATCCTGTTCTGCCTCTTGCCACCCGACCTATCGAAGTTACAATTATTTAAGGGTTACCAGATTTTGACAATAAAAATACCAGAGGTTAGCTAAATTTGCATTTTGTATAAAATGAGAAGTAATTTTAATATAAGCATGTTCTAAATATTGCATAGGACATACTTATAATAAAATGTTCCTATTGTTGATCTGTAGTTCATGGTTATCTGGGTGCCTTTTACTTTATTTGGACTATTTAAACCATTTCCGGTTTATGCAATGTGAGATTTTTTTTCCTACTTGAATTATCCAAGGAAGTAAAAGAAGCATTCTCCTTTGTGGAATACACACTGTTTTACTTTCTTTTTAAGTTATCCTAATACGACAATATAACAGGCCTTTAAATATGCCAACCTCTGGATTCAAACACACAAGCTGGGAACTTCTTCAATGCCTGTGAAATTAGGATTCACATTCTGATTTCCTATACAAAAGCTAGGTCAGTAGGCCTCCCTGTGGCTATTTTGCAAACATAATACTAACTCAAGTCCAATTAAGATAAAGATACTTCTTTTGATAGAAATTCAGGCTACATTTTAAAAGATTCAAAATCCACGATATGCTTCATCACTCTTACCTGAGGTGAGCATAAAAGTCTCTCTCTCTCATGGCAACCCCAATGCCTAATTATCATACTTAACATAAACCCCCAGCTAAGTTAATGATCCAGGGTTTTGGTTATCTATTCCTGCATAACAAACCACTCTAAATTTGAGTGATTTAAAAACCAAGTATTTTATTTGCTCACAATCCTACAATCTAGGCTGGATCCAGCTGAGTGGTTGTTTTGCTGGCCAGCTTGATGGTGGTTTACTGAATGGATGTATTCAGGTAGTGGGTTATGGATCTCTCCCACTTTGTATGAACTCTAAGTGTACTTGTTCCATGTGTTCTCCTCAGCAGAACAACCTTCTTGGTTTATCAGGGTTCTCAAGCCTACAGAATTGGAAGCTATCAGGTCATCATAAGGCATAAGCCAGGAACCTTCACTTAGCTCAGTGTCCTTTACACCACATTCTGTTGGTTAAAGAAAATCCCAGCCTCAGGTCAAATCAAAGGGAATTCATAAAAGGTATGGTTTATTTGGGGTTGCCAGTGGAACAGACAACCACATATAGCTAAGTGTTAGTCAAGAGATGGTGCCTTAAATATACATATATTTATATTACTTATATTATTTATAGTTATTTATATATGTTTATATATAAATTTAATCAATTTTAATGATTCTAAACACTATATAGCATATATCATTCTTCATTTATTTATTTCTTAGATATCTTAGAACGAGGAAGAGATGGAGAACTTTCAGTGTCTAACACACAGAAGTTATTTTAACATGGGTAGAACTCTAGATTCTCGTTGAATCTTTTAGATACTAGTGTATTTTTTACCGTGGTATAAGTGGCATACAATCACACAAAGTACCCAAATTCATGAATCTATACGTTTGTGTACTATTGTGTAAATGTTACCCATAAGAAAATATTTTGGACATTTATAGCATTCCAGAGGCTTCTTGGTGCCCTTCTCTTTCAGTTTACCCTAAGGATATCATTATTATGATTTTTGTCACCATAGATTAAAGATTAATTTAGCATGTCTTTGCCTACAATAGTCTATTTTGATAAAAGTCCGTGAGTACTTAAAAAGAATGTGCATTTATATAAGTCAACCAGCTAAAGTTAGTGAGCTGTTTTTCAAATGATCAATATCCTTAATAATTTATTATTTGTTTCTTCTCATGCTATATGATGTTTAGAGAGGTATATTAAAATGTCTAGTAATGTTTGTGTATTTATCTGTCTCCATCAACTGTTACTTTATAAATGTGGAAGCTATGTTATTAGGTAAATGCACATGGTTTTGAGGGGCTTTAGCTGCTGCTTCACTGAATGCTTTATTCTCATTTTTAGGCAAGAACTACAACTGATCTAGAGACAACAATTTTGTGTTGGCACAATAAAAACAATAATCACCTGGAGTATTTCATGACATAAAATTTCTCTATTTAAAGTGAATGCAAAGTGGCAAATACTGTACTTAGTTTCTAAAATTCCAAAGTAAATGAATTATATTGCGATTTTTTAAATTTTGGATGATTTTTATTTGTACACCTGTGGCTAAACTTATGTAGTGATCACAGGTGTTCCATACCATCCTTTCTCCAAATAAGTACATAGTAGCCATTTCCAGTTTATTTGAAGGCCATTTTGAACATTGCCTCAAGTTCCTCATGTGAACAGATGCCTCAATTCCTCTACAGGATCCAGTTCAACTGGAATATATTCTCTTTTCAAGTAGAAAAGTTATGTCCAATAGTGTGGTTTTCCTGTTAACTTGTCTGTAAATATTCTCACCACAATGCTAATAAATCATACCATTCAATTGTCCTTTTTCTTCTTAAAAAATTATTGATTTTGGTTGGGGGGTGTCAGAGGGAGAGGGGGGAATCCCAAGCAGACTCCCACTGAGCAGGGAGCCAGAAGCTGGGCTTGATCCCATGATCCTGAGATCATGACCTGAGCCCAAATCCAGAGTAGGAGGCTTAACCGACTGAGCCACCCAGGTGCCCCAATTATCCTTTTTAAAGTAATAACACACACTCTACTGGAAGGACTTAAGCTTTTTTCTGCCATTTATCTCAGCAAATGCTTTTGGATGTTAATCCTTTTAGACATAAAACAACTATTTCTTTCAATAAAAATTTATAAAGGACATATTTCTGATTCTCCTTCCCCATCTTCATTTCTGTTCTCCCAAGATTTTCCTGTAGAGTATTTCACCAGTGATATTCAATGAGACTATTTGTGAAATGCCAAATAATTTTCTAAGAAGCTAATTTAATCCACTCAATCAAGATCAAGGAGAGGCTTGGATACATTTTGACAGAACCACTCATAAAATAATTTTGTCAATTCTTACTTGCTTAATTTTGGAAGGTAGATAGATGTAGATGTAGATATTTGTATACACATACACAACTTGTGTACTGTAGTTAATATCATCAAAGAGCTTATTTATGTAGCTTTCTATACTACATATATATGTATATTTTAACATAATTTCCATCAAGTCAGTAGGATGTATTTTCTTAGAAGTTCTCAGTAAAATTACATAAAATGATATAGAGTTAATTACAAAGAACATATTTTACTCATGTCTCTTGATAATTACAATTTGCTCTTTTCTTTAAGATTTTATTTATTTATTCATGAGAGACACACAGAAAGAGAGGCAGGGACATAGACGAGGAAAAGTAGACTCTCTGCGAGGAGCCCGATGTGCAACTCCATCCCAAAACTCCAGGATCACGCCCTGGGCCAAAGGCAGATTCTCAACCACTGAGCCACCCAGGAGTCCACAATTTGCTCTTTTTGAAAGGATAAAAAACATGAAATCTCAAGATACAATATGATGAACACAGAGAAGATTTTATAAGCTAAATTATATAATTATATTTTAAATAAATATGTATTTCATTAGTTAAATTATGATAATTTGGTGATTATTTTGATACATTTTAATTATATATTTTATTCAAGAAAAAAATAAGAGACTGTGAAGTCTTTTTTTTTTTTGAAAAAGAATTCTTTTATCTACTTTTTCAGAGTTTTTTCACAATTTACCTAGGCTATGTGAAGTCTGAATATAGATCTGCCATTATTCACCTAAACATTTAATTAGCCAACTAACTTGCTGAGCATAAGATTATCACTTACACTCCACGGACATAAATATCTAGAAAATGAAAGGACTAGAACTAGCTGATATTTTTGATAATCATAATAATAAACATTAATCAAGACAACCACTGAGAAGTAAATGCTAATAAGCAGGATATAAAAAAAATGAAAATATATTTGATAAGGAGAAAATGTTGAATTTTTTGCAAGATTTTAAAGGATAAAAGTTAGAAGGAGCAGAACATTAAAGAAAAAAATGAAGGTGTTTTAAAATGTAAATACCACTATATTTAAATGTAGTTTAGTTTCCAAGTTGTTGAACAAGAACAACAAATTAGGTCTCTAGCGAGAGAATCATAGATTAAAATATACTTACATGGATGCTCAGCATGACCATTGCAATCACGAATTGGGTTAATTAACTGGTTCTAAGCAACTTCATAAAGGTTAAGTGTGAGGGAAAGGTAACTAGTAATTTAAAATTCACTTGCTCATTTATTCCTTTCTAGTTCTACAAGATAAAATGATATACAGATGGAGAAAAAAAATCAGCCGCTAAAAAAGGAAAGGAAATTCTTTCTCCTATCTCCTCCCTGACTGATTACAAACAACCAGCTTCTGCTCGGCATTTGGAGAAAGACATTTCTTAAGGAATTGTAAGTATTGTGTAGAAATCAGTTGATCCTGATAATGCAGTGACAACACTGGCATCACGCACTGTAGGACAACAGGGAGCCCAAAGCCGGCCCTGCCCTCTTACCCTAGAGGCCCTTCTATCCAAATTCTGCCCATGTCCAGAATCCAGTTTTTTGAGGACTGAGGAATATTTTCTGACTGTTATAAGAAGAGAAAAATTAATTCAATATAGATATGTTTAAGTCTCTTTGACTAAGCCTATTCTCGTGTGTACTGAATACCTGTATTTTTGTATTTGTTTAAATAGGTAGATTTGATACATCATGAAACCTACATGCATGGTAGTGAGAGCTCAGTTTATTTCCAGAATGATTTCCTGGATGCCTCTTACTATGCTAGATAGTTTCTAAGGGGCAGTATAAAAGGAATAAAGCATGACTTCAACATGTTGCTTTTTATAAAGTAGCACAGCTTCTAATTGCTTATATTCCTTGTGTGCACGATCTCTCTCACTTCAACATCTTCTCTTTTCTAAACAGCTGTGTAGGTCCATCCAAGTAGTTTAATTTCCTTTTGCAGAAATGTGCATTATTGAATAACATAGCATATATTATCGATTATCATTGTTAAGCAACTACTATGTGCTTGACACCATGCTGGGCTCATTCCCATAAAAGAAAATCTCATTCATTCATCAAAATGATCTCCACCATCTATGTGGGGAAAGTGACTAATCTAACATGATTCAGTTCTAATGTGATTACGCCAAAGGTTTCTCCATCCCTGTGGCCACAGTTCTAGACTCTTTGACTAGATTGTAGCTGGGCAGTGGATGGTGGCTGACTATGGCATTCGAGTCTATTTAACTAATCTGTTCCTGAGTAACTACCACATTGGAATTTGAAGCCAGGCTTGACTCAACTACTTCCTTGCTAGATGATTTTGGACAAACCACCTAAACATCCTATGCCTTAGATCTCTCCATTATAAAATAGGGTTAGTATTTGCCTCCTAACATTGCTCTGGTGTTTAATTTAGTTCACATATGTACAGTTGATATAGCAAGAGGTTCTTACCGATAAGTAAGAATTAACTATTATTAGCACTAGATAAACAACAACCTTTGACAAGGCCATGATATGATTGTGAAACAATTTCATAGAGTTCTTGTGATGGCTAAACACTACCTACGTATAATGCATGGAGCAGTAACTGACAATAAATATCAGCTATTATTGTAGTAATGGAATGTGATTAACAGCATGGTGGTCTTAATTACATAATCCATTTCAAGCACACAAACCAAATCTATGATGGTATTTGTTTCAGGGCTATTTCAGAGCTTTGTATTGTTCTTTCCATGCTCCAAAATGGAGAAATATAAATTTAGTTGTCATTTTGTTTGTTTCATCTTTTTTTTTTTTTTTTTTGAAGACAAAACTGATAGAATTGGCTTTGTTAAAATTTACAAAATTTTAATTTGTAACCAAAGAGAGCTTGCATGGGCCACACAAAATATATGAGGAAATGGGGGACCTTCAAGAGGCAGGTTTCTTCATCAGCAAAGAGGGCATGTTGAAGGGGATAAATTCTAAAGAACACACACATACAACACCCTCTTTCCTTCACAGTTGCATTTGAGTAGGGAGTCTATTTTCCTTTAACAAACAACGGCTACATTTCTAGGCTTTTCACACAGGAGATGCAGCAGGAATGGGTGTGTGGTAGGGCTGAGGAAGCACCAGGTGACTTGTCTTGAACTGTGTGGACAGGAAACACAACCCGCGGATCGTAGACCCTGAGCAGGACTGATGGTGAAGGAAGGCTGGACCCCCCGAGAACCATCTGTTGGCACTGAGAGCATAAAATTAAATGGTTCTTGGTTTATATTTTATTGTGCATGTTCATGCTTTAAAAAAAAGCAAAACTATACACTTTTATAATCTACAATTATTAATTTGTTACTAAAGTGGAACGTGAAATGCTAAGAAAGAGTAGAAAGAAGCGACTTTCACCTCCCAGTCTAGCAAGGATTTATGAGGTGATTCTGTTAAATCATTTCATCCCCTTCTGCTCAGTTTCCCACTAAAGCAATAGGAGTGCACAGACCCATCGCTAGGGCTCCTTCTACTCTGCTCCTATATGCATATGTATGTAATTTATACCACTCGCTGTGTTCAGTAATATATTGTCTATTTCACAAAGAAACTAGTTAAATAGGATAGATTTTCCTGTGATTTCTAAGTGAAGAAGCAATTATTATATTTGCTACAAAAGAATTGATGATGCCTCCAAAGAGGTCCTTTGGTCTCTACTGTGTAATATAGTGGTCTTAAATGGGATGTTTTCTGTGTACTATCATTCAATAGACATGTTTCTATTGACCAAGGCTAAATGTTGATTTTCTTTTTATTGGAACCATGTTGTTCTCTGCTGTCTGCACCATGGCACACCAGTAACCATTTATTTATAAGAATATAAATCTTTAGATCTCTGGCACATATGATTGAATAAAATGTGGTGTGGCTGAAGAGAGATTGCATATCCTAAGGAAATAACTTTCCATAGAACTTAACCAGGGCGTGAAACATGCTATTTTTCAATTGCCCCTTTACTTTATTAAACCTGAAAAGCATGTAGTACTTAGAAAACAACAATGGTAAGATAATAATATCCTGTTTAATTAGAACCAAAGGAGAGCTTCCCTCTTCAATGTTATGTTCTTACAACTTACAAGAGTGTGGCAGAAATATTTAACTTGTCAGTCAAGATGCTTGACAAAATAATCATATTAATGAGTCTTAGGCAGTCATGAAAAGATGTGCCTGGCATGCTTGTTTGTAAAATTTGCCAGATTCATTAAAAGTCAAAGTTATATTATATTAGCAATAATCTACATGTTGTTATAAACACAACAGCTGGGCTATTTCTAGTTGTAATTACCAGTAATAAACTTGCCTAAATATAAAGCTAAATAAACTAAATAATACAAGGGAATAACAACAACAAAAAAAAAAACAGCAAAACAAAACCCCAAAACAACAATAAACATAAACCTTAAGCATATTTTTAGAAAACACTGAAGGAAAAGCTCATGTCCAAAAAATCTCCTTAGAAACAGATAAAGGTTGGGGCGCCAGAGTGGCTCAGTCGGTGAAGTGTCTGCCTTTGGGCCCAGGTCATGATCTCAGGATCCTAGGATCGAGCCCCGAATCAGGTCTCTGCTCAACTGGAGGCCTGCTTCTCTCTCTCCCTCTGCTCCACCCCCCCTACATGCTTGTTCTCTCTCTCTCTCTCTCTCTCTCTCTCTCTCTCCCTCTCTGTCTCCCTCTCTCTATCAAACAAATAAAATCTTAAAAAAAATAGATAAAGGTTGGGACTTCTGGGTGGCTCAGTTGGTTGAGCATCTAACTCTTGGTTTCAGCTCAGGTCATTAGCTCCTGGTTTGAGCGAGAGATGGAGCCTAGAGTCAGGCTCCATGCTCAATGGACAGTCTGCTTGAAATTCTCTCCCTCTGCCCCTCCCCCTACTCTCTCTCAAATAAATACATAAATCTTTAAAAAAAAGATAATTTTTCTACCTATCAGGACCATATATACATATATAGACACACACATATATATATACATCATATATATATGTAACAATTACCAGGAATATATATACCTCTCCAAAATAATATTCCTTGGCCATAATGATAGAAAATCTGATATAATTGAGGAAAAAATAACTTATACGCTTTTTTCTTTATTAACATAAAGCCATTTTTAGATTATATTCCATGCTACTTAGTAAATATATTCGATTATTTGTCATGACTCTTTAAATATGCCTTGTCAGCTACGTGTGAAATGTAAACCTCGGAATCATTCCTTCATAGTCCCTCTATGGATAAACCCTCTATGGATAAATCTGTTCTTATATATGGCTTATGAAAACCCTTCCTTATGTTATGGGAGGCTGAATGAAAGGCTCACCAACTGGGCACAAGCTATGGGACACGCACAGTAACTATATGGGTAGACAAGAAAGACATATCTGTGAATGTGACACTTGGAGCTCAAAGATGAGTAAATTAATGGTTAATGTGGAGTTAGAACTAATAGTTTCTACTCATCTTCAATGATTCCATTCAAACATCATTTCTTTAAGGAAGCCATGTAGGAGACAAGGGAACAGGATGTTAATTGAGGCATTAATTAATGATGTCACTATTTTCTTTTAAGTTTTTCGCCATATATATTTATAATTACTTTAATACTCTTTGCTATTGAGTCCATAATTTGAGTTACTAAGGTCCTGAATTACTTTTTTTTTTAAATTATAGGTCACATGTGTTTGCTTATTCATATAAGTGATCTTGATTATATATTAAATACTTTGCATGATATAATTTAGCCGGTTTCAATTCTGTTGTGTTCTCTTAAAAGGATATTGAATTGTGTCCTGGCTGACAATTAAATTTCTGGGAGAGAGTCTTAATTCTTTCAGGCTTGATATTATTCTTTGCTAAAGTAGGTCTATTTCATTTTTGTTATTTGTCCCAAGGCATGGCCCTTACAACAGAAAGTGGTTCTTGTTCTAAAGTCTGGCCTCTCTGGGCATCTCAGCTGAGATTGCAAGGTGCTGAGCAAGGTTTCCTTACTCTGGATGACAAGGAATTTCCCTACCACCCATGTAATTTCCAGCTGGCCTCAGTGTCAGCCAGTCTCAGCAAATAATTTATGTTTCTCAGAAACTTGCCATGGGTATATATAGCCTGCCTTCAGCTAACAACTCATAGGGATCCCTGACATACATTTCTGGGCCTTGCCCACCTACACAGCTCCCTGTTCTCTGGTACTCTACACACAACACAGCTCTTCTCAAGTCTTTGACTCTCCTCTCAGCTCAGCAAACTGCCATGCTTGCCTTAGCTTTAAAACCCTCTGCACATAGTTAGAAGACTGGCCCTATGGGACACCTGGGTGGATCAGTGGTTGAGCGTCTGCCTTGGGCTCAGGGCATGATCCTGGGATTTGGATCAAGTCCTGCATCAGGCTCTGCTGCTCTCTCTGCCTTTCTTTCTCTCTCTCTCTCTGTCTGTCTGTCTGTCTCTGTCTCTCTCTGTCTCTCATGAATAAATAAATCAATGAAGAAGAAAGAAGAAGAAGAAGAAGAAGAAGAAGAAGAAGAAGAAGAAGAAGAAGAAGAAGAAGAAGAAGAAGGAGGAGGAGGAGGAGGAGGAGGAGGAGGAGGAGGAGGAGGAGGAGAAGGAGAAGGAGAAGGAGAAGAAGAAGAAGAAGAAGAAGAAGAAGAAGAAGAAGAAGAAGAAGAAGAAGAAGAAGAAGAAGAAGAAGAAGAAGAAGAAGAAGAAGAAGAAGAAGAAGAAGAAGAAGAAGAAGAAAAGAAGACTGGCTTTGTCAAAGAACCAGGGAAAACAGGCTTGCTTCTCAAGGCTCATAATGCTGTAGTACCACCATCTGATAGTAGTTGCCCCATCTATTTTGCTTATTCTATAATTATCTACAGTGAGAAAGTGCAGTGCTTGTTACTCATCATGGCCTTACTTATTTTATTTCAAATTCATTAGTTTAACAAATAAGCAATGGAAAAGAGAGAGAGAGAGAGAGAGAGAGAAACCAAGAAACAGACTCTCAACGATAGAGAACAAAACTCTGATGGTTACCAGAGTAACCAGAGTGAGTAGAGGGATGGGTGAAATAGGTGATGGAGATTATAGAATACAGTTATCATAATGGGAAAAGTAAATAAAATGATAATAGAATTCCGAAGTTTAAAAAAATAAGAGAAAGCCATTGAAATGAATCTCTCCACACACACACACACACACAACATGTAAATACACTAAATACCATGCAGATGCATGCATATGATAACATTTGGACATATAAATATTAGATTATATAATTTGACTTCATAAATTTAATTATAATATATGTGTAATACATACATATGTACTAGGCTTAGTATATATAGGCATGATTACTGTGCAATTCTAGCATTACCCATAAATACCTCATCATTTGGGCACTTAGGGTGAAATGAGAGAGGGAGAGCATCTCCTCCCTGATACTATATATGGTTGTCTTCTTTTATCATCTGCTTATTTTCACTGATCAAATCCCATACTCCATGTCCACACATGTTCCATACTGACCCACTTCAGATCGAACCCTCATTAGCTGTTGCAAATCCATGTCTCTGTTTCTGTGACTCTAAATCTCAAGCTCCAAAATGCAGCCGTCATTAATCACATTTTCATAATTCTGCAGTATTGTTTTCTGCTCTCTAGGTCGCATGGTCTCATAAGTGGTAAAGGTGTCTCTCTCTCCTGACTCAACATATCTACAGCAGCTGAATTAAGGAACTATTCTACACACCTCTCTAGATTTGAGAAAGAAGTGAATAACTTAAATTGTCTCACTACCTAGAAAAACATCCTCAGTCCCTTAGCACCAGTACCCAGAATGCACTTTATTTCGACATCTGTTTTCACTTTACACCAGCGAAGTGTGGGCCTTCCCTTTGTCCCATTCCCAGCTGCTCCTGCCACAGTTTCCTTATAAACTGACTGCTAGCTAGACTCCCTGAAGTCTATTTTAATCCTCATTATGTAAGCAGTGAGGGTGACCTAAGAAGAATGTCCCCAGGCTTAAACATACTTAATCATTTACAAATTATTCTTCTGATTCTTCAAATCAGAATTCAAAAAGAATATTCTACAAATTATTCTTATTATTGGGGATCAGTCATGATTTTAGGTGCTAAAGATACAGGGACGAGTCAGGTTTCTGCTCGGAAGGGGTTTGCATTCTTGGTGAGGTGAAGACAACACTGAAGAGAATGCCAAGGATCTAAGTCAGTGAAGGTAAGTTCTAGAAAGAGTTACACAACAGAGTAGATAATCGATGACTATCGGGAAGGGGGGTGGGAGGCTGTCTGAGATATGATCAGCTCTGGTTCTCTGATGAGCTCTGCCTCAGGGACGCAGCTGTCACAGGAGAGCTCTGGTGCTGGGATTCAGATCCTGTGTGGCTCCACCTCACAGCAATTATCACCTAGAGAATCTACTTAACCTTTTGCCTCTAGACCCTCAGTTTCTTCCTCTGCAAGGAGTCCCATGCTCTCTCTCTCCAGGTCTCTTCTTGTCTTGGATTTGTCATTTCTGTATCTCACAATGTTAGCCTGACATGCCCCTATCGGCTGGTAGGAGAGTTTTTCAAATGTTCTCCAATTCACTAATTTGTTTCTCTGTCGAATCTATCTGTGCCATGTTCCTAGTCCTGCTGTAACAAGTTCTGGCAAACTTTGTGGCTTTTTTTTTTTTATGATTAATTTATTCATGAGAGGCACAGAGAGAGAGAGAGTCCTGTTCCTAGTTCCTAGTCCTGCTGTAACAAGTTCTCGCAAACTGTGGCTTTTTTTTTTTTTTTATGATTAATTTATTCATGAGAGGCACAGAGAGAGAGAGAGAGGCGGAGACACAGGCAGAGGGAGAAGCAAGCTCCTCGCAGGGAGCCTGATGCGGGACTTGATCCCAGATCCTGGGATCATGCCCTGAACTGAAGGCAGGCACCCGACCGCTGAGCCCCCTAGGTGCCCCAAACTTTGTGGTTTAAAGTAAGACGAGTTTCTTCTCTTCTGGTCCCAAGGCAGTAGTCAGAAATGGGTCTCACTGAGCTAAAATCAAGGCATTGGCAGGGCTGTTCTTTCAGGGTAGAATTTTTTCCCTGCCTTTTCCAACTTCTAGAGACCATGCACCTTCCTCGGCCCATGGCCCCACACCCCCATTCTCATAGCCAGTGACAGCAGGATGAGGGAAGAGGCTGTCTCCCTGTGATGTCTCCTGCATTCTCCCTCTTTTGCTCCCCTACTTCCATTTTTACGGATCTTTCTGATTACAATGGCCCACTTAGATAATCCAGAGTAATCTTACTATTGTAAGGTCAGCTGATTAGCGACCTTAATTACATCTGCAACTGTAATTCCCTCTTGCTATATAACCTAACCTATTCACAGATTCTGGAGACTGGAAGACAGATGTCCTTAGATGAAGGGGACATTATTCTGTTCAGCTCACTATTTTTCTATTCATCTTATCTGTTTTTAGTTTTAAATACATGTATGGGAGTGAATTTCACTTGGTTCTTATTTACAATTTTTTTTAATCTTGTTTTATATGGATAGAATATATTAGGCCATCATCAACCAAGATATGGTTTCTTTGGGGTTTACTTTATTATCCTGTTCTGTCTTGTTCAGATGAGGTGACACCATAAAGGATTTATTTGTTATATAAATATTAGATTTTTAAAGGACAGTAAGTGTTGGTCTCTGCACTACAAAAGATGTCTGACATCCATTTCAGATTTCTTGTCTGTCATTGTAAATAACCCAGATTTGTTAATAAACGATTTGAATTATTGTTCTAGGAAAGGTATATACATAGGGCATCATACTTCCACAGAGTAGTCTATGATAATTAATTGTAAGAATCTTTTAAGGTAGAAGTTAATCATTTTCATCCATAAATTCTTCATCCTTATCAAGGTTCTGGAATATAGTAGGCACTAGATCATTAGTTATTTAATAAGTAAGTGAAATAGCTAATTTTATATCAAGCCCTAACAAATACACTGGAAGGAGAAAAAGAAGCATATTTTCAAGTGTCTTTAAAACTGACAGGTGTCAGAATAGCATGATAAAGTGTGAAATGTGTCAAGATTCCTAATATATCATGTATTTATCATTATTGATTAATTTGGCGATCTGTATTACAAACCATCATTATCATTTAATGTGTATTATTTTATTCCAGAGTGTCAATTTTCTTTTGTGAATTAATTCTGTTTTTGACATAAACTTCTGGTTATTTTGGCATTACATAAACACAGACTTTTTTTGGGGGGTGGGTGTCCATCCAAGTTCCCTTTGTTTGCCAGAAAAGGAATGCACAGGACCCCTTCGGAGGAAGAAATGGGAACAGCTGCCCTACACAGTGTTGGTGCCAACTTGGGTCTTTTTAGTCCAGTGATACTCTGGGCAACTCATGCACCAAACTGGATGACTTTATTGATCTTCTTTCATGTAACAGTTTTTTAAGACAAATGCATTGCACATATACTCTTCATTTTATGTTTTCATGGTAAGCTTCATGAAAGTCAACTGAAAATTTACAATGAGGTGGAGATTACTGTCAGAAAAATGTATTATATTCTCTATTCCAAACTGCTAGAGCTATTTCTCCACAGCAGTTTTCCCTTCTGAAGCTGAACAGTAGCAAGGTGAGTAATTATTAGAAGCACAGCAAGTTCCTGGAAGCAGCCCTTGTGGTGAAGAGCTTATTCTAAGGCGTTCAATTGCATGTAGAGAGGAAAAGAATTTCCAAAGCAGGCAAGTGTCTTTGAAGAGTTTATACCCCTAAAATGATCTCAAAGCAACAAATTTAGCTGCTTATAATTCTCTTTGGAAAGTACAATATGGCCTACTCCAGATATATGATATTTTAGCAGCCATTTTTCTGAAAGGGATGGCTAGCTACATAAAGATTCGAGTTCCAGATAGAAATAAAACATTTTCCTAGTTATGCACAGAACATTAAACCTAATGTTAATAATCAGAACTTCATTTATGAATAATAGTTAAGGGAAAAATTCATTAAAAAAAGCATACATCATTTACACAGAACTTTTCTGAACCTTTTTCTGAAAAGGACTTACTGATTCATTAAGTTCTCTCTTTTTTCTTTCTTTCCTGGCCTCAAGTGGCCAGCTCTCAGCTATGTATGACAGAAAAGGCAACCTTAAAAGAAGAGAGTTATGAAGAAAATGATTTGTTTCAGTGCATGGCATTGTAGAAGAAGACCAGAAAATTAAGACTGCATAAGGACCAAAGCTTCATTGCTTCAAGCATTTAGGTCATAGAACTATTGCTTGTAAGTACCAATAAGAAACTGGACTCTAAAGGGCACAGTGCTTTCTAAAACAGAACTACTTGCGGTCAGGGTGATTTATTTACTTTCATTTCATATTTATCTTTCAAATTCCTTAATCACAGGGGTGCTTATACTTTTTCCAGGTCATGAGTTTTAATTGCCATTTATACCTTAGCATTAGCACATAATTTTACACTGTTTATTTTTGCGTAACACATGACCTTCAGGACACATAGATGAATGTCTTTTGAATCTATAGAATGTCTGAGTAAGATGTACATTTTTCTGTACACATAACTCAAGGAAATAGTTTGATTGAAGAATATTATTACCGAGACCAAGAAGAGATACAAAGACAAATATGACATTACATTTCCCTCATGTCATTAGTCTTTATTTCATAATTTCATTTTCTAATCTATTGCCTCTCTCCCTTCTCCTGGGAGTAGGGCTGAAAAATCCAAAAAAGTGATTTGTTTGCACTATAATGTTGAACTTTGGAAGCAAAACTTTAGGGAATAGACTGGCAGTAGACTGATGATGAGTAATTCACTGGGATATAGAATATCACATGAAGAGTTAGAATAATACAAGCAACAGCATTAACTTTCAACTCAAACTATGTTCTAAAATTATTCAGACCAGAACAAAAAAAATGCAAAAGAATATTTTGGAAGCCCTGTTCTGTATAATTGATGCAGAATGTGCATGTGTGTGTGTGTGAGTGTATGTGTGCATGATTATCCTGATTGCATATTTCTATCAATACTAAAAATGCAACTGGGATTCACTTAACTCTGGATATCAGTGTTGATCCATTATTAAAAAAAATTGATTCCAAAATTCCTTAAAAAATGAGTATATTAGAATTTTGCATTTATAAAAAAGGATTAAGGGCTCATTAAAAGAGTTTTTATCCATTCTACTTATTTTATTTAGCTTCCTTTTTTATTAATAAAATTAGTTTAGTTTAATCCATCTGAAGCTCAAATAATTAATAAGATTTAAAAATGTTTTCTCTGTAGATATTTTAATTCACATATGAGAAAACACTGTAACCAGGTGAGGAGAGATGATAATGTCTTTAATATTTATCTATCTATCTATTCTTACACCACATTTCACAACACTGTTTTTTTTGTTTTCTTTGTTTCTTTGTTTCTTCCCCCCCCCCCCCCCCCCCCAGGAGCAGATATGAAATTAGCCTAAAGAAAACATCTGAGCTATGTTATGGAAACTACCCAAAAGTAAATTTTAATACATATGTGTTTTATGTTTTACATGGTAATATTTTGCTTTTAAATATTACCTTTTTATACAATTAAAAATTTTGACATACTCTATAGCATACTCTCAATCTTTTTCATAATTTTCTCCAAGAAGAAATTATTATGACACTAACAAAAAAAATTAAATACCTAGGAATTCATAGATTTGATTATGGAGGAACAAAGTCATTTTAATATAAATTTTTTTCACCCTCCTAGGACAATCATTTTGCTCTAGGGGTCATATCACCTCTATGAAAAATTTCTGCTTTATAGTGATCATATATTTCTATTGCCTCATGATGGTTACTTTTTTCCCTACTTTACATTTTCATGAGGACTAAAAATTACTGACTAATTAATACAATTACTCTTGTTAATTTTGTTTTCAAGGCTAATCTGATGAAATAATTAAAAATAAAATTAGTTATTGATTATCATTTAATGGTTATTTTGCTAATTTCAACAGGCTAGTTTCAAAATATTTGGATTTAGTCACCTCAAATCTCTCATGGAATAAAAATATACATACAAATAGTAAAACATTACTAATTTAAAAAATAAAATTTTTGCTTTCTGAACTGCTTCCTTCCCTTCCAAGCCTCCTTTTTCCTTAAATTGTGTGAATATATGGTCTAAAAGTCACACATAATATATTCTTGTCAATGAATGTATTGAGTTGATTTTCCCAGAACTGTAGCCTCCATCTGTGTTCCTATTAGCATTTATTTCCTTTTCTAACACAAGCCATTTCAAGAAAGGGAAATCTGTTATATTTCCAAACAAATTACACTTGTAAATGAAACACAAATCCTCAGGGAGATTTGACTTCAAAGTGTCTAAAGGCCAAAAGTGGTTATTGGATTACTAGTTATATATATATATATATATATATATATATATATATATATATATATATATATAAATGACTACTACATATACAAATGATTTAAAAGCAAATATATTTAAAAAAATACAATGTGTTGAATTTGGCTTCATATACCAAATCATTTTATATAACTGCCTTCAAGTAAAAATATAGAATAATCCATAGTTCTAAACACATTTCAAATAACTAGCCAATAAAAATTCCATTCTTATCTTATCATTAGAGAATTTCCAATCATTAAAATATTGTGAAATTTTTTTAAAGAACAAAATATTTAAAAATAAAACATGTCTTTAATCCCACTTACTATATAGCCCTAATGAGTGATTCAGTGTATTTTTCAGTTGATTAAAAAATAACAACTGGGATCCCTGAGTGGCGCAGCGGTTTGGTGCCTGCCTTTGGCCCAGGGCGCCATCCTGGAGACCCGGGATCGAATCCCACGTCGGGCTCCCGGTGCATGGAGCCTGCTTCTCCCTCTGCCTGTGTCTCTGCCTCTCTCTCTCTCACTGTGTGCCTATCATAAATAAATAAAAATTAAAAAAAAATAACAACTGACTCCTGAATTTGGTCTATTTAGTTACTTTTCATGAGAAATAATAGTATGATTATACAAAAACATATAAGGCTATGCAAAAACCAAGCTGTTAAATTCTTTATAATTTTATTTCTTTTGGGAACTAGAATTGAAATAGTTAACTCTTAATCATATGTAATAAACAGGTGGAGAAAACATAAATAATCTACCCGAGGACTTGATTAAAAAAACAAAGCAATTTTTAAATAAAATCTTCACATTTAGTTTTGTAGCAATGTGATTTCTTATGTAATTTTTTAAAAATCAAAGTATAGTTGACACACAATGTTACATTTGTTTCTGGCATACAAAATAGTTATTTGATAACTCTATACATTATGCTGTGCTCACAAGCATAGCTACCATCTGTCACCATACAACACTGTCATAATACCGTTGACAATATTCCCTATGCTTTACTTTTTTTCTCTGTGACTTATACATTCCACAACTGGAAGCCTGTACCTCCTACCCCGGTTCATCCATTTAACCTGCCTTCCCATTCACCTTCCCTCTGACAACCATCAGTTTATTGTCTGTTTATGGGCTTTTTTGTTCATTTGCTTAGTTTTTAAGATTCCACATATAAGATCCACATTAAATCACATAATTTTGTTTCTCTAACTTTTTTCATTTATCATAATATCCTCTAGGTCCACCCATGTTTTCACAAATGGCAAATTCTCATTCTTTTGGCTGAATATTATTTCGTTGTGTGAGTGAATATACCATATATATCATATCATCTTTATCATTCATCCATCAAAGGATACTTACTGGGATGCCTGAGTGGCTCAGTGGTTGAGCATCTGCCTTCGACTCGGGACGTGATCCTGGAGTCCTGGGATCAAGTCCCACATTGGGCTCCCTGTAGGGAGCCTGCTTCTCCCTCTGCCTATGTCTCTGCCTCTCTCTTTGTGTCTCTCATGAATAAAAAAATAAAATCTTTTAAAAAATAAAGGATACTTACTTTGCTTCTACATCTTTGCTATTTTAAATGATGCCTCAATCAACACAGAGATGCATATATCTCTCTTTGAATTAGTGTTTTCATTTTCTTTGGGTAGATACCCAGTAGTGGAATTACTGTATCATGTGATATTTCCATTCTTGATTTTTTGAGGAACCATTATACTGTTTTTCACAGTGGCTGCACCAATCTCCATTAACAAGAACAGTAGAGAAGGGCTTCCTTTTCTCTGAATCTTTGCCAATACTTGCTATTTCTTGTCTTTTTGATATTAGCCATTTTGACAGGTGTAAAGTGATACAACATTGTGGTTTCAATTTGTGTTTCCATGATGATTAATGACGTTGAGCATCATTTCTTTCGCCTTACAACTGCATCATCTGATGGTAGTTCTTATTTGCAGTGTAGTACAAACCTTCATTCCTGAAAGAACTAAGTCGTTAACAGTCATGCCTGGATGAGATTGTTGAAGCACAACATGGTACCACACAACAAATGGTAACCGTGATTTATAAGAAATATGTATTTGGTAATTCTGATGGCCATTCACATGACCAAAGTATATTTCTCACACATATTTGGTCTTTGTCTATAATTCCCCAAACCTTCAGCATTTCTTTAGTGATAAGAGGAATGAGGAGCATCTTTTGATATATATTGTCACTTGTCCTCATTTCTGGAAAATGCTTCAGAGCCACAAACATGAAATGGGTGTCTTGTCAATTCATAACAAGCCCTTTTATACCACAACTGGGTCTATGTTAATAGACCAAAGAGAGAGGTTTTGGAGAGCTTCCAAATTGGGGAACCAGAGAGCTTCCACAGACCACTATACTGAGCCCCAAACTCCAAGAGGACAGAGCTCTTTTGTTCAGAACCTCATGTTATGCGTTTCTTCATCTGGCTGTTGGTCTGGCTTTAATATCCTTTGTAATAAACCAATAGTCTAGTGAGTAAACAAGTTTTCTGAGTTTTGTAAGCCTCTCTAGCAAATTAATCAAACCCAAATTGGGGATTGTGGGAACCTCTATATACAGCTAGCCAGTCAGCGGTACGGGTACCTACCTCGACTTGCAACTGGCATCTGAAGTGGATAGTGGTTTTGTGGGACTGAGCCCTTCACTTGTGAAATCTGATGTTATTTATGGGTAATGTTAGAATTGCGTTGAATTACAGGATGCTGAGCTGGTGTCCTGAGCCTTGCTTCTTGTGGTGGGGGAGACCTTTCCTCCCCCATACACATTGGAATTGAGTCCGTAACCTATTTAGTAACACTAAGGGATGCCCTAGATCTGTATTTCAGATGTACTTTTCTCACCTCCATTGTCAAGGAGTCATCTCATTTCCTCATGGTAGTCGGGATCAATCACCGGAACCAAACCAGTAATTCCCTTTTTTGCCTGTTGATTCAGAAGCACAGAGGAGCTCAAAGGAGCCAGGAAGCAGTCTTAATTTGCAGTTCAGTGGGATTATTGTTGTATCTCCTGGTGGAAGCATCGCTCCTTCTGGAACTTAGATGTCTAAGCCAGCAGAGCATACAGTGTGGGAACAAGAAGCAACATTTTACCAATGGCTCTTTAGGAGTAACAGTGAGTGCTGCCTTTCCTATTTATACCCCTTGATTCCTCTCAATCCTGGCTATCAGAGAAATAGCACCATATATTGGATACTGATTTGGAGCTTATGCAGCCTTCTCTCCATGTGTCCTCTGTCATTAGAGTTTTCTCTTTGCTTAGAGTAAAATACTAAAACAACAAGAAGTTGTATCCTACCTTTTTTAAATCTTCCTAAAAGTATAAATAGACTTTTTAAAACTCATATGAGCAAGGAAAAACCTGAAAGAGGAGATTTTTAAATAACTGGTGTATAGTAGCTGATGAATCAATAAACAGTGCATAGAGACAAGTAGAGTTCCATAAATTATTTTAGGCATCTGCTGAATGCTAAGGGTTTGGAATACAAAGATAAACAAGCTCTCCTCTCCCCACCTCTCTTCTTCCATCAAGAAAACATTAGTTGTAAAATATTTCCATGTTTAAAATTAAAAGGAAAAACTAGAATCCTTAAAAACAATGCAAATTTTAAATAATGCATCATAGGATCTGAATTACTTTGATAGTTAAGTAAAATACCATAGGTGGAGCACTTATGGGACAGCTTGCACATAGTAGGTGCTCAGTATGTATAAGTACACTGAATTATAAATATTTGTTTAGATTTTTGTATTTCAGGAACTTATAAGTGCTGAAGACACCAAAGTAAACATGAAAGGCATGACTTAAGACTCACAGATCAAGACCATATCTTATGGAAGAGGAATTTACAAACAAGCTGAGTGATTTAAAAAAAAAAGAAGAAGAAGAGGGAAAAAAAGAAGACATTATAGTATAAAGTCACATAATTCGTGCTAACTGCAAATAATGTTTGTAAATGAATTTCTTAAACAGAGTTTTAAATAATAATAATAATAATCATAATAATAATAATAAACCTCATAGATTACAGTAGCAGGGATGTTAATTATGGATGAGGTAGTCAAAAGGGTCAAATTTTGCTGAATAAAGTTCCAAATAACAAAATCATTTGGGAGGAGGGAAAGAAGGTTAATTAAAAGTTATTATCAAAAATCAATTTACCCAAGCATGAAATGGAAACAGTCCACTAAATATAGATAATGAGAAAAAGTATATAATCTCTAATGGTAGCTAAATAAGAGTAGAAGAAAGTCGTATTAGAAGTCAGGAGATTTAGATTTTCTTTCTATATCTCTCACTAAATGAGAAAAAAAATAATTTTTGAGAGAATCTACTTACTGCTATTTTGTTCAGTGAACATAGGGAAGCAGAGATCCCCCTCAGACCTTTGCCATCCATCTCCGTATGAAATATTTAAGGCCAAGAAAATTAAATAACAAGGTCTTGCCAAGTGTAGACTGGTGGCTCCAGGGGGCTGGATGTGACTGCTACATTAAGCTCTAGATCAAAGCAAGCTCTGTCTATTGCAATCACTCTACTCTTTAACTCAATCTGTTAATAATTTAAATTAAAGTTTAATTTTATTACAAATGTTATCAACTCTTACAGTGTTCCAAATATTTATGACATTGTTAAGAGAGGGATCAAGAGGGTTTTGATAAAACAGTGTCAAGAAAGTTGAAGGAAGCCAAGCAGGCGGCAGCAGTGACACACACTCCACTGGGCCTGAGGAAGACACAGGGGAAAAATGATACTAGGGTTAGTGAGGTATGCGTTTGTGTGAGGTTGACCTAGTCTAACATGTGAGAATTTAGAGTGAATCTGAAGAGTTCTTGCCCGTTTTTGCATCTTGTCTATTCTGGTGTGATTTGATCTAAATATTTTCATAAGAAAGACAGAATGCTAATAGCTCGTATGCAAGAATATTTGACAGCACTGACTCATAATTATGTTGGCAGGATGATTAAAATGAAATTGTAGCTTATTTGATTTAAGTAAGAGTTTTTTAAAAAAACCACAAAATTTTGCAGACATTTGTTAAAGGCTATGACATTATGACCACCTTCCTCTTGAAGTTCTATCTTCCAGCCTCATCAGATTTCTTTTTCTTTCTTTCTTTTTTTTTTTTTTAATATTCTTAATGTTTCTCACCTTCCTTCCTCTTCATGACCTTTGCATGAACCACACTCTGGAATGATCTTTCCTACAACCTAGTATACTTTCAATCTTTAAAGTTCAACTCAAATGTCCCTTTC
Source organism: Canis lupus dingo (assembly GCF_003254725.2). NCBI lineage: Eukaryota > Metazoa > Chordata > Mammalia > Carnivora > Canidae > Canis > Canis lupus. The sequence continues at coordinate 67,134,962 of NC_064248.1, read as the reverse complement.
TAAAACAATGAACAAACAAAACACATTATGATACAACCTTCCAGATTAGGGCTTATTCTTCTGACACACATTCATATATTTGTTTGCAGTATGTATGATCAAATTATAATTAAAATTAAAAATCCATAATGGTTCACTGTCTTCATCCTAACTAGAAAACAAGCTTCACAAGTTCCTAAGTATAGGAACAGTGTCTTATTCTCCAATTGACTTCTACTCCCTTGGATATGTTATTACATACTCATGCAGAAATAAACAAAAATAAATAAATTCCCAGGAACTGGGGGCCTTTTCATCATGTTTGCATCTCGAGAATTTAGCAGAATCTCCAGCATTTAGTGGCTAGTACACAGTTGAAGTTATCCATAAACAGATGAGCCTCATTTGTTCATATTTAACATTGCACAGTTGCATATAGTAGCATTTGAGAGCTGGTACTTTGCTACACACTGTAGGTGAAGTCCATACACTATAGGAGTTCATAATCTAGCTGAGAAAAACATGAAAGTAAGTGTGGACTAAAACACATGATCAAAATAAAAATAAATGTAAAGAAAATAAATTATATTTCAGCATTTGTGAGGTTAAAGCCTCCCAGTTATTTTGTCTTTGAGCATGATACACTTTTCCAAAGAAGCTATCAAATATCTCTATAGGTGAGTATGCTAAGGTATAGGAGCATGCTGCTCTTGAATCTCTTAGCCTGGAGTCAGGTCAGGAATGCCAGCTGAGATAAATTGTAAAGTAAGTATGTACAATTTGACAAGCCAGGCAAGGATTTGCCTATTGGAGTGTTCTAAATCTTTTGTTCTTAGTTTTGTCCCTCAAAATGTTCAAAGGTAGCTAAACAGCATGTGAGATCAAGCATAGGGAGTGTAGCAATTGCAGAGTATATATATATTTTTTTTTTCACTTTGTGGGTGCGTTATTCACAGCATTGTTGTTCTGATCATCAATTTGCATTGCATTGTTTTTCCTCATATTTATGGATGCCATTTTCTCCCCCTTGAAGTCATGTCTGCTTACTCTATCACTTCCCACCTCAGTAGGTTAATACAATATACAGGGGAGTAAACACACTGGCTGTGTCTACACAGTGAATCTAGACAGTGAATCAGTCAGACAGTGAATCAGTTGAGGCAGCTCCAGGACTGCAACAAGCAATGGATTTTAGGTGCAAGGGGAAACACGACAGCATGGGTATGGCTAGAAGGATAAGGCAAGAAAAAGATTTGAGGACAGGGTCTATCTAGGAGCAGGCATAAAAGTCAGTGGTCCTAAAAAAATAAATAAATAAAAACAAAAACAAAACAATCAGTTTGCAAAAAAATTCTAAGAATATGTTATTCTTCATTTCTAGAAGCTTTGGTTCAGGATGTGAATAAAAGGATAAGAATTCACCATACTCTACACTAAAAATTCTTCTTGTTGTGCTTTTTTTCTTCTTGTTGTTGTTATAAGGAAAATAAGTCACAATATTTATGTTACTCCAATTTCAGCAGTACATTTGTTAAATAAAAAAGCAAAAGCAATAGAATTGACCCCAGAGTCCGCTTGCATCTTCTCTCCTTCAACCTGCGGACTATTTCCCAGTACTTGATGAACATGTAGTTCCTATGGGGAAAACCAGAATTCTTACCTCATTAATACAATTTAGTTTTATTAAAAGCTGTTTATTGCCTTGCTAAATTGCCACCAGCTACTGCACTTTGGACCCTAAAGTGTCAGTTTTTCTTTTTCACACATGTGTTTTTGATTGTTTTCATTGAAAAGGTCTTCAGTAGGTTCAATATTTTTGCGTATTAGCGACATTAGTCTCACCCTGGTTCTGGTGCTTATAATGGAGAAGAGCCTACACTACTTTAAGTGTTAGGTTCTGTGTCCCAAAGTGGACTATATTTATATTATAAATAATACGGATATGGGAGTTCTTCAAAGGGGAAATGAAATGTGTTGGTACATCATAGGGCTTGAATGAGCAAGGATTAGGGACAATAATAGGTAAGAGAAAGAAATGAGAAGTTATGTAATAGTCAAGGCTTTTGAAAAATGATTTAGCTGTCAATACCTGCTTACTATTTTTTAAACTACTTTGTTTTCTACTCCTTTATGTCACGTGAGTAAGCTCACCCGTGGAATTTTCTAAATTTAGATTTTAACTTAATATGCATGTCCTCTGGCAATACCAACATAGCTAGAGAAGTAAGTGACAAATAATTACCAAACTCAATGTGATGAGCACTTTGAGTTCAGAAAATAAAGCCTTAAACACTACCTTCTATGAGGTTAAAATCTATCCTGGCAGGAAAAAAAAAAAATGGGAGAGAGGGAGATGCACTCACAATTAAAGACAAACAAGAAAAGGAAATGTAAGTATGAAATCCAATCCTTGAATTTACACGTTGATGTTGTCTTAGGCTTTATTTTTGGTTCTTCGTTTTTTAATTACAAAGCATTCTTAGGTGACAAAACACACAAATACATAGTTTCAAATACTACCTATACCCTTATACCTTGATAATAACCAAATCTATGTATGTAGCATGAATCTCACTCCTAAATTCTACTTGTATATCCTACTTCTTATGTAAATGTTGCATTTGGTTGGATTCTAACTGCATGCAAATCCACATACTCAAAACCAAATTTAACATTCCTCATGAACATTCTTCTACTGCATTCTTTTTTTTTTCAGTAAATAACTAGAGTTATTCAAATTAGAAATCATTCCATACTGTCCCACTCTGTTTCAGGCCATTGTTTTCCTTTTCATTTCATATCTTCAAATGTATTTTAGTCAAATTCAGTCAATATTTATCGTATGGCCATACTATGTCAGACAAAGCTGAAAACAAGATGGTAAAACTTATCATTTAGATATATATTTTATAAGAAATTAAAAATGTAAGAGTTAAGAAACAGTAAGTAAAGAGGTGTAAGGAAGAATATTTAGTGTAGGGGCCTGGGTTGCTCAGTTAGTTAAGCATCCAACTCTTGATTTTGGTTCAGGTCATAATCTCAGGGTTGTGATATCAAGCCTCAAGTCGGGATCCATGCTGTGTTTGGAGCCTGCTTAAGATTAAAAATAATAATAATAATAAGAAGTCTATCATCTTTTCTACATACTCTCATTCTACATACTCTCACTTAATGACATACTTCTTCTTTTACTGAAAAACAGAAGAGAAATCATTGCTTGTACATCCCCTACCTTCTTCTTGCTACTTTGTAGGAACCACTCCTACATTTATAAACCAGTTCATACACCTGTGTATATAAAGTTCCATTCCCTGAAACCTACTCAAAGAATTTCTTTGGCAATACCATCTTTCTTGTATCATCATCATTTCTCTATTGGATCACTTTCATCAAGAAATTTCTACCAGCAGTCATAAGAGGGTGACTCAGAGGATGGATATGGCCATGTGTTTGTACTGAGAGCAGTGCTGTACATTTTCAGCTCGGGTACCAGTGCTGTCTCAAGAGGATGTAATCTTTCCCATTGGATTCTGGGCAGGTTCATGGGAAACCAAGAGGTGAAGGAAGATTAATCAACAGAATAGTTGGTAGCTACTAAGTCAGATCACCTTAATGATACTTAAGTGTGGTTTACCGGAGTAGTTATGTGGAAAAAGGAAAGATATTGGAGTTACAGATCATACCAAACACCACGGTAAATCCCAAATGTATGACAGGAAGAAAGGAAGGAAGGAAGGAAGGAAGGAAGGAAGGAAGGAAGGAAGGAAGGAAGGAAGGAAGGGAGGGAGGGAAGAAACCATACAAGTACAAATAACCTTGTTATTTGAATCTCATCCATGCTGCAAAACATGCTGATTGGCAAATTTTCAGATAGAGGGAGCCTATATTCCATTATATTAAGTGGAAATAATCATATAATCCGCCAATCCAAAACCTCCAACTAATTTCCCCAAATGTCAATAAACACTCCAAAACAGTAATAAAACAACTCTCCAAGAACATTTGAATGACAGAAAGCATTTAAAACATCAATTACCTAATAGTTTAACACTAAATGAACTTACTAGTTAGTACGCTGTGTTCAGTATGTCGTGATTTTCGAAGGCATTCTACACAAATTACGCTTTATTTTTATATTGCAATGAACATAAGTTGCCATGTAAATAAACCTCATGAAATATTTTGTTTCCAGCATATAAAAAGTCTAAATAACACTTAGCAAAATAAAGAGACAGTTTTTCAAATGTGGTGTTTACCACTTGAAGAAGTGCTCAAGTGAGATTTCATAGCAAGAAAGACAGTCTACAGGCACTGTCGCAGCAATGGTGGAGAAAGGTTAGTGAGAGTTAGAACATATAACCATTCCTGGCAGGAGGTGTGATCCTACAGGGACAACAGCTGAGACATGACAGCAGTGCATTCCACATTCTCTAACTAATTCTCATGAGTTACTTCAATGTTTTTGCTATGGCACATATATAAATTCATGACAGTGGATTTTCAATTCAGAAAGTTTGGGGTGAAAAATAAAAATGGTCAAGTGTGAGTACATTAAAAGCAAAGAAAATCAATGCCTGAGAAAAAATAATATCATAAGGAAAGAAAAAATAAAAATGAAAATAATCCACTGCGAAAAGGTATTTACCACCTTATGTCACCAAATGCTGATTTCCTTAATAGAAAAATAGCCTTCTAGTAATTACTGAGAACAAGACCCAAAAAAAAAAAAAAAAAAAACCTCAATAGAAAAATAGTAAAAGGGGTGCCTGAGTGGCTCAGTCAGTTAAGCGTTTGGTTCAGGTCGTGATCCCAGGGTCCTGGGTTTGGATTACGCTTCAGGCTCCCTGCTCAGCAGAATCTGCCTCTCTCTCCACCGCCCCCGCCCCCACTCAAGCTCTTCCTCTCTCTCATGGTGTCTCTCTCTCTCTCTCTCTCAAACATGCAAGAAAAATCTTAAAAAAAAAGAAAAATGGTAAAATATACAAATAGTTCCTAAGAAAAGGTATGTATGTTTACACACACACACACACACACACACACATCCTTCCAACGAATGAAAAAAAAAAATTGTTCCATCTTTCTTGTATAAAACAGTTACAAATTAAACTCTGCAGAGATAACATTCTTGACATAGCAAATTGGAAAAAAAATCCAAATATGTGCTGTCAAAACTTGAAAATACACTTCCATACATTATTGTTGTTGCTATAAAACTATGTGGAAGAGTACTGGTAATATCTCAAAATTAAAAGCACATGTATTCCTTAACACAGCAATGCCCATTAGAAGAGTCTAACTGGGATATGCGTATGCACCAAACAACTATGAAATGATATATGTGCAAAGTTATTTAGTGTGGCATTCTCTATACTTGCAAAACATCGGAAGCGACCCACATATCCAGCAAAAAAAGACTAATCTATGAAGTCATATCTACACAATGAGCTACTATGCAACCTTCAAAAATAATGTACTGACATGAAGAGAATTCCAGGATATACTGAATACTTAAGAAAGCAAAGTACAAAATGATGTGTATCATATATTAACTTTTGAGTAAGTGAGGAGAACAAACAATGCACAGGTTATTTTGTTTAAATTAGCAAGACAAAAAAAATTAAAATAAAATAAAAAAATAAATTAGCAAGACATACACATACACACACATCTGTAAGAATCATCAATAGTCTAATAAAATTTAGGTAAGGAAAAGAAATGTGGTCAAAGGACAGAAATGAAAACAAGATTTTCTCTTTTTTTAAGATTTTCTATGTATATCTTTGTACAGTTTTACTTCTTTTTTTGTACAATTTTACTTCTAATCATGTACATTCATTGATTATTTTTAGTCCCATATGTGAAAAATGAAAGAAACAGATGAAACTGATTGTATATCAAAACAGTAATGTAGTGAAGGGGTTTTAGAAGAAGTCTTCTCAAAATGTGCTACTTTGGTACGTGGAGTATTTTGAGCTCAAGACAACCAAAGCCCAGCAGACTCAAGAATAACTTTGACCTCTTCCTTAAGCTACTTAAAATAATTTTGATGGAGGGGAGGGTGCTGCTGGCTCAGAAAGAAAGCTATTACAGAGATAGTTAAGCTATTAAGTGAAGCTATTAAGAGACAGGTTTTTTGTTTGTTTGTTTTGTTTCCTCTTATTTTTTAAATTTGAATGACCTGTCTGTATGGCAGGACAAATATCTCATTACTAAACAGCTGCTTTTCCTGTCACCCTGTGAATCACCCTCCTTGCCTTTGAAGCCCCAGGCCCTTATCCCATTGCTTAGTTGAGGTTGACATATATAAGCCTCAATTGCTAGGTTTGTCCTTGGATATCCTATTTTATGGGGTCCCCATATATATATGTAATTATTATTTTTTTCCTCTGGTTAATCTGTTTTTATGCCAATTTTGTTTATTAGATCAGCCAAATAATCTACAAGGATCGAAGGAAAATGTTTTCTTTTCCCCAACAATAGACACAGAAAAAGACTTATTTCAAGGAATGTTAGAGTACATTATATTGAATGAATTTATTAGTGGAATTAATTCTAAGTAAATTAACTAACTAACTAAATCTCAAACTTACATTATTTTATAAAATAAAGCAAATAAAAATAAATAAAATTATAAAAGACATTAAATAAAAACTTGTTAAAATTCAATTAAAAATATAAACTTATGATTTAGTAAACACAAATATTCTTACTACTTTAGTAAAATTGCCTGAAAGTTTTATTGCCTCCCACAGAAATGATACCTTGACAGAATGTCTTCTCTGTTTCTACTCCGTGTTGAAAGAAACTGGAATATCTTGTAGAAACGGCTAACTTCATTTTGGGGGAAGGAAAGGCACATGGTAACCCTGGGACATCTTTTTATATCAGAAAACCAGGAAGCCTTTCATTTTTTAAAGCAGTCATATCAAAAATATGAGGCAGTCACCTGGAATGGGTTCCCACGTTCAAGTTCTGACAATGGACAATAAAAAACAATAATAAACGTGGAGTATTGAAAGACATCAAATCCACAAAAATTCATGCGTTCACAATAAATTCTGTTTCCTTTGTTCCCATTACTAAAGAGGCTGGAAATACTAAGTACTGAATTTTCCAGCCTACCTACAGTGAGAGGCTTTAAGGTGACACCATGAATTATATAAGCGAATGGATTTCTTGGGGTGGCTTAGGAAGCTGTGCTTACCTTCTGATTTCCACTCTTATTTGTACTACTTTGAAAGAAGATGCCCAGAGACTCAGTAGTTATTGTTACCAGGAAGTCCAGACCAGAAAATATCAGATACTCTCTAATCCTGACATTATTGACTCAAGAAACCCCCACAAATACCTACCCGCAGTGGCTTCTTATTCTATAAGAGAAGCAGACTGATGTTACTGAGTTTGCTTTTCTGTTGCTTGCAGCTAAATCATTCATTGTTCTCTTACATTCAATGCAGTATCTTAATCATGTATAATATTTCTGTCCCTGGACTGTGAGTTCACTGAGTGATACTTACAGTCCAGGGACAGAAATATTATACATGATGAACTCTTAGTAATGCTTACTGAATGTATAGATCAGTGAATGCTGAATTTTTATACTCACTCTCCATAATTTCAAATGTTGGTTAGCATAAAGTGCATTGTATTATTTTATCCTTGAGAATTCTGAAAAGAGGGATGCCTGGGTGGCTCAGCAGTTGAGCGTCCGCCTTAGGCTCAGGGCCTGATCCCCCGGGGTCTGGGATCCAGTCCCACCTCAGGCTCCCTACAGGGGAGTCTCATGAATAAATAAATAAAATCTTAAAAAAAATTCTGAAAATATTTTTTTTTGTCTTTGATTACCACAATAAGGTAATATCACTTAAAGTGAAATTTGGGTAGGGGCACCGGGCTGGCTGAGTCATTAGGATAGGACTTTGATATCAGGACTTTGATATTAGGATAGGACCTTGATATCAGGTCATGAGTTTGAGCCCTACATTAAGGACAGAGTACTGGGCGGGGGGTGGGGGGAAGTAACTTGGTTCTATTCTCCGAATTGGATTAATTTGTTGTTTATTTATAGTTTGCCAAGCAACTAAACTCATATTTTTCTGATAATTTCCAACTGTCCTCCAATTGATTATTTTTTAAATACATATTTTATTTATTTATTTATTTATTTATTTATTTATTTATTTATTTATTTATATTTATTCCTGAGAGAGAGAGAGAGACAGGCAAAGGGAGAAGCAAGCTCCATGCAGGAAGCCCAACACGGAACTTGATCCCAGGACTCTGGGATCAGGCTCTGAGCTGAAGGCAGATGCTCAACAGCTGAGCCACTCAGGAGTCCCACTTCCTATTGATTCTTCAAATTATTTTTGAAGAAAGGGAATAAAATCCCAGAAATAATTTACCTTATGGCATGTAGAAGTGAAACTCATACTAATACTACATAAGATCTGAAAAATTTAGCATAGCATAAGGACACTTTTTTTAACTAAAAAAGAAAAAAGGATATTGAGTATCCAACACCATTAGAAAAAGATTACATGTGCTGTAGGTCATCCAAAGCATAATAATGGTGCCAAAAATAAGTATTAAAACTGCATTGGATCTAGCACTTACTAAATTCAGAAATGAGAACAACAGATCAACCATATGCACATATACTAAAAAATTATGCATGAGCATGTGTGTGTATTAAGTAGCACAAAGACATTGTCGGGTATTTTAATCATCCCATATATGTCATTTTCTGATCCTATATTGCTCAGTGTTATGGGAGTTCATCTTTTTTTTTTCTGCTACTAAGATCTAAAATATTAAATCTGTCTTCATTATTGATTTAGTAAATATTTTCTGGGGGAAATAATAAAAAAACACTAAGGATATACTACAGGTATTTTTCACATGGTAATTTTTTTGTTCTCAAAATGTAGCATAACTATTGAAGATGATGCAGGGTTTTTAAATTGTTTTATTCATTCAACTCTTCTGGCAAAGAATATTGTAATGGTAAAGCTTTGCCAAGTCTTCATCTGAGATTACTAAATAAAAATTTTGTTTCAAAACAATGCTCAGAAACTTCTTAACAAAAATAACATCACCATTTTTAAACTCAGTGTGATCTATATAAAGAAAACTATTTCATTCAGTCTTCAGAGCATCTCTACATATTTGCTTATTTTTAAGAAACATATGATAAGGTTTTTGTTTAACAGAGAGTCAGTTTACTCTCCAATAAACAACATTTTCTGACATCTTGAGTAAAAACAGTCTTTTCCAGTTAATTGACAATGTTGGAACCATGGGTATCTTAATTTGAAAACATCCTTAAGTTTGTGTAGTCCAATTCTCCTGTAAAGGAAGAAAGGAAGTCACATTGACTTGAGTTTAAGGGATTCTAAGATTGTCTTTATCTTATTTAAAACCTCTCAGGCATCTGGGTGGCTCAGTGGTTGAGCATCATGACCTGAGGGTCCTGGGATCGAGTCCCGCATGAGGATCCCAGTGGGGAGCCTGCTTTTCACCTCTGCCTATGTCTCTGCCTCTCTCTCTCTCTCTGCATCTCTCATGAATAAACAAATAAAATCTTAAAAAATAAATAAGAATTAAAAAAAAATAAGACCTCTCACTTAGTGGTTCTTTTGATACTTTAGCAAACAGAATTCATACTGGAGGCAACATCCTGCTTAATGCTGATTATAGAAATCAGATCATGAATAAGATAGAGACTCCATAAATCTTTACCAAAATATTCCAAACCATAATAATTTCAAACTATTAAAATATCATTTAGTAAAAGTGTCACTTACTACTCTATATAATTCCTGAAAATGTCAGTTTCATAACTAAAGAAATGTCAACTTCAGTTATTTAATCTGTTAAAAGTATCATGTTTTATTAATTTTGAAAACAAAGAAAAATGGTCTTAAAAACTCTATCAGAATCTAGTGTATCATTCTTTTATCAATTTACTGAACAAATACTTGTGAAATGCCACTTTGTACAAGTGGTTTGACCATGCAAACAAAATACCCTAAGTCCTTTAATCTGTGGACCTTAATACTCTTTTGAGAGAGACCTATTAATAAACAGACATGCAAATAAATCTCTAACATATAGAGTGTTGGTGAGAATTAAAAGAATGAGGAACCTGGGCAGTGTTTCAGAGAATGATTTGGGGAGAGGACACTGCTGTGCTTGAGGGGTTAGTTAGGGCAGACCTCTCTGTTCAGAGGACACTAAAGCAGACACTTAAATGAAGCAAAGGAGCCAGCTGTGCAGATAGAGCTAGGGCATGACTGCTTCAGATTTAGGGAGGAGCATGGTTAAAGGTCCTGAGGGAGGTGGGCAGGGAGTTGGGGTGACTGGGTGATGGGCATGGAGGGGAGCACTTGGGATGAGCACTGGGTGATATGCTATATGTTGGCAAATTGAACTCCAATTAAAAAAATAAATTAAAAAATAAATAAATAAAAAATAAGTAAATAAATGCCCTGAGGGAAGAATGTTCTTAGTATATCTGAAGATCCCCCAGAGACCCGAATGCTTGGGACAGAACGAACTGGGGAGAATGATAGGAGCTGAGGCAAAAGCTTGGGATCACACAGCCCAGTGCCTTTGAGAACATGGTACAAAGATCAGAATTTTCATTTCCAGTTTGAGAAGTCAAAGATTAGCTATTTTGAGACGAATGCAATGTTATAAAATCACAAAACACAAATCCCTTCAACCGTTTCTGCCAGAAACAGATGAAATTATAAAATAGAAAGAAGTGAAGAATTCCAAAGTCAATTACTTTCCCCTCCTCCTTCCATTTCTCCTCCTCCTCCTCCTTCTTCAACTCTTGACCTATCTGAAGACTAACTGTAAGCTAAACTCTGACCTAGGGAATTTTAGTACAATAATGATAGGTATTGAAGACAATGATATCCCAATACACAATTTATTGTTTATGCATCTATTAGTTCAATACTTTTGCAAAGGAAAAACTCTCCGTATAGGCCATTTCTACCCAGGGAAACTCCTTAACTATGCTAGGAAATTGCTTTTAGGACTAGGCTCATTTTACTAATCTAGGCAATAGATTTTGAACTCACCAAGGAATCCATAAGCAAAATCTCGCAGCAGGTGCAACTGCAGGTGGCAGCGAAGCTTTCCAAATAGCCACCGAGTCTGCCAGTGTAGAAGATCTTATGTCATCTGGTAAGTATCTCTAATGGACAGAAATTGCTTTGGGGCAAAAAAAATCTCTTTTATGTAGAGAGTCAGAAAGAACGCTATTAAGTTTTTTTGCATGTTTTTTTTTTTTTTCATTCCAAAAAGATGGCAGATAGATTTTTTTTTTTTTGGTTGTGAAAGAAGTCTAAAGATGTTCCTTTAAAATAAAACTCAAACTGTTCTCTGATGACTTATGCTGAAGTGGATCTGCACTGCATTTGTAATTACTACATAATTTATATGTAAAGTGATTCAAATAATTGCCATAAATTTAATAGCATGAGTTTTGAATGTGTATCACCTAACCTGAGACACTGTGTATCTTACAGTTTCTTTGAAGATGTAAAACATTCATCCTCCGACAACTAGAAAGATCAGGCAAAGACAAACAAAAGGAGGAAGGTCTTTGAAAGATTCATACAGGTAGAAGAGAGGAATGTTGTGAAGTTGTTGCTTGCGAAGAAGTTTCTTTTCTGGCCACTTATTGACTTTAACCAGTGGGTTGCAGTGTTTGCAAGACTAGGTGGTCACATAAAGGTCATGCAAGCCCCTAGGATTTCTAGCAGATTTTTAAAAATCACACTCCTGAGGATGTGCTGTGAACTTTTCCTTTTTGCCCTTTTTTAGAATCACACATTTGAATTATCATGGTCTATTACAGTTAGAATACTGCTGGCTCTGCTCCATCTTTTTGTTCTTGAACCACAAAGAAGGCATTATTAATGCAAAGATTTGAGGAAAGACAGAGGAATTTGGTCCCCTGCTTCTGCTCTTCTTCCCTGTTCCCTCTGGCTCCTCGGGGGGTCCGTGTTAATATGGGCCCTTTGCAGAACCAGAAGGGGATGTTGTTGCTGCTAATTTATACACGCTATTGAAGAAATTAGGTCTGTCAAGTGTATCATCATGCAACTATTTTTAATGATTATGGGAACACAAATTCTTAATGTGCTTATTAAATCTAAGACATTGGCATACATTTTGAGGGAGCTGACAGTAATAACAGAGCTAAATCACAAGAAAAATAGTTAAACAAATATAAATTAGAGATAGGAAAAAGATCTGTCTAGACATAAAATCATCCTTTTTATCTTTTAAAAGAGAGAAAGAAGAAAGGGGAAGAAGTGAAATAGGTTTAGGAACCTAATGAAGAAAATTTAAAATAGAGGCGATCAATACTGGGAGGCTCAAGAACAGAAATGTGCTTAGGGTCCTGGAATAGCAGATTGGGTTCTCATCTCTGCTGGGCCCTTAGCATGCACCAACTTAGTTCACTTTTGTGGAAATGAATCCTGGTGGGAGAAAAACAAAATAAAACAATGCATTGTATTAATTATTTGTTTCTAGTAATTATAAAGAAACCTAGAATATTTTAGTCTCCGGAAAGTTTTAAAATTGAAAAACTTGGTGGATTCTAGGAGACATTCGTCATTCTGATTATAAAATTTTTAAAAGTAGTTCAAATTTGGTCCATTAATTTTTATATCAAAAAGTGTAGTATCATTCAGCATCACATAAAAAAGAACGTTAGGAGAGCCTTCAGGTATATAGCATAAGGCTTAGTAAATAAATTAAAACAGAAAATGGAAAAAATGGGTCACTGGAGCTTTGTGTAGAACTTAGAGTAAAATCAATTTTATTATGATTAAAGAAGCATAAGATAGGGATGAGAAAGGTGATAAGGGAGATAGGATGGTCTGGATAAAGAAAAAGGACTTTAACTTATAAACCTATATTCTCTATGAGCAGAACTACTGCCAGCTGGAAACACACAAAAGACATTTTGAATGTTACTGCAATCCAGGTGCTAGTGATTTTCTCTCTAAAAATTCACCCCATATGTGCAATGGTTTATGGTACTCAATACCCAAGGACACTGCTCAAAAAAAAGGAAGAAATAACACTTATTACCTAAGTGGAATATACTCATTTCAAATAAACCATTCATATTTAATGTAAGGCTTGTTTTAAATTCTTTAATTTTGCTTTCTTGAAAAGACATGAGTTTTATGATTACTTTCTTATAATTGTTATAATTTCTAATCACATGAAATGCATTCGTAGCAATCGCAGAGTTAAATTCTTTGCAGAGCTTAGAGCAAGAGATAGCACCTGCCTATTATATGTGCAATGAGGATTCAAGTTAGCAACAGACTAGGAACATCATCCTCTAACTCCAGTGTCTATAAACATGAGGATTATAATGTAATTCTTTGTATTTTTATTATGGTCATTTAGGATTCTATATATAGAAAATTATAGTTAATATAAGTCCATGTTATACAATATGCTATAATGAAGCCACCACTCAGGTCACAAGCTAGAACATTTTCAATTTTTTGCAGCTACCTGTATTCCCTATCCTAGAATGAACTTCCATCTAGAATTCTCTGTTTGTAACTCCCCATTGCTTTTGAGAACAATGAGAACCAAACAAGAAAGTCAGTTCAATCAGGTGATTCACCCACTGTTTATTTCCTATTGACTTCAATGTCTGACATAACTTCATAACTAGCACCTCCAAGCCTCTTGTGAAAGAGGGACACATTTTATATATTTATATATATAATATATAAAATATATATATATATATTATGTATATAATTTTGCTTTCTTGAAAAGACATGAGTTTTATGATTACTTTCTTAAAATTAAATATTATATATATATTTTTTCTTGCTACCTATCTGATCCACCCGGGGAGATGGAGCTCTCCTGATAGTGACAAAGCCACAGAATATTTGTCCATTTCATGCAGCCAAGAACTTACAAATTGTTCAGAGATTGGGAAATATTATAACACAACCTGAAAGCCAATTGATGACACCCAAACTCATCTTCTTTTCCTTCATTCAGGGCACAGATGAGCAAGTCATTCTCAAAATTTTCTTAGAAACATCATACCAGAGCAAGCCAGTATAATTTGTAAGCAAAACTGATTTTCAGCAATGAGATCCAGAGTGAGATAGTCTTCTTTTCCCCTGTAGATGATGCAGCCAATATTTTAGAAGGGTATCAGAAATATAAGAACAATAAGTTCATGCTATCAATTCCATCTGCTTCACCTGAGAACAAGTCATTACTGGGTGTTGCTGGGGAACTTAAAGCCCTAGGGAGAGGATTCTCCTAGAGTCTTTCTTCATTGAAACTATAAGGCTGCACAAGTCCTTGGTATATCTCTGACATCTCCATCCTCGCCTTGCCCTGCACCTCTGCCCAAAAACTGGACATGAAAAGAATTAACAGAAGAAGAAGCAAGTGAGTCAGCATTTAAGCAGAGGCTTTACAGATTGCAGTAAAGGAAAAAAATAAATGCCTTATATGTTCTTTGAACCTATAAAAATTTACATTATTATTTCCCAGAGAGTGATATGTGAGGATTATTTTGACAATTTCTGGTAGATGGAAGTTGTATTTTATTGCAATAAAAATCATTAACTACAATTATATTATGAGAAACAAATGCCTTTAGGACATCAGAATTTTTTTTTCTAATTTTCAAAAATACGCCATAGGAGTAGAGTAGTCATGTGTATGGGGCAGTCTTTTATGAATATTAACATAGAATAATTTAATCACTACAGTTACCAAATGAGAGTGGTATAATATCTATTTTTCAGGCTTCGTTAAGACAAGAGTTAAATGATTTACCCCAAATTCCAGAAATGACAAAAAATAGTGTAATGTTCCTTTCCAGGCAGCGATGTACTGGCATATGTTTAACAACCAGCTTTCTGGATGTGGGGGGTGAAAGGGATGGGGAAGGAGAGCTGTCAAATTATGACATTTGACAATTTTCATGGTATAAATACTTTCACCACGGCAGATTTCAAATTATCTACGTGATGTCATTGGAAGAGGAATGTGGATGAGTGGTTCACTAGCACATCATTACCCACTATGTATACCATAAAGATGCAACAGACACAAACAGCATCAAAGCTAAAATAGCGGGATCCCTGGGTGGCGCAGCGGTTTGGCGCCTGCCTTTGGCCCAGGGCGCGATCCTGGAAACCCGGGATCGAATCCCACGTCAGGCTCCCGGTGCGTGGAGGCTGCTTCTCCCTCTGCCTGTGTCTCTGCCTCTCTCTCTCTCTGTGTGTGACTGTCATAGATAGATAAAAATTTAAAAAAAAATAAAGCCTTTAAAAAAAAAAAAAAAAAGCTAAAATAGCAAAATATAGGAGAAAGGTGATATGAGCACTTGTTACCTTTTTTCCTAATTCCGTCATTTAATCATAAGCTTATACACATGTGGGTAACAGGAGTGCTAAAATTCCTGAAAATTTAATAAATCAGCTCTCTTAAGCTGATCTGAGCCAGCTCTAGAACACCACTATGCTCAGGTCTCATACTAAGCCTATTTCAATAGTGATGACTTCAAGAAAGAGTACTCTTATTTCTGCTTTTCTGCCTTTGTTGCCCTTAAACTAAATTGAAACAATGAAAGTTAGCATTTCCAATCAGAACATCTGACAGACAATTCCTCCAAGCTCCTCCTCTCCCCTCCCTGATTCACATCTCAGTGAATGGAGCTCCCACTGACTTTGTTGCTAAAGGTTAAAATCTCAGAGTCCTCCTCTACCCCTCTGTTGTTCTCATATCTGACCTCCAATTCATCAGCAAGTTGAATTGCTGCCATCCTCCGTTTCTCATTCATTTATTAAAAAACAAAGCAAAGCAAAGCAAAACAAAACAAAAACCCAACAACAACAACAACAACAACAACAAACAAACAAACAACTTACTGGCCAATTTCTTTTCTTTCTTTTTATTTTTTTTTAAAGATTTTATTTATTTATTCATGAGAGACACAGAGAAAGAAGCAGAGACACAGGCAGAGGGAAAAGCAGGCCCCCTTTGGGGAGCCTGATGGGGGACTTGATCCCAAGACCCCAGGATCCTGGGCCAAAGGCAGACGCTCAACCACTAAGTCACCCAGGTGCCACCTCCCCTTTTTTAAGACTTACTGGCCAATTTCAATGTATCCATTACAGGTCCAGGTTTTCACAATAAAGAATGAATAACATAAAAATCTTGCTCTCCAGAAGCCTTTGTTCTTGTACCAAAGAGACAGAAAGTAAGTAGGAACCAAATCGAACACTCTCATTGATAGTGTGTCACGTGCTGATAAATTCCGTGAAGAAAAGTAACATAGAGGAAAAGGCTAGAAATTGGCAGAAAAGGGTGATGGTTGGCTGGAAGTTCTCTCTAATGAAGTGAAATGAGAGCAGGGAACTGAGTGGGAAGGAGAAACACGCTATTTGAAATATGTGAGGAAAGGCCTGTTCTAAGGCTAAAGGCCAAGGCCTTGAGATGGGACCATACCTAGTATTTTTGAAGTGGGAACATCCAGTCAGTTTGGACCAGAGTGAATGCAGAGGAGCTCAACAGGAGATAAGGAAAGAGATACTACAGTCACATCCGTGCAGATTATGGTAAAAATCTGGATAAAATTAGGGTAAGAACTTTGTTTTTTGTTTGTTTGTTTGTTTGTTTGTTTGTTTGTTTAATGGATGTCCTAAACAGTGTTGTTATTGTTGTATTTTGTAAAGGATCACTCTGGTTGGTGAGCGAATACAGATTGAGGGCAGGGTGGGTGGGGCTTTAAAGCAGCCAGTTAGAAGCCAGTTAGATGGTTGTTGAAATAATAATTCAACCAAGCAAGGCTGGTGTCATGAGCCAGTGTGGGAAGAGTGATGACTCTGAAAAATGATCAGTTTCTAATTACATGTTTAAAAAATATGCCCTACACGTCAGAAGGTTTCTGGCTGTGACTCTAACTTCATTTTCTCATATTATTTTCCTTGCTTGATTTGATTCATCCCCAGCAGACTCCTTGCCGCTCTGTAAATTTTCCAAAGTGCACAGCTTCCTCAAGTGATCTTTTCTCTTTCTGGAAAGCTGGTCTTCCAGGAAGTCTGATGGCTTACTCTCCTTTGTGCCATTTAGACCCTTTCTCAAATGTCCTTCTTATAAAGACCTTTTCTCTCTATCCCATCTAGAACACCAGCCACCATCATTCTTTATCCCTCATTCCGCTTTAACTTTTCAACATAACACTTAATATCTCTACTTCAAATAAATTATGTATTTATATTATGTTGTGGGTCTCCCCCATTCCATGACAATTGATTTTGTTCACCACTGTCAAAACCAAATCCAACTTTTAAAAATATTGTGTCATTTCCACATTTACAAACTTGAATCATTCCATATTTCCTGAAGTTCTGATTGTCATATGGCACTGATAAATATAATGACCACATCCTGCTAAGTATCGCCATCCAAACACTCAATTTCTTCTATCACTCAGTTTCCAAATTTCAAGAAGGGGAAAACAATCCTGCATAAACCTACTTTTTGGCACAGTTGTACCCTGAGATAATATCCTTCAAGTGTCTGTATTTCAGGATGCATTTTCTCAGAGTCAGCTCCCTGTTCCCTACCCAATTTGCCTAGATCTCACCTTGCTATTCTAGGCATAATGATGCAAAGAGTGAAACAGATTGACAAGAGCTAAATTATTACAATCGTGCTTGGCTTCTGCATGAAGGGAGGTATTGTACACACTCAAGGAGTCAGTATTAAAAAATGTTTGCTCTTTGAGCTTTTATGCTGGGGGATTTGAGGTGCACTTAGCTCAGTCGATTTTGTCCACATAAAGCACTTTTGTTGAAAATCTGCTTTTCTCCTGCTTGTTATTATTAACCAAAGTGCCCGCTTTTGTCAGAATTGTAAAGTCACTGCTGTTTCTCTTCTCTCTCCCATTTCCCATTATATTCCTTGGTTTCTTTCACCTTCCTTCTCTTTTTGCAAATTAGGCGCAAGATAATATAAAGAATTGGATTATACGAAGTCATGATGAACTCACAGTACTTCCTCTCTCCCTAGCACCTTTGGTCATTTTTGCCTCTCCAAGTCATTTTTTGATCCAGCTTTGATTTCAGGCAATGTGAAGAATTTAGGCTTCATTCTGCATCACTTTAACTTAGGGCACATTCTTTAAAACAGGGGAGAAACAGAAGGGAGGAAAATCGGGCCACATTCATCGCACCTTCTTTTATATAGGAGAGAGAAAAGGCAAGGAACCCTAACTCAGGCCCCTTTAAAATCTCTGCACGGCTCACTAGAACATTTAGCCTTTGAGCACTTCCAAGGTGGCTATTGCAAATGAGGAAATTATTTTTTAACTGCATGTTGTTCTAATCTATTTACATTTAAATAACTGCATATGGCTAGTTAATTCCTGCACTGGACAGCACCATGATAGGAGAGAGAGGACTGACCTAGTCAGGGAAGGTAATGTGTGTTTGCAGGGCTTTTATTTCTAGGAGATAGAATTGGAAGGAATGGACAGTCTTTTGCTGTCCAACTAGACTCACTTTGAGCTCAAAGTGAGCTAAATATATTGCTAAAGGTGCATAATGCAAAACACTATACTGCTTCTCACACATCGAAACTGAGGACCTGCAGATCTCTCCTGCCACAAGGAAGCATACGGTTACCTGGCAAGTGTTAACACTGCTTCCTTGGGTTGTGGCTTAAAGACAATTCCTGTTTTATGATGTTCTCCTTTTCCCTTCCATGACTGTCCTGAGAAATGTCTGATTTGAAACAAATAAACAGATACCCCATTAATTAATTGTTATGTAACTCAGTAGCAGTTTTCATCTACCTTTGATGATTTTTTTTTCTTTCTGGATTGCACCACTAATCCTTTTCCACATAAGTCTTGACTTGTTTAACATGATAATAAAAGCCACTGCTGCACTTATTTGCAGCAGACCTATCCTAAGTGCACTGAGTATGAATTCCTTTCATTCCATGAAATAGATATTACTATCATGCTCATTGAACAGGTTGGAGAATAATATACTCTCTTACCCATAAGCTTATAATTTGAAGACAAATATTTCAGCTATTTAAGAAATGTTATGAGCTCTTCGAACTCTAAAAAGTATAAAAGGTGTATATCTTCATTGTTATAAACTGAATTTGAAAAATAGCCGATGCACATATATACATTTTTTTTTTTTTACTGGTTATTCACTGGACAAATATTTATTGAGCACCTAATATGGGTCAGGGACTGTCACCAATACACTGAAACTGACTCCTATTAAATCCAACACTGAAATATAAATATAAATTAATTATTCTAATTGAAAATTCAATTTCTCTCTAATTATTCAATATTTTTAGTCTCCTATGCATATTACAAATTTTTATCAAAGAAGTAATAGGACAAAGAGATAGTTGATTTCTTTCAAAACTGGGGGAAAGAATTGCGCCTCGTAGTAGTTTTCAAGGCAAGCAGAAGAGATACTTCAGGCAACTTCAGCTGAGTTAGTCAAACAATTTTTATGAACGACATAACTTTTATTCTAGTTGCTGAAAACTGACTTTCTTTTATTGTTTCTCTAACGATTTTATTCATTAATTTGCATTTTCCTCAATTTACTATTTTTGAATTGTGTGTCCATTACACATTGTGTAACCTTTAGGTAAGCCCCTGATTCTGAGATGTTCACAATCTATTAGGAATAGTATGCACAATAGAACCATCTACTTAGAAAATATTTTTAGATTAAGCCAAAATAAGATGCTTAAAATACCCTTTTTTCCAGAATTCATAATGAACACATCACTTTATGATATTGCTGCAAATATTCTAATAGATAATCTCATAGACTTAATCTTCTGAGCCAAATGACCCTGTATACTCACTACACTAAACTTGAAGAGGATGGATATCACAAGTAAGACGTTAATACTCCGTGGTATTGTTTCTCAAAACTGCTGACTGTAAATATGTGTCCTCTGAGTTTACATTAGGCAATTATCCATGGAAGTCAAATATCCTCAAGTAACTGGGTAAAATTGCCTTTTGATTAAGCACTTTCTAAAAAGGCAGAACAGCAGCAGTCTATTTAATTTTTAAATTATAATTACATTTTGCACCTTGATTCTTCCATTGAATTACTATCAAATGTCTCTTTCCTTATACCAGTTTAGCACATTCGTATTTTGAGCATTGCTCTTGGGTTTTCCATATCAGTAGTTGCAAAATCATTTAACAGGACACACAAAATATATTTTTTGTATACCTACTATGTGTCAAAAACCCTGCTCACTAATTGTCAGGTCCTATTTTATTTAAATTCAAGAAAGATATAAGAGTAGGAAATGGGTATGGGGCCTTATAGGTATGGGGCCTTATAGACTATAGTAGGAAATGGGTATGGGACCTTATAGACTCCTCTAAGCTATGAGCCCTTAAACACCAAAAATGTACACTTGTCTCCTTCTGCCTCTCTTCCCTTTCCTTGCCACTCAACATATCTTCTGGCCATCTCTTCAGCACCCCTATGGGAGGTCAAGTCATGAAACACATTTCTTCAGAAATAAATAAACTCACAAACCAGGTAAAGGATTAAGCATGAACTTCCCTATCCATATTTTATAGAGAGAAAAAATGCATTGTTAGGTACATCAGTATTGGACTTAATCTAAGTGAATTCATCTATTTAATAGCAATGGGAACATATGACGAGATCTCTCTCACTCATAAAACTGTCCCTAAAATATGT
The DNA here is from genome assembly GCF_003254725.2 of Canis lupus dingo. Lineage (NCBI taxonomy): Eukaryota > Metazoa > Chordata > Mammalia > Carnivora > Canidae > Canis > Canis lupus. Next base: position 67,114,182 of record NC_064248.1, on the reverse strand, counting down.
TGCCCAATTTAAAATAAAAATATAAGACATCTAGTTAAATTTGGATACTTACATTGAAAAAAAAAGGAGTTGCTGTTTCTCTGAAATTCAAATTAAACTAAGCATCTGATATTTTTACCTGGCAACCAGAGGGAAATAATCTTGCTCTCACAAGACCCAAGCAGTCATGATTATATATTTTAAAGGAGAAAAAAAAGTCAGTATGACCTTTGATTGTTAATCAGTGGCAAAACACTATACTGCTTCTCACACATCGAAACTGTGTGTGAACTGATGGAGCCGAAGACCCGATGACATTTCACGTCAGGGAGGCATGTGGACCGTGTTAGGCACTGGGAAAACTCCAGCCTGGAAAGCTCCACACTGCGTGCTGTATGTTAGACTCATGCTCATAACCAAAATACGGCCAGTCCCCCAAGACAGTTGGGACAGCAGGTAATACAGGAATGCAGGTTTGCAAATTTAGGTCAGCTTTTTATGAACTTCTGATTAGTGTGGTGCCGGGTTTCTATGCTATAAAATCTGTTTTACATAACTCAAAACACTTTTAATATTTTAGATAAATGCTTTCTTGAATTAAGTGTACATATTCTCATTTCGGACTCACATACGATCTCTATTATTTGGTTCCCTCATCCAGAGCAGTAACTGAGCAGCCAGGCCAGCTCCGTTTTTTTTTTTTTTTTTTTTTTTTTTTAATTTTTTTCTGGATTCTTTGAAGAACTTCCAATTTTTTTTTTTTTCTTGCAATCGGGTCATTTTTACTGATTGCAAATTTCTAGTGTCTCTTGCCATTCTGAAAACTTTCTGCCTCTGTTTAATCTACCTCCTAATTCTTTCTATATTCCCCAGAAGTTTTATCCTGGGGCAGACACAATTTATTCTTCAATGCTTATTCAAGAAGACTTTCCATATCCTTGCCAAAAAGCAAGCTTTTGCCAAATGGAATTCCTGTATGGAGTTCTTTCAAAATCATGTCTTCCAATCAGAGGTGCAGCCAAAGAACTATCCGGGCAGCCACATTAGCTGTCATGCTTTTCAAAGTCGCTGGCAGGCAGCCGAAAGCACAGTCTGCCAAAACCCCCACTTCCATTTTACCCAGAGCACGAGTCTTCAAGGACGTTCTCTCAACTCTCGTAGCCACTTAGAAATGGCTCCAGCGGCCCTGCCAGTTTCCTGACTGAATTCAAGTTCCTGCTGCTTTGAAAGTTTGCTAAAGGGAAACATCTGCTTCTCTATGGGTTTGCTTCAGTTTCCATTAAGGCTGTGAGCTTTTTTTTTTTTCCCCTTTTTGTCTTTTATGAAATGTTAGCAATTTCACCATCCGTGTTTTTAGCAGCTTCCCATATCTCAGTCTTTAAATATAAATATGCTTGTATTCTATGCAGTTTCTTGGGAGCTTTGGAGATTGATCTTTTGAGGCTCAGAACATCAGCATGATAGTAGGTAGAGTCTAAGCTCTATGATGTATAATCTATTCTCCCTTCATCCCCACTAGCCTTACACCATGGACACTGCTCTACTGGGGATCTCAACTAACCCATACATCTTCTTAATCAGTATTTACCTTAACCAAATATTTCACTTGCTTTATAATTTTGGGATGAGCCACCCAAATTTGTATAACTCTCTGGTCCTTGCTTTTTCATCTAGAATATGAGACTTCTGGGACCACTGAATGACCTAGAAGATGCATTCTAATTCTAAAACTCAAAGTCTATTGCACCATTTGGATACCTGGAATTTTCTCTCTCAATAATAATGCAAGGATATTCTCTCTCCAACTTCTTTAAAAAGGTTTTACTCTGTAAGGCATTAAGTCTGTTATCAAAAGTAAGGAAGCATCCATGGAAGATAATTCGAATTGAGAGAATGGGCTTTAGAAACTAGCTATTACTACTGCCATTAAATACCTACCAGCATTAAACATCTATTTTTTAGCAAAAATTTTATAATTGTTATCAGCCAGGTATATAGAAAGGCATGTATGCATTAGATCAGTAATATCTAACTTTGATGCTCTACTGAGTCGCCTAATTCCCTTGCTCATCCCACTTCCTTAATAACTAATATTACACCAACAATTTTCCAAATGATATCTATATTTCTGTTCTCTTTCCTGGGCTTCTAATCTATATATCCATCTCTCTGTTGGACATTTCTACTATCATGTTCCACAGGCAACTTGAACTTCATGTCTTAAAATATGTGCAAAACCTCACTCATCATTTTCTTCCCTAATTCTTTCTACTCCCTTTGCTGTCACTAGAAATGGTACTGTCATCCTCTAAGTAATACATGTCAGAAATGCCCACAGCATCCCTGACTTCTATTTTCCCCTGACTTCCAGTATCTAAAGAATAACCAAATCCTATCAATTCTACCTTTTAAGTTTCTCATCAATCGTTTTTTTTCATTTCTGCCCTCCACTCCCCTGATCCATGTCCTGCGATCTCACCGCCAACACTTGAACCACAGTTCTGCCTCAAGTCTGCTCCCCATCTGATCCAGACTCAAGCCAACAGCTAGAATATGGCTTCTATAACATAAATATGAGGGATCCCTGGGTGGCGCAGTGGTTTGGCGCCTGCCTTTGGCCCAGGGCGCCATCCTGGAGACCCGGGATCGAATCCCACATCGGGCTCCCGGTGCATGGAGCCTGCTTCTCCCTCTGCCTAAGTCTCTGCCTCTCTCTCTCTCTCCCTGTGTGACTATCATAAAAAATAAATAAATAAATAAATATGAGCATGGACACTCCTCTACTTTAAAATTTTAAATCCAAAGTCCTTGATTGAGTTGAGAAGACTTTTATAATCTGGCTGATATTTATCTCTTCTACCTCATAAATTGTCACTCTGGCTTCTTTGTTCCAAATATGTTGAACTACTTGCTGGTCTGAGGCCTTTCTTCTTGTAGCTTCCCCACACACTGTTCCCTGTTGTAGTAGTGTCAATCCGTATATAGAGGAGTAGGTCCCACTCACACTTACCTTCTCCATCCTGCTTTGTACTCCAGGGACCAATTGTGAGAGCGACATCTATATCTGTCCTACTTCCTGGCTTCCAGTAAACCAACAGGAAGCACAGACAAAAGGTTGTCTTTCCATTCAGCCAAGAGGAAGCACAGACAAAAGGTTGGAGGGATAAGAGTGAAGTCGGAATATGTCTTTCCTGGGCTCTCTCTCTGCAGCATTCCCGCAGAGGTTGGCTCCCTTCCTTGACCTCCTGTGAACTAAGGTCATGGTTCCAGTAAAGCTGCTGTCAGGATGCCTGAGCCTGGAGTTCAGAGGAAAGATTAGAGCCAAAGATAGAAATTTTAGAACTATTGATATTATAAAAAGTGCAAGTACATTTAATATCATAGGATTGGATGAGTTTCCTAAGGAAAAAAAAGTGTAGAAAACAAAGAAAGCTTCCTAAGACTCAGCTCTGAAGCATTCCAGTGTTAGAATATGTAATATAGGGTACTTTGGAAGGGGTGAGAAGTGTACTAGAGGCAGGCAAGAAGTGAAGTAAGTGAAAATCCAGACAAGACACCAAAATAAGCTTCTCTGACACTACTCCTGCCCAATGTATTCAATGTCTTTTAGATATCTCTCAGAGTACCTTATAATGGTCTACATATTCCCCAAGGCTGAAAATTTCTTCAGTATTAGGACCAACATATCTAGCCAACAGTTTTGGGGATCACTGTACAAGCCATGACACACAAGAAAGACACAAAAGCACACATTGATAATGCTTTGGATAACTGCTTGAAGACAACCACATGTGTTGCACCTATACATACACACACACACATGCCCACACACATCTTGACCAAGGGGGGAAAATTATAATATGATTTTTTATAAACATATATAAACATATAAATGTTTTTATAAACATCTAAAAAAGACATAGAATGCAGATATACCTCACCTACTGTTTAACACTGTGTAAAGTGGCTTAGCTCATTTGCTTAAACTCTGTCTTTTACCATATGATTTTTGGTAGTTATTCTGTTGTATAATTTAGATATTTTAGCCACTGAACTTCAGAGATTCCTGTAATCATTTTTCTGTAAGATGACTGCTCCTCCAACAAAATATATAAAAGCAAAAAAACAACTCAACAAAACTTTGAAAGTATTTTTCTCCAAGGTGTCAAATTTGAGACTTTTTCAGACCCAGTTATCCATTATTTTGGGGGTTTTTGTTTTGCTATAAAATCTATGATACATAAACACTTGCAAGCATTTTGCATAGTTTCTAGGTATGACCCTTGTAGTGTGTTAATGGACTGTTCTCTTATAAGGATCACCAAAACAGTCACAGAAGGAAGATTCAGTGAATATTTTTGATTTGTTGGGAAGCATAGATAAATGACAAATCACCAGGCTGATTAGAAAATAAACTAGACATTCAATTGAAGGATATTCAGCAAATTGTGATTAGGATAGTGAGAGATGAAAGGGTAAGTTGATATTTAATTTACAAGATAAAAGATAGTATTTATAATCCCGATTGCTCTCTCAGGTCATGGATGCTGTCTACGACAGGCCATTTGTTTGCTCTTTTCTACAGACCTATTTGATGGATTTGGGAGCTTGACTTATGAGCAAAGGGATGAGATGCAGAGATAAAGAGGGGAGACAGATAAAGTAGAGCTCAGAAGATATTAGATGGCTTTCCTCCACTAGGAGTAATCTTTCTTTAGCTCAAGAATCTTTAAGAAATCAGACAAAATTATAAAATGCATAGTATGAGTGGACTTTTGTCTTGGTATATGTATCTAACCCCATGAAAGAGAGGAGTTTTGCATTCAGAGTAAAATAAAAACTTTTAATGGCAATTCAGTTGATGGAAACCATGAAGGCCTAAGCCCCCAGGAATTCTTAAAGGTCATGGGATATGATTTTAAATTTCACAGGCGACGGTATTGGCAAGTTAGGATCAGTGCTTAAGCCAAGTCTATGAGATTTCCTACTGACAAGTAAACCCTAGCAGGCAACAAGGTTATACAAAAATAAGTGAAAGTTCTTGGGCTGTTGAAAATGTTGGGAAGGGATAGCAGCTTTCTATAAATATTAAAATGATTGGCAGGTGCAATTTGGTTAACTCAGCAGATCTGCAATGAGCCTTCTCCTATATAGAGTGGTGGTTGAGAACATACATGTTGGGGTCGGATTCCCCCTTGCAGCACTTTCTAGTCATGCAATTTGAGGTATGTTTTGAAAGCTGTTCTGTCTCAATTTTCTCATATCTACAAATGAACATTATAATAATATCCACCTCTAGAATTGATAAAAAGATTAAAATCATTGTAAAAAAGGCCTAAGTCTATGTCAGCTTCACAGTAAATCCACATTGAATATCAGCTGTTACTAATGGTGATGAAACCAATTTAAATAGCATATTAGCATATAACCTACGCATTATTAGGAAATGAAAGAAGTAAAACTAGGAGAGTCTTTTTTTTTTTTTTAAGTAAGAAGTGTTGATGTCATTTTCAGAGTATGAAAGCTTAAGAACCCAGATCACATATTTATATAAACATGTTCATCAGATAAAATTATTCCCAAATTGGGAAATCATGTGTTTCATCTTAGTGAATATTTTGTGGGAGAGCAATGGTTCTCAAACATGATGGCACATTAAAATGATCTGGGGATACTATAAAAAATAGACTTATTAAATAAGATCATCTAGAACTGATGACTTTGCACATCTATTATAATGTACAATCAGAGCAGCAACATTGCTGAGCTAATTCCTGCACTGAAGGTGGGTTTGTACCAACTTTTCATTAATCTTCCCATGATAAGATAATAACTATGATTTTAGTATTATTGGTCATGATGGCGATGATTTTTTTTTTCAACCTCTTTACCTTGCTCTTCATTTTCTTGTTTATAAGGATGTTAGGATAATTCTAGAACTATCCTTTACTTGAAGAGATAGAGAATTATGGCAAAAATGTGCTCCTTTAACCGTAGATTTTCAGCCATACCCTCTTAAAACCAACAATTTAAAAGGTTGATTTGTTTTATTAGACTCCTGACTGTGAATGAGTTTTGTAGGACATGATAATTTTCTGAAATAATTACTTCCAGAATAAGTTCCTCCAATTTATTTTTAAATTAAGAAACTTAGAATCATGGCATTCAGAATATACACCCCGATTGATTACTGAAATGTGCTATATGCATTGCCTAAGATCTAATCAGCATATTGTCGAGAAAGATTTCATACATATTTTAAATTTTCATATTTTTGCTGCATTTGATGCCACAAATTGTATTTTTCATTCAATGACTGTCCTATCAAACCTAATACATATTTGTAAATCTTAATTCAAACTCAATGGGTATGGATCCATACAAGCTTAAACTGCAATTTCGCACAACTGTAGTTTTAAATTACAAATCATGAATGCATTTAATGTGCTCTGCTGTCTGGAAAGTGGCTTAGAGAGCTACGTGTATAAAAGGTGGCACAAAACACCATAGGGCAAGGAGAAAACGTTTACTCTCTTTTTGATACTTATAATTATTCTTAATTCTACTTTCCTGTATTCTACATCATGATGTCATCTCCTAAAAATATGATTTTTCATCTTCTGATATTGATGATCCAAATCAAAGAATTTTATGAATATTTTAAATGTGTCTTGCTCTTAGGGAGATTGACCTCTGACAAATGTAGTTATTATATCATATCATTAAAATTTTGTATCATCTTGGTAATGGTATTGCTTAGAGCTTGCCAGCACATCAGTATAGTAGATAAAACATGTGTTTTTTGGCTCTCTTTTTTTTCATCATTCAAAGCAGAGTTACTTTTCTAAAACATTGATGTATCATGTCATCTCATCCCGAAGAACCTGCAAAGACTCCCCATTGCCTAACAAAGACAAAATAACTCCTTAAAATGCCCTTTAAAGTCTTGCACGCTCTCTTTCTGAAGACAGTTCCTCCTCATTCATGCCATTCCTATTGATACCATCTCCTTGTATTTCTACCAGGCATGTCCCCAGCTCTCCAAATTAGCTCATGATTTTCAGTCATCCTCAAGCGTATTTTTTTCCTCTCTGCTATTTTATGAAAACCCCCACCAACTATTCCTTTTTAGAAATGAAAACTTAATCTCTTATCAAGAAAGATCCTTTGCTTCTTTCTTTTCGCCTCCGCTCATGTCACTTGCAGCTGCTGAATACTCCATTTTACTTGCCTTAGATAATTTTATTTCCTCATCCTCAGTATATTTAAAAGTTCTTAAAGATAAAGGTTATGTTCTGTTTTCTTTTTAATCTGTTAGTAGCTGTACAATGTCCTGTTCAAAAATTATGCTCAACATATGTAAAGAAAAAAGCATAACAAGTAAGAGATTATCTCCCATCATGTCCTTTTGGAATGCTATGGTTTGCTTAAAACTGACATGTTAGTGAAAGTGTACTAATATATTGTCTATTTGTGTGCAAGTGAAGATATTATACTGAGTTCACTATATATATAATCCTGCATATTATTGCACGATCTGTGGTCCTTAAAATACTCACTAATCTCAGATTTCTAAGATCTTTCCAGGAACTATTGGAAAGAGAATTGATTTGTATTTAATATAGTACTTTTTGAAAATTACGCTTGAGATATTTTCAAGCTTAGGTGTCTTATTTTCACATGATTACTTCAGTCAAATAAATATAGCATTTAATTAGTATAGGCATGGACTGTTTTGTCAAATTGAACAGAAAATATTATTACACAGTAGAAGAAAATGCTAGTTTACTCATTAAGTTATCAGGTTTGAACAGACTTTTTTTTTGTTGTTGTTTTTTTGTTTTTAGGTTTGAACAGACTTTAGAGAATTCATTCCATTCTACTTATAAAAGAAACTGTTACAATTCTACTCTATAAATATCATTGAAAACTGAAGTAACAAAGAAGAATCAAGAGAAGCACATAAACTTTGCTAAAATAAATAAGAGAGCTGTTTCTTAGAGTAAATATGTGGGTATTTGATTAGTAACTCTGACGTTTGATATTTAATTCTGTTCCTTGTGAAAAGTTTCAAATCACAAACACATTCTTATTATTTTAATTATTTATTTTTCTTTTAATATAAATTGGTGAAAAAACATTGGCCTTTCTTGAGTATGGACTATGTACTACTAGGTTCTCTGCCCAGGAAACTATAAATACAATTATTTGAAGGTTGATATCATTTTAGATTTGTAGATAAGAGAATAATTATAATTTCCTCTTTTTGGCCTATAGAATATTTTAAAGCCCTATTGTGTAATCTATTCTCTATGACCAGCCCAGAGGACTCCATAGAAATAAGAAAACCCTACAGCTGATGCGTGGAAGCAAAAGGCAAAGAATCAATAGAAAAATATGAAACAAAGTGAAAAATTATAAAGATGAAAAGCCTCTGGATAATATAAATAGAAGATAGGATATACATATTTTTCTCTTTATTCTATCTTTAGTATAATTACTTCACATAAGAACACGAAAAGATTTATAACTGTCACCTGTATGTGGACCAACAATTTGGAGTTTGGATGAAGTCTTAGAGCTGCACTGAACTCTATGGAGTTACAGTTCACAAAAATCTATGTGTAGTTCTCAGGGTATAACAATATGAGGAGCCTAATAGTAAGAAAATTGCTGTAACTGCCCACCTTAAGGACATAAACTATATTCCTGAATGGACTTCTTAGTATTTAATAACTTACGGAATTTCTAAAGATTGTAGATAATAATTTCATTGGATCCTGAAACTGTTTTGTCAAATGCAATAATTTTATGGGAAAATTGGTCTCTGAAAATAGCCTAGACATAACATTATCATTTAAATAGATAAATTGGTATAAGGGCACACTGAAACACACCTCAAAGCAATGGGAGACATAAATACTGACTAGCAAATAGGCCACACTGCTATATGGCAATCAAAATAAAATACCTTTAAAACTGACATTGATACAAGTGATTTAAATATATATTATTTGGCATAGGCAGATGCTGAGTTTGCATGTATTTAGTCCTAACTTATCAATATATGTCTACTTATGTTTTATCTATTCATAGCATATTTGACATAATAATATATAATTATTTTAAAACCCTACCATACTGCAATAATAAAAAAAAAAAACCCACATTTGTTCCACTATGAAAACATTGCTAAATTTCCATGAAATTGCATATTTTACCAAGAAACACCCAATATCTTTCAAAAATATCTGGAAGGTTTCATTCTTATTTTCACTGACTGGAAATCAACTTAGGTTCTTCGTTGCAGTAATACAATCTAATTTAGCTGTTCTAAGCAAAAAAGTGATTTTTGAAGTTGATCTCACAAAATTGAAATAAGCAGAAACAAAAGACAATCCCCCAGAAATTCCTGCTCAATGGGCAATCTGGTCAAGACGCTGCCATGTGGCAACGTGTCCCTTAAATTCCCTTTATTATTTTCACCATTCACTCGAGATTCGAATCCTAAAGTGGAAGAATCCAGGTGACTATGCTGAGCTCACAAGCCAGTTCCTTAGCTGTCAAAGGATGAAACATTTGTTCTTTCTGCTTCTACCACAGAGGGCAGATGACTATCTTCCACAAAACTAGGCACCATGAGGATTTATTAAAGTAGGGAATTAGGGCCATACACGTCTGCAAGAAGGGCCATTGGAAACCTTTCCTTGTTGTTGAGATGATATAAAGACAACCACAATTCCGGAAAAAGAAGAGATCCATGGGAGAAAGACAAAAGTGATAGGGAAGAGAATTCACATTTTAATCAAAATAGACAATAGCTCTATTTTAAAGGGAATGTTCCGGTGCATGGGGCAGGGAGGAAGGAGGTGCAGCTGAGAGGTTAATCAAAGACTGGTGTAAAGAACAGATGATCTGGTACATATGTAAATAATTGAAATCATGAATCCTTACAAGATAAGTTAGACAAGCTAAAAACCAAAGGCACAATTCTTATGAGTACATATACATGACAATGTAAATGGGAAAGAGACAGTGGCATGCAGTGTACATTTTTATTGCTTTCATTTTTAATGACTGTTAGAACACTGACGATTTCTAATGCCATCAAATTTTTTGAAGAGTTGGCATAGCAGATGATTTGTATTAGTAACAACAATAAGACAGTATGCTGATATTTGAGGTTTTAGTATTTATAGAGTCTTCGACTGCACTTGGCCTTCATTTCTCAGTGCTTCTACACTGCTTTTTTTATGCACCATGATAAGTCATTACATTACTTTTTAAAAATAATTACATTAGTTTAGGGCTATTAGTTTGCATCTTTTCCAAGGTGTAAGTTCCTTGAAAGTGAAGAATTAAGTGTATGCAATTTGATATCATAGCATCTAGCATAAAGCCTAGGATTTGGATGGGTGTGCACTAGATATTAGATGAATTAATAAGATGTATATGAAAAGTGATGAGGAGACTACTCCCTGAGTCCACTTGTTCACCAGTTCCTACCTCAAAAGTCTGATACATTCTAATTGAGATAATAGTTTTCCATCAGGGAATATTAACAAATAAGCCAAAGCTATTTTTTTGTTTGATACTCTTAATTCAGGTAATTATTACATCACTTGTATATAAGGCATGGTGCCAAGGGTCAGAAATATACAAAATCATAAAATGTTTTCCTTCCCTTACAAAGCCTATAGCCTAATCTGAGTGCATCTTTATCACATTCCTGAGCTCTAAACAAGATGAAATGACACTGAATGAATATAGACATAGCATGGGAATTTGCTTTAAATAAGTCCATGTGATACTATGTTCATTAAATTTTGAGAATCAGAACCTTGGTAAAAGGTAGGCTAGGATTATGATGAAAACAGTGATATTCAAAAAGAGATAGGTGAGAAATGTCATTAGAGGAGAATACAAGGTGCATCCAGGAATTTTTTTTAAGATTTTATTTATTTATTCATGAGAAACACACGAGAGGCAGAGACACAGGCAGAGGAGAGAGGCAGAGACACAGGCAGAGGGAGAAGCAGGTTCCCTGCAGGGAGCCCAATGTGGGACTCGATCCCAGGACCCCAGGATCACGACCTGAGCCAGAGGCAGATGCTCAACCACTAAGCCACCTAGGTGCCCCATATCCAGGGATTTTTATGATGTGTGGAGATTCTTAAATGTGTGTGAACAGAAATATTAAAAACGCTATAAAATTTCTGGGAACAGGTAATCAAAGTCAAGCTGGTTTCTGTAGAATTTTACAAGGATATATATCAGCTGGATTAGCAGTGCAAAAAAAAAAACAAGAAAAAGGAACACTTTTTATAACTTCCCCCATGTCATCTGAAATTTAGATAATTCATCACAACTGCCATAATTTGCAATATGTATTCAGAAAAGCTCCTGTATCAAAACAAGAAGGGTGACACAGGTCTCTGTCATTGGGAATTGTCGGCAGGGGAGTTACATGCAGCAAAATCTGTCTTTTGTTTCTATGTCAGAGAGAAAAGCAGATTGATACTAAATCAATTGTATTATTTCAAACAAGAAGGAAAAACAAAATCTGCACAATGGAATAACAGTCCATGATTAAAACACACTTATGTGAAACAGCAGGTTGATAGAATTTTACCAGATATTGGCAATTTGTGTAAGACTGAACCATTTGTATTGCTTTGAAAGAATTTAACAATTAATGTTCGGTTGCAAATGTAAAACATATATGAATCTTTATATTTTAATCCTCCATTTGGTAAACGTCTTTAAAAATAAGAAAGCACGTTTATAATTATGACCTGTGATTTTCAGGATAATTGCATACTTTTCAAAATACTGACCCAAATCTGCATCACTGAATGTATATAATTTAATATATACATGTTTTTTCATGGAGTATGACCAAGTCATTATGATGCAGTAAAAAAAAAAGAAGTAAAAAAATAGACGTGGACTTATGTGTGAACCTTGAACATCTGTTTTCAAATAAAGCAGATCTTCCTGCTTCTATGAAGGGTATTTCTAATAAAAAAAGGGTAGTAAATGAGCAAAGGATGGGGCACAGATTAGGATAAGCAGGGTAGACAGCAAAGAAATATCAAAAAATAAATCTGGCTAAGACCAAGATTGAGATATTTCATATGGATAAAGATTTTATTAGTTCTCTTCTAAAAGAAAGATTTGGAACCTAATACAGAATTTGGTGTATATTATCTATGTATGATCTATAATAGCTCATGAAGTAGTTTTTAGTGATTATTATATACTTTCAATTTCATTATGTATATTAAGCTTCTCAATTATCTATTTTTTCTTTATAAAAATCTAAGGTAAAAGATACTCTAGGCATATCTATTTTTTAAATTTTATTTACTAAGATAGAGACACAGAGAGACAGCGAGTGGGGGAGGGACAGAGGGAGAGGGAGAGAAACAATCTCAAGCAGACTCCAAGTTCAGTATGGAGCCAGGTGTGGGGCTAGATGTCACAACCCCGAGATCATGACCTGAGCCGAAATCACGAATCAGATGCTCAACTGACTGAACCACCCAGGTCCCCTTCTAGATATATTAGGAAATAGATCTCTAGACCAAGGGAACTTCAAATTAGTATCCTGGTGAATACATTTGTGCTCAGATTGAGGAGCAAAATCGGTCTTTCACAAAATATATTCCTTTCTAACAAAGGTATTGTAAACTGGAAATAGTGCCAATAAATGTAAAATATTTTTATAGAACAAGCATTGAAAACATTCTCTTTATACAAAGCTATTCTCATGTTGTGTTTAATTTGCTTACATCCTACCCAGTGAAAGGTGGTTTAAGAGGCAAAATATGGATTTAAAGAGATAATCCCTGAAAAGAGACCAGAGTTTGCAAATAAAAGTCACCATTTTCATTCTCAGATGGGGGCTGAGCATTCAGCTAAGTGAATTTCTAGACATTTCACAGAAAACTGAGAAATAGTCTCTTCTCTTGGCTCCTCTAATACTTAACAGTTGATAGCTTTTTATAAGGTTAATATCAATGTGATAATGTATGCAAATATTAAGTGCTTAAATAAATATATGTTGAAATATCCATAGGCTATATTAAGGTTTCTTTGTATTATTTATAAAATTTGATACAGAAATTGTTGGGACTACTATCAATAATTAAAAGAAATGATGGAGAAATGTTTAAGTGACCTGCTTCCCAAAATAAAAGAGGTAATTTTAGGCTAATAGTTTTATAATCTATTCCCCAAGAGGTATAAGTCTTATTTTTAAGTACATCTTTTAAATTCATAGATAAGGGGAGGTATGTCTTTGATCATCCAGGACTTCATACAGATCATCAAATGGAGAAAGAGGAAGTGCAGGAAGAAGAGAAGTTTAACCCATGGGCTTAGAAGTCCACTTAGTGAACAGAGCTTTCATTTTTCTCTTTACTGTTCTGTTAGCTCATTTTCTGTCAGCACAGGTGTGATGCTACAGCTCATCTAAACGTGTCTGCAATTCCCTGCACCTGTGGATCACCATCACGCCAGCAAAAAGTAAAAATTAAAAAATTAAAAAAGGCTTCCCCACAGTTTTACTTGAAGATGTTGCAATTTGTCAGGCTTAATAAGGCAAAAGCAAAAAGCCTTCAGGATGGTCTGCCCCTAAAAATTTGACTTTTTCTTTTTTCACTCCAACAATTAATTTGTTCTGTTATCAGTGTAACAGAAAAGGTGAAATGTTAGACTCAGGAGTGACTTTCTTTAGCCATAATAAGGTGTGAGTTTATACACAGGATAAAAGCCAACTAGGTTGACTCAAAATACGTTGCTCCTTCAATCACAGTGCTCTCACTCCATTTCTGAGATACCTAGATGCAGGAACAAAAACATTCTCAGTTGGTGCTATGCAGAATGCTTCAATTATAAAGTGGTTGTAAGAATCTTACCATTATGCAAGAGAATAGAATTAGAGTAAAAGAACTTTGAGATTATGGTTGAGACACTATGACACTAGAATAGTGAAAAAGGTCAGGAGAGTCTGATTGACAATTGAAGTCTAAGACAAAATATGTCCTATTAATAGCAAGATTATTTCTCTAAATATTCATTATAAATAATATACTGTGATAGTCTGTTTCCTCTGGAGGGGATTGCAAGTTCAGATCCATATTATCTCATAGAGAAGATTGACAAACATTAAAGACGGTGCCAAAATAATATTTACTGGATCATGGAATGATTTTTTATAGACATTTTCTCAGTTGTATATGTCATTACAACAAATTATGCCTGTGGTAAGTAAAAGCCATGGTTAAATTAGGGGTAAAATAAAAATTATATATGGGACATCTCTCTTACTGTATGTAATCCTGAAAGCATATATTGAAGATGTCTTAATTGATCTATGACACCATTATGTCTATGTAGCAGGAGTGGTTTTACAGTAACACTGCTAGACCAGCAGTGTTAAAGTTACATGACATATGTATATATCAGAAATACACATGGGGTCGGGCACCTGGATGGCTCAGCCAGTTAAGTGACTGACTCTTGACTTTAGGTCATGGTATCAGGGTCATGAGATCAGGCCCCACATCAGGCTTGACATTCAGCAGACAGTCTGCTTGAGATTTCTCTCCTCCTTCTCCCACGGCCCCTCTCCCCACACTCCTTCATTTTCTGTCTGTCTAAAATAAATAAAATTAATCTTTAAAAAATACACAGGGATATTGACTTACTATATGTTACATACACACATACATGATACATATAACATATAAGCACTTTTAAATTTTTATATATATTTTGTATGTATACATATATACTCAGAAAGGCATACTTCTTTCTAGTGCATATAGGAAGTCTTTCTTCATATTTAAATTAAATGATAATTTTTCTGTGATACCCTTCTTGTCAAGCTCTTTCACTTACTCTACCTAGAAGACTGTCCATCACCTTTTTGGCAGTTGTACCACTACCAGTTTGTGTGTTTAAATGATAGCAAATATAGAACACAGGTGGGCTTATTTATATTCTTACATGTGTGCCTTTCTATATTAGATTGTAAACATCTCTATGGCATAAATCATATCCATTCATCTTTGTGACAGTGTGCTTACAAAGTGCTCATAATTATTTACGGTTAATTACTCCATTTATTAACCATTTAATAAGCATTTAGTAAGTGCTAGGCACTAGAATTACAATAGTGAGGGAAACAGATTATGGCCTAAGTGCCACTAAAAGTATGAGAATCTATGAAAGCATAATACCTGACTCTGGTGATCATTCAGGGAAGTCTTCCCTGATGAAGTGAATTCTGAGTTACAAAATCAATGTTATGTAAAACTTAAGTAAAAGTTATGGGAACATGTACAAAATCCTTAAGCGGAAATAAACAGGGCTCCCTTAAGGAACTTTGGTGTGAACAGATTACAAATCTTTTTTTTTTTTTTTTTTTAAATCCACCCTACAAAATAAGCATTATAGTGGATTAACTCTGCACAAATCCTCTGTCCTACTATTTCGCAATACGAAAATCTGTATTAGTGTGTCAAACAGTTTGAGTTTGTGTCAGGTACAAGTAGTTTCTCTTTGGCCTTTTAGTATAGTGCCATTTTGGTTTTCAAAAGATATATATGGGCGGATTGTGGGTATATTCATTCATATCTGAGAGTCCAACTTTTTGCCATTGTCGCTATTTAATATCAGGATCTAACCTGAAGTTTCTCTCACAGGTCTTCTAACAGAATCCCTTTTGCTAAACTTGTATGGGCCCTTCCTTCTCATGCCACCACAGAGCAGCTACTTTGGAGTCCTACTGTCATCCTTCCTTCTCATATGCCCAGCTCAGCACTGTGAGAAGCAATCAGCATTGTTCAATATTTGTGGACTGGATGAGTTCCAGGAACTTATCTTGCCATTTGATCGAAAGAATGGTAAAAGATGAAAATCAGATGATATAATTAAAGTGCTAAGATAGCCTGAATAAAAAAGTAATTCAATACCTGGCAGAGAGTAGACATTAAAATGAGGCCATTAATTTAATTATTAAGTAAGACAGTAAAAAGTCTTATAAAATACAATCGCTCTGTAACTTTATAATTCCAAATTACCCTGATAGCACACTGTCTGGTTCCCTGAATAATCAAATATATGTTGTGACTCCCAATAATTGACAATCATATGAATGTATGCGTAGTCAAGAAATGAGTTCACTCAAAAACGATATGTCTCATTGCTATCTACTTTTATTTTTCAACACTTTAAAAAATTATAACTAATTATTTGTGTGTTTTTTTTCATATCTATCTTTTCTTATGACCTACAAATGCCATGAAGGCAGAGAATATATCACAGTCCTTAGATCAGTGCAGGACAATAGTTATTATGATGATAATCGTTTGATAATTTTTTGAGTCCTAACTAGTTTTCAGGCACTAGTCAAAGAAATTTTCATGTATTAACATGTTGTCACCTGATGTGCTATAACTTTGATTCCAGGATCAGGTAAGAAGAAGTAAGCACATTTCATCCTGTCTCTCCATCAAATGCAGCTATAAAATCTAGGCAGAGTAACTCTTTATGGACTCTGGGAAGTAAACAGTGGTAGCCCAATGAAGGAAGACCAAAATTTCAGATACAACTAAACCTAGGGTGATTTTACCTTATTTTCCCTCACTGTGTCACCTTAACTTAGAATCAATGCAACTCTAAACTCAGGTATGCCCCCTGGAGTGGACGTAGTGTATATCAGGAGAATCTATAGTCTTCTTACTATTAAAGGACTTGAATTTATACATAAGATCTTTCCAAAAAGGCAGCCCCAGTGGCTCAGCAATTTAGCACTGCCTGCAGCCCGGGGCGCAATCCTGGAAACCCAGGACGAGTCCCAGGTCGGGCTCCCTGCATGGAGCCTGCTTCTCCCTCTCCCTCTGCATGTGTCTGTGCCTCTCTCTCGCTCTCTCTGAATAATTAATTAATTAATTAATTAATTAATTAAATCTTTAAAAAAATTTAAAAAAAGATCTTTCCAGAAAAAAGAAATCCATGTACCATGTGTAAAAAAGTGTACCATCGATTCTATATAGTCTCCTCCAGAAAATAGAAGGAGGCACCACTGCTCAGCTTATTTTAGAAGGCCAGCATAACCCTGCTACCAAAATTACACAGAGACAGTACAAGAGAAAAAAGTCAATTACAAGTCAATAGAAATATAAATATAAAAACTTAAACAAAATATTAGAAAATTGAAACCAACAACATATAAGGTGAATTACACAATATAACCAAGTAGGTTTAACCTTGGATGGCCAAGCTGATCAATACTCAAAGGCTAAATCAATATAAACAATCTAACAGAGCGAACATACTAAATTTTAAAAAAGAAAAAACATCACATGACCATATAAGTTGATGGAGAGAAACTATTTGACAAAATTCAATATATATTCATAATAAAAGCTGGTAAGTTCAGTAAACTTGGAAGAGAAGGGAGTTTTCTTTTATAATAAAGAATATTTTGATATTAATTTAATATTAGTCTTAAAGAAATATATTAACATAAGACCATATAATATAACTAATATAAAGCTATATGAAATATTTGTCTTCAATAAAACATTTTAATAAAGAACATCTACAAAACACCTTACTTACATCCAGAAAAAAATCATACTTAACAATAAAATTTTCCCCAGATTATTGGGAACAATGCGAAACATTCAATTTCAACACTCTCATTTAATGTCATACATGTATTCCCCAGCCTGTGCAATAAGGAAAGAAAAATAAGTAAAAGGCATTAAAATTTAGAAAATGTACCCATGTATAGATGGTGTAATATTTATGTAGAAAATCCAAAGTAATTAAAACAAAATACTCCTAGAATTAATAAGTAAGTTTCACAAGGTTTCAGGATGCAAGTTCAACATATAATAATCAACTGTGCTTCTATATACTAGCAATGAACAATTGGAAACTGAAGTTAATAAATAACACAATTTACAATAGCCCCAGACATAAAATGCTCAGGTAGAAGTCTAGCAAAACATGTGCAGAATCTATATTCTGAGAAATACAAAACAAAAGAAAACCTAATGAAATAAGATTTTTAGAAGACTGAAATAAATTTACAAACAAAAAAATAATAAAATGGGAGGGTTACCACACCATAATTTTACAATGTATTACACTGTTGCCAGTGCGATATTGGTAGTAAGAAGGTATGTAAATCATTTGAACGGATAGAGTCCAGAAATATGACTGATTTTTAACAAAAAGTACCAAGAAAATTCAATAAGTAAAGGATAATTTTTTCAACAAGTAATGTAGGAAAAACTGAACTTGAAATGAAAAACAATGAACCACAACTTAATTCTCACAACCTATGAGACATTCAATCTAAATGATCAAAAACAGTAAGTTTTAGTAGAAAAATAGGAGAAAAAGCTACATATGATACTATAAGCATAATCCAAAAAGCAAATATTGATAAATTGTACTTCATTAAATTTAAATATTTTACTCTGAGAATGATCCTGTTACAAGAATTGAAAGACAAACTATAGACTGGGAGAAAATGTTTATAAATTGTAAAATAAAAAATAGATCTGTATCTGCATATATAAAGACTCTCAAGCTTCAACACTAATTGACAAACTAGATCTAAAGTTTGTATGGAGAGACAAAAGACCCAGAATAGCCAACTCAACATTGAGTTGAAAATAACATTGGGGGATTGACACCATCTGAATTTGAGACATACTATAAAGCAATAGTCATCAAGACTGTAGTATTGGTGAAAGAATGGACCGATAGATCAATGAAATAGAATAGAGAACCTACATAAATAGAGTTAATATTGGATAAAAGAGCAAATGGAATACAGTAGAGAACAGGTATTCTTTTTAACACAAAATGCTGGAACAACTGGATATACATATGTAAAAAAAAATAATCTAGACACAGACCTTCCACCCTTTATAAGATTAAGGCAAAATATATCATACACAAACATAAAATGCAACCAAAATGCCCTTCAGAAGATGATTGGATAAACAAATAAACTGTGGTTAGTCCAGTCAATGGAATATTATTCAATACTAGAAAGAAATGAGCTGTCAATCCATGAAAAGATACAAAGGAAACTTAAATACATATTACTAATTAAAGGAAACCAATCTGAAAAGGGTACGTACTATATGGCATTCTGGAAAAGGCAAAAACTGAGTCAGTAAAATGATTAGTGATTATCAGGGTTAGTGAAGAGGAGAAAGAGGCAGAACACAAGAAAAATTTAAAATATTCAGTAAGATACCACAATGGTGGATACATGTCATTATATATTTGTCAAAAACCCAAAGACTGTACAACACCAAGAATGAACTCCAAGGTGTATTATGGACTTTGGATGATAATGCTGTGTCTATATAGGTTCATTGATAATAAATATACTTTAATATATAATAAATGTACCACTGTGGTGAGGAGAGGTGGGATGTGTGTGGGACATGTGGTACATGGAAACTCTGTTTTTTCCACTCATTTTTTTTATGTGAATTTAAAACTTCTCTCAAAAATAAAGTTTATAAAAACACAAAAAAATCCTCAACAGTAAAAAAATCTAAAATAGAACACCCCGACTAAAAATGAGTAAAGAACTTGAACAGACACTTCACCAAAGGGAATATCTGGATAATAAACAAGATCCTGAAAAAATGTTCAATATCATTAGCCATTAGGTAAATACAAATAAAATTATGATGAGTTTATCACTATACTTATCAGAGTGTCAAAAAAAATGACAATATGAAATACCAATGAGAATGGAAAGCAACTCCTTATCTTATTGGTAGGAAGGCAAAATGGCACAGCCTCTCTAGAAAACAGCTTGAGAGTTCTAGTAAATATATAGATACTGTAGGACCCCATTAATCCCACTCTTAGATATATTTGCCCTGAAGAAAAGAAAATCTGTTTACACCAAAACCTGAGTACGAACATTTATAGGATGACTATTGAAAAATCGCCCAAAGATGGAAACAATAAAATGTCCTTTAATGAACTAATAAATGAAAAAAATGTGGTAAATACATTCATATGTAAAAAAGAATGAACAACTGATGCTCACAAAACTGTATGAAACTCAAAGGCCAAATACTAGATGAAAAGAAAAAGCTGATAGTAGAAGTTTGTATATTGTATCATTCCATTTATTTAGTGTCCTCAAAAGTACAGGGTTATGAAAAAGATCAGTTGTCAGGAGTTCATTGTTGGGGAAACGTGTGGATACAAACAGATAACAGCAAGTATTCTGGGTTATGGAACTGATTTGTATTCTGTTTTTCATGGTCGTTATATATGCAGTAAAAATCCTGGAACTGTACACCAAAAGAAGTGTAGTTTGCCATATGTTAGCTTAAAAAATAAAAGTCTGTAATTGTGATGAAATTATTACTACCATTCCATGATAGAGAAACTGAGATCCAGTGAAGTGATTTTCCCAAGGGCACAGAACGAGTAAGCATTTGGGATCAGGAAACAATCTGTTATAGTCAGACGCCATGACTTATACTCATGTAGTAGGAGAAAGTGTCATAAATTGTTGTTGAATTATTGCATCAGTCAATGAAGGAAGTGATGAATCAATCACATGTCTAATAACTTTGGAATGGGTTGTCAGCATGTTCATCTAGCTGGCAATAATCCTCCTAAGGACTTTAGTTAAGTAAGTCAAAAGATCCAGGTCAAGTAAGATATATGGCCATTTCTAAAAATTCAAATCCTGATACAATAGCAATAATAGTACTAGTAAAAGTAGAGAAAGTTTGGAGATCCCCAAACTTATTCTATGACTCCTAGAGGCATCTGAAGCTCCCTTAAGCTCTGCCTGGGGGGATGTAGGAAGGTGCCACCAGAGCTCATACTTGTCAATCATTCCCAGTCAGTAGTCAATGAGACATGTGAATTAAAATATGGAAGCTGCACACAGATAGTTTTGAGATATTGTTTTCAAATTAAAAATATATATATATTCATGTGTGTGTGCATATATATAAGTATATCATGCTATATGATTTGCTCCAGATCATAAGAAAAATATTTCCAAAAGATTACATAAATCTAGATTCATTTAGATTATTCTGAAAAAGTGATAGAGCATTAACATAATTAAAGTTCAAATTCTCTTTTGATTACAGATTTTTTTAATCTGTGAATAAATAATGGGGAATCAAATTGAGGAGTATATTAAAACAAATTTAATATCAATGAATTTTTATGGATGTCACCATATTTACTGAGTAAAAGGTGAAAACAAATAGATGATTGCGATTGATACAAATAAAAAGCTAATATAATGATTCATTAAGCCAATTCAAGCATTCATATAGTTCTTATTTAAAATACTCTTTCAATGTTAGATCTAGAAAGCTTTACTAAAGTATGATTAAGAACATCTCAAAAATAACATACATAATACATTGCTCAATAAACTCTCCACTTTTGTTTTCAAATGCTTCCATTTCATTCCCACCTTCATATTTGTTTCTAATCTCTGTATGACAGTCATTTTCTATGTCCAAGCTATAGCTCAAGTGTCAACAAATAATGGGCCTTTTTTTTTTCTGCTAATATCAGAACTCTCAATTTGGCAAAATCCCATTATATCTTGATTGGTGACTCGGTTCCAATGCACACATGGAGGAAAAGTTGAAAGCAACAAATATTCCTTTTCTCTGCTCCCTGAGAGCCTGAGTAAGGGCATTAAACTTAGATTGCAACTAAGACTTTGAGTCTGAAGAAGTTACACAGAGATGCAGGCACGATTAGAGATTATTTGCTGTAGTGCCAGTAGTGTACAGATGAAATCAAACATCCAGTTACCTATCACCGGTCCCTTCGAGCCAGACAGCCCTGCAGTGGGCCTGAAGCAGTGTCTCCTGTTTTCTAGTCTCTTTTCACCTTACTATTCTCCATAACTGGCCCTTCAGAGTTTTCATTAATTCTGTTAGCTATCCAAATACATTCCTTTTTCTGATAAAGTTCACCAAAGCTGGATGCTGTTGCTGGGATCCTAGGATCCTCAATGATGCATCTCTCCTTAAAGAGGCATCCCTAATGATCCTATGAAAAGGATTCACCTCCCCATAACGTTACCTAGAGGCTGCTTCCTCCTCCTCCTTCACCTCCTTCAAGATTTGTCTCTTTCTAGAATTATTCAATGTATATAATTGTGTATGGTCAGTTTCTCCTCAGCTATCAGAAACATAGTCTCTCCAATTAAATATCAACTTCAAGAGCAGAAAGCATAACTGTTTTGTTGTCACATATTACCAGCTCCCAACATGAGTGCCAAGTTTAACATTAACAAACTCTAAATGAATACTTGCTGAAGGATGGATAAGCAAGGACTTTCCCTTTGGCCTATGAGATTATACTATTAATAGCATTAATCAAAACACTGTGAATCTTGAACAATAATAGGTAGTTAAAAGACTAGAATAGAAAGGTAAAGGGACTGCATATATAACAATTTTAGTTTCAATGAAAGATTTCAAGTACTGATGGCATGCTAAGATACACTTTTGGAAAAATAAAATTTAATTATACTACATCCAAGAGTACATTAAAAAATAAAGTCATGAACAGAAAGAAACAGACTGATATTCAATTGATCTCAGGGAAACCAAGTGTTCTCCAAAAACAAAAGGGAAAGAAAGAAATATGGATTAAGTGACTGGCAGATTTGACTAGCAAAAAAGAAAAAAACATTGTATATAAAAAACACAAAAATTAAGGATATGGAAAATTTGGTAACAGTTGCAGATATTTGATAGAAAAATAAAAAGGATTGTATCAAATGCTTGAAAATTCATAGCCAATAGTTTAATGATACTATTTATTAAGAGTCAATGCCTAAAAACATAAAAGAAATTGATTATAGATAACTAGAACAGTTATCAAAGAACTGAATGAGGTACAGTATGTGTTATACTTAGTAAAATTAGAAAATTATATGATGACATTAAATTTAACCATACCAATTGCTTTTTGTGGGAATCAAAGCCTTTTTAAAAAATAATGGCATCTCTGGGGTACCTGACTGACTCAGTTGGTAGCGTGTATAACTCTTCACCTCAGAGTTGTAGGTTCAGGCCTTCAACTGAGTTGGCTATAGAGATTACTTTAAAAAAAAAAAATAAAATCTTAAAATACTAACATCTCCATGTAATCCAAACCATTCATACCATACATTGCCAATTCCCTTTTCTGAATAGAAATTTGAAAAGAAAAACAAAAAAGTAACCAACATTTTTGGACAGCTTTTAACTATTAGTTATTATAATAGTTATTATAATTTAATTATAAGGAAATAATCATAAATATATGCAAGATTTTTTACTATTGACATTTTTTACAGTTATATCTTTATACTAGTGAAAAGTAAAACACACGAAATATCAAAAAAGAACTGAATTAAGATATTTTCATAGAGAGAATTATGAAATCACTAAAATGTCACTTTAAACACTATTCCATTCTGAAGGGAAATATTAGTTGATATATTATTAAGAGCAAAAATATAAAGAAAATAATACATATCAAAATTAAAAATGAAAATAAATAGCTTTATTAGCTAGGTATGTAGGTAAGGATAGAAAGATATTGATGATTCTACTTTCTCTCCAATGAATAATGAAAAAATATTTTTTGATGAAGAAATAAATTAACAACATAAAAAAAACAAAAATAAGGCTAGACAGGGCAATTAAATATATAACATTTGATAGTATTGTGAATAAATACTTTTCTTGGAAATCTGTTCAAGGAATAAATGTGATTATCTAGAAAAGTGGATTGGAGGGTATTGAGGGGTAGAAGCTGCAAAGGAGAATTTTCCAATCTGTTTCACTCTTCTCTCCTCTTTGAAGTGTTTTTAAAAATATATACAGAAGTTGCTCTTATTCTGTCAATGATATGCAAATTCCTGTTCTGGTAGATTTTACAGGTTATAAATCATACTAATAAAAAATAAAATAAATAAACAGAAAGTCTATGTTCTTGCTCTTTACGTGTTTTTCTTTCCCTTACATGGTTTTAGTCATGTAAATATGCTTGTGATTTATCCCACTTTGAAAAGTCATGTCAGTTGAATGTGGATTAAGACAACTAGTAATTTACTCTAGTAACTCACAATTTTCACACATTCTTCAATCATATGCTAAAATGACTCTCAATTTGATTATTTACCCAGAATGTTCTCAATTTTTATTTGAAAAATGATTTTCAATCACTAAAAGGTTTGATGGAGCAATAGTTTTCAACTGGGCAAAACATGGAATTAATCAATGTCTACGACCTCTTCAACCCTCTGGTCTCCAGAGATTTAGTCTGGTTCACCTTCTCAAAGGTGAGCATACCAAAGGTGAGCAGAAGGAAAGCTTTTCCTCTTATAGTTATCTTAAGAATTTTATTAAAAATTACCACTAATTGGACAAGATACTGTCATGATATAATTCAATGATAGCTTCAATCTTTAGGACATTAAGGAATTGGATTCATTCACCATCTTTTATCTTGCTTTTAACCTTTTGCTTCCTCTTCCCTCTTTATCTTCTTGTTTCCCCCTCTATTCTTCTTCCCTTTACCTTTCTCAACCTTTCCCTCTATCTTATTCCTCTTCTTTCTTCTCTATCTTCCATGTTGTCCATGGCTATAACTTATTATCATACACAAAAACTGTTATATCTTTAAAATAGCTTTTGTTGTTAATACCGTTTGTTAAATTAGGGTAATAACATTAAATAAATGCTTGCTGAGGAATCCAATTTAATTATATCACACTATGTTATCAATGTTCTCTTTTTGTGATCTATTAGGCCCGTAAATTATACATACATAAAAAAGAGAAACAGAAAAATCCCTTTTTAATGACAAAATATCAAAAACTAAATATTGATGAAATACAAATATTGAAAATCATAAATGGAAGCTAGAACTAGCAAGTGAATGTTTTGAGTAGAAAAAGATTGGGATCCCTGGGAGGCTCAGCGATTTAGTGCCTGCCTTTGGCGCAGGGCGTGATCCTGGAGTCCTGGGATCAAGTTCTGCATCAGAATCCCTGTATGGAGCCTGCTTCTCCCTTTGCCTGTGTCTCTGCCTCTCTCTCTCCCTGTGTCTCTCATGAATAAATAAATAAAATACTTTAAAAAATTATTGGCATGGCCTTCAAGTATTTCTCATAAATTGCTTATCAATCATAGAAAAAGTGGGAATCCTATAGTGGAGAAACAGTCATTGTCACCTGAATCAAGTAATCAAATGATCATCACCAACATTGGTACAAACCACCATCCCGTCACCCCTGATACAAGGCTCTAACAAAGTCATCCCACTCTGTAGTATTTCTTCCAAACATATATAACCTGGGTTTATTCATTAGAAAAACAGCACATAGACCTCAAACAAGGGAATTTTATAGAATAAATGGTCTGCACTGTTTTTAAAAGTCAAGATCAAAGAAGATAAAGGACTAAAGAATTGTTTCAGAAAAAGAAAAGAATAAATTAGACACAAAAATTACATGCAATGCTTTATCCTAGATAGAATCCTGGAAATAAAAAAATCTATAAAAGGACATTATTAAAGCAATTGATAAAATGTGAATATGGACTGTGCACTAGATAACCAAATTTTATTCATGTTAAATTTTCTGATTGTGATCCGTGTTTTGTGGTATGTAAAATGATGGACAATGTATAGTAGTATTTTTTTACTATTCTTACAATGTTTATACGTTTGATATTGCTATGTAATAAAAGTTATCACAAAAATGACATCTGTAGTCTTGTTTTTCTAAGGAAAATGATGGCTTAGCTTTAAAATTATTACTTTCTAGTACCAGAAAATATTTTTTTTCAGATAGTAGGTATCTTAAATAGATATTATCTTTAAAATAATCAGAATAAATAAAATAAATAAATAGCAATTTTTTTCTCTTAATCCTAAAAAACTTAGTTGAAGTCTTTAACAAGCCAAGTCTTAGTGAAAAACACAATTTAATGATATGGTATCATCTACTCCCAAATGAATTTCCTAACAAAAAATAATTTGTCATTTTAGTAATCAAATAGCTTTAAACTCATGCAGAATGTTCTAGCACTTTAACTTCTTTAATTTGATTTTAAAAAATAAATATGTTCATAAAATCAAATCCATACCAATTCCTATAGTTTGTAGGAATTTAAAATAAGAATCTCCTTGATTATTATAACTAGAATTTCTTTTCTTCAAAAAATAGGTTAGGATTTCAGGGGATACTCATTTTAAAAGCAATTGTACAGTTTAAATGACAAGAGAATTCTCTTTTTCTTTACCTAGAATGTAAGAAAGCATGTTTATACTTTTCGAATCCAAAGTTTGAAGCTAAAAAGAAAATCAAATTTTTGTGGGTGATCTTGAGATATAAAAAGCATAGCTTTCTAATTCAAGCACTGAGTCTCATTTTCCTGAAGGTAGCCAAAGTTATTTAAGGCTTTTTATACTCCTCGCTGAAGCCAAAGGAGTGCCTCCCTGTGAAGGAACATTGATAAGAAAAGGTATCTGTTCCACGAAAGAAAAGGCAAAAATAGATTTAGTCCACAGAGAAAGCTGTGGGCAAAGGCCCAGTGTTAAATAGAATAAAACGGATTTCCATGAGAGGTTTTGGAAGAGAAAAATCAAACTTACTATTTTTTTTTCTTCATGTCATTAGCTTCTAGACTTAAGGCCTGAATATTATTTTAGCTACTGCATTTAACTACTAATCTTTTATGTAGTCTTTTCTAACAAATGAAAACAACAACAACAAAAAAATGAAGTTATATGAAATAGTTTTTTAAATCAGGGCCAGTTTCACATCTATCCAATTTCTGTAGTGGCAGAGGACACTGCACTTAGGTACAATGCTTGATTTAACACTATGATCTGTTTAGAACTTCTTAGTATTTTATGAAAAAATGGGCACTGCATTTTCATTTTGCACTGTGATGCACAAACTATGTTGCTGGTCCTCATTTGTATCCTTTTGTCCCTTATACTAGCAACCACGCCTTGTATTTTCAGTCTTACTCCTGTGAGCAGATATTTAGTTTATTATCAAATAGGTACTTTGTCTACATTAAATTGTAATAAGACAGTTTTTCACCTTTAGCTTTATAAACTTGGTACTTAGCATTTAAGAATTGATTTTCTCCTTAGATTTTTGTGTTGGCTTACTTATTTCTTCTAACTTTTTGTCCTCTCAGGGCAGGGAATTAGCTTTCTGGAAGAATAACAAAGTGAAAGGAAAAAAAAAAAAAATCAAATGCCTGAGAGTGGAGGCATTTGTTTTAAAGAAGAATACATATTAGAGAGAAAAAAACAAGGATCAAGGAATATTCACCCCCAGAACTACAATCCAATAAAATATTACTGAAGCAACCTAACCCTTTATAGCACTTCAGATACTTGGGGATGAACTAGGTTGTGAGGATTGAGTTTGTACTGAATATTGGAGAGAACTACAAATGATTCCCTAATCCTAGGAGTAAAGACTTTTTAAATCTTGTAAGATGGTACACACGTTCATATGGAGATGCTCATAAGGACTGAATTCAGTCATTGGGTTAATCTGAGGTACTTGTGACATCACTGATCTTAGTCTAGCTCCCAATAATGGAATAGGCCTAAAAGTGTCCATCATGCCTTTATCATCTCTGCCTATTTTTCATATAGATTTCCCACATTGTTAAAGATCACTATTGTCAAAGAGGATATTACATTCCTATGTAACTTGAAAATAATTACATGTAAGGTAAAATTTTTAGGGAAAGGTAGCTCAGTGAATAGTTTTCAATTAAAGCAAGCATATTAGGCTTTGCTGTTAATACAAAGGAAAATGGAATCAGATGGACACGTACTAAATTCAAGATGCAATTTTTTGCATGTGATTTTATGTATTTGGTTTGCATATATAATATATATAATATTTATATCATATATAATGGTTTACATATACACACACACAAGCACATCATGTACATATATATATAATGGTATGTATATACACAATTGTTTTTTAAGGACAAAGAAATCTCCAAATAGTGTATCTATTATCGAGTAAGATGGAAGAGTTCTAACAATGCAGCTAATCTCAGGGTACAAATGGAAAATGTGCCTTTCTTTGGAATTTAAGTTTTACAAATATATATTTTATGGAATTTTCTTGTAAAATAATAAATTTGTTTAGAGGATCATATAAATATGAGGATTAAAAGATTTATATTTCTTAAATTAAATAAGAATTCTATTATGTAAAAGAGTTTTGGCAGAGGGTTGAGTTTGTACCTCTTGCATAATCATAAGAAGTTTGCCCTTGTAGGAAAATATGAGTTGAGGAAGATCAATTTTTAAAGAGACAAGCATTTTGTATCTTCTTTAATTGATTAAAGGTACTACTTAGGAGACTGTTTATAAATAAAATACACAGGAAGGACAAAGTTATCTGCATTATCTTCTTCCTAGAGTTTCTTGATACTTCACCACCAAGACATTTTTTGACTGCTTAAAAATATTGTTTGTTTAGTGTAATACTCTATAGCTCCAGTAAGTTAGAGAAAGACAAATAGCATATGACTTCACTCAGATGTGGAATTTTAGAAACAAGACAGGTGAACAGAGGGGAAAAAAGAGAGGAAAGCCAAAAAAATAGATTTTTTTTTTTTAAGATTTTATTTACTTACTTGAGAGAAAGAATGCAAGGCGAGTAAGGGCAGAGGAAGAGTCTTAAGCAGACTCCATGCTCAGTGTGCAGCCTGATGTGGGGCATGATCTTATGACCCTAAGATCAAGGCCTAAGCTGAAACTGAGTCAGACACTTAACCAACTGCACCACCCAGAGGCCCCTGGAAACAGATTCTTAGCTGTAGAGAACAAACTGATGGTTACCAGAGGGGAGGTTAAATCCAGAACAAATTGGATTTAAATAGATGATGGGTATTAAGGAGGGCATTTGTGATGAGCACTGAGTATTGTATGTAAGTAATGAATCACTAAATTCTATATCTGAAACTAATATTCCATTGTATGTTAACTAACTGAAATTTAAATTAAAACTTGGAAGAAAAAATATAAAGTACAATTGCAAGAAGGCATATATATATTATATTATATTATATTATATTATATTATATTATATTATATTAATGTATATTGCTTGGTTCTCCATTTTGCAATACTGAACTTGGATTACTGTTTATTTTAATTTTCCATTTGCTGTATAAATATTATGCATACCTTCCACACATCCAACATAGAAGCTGATATCTTAAGGGTTAAGTGGGAAGCCAGGTTAAATTTATTAATGAAAACAATTTTAAAATATAGATATATAGGGCAGCCTGGGTGGCTCAGTGGTTTAGTGCTGCCTTCGGCCCGGGGTATGATCCTAGAGTCCAGGGTTCGAGTCCCATGTCGGGCTCCCTGCATGGAGCCTGTTTCTCCCTCTGCCTGTGTCTCTGCCTCTCTCTCTCTCTCTCTGTCTCTCACTAATAAATAAATAAAATCTTTATATATATATATATATATATATATATATATATATATATACAGATAGATATATCTATCTTGTTACTCATAACACTATTTTAATGAACAAAATACAGAATATTTAGTGATAACAAGAGATATGCATGCTCATTTTCAATTTAAAAGACAGTAGCATGATAAAAAAATTTTAAATATGAATCAGTTCCTCCAGCCTAGAAGCTTGATTTGTCATATTTCACATAAAAAAGTAATACTCTACAAGGGCCACTCACCTCCAGCCCTAATGGTGATATCCTTTCCCATCATAGCTGTGTAACTTTTCAAGAGAAAGAACAAGGATTAGCCCTCAAAATCATATATGCATTTGGTCACATATAAGTTATTCACTTTGCAGTTTACATGATTAGACATCTTGTAAAAAAGAGTTAACATACTTGTCATGTGTAATTATATAGGAGAGCATGAAGTCAAGAAAACTTCAAACTCTCTTTAAGATACCAACATCACCAAAACAATGATGTAGAAGAAGTCTTTCACAGCCAGACATTGCCCCATCAATCAGTTTGCAGTCAGGAGAAAAATTGACTTTGTCATGATATGGTTCTTAAAGAAAAAGTAATAAATTCTATACAAATGGCAATCTGGCAGTGTGGCTAATTTATTCATTATCCACCCTAGAAAAATAATTAAGTCATGCTTTCTTTCCTGGTGCTTCATTACAGTTTAGTGTGCCCTACCCCTTCCCCCAACTTTTTTTTTTTTTTTGAGCCGTCAGTGAGAGTGCTTATTAAAATAAATTAGCTGCAAAACTTTTAACTCTGTCTTAAAGAAAAAACTAATCCACTTTTCTAGTGGAAGTAACATTGATTAAATAAACCCAGTTCCATGCAGAGCAGATTAATTCCTTTAGCCACAGTTTCCAACCTTAAGTGATGTTGTATCTGTATTAGTTTGAACAGTGTGTAATAAGCTGTAAATTTATAATTGGTATTAACCTCATTTAGTGTATCTTTCTTTTCTCTTATGGCTGAAATTCCTGATTAAAAAAGGGTAAATAAGACTGCTGAAAATGTATATATTCAGTGGAACAGTCATGTATATGATATATATATATTTATTTAATGAACTCATTTTTTTTTACACAACCTACATTGATTAATCCTACCACAAAATAATTTCAGATATTTGTGAGACTCCATGTTGTTATCCATATTTAAATTAGACGTTCTCAGAAAATCCAATAGGTAGCATTACAAAATTTGGACAGAATGATAATGGCTTTTTTTTCCTTTTGACCTTTGAGATATCTTTTTTAGTTGCGTGTGTTGATTGCATCCATATCTACCAAAATATATTTCCACTTTCTCATCATTTAAAAAAAGCAATAGGGTGGCTTATTTGCATTTATGTCTGCCCTCAATCCCTTTTGTACTTGCATGCTGTTCTCTATCAGGAAATAAAATGTATTGCTTCACCCTTTAAATTTGGGTTTTCCATGTAATTCTCTTTGTACAAGTAGAATACAAGTAGAAATGGCACTATATAATTTCTACGCCAAGAAAGTTTCTGTTTTTATCTTCCTGGGATTCCAGGCTAGAGTTCTAAATGAGTTAGTCTCAGCCTAGAAGTTTTCCCATGTCAGCCTCTAGTCACTCAATTCCCTACAGCTAAGGGTGAAGCCCACCTGTGGGGGAAGCCATTCTGCATCTTTAGCCCCAGCTGAGCACCTAAGTGAAGGGAGTTGTGTGTGTGATCTCAACCAGTGGGATGTGGAAAAAAGGAGCTGAGTAGGCAACCTACAACGTAGCACCTATATACCTCTATTCAGTCACTAATCTAGGGCTTGTAAAGAAGCAATAGACAACAGATGATGGCAATTTCTTGTTTAAAATATGAAAAACAAAAAGGAAATGCATCTCTAATATTCTAGAGTTAAACTGTATTTAAGATTTCAACTTTCCAGAATCGTTCATTGTCTCTTTCTCCTCTAAACTCCCATTTTGGATATTGACTCCTTATATATCCATAAATAATTTCACTAGTCAGTTTCATTATCAACTTAATAGTAAGATTTCAGACATTAGACTGCATGGTTCAGTCGACTCTTGACTTTGGCTCAGGTCATGATCTCAGGGTCCTGGGATTGACCCCCACATCGGCCCAGTGATTGCTTAGCCAGGAGTCTGCTTGGAATTCTCTCTCTCTTCCCCCCTTCTCTTTTTGCCCTTTCTCCTACTGGTGCTCTCTATCTCTATTTCAAATAAATAAATACATCCTTAAAAAAAAGGCCAGATATTAACAATTTCTGGTCTCAGAATACACAAATGTTATGGGTTATAGTTCTGATGTTCATTGAATCAAACCCAAAGGGATATTTTAAGGAGAAAATGTGTTTCACAGTAAGGAGTGTTTGGCAATGGGAAATTACACGCATTCATTTGTGAAGAGATAAAAGTGGTTCAAGTTTGTATATTTAAAAGATCCACAAACCGTCCTTTACTCTGCCTCCAGAGTGATGCATATAATTTGCAATTTCACCATTGTACCTCTGTGTTTCAAACTGTTTAATGAATCACTATGTGTAAGTGATAAGGGTGCCTTCCACGACATGCCATTCAAGGTCCTCTTAATCAATCCCTTACACATTCCTCTAGCATCATCTCTTTCTACTTCCTATTTTATATTCTATCAATTCAATTCTTACGTATCTAGGTAGCCTACCTGGACATATGAATGTTGCTCCTTTGCTTTTGTTTCATTTGTTCTATTTGGAATGCTCCTTCTTTCCTTCTGTATCTTCTTAATTTTTACTAATGCCTTAAGACTCAGTTCAGGCATTGCCTCTTCCCTGCAACTTCCAAGATGCCAGTATTCCCCAGTCTGGCCCTCCTCTTGTATATGGACAGCATGCAGTGCATATCTGTACCCTAGTACTTACCGTGGAGTATTAAAATTATGTGTTCACATGCCATTCTCTCTTACTTATAGAACAAAAAAAAATAAATTGCATAATACTTGAAAATTCAGGATAAGGTGGTTCATAGGACCAAGCGACTGAAGTTCAGTGATACAACATTTCCCTACAGCGTTTGTTATCTGATATGCATAACAACTTTATTTAAATTTTCTATTGAAATTTAAGTAGCATAACTATAGTGTTAATACCATAAATCTGTCATATTTCAGTTCCTTGCCAGTTCACTAATGGCTCATTTTGAATACCAGCTAATATTGATACAGTTATTTAGAAAAATAAAGGTGCTTTTCTATTTTTCAAGATCTTGGGTTGGAATCAATGTGATGTTTGACTTCTCAGTTTACAACTCTAATGAATTATTGAGATTTGTTCATTGGGAATGAGAGGCTGTCGAAAATCTGATTCCTAAAGATCTAATTATTGATCTTTACTATCCTAAATAGCCACATATCTATTATTGAGATCTGGTTCTACATTTAAGATATGTCTAGAAGAGAGTGGGAGATAATGATATATGCAAATTGGCAAATGGACATTATTTAAGTGGTTTATTTTTGTTTTTTGTTTTTTTAGAGAGAGAGCAAGGGAGAGAGACAGAGAGAGCACACAAGAAGGTGGAGGGGGAGAAGCCAACTCCCAGCTGATCAGGAAGCCCAATATGAGGCTCCATCCCAGGACCCTGGGATCACAACCTGAGCCGAAGGCAGACACTTAACTGACTGAGCCACCCAGGTCTCTGTATCTAAGCAGTTTTAATACTACTGTCTAGTCAATCACAGCATACACTGCTGACATCAAAACTGAAAGATTATGTCAGTGTGACTTCATCATTTTATAGAGCTATTTCAGCTTTGAAGTTCTGGTTTGAAATGACAAATTGAGTCCATATATTTAGCTTGGTTTTGGTGAAACCCCAAAAACACTATTGTCAAAAGATCTAATTAAAATGTGCATGTGCGTGCATTCACATATGTATGTTATCACACGGATGAAGAGGATAGGAAAGGATATCACAGCAAATTTCTGAATTCTGCAAAACAGATGGTTGAATGGTAACTGACTTGGTACAACTCAGGAAGTTACATGCCCATCCAGCACAAGAGAATATTTAAAAAGAACCTAAATGACAGAGTAAAATCCTCAAGATGCCTCAGAACTCACATACAACATACCCATGGCAACAGGAATGGAGTAGAAAGCGTTAAAATTAAGACTGGTTAAGTACTGGTTAGAAAATATTTTGGGTTCCAAATGCCTTTCCCACGCTCATGGCCCTGGGTCTCTTCCCCACACCCACCTCCCTCACACTCTTGGTGTGGATGTTCATCCCTGGGGGTGGAATGAATAAAGAGCCTCTTCTGGGAAACACTGAACACAGATTATTTTGTGTCATTAGTCTGTCTTTACCATGGGTTGATTCAACTTCTCCTCTCTCTTCCATGATCCTCTGTGTTGGGTAACCTGAAGAGAGTGTCAGAGAAATTTTTGTTTTGGCTTCTCCTGAGAGCTAGATATGGCTCATGAAGATGTCAGAGGTGGAAAACAGAAGCTCGCTGACTCCCACTGTGCTATGGGACATCCAGTTCCTGGCCCATACTGAAGCCCTGCCTAATGTCCTAATTATGAGGAGCCCCTATGTCTCAAATAACCCATTCTTTTTCCACTGAATTATGCAGAAACGACCCCTATAAGCTTTCAGAAAACCTGGAATGTGTGCCAGATACTCTGTTCAACTCATGTTTGCTGGGAGCCTTCAATCAATATCAACAATTTAAACTTTCTTTGAATAAGGAAGTATATGTTCAGTACTTGGTTTTACAAAACTAAACAATATGTGGTTGGAAGTAAACGTGCATGAGAAATACAAATTAGAAGAAAGTCAAGGAGAATGATTAACATAAAAGATAGTAGAAATATAATCAAGAGAAGGGAGGGATGCTAAGAAGCTAACAGTTTTCTACTTTTTAAGATCTCAATTTAAGGATACAAGCATATTTATTGTTATTATTATTTAACCTATATAGAAGTGGTATATACTCTTCTGCATTTTTCAATAAAAGCATAGTCCCCATTTCTTAATGAATCAAAAGTACATATTTCTTGAGCATTATGTCTAAGCATTGTATTATTAATAAGGTAGATAATGTTTTCATAAAAGATTAAAACATTAATGAAACACTAAAATGCTAATGCTGGGATCTGAATTTTATAGTAAAAATTTAATAACAAAATTTTCTCTCACGTTTTTCTCCTTGTAAAGGTGATTGTAAGATTTCTTTTAAGAATTTATGGTTAAAAAAAAAAAGGAATTTATGGTTTGAAGGTGCCTGGGTGGCACAGTCAGTTAAGCATCTGCTTTCAGTTCAGGTCATGATCTCATGGGTCCTGGGATCTAGCCCTGCATCCAGCAGGGATTTTGCTTTTTTCTCTCTCCCTCTGCCCTTCACCTCTACTCATGCATTCTCTTCCTCTCTCTCTCTCTCTCTCTCAGATAAATAAATAAAATCCTCTTTTAAAAAAATCTAAAGTTTGTTAGGAGTTATGGAATAAACCATTCTGAATGCCACACAAATGACTGTTTGGAAAGTGGCTACAAATAGGAGTCTTGTAAGTCAAAACTGATTTGTTCCTAAAAATAGTTTTATTAAAGGAAGTTGATTTTTTAAAATTTTTATCTTGATGTAGATTTTGTTAAAATAAACAAGCTCAGAATAGTTTTACCCTTACAGAAAACCTGTAAAGTTAGCACAGAAAATTCCCATATAGTCACATGCAATTTATCCTATACTAACATCTTACCTTTGTGTGGTACATTTGTCATAATCAATGAACCAATATTGCTATATTATTATAAACTAATGTAGATATTCCTTCAGATTTCTGTAGTTCTTATCTAATGTCTTTTTTTTTCTATTCCAAGATACCACAGTACATTTAGCTATCATGTCTCCTTAGGGTCCCCTGAGCTATAATAGTTTCTCAGAACTTCCTGGTTTTCAATGACCTTGATAGTTTTCAGAGTACTTGTTAAGTATTTTGTAGGATGGCCTTCTATTGGGATTTTTCTGATGCTTTTCTTATGATTAGACAGGTTTTATATTTTGTTTTCTTTTGTTTTTTGGAAGAAGACAAATTGAGATAGAGCCATTCTTTTCAATTCATATCAAGGATGTGTATTATCAACGTAATCACTATTGATGTCAACTGCTATCACTTAGTTGAGGTCATGCAAGTCACTTTTCACCACAATTAAGTTTTGTTTTTTTTCCTCTTCTCTTCAGTCTGTACTTTTTGGAAGTAAATCACTATGTGAAGCATATATTTAGGGAGTAGAGAGTCATTCTCTACATCCTTGAGCACACAGTATCTACATAGATTTGTAATACTTCTACACAGTAGATTTGTCTATTCTCCCTTTTTAAATCCAACCATTTATTTATATTAGTATGGCCTCCTACTTATGTATTCTATACTTTAGGTTATAATGCAATGTCCTTTATTTTGTTATCCAGTGGGAGTTCTTGTGGTTGGTTTTATGTCTCTTTTATATAGCACTATTATATTTTTGTAGAATACTTCCTTTCTTCCATCCTTTAGCACTAGAAGATCTTCCCACATCTTATATAATTCCTGCCTTATTCCTAATATTAGTTATTTTCCCAAGAATTCCTGGTTCCTTGTATTGGAGCATGTTATTAGAAACCAAGATCTGATCACTAGGTGTGCTCATCACTAATGGAGTGTCCATACTTCAGGGACTCTGAGCTGATGCAGAAGGGAAATATATGTGGGTATGATAACATATGCATTTATGCCTATCTATAAATATTTTAATATAATCCTATGTGTATCTATATTAAACAAATCATGAGTTCATACTAATTTCTCCATCTCTAAATCCATTAACTCATGGAACAATCTAGTCTTTCCTCCCTTACTTATCTGTAAGCTCCCACTCTAATGGTGATAAACCTGGTTCTTATCACCACCATCCACTTACTTCCACTTACATGTGTATTTTGATTTAAAGTTGTTAACCCATATCCTCATGGACAAGAACTTTATCAACTAGAATACAGTTCATATGTATAGTTTGTTGTTGTTTTTGCCATTGGTCTTAAAGAGTTCACTAATCTCCCAAAGTGATAGTTACATTTTTGACCAAGCAACTAATGCTTCATCTTTAATGGAAATAATCCGTAATGTACTAACTAATAAATCAGTCAGTCAGCTTTAAATGATTAGCAAACAGGGAAAAGTTTTTTATAAGTATAAAGAGTGCAAAGGGTTAATAGGTTTCGTGAGAAGATTTAAAGGTCTCAAGAAGGAGATAGTTCTCTAGAGCAGAAGCAAGGCTGTATGTGAGGAGCAATGCTGTTTTAGGATCTTAGTATGCTGTTAAGTTTCAAAAATAGGTAATATTTTTATAAATAAAAAAATATCTAATAATGTAACCTGGGTTTAACTACTAAAATTTTCTAAGGGTTACTCAACATAAGTAAAATTATGTGTTGATAACTAAATTACTATAAGTTTATGTTGGTCATACATGTCCTTCTCACTCATCTGAAATTCTCTTCACCAAAAAATTAAAAAAAAAGATTAAAAAATAATATTTGAGTATATATATCTCTGTGGTATTATGTCTGCTTGTTTATTTTTTTTAAATTCAATTAAGAAAAGAAGTCAATTTGTTAACAAAATAAGTTTAGAGTCCTAGCAGAAGGGATTACCATAAACAACTTTTTTCTACTTGCCACTTCAACCCCAACCTTAATCACTATCACATCTACTTCATTTAAAAGTAAAAGTAAAAGCAAAAAAGTAATGTCTTGAGAAGTTGATATGCTGAATAAAAGATAAAATTGAAAGAAGAGTGTATCAAATTTCCTTTTATTACCACCAGAATATCTTGGAATTACATAAACTACAAAAACTGATCCTATAATTTGGTCTCACAAGTTTGCTTTTGACATTTGAAGATAATTCAAAGAGAGAATGAGAAAAAGCCTTAAGCATAAATTAAAAAGTAAAAATGACTCATTTGGATAATGCAACCATTCAATTAAAAAATAAGCCTATGAATATAAATACTAAGAGTTTTAAGGCAAAAAAGCCCAAAAAACAACAACCAAAAAACTTCTTAGTCACTTCTATTCACTGTTAAAATATTCCTCCCATTGAATTCTAACTTATTACTTCCCTATAAATAAAGATTTGCTTTTCTCTCCTTTATATCTCCGTCTCTCTCCTATAAATTATTTGTAGCTATATTTAAATGGGAAATCTACAGATGTAAATATTAAAGGATATTTAGTTATAAATTTAGAAAATCATTTTAATCAATATCTGAACTTTGGGAAAAAATGGTAATTCATATGGTTGTCAGGTACTTTCTACTGGAGTTCCATAAATTCGGGGCTATATCTTGAGTATACCTGCAATTCAGCTACCATTTTATATAGTAAGGATTTAATATCTATTATTTGTTTGAAATATTTATTTATTTAGCAAAGTGATAATTTGAACATTCTTGACATTCTTGAAGATTCCACATATGTCTTCATATATCTAACATTCTTTCACTCAGTTTAGAATCAAATATAAATCTGGATTGAATAACTCTTCACTTAGCATTACAAATTTATCAATATAGCAATAGCTTAAATGCATGTATCTAGTTTTATGAAAAATTTAAAAGAGTTGGCAATTCAGAAATATTTATAAATATTTCCTATAAATTTCAACATTAAATATGTAACACTAGTCAATGCTAGAACTCAGTAATATTTTTACATTTTGTGTTTTGACAATTTTAACCTAAAAAAGAAGAGAAAACTATAAACAAGATGAAGAGTGGTTTAGGTCTAGGGAAATTAAACCTGGACACCTTGATGAAAGTGGAACAGTTTGCTTTTGTGTAAAATAAAGTATTAGTTCTTTCTGCCCTGGAATAGTAAATGGAGACATTAATTAGACTAAAAGAGAAATTGTACTGCACAAAGAAAGATATAAGCTGATGATTATGGATACTTAATATAGTAAAGGTATATCTCTTGGAGGAAGCAAATTAAACAAATGGGGATGTTAACATATAGTTGAGTAGAACAGAGAAAAAGTAAAGAGCATATATTTTTAAGATGAAGATGGCATTTATCATATTGCTTTGGCTTTTTGGGAAACAGTTCTCCAAATTGACTCATGCATAGATAGGAAAACAAACAAACAAAAAATATCATGTAGGGCTCCCCCTGCAAGCTCCCAGTCCCAATTTGAGGACTAATCAGTTTACAACCTCCAATGGGCCACCAGGAGAACCAAGTTTTCACAGAAAAACCAGTCTTTGTTCTCCTGGTAAGGATGCTGATAGTCACTCTTCTCTTGCCCTTCATCTTCATCTGCAAAATGAGAACTAAACATGGTTCACTGCCCTTCTTAGGATTCTCTAGAGAAGTAATCATTGAAAGCTGAATAGTATAGCAGGGTATTTTAAGAATTGGTGTCAGGTGTTGAATCCGATCACTTTCACTTTTTAAACAAAATAATTATCTCTTTGCTCTACCTTTTACCTTTTCATTATTATTGTTGTTAAATACACATCAGTTCATATTAATGAAAACTTTCTGAATGAGTTTTATCTGTGGAATACATCACAACAATAATCAAGTTCAAACTCTTACATTTTACAACTGAAAGACAAGAGACTAAATGATGTGTGTAAAGCCAAGTAGCGGTTTAGAAGAAACCTAAGAACAGAAACTTAGTGTTCCTAACTTCTAATCAAGAATTTTTCACCTATTTAAATGCTATAAGGCAAATCTTCACTATATGGCATGTACCAAAATCTGAGAAGAGCAGCACACAAGGTAGAGAGGTTCCTTTCTCTCATTGAGCACACATTCTACAATAGATAAAGAAAGCAAAGCACCAGTATGTCAAAATATTTAAAAATTATAAGTCAGTGTTAAATAAAATATGCTCTGTCCTTTTGCTTTGCCAAATATCTCCTCATAACAAGAGGTAGGCCGGTTCTGAATTTAGAATTATTGGATTGTTGAGTTCCAGCTGAAACTATGGTGGTTGCCTGCTGAGTCAGCACCCAGCTTTGGTCTCCAGCTCTCAAACTTCCCACACACAAGTTCCCCTACTCCACCTCTTCTCTAAAACTTCCTTCTCTACCACACCCTGATGTTTCTTTAATGCATATATGTGGACATTACAAACCACATTCTCAAGCCTCATGCACACACACACTTTCTTCCCACAACTCTGAGTTTAGGGGTCCATCTTCAGGACAAGAAAACTTCTGGCATAAGAGCAGGAAATTCTAGAGCTGCTAGGTACCCAGAATATAGTCAGAGGATAAGAAAACCTCAAATTGTAGTCAGATCCCCTTGGTCCTACAGGCTTCTCAATTTATGCAAAAAAAGGACATATTTGGGAAGACCAGGATGAAGCCTTCTAAAGCATAGGTCCAGTGTAGAGACCTGAGTCAAAAGGTGGTACTGGGCTTGGAGACAGATGAAAAAACAAAATCATTACCTAAAAACAAAAACAGACACAAAAAAATCCATAAAACAGTATAAAACAAAACAAAAACTCTGTAATAGTGTGATTAAGTAAGAACTACATAATATAAAATGATGGGCACAGAGAGTGGAATTTACCTTAAACTCAGTGGTCAGGAAAGCTTCCACAGCAAACTAACAGTTGAGAGACATATGAGGAGTTAAATAAGTAAAAGATGGGACATAAGGGAAAGGGAGATTTCTCCAGGTAGAGAAAATAGTCTATGAAAAGAAAAAACAAACAAGCAAAAATAGTTTATGGAAAGGAGGGGAGAGGAAATTATCTTCCCTCTTTGAAATAATTAATTTGAAGTTTACGAAACTTGTCATGATATATAAAGGGTTTTCCTTACCGAACATGAGTGGGGCCAAAGAACAAAGAGATGCTTTTTATTTTAAGGTTTATTGATTTATTTGGGAGAGAGAGACAAAGGGAGAGATGGGGCAGAGAGAAAGGGGGGAGAGAAACTTAGACTGTGCTAAGTGCGGAGCCCAATGCTGGACTCCATCTCATGACCTTAAGATCATGACTTGAGCCGAAACGGAGTCGGATGCTTAACTGACCGCTTCACCCATGCACCCCCAAAGTGATTCCTGAAATAAAATTCCATATATATATACAGGGGCACCTGGGTGGCTCAGATGGTTAAGCATCTACCTTCGGCTCAGGTCATCATCTCCAGGTCCTGGCTGGGATGGAGCCGCATTTGGGGCTCCCTGCTTAGCAGGGAGTCTGCTTCTGCTTCTCCCTCCGCCCCTCCTCATGCTTGTGCTCTCTCTCTCTCTCTCTCAGAGGAATAAACAAAATCTTAAAAAAAAAAAATCCAAGATTAAGATCTGCAAACAGTTGACTTTAAGTAAAGATTACCTTTAATAATTTGGGTGCGCCTCATTCCATCAACTCAAGGGCTTAGACAGAAACAGGTTTCCCAGACAAGGAACTCTGCTCAATATCAACTAATACTATCAACTCTTGCCTGAATTTCTAGCCTGCTAGCCTATCCTACAAATCTCAGATTTGCCAGCCCCTAAAACTGTATGAGCCAACTCTCAGGAGGATTTTGACTGATAAATCAGAAAAAACAATCTGATTTCCTGTTGCGTTTCTTCCTAGTTCTTAGAGTAGGATCACTGACCCCTGTCAGATTGAGTATACTTTCTCATAGTTTTTGAATAATTCATGAGAGATTCAAGAGGGAGGTACTAGCCTTTCTGCTTTTACCACAAGGAGATATCAAGAAATTAGTCAGAAACCTAGAGATATGACAGCATTTGCCCTCAAAATCTATACACCCAGTCATAGTGAAAAAGAGCCAAAAGCCCTTTGGAACTCATATTCAAATTAGAATCAAAGAGAATGTTCTGGCACATGAAATTGTTATCTTCAGTTTTAAGACCTCGGCATACTGGATTTTTGTTGTTTAGACACCTCCAATAGCTTTCACAGCAATCTTTTAGAAATATGACAAATGTCTCTATAACTGGAAGCTGTAAAATCAACATACAGGCAAATTACCAGTTTGTAAAGAAAAAAATATTATAGAGCAGCTGTGTTTCAAGAATCTATAAGAGAAAAGGACAGCTCTAAATAACTTGGAATTTAAAAAAAATCTGATTAATGAACATAGTAATTTGGTTATGTTTTAATACTTGGACTAACACAGATCTATCTATCATCTATCTATCTATCATCTATCTATCTATCTATCTATCTATCTATCTATCTATCATCTATCTATCCACACTAACATATACACATGAAGATATAGTTATGTCCTCATTCCCTCATTCCAGAATTATTAGGTAGCAAAACAAGTTTTACATACTTAAGATAGTTATGATCTTCATATATTACTATTAAAATACAATTAAGTAAACAAAGAGTTGGAAAGGAGGAAAAAGTCTAATAGGCTAACCATCAAAATTAACAAAGATACCATAATTAAATTTCAAATTTGACTCAGCATCTTAGAATAAATTACAAATTTAGTGTATCTTAGTTTTAGCAAATTTTGATAGAAGGATCCTTCTAAATATTCACATTCAACAAAGGCTAAGGATAACATTTTAATATGAAGGCTATGCAAGTTAACTTAAGAAATAGTAAGAAAATTCAGATAATTGACAATAATAAAATAATGCCCAAATGACTCTGGCAACCAACAACACAGTGTTAATAACTATGGCAGGTAGTCTGTAGCATGGCATCACAATGATCATTATGTCTTGGCTTCCACTCTTGTGTTGCCCCTACTCTTCAGTGTCAGAAAGACCCGTGGCCATGGCCACAGCAAAGGATGTCACTTTAATGATTAGATTACATGAAATTGTAACTTCCTGCTTATTAGAGACTAGCTCTATTCCTTCTCAGAGAGCATGCTTTGATGAAGCAAGCAGCCATGTTGGACAGGCCCATATCCTAAAAATTGAGGGTAGTCTGTGGCAATAGCTGGCCATTATTATATCTTTAAAATATAAAATGACTAGATGTTTCATCTCTATCTTATATTGCTGACAACAGTTGCTGTTAATGTATTTTCAACGTCCTTATATGAGGCTGTACTTTTTACATCTATCTATTATTAAAACACTATTAAACCATACACACTTTCAATTTATTTTATTTTTTTTAATTTTATTTCACACTACACAGCAATCTACTCTTTTAGAAACATTTTTATCTAAGTCATGCCATAGGCAAATGCACCCTTAAATTCCTCAATCCATCATCATTCTTTCTCCTATCAATCAAACCTAGATCTTGTAATCTTCCTGTGGGTATCTCAATATATTTTTGCAGGCCAAACACACTATGTGCCAGACACTGATTAGAATTAGATGTGCCCTTGAGAAATTACAGTATATGTGGAAAACCAGAAATGTAGAAGATAAATTACATTAAGATTTATAATGTCCACA
Source organism: Canis lupus dingo (assembly GCF_003254725.2). Lineage (NCBI taxonomy): Eukaryota > Metazoa > Chordata > Mammalia > Carnivora > Canidae > Canis > Canis lupus. The sequence continues at coordinate 67,071,195 of NC_064248.1, read as the reverse complement.
ATGTTTAATCATAGTTAATATTTGACTCAATAAATTCTTAATTTAATACTTCTGCATGTCTACATATTATTAATATTGATACATATTTTAGATACTTGGCTGTCCTTATCAAAATAGGGAACCTACTTTAGCCTATACATGAGACAGACAGGAGTCCTTTCATAATGGTAAAGCAAGAAGTACTTCAATAAAAATAGACATGATATAAGATTACAGAGTCTCTAGTTAATAAAATTAATTATATAACTTGAGAATTGGGAAAAATAAGAAAAAAGATGGCTTTACAGTCAATATAGTGGTATGCTAACTACAAAACACTACTGAATAGTCTATTACACTGGACATGACTCCAGAACTGACAATGTCCAATTTGTGAAAGGTTGTTCCCTGAAAGCAGAAGTGCAGCTTCTGTAGCAAAAAGTAATAATAAAAAATACTATATGTGACAAAAATCTATTGCAAATATCATGTATTAGTCTATTTAAACAATTTTGGTCCCTTGATTTAATTGATTGTGAAATAGTGATTCCCAGGTGAGGTTATGGTTAAGGATAAGAAGAAGAAGAAGAAGAAAAAAAAAACTGTTTTAAATTAAGAGGTCAGAACTAGCTTCATTGAAAGAGTGATACTTAAGGAGAAGCCAATGTACATATTTTCAGAAAATTGTCCTAGCCAAAAGAAACACCCTGTGAGGAAGCTCCGAGGTAGGAATAAACTTCATTCACTGCAAGTATAATTTAAAAAGCCAGTGTTACAGAAGACTAAAAAAGGGAAGAGTGATAGAAGATGAAGATAATAAGGAGTAGAATCCTGTATCCTCTCAGGCTGCTACAAGAACTTGCGAACTCTTTCTGAGTAAGATGAAAAATGACTGAAAGTTTTTGATCAGAGGTGACCTTTTTTCCTAATAAGCACAAAAATGCTGTATGAGATAATGGCAACCTTGAGAGGGTCAAAGATAGAAGAAAGACCCTAGCTTGAAAGCTATTGTAGTAATTCTGTCTAGAAAAGAGGTTAAGATATTTTGGAAACATTGGATGGCTAATCTATACCATGGATAAATATTATGGATATATTTTGAAGGTAAAACTAGAATTTACTAGTGGATTAGATGCAAAGAATAAAAGAATCGAGCATGACTCCAAGATTTTGTCGAGCTACTGGAAGAAAAGCATTGCTTTTACCTGTAAGACAAATGCCTATATTTGTAAGTGATGATTAGTAATTCAAATTAACTGAGAAGACAATTGCAAGTCGAGATATGCAAGAAGTGTAGACTTTGGTTTCTAGCCTTAGCAGAGTATTTGGTATCAGACTTGCCCTGATATGCAAACTATATAAAAATGGACAAAAGATGTGGATCTGTTTTCAGGCATCAGAGAACTATGATCCATGAGAAAAGTATAACTATTTTGAACCTTATGTTCACCCAAACTTTCTGCCTGAGGGTATGTTCTGAATTATAGCCTAATAAGATCACAGTCTTGCTGAACAGAGAAGGTAAAATCAAGGTTTGCTAAAGTAGCCAAAATTTGTGGAACATGTTACTGAAAAGTAGGGAGATGCATAGAAGGCAGACAAAGAAATATGCAGAGGGATTCCCTGGTGCTATTTGTCTGAGGGCTGTGTTGCACATGCTTAGTGTAAGACTCCAGTGAGGTCTAATAAAGAGCAGCTGCTAAGGGGCTGAGATCAGAACAAAGATTTCAGAGGTCATGACATACTGAAGAAAATGATGGAAATCTTACCTTGCCAATGAGAATTAGATCTACCGAGGCAGCTGATCACTCACTCAAAGTTCCAAAAGGCCATGTCATCAAATTAGTACAATGTTCTTGATTGAAGACAAAACACAGAATTAAAAGAAAAAGAATGAAAAATAAAAAAAAGAAGAAAGAAGAAAGAAAGAAAGAAGAAAGAAAGAAAGAAAGAAAGAAAGAAAGAAAGAAAGAAAGAAAGAAAGGAGCAAGCAGGCATACCACATGGACATAGTAAAGCAAATAATAAAACCAAATTTTACTAGATCAAGATTCTTGGCAAAACAAAAATCAATAATCTTTGAGGAAGTAAAAATCATCCAGATAACCTATGAAGTATAATCTATGACATCAAGCATAACATACTTGACATATGAAGAAGCAAGAAAAGATGAGCCACTTAGTAAAAAGTTACTAAAAATAAAAAGTAGTAAAAAGTTAGTAAAAAGTCACTAAAAATAAAATTTTAGATTCCTGCAGATATTAACATTAACAAATAAGAATTTTTTAACAGCAATTATAAATATAGTTAATGATTTAAAGGAAAAATCGACATAGTAAGTAAATATATGGGGAACTTCTGGGGAAATGGAAACTATATTAAATACTAAAACTACAAAAAATATGTGTAACACGACCAAAAAGAATTAACGGAAATCAGATACTGCAAAATAAAAGGTCAGTGAACTTGAAGATGGATCAATAAAATCATATCTAATGGAAAAAAAACAGAAAATATTGGAAACATTTAAAAAAGCATGAGTGATTTGTGGGACAATGAAAAGTGGTCCAGCACAGATATAATGAAACCTTAAGATTGAGAAAACAAAACAAAACAAAAAACAAAACAAAACAAAAAAAAAAGATTGAGAAAACATAGAGAATATGGCAGAAAAAATATCAAAAGAAATATCACCAAATTTATGAAAAGCATTTATGTATATTACTGCACATTCTAGTTTAGTATACCTCAAGCTGAATAAAATAAAACCATATGTAAGCATATTAGAATCAAATTTTGCAAGACCAAAGTATATCTTGAAAGCAGTACATGAAAGATACCTTACCTGTATGGAAACAAAAATAAAAATAAATCTTATGGTTGACTTATGATCAAATAGAAATGTAGGCAAGAAGACATCTTTAAAGTGCTAAAAATATGTTTATGTTAGTCATTCTCCAGAATTTTACATCCCACCAAGATGGCACTTATTTGAAAAAAAGATCTTTTCAGATAAGGGAAAAAAAGGAGAACATCTGTTGATGGAAAAATTGTACTAAAAGTAAGATAGAAGGTAACGTCATAGAAAGTTCTTTGGATTGCAGGAAAATGACATAGAAAATCTGAATGAGTATACGTAGAATATACAAATATGCAACAAATTAGGAATAGGAGATTTAATTGAACTGTACTATTGCTAACTTCTTACATTTTATGTGAAGTCATTTAATATTAAATGTAAGTAGAGCTTGGGTAAGTTAAGAATTAAAAATCACAATATATGAGCATACATACATATATAAGTACATACACATATACACATATATCAAAGTAGAACTAAAACCAATGGAAAAAATCTAATAGAATACTAGAAAATATTTAACTAACCAAATGCAGAAAAAAAATACAGCCATATAAATATTACACTAAATATAAATGTACTAACTACTCTAATAGTAGAGACTTGAACCCTGGAAGAGATAATCAATCCTACAGAAAATAGTAGATAGGAGAAAAGTGGAAAAAGAACTGAGTACAAGAGACTTGTGCGATAGTAGTAGAGTGAGCCCAGAAAGCAAACGAAGTATTTTTTTTTCAAGAAAAAGGAGGTTATCTATTTTGTCAAATATACAAATGAATCAAGTAGGATAAAAGCTGAAAAATTACCAGTGCAATAATTTAACTGGAGGATATTGGTAACTTTGACAAGTACTGTTTGGATGGTATGATAGGAATGGAAGCCTGATTGTCAATAGTTTCAAAAAACAACCACAGAAGAGGAACTGGGAAAGTGAGTATAGTTTGCTAATTAGAAGTATTTTGCTCTAGAGAGAGATGGAAAACAAACAGACAACAAACTTCTGACCTACATAACAGGAAACTAAAAAGTAACAAATAAGCAAGAGAAAGTTTATAAAAAAATATTCCATATCTCTGTCTACAGCTAAGATTTCTTCTTAAAATGTGGGACATTGAACAATGCTAACATGTATGTCAGTGATTGGAAGAAAATATACTGAAATAAAATTTGAGGTGCTGTGTTAAGAATGAAGTCTCTTCACATCTTTATATTTTGATGTCTTTCTGTCTTACCCTGTTTCATTTATTTTTTCTTTCCTTCTCTATTTTGTTACATCTTGTACTAGCCATTTTTACGTTTTACAAGGATAATCATAACTATTATTTCATCTAGAATACAAACTATTATCACTTCTTTTTTTTTAGAATTTTAAATTGACTTCAATGGAAGCCCTTAAAACAAAATTTTAGTTAACTAATAAAGATGGCAATATTTATGACAAAAAAGTTAAATAGAGGGAACTTAAAATCTAGAAAACATGTCAAAATTTAAGTTAACCAAATTTATTGAACATAACAAAATATATCAAAAGCTTATGGCCAATTTTGTTAAAATTATAGACTAAATATACATTCTATATGTATATAAATACATATATGTAAGCTATTTTTTAATTATTAAAATCCGATGCTACTTTAATACAAGTACTAAAGAAAAATAATATCATCAATACAGGTACTAAAGAAAAATAATATTATCAATACTTTGAAGTACTGATGACCATTCTTACATGATAGCATTTGCTATTTATCTATCCATGGTTATAACCTTTCCATTTTTCTAAAAACTACTTATGCTCAGACACATCTTGATGTGTTCTATATGCTGCCCCAGCTGCTCCCACCAATATGAGGCTTGTGGCCTCGGAAGTAAGAAATAAGCAGGTCAATTTGGGTGTCAATGTTTTTCAATTAGCTAAGCTGCTGAACTGAACTCATCTCCCTAGGATACAGGTATTTACACCCATGCAGATTGGGTAAGAGGAGCTTTTTTTTTTTTTAATTTATTCACCGCTTGAGTCAAAATAAAACTGAAACAAAGAGATAAAAAATTTTCAAGCCTAATGACGGTGCCCTCTACCTCAACCTCTCTAACCCTGCAATCCCATGACTTTAATTTAAAGGATAAAAATATTGTCTAGCGTGTGTGCTTCTCTCACATGACTACCCTCTGCCTGAAAGTTCTACAGCCCAGGCGATTTATCACACAATTGATGGAGTTTGATTCCCTCTGCTCTTCTCCAGCTAAGGATTACAAACAGTTAGCTAAACAGTTTTTCTGCTGACAAAAGTTTATTTTTAACCTAGCTAGTTTCTTAAAGAAAATGACTTCTTGGAAATTTTATATTCTAAAGCTTATTTGAACCTATACTCCAAAACAAAGCAATAATGTTTAAATAGACAGAATGTGCAATTTCCCCATAATAACATTTAACTAGACTGTTTTTGCAATCTTTTCCTCTATCACTGATGAATTTCTTATCTGTAAAAAGTCTCCCACTGTGAAAAATTTGCTCGAGAACACCCAATAACCATGTAAATGATTGCCATCTAAGCAAAACAGCTGGTTTTCTCCCAGCTTTAAAAATGATGAGGAAAGTTCAGAGTTAGGTGCTTTACTTATAAGACATAAACTGAGATCTACATTTGGGTTCCGTCCAAATATCCCAGTGTTTATATTTCTCCATGATTATACAAGATGAATGCATCAGGTGTTCAGACTTAACACTCTAGAGAAAAATACCACTGTATGACTAGTTATGAACAGTGAGATAAATCTTATCACTATTGACACTAAATCATTAGTGGCCTGGTTGATTGGACACCGTGCACAGCATTAAAAGCGAAATGTTTATTTATAGTTTTTATCTGCTGTGTGGCAACATCTTCCCCTAGAATTTTTTCTTATCTATTGAGAAGTGTTGCTTCTCTTTCTCAATTATTGTGATCTTTGCATGGAGGTTGTGCCATATTCTTTTAATTATTCATAATTGAATGAATTGCTGTTTTCCAAACTAGCCATTTGCAGTATTTTCCAATAACAGATGAGGAAGTGGTAGCTTCTTAGACTTTAAAATTCATAGAGTCCACAGAGACAGACTGCTCCCTTCACATATGGCGCTCTATGGTTCTTTGTGTCTCTCTGAACTGAATCAGATCCAGGAAAAGTTTTTCTTCTAACTCTGTCTCTACAGGTTTCTCAACAGTTAGGTTATATGAGTAAGGACACTATCCCTGCACTTCAACTCAATATTTTTGCTAAGTGCCTCCTGAAATTGGCCACTTACTTGAAGGTGAATTTTATCTAATCTAATATTGGCTACTTTTTATAATATACATTTTTAGTTATGTAGTTTTTCCGAGTCCCTTACTTTTATTATGGCAGATTTAGGACTTAATTTCCCTTGTTAATTTTGTGTGGTTTCTAGCATGAAAGAGAGGATAGATCTCTTATGGCTTTACTGTATTTATCCAGCAAGTCAGGACATTTTTCTTCAACTGAAACTTTATGAAGACAATAAAAGTAGGAGTTAAAGGTGACTGACTTACAGTATAGGAAAATAACTACCTATTTAAGTAAACAGAACTATGAGGCCCTATTTTTCTTAGTTTTCACTTATCTGAATTCTAGTGGTATTCCGAGTGGCTCATTTTGTGCAAAAATGCTGCTTCCTTATAACAGGGGCTTTATTGGTAGTACAGGTTTTGGAATTTCTTAAATCATTTTTTATTGCTCTGTCAAATTATTTCCACCTACTTTTTACTGGGATATGGCTTTATTTTCCAAAGTGGAATGAACACACATTTAGAACTAGAGAAGGTGAAATTGAAATTTCAAATCTTTTGCATTTTGCTTGGGTCAGTGCACAAACCCATTCATTTCTTTGCAGCTTGATGAGAAAAATAATTTGAAACTCTTAGAGCTGTTATGACAGTTAAATCAGATAATGTATATAAAATGCCTAATACAAATTCTGATAGAGAGTATGTAATTATTAACATAATAATCATGGTCTAAAGGTCTGATTTCCTCTAGAAAGAGCATTCCCTGGGTACCAGTGTATTCTATAAAATTATTGTTTTATATATGGTAACATTAGACTTATTAAAATTTACCCCATTGGCAGTTGGGTGGTGCAGTAGGCTAAGCCTCTGACTCTTGGTCAGTTCAGGTCTAGATCTCAGAGTCATAGAATTGAGCCCCATCTAGGGTTCCATGTTCAGCCTCCTCTGCTTACAACTCTCTCTCCTCTGCTCCTCCTCACTATGCGTGCTCGCTCTCTCTCTCTCTCTCTCCCTCAAATAAAACAAAATCTTAAAAAAAAAAAATACTCCAGTTGGTTGGAACAATATATCCTGATCTTAGTTGAGGTCAAGAGAGAATTCAGGTCTCATTTTTGCCTTTGTCTTGTTATTATTGGCCCCTTCTGTTTCCCTTGTAAAACTATAGCACCTTTATCTGCCAATGTCCACTGCAAGATTTTTGTCCCATCTCTTCATGGATTACCCCTTCACCCAAAATCATCGTGACGATTGAGGTTACCAGAAAAGAAATATCACAACCAACTTTATTTGTGTATTATTTTTTGTGCCTTTGAATGCTGAGCTAATGAAAACTAATTATTTTATCTAATAATTGTACCTTATAGTTTATGCTTAGTAAGGAGAGTGATCAACAGTTTATGGAATATTTCTATACACACAGCCTTTGTTCTTCACAACTGAAGTAGCAGTACCTGCCCATTTTATTTATTTTTTCCTAAAGGAAGCAAGGGAAATGTTGAAAGATTAAGAATTGCATATGCTTCTGTCTCCATATCCATTTATTTAACAAATACTTATGGAGCAGTTAATATATGTCAAAAACAGCTCTAGGTGCTAGGATAAACTTTGAGAAAAACAGATTAAAATCTTTGCCCTTTGAAGTTTGCCATATAAGGAGGAGAAATAAAAAATAAGTGATTAGATATAAGTTACTTGTGCTGTATGTAGAATAGTTATATAGACAAAACATATCGCGGGATCTAGTGCCCATTTCTGTTTATTAGGTATTCATCATCATTACTCTTTTCATCAGTAAAAACTATTGTTTCCAACATAACCTTAAGGAAAATCCCAATATATAAAACATATGAAAGGGGGGCTGCAGAGACTGAAATGAAAGCCAAGAATTGTACTAATTTTCCCTTCGTCAACCTGCAGCGTTCTGGAGGCACCTCTTTAGATCACTAGAGAACCTTGAAATGACTTCTGTAACACAAAAATAACTAAAGTGGAAAGGGGATTTAATAAACTTTATACAAAGTTGAAGTTTTTAAAAATTCATTTAACATGCACAGAAGTCTTTCATTGTTTCCTATGAAAGACCTTGGGGATAAATAAGTACTGTATTTCAACTGTTCTGGAGGAGTCTACATTTTATATAAATTTGCACATCTCAGTATAATATGTAGAAACGTTGGAATACTGTTTGAACATGTATATTTACAAGGATATTATGATCAGATAAAGCAACTAAGTCTATTTAAGTCGCCTTAATTATTTCACAAAAACTCATAAAACTAAGCTTCCAAAATCAAATATATGCTAAGGAAAAATATCTAAATATTTTAAGGACATTTTGAAGGTATTTTTCATTGTGTGGTCAGATCAGAGAAGCAAACTGTGTTCCTACATATTTATCTGATTTTCTTACTCATTATCTTTAAATTCTTCCTGTTCTAGGAGAAAAATCAACTATTATCTTTATTTAAAAATATATTCTGTACCTTTCCAAGCAAAGTCCTTGTTTCATGGACTTCACTTTTATATAAACTTGTCATATTCAATTGAAATGAAATTTCCCTCATAAACATAACCACAGAAAAGGACTTAAGCTTAACATAGAGTAAAAAATTTTCAGCTCTCAAAACTAAACAACATGAATTAAAAAATAAATTGAAATATGTATTGTTATTTCTCACCTAGCCGCTACAAAATACAAAATGTTAAGTCCACACACACATCCATTGTATATGCCCACTTCTAAAAATTAATATTCAACACTTAACTCCCAGGTCATTGTTATTTTTGACTCTACTTCTCTCATCACTCATGATAATTTTAATATTATAAATGCATAATTTTATCAAATTATAATCAACATAGATGACTTTACCAAAATTCTGGTCTCCAAGATGTTTTTTTCTTTTTCTATTCCTATGATGTCATCTTTTTTGCTTATTCCCATGACATTACACTTGACCTTATCATTCCAATGTTAAGTACCAACACTCCATATTTTAAATTTTAATTTCCTATCACTTCTTATTCTTTTATCTCACTGCCTCTTGTACCTCAAGCCTCAAAAGCCTTCTATGCCATTTGTATGGCTTTGAAGATCATAATCTATGATCTTAGTAACCTTTCACTATCACTTACTTCGTTCATGTCCTCATATCTAACTTTATGTAGATTAAATTCTATGTTCAATCATTAAATGTATTCACCTGCATATATACTCAGTTCTCTTGCCCTTCTCTCACTCTGTCTTATCCTGTATGCTAAACAATAATCCTGGTTAAATCCATTTTTCTAGCTTTCATATCAGTTGTAGTTGAATATTGCTGAAAAATATATACACATACTGCCACACATGTCCTTGCACATGTGCACATATGCACACACACACAGAGGCTCCCTTCAATTTCTTGGACACTAAAATCATATGGGTCCAACATCCTTACAATATTTCCCCAGTAAACTAATCTCCTACTCTCCAAAATGATTATATTTTACCTTCACTCACCTTAAATTTCCAACATTTTTTTCCAATCTTAACTCTCACCTGACTTAATCATGATCTGAAAGATGCAATCAATAGAGATATTTGAATTCTCTTACTACAACAAGTAACCACTTTCCTATCTGCATTTGTGCCCATGCCATGTCATTTTTTCCAGACACAGTCTACCCATACACCTAGAAGTGGCCAAATTCTCTTCTTGTATATTGTTTTCCATCTCTTCTCATGTATGGACACCCTTCTAATAATGTTTTTCTCTCTCACTATGCCAGGTTTTCCCTCTACTGTGTCTTTTCCAGCATCAGTAGCTGGAAAAATAAATGGGGCCAATAAAGGTACTCTAAGTAAACATTTTATTTGAAATATAACATGAAAAATAAAAAGTACACAAATCATAAAGTGTCCACATTTGGTGATTTTTCCAGAAGTGAATACAATGATGTAACCAGCACTAAGTTGAAGAAAAAGACCAAAATCAGCACCTCAGAACCTCCCCTTGTGCCCTAGTCCCTTCAAGTCACAAGCCATCAATGTTAATCACCATTTTGACGTCTCACACTTTTTTTCCATCCTGTATAAATGCAAAAGTACAATATATGCTTTTTTTAGTCTGGCTCCCTTGGTTCAACATTATGTGTGTGATATTTATCTACATTAATGTAGGTATTTGTAGCTCATTTATTCCCATTACTCTATAGTATTTCATTGTTCACATACACCAGAATTTGTTTGCCCTTTCTACCTAGGTTGGACATATGAGTTGATTCGAGTCTGGGATGTTATAACTAATGTTGTTATAAACAATCTTGCATCTGCCTTCTTGAGAAAAGATACGTGTATTTTAACTGATGTATAACAAAGATGGAACATATGTATGTGTATATATGTGTATATATATGTATATATATACATATATAATATGCATTTAATATATATTTAGATAGATGAACTCAGTATGCTTGTCTGCAAAAGTAAAGATCTTATTTGTACGAGAGAGTATGGAATGCAGTGCACAAGATCTATGAATTTAAATACTATCAATCTGCTTTAGTTTCTCGAATATTTTTATTTGTACTGTTGAATTTTTCTGGAATTCCAGACTTCAATCTCCATTGGTCAACTAAGGTTTTCCACTTTACTCTGTAAGGAGTAACTCACATTAAGCCTACTCAAATCCATGCTTTAGTCCTTTGCCCAAACTTGTTCTCCTTCCAATCTATCCCATCTCATATAATAGCAATTCCAACATTTCAAACTGTGTTGGTTAGAGTTCTTTGAGTCATCTTCAACTCTTCTCTTTCTCTCAGACTCTGCTTCTAATACTTTGACATATTCCACCAGCTTTATATTAAATATCCAGAATTCGATGACTTTTCAATAGCTCCACTCCTGCTTAGATGAACTAATGTAAGTCTGGCAACCATCACATCAGATCTTCCCTCTACTCAATCTTGCAATAGCTTTCTTCCATTCTCCTTGATTCTTCTGCTCTTATCCTTTTTCAGTCTCCTCCTGGGAGTCAAGTCAACTCATAAACCCATAATATATAATGGGCTCACTCTGCAAGAACTTTCCAGTATCTTCTAATCTCACTCCAAGTAAAAGCCAAAATTCTTATCATGTCTTATAGGACCCAATATGATTTTCCCTCCATCATTTCCTGTCACTTTTTTTTTTTGTCCACATTTCTGAACACTTTTCTTTATACCATTTTGTTTCCTTGGAGACTTCTGCTTACCAGCTCCCTTGCCATTCTCCCAAACACCAGTCTTGAGGCAATGTTGACTGTTTTTATTTTTCGAACTGCTTGAGATGCTCTTTCCCCCTAAGTACTTGATGACTTTCCCCCTCATTTCCTTTAGGTCATTATTTGTATATCCTCTTTTTTCTTTGAAAGCTTTCCTTGGCTACCTTCTTAAAAATATAGCAATTCATGTCCATAATCTATACCTTTGTTTTGTTTTGTACTTTGTTTCTTTTACTTATTTTGTTGAGTTTTTATAGCTTATTTTTTTTCTAGTAGGAATTATGCTCCATACATCCAGTAATTTTGTCTTCTTAATTCACATATTTAAAACTAGGAGAAAAAAACTAAGAACATTTAATATGCTCTTGCACTAAATTGGGGGTTAGAAAAGTGCCTGTCATATACCATTTACCTAATATATATTATTGAATGAAGCAAATAATTCAATAGATTTATTATTTGATATTTATTATTTGAGATTTCTCATTGAGTATATTGCTATTTTTTAGGCCAATGTCCTAGACTTTCTATTCTGTCAAACCAGAAACTTAGCAAGACAAAATTTATAATTCCACACAAATTAATTGAACAGGATGAATATGAGGCTGTTTTTGTTCTCTTTGAGAATTATATGTTAAACCATAGAAAAACATCCTATCAGGGCAAGTCCCCCCCTAAACAGTATTGGCCATGTGATACTAATGGACATTGTGAGTAAACTAAGTCAACCATCCACTTTAGTTTTTTATTATATCCTGTTCTAAAAACTAATACATAAATAACTAAATAAAATTAATCACGAAGACTGTATCATAGCTTTACTTTATCCCATACATTGGTAAAATAACTAGACAAAATGAATCTATATCTCCTGCTTCAAAAGCCTAGGAAGCAACCCATTATATATTTAAATGTTTATGTGTGTTAATGAGCTTGCAATTGCAAGTTCAATGGAGTTTGGAGTCAGCCATTGACTCTCACAGAGTAGACTTTAAGAAACCCAGCTGTAAGTCTGAAAACATTTATACCAGATTTGTGAAACAGGGTAATTAATTAATTATTTATGTAGCAATTTCCTCATCTGTAGAATGATGATGAGAAATATTTATTTTACTTAATAAATATTAACTGAACATCTACTGTATTTCTAGATCCCCAGCTCTGCCATTTCTGTATAATTAATAACTATCTAAATTTGGCATGTTAATTAAACATATATAAATATATAAGTATCATCAGTAAGTGGGAGGAAATAAATCTCATCTCATAAAAATGAGACCTAAGATGTAAGGGAATTTGCATCTGTTTTTCACACAACGCTAAATAAAAGGTAGGAGAGTAAAGTCTCAATAAAGGACATCTATTGTTATAAGGTGGGTTTCTTAGCCACATTTTACAGAAGAAACCACATCCAAGAGAAAATCAGGTGGTCAAGGTCTCCCATCTATAAGTAATAGGACAGTGATTTCAACCATAGTACATCTGTTCCCAGCGTGTACTTCTAACCAGCACTCCACACTGCCTTGTTTTCTGACTTTAAGTTTTTAATCTACTTAGTGAGAAAGACATATATTTGTAATCAGATATTTAAATGGGATTCTTTCTCTTGAGAGTTTTGAGCAAAGTGTAAGAACAATGCAACAAATAAGGGAAGGTAGCATAACCCACGCTACAAGATTATGCAGATAGTTCTACTAACATGAACTCTTTATCTGCCTTGAAGTGTGAAAGTCAGTTTGAAATGACTAAATAGTAGTATTCCTTTGGAGGCTGTTGTCAGTAGGCTCTACATTCTCTCATGAAGCAAGAAGGGGTATTTTCTCTCCAATATAAGCTAAGGTTGAGGGTTTTCAGCCAAAATAGTTAGAGAACTTGACATAAGGATAGGGTCTTCAGGGGCAAAAACAGATTTACTGAGAAATTTCTAAGGGTATATGGCAGAGGCTAGAAGAGTTTGAGATGGAGAGGATATGATAAAGAGGGCTGCATTGGGATGGCTAACTCCATCAGAGCCAAACTGGCCTGGTGTGCCTCTAACAAGTAATCCCACATAACAGGACTACCTGGAGGAGCAAAGATACCATCCTGGGCCTTTGGATATAGTGGGGAATCAACAGTGGGCACAGCCAGAAGAAGGACATTACTCATACCAAATGATTTTCTATTGAGGTTTTGCAATAGAAGGTTCTGTAAAGAGCATAAAACAATGCCCCACCAAAATAATGGCCTAAAATTGCAATCATCATAAGCCACCTGAGACAGATTACAAGTTAAGTAGAATCTTGTACCAGTCAAGTAGAATCTTTTCTTTTTATTACTCATCTCTCCCCACTCCCAGATCCAACTGGGAGAGGTCAGACATTTTGGCCAATTTAGGAAATTGAGAAAGGCATAAACCAATACTAGGTAAAGATACTGACCCTATGTCTCCCTACCCCTAAAACTACCACTTGAGCCTTCCAACAAGGGCTGGAGACTTTTAAATGGTAAATGCTTAGAAGTGAGTTATTATATCAGCTGAAACTTAATTAGCAAAATGAGCCTGCTCTGTGACCAAAAGTAATCAGAATAAATGGGACCTATCATAAATGCTTTTGCCCAGAATATAATTACAACAGGTCGGGAAACATAGGAAGATGTATAAATTCACACAGTAATTCATAAAACGACATTTGGTCATAGACTTTTAAAAAATATATGAGGTAGAATTTGTGAGATCTGGTAACTGATGATATGAGAGGTGAAGGAGAAAGAATCCAAGGTGATTTTCACATTTTGAGTCAGTATGACTGGAATAGTGATATCAATTATATTAGACCATTCATATTAATGAAAAGGAAAAAATAACAAGAATCATACTAAGTCATGTCTATATTCAATATTAAATAGTTCATGATTCAGTCCATATATTGCACATGCAATTATATCTCTTGGTCAAGGCAATACATATTGAAAAAGACTCTTATGTATTCAATTATTTGGAAAGGCAGTTCTAACTCTTTAAGTTAGTATATTTTTTCCCTCTTACTGACTTCTACAACAGAGAAAATTTTTATTTGTATCTACAAACGGATATTTCTTCTCATGAGAACTCAGAATTTATCCCAAAGTAGTTTGCTACTCCATCCCCGTATGTGTAGTGTTACCCCCATTTCATACTCAAGGACCCTTTCTAAATTTAGAATTATTCTAGAAACTTTGTCCTGATATTTTAACATTCTGACAAGTTGCTAATCTAGGAAGACATAATGTATCCCATTCCTATTAACTGAGCTTCTGCCCCATTCTGAACCTTTTGAATGCTTTTTCCTTAAGTTTAGGGAACTTAATACTTTCATCCCTCACCTGGAACTGAATCTCAGCTGTAACTTCACATCCTCCACCTCACTGGAGATGTCAGTTTGGTTATTATCACTTACTTATGCTATTACAATAACCCTCCACATATGCTTAGCTGTTACCCCCAATCCAGTACTTTGTTGTCAGAATTACTTATATAACTAGGAGTGATAGTTAAAATATTTAACAGAGAGGAGGTTAGGGGCATCAATTGCTCAGAATTGTTGCTGCCAGGGCTCTGAAACAGAATCCTGGAGTTTCTTTGCTGAGCATGATATAAACTTTGTGGTTGCTGACTTACTGGCGGGAAGGGGGTCCCAGGGGAGACAATGGGATAACAGAGGAGTTATGGGTGAAGAGAGGTACTCAAGGGCTTACGTGTTTCATCGTATTAACAACTATTCCAGCCATTTGTGTGTATACAGGCTGCATTTGTGCAAGGGGAATGACGAAGTTTTAGACTACTAGCTAGCTCAATTGACAGCATCTATTCCATCAAGTCAGTGTCTGACAAACGTTATTCTTAGCCTAGTCTCATATCTAATTGCTAGAACAATGAATCCAGGAATCTGATATATTACAGATCTGTTTAAAAGTCCCAATGGTTCTCTGTTACTTATGGAGAATAACTCAATTCTATGGTGCTGTCATCTAATCCTGTAAACAAAGATATAAAATGTGTGTACATTTCCACAACCATCCCCACCTTTTCCTCGTTCCAACCACAAGTATTCAAACACATTTTTGAGTGCCTGTGTCCTTGATATTGTGTTATGACAAAAAGATTAATAAGAGCCTTTGCCTCATTGTCTGCAGAGCTAGACATGTGATTCGATAATTGCAGGGTGATGTGATGAGTGTTGATAGTAATAGCCCCAAAGTTTTGTGGGACCAGATTTAGAAGTGACTCACTGAACATGGCAGAGCAGGCAAAAACAATGGAGTCAGGGAAGATTTTTTTTTAAGGAGATGACACATGAGTTTAGTGGATGAATGAGGAGGAGTAGGACTTCACAGATTCTTGCAAGAGAAGGGGGGGAATAGCTCAGTAGGCCAGGCGGTTTGCACAAAGACGTGAAAGCAAGATATGTAATGCAATGCCCTTTTTGGGAAAGAATATAAAGCTGGGGAAATGTGAATGGGAGATGAGGGAACAGATCATAAAGTTCAATTACAATATGCTAAAGAGTTTTTAATTTATTTAGTAGGCATTGGGTGGCCATGTTCCATAATTATAATCATCCCCTTGTAAACATCTTCAAATAGTCCCCGTTGCCTTCAAAACTAAATAGACTGCTAAGATTTAAATTGAGGAAAGTGCATTACAGAAAAGAGTGTGGATTAATGCACTATGATTATTAGTTTATCTGCTCTTGTATAAATCTATGTATGAGGCATGTTTATATTATAGTTCCTGGAACAAAGTCATTGCTCAATAAATATTTTGAATGAATGATGTCTGAAAATCATCAACCAAAATATCTACCGAAACAAGAATCTTTATGCCTTATTTCTCCATTCCATGGCCTTATGCACTTCATGGAAAATGTAAATATAGTTCCACGGTAAATTATTCCTGGCTTCAACAACACAGGTGATTCAGATATTTAAGGAAATAAAATGACTTTAAAGTGCATGTAGATCCTGCTGTAAACCACTGTACTCCACTAGTTTTATTAGCCTTTTTTCAGAGAAGATCTACTGCAACAAGATCCTACTACTTTTTTTTTTAAGATTTTATTTATTTATTCATGAGAGACACACAGAGAGAGAGGCAGAGACACAGGCAGAGGGAGAAGCAGGCTCCATGCAGGGAGCCCGACGTGGGACTCGATCCCAGGTCTCCAGGATCACATCCTGGGCTGAAGGTGGAGCCACTGAGCCACCAGGGCTGCCCAAGATCCTACTACTTGAATCCAGTATAATCCAATGTAATTTTACAGGACACTTCCTGTGAACACTTGTTCACACTTCTAGTTACTGGCTTGAGTGTCAAGTCCTAGCTCTGGCTCCCATTTATGCAACCCTATAAAAATATATAAGGTCTATGTAAAATTCTCTTCTCAATTTCAAAATATATCAATGGAGCAATAGAGAAAGACTTCATGGGAAATAATGTAAAGAGATTTATTATAATTCCTTTCCATTGCAAGGTAGAATTACTCAAGTAGAAGTTGGGAATTGACTGATCATTGGTAGTCCACTTTAGAGATTGGGGGTTTTAGGCCTGAATACTACCAGTCTAAAAATATATATTTTAAGAAAAGGAGTAATTTTGTTTCCTTTTTAAGGCCATAATTGCTATTAAATATCACAAAAAATTTAATTTCTATTTTTCTGAATCCAAAAAGGTAATTCTGAGGCAAAGCTCTTTCGTTTCTATTTTTATTTATTAATTTTTAAAGCTAATTACTATTTAGACCTTAACTATGTGGCATTCTCCATAAAAAAATAGTTTACATATTTGGTTTCATGTAACATTTCCAACAACCTTGTTAAGAAGACTTGGTGTTAGTCCTCCTTTATGAGTAGAGAAACTGCATCTTTGATAAATAAAGAATTTGCCGAAGATCTCACAATCAATAGCTGTAGAATCAGAATCCAATCTCAGTCAATCTAGCTCTATAGATGAGTTTGCCCTCTCCTCACTATACTGCCTCCTTTCTATTTAAACTATTTTCTTACTTTGGTTGGTGTATTTGTATTTTTTTAAAATCTATTATCCATCATTAAAAGTGGATATGGGTAAGAGGCCTTGAGCTTATTTATCTTGTACACTTATGGACTATTGTTTTCCTTGCTTTATGAGCTAATAAAGACTTCATCATATTGATATAAAGAGCAAAAGGCCTTGGCTTTCCATACAGCTTTATGGACTCATATAGGCTCCGTGTAAGAAAAATAATCACTGATTTTATTGTGTAATTTATTTTATATATTTTTAATTTTTATCCAACTAATACACATGTATTAGTATGTTAGGGCTACCAGAACAAAATACCATAGACTCTGTGTCTTAAAAATCAGAAATGTATTTTCTTGCAAGTCTGAAGGCTGGAAGCCCAAGATCAAGATGTTAGCAGATGAGGTTTCTTCTGAGGTCTCTCTCCATGGCTTACATGGTCTCCTTCTCACTGTGTCCTAACATGGCTTTTCCTCTGTGTGCATGCATCTCTCTTATAAGAAAATGAGTTATTAGGATTAGTTATTACTTATTGGCATTAGGGACTTACCTTTATTATCTCATTTAATTTTATCATTTCATAATCCCCATCTCCAAATGCAGCCTCATTTAAGGGCTTCAATACAAGAATTTTGGGGAAACACTATTCAGTCCATAAAACAATTCATATCCTTTTAACATATCAAATATTGAAATGAACTTATAATGAATAGAAAAGATCTCTGCCAAGCCCAGTTTCTCAGAGCCTATTATTTTTAACCATCCATTTGGGTTATAGCTTATCTCATGCTCCCTTCCCCATTCAGTCCTCTCCCCATCCAGTCTCTTTTTTAATTCAATCATTGGTTACTTCAGCTTCTTCAGACATGATAAATGTTTATTTTTAAATTTCAGATATGGGATCCCTGGGTGGCTCAGCAGTATAGTGCCTGCCTTTGGCCCAGAGCATGATCCTGGAGTCCCAGGATCAAGTCCCACATCGGGGTCCCTGCATGGAGCCTGCTTCTCCCTCTGCCTGTGGCTCTGCCTCTCTCTTTGTGTCTCTCATAAATAAATAAATAAAATCTTAAAAAAAAATTCAGATATGATTCACATACCACAAAATCCATCATTTCAAATTGTACAATTCAGTGGTTTTACTACTATATAATCAAAGTTGTTTGATTTCCTTGAATCTTTGTTAGGTTTTGCTTTTTTCTTCTGAGGACGTACTTTTCACTTAGGCATTCACCATGCTTGCCACTCTAGGGATATTCTGAATTGAGAAGCAGAAGTCGAACGTTTGACCAGTCATTGGATGTGGGCTGCTCCTAGGATGGCTTCATAACTTTGGGTGGCATTGCCCCTTGGCTGGTCCTTCTTGCACACAGATCAATATCACTCTTCCAAAGCAACACTCAATTTCTTAACCTTTGGTAGGATAAAAATCTTGAGAGACATTTCAAGGTTATTTTCTAGCTTCAAAATTGTATTTTTATGTTCAAGGAGCTGAATGTTACCTTGGCACTGTTCTTGATGATTCTCATATGATAAATCCTATTTTACAACCCCACATTACCATCATCACTACACTATCCCCCTCTACAGATATATGGTTGATATATATGACTTGGTTGAAGAAAAGAAAAGATCTTGCAGACAGAAAAACACAAGGAAAAAGAAAATGTTTAAAGATTTTATTTATTTATTCATGAGAGAGAGAGAGAGGCAGAGACACAGGCAGAGGGAGAAGCAGGCTCCATGCAGGGAGCCCGACGTAGGACTCGATCCTGAGTCTCCAGGATCAGACCGGGACATCTTAAGGACAAATCCTGGGTCTTCAGCCCTGGGCTGAAGGCAGTGCTACACCACTGAGCCACCGGGCTGCCCAGCAATTAATGTTTTTTAAAAGGAGTATTTTTTAACATATATGAATCTAAAAGTTGTGTCATACATAAATATATATATATTTATATATGTGAAATGCTTCACTTAGGCCATTACTGACCATTAAGGATAACAATGTAAAATGTATATATTCTACTGGTATACTAAGTAAGATATTTCATATGCATTTGACGAGATGTGCAACTACTATTTAATATAACTTATTAAATTAAATTAAGCTTATAATATAACTCATATAATATTCCATTGAATAATCTTTAAGATTTATTTCTAGAACTTAATGTCAATTATTCTAATAAAGCACTTAACATAAATTCTGCTTTGATTGGGAAAAAAATCATTATTCTTGATTATATTTATCAGTCATATTGTTCCACAGAAAATTTTAAAACTGAAAGTTATTAAAATGAAAACAGCATAATTTACAAGATGTTAGAATGCTAGATTTCTGTTAGGTGTTAAATTTCTTTCTTTCTTCTTTCTTTCTTTCTTTCTTTCTTCTTTCTTTCTTTCTTTCTTCTTTCTTTCGAGTGGGAGAGAGAGAGTGGGGAGGGGCAGAGAGAAGAGAGAGATAGAGAGAGAATCCCAAGCAGGCTCCATGCCCAGAGTGGAGCCCTACACAGGGCTCAATCTCATGACACTGAGATTATAATCTGAGCCAAATTCAAGAGTCTGAAGCTTAAACGGATAAGCCACCCAGGTGCCCCTAGATATTAAATTTCTAACCTGAAGTGACATTTCATTTTTGCCACATTTGTTTGGCCAAATTTAAAAATAATGTCTTCAAATTATTTTTTCTTTTTAAAATGACCATAACCCTATAAACCCAATTTGGTTCACAATATTTTGAAAAGATAAAAGATGTAAACTGTCTTTGCTAAAATAATAACAAATGTGACAATTAGGAGCTGATTTTCTTTCATAATGCAATGAGTAATATGTAATAAATGAAATAAATATGAATATATGATTTTAGCATTATAAAGCAAATTAACCTCCAAAATGTTTTACCTACGTAAAAAAAATCATTATTAAAATCATTATTAAAATCATTATTAAAATTCTTATTAAATCATTATTAAAATCATTATTAAAATTCTGTGTAATTATTGATGAAGTCTGGCAGTGGTGTTATATTCTTTATTGGATATTATGTACTTTGAGGGGTCTCAGTGTACTGGATAAAAAAAAAATGTACGTATCGTTTCAGACAGGCAATTTTGGAGAATTGTGGATGAATGGCAAACTCATTGAAGACCTAGGATAAAATATCATTGCTCTTTTGGTAGATTTTATAAAATAAAATCATATTTAATAAACACAGCTCTTATGAGTTCAGCTCTTATGTGATTGGTAGGCTCTTGAAAAGTAAATGAAGGACTATTACAGAACATAGCGTAGGAAGATTCTGAACTCACCTCCACTCACAGACACCACCATTCTACAGCCACTACTGGAACAATTTCCTCTGAAAAAGAAGTTAACACCAGCTGAACTGCTTCTCACAATAAAGGATTTTTAAAAAGGGCATGGAGATCGGTGGGAGAGGAAAAGATCCAGTCTTACCAGAAACCCCACCCCTGCTGTGGTGACCAACAATAGGAAGAGATCTTATAAGTCCAGAGATTCTCCTGGAGGAGTAAGAGATCTGTGTCCCACATCAGACACCCCAACCCTTGGGATCTGCATCAGAGAGATGCACCCCCAGAATATCTGGCTGAGAAACTACTGGAGCTTATGTCCAAGGCACCTAAGGGGCTCTAGGAAACTGAAATTCTCCTTTTAAAGGGTGCATGTGTGGCCTCACTTGCCCTGGAATCCAGAACAAAAGCAGTAATATGAAAAGCACCTAGTCTATATGTGAAAAATTATTTGCTAGTCTTAAAACTATCTGCCAGAAGTGTAGGAGACAGTAGGGATTCTCTCCAGAGAGAGAGACACTGGTAGGCACCATTTTGCACTGTTCATGACCCTGCTGGCATCGGAGGCACACACAAAAGTGGCACCCTCTTGTTTCCTGGTTGAAGCCAGTGAGTACAAAAGGTTGCAGCATTTTCCTGCTCCCTGAGTAGACCCAATGAGAGCTAGAGGTCACTCTTTTGTTAAAATCCTCCATCACAGAGACAAGGCACTCACCTGCTGCCCTGCTGAAGCAGGTGAGTGTACACTACTCCCTACACCCTCCAGCTGGCTCACTAAAGCAGGAGTGTGCATGAAATCCCTTGATTGCATGGCCCTGGTGGCCAAAGGGGCTTAAGTTCCTGGGCTCCACAGGACTGTAACAATGAGAAAAACAGTTCTTGGCAGGCTACAACCTCCAGGGCACTGCACAGACAGCAGACTGAAACAAATTCCAGTCTTCCTGTAAAAAAGCCTATTTACTTGTACTGGGGCTTTAGCCTGAGGGGCAGGCTTTAGGTTTGCCACACGTCTAGAGAAGAACTCTCAGAGAACGTAAGCAGAGAGACAACCATCCTTACGTATTCCCTTGGCTTCATAATAGCCCTTTGCTACTCCCAGAAAGAAGCTTAAACCCTCATCTGGAGTCCTGGTTTTCTTTCTTTTCTTCTTTTCTTTTCTTTTCTTTTCTTTTTTTTTCTTTTCTTTTTTTCTTTTCTTTTCTTTTGTCTTTTCTTTTTTTTTCTTTTCTTTTCTCTTCTTTCTTTTCTTTTCTTTTTTCTTTTCTTTCTTTCCTTTTTTCCTTCTTTCCTTCTTTCCTTTTTTCCTTCTTCTTTCTTTCTTTCTTTCTTTCTTTCTTTCTTTCTTTCTTTCTTTCTTTCTTTCTTTCTTTCTTTCTTTCTTTCTTTCTTTCTTTTGTCTTGGTTTTTGCAACCATCACCCAGACAATGCCTCCAGATATCCTAGTCCAAAGGCCACATGGTATACAATTTTGGCCCCATAAAACTATTTATTTACATACTTTAAAAGTTGTTGACTGAAAAGATAGTTTCCAATCAGCCTAAAAATAAACTAGGTGATAAATGAGATATCTCTTGGAACACTGACAGGTCTTGGCACAGCCTCAACAATGGGGATCTACAAGATTCAAAGGCTGCTTAAACAATCACAAATGATCAAGAGGCAACCAAGAGTGAGGGCAAGGTTGAAGGAGAGGGATTACCTACACAGGTCCACTCCTTCAAAATGGGAAGAGGTAACTGGTTCACCTAAGAAACACAGACAATCAAGCAAAATGAGAAAACCAAGAAATATGTTACAAAAGAAAGAACAAGATAAAACTGCAAAAAGAGACCTTAATGTAATAAATATAAATAATCTATCTGATAAAGAAATCAAAGTAATGGTCATAAAGATGCTCACTGACATTAGGAGAAGAATGGATGGACACAGTTAGAACTTAAGCAAAGAGAAGATAAATCTAAGAACATACCAAACAGAAGTCATAGAGATGAAGAATGCTACAATTGAAGTAAAAAATATGTAAGTGGGACTCAGCAGCAGATGATAAGAAGCAGAAGAAAAGATCAGCCATCTGGAAAACAGGGCAATGGAACTCAATCAGAGCAGCAAAAAGAATTTTAAAAAGTGAAGACAGTTTACAAGGACCTAGGAACAACATCAAGTGGAATAACATTCTTGGTATATGGGTTCCAGGAGGACAAAAGAGAGATAAAGGGGCAAAGAACATATTTGAGGAAAAAAAAAAAAAAAAAGTGGCTGGAAACGTCTTCCCTGACCTTGGAAAGGAAACAGACCGCCAGGTCCAGAGGAAACACAGAGAGCATCAAACCATATGAACCAGAAGAGATCCACACCAAGACACATAATTATAAAATGTCAAAAGATATGTTAAAGAGAGAATGTTAAAAAGCAGCAAGAGAAAAACAACTTGCTATGTACAAGGGAACCGCTTTAAGACTATAAGCAGATTTTTCAGCAAAAATGTTACGGGCCAAAAGAGAATGGGATGATATACGCAAAGTGCTGCAGGAAAACAACTGCCCATGAGGAACATTCTATTCAACAAGTTTATCATTCAAAGAAATTTCAAGTTATCTTTTCTAATATTATCAATAAAATATTTAATTGAACTTATTAATATAAGTAGGTAAATAGAATAGTTTTTATATGTGTTTTAGAGGTATAATATCTTACAGCTGCTTCGTAATGTATGTACCCCTGCCCTGATGAAAGCTAACATTTATTTCCCAAGAATATTTTTATATGAGTTCAGGTCTTTGCAAACTTTGTTAGAGAAAAAAATTTCTCAACATTTTTTTCTCCATGGGTTGGTGGATAGATTAGAGAGATAGAAAGTTTAACTTTTTTTCAAGTAAAGTGTATTTCAAAATGGATAATTTTAAATTACAAAACATCTACCCTAAAAACATAAAAATAGAAACATATTTAATCTCCTAATAAAATTAATATAAATGATTAAATAATGAAGTAGTACTTCCTAAGGAAAACAATTTAATAACACATCTTCATCATCACACATTTTCTTAATAATGAAGCAAACTTTTATATTTCAGGTGTGAATTTTATTCTGACATTGAAAATGGTGATAATAATCAGATGAATTATCTTTTATTTTAGTTTATTGACCATTTAAACTTTTCTTTTTATGATTTACCTGAGTAGACCTCTTGATACATTGATCTATTGGGATGTCTTATTTTGTAGAAGTTCCTTTTATACTCTGGATGCTAGTTTTAAAGTATTTACTTGTAAGGCAAATATATTCTCTCACTCTTTAGGTTCATTATTTTTTTCTAGCTTCTCTTCATGATAAAAAGTTCTTAATTTTAATAAAGTACAAACTGCAGTATTTCTAGCAGTGATTGTGCTTTTCTTATCATACTTAAAAAATACTTCCCTATGAAATACTTATGAATTAAATTTTCTTTCACATTTAGGTTTTTAACCCACCTGGAACCATTTTTTTCTATGAGCAGAATGTTAAACGATCAATTTCTTTTTTTTTTTGAGATAGCCAGTTGTTCCCATGCCAATCGTAAATGTCTTTTTCTATTTCTCACTCATCCAGAGTGCCATCTAGTCATATGTTGAGATTCTATATATCACATTTTTGTTTTAAGATTCTATTTGGTGTTGTATTGGTCTACATGTCCATGCCATTCTGCCCTAATACAACATTGTTTTAATTACTGTAGATGAAAAAGGGAAATCCTCCTACCTTTTTCTTTTTTGGAGAGTTTCCTGACTATTCATGACATCTGACATTTCTATTTAAATTCTATAACCTGCTTCCCAAATAAAACCGCACGTATACAAATACACTTCTTTGCTCCCATGTCAGAATTTTATTTTTTTTAAATTTTTTCCCAGGTCATAATTGCAGATAATCTATTTATGACCATAGTTTAATGTCTTTATTCATTTAATTCTTTTAAAATGTTGCAACATATTAGTTTCTACTTTTGTCCATTCTTGGAAATGTTTTATTATTTTTATTCCTAAGAATTTTGTACTCTGAGTGCTATTTTAACAGTATTTATTTTTTAAATTGGTTTCATAGATACAAAGCAACATAACTGATTTTTCTGAACTTCTACTCAGTGACCTTGATGAACTGTACTTGTAGAAATTTTGAGGTTTTTATATATATAATAATATAATCTACAAATAATAAAGTTATCTATTTTTCTTTCTAACCACATGTACCTTGGATATTTCTTCTAAGCTCATTTAAGTGACAAAGACATTCAGTTAAAGGTGGAATAACCATAGTAAAAATGACTATTTTTGTTTAGTTCTCATATTCGGAAGAAAGTTTTCAGTGTTTTGCTACTAAGCACATAATTGGTTTGGGTACTTTTAACCACTTTTAAATAATCATATTAAAGAAATCACTGTAAATAATTTGATAAGTCATTATTTTTATTGTTATAAATGGAGATCAAATTTAACAAACCCTTTATTTCATCTACTGAGATGATCATACTCTTTTTAGTTATTTGGTTATATAGAAATATATGTATATGCACATATTTACTCACATATATATCAGCATATATACATATATAGTTTATATGTATACTCATATATATATATATATATACACATATATTTTTGTTACAAAGTATTTCTCAATTCCCACTTTATTCTTATTTTTAAAATCAGAAATGGAAATTGAATTTTTACAAGGCCCTTTCAGCATCTATGGAAACACTTGTTTGTGTATGCACAGGTTTCTCTCTTTTCATCTAATAATATAGCACATGTTAATAATTTCTGAATATAAAGTTAGAGTTAGCTGCATTCCAGGAATAGATCAATAAATATTTTATATTATTTCATTTCGAATTTATTTCTTAATTCTATTGATATGACTATTTAAGATTATGCATTTCCCTCTGATTATTGCTTTACATGTCTCACATATATCCTATAATGTGTTATCTTTTTCTTTCCTTATTTCTCAAAGTAACCACTGCACAAGTTAGTGGTTTACTTGAACTTCTGCCTCTTATTTTTCTTTTCAGACTGAGAATTTGCTTCTTTCTCCCCTTGGCTCTCATGTGTGGAAGTTTCCAAGAAGATGGTGCTAAGGCCAAGAGTCTAATTCTTAGTACTGTATTTGGTCTGTATATGGTCCTTTCACTGAGAAATTTTTTAATAGATTCTTTTTAATCGAAGTATAGTTGACATACAATATTACATTAGATTCAGGTGTACAATGTGGTGATTCTTTCTGCAATTCTACACTTTATGGTATACTTGACCATCTGTCACCATACAATACTATTACAATACCATTGATTGTATTCCCTATGCTGTACTTTTCTTTGCTTGATTTATTCATTCCATAACTGAAAACTTGTGCCTAGAAAGGGACTTTTAGAGTTTCTCTGTGCAATGCCCTTTTAGGTTTCCCGATTTGTTACTAATTGCAATTTCTATTGCATTAGAAATTGGACAATGTGGTTTGTATTATTTTCATGTTAAGCACCTTTAAATTTTCTTTGTGATCTAATATATAGTAAGTTTTGGAAAACCTTTGAGAAAGAGGTACATTTTATAGTAATGGGTATAAAGTTTTATGTATATTAATATGATCTACATTGTTGATTTGTTGTTTGACGTATCATATCCTCACTTATTTTTGTTCACTTCATCTATCTTGGACTAATAACACTAATACACATACACATATATACATACACATATATACACATATACATATATATAATAAATATGTATGTGTGTAGTTATCTATAGTATAGTCTGTATATAGTATATACATCTACATACACATAAATATATATAACGTGTTACATTATATAAAATAACAAGACATTATATACACATGTATATATATATATATCATATCATTATATCTCTATTATCTGCTTTTCTTCTGGGTTTCAGTCAATTCTTCTCTGCATGCTTAGTATTTTTGATTAAGCGTCATATGTTTTGTGAAAAAACAAATGCAAAAGGTAAGACGAATATGATGGAGAAGAGGCTACTCTCTATTGAGGACTCACCCTTGCTGCTCACAGGCAGATCCATTAGCAGCCATAAACAAGCACCGAATTGATTCTACACTGGACTCCGTTCCTTGCAGGCACTTGTCTATTTGTAATTCTTTCTCATTCCTAGAAGGTAGCCCTCAGGGTCCCAAAGAGAAGGCTGGAATTTTCACAGGGTTTTATCAGCTGTGGAGACTCTGAATTCCCATTTTTGTCCCTCAGGTCGTGGAGGCATCTAAGACTTCTGGCAGCTTCTGTGCTTGCCACCGTTTGGTTCTGCTCAGATCCTTAGTTTTTCACACTTCACCTTTCCATTAACAAATACCTCAAGAGAAAAAAAAAAAATCAGATCCAAAACTTTTATCATCTATTTTATTCAGAACCTTGACTTCATGAGTCCTTGAATCCTTGGTAGATTTCTGGTAATTTCAAGTAGATATATTAAACATTTGGTCTGGTCTTTTTGGTTGTTGTCAGTGAGACAGTTGCTCTAAAATAACCTGGCCCATCACTGCCAGTTGTAGCACCTGTTCCATTTTAAAACAAAATATTCAACTTGTTTATCTTTTCACTTAACTTCAGCAATAAAATATTCATGTGCAATGTTTTCATGTTTTCTGTATAAATGCCAATATTTAGGGAAAGAGTGCTGCCCTAAAAATTGAAACTCTTTCCAAAGAATTCTGAACTATTAAGAAGAAACAGAGTAGACTTCATTCTCAATTTACTTTATCCTCAAATTGTATTAACAAAATGCAAAATAACAAATGCACGTTAGATTGGTAAATTTGTTTCCTCATAGTATTTTTTAAGCCGTATGCCAATAAAATAGCTATTTATTTCAACTAAATACAGAACGAAAACCAAAAGACACAGCTGATAAACATTAAACAAGAAAAAATACATAAGTAAGATGATATGAATAAATTAGGAGGCTCAATAATTGATCAGAACCTAATGCATCTTATACTATAAAAGTAAAAAATACTATTATTTATAATAGCAAAGGAAAAAAAATCTGTGTCATTGGCAGAATGATTGTACCCTAAGGATAAGTTCAGTTTTAAGATAATGGGTCCAGTTATAATTCAACACTAAATTTTTATGGTCTTGAAAAATTGCCCATTTCTCAGTTCAGGTGGGAGAAAGAATTGGGTGCTTATGAAATCATTAATAATGATGATATAAAATTATAACAATTATAACAGAAAACATTTATTCAGCCTCTTCTTACAACTATATTTTCTGATACTTCATTATAGACTTTTATATAATACATAAAGACAATATATTGCACAGAAAACTTCATTATCAGCTAAGTGCCTATTATGCATATGCTGAGATCATTACTCATAAAGTCTGGCTTAAAATTTATCTCTACTTATTTGTGCTGGATAGAAGCAAATTTTTAAAATGTACTCTTAAATGCAAAGCTAGATTCTTAGTTCAAAAGAGACATAAAGTGGTCAGAAACAAAGGGTGACATATGATGAAAACATATTAAAACACTGTATTTTATCTATTTTGCTTCATATTTCCATGTGAATATTCATTCAGAATATTAACAGAGATTTAGCTGTACTTGAAGACTGATATGAAAAGGGAAAAAAAAAGCCAACTCTTTTTTTTCTGCAGGGTTTCCAACAATTCATTTAAAAACTATTAAAAATGGCAACTTTTTAAAAACTCTATTAACTATAACATTCTTAGTCTCATTTTAAAAAATATTTAAATAAAAATATTTTGGTATTTATGGGGTATAGCATTAAAGGATGGTGACACACACACATTTGTGTGTGTGTACCTGTTGAGCTTATTGGGATGCAGTGAGGTGACTACATTCATGTATCCTTTTAAAATGTATAAATAGAATAAAAGTATCACATGGTTTATCCTTTGCATTCAGTTCTTAGTCTACTTATGCATATACATGCACATCTCACACACACACACATGTGCACACACACAACCCTTTTTGAAATCTTTGCCTATAGAGTCTATAAGTAACCCACATAAGAATATGTTCATATTTATGTGTTCTATTATTTTGTGAGATACATCCCTTTATCAGTATGCAATATAATACTTCTTTGTCTCTTGTTACAGTCATTTTTTTAAAGATTAATATTTTATTTATTTATACATATATTATATTATATATATTTATATATATAAATATATATATATTATATATATTTACATTTTATTCATGAAAGACACAAAGGGTGACATATGATGAAAACAGAGAGAGGGAGACCTAGGCAGAGGGAGAAGCATCTACATTTAAAGTAATTATTGGTAGATATGTACTTGTTACCGGTTTGTTGACTCTTGTTGGTTTTGCAGTTCTCTTGTTTCTTCTCTTTCTCTCTTCCTTTGTGATTTGGTGACTTTCCTTAGTGTTTTGCCTGGATTCCTTTCTCTCTTTTTTTTTTTTTTTTGTATCTATAAATTGGCATTTCATTTTTGGCTACCATGATATCCATATATGATATTCTATGCATATAGCTGTCTCTTTTAAGTTGATGGTCACTTAAGTTCAAGCACATTCTAAAAAGCACTGAATTTTTACTTCTCATTCCCATATTTCATGTTTTATGTTTCATATTTTACATTTTATTATTTTTGTATATCCCCTGAATAATTATAGGTCTAGATATTTTTACTACTTCTGTCCTTTAACCTTCATGCAGGCTGTATAGGTGATTGATCATTATCTCTACTATATGTTTACATTTACCAGTGCAAGTTTTTCTTTTATAATCTTCAATACTGACTTAAATGCCACCTTTATCGAGGACTAAATTTTAATATTTATTTTGGCCTCCTAATTGACCTTTGATTTTTTTCCAGTTTTCTGTATGCTTGTTCACACTGAAAACTTCAGGGTTTCAATAAAGATGCTATATGATATGTTTCAATATGGGAGCAAGGGTTTACCTTATCAGTCTTTTTATAGCTTAGAGTTTTCCAGGATATTCTTGCTTGCCTTTTGGTTCTCTAAAAGAATTGAAGAATAGTTATGTAGTTTATTTTTTTAAAAGATGGTTGATGTTTCATCAAAACCAAGCTACATTTAGAGATTTACTTTAAGATAATTTACATCTTTAAAATTTTGAGTCTTTTTATTCAAAGATATGGTAAGACTTTTTCTTTTTTTCACATATTTTGGGGGTTTTGTTTTGTTGGTTGTTATCCCTATTGCTGTTTTTCATTTTGTGACCAATAATGTTCCATCGTTTCATTTTTGAAATTTTCTTTTTATTTGAGTATAGCTGACACACAATGTTACATTAGTTTCAGGTGTATAACGTACTGATTCAACTTCTGTAGACATGATGCTGTGCTCACCACAAGTGTTAGCTACCATCTGTCACCACAAAATGCTATTATATCATTGACTATGTTCCCTATTCTGTGCCTTTTGTTCTCATGATTTATTCATTCCATAACTGGAAACCTGTATCTCACCCTCCCCTTATTCACCCACTTGGCCCATATCCAAACCCCTTTCACTCTGGCAAACATCAGTTTATTCTATGTATTTATAGGTCTGATTTTGCTTTTGGTTTGTTTATTCTAATGTTTCTCTCATATAGCTTTTGCATATTTATAGTTATGTTTATCCCTAAGCATTGCATTGTTTTGTTATTACTGATAGTGTCTTTTTTTTTTTTAAGATATATTTATCTGAGAGATATTGAGAGCAGGAGTGGGAGAGGCAGAGAGAGGGAGGGAGAGAATCTCAAGCAGACTCCAAGGTGAGTGCATAGCCCAAGGCTGGGCTTGATCTCACAACCCTGAGATAACAACATGAGCTGAAACCAAGAGTCCATTGCTTAACTGATTGTGTCATCCAAGTGCCCCAAGAGTGCCTTCTTTCAAAATGTCTCCTGATCACATATTATTTGTAAATATGCAGCAACCGATTTTCATATGTCTTCTTTCTAACTGACATTAGTCTATTTTTTTACAACTAAAAAAAATAAGTCTTTTTGGTTTTTTCAAATACATAATCACAGTATTGGTAAATAATGATGTTTATTTCCTCCCTATTTGTTATACTTCTTTATTTTTCCTTTTATTTAATCATATTAGCTATTACTGTCAGGACATTGTTAAATAATAGAATCAGTCATGTGTATTATTCTTTGTTCTTTTGAAGAAAATTCTTAGATATGTTGCTAGTAATAGGACATAGAGATATATTTTATCTATTCAATAAGAACACATTCTTCTTATTTTTTTAAAGATTTTATTTATTAGAGAGAGAGAGAGAGAGCGTGCACACACAAGCAGGGGAGAAGGGTAGAGGAAGAAGCAGACTCCCCACCAAGCAGGGAGTCCAATGTGGGACTCCATCCCATGACCCTGGGATCATGAGTGGAAGGCAGATGCTTAACTGACTCTGTCACTTAGGTGCCCTCTTCTTATTTTTGAAGAATTACTTTTTTTTTTGAAGAATTACTTTTTTAATACTGAATTTTATCAAATGCATTTTCAATAAATATACAAGGGATAATGTATCTTTTTCTATTTTTAATATATTTATAATATTGAAACTTGCTTATCTGTGTTGGTTATAGTTGCTTTTTGTAAGATAATACATTTTTACTTGGTAATATTTCATTTCAGATTTTTTTATATTTATAAATTATATTGATTTTTTTATTTTTTCTGACATCTTTGGAAAGTTTTGGCAAAATTCACTTACATTTCATTGGCCAAATCCAAGCTGATGACCAAGACTGATATTTCTGAAAAAGTGACCACAGGAACCAATGTAATGGCAACATGGCAACAAAGAACTAGTAGTTAAGAAGAGGGATACATAGTTGGGAATAGTTATAAAATCATCCATAACTACACTACATTCCTGGTATTTCCTTTCCTTTCCTTTCCTTTCCTTTCCTTTCCTTTCCTTTCCTTTCCTTTCCTTTCCTTTCCTTTCCTTTCCTTTCCTTTCCTTTCCTTTCCTTTCCTTTTTCCTTTCCCCTTCTTTCCTTTCCCCTTCTTTCCTTTCCCCTTCTTTCCTTTCCCCTTCTTTCCTTTCCCCTTCTTTCCTTTCCCCTTCTTTCCTTCCCCCTCTTTCCTTTCCCCCTCTTTCCTTTCCCCTTCTTTCCTTTCCTCTTCTTTCCTTTCCCCTTTCCTTTCCTTTCCTTCTCCCATTTTTTTTTTCTTTCTTCCCTTCTCTCTCTCCTTCCTTCCCTCCCTGCTGGCCTTCTTTCTTGGTGTTGTACATTCTATTGGTTTGGCCAAATGTATAATAACATGTATCCACCACTATGACATCATACAGAGTAATTTCACAGCCCTAAAAAACCTCTGTACTATGCCTGTTCATCACTAACCCCTAGCAACCGCTGATTTTTTTTTAATCCCTCCATAGTTCTACTTTCTCCAGAATGTCATATTGTTAGAATCATAACCTTTTAAGCTTGGCTTCCTTCACTTTGTAATATTTATTTGAGATCCTCCATGTCTTTTCAGGCTTGGTAGCTCATTCCTTTTAAGCACATAATAGTATTTCATTGTATGAATGTACTGTACTCTATTTGCACATTCATCTACTGAAAAGCATCTTGGTTGCTTCCAAGGTTCAACCATTATTAATAGAGCTGCTATAAGAAAAAAAAAGAGCTGCTATAAGAATCTATGTGCAGGTTTTTATATAGATATAAGTTTCCAACTCCTTTGGGAAAATACCAAGGAGTGTGATTGGTGGATTATATGGTAGGTAAGGGTATGTTCAGTTTTATAAGAAATGGCCAAACAGTCTTCCAAAATGCCTATACCATTTTATATTCCAATAGCAATGAGTAAGAGTTCTTGTTGTTCCACATCCTTGCCAACATTTGATGTTGTCAGTCTGGCTTTTGTCCATTCTCATAGGTATAGCTCATTGCTTTAACTTGCATTAGCTGATGATATATGATGTGGAACACCTTTTTATATGCATATTTGTTATCTCTTTATTTTCTTTGATGTAGTGTCTACAGTCTGACTTATTTTCTACTCATATTGTCTTATTATCTTTTAGGTGTTAAGAATTATTCATTTTTTAAATATTATATAAATATACTTAATATTTGTTGTGTGTCCAATTTTTCCTGGTAGAAGATATAAAGATTATTTTTCTTTTTTTTATATTTCATTTATTTATTTGACAGAGAGAGATGGAGTACAAGTAGGGGGAGCAACAGTCAGAGGGAGAAGCAGCTCCCCACTGAGTAGAGAGCCTGACATGGGGCTCAATCCCAGACCCTGCAATTATGACCTGATCAAAGGCAGACAATTAACTGACTGAGCACCCAAATAGATAAAAAGATTCTTAAGACATGATTCCTACTAAGAAGATACACAAAGTATAATTGGAGAAAGACATGTGAAGCAATAATTATACTATAGAGTAATAAACAAAGTTACGTAAAGGGAACACACTTAATTAAAAATATACTCCGGGTGGCTCAGTCAGTTAAACATCCAACTCATGATTTTGGCTCAGGTCATGATCTCAGGGTTGTGGGATCAAGCCCAGCTTCAGGCTCCATGCTCATGAGCATGTTTGCTTGAGATTTTCTTTCCCTCTCCATCTGCCTCTCCTTTATGCTCATTCCTCTCTCTCTCTCTCTTAGATAAATATATATATATTTAATAATATTTAATTTAATATTTAATAATATATCTCTTAAATATATATACATATATATAAATAAATATGTATAAATATGTATGTATATATATGTCCATAGGGAAGGAGGTGTCATAAACATTATCTCATAATTTTATACCCTAAATTTTAATTAATATTGCAAAGATTAAATAAATGAGGATGAAGACATTCAAGGGAATAAGGGCATCATAATGTTAGTCATGGAAACTAGCTAACAGTCCTTTTTAAAGAAAATTCAAGAAGTTAAATATCGTTCAAGGAGAGAGTGAAATATAAATGTAGAGAAAGATGAATCTCAAATTGTGGGTAGAGTCCAGATTATAAAGGATTTTGTTTGTTTGGGAAAGAATTTGGAATTTGACTTTGAAGATGATGGAAAATCTTTGGCTGGTTTTTAAGCATAAAGATGCCATTTGAGATTTGTACTTTTGAGAACAGCACTGCAATAATAAAGTGAATATGAATATTCAGTGGAAACTATAAAATGGAACTCTAAGGGACCCCAATGGCAGGGTACACTCGTTTTCACCTGGGATCCTGTCATATTTTCATGATTGCATTTCTCTATAGCAATCAGGCCCAGGTTAATGGGCACAGTTCTAGCATGAGCAAGCAGCAGTGGGTATGTTACTGAAGTCAGTTAAGTTTGCTGTGATTTAACAGACATCTGTCCCTTACTAACTACTCTCTTGAATAAAGGCTCTCAGGCTTAGGAACTTTTAGTACGATCATTTCTTAATTTCTCACAATGTGGACCAGAAAACTAAGAAATCTAGTTTTTAATGTGAAATGGAATTAAATAGAGCAAAAAAAAAAAAAAAAAAAAAAAGAAAGACAGAATGATTTAGAAGCATGGCAAACTAAACAATTAATAGACCACTCCTACCCCCAAAATGCAAATATAGAAACATTTTAGATAAGCTATATCATTTTATGAGTAGGTAACTTTAAGATTTAAATTAAATGTAATTCTAAAACATTGGATTCTCTTTTTTTTTTCCCTAAGGAGAGCAATAATTTTAAAATATTCTGTAGGAAAACAATCACACAAAAGTCTTTTCCTTAATTGCCACAAAATATCAAGTGACTTTCTAGACAACAGTCATTTTCAGTGTAAGACAAAGAAAACGGTGAATCAAGTCAAGCATTATAAAGAAAGAAGCTGTTATTACCTGCATCATCAGTTGGTTAAGCATCCAACTCTTAATTTCGACTCAAGTCATGATCTCAAGGTTATAAGCTTAAGCCTGGTGTCAGGCTCCATGCCGGGCATGGAGCCTGCACAATATTCTCTTTCCCTCTACCTCTGCTCTTCCCCCTACTCTATAGCTTCCAGAAAAGAAAGAAAAAAATTGATATCCCTTAACTAGCAGTTTTTCCTAGATAAATAAATACATAAATAACCTACCAAACAAAAGAAATATATCATTTAGTAGTGAGATTCCCCGAAAGGAAAGAGAAAAAAACATAATATAAAGCAATAATTAGCTGCTAATCAACCCTGAAGATGAGAAAACAACAACAACAACAACAACAAAACCACACAATATATGCTTATGGAAGTAGGTAACAAAATGAAAACAAAGAGGATAGAATAAAACACAGCTTAGGATCCTCGGATTCGAAAAGATAAATAGCACTTTAATAGAAGGGAAAAAAAAGGCAGTAGACAGACTACATTCACATGTAAAGTTTTTGCTCTATGATATCTATAATGATTTGGATAACATTTACGAGTTAACTAAATTGCCAAAATTGACTATTAAATTTCCTCTTTCTTTAGTTGACTTACAATCAACTTAAAAAAAAAAAAAAACAAATCTAATCACAGTATTTTTGTTAATAAACAATCTAAATTTAGTCATACTCTATTGGTAATATGCTTATGTCACCACCTCTTAATGATGGACCAAATCTGATGACATATTAGAAAAAAAAATCTAAATTTATGAATTTAGCATCAAAAATTTGTATTCATATTCTAAAACTATCATTTCACAGCTTAAATGAAACTGTAAAATGTGCCATCTGCTCAGTCTGCATTATGTGTTTAAATGTATCATACAAGATACTTGTGAATATATAATACTTGCTGTAAACCTATATATGTTTGAGAGAACAAGGAAGGAAATTGCAGGAACAATGATGCAATAAGAAAATTTACATAATGGTTATCATGAAGTGTGGATATAAGCCAGATTATTTTTTATAAGGACCCTAGAAAAATAGCATGTGAACGCAGTTAAGACTTTCTGTATCCCAAGAGCCATAGTTAAATTTGCTCTTGGCATTTAAAAATATACACACTATCCTCAGGATAAAAAGTTGTCAGTGCTCAAGTTAGAACTCGGCAGTTCCTATTCTCAAGATCAAATCAACATATACCACATTTATTTGTAAATGTTAAAATCTAGTTTCAAATTTTGAAACAATTATTTTATATTTTGCTTTATTAACTTGTATCTAAGAGAAATAGTTTATAAATTAGAATAAATATTTTTTCTTATTATTTTTAACCCTCACAAAAATACAATAAAATAATATCTTTGAATGGAAATAATAAACCACTCTTTCATTAATTCAACAAATATATTGGGCATTTAACATACGTCAGCCACTATGGACATGGGAAATGTAACATAATTGTATAGGCAAAGTCTTTGCTCCCATAGAATTTACATTAAACTATGATTGAAGGCAGGGAAGCTCAAAACATCTCATATGCCAGGCAGTTGATATGCTCTATGAGGTAAAATAAAACAAAGTAAGAGAATAAGGTGTCATGAGGTAGGAAGCACTATTTTAGACAGCATAGTTTTGAGAGTCCCTTCTGATAAGGTGATACTTTTGCAGAAACCTAAATAAAGTAAGAAATTAAAGAAAATAGATATCTGGAGGAAAGGAGATCTGGCTAGTGAGAACATTCTACAAATACTAATTGAGCTCCAACTAAATCTAATGCCCCATTAACTGTAGTTACAGAAACAGTGTTTGTGATCTAGTTTTAGTGATAAGGTATGTCTTTAAAAGATATTTGTTAACACAGATTGCTGGATAAACTCAGTGTGAAACATTTCACAGTCTATGAGGTCTACAGCATTTCTACAGCATAAAGAACTCTATTCCTACTGGGACACCTGCACCCCAATGTCCATAGCAGCAATGTCCACCATAACTAAACTGTGGAAGGAGCCACGATGTCCTTCGACAGTTGAAGGGATAAAGAAGATGTGGTCTTTATGTACAATGGAACATTACTCAGCCATCAGAAGAGACAAATACCCACCATTGCTTTGATGTGGATGGAACTGGAAGGTATTATGCTGAATGAATTAAGTCAATCGGAGAAGGACAATCATCATATGATAT
This sequence comes from Canis lupus dingo, assembly GCF_003254725.2. Taxonomy (NCBI): domain Eukaryota; kingdom Metazoa; phylum Chordata; class Mammalia; order Carnivora; family Canidae; genus Canis; species Canis lupus. Next base: position 67,034,415 of record NC_064248.1, on the reverse strand, counting down.
CACTCATATGTGGAATATAAGAAATAGTGAACGGGATTGTAAAGGAAAGGAGGGGAACTGAGTGGGAAAAATTAGAGAGGAAGACAAACCATGCGAGACTCCTAACTCTGGGAAACAAAGGGATGCAGAGGTTGGTGGGGAGATGTGGTAACTTGGTGATGGGCACTGAGGAGAGCATTTGATGGGATGAGCTCTAGGTGTTATGCTATATGTTGGAGAATGAATTTTTAAAAAGTAAAAACAAAACAAAACAAAAAAACTTTGTTTCTACCTTGCAGGTTGCACAGAAAGTTCTGAACCTTTGAAGAATCACTCCTAAAAAGAAAGACTCGTGCTTCCTTCACTATTAAAGATCAGGACAAGCACCTGTCACTTAAGTACATATTCAAAGGAGCTTTGAGTAAACAAATGGATGGGTGTATAAGTGTGAAAAAAAATATAAGACCATATCTTTAAGAATGCAATATGGTAGGTAACAGGGAAGTAATCAAGTATTCCAAGTAGGGTATAACATCAAAATGGTGGTGAACATCTAGTAGGTACAACTGATACTATCTATGTGAGAAGCAGAGAGAGAAATTAATAAAAAGATTTACTCTGGCATTCAATGCTATCCAAGATCTGATATTTAAATATTTTTAGTAAATACTTAGGAATATAGGGAGACAGAACATGAAAGACTCCTAACTCTGGGAAACGAACTAGGGGTGGTGGAAGGGGAGGTGGGCGGGGGGTGGGGGTGACTGGGTGACGGGCAATGAGGTGGGCACTTGATGGGATGAGCACTGGGTGTTATTATATATGTTGACAAATTGAACACCAATAAAAAATAAATTTATTAAAAAAAAGGAATACAATAAAGACCAAAATAAATCTACATAGTTTGAAATGTTATCTTACATTTTTATGGACATCAGAATACAGTACCACTAGGGTAAGAATATTAATTAAATAGCCCAATATCTTTTTTATATTTTTGGAATAAAGATATAATATGACCTAAGTGCTCATTGTTTAGCTCTGTACTCTAATGCACTCCTGTATATCTATTTTAATTTGTTTTAATAGTAACAAAGATGAAGTATCAAATAAATTCCATGCCTTGCATTATCTTGGACTATTTTCTAACTGCTCCTAACAAAACTCATGTGATTTTTAAATGACTTATTTTAATTTAAAACAAGCCAGAAATATTGCTTATAATTTGTAATGTATATTTATGATCATAGACCTTTTATATATAAAATTCACCACTCAATTTATCATACTATAATGTTTTAGTCTGTACTATGTACATGTGTTATGATAAAATGTATACTCTTTATTTTTTATTATGAATTTATTTTAGAGACACACAGAGAGTAGGAGCAGGATGGGCAGAGGGAGAGGGAAAGAGAATCTGAAGCAGATTCTGTGCTGAGCTCGGAGCCTGAAGCAGCGCTGATCTCATGACCCTGAGATCACAACTTGAGCCAAAACCAAGAGTCAGACACCAACCTACTGCCCCACCCAGGCCCCTGCGTATCCTTAATTAAGCAAATATTATTATATATACTTTCAATAAAAGTTAGTAAATGTAAACAATAGTATTTTAGTATTGATTTTACTAAATCAATTTTGCTTCAAATAACTTTTTAAATGATTCAAATATCTTTGATGACAGCTACTATGTTTGAAATCAGATGTTCTTAATATACTGACAAAAAAAGAAATGCTTAAAATGTGCATATGTGTTCAGAGCCTGGAAATTTTACCAGCTGTTATTCTAAATGTATTCAGGAAACCCACTGTTGTTACAATATTTTAAATCGTTTCTTAAACACTAGACAAGAATAATATTAAAATGAAACATTAATTATTCAGAATGTTTCTTTATTTAGAGACAGGAAAGCTTTATTGTCCAAATGTTAGACAATAGTTTAGGGGATTTGGTTGGAAGAACACAGTGGGTGAGTGCACATTTGTGAAATTCTCTGGTCACTGTTGTATAACTAAATAGTTCAATATTCTAGCTGATTCCAGTTCTGCCTTGCAAACAAATGCACAACTGGGAATTGCAGTATATCTGGTACTTTGGGGAAATTTCAAGGAAACTTCTTCCCCATATTTTAACTGACAATGGAAGATAAAGACTGTCATCGAAATGTCATGCTAGATTGGAAGTATCTATTGTTCCAAATGCAGACAAGGCAAGGTAGTCCTGGTGTTAAAGACACTTAATCTCTGCAGGAGACCGTGTTCTTTCTGTTCGCATAATACATTATTTTACATTTTCATATACATATCCTGGCATCCATCACCTCTAAGATGAACATCATAAAGATTACACTATTTTTAGCTAGGACAATCATCAGAGCTTAAGAACTTTGAATAAATGAATAAAACTTTCTGCAATTTTTGAAGAGTGTGTGTTTTAATATATTAATTTATAAGTGATTTCAACAAGGGAATCTTTTAAAGTTAGAAATGTTAATTATGACTTTAAATAAAATTTCGTAGATTATGGTAGCCAAATCATATAAACTAATCTTTTTGTAATCAGTTTATTTTTTTTAAGATTTTATTTATTTATTCATGAGAGAGAGAGAGAGAGAGAGAGATTGAGAGGCAGAGACATAGGCAGAGGGAGAAGCAGGTCCCATGCAGCATTCAGGGAGCCTGATGTGGGACCTGATCTCGGGTCTCCAGGATCACACCCTGGGCTGAAGGCAGGCGCTAAACCACTGAGCCACCCAGCCTGCCCATAATCAGCTTAATAACATTACAGAAGAGTCATCTAGCAAGTCTATCCCCAAATTAAAACAAATGAACAGCACAAATGTAAATGATGCAGTGTAATAATTACTTTGGAATGAAAGGTTTTACATATTTTGAGTTTAATGTAACACATTAGAATGTCGATTATTTTTTATGGAAAATCCAAAAAAAAATCTTACTTAAAAACATATAATAACAAAATGACAGATAGTACATATGCCAAAACATTAACTCACTATAGGACTGGAATGATAAATTAGGAAGATTTCTTTACAATTCTATTTAGTATATAGAAGTTGCATACATATTGCTCCTAAAATATAGCTATCAAGAAAAAGTATTTACTAAACCTGAGAGAATAACATTCATTTATTTAACTGCCCTACAATTACATTTACACTAGAATAAATAAAAAGTCAAAGGATTTTGATAATTTCAAATAAAAGAATGTTCAAGACTGCACGGTTTTAATCAGAATGTGAAAACGTGCCTGAAGATTTCGTATTTTATTTTAATCAACTCTAAAATAACAAAATACCAAAAATAATAGCAAGAATCTGAATATAATTGAACCAGAGTATTGTTTTCTTTGAAAGTATTGAATTAGGTCATTATATTTCTTCTACTGAGTATAGCAAAGAATGATTGAGAAATGATATATAAATGCTTGAGATCATAGAAAAGATATGTCAAAGTGTCATAGGTGCTGAGAAGGTAATGATAGAGGATAGGAAAAAAAATGGATCAAATCTCAGTTTTGCTGCTTTACTTAAAGATTGAAATACTGAAAATTTTTGTTGAACATGAATCAGCCTCTCACAGTTTTGAAAGCATTTGACATTTTCTGTGACTTGCAGTGCATCAACATTTCAAAAATATTGTTCCCCAAAGAAATTACTTATCTAATTCTTCAATAAAAAACAACTCTGTGGATGACCTAAATGTATTGCTGCATAAACTTGAGACTTTCTTTTCTCTTTTCTTTCTTTCTTTCTTTCTTTCTTTCTTTCTTTCTTTCTTTCTTTCTTTCTTTCTAATGGGAAGAGGGACAGAAGGAGAAAGAGAGAGAGAGAGAGCAACTTAAGCAAGCTCCATGCTCAACAGAGCTCAACCTGGGGCTCTATCTCAGAACCCGGAGATCATGACCTGAGCCAAAATCAAGAGTTGGACACCTAACCAAATGAGACACTCAGGTGACTCAGAGACTTTCAATATACAGAAATCAATTCTGTGATGAAGGAACCATATAGAATTACTGTTCAAAGTCCATTCTTGCAATATACAAGTGTGTTAAATATTTTTTCTTTTAATATAGAAAGGAATTCTTTAAATTTTGTAGTTGATAATTAAGTGATCTAAACTTCAGGTACATTTTGCCAAACTCTAAAGCTTTACTGAGACAAGATATCTTGAATTCTAAAGAATAAGATCTTAGAAATTTTATCTTTTTAATTGCATATAATTTCTAGTAATAATTTCTAATGTCAAATATAGCAAAAACAAATACAAAGATACCAGATGCCTTTTATGAAACTGTTCTGTTTTCATCAAGTAATTTACATGATTAGAATTTAGAAGTTTGATTTTTTTCTTTATAATGTTTTTTTTCTGATGAGATCACAAAGGCTGAAAACACTTGTGAGAAAATGTTTCAATATACTAGTAGAGATACACAAACCTACATCCTTTAAATCTTTGGCCTTCAGAAATTAAAGTGAAAATATAAAATCCTTTATTCTGAATCTTTATTTTTAAAAATATTTAGTTTCAGAGCAAATAATATGATATGTATGCCAGAGCAAAAAAAAAAGTATGATCTGTATAAACAGAAGCCAAATATTATAGAGTGATGCATTTATTCATTCACTTATTAATCAGTCAAAACATACTTTATGAGCATCTATGTATTAGTAGCAGGAATACAGAGATAAAAAGGCAAGGTCTTGATTCTAAAAAAGCAGTGGTCTGAGGCGGAAAATATCAATAAAAAATCAAGTTATAATAATACTGTATGGGTGTAAATCAGCTACAGTAACATAGGTACAATCAAGTTACAGCAATGAGATGATTCTCAATTGCCAAGAAAATAATTCACCTTTAATCTGTTGAGTAATCCTACCTAAATGGGAATATCCAGCATAAAATAAAATATTGTAGATGTTCCACATCAGCACCAGCAATAAGACATTTTATTTTATTTTTTGTTTTATTTTTCTAATGAGGCTCCATGCCTAGTGTGAGACCAAATGTGGGGCTTGAACTCAAGAGCTTGAGATGAAGCGGAGATCAAGGGTTGGACACTTAACCAACTGAGCACCCAGGTGCCCTTCTTCCAGGACTTTTAAATGCATCTTAATAAGTTTATGAGTTAAATACACTTATCAATCTCTTTTCCTTCTATGCCAAGAATATTAGAGAGAAATTCTGTATGCTGACACTGGTAACACAATCAGTAAAAGGTAGATCTGAGATGTGAACACAAGCAATCTGACCTCAGAGCCCTGTGTGCTTAGAACACAATGAAGAGTAACTGCTCAGTGTCTAACAGAAAAGAAGAGACACAGAAACTTTTCATAGTCCATGGTTAGAAGAACCAGGTCTTTTTTGCAAGGAGATCAATGTTGAAGCGGCTAGTCTCAGACTAAGGAAAGATATCTACCACAGACTCTTTAAGAGTTAAACTTTCATTCAATCAATATATATTTATTGAAAATTTGCTATTTCTAGGTATTGTTCTAAGCTCTCTTTTGTTAAGAAACAAGAAGAGATGTTTTTGCTCTTATGACGCTTATATTGTAAGAAGCTTACATTCTAGGTAGCTTGTATTTATAGAAAAAAGAATGCGACTGACCATAACGACAAATTTTGTCTCTTTACATAACATGTGAGAAGCTTAGAACAATAGAAGGCACCATGGGCTAGTATAGAATCTTCCTTAGTAACAATCACTTATATTTGCTAATAGTTTCCCACAGCCTTGAAATAACTGTTAAATTGCATGAACTCAAATGCCACTCCAGTAATTTCATACAGATAAAAAGAACTTTAAAGCTTTGAAGCCACAAATCTCTGAGCTTTATCCCACAAATACCTGCCCTATAGCTCTTCAAAACCATCTTTTATTTATCCCCATCAACTAATCAATCAAGTGTGTTTCTTAGTTGCTGTGTCTTCACATTTGTAACTTATCTCCTTGTTTCTTAGTGGTTCAGTCATCACCCCAAGACATCAAGAGCTCTCTATTCTGAGCAAATAGGGCTGATGCGATTTTATTGGATGACAAGATATATAAAAAGATTTATGTACTTATATAGCTAAGTAGGTGACAAGATTTTGATAATTGAACAGTGATACGGTTCACATACTGGAGGTTAAAATTAATTCTAGAGTTCTTAGAAAGCGTTTTTTTTTTTTTTAACTATACCTTAATAGCTGAAAGAATTCATGTGAATTTGCTTGACTCTCCGCTCTCTTTTAAGCAACACGTTATGCAAACTGCAGGCTGCAATGTTTATGACTACCCAATCCTAATTCATGCTACTCTATAGAGCCCTAAGGTGACAATTACTTCTGAATTCATTGGTAAATGGAAGTCTGGTATGATGACAAAACCAAAAAAGCTGTGTGTGTGTTTTTCCCGGCTGCCTGAAGAATCCCTCATGGCTGATAATAATATGTCACCTCTAATCTTATTTTCTATTTCTAAGATGTATTTTTATTAGCCCTCATTTTCTATTGTATCCTTCATTCTGACACAGGACTTGCTTTGCTTCTCAGTAATTTCGAGTGTCTTCATGGGAGGTAAAGTGATGGACTAGATTGTGTTACCAGTGTGGAAAAAGAGGGGGGAAAAATCTCATTCTAACATCATTTAATTGAAGACAAGAAAAGAAAATCTACCTGACTTTAAACTTTTTCCCAAATTTCCAACTACACCAGGAAATCCTGGAGAATGGAGGATTGAGCAGTCATGTGGTACCACAATAATTTCCTCTAACGGGTATGAAAACAGATGAAGGACTCATCCAACCCTTACTTTCTCCATAGAATACAACATTTCAGATTGGGTCTTAAAGAAGAAAAACAAAATAAAAAAAAAAAAAAAAAAAAAAAAAAAAAAACTTTGCCAGTTGAAAATCTCTACACAGGTAAAGGAAAGATAAAGTGCAGCAACAATTCTTTAAAAGCATGCATATGCAAGGATGTGTTGTCAGAAACAGCACTCAGTACAGAGAGAAGGCTCAGTCAGGGAGGTATGTGCCAAACAAGCCAATTTAAATTCGGCCAGTCAGCAAACAGCAATACCTGTCAGTTCGCAAGACGATATTTTGCTTTCCTTGGACAAACAATGCTCTTCTTCTGTTATAAATGACATTACTTAGCTTGACATAACAAGATGTTTTAAACAAGGCACTTAGAGGAAGAAGCATTTCTTTGATTAACTTGAGGACATTGAAACAAGGTAAGATGGATAAAAAGGGGGAAAAAAAACCACTTAGAATAGCTCATTGATATGAACAGCAGATTGACATACACAGGAAACGCTGTGGTGAGAAAGTGGAGCTATGCAGCATGTGGTTGTCTTAATAACCTAGTTTGACCTACTGCAGGGACAAATGTATCCATTTGTGGTGAAACCTCACTCTTGGCAGTGAAAAAAGAACAAGAAGAAATAAAGAAAAAAAAAGAAAAAAGGAAAAACAGAAGAATGAAAGCTGACTCCTTATTTAATAGTTCTATTAAAAATGCTTTGCAATTAACACAACTGTTTTAGACAAGTGGTTTCACTGATCTCATCTACTTTAAATTTGTTCTTTTAAATATTGATAATATCAACAGTTAACAATTATTAAGCATTTATGAAGTCTCAGACATTGTATTTAACAGCTTTATATGTATTCTCTTAGACTCACTACACTCAGAATCACTGTGGGCACTGAACTTACCCTCATACTAGATACAAGAAATGTGATGCTTACAGAGGTTGTCCATTGCCAAAATCGTAAAGCAAGCAACTCAGCTTTGGAAATCTGTTTAGACTTCCCCTTCCCAATCATCTTACTGGTGAAAATGTCTTCAAACTGTTGGGACAATTCTTCTTCAATGTTATTACCACATTGCTAACATGCAACATTTTAATCATCTTTTTCTTGAAATCTTAATATTTTATCTTGATAGAAGCTTTCCCCCAGAGTTTTCTTATATTTCAATAAGCATTTCTCATTTCTGAGGATACAGGGACAGCAATTCACATTTGGGAGGCAACTGCAAAGGCCTTTGATACTAGAAGGGACGCTCACGGTGCTTTCACAATCAGTGGACATTATTTACTGCTAAATTACAATGGAATTCTTATGGCATCGCATATTATATTCACATTAAAGTCAAATGAGTTCATCGTGATTAATGTCACTGCAGTGAACACCAAAGAAATTAATGGCAATTATCTACTCATTGCAAGGGTCGCTGATAATTAGTGTTATTACACAAAAAGGTACATTTTAAGCAATCATCACCATGCATTCTCTAGTACCATTTACAATGCTGATCACAGGGAGTCCAGTTGGAAATCACACAGCCAGAATATAAGTTCGCCAAAAGTTTGTGGTCTCAGGTGTGAATAAGGAACAATTCCACCAAGTTTTTGAAATTCTATTTAAATATATATAATAGGGACGCCTGAGTGGCTCAGTGGTTGAGCTTTTGCCTTCAGCCCAGGGTGTGATTCTGGAGACCTAGGATGGAGTGCCACATGGGGCTCCCTTGAGGGATCTGCTTCTCTCTGCCTGTGTCTCTGCCTCTCTCTCTCTGTCTCTCATGAATAAATAAACAAAATATTTAAAAAAATAAAAGAAAAACATAAATATAATAAAATTTTCTTTCCTGAATATATTATTTAATAAGGTATGATCAGAAATGGTAGCCTTCGGCTTTGTGTGTGTGTGTGTGTGTGTGTGTGTGTGTGTTTGTGTATAAGACTTTGATACAGCTGCAAGGCAACAATCACACATTAAGACTTAAAAGCAAAGCATAAACTTCATAATACTCAAATATTTGAATATTAATTGTGATGCACATTTATTCATAGTTCTGTACCATTTTAGACAACAGAATCTGCTTTAAGGATGTGATAAAATGGGACAAAAAAAATGAGCATGTATGTAACCTGTATAATAATGGCATTTTCCAAGGGAATTAATAGGAATAGGTTTGTAATATTAGGAAGAAGTTCTCTTCTTTTTGACCTTGACCTTGACCAAGATAATGAGTTGAATATTTAATTTACTTCTCTCCTATCGTGACCCTTTTCATAGCCTAAGATAATGATTTTTGTCCAGGAACAAAAATGACACTTAAGTAAGTGGATTGCTATCATTCCCTCAGAAATAACAATTTATCAGATCATAAGTATAGCTATCACCTTTTTTTAATTAGGTGAGTTCCTTTTTTTATTGTGGTAAAGGACGTGTAATATGAAATCTACCCTATTAACAAAATTTTCAGTGTGTGATACAGTATTATAACTATATGCATATTGTTATACAGCAGATATCCAGAACTTAATTAGGTAAATTCTAATTTCACACAATTTTTATATGTTCTTGGTTGCATAATTTTTGGACTTTTCCAAGTGGAATTCTTATGTTAGCAAAACTAGACTGAAGTTTTTAATTAATTCAGCCACCTATGAATCATGAAAGCCAAGAAATGAAGCATGGATGTCATTTAAAAGATAAAATCCTCAGGTTTACAGGATTTAACATCCATCACAAAGTTCATTTCCATGAGTCCTCATTACAAGTGAAATGTAGCTGTTCCATTTTGATTTCCTCAAACCATTATTGACAAAAGAAACTATTCAGTGGCACCAAACAGGCTTGTATTTGCTGAGTAACCTGACTCTTCAGGCACAATATTATTTCTGAATGTGACATGATCTTCACTACCTCAGTTTGAAAACTTCTGATGTCTTTTAAGTGAAGAATATTCCTAAGAGACTTCTATACTTCACAGAAATACTCAATTTCCTCCCATTTTAAATGATGAATTTGTTGTCTCTTAAGCAGAAGGGAAAAGGTTAATAGCTGTATTACTCATTTCCCTGAAAATTTCTGTTGATTAGAAATAAAGTAATAAAATATCCCAAAGGAAAGCCAAATTTTATTTATTCATCCATTGTGACATCTGCTACAGAACAGAGTTAACCCAATGATTTTTTTTTTTAACAGAGTTGAGAGGGATAGGGTAGAGACTTAAAAAAATAAAGAAAGAATTTTTTATGTCCGCCAGAGTACAAGTCAACTATTTTTTAAAGTTTCTATTTGAGGGAACTGAAGGCAGCTAATTAGTGCAAAATTTAATTTGTTTTAAAAATACTCCACTCTAAGATAAACTTAATGACATGCACAACATGAAATCTGGCAGAATTTGGATTGAAAAAATGAGTTCAAGAGTTAGGCTGCCCATGTCTGAAAATGGATTCTTCCTTTCTGTAGGATCTTTGGGAAGATGCTTAATTACTCTGACTCAGTTTTCTCATCCATAAAAATGGGCAGAGGATATAATAATTATTCCTATCTCAGAGGTTCTTTGCATGCTGAAAGAAAAAGTTCTTGTTCTTGGAACAACTCCTGGCACGTATGACTTGGAAAACAATGTTGACCTTATTACTGAATGGTTATCTAAATAAGGGGTCTGCATTCACACTATAGCCTTTTAGCTAAATCTGGCTTACCACATTTTTAAAAAAATAAAATATTTTTGAAATGCATCCACATACATTTATTTGTTTATTTATGTGTTTGTTTATTTTTTTGTTTATTTATTTATTTATGATTTTATTTATTTATGAGAGAGAAAGAGCACACAACCAGTGGGGAGGGACAGAGGGAGAGGAAGAAGCAGACTCCCCTGAGCAGTGAGAGGGACACAGGGCTCGATATCAGGACCTCAGAATCATGACCCTACTCAAGGCACATGCTTAACTGACTGAGCCAACTAGGTGTCTCTCCACCCCCATTCTAGATGTTGACATCATCAAAGGCTGAGTTGAGTAGTTCCTGCAGAGTCCTTATGGCCACAAAACCTAAAATAATTACTATCTGGCCCTTACAGAGAAATTTTGCCAGTCCCTTGACTTCTTTGAATATTGATGTTGGGTATACCTTAATGAAGCTTCAGCTAGATCACTTCAGAGATATTAATTACCATTGGTTCAAGTAATCAGGAGTTTCTATGGACAGAAGAAATCCAAATAAAGGCAAACAAATTGCTTAAGATTGGAGTTTTCTGAAGAATGTATTACTGTAAAGAGTCAAATTTATAATCCTTCTAGTCTCCAATACCCAATTATAATTCCAGTTTTATCTAAGCATTTCCTTGCATCCAATCAAGAGTGTAGCACCTCTGGGAAATTCGGCATTTCTCGAATAATGCATATTTTTTCCCTTTAGCTATCTGAATCTCCTCATGAGGTTCTTTCTGTTCTGAATGCCCTTCTACTTTTCCCCGTCACATAGCCGGAATGCAGAAGAACCAGAAGTAAAACTCACATATGTGAGTCTTTAGCCCTAACTTTTTTTCTACTATACCATGTTGCCCAACTTTTATACTGAGCAATGGGTTTCATTTAACTCACACACACACATACACACACACACATATACTAATGTGTTTGTATGATACAAACATTTTACCATTCTACATAAATTATATATATATATTTTCTTGAGATATATAAATATATTTGCAATACAAATATACACCATATATTACAAATATATGGTGTATATACTACAATTACTTAAGCACATTTATTACTATATAATTACAAGTATATATCACCTATTATGTGTCGGCATTATTCTAGACACTCAAAATACAGCACTGGCAATTTTAGATGATGATCAGTGGCAAACATACATGGTTGTGTGGCAGGCTGGGGAGCACTTCTCATTTAAAAAAAAACTGGCCATAGATGATCCCAATGAAAAGGTGACTTTGGGAGAGAATGAGAGGGGAGGAGAGAAAATGGCGTCCACGGATTACAGTACCTACAGCCAAGCTGCAGCCCAGCAGGGCTACAGTACATACACCTCCCAACCAACTCAAGGATATGCACAGACCACCCAGGCATATGGGCAGCAGAGTTATGGAACCTATGGACAGCCCACTGATGTCAGCTATACCCAGGCTCAGACCACTGCGACCTATGGGAGACCACCTATGCAACTTCTTATGGACAGCCTCCCGCTGCTTATACTACTCCAACTGCCCCCCAGGCATACAGTCAGCCTGTCCAGGGGTACGGCACTGGTGCTTATGATACCACCACTGCTACGGTCACTACCACCCAGGCCTCCTCTGCAGCTCAGTCTGCATATGGCACTCAGCCGGCTTACCCAGCCTATGGGCAGCAGCCAGCAGCCAGCACACCTGCAAGACCACAAGATGGTAACAAACCCGCTGAGACTAGTCAACCTCAATCTAGCACAGGGGGTTACAACCAGCCCAGCCTAGGATATGGGCAGAGTAACTACAGTTATCCCCAGGTACCTGGGAGCTACCCCATGCAGCCAGTCACAGCACCACCATCTTATCCTCCTACCAGCTACTCCTCTACACAGCTGACTAGTTATGATCAGAGCAGTTACTCTCAGCAGAACACCTATGGGCAGCCAAGCAGCTATGCGCAGCAGAGTAGCTATGGTCAACAAAGCAGCTATGGGCAGCAGCCGCCCACTAGTTATCCCCCCGCCAAACTGGATCCTACAGCCAGGCTCCAAGTCAATATAGCCAACAGAGCAGCAGCTACGGGCAGCAGAGTTCATTCCGACAGGACCACCCCAGTAGCATGGGTGTTTATGGGCAGGAGTCTGGAGGATTTTCCGGACCAGGAGAGAACCGGAGCATGAGTGGCCCTGATAACCGGGGCAGGGGAAGAGGGGAATTTGATTGTGGAGGCATGAGCAGAGGTGGGCGGGGAGGAGGATGCAGTGGAATGGGCGCTGCAGAGCGAGGTGGCTTCAATAAGCCTGGTGGACCCATGGATGAAGGACCAGATCTTGATCTAGGCCCACCTGTAGATCCAGATAAAGACTCTGACAACAGTGCAATTTATGTGCAAGGCTTAAATGACAATGTGACTCTAGATGATCTGGCTGACTTCTTTAAGCAATGTGGAGTTGTTAAGATGAACAAGAGAACTGGACAACCCATGATCCATATCTACTTGGACAAGGAAACAGGAAAGCCCAAAGGTGATGCTACAGTATTCTATGAAGACCCACCAACTGCCAAGGCTGCTGTGGAGTGGTTTGATGGGAAAGATTTTCAAGGAAGCAAACTTAAGGTTTCTCTTGCTCGGAAGAAACCTCCAATGAACAGCATGCGGGGTGGTATGCCTCCCGGTGAGGGCAGAGGGATGCCACCGCCACTCCGTGGAGGTCCAGGGGGCCTAGGTCGCATGGGAGGCCATGGAGGAGACAGAGGTGGCTTTCCCCCAAGAGGACCCCGGGGTTCCCGAGGGTACCCATCTGGAGGAGGAAACATCCAGCACCGAGCTGGGGACTGGCAGTGCCCCAATCCGGGGTGTGGAAACCAGAACTTCGCCTGGAGAACAGAATGCAACCAGTGTAAGGCCCCGAAGCCTGAAGGCTTCCTTCCACCACCCTTCCCGCCCCCGGGCGGTGACCGTGGCAGAGGCGGCCCTGGTGGCCTGCGGGGAGGAAGAGGTGGCCTCATGGACCGCGGTGGTCCCGGTGGGATGTTCAGAGGTGGCCGCGGTGGAGACACAGGGGGCTTCCGTGGTGGCCGGGGCATGGACCCAGGTGGCTTTGGCGGAGGAAGACGAGGCGGGCCTGGTGGGCCCCCTGGACCTTTGATGGAACAGAGGGAGGAAGAAGAGGCGGCGTGGAGGACCTGGAAAAATGGATAAAGGCGAGCACCGTCAGGGGCGCAGGGACCGGCCCTGCTAGACGCAGAGGCCCCGCAGAGCTGCACCGACTACCAGATTTATTTTTTAAACCAGAAAATGTTTTAAATTTATAATTCCATATTTATTTTTATTTTTATTTATTTATTTATTTTTTTTTAATGATAGTCACAGAGAGAGAGAGAGAGGCAGAGACATAGGCAGAGGGAGAAGCAGGCCCCATGCACCGGGAGCCTGATGTGGGATTCGATCCTGGGTCTCCAGGATCATGCCCTGGGCCAAAGGCAGGCGCCAAACCGCTGTGCCACCCAGGGATCCCTATAATTCCATATTTATAATGTTGGCCACAACATTATGATTATTCCTTGTCTGTACTTTAGTATTTTTCACCATTTGTGAAGAAACATTAAAACAAGTTAAATGGTAGTGTGCCGAGTTTTTTTTCCTTCTTTTAAAGATGGTTGTTTAACTAAAGACTAAACAATGGGAACCCCTTGTGAGCATGCTCAGTATCATTGTGGAGAACCAAGAGGGCCTCTAACTGTAACAATGTTCATGGTTGTGATGTTTTTTTTTTTTTTTAAATAAAATTCCAAATGTTTATTAAAAAAAAAAAGAAAGAAAAAAAGAAAAGGTGACTTTGGACGAAAATCTAGTAGAGGGAAGCCAGTTAGTCTAGGCATTTTTTGAAGGCAGTGAGCCAGAGAGGAGCAAGGGTAGATGGGGAGGTCCTGATAGGGAAGAATGACTAGAGTATCATAAGCAGGGAGACCAGTAAGGTTGAAGCTTAAAGAGTGAGGGGGGAAATGAGACACAATTATGAGGGGCCATATTGGCCAGTTGAGGAACTTGGGGCATTGCCCTAAGTGAGAAAGAAAACCCCTGGAGCAGTTTGAACTTATTTATGGTTGTGTTTGTATGTATGTCATTAATTGGATTCTTTGGCCTTATCAAGTTACATTTTCAGATATTCTTTATGATTCTTTCTGGTTAATCTCCAGTAGGTGTGCCATAACACATTTGCTTTTAGTTATCTGCTGTTTACTCTGCCAAGTACCTAATAATCTGTATATGAAAGCTCACAAGGCATAGGACAAAATACTTTATTTGTCTTCACAAAGTGACTGTTGTTTTTGTATAATTAGTATTCATACTATACATTTTAATTTTTACATTTAATGTTCATTGGTAATCCTGGCAAAGTTTTCATAGTCTGACAAATATTATTTGTTTATATCTGATCAGTTGATGGATAAGCACATTTTTTGTGAATGTCTATAGGATATAATATCTGAGGGACACTTGGGTGGCTGAGTGGTTGAGCATCTGCCTCTTGCTTAGGTCATGAGCCTGAAGTCCTGGAATGAGGTCCCACATCAGGGTCCCCACAGGGAGCCTACTTCTCCCTCTGCCTGTGTCTCTGCTTCTCTCTGTGTGTGTCTCTTATGGATAAATAAATAAAATCTTTTTAAAAAGAAAGAAAAAAGAATATCTGAAAATTAATTCTTTGTGTGTGTGTGTGACAGTGAGAGTGCTTATGAGCAGGGGAGGGGAGGTGCAGAGGGAGAGGGAAAGAGAGAATCCCAAGCAGACTTGATGCTCAGCATGGTACCCAACCTGGGGCTCGATCTAATGACCCTGAGATCATGACCTAGGCTGAAATCAAGAGTTGGGCACTTAACTGACTGAGCTACCCAGGAACCTCTGAAAATTAATTCTAGTAGACATTTAGGATCCGGAAATCTATATAAATACCATAGACATCTTTTCATTGAAAAAGTATACTACTTTCACTAAGATTACATTTTAACGTCTGATGAATGAAACAAAAACAATTCAGAGTGTCCCATTTTCCCTATGTGACCCTACTTTTAAAAGCAGCTATTTCACACATAAATTTTATATGATAAGGTAGCTTTGTTTGTTAAAATGTATTTTTTGTTTTCCTTTATGCTATTTTTTCTGTTATTTTCCTGATAATTGTCTTTCAATCACATTTGGTTAATCAACTTAGAATCTTATGTCCTATGATACACTCTTACAGAATTTTCAGTTCTATTATGAATGAATTATGCTTATATATTTCTGCTTTAAGTCTCACAAAAACACATATTCTAACATTGGTTTAGTCTTCATTTTTGGTCTGATTTGTTGATCAAAATAAAAACAACGAACTATTATATATTGTATGAGACACAGAGAGAGAGAGAGAGAGGCAGAGAAAGAGGCAGTGGGAGAAGCAGGCTCCATGCACGGAGCCTGATGTGGGACTCAATCCAGATCATACCCTGGGCTGAAGGTGACGCTAAACCACTGAGCCACCTGAGCTGCCCCAAAGAACTATTATATTAAACCTGTGGTGAAAATGTGCCCTATCTAGACATATAGCATATTGAATATTGTTAGAACTATCTTGCATTTCTTTCATACATTTTCACATTGCTTAGCTCAGTTGTGGGTATAATAAATTGAACATAGTTACCTTAACTATTCAAATAAAATTTTAGAAACAATTACAATATTAGTGATAATTTTTTAAAGCAGCCAATCTAGTAAAACTGGAGGTTAATCAGGACCAAACAAAATAAAGTTTACATTTTGTGTGATCATAAATTGGAGGTGATAATATCACTGACCTCAGTGGGCTGCGGTAAGGATTGAAGTTCATCATCATATAGAATGCTATCATCTTGCAAGCCAAACAGTAGTTTCTCAAGCTGTCAGTTGTGATGATGATGATGATGGTGAGCATAACAAAGGAAGATAAAAATTCTTCCAAGTAGAATCAGAGTTTTCTGTTAAGGCTATTACTTTAGCTTTTTATCAACTTTTCTATGAATTTACAATTCCTTAATCTATGTCCTCAGGGTGATTCTAATGATTTTGTATGGAACTGCCAAAAATTAGTTATTGTTCTGTTAATCATTGCTAATAAGAACAGAGAATTTTTCTAGTTGTCCCATGAAAATTATACTAATTAGAAATGTCTGAATTTGTGCATCTCCTTGGAGATTAATTTATTCATCATAATCAGTTAATCACTTTTCTTTACATAATTAGATAGCTTCTGGTGGAGAGGAAGACCCTTTAGTTTTCTTAGAATGAAGAAGACTATTTTAGCTGACACTAGTAAAACTTGGAAGTCAGCTCAAGACCTTCTTAGCATGTAGCATCCAAAATTGCATACTGATTAGTGCCAGTACCATTGTTTCTCCAAATAATAGGCTTCAGGAAATATTTAGGAAATTGACTCTGAAAAAGTACAATAGCCTTATTGATGGGCAGTATTTTTTTATTTTATAAATTATTCAGCAACTGACATTAGCAGAGATTCACTTTATAAATAGGATCAGTCTACTACTTTCCTCGTGCACCTTTACAAGCTAGATCCCTCCAAATTATCTCTGACTGAAACACCATTACTATTGTATTATTCTGCTTCTTCACAGAGAAGGAAGGGACGAAGGAAGTCATACATTTTAAAGGTAAATAAATTTAATTAGTTGGGCAATCATAGAGAGTCAAAAAGTAAGTATAAGCAGGAAGAATGCAATTGATATTAGCAAACAATTGTTATTTTAATAACATAGCCTGTATGTGTGTGGAGGGGGACATATCCATTTAATCCCAAATATTTTTTACACCTTTACCAAAATAATTAAAAAAACACTTCCAGAACTTCATTAAAAAAAAAAAAAAAACTTAAAATATGCATTTCAGGAAAAAGCAAATTCAACTCAGAAATATGTACTGAAAGGCAGAAAGGAGAAGTATACATAGACCCTGGGCTCTCAGGCTTCCAGCTCCCTGCTCAGCGGGGAGTCTGCTTCTCCCTCTGCCTCTGCCCTTGGCATCACTCATGCTGGCACACTCTCTCTAATAAATAAATTAAAACAAAACAAAACAAAAACAAAGACTTTGGTACCTCCAAATATGCCTCTATTAAACAAGATATTTGATGATTTTAGCTAATGTAATATATGAAAGTGATGTTCTACAAAGATGCTGGAAGATTATAACAACTAAGTTTGTCAAAAAGAAGTCCCAATGGTTTTTAAGCATTTTTAGCTCATTTTATAAGCAGGGAAGATTTACAGAAAATAATAGAATTGATTGTAAACATTATGAATTATCTTACTGATATCCATATTCAATCTTATTATTTTCAGATGAATTTCATTCAAAACAATATTAATAAAATGTTATTAGTCAAAAAGACATTCCAGGTATTTGCATTTTCTAGTAAACTTTGTACATAAATATAAAAATAAGTTTTTTTAAAAAATCTAAAAATCACAGGGCACCAGAGTGGCTCAGCCTAAAAGCTCTTAATTTCAGCTCAGGTCATGATCTCAGGGTCCTGGAAGCACCCTACATCAGGCTCTGCACTCAGCATGGATTCTACTTTTCCCTCCCACTCTGCTCTTCACCTTGCACTCTCTCTCATAAATAAATAAATAAATAAATAAATAAATAAATAAATAAATAAATATCTTTTTTGAAAAACCATCTAACATTCACTACTTCTTTTAAAGTATTTATTCTTACATAAATTTGAGAAATTTGCAGAGATAGTGTAGAAATATCTCTTCCTCCATATTAACCTAATTGCATGTATATTCCCTGTTTCTTGAGGAGGCTTTTGATTTTTAAATATATTGCTTTATATGCTGGAAAATTAATTATTGAAAATATATATAGCAATTATAATTTTATAAGAATCTTGAAATTCATGTTATTATTTTCTCTTGAAGCAAAGTGCAGAGCATATAAACTGGAATATGATGACTATTTTTAGATCTAATAATTGATCATCAAGTTTGTAGGTAATCATTTATCACCAAGGCACTTTACAGTAAACAAGCAGCCCATGTGAAAATCACAGCATAAATACATAAAACGTAATCCAACAATGCTTAAAAATATATATATTGAATATATTTTATATGTTGGTTAAATCATTGATTTGCATAATCATTGCAATCATAATCATTGCATAATGCATAACTTAAACAAATGCAATTTAAATGGTGAGGTGATGACCCCCAATTTTATCAGTGATAGAAGAAATTAAAGATTCACTGTGATGTGTAAAAATTTCATGGAAAATTGACTAAAGGATTTCTAATGTGTAAGTCTTCATTTTGGCAGAATTTAGATATTACAAGTCAGAATTAAGACAATACATTGGAAAATTTGATATTTCAAATTTGTTGTCATTCAGTGAATGAGCAAGGCTACTGTATGACAGTAGTGAGTAAGGTTAACTCTAAGTTAGGGGAAGGGAAAATTCTTTTGTATTTCTACCAGTGATGATTTCTTGCCATTTCTGGTCATTGTCACCACAGGTTCCTGAACAAGCTAGAACTGGAAAAATGTGTGCAGAGCCAAGGGCCTACACTGGCAACTCTTCATCCATTCATATGCTGACACACCTGTCTCCATGTTTGTTTTATTCATTAAATATTTACTGAGCACCTGCTTTATGGTAGATGATAGGGTAAAAGAGTAAGCCAACTTCAGCCATGTGAGCAGTCACTTTAAGGGCAAGAAGACATGCAAACACGGTTTGGTTGTGCAACATTATATTATTTTTTTATAAGATCATGGCAGTAATAGGAGCCAAAGATGGGCTGTGGTTAATTTGGCATTGAGAAGTCTGAAAACCCCGGCTAGGAGGGGTGGAATTTTAACCAGGTCATAAAGGATAGATAAGAGTTTGCAAATCGAACAAGGTGCTAGGAAGATTTAATTATAGGACAAAACACACACACACACACACACACACACACACAGAGGTCCAGAGAATGTGGTTAAGGAAAGAATATGGAAGAACATGGGACAGGAATAAATGGTGACTTGCAAAAATAAATTATGCAGCTATTTGAACATAGTGGTGGCCTTTGTTCTGTAATGTTTATCCAATGAATTTTTTACGCAGGGATTTTCATGATCAAAATTGTTTTAGAAAAATCATGTTGACAGCACTGAGAATGATGGATTGAAAAGAGAAGAATAGATATAGGACCTCACCTCCTCCACCATCTATCTCAGTGAATAATACAATTTTCTAAACATTTGCTCAAACAAGAAACCTGGTAGACGTTTTGGCTTCTCTCTTTCTGTCAATCCATCACCAAATATTGTCTTATCTTTGCCCTCCCATCCAAAACTGGAGCTGCAGTGCATGGAGGGCAATCATTTCCCCTTGTGATACATTAATGATCACAAATTGAGTCTCATATCTTCATTCTTGCTTCTGTCTTTCCTTGGAATCCATTTTCCCACACAACCACAGAAGTGTTGCTAACTTACAAATCTTATCGGGAGAAAATCCTTTAATATTTCCCTGTTACACTACGAACAAAGTCCAAAATCCTTGCCATTTCATACATGGGCTTTAATAATCTTGTGCCTACATAAATTATCTGCCTTAGATCTTTATTTTGGTTCACTCCCTTAGGTGATTTCCTCTGTGTCTTGATAAACATCACAGAAATGATTGCATTGTATTCAATGTTTTGTTTTTACTTACCTATTAAGCCATCAAACAAAACAACTAACTTTCTGAATGAAGAGACCCTTCCATAGAATTGTAACCCACCTATCAAAATATGTGGAACATAGTGGTAAATACCAGTAAATATTTCTTGAATTCATGAGAGGCCCAGGGGGGGAAAAAAAAGATGACCTGAATAACTTAAGAATGTTAGAAATAAGAATTAGAAAGAATATTTACAAACACTGTGGTTCAAGACTTGATAATTAAAATGATTTCAATATTTGCAGCTTATTCAAATTGAGTGAATCATAATTCCACCAGATAACATAGTTTTCTTTAAAAGCACTGTTGAGAGTGAGATCCAGCCAAACCAACACAAGCCGGTAATGGTGCTATGAGGACAGAATATAAGGATGTAACCAGAGGAACATGAATGTTTGTGATGCATCTGTGATTATTATATTTGGAAGTTAGAACTCATTGTGTGTTTCAGTCCTACAGGTGTAGGAGAGTCAAAACTGAGAAAGAAGACAAATATAAATAAACATGTTTGATAACAGAAATAGAAATATGCAACAGCGCTAGTGATGTATGAAATGGCAAGGGTGAAAATATGAGTAGCTAATGACTCCTCTAGTATTTTGAATGCTCTATCATCTTCAGTATGATCCACAGTTTGGTAATCAGTTGCTTTACAGGAAATTGACATAAATGGTTCAAGAAACAAATCGATTCTTAGATGCCTTTCTTCATAATACTCTGTTAACTGATAGCAAATAATGATGATGCTCTATAACAATATTTAATAATTACACTGAGCTTCATGGTTTATACATACTTTATGTACTCTATTTGGTCTTTGCAATAACTCTTTGAAGTTATTTTTTATAGATTAGGAAACTAACATATTTATCATGTTTAATTAAGGGTTGGATCTGGAAAAGGAAATCGGTCCTTTCTGACTCAAGATGTGTACTTCTTTATTATTATTATTATTATTATTATTATTATTATTATTATTTATTTTTAAGTAATCTCTATACCCAGCATGGGGTTAAACTTCAAACCATGAGATTAAGAGTCACACACTTTTTGACTGAGCCAGCCCGGTGCTCCCAAAGTGCACACTTATAACCACAGCTTAACATTGTTTTCCAGAAGTAATAGGAAAGAAGGAAAGAGAAAGAAAGAAAGAAAGAAAGAAAGAAAGAAAGAAAGAAAGAAAGAAAGCCAGCCTGAGAATAATTCCTTGAAGTAAATCAAAAGGAATCCTGGTTGTACAGAATACACAGAAATTATAAATTTAAGATTAGGTTTAAGGTCAAAATCAAAGAAGAAACTGGGAGATTATGAATAATAGCACAGTACAGATGTCATTTTAGATTATGTTTAGCTCCGATATATACTCTATTCAGGATGGGCATCTATTTCTTATCAATCTGAATCATGCCTTCCAAAAGATGTTTCCTGAGAGAAACCAACAGTAATATTAACCAGAAGCTAAAGATAGGTATCGCTATCAACAGATGCTACCTGTGAAAGATGCACATGGAAACAAAATTCTAGTTGAAAATCCTCTCTACCATGTACAGTGATTCCCTCGACTGATGAATTCTCTTACTGGAAAAAAAAATCTCAAGAAACTAAATACTAAGCATAAGGAATTTTCACAGTGCCTCAAAGAATTTATGGTAGGATTGAATAAAGTTCAGAGTATGGCTCATTAACATTTAGTTTTGCTTCATTTGTCATTTGTTTCCTCAACATACATTCCCTCTTCTTTCAGCAACTGAGTGCGGGTTGAGGATGAGGAAGACAGAACCCTTTTGGTAATTCAGTTCAAGGCATGGTTCCAGAGGTTGCACTTCTGGAAAAGTCTCAAGATAGGAATATGGGACCTTGGCTAAGTAACTCAGCATATTATATTGCAGAGGCTTAAAACAAATCTCAAGTTTTGCCAGGAATGCTAAGGAGAATCCCATCACTCTTCCACTAGAAGTAAATCCATAAGTGTATGGCCTCTCAAGCTGCTGGCCGCCATCATGGAGCCTGGGGAAGCAAAGGAAGCAGAACCAAAAGAAACGAGCTTATGGATTTCAAACCTTGTCTCTGACTACACAGAAGCCTCATCTCCAAAAGACTACTAAACTACTCCAGTCAATAAATTCTTCGCCTTTGCTTTTATGTCACTTGAAATGAGGATTCCTGTAACTTGCAATGCAAAGAATCTTAAGAAAAGTTGCTTTCAATTAAGTGTTTAACTTGTTTTTCACACACTTTTACCAATGAGCCATTTCCTAGGGATTTACTCTTCGTTCATTCGTTCACTGATTCATCCATTCATTTGTTTGCAACTCATATCAGTTTTCTACCTACATTATCATGACACTGTGCTAAGCACTGTTGAGGTTTCAGAGATGTCTGGACCATCAATGATGGGCAGGATACAATCTAAGGGAGTGAGGCAAAAATGTGTATTTTCTCGCTCAACAAACATAAGTAGGTTCAGATAGAGAACTTACTCAAGCCTGATGGACTAAAGACAAGGGATAAGATGGCATTAATATAGACATTAAGGATTCATTATGTTGTCAATGTGTAAAGTGTGAGGAAAGGCATTTTGGGCAGAAAAAGCAGTAGAAAAAAAAAGTCAAGTGGCAGGAAGAATGGAGTCTGTTTGAAGAAAAACAAATATTTCATTTTGGCTCCCCACTTTGGCTGGAATTTTATGTCAGTTTAAGAAGTCTATATTATAGTATATCGAGAAACAGGCAAAAGTTTTATTTTCCCCCTCTCTGGCAGCTGCCCATGAATAAGAAGACTTCAAATGACACACACAAACACACACACACACACATGAAACTATCTACTGCTTAAAAGTCATTTGCCTTGGAAACAATTCTGCAGTGTGGGCAGATTATCATTCCTTCATCCTACAAACAGCAAATTGTGAAAGTGAGAACCTGACTTTGAGCTTTTACAACAGTGCTTGCTTGACTTCTGTGCCAAATAAGTCTTCTTTACACCCAGAAAGCTCTGGTTTCACTCAGTTCATAAGGCACGGCATGAAATAACCACTGCATAATCACAACGGCTACTAGAATCGTTAGGCGGTTTGAAAGCTGTTTAAGGTTAACCCTACAGGAAGCAACTTAGTACGTGACTTTGCAAAAGCACTCCATTTGGATAGTATTCTTGATATCTTTTTACTTTCCAGTCACACAGAAAATGTAACATGTGTCATATCCAGGACACCACTTCACTAAAGAAAGTGATGAGCTCGGTGTAATGGAAGTAGAAAGGGTTGTGTTTGGGGGACCAGTAAGCCTTGTGGTTGGCAGTGTTTGTTGTCTAAAAAATCACAGAAGCATTGACTGTGTGAGGAGGAATCTTACTTAAATGTCACTTGTGACTTCTGTGTGAACACATTTGATAACTGCCGTCCAATATAATTGTCACTAACCACATATGGCCATTTAAAATTAAGTTGATATTAATTGAAGCTTAAAAAAAATCAGCTCCTAAGTCACACTATTCACATTCCAAATGCTTTAAAATTATGCTTCGGTATTAGAAGCACAGATCCAGAGTGTTTACAGCATTGCAGAAAGCATTACTTGGTAATGCTTTTCTGGTACCTCCCAACAAATGCTTTGAGGGAGTCCTCCTGCAGTATGGAAGTCTCCATGCACTGACAGTTTCCTCCACTCTGTCTCCTTATTCAGAAAGAAAATTTGTCTCCTTCATGCTTATTACCCTCCAGTTGTAATTTGGTTCTTTAGGGACATAAAACCTAACACCGTCTTTCATTGTCAGTACTTCATGAGACCAAATTCAAAGTTCTTCACAACTTCCTTAGATGTTGAATATCTTATATTTCCACTAATTCAAGCTTCTTTAGACAGCAAACACAAGGAAATGAGGCATAAATAAATAATTCCTGGCAATTTCAGGATGGAAATCTAATAGAAATCTAGTAGTAATTATCATTATTTTAGCACAATAAATTGCACATAGTTGACAACAAGTGCCTTTGAACATGTGCTTTCTAAAAATGATAGGTTATAACTATAAAAATAATAGGCTGCATTAAATTGAAATATGATTATGGTTGTTTGTTGAACAAATTTAAAACAATGATAAGTCAGCACATATTTTGTTGTAAGTGTCTAGCATAATGACCAATATATAATGGACACTCAACAAATGTTGAATGAATTGAATTAACATGGTAATAAAGTAATATAAACGGTTGACTGACTATCATTTCGTCCGCATTTAGCATGCCTGGCAATCAAGACCTTAGAGCTCAAATATCAATTCATATCCCAATTCCAGTTTGAGGTGCTCAGGAAGCTCAAGACTTAAAAAAAAGTTCTGGAGGTGTGTAAAGAATGTACTTTAAGATAGTGACTTCAACAACCAGATCCCAAAAGGAATGTTGTGAGTTATGCATAACACTTCCCAAAGCTGCAATACCCACCATAATTCTTGCACAACACTTTGACTTGATTAAAAAATGAATCTTGAAAATGCCTATTTATTTCATAATGAGAAACCTTATCCTCAGATTTATACTTAAATTTTTAAAAACCAAAATCTCTACCATGTCTTCCTAGACAAATAACTGTTATTGGGAGACCATTTTATGCCCTGTGAAAAAATAAAGCAATGATAAATTTTATACTATCATATTCAGCAAGTTTTTATTTAACTGTTTGGGTTTTGACTCATTTATCTAGAGTTTTGTTTGTTTGTTTGTTTTTGAAAGGAAATGACTAAAGGAAAGACCTGTAAAACTTACAGCTCAATTTTCAACAGAATATATGTTATATAACTTATCTAATTAATAGAAAATTTATAGTTATTCTGCTTTGTAGTTTTTCTGCAGCCACGCAGAAGAAACAGTTTCATTTTTTCTGTTTAACATTTGCATCATCCTTGGTGCACTGCTTTTGGTGTCCTTAGTATGGAAATGTGGGCTGGCTAGGGTGCACTGACGTTTGGAAGTAAATCTACCAATTTTACTACAACCAGAGTAATATATTCTCTATAAATTACTCTCTGTAAATGAAATGTCCTATAATTACGAAGCTAAGAGTACTTGAGATTGTGTTTGTGAATTTGAATGTGCACAAAAGAGTGTTAGCTTTGTATGAATTAAAAAGCACATGGGGCACCTGGGTGGCTCAGTCAGTTGAGGATCTGATTCTTGCTTTCCACTCAGGTCATGTCTCAGATCATGCCCTTATAGGGCTCAGGCTCAGTTGGA
Source organism: Canis lupus dingo (assembly GCF_003254725.2). NCBI lineage: Eukaryota > Metazoa > Chordata > Mammalia > Carnivora > Canidae > Canis > Canis lupus. The sequence goes on along the minus strand of NC_064248.1, from coordinate 67,008,951 downwards.
AATCTGCTTTTCTCCCTCTGCCCCTCCCTCCGTTTGAGTGCACTCTCCCTCCTCTCTCTCTCTTTCTCATAAAAAAAATAAATCTTAAAATAAAATGAACTAAAATAATAAAATAAAATAACAAAATAAAATAAAATAAAATAATAAAATAATAAAATAAAATAATAAAATAAAAACGTGATAGCTGTGTGGACAAAACAGTTATGAAAGATCTTTTATACCACTGTTTCTCCAACATTGTTCCTCAGAAACAAAGGCATGTTGTAAATGTCATGAATAAATTCTATGAATAAATTTGTATTATAAAGTACACACAATTCTTTATTTTTAAACAATTTTTGGCAGTTTTGGCTAAAAATGTTAATAAATTCTGAGATCTTTCTTTGTGCAAATCTGTAGCTCTACATCTCTACTCTATTAATTTTAGAATCTTAATTTAACTCTTTAAAATACATGATTTTTCACTGTTTTTATATTTGCAAATCATATCTAAAACTGATAATACTACACAGGACAGTAATTTTCTTGATGTAAAGGCTATGCTACAAATTTCTGGCCAGCAGAATTCCAGGTATTGAATAAACACTTTCTAAATTGGTGTGAGTTAAATTTTAGAAGATTTAATTTTCTGTTGACTTATTTTGTCATTCAAGATGTCATACAGATATTTGTGTTAAAAATATGTATGCATGTATGTGTGTATACAAAGATATGCACGTTGTAATTAAGAATATATATTAAAATATACATATATGTGTATATATACTGATTATAGAACATTCACATTTTTTACTACCATTCCATCAGGACTTAATAAGAAGACTGGTAGTTAAATTAATTCTATGAATACTCATTCTCAATTGATATTAATTGTTAATCACTCTGACATCTCAGGAAAAGTCAATTTTCAAGGTTGCCTCTATAAAACAATATATTTTAGTGATTATTGTTTCAATATGTTAATAGCCTTGACTTGTCTTTAGAACATGAATTGCCTATTAAGATAAAATAGTTGAAAACACATGCATGATTTCTTATTTGTCTATCTTCTTAAAACTACTTTTTAATAATTGCCCATGCTTTACTTAGAATGATTTTAGCTGAACCAAAGCTCTCTGGTTGAGCCAGGACTTTTTCAGTAAAAAGGAGTGACAAGTTGAAATTGGAAGCAAATGTTGTACATATATCCTCTATATTAAGTGTTGCCACTTCTAGTCTTTACAGGGGTAAAGCTGTAAATGTAAACTAATTTGGCCCTGTGTACCATGCATTCTAAAAAATGATGACTTTTCCCTATGCGTGATAGGGAGCTATTGAGAGTGAGGGAGAGATTTATTTTGCATTTGTAATTTAGACTATTAACCTGTGATGTTGGTGAGCATGGGTGGAGGGAGGAGGAAATATAAGATACTATTCAAACAAGTAAAAAGCTATGAAGACATAAAAGAAAGGGGTTAGAAACCCACGAAAGACAGAGTAGGCAACATGGGATGTTGCATTTACTTTATGACCACAAATGTCATTTATGAGGTTGGGTACCCTAAGAGAAGTACGAGGTAAAAAAAAAAAAAAAAAAAAAGTAGATTTCAATTTTTACCAGGTAGTTAATGAACCCTATAAAGGCTTTTCCAAAGACTTCTATTTTTCTCTGACATCATTTTACTGTCCTTCCTTCAATTCCTGAACCTGAGTGAGTCCCTGTGGAAAGCACTCAGCTACCCCTGAGGTAGGTTGTGCCCAAGGTGAAGACATAATGGTGTCATTTGGAAAGGAGAATTTCATAATTTTCTACATCACCATTAAAATAACCTTTTGTACCTTGTATCTTGGATCAGTTCCCCAGGTTTAGAGAGAGATCGATTCCCTCAGGATCATCAGATGTTGAATAATGGCAGAAGCAGAACTGGACAGAAGGTGTTGAACTACAATATATAAGCAACAAAGTCCTCTGCTCTGAGGCTGACAGAGCCCTTCAGAGTCATCCACCATTGAGGCATAGGGGCCACACCTCTTAACCCCCTGTGACCAGTCATTTGATGTATGCCTCTTTCAGGGACGGAAGTGTCTCCGGCAAGGCATTTCCAGCCAATTCCCAGGGAAGGACTCAGCTGACCTCTGTCAGCCACCTCTTTCCTGCGCACAGCCAGGACATGACTGCTTCAGTCCTGAAAGAAGCATCTGGGCAGACTATTGCAGCATCTGCTACACAATCAAAGATAGAAAGTAATTTCAGAATTTTCAAACTACTGTCAAACGCACGCACACACACATACACCCCAATAGGACAAAATCAACAATGACAAGAAACCAAACCAGAAAGACAGTTAGCTTTATGGGAATTGCTTTCTCTTTTATTTATGTTTATATTGCATTTTTGAAAAAGGAAAATAAAGATAAAGGTCATGATAGCTGCATTAGTATGGATTGATCTGGCTCAGTGAACTGAATCCCGTAAATGAGAATTTCTGAAGTAGTTAAAATAGAAAGAACTTTTTAACAGGGACTTTGATTGATGACCATAACCTATACAAGCTTTTGCCTTAGTGATGTGGTGAAGATGAAATGCTACAGCTTGTTTGAAATAAAGAATCGTGTTTTTAAAGGACATTTTCTTCTGTTCATTGGACAATGTAGTGACTTATGAGTTGCAGCAACTTCCGGTTCTTTGTGTCTAGAATTTATTTCTGCTTACTACTGTAAGCTAAAGTTTTCAGTTGAGGAAAGTCCCGACTAAATCACATTTTCTTCCTCAAATTATTAAGTTCAAAATCAAATAAAACTATTCACCTGTTTTATTGTATTAGAAAAAAAAGTAATTAATTTTTGAGCAAGTCTTTTTCACACTGTTCTTTATTAAAAAAAATAGTAGATGCCTATGGATCACTGTATTAGTGTTTGAATATTTTCATAAGATCTTTTAACCTCTCAGAGTTAAGGGAAAATAAATATTGAAAAAAAAATATAAAAAATAGAACAAAGAAACTAATCTAAAAACTTTGTAATTTCTTAAGGAATTTTAGAAACTGAAGGCAATTTAATCATAAAGGGCCAGCAATGGGGCGCCTGGCTGGCTCAGTTGGCTAAGCTTCTACCTTCGGCTCAGGTCATGATCCCAGGGTCCTGGGATCAAGCCTCTCATCGGGCTCCCTGCTCAGTGGGGAGTCTGCTTCTCTCTCTCCTTCAGCCTCTGTCCCTGCTCATGCTGTCTGTCTCTGATAAATAAATAAATAAATAAATAAATAAATAAATAAATAAATACAATCTTTACTACTAATAATAATAAACTAAAACAAAGGGCCAGCAAGGTAATGGTTAAATTAAAAAAATGTGTGAGAGAAGGGATGATCAAAGTGTCTTAATGCTGAACACACCCTCACAGTCACTATGTATGTAGGGACAGCCAGATGATTCTTTTATCCTTTGGAAGATAAACTAAGTCAGAAAAAAACTATAAAACAATAGTTCTGACTCGTAATGTGAAAAGGTCTGTGTCTAACAAAGTGGCATAATTGTGCCACCGGGAATTTTGGATCACATAAAGCTACACTATGTTGGAACTGGAAGGCACTTAGTTTTCAAATTCTGTCACTTAACAAATAAGGACGTTGAGACCAAAACATCAAAGTTTCATCAAGGTAACACGTAGAAGTGTTTGTGCTCTCATCTCTACCCTAGCATATGCCTATCAGAGGACAAGGATGTGTAATCCCAGCTTCTGGTATAAACCTTTTGTTGACCCTTTCCCTGAACCCCATGATATACTATAGATTTCTATAATTCCGAATAGTAATTATTCACTTACAGAGCTACTTTCCCAACTATGCCTCAGTTATTTTATAAATCAGGCTATCTTTTATTGATTTTACTAATATACCTCTTGTGTATTCTGGACTTTAATCTAGTTCAGTGATTATCATTGTCATTATTTTAAAGATGAAATAAAGTTAACTGAGTTATAGAGGTTAATTATCTTCTTCAAGGCCACTTAATTTTTCTGAGATAGATTCTATTTTCAAACCCAAGGTGTTCTGACCCCAAGTTCATTTCTTTATTTTAAATGCCTGAAGGAGTTTCTAGTATCAAATAGGAACTCAATGAAAGTATGCCGAATGACTGAATAAATGAATAGCAAGCTAGGGGTAGAGTGACTGCTAGAACCAGCATCTCCTCCTTATAATTTTGAATTATGTGTTCTTCTTATTAATCATCACTTTTTTGCCCCATTCTACTACCCTATTTAAAATTTGTCCTTTTTTTTAAACATTCAGTTCCAAGAAATCATCACTTTAAATGAGGCAAAACATCTTAACTGCTTTATGTAAAGATTTTGTTTATTTATTTAAAAGGGAGAGAGAGAGCAAGAGCATGGGCAAGGGGGTGGGGGTGGGAGTGTTGGGCAAAGGAGAAGGAGAAGCAGACTCCTCAATGAACAGGGAGCCTAGTGTGGGACTAGATAACAGGACCTTGGGACCAATACCTGAGCCGAAGGCAGATGCTTAACCTACTGAGCCACCCAGGTGCTCTTAACTTCTTTATTTAAAAGAGAAATACAGCAGGGCCATGGATTGGACTCTCCCCACTACCCTACCAAGCATGTGGGACAAGAAGGAAATGACAGTCATTCTCTTCTGGTTTCAGAAGAAAACAGTATTTTATTGTTTCAGAAAAACAGAGGTTAGCTTGGATATTACCAGGACAACGCATTGTTATTGGATGATCACCAATCAGAATTACAGATGCTACTGAAGTCAAGGCTTGATAGCAAGTCTCCATAGTCCAGGATTCTAAGACTTCTTAAAATAACTGCACAAACAGTGTTTTATGCAGAATTCAATTTGTTTTTCTACAGTTATAAGGGAAGAGGGAATATTTTGTCCTTACCTTGCTGAGATTTCTTTCACTGCAGTTGTAGTTTTCAAGACCAAGAGCTATAATCCAATTAATTAGCTCCAGAAGAAGAAAAGGCAGGATTGAGAAGCTTAACATTCATATCGTGCAGAGAAAATGGTACAGAACAAGATTATTAAAAAAAAAAAAAACAGAATATGGACTAAGCTATATTTTGCATCTAAAAAGCCTTCCTCAAATATTCTAGCTCCACAATTTTTGTTCCCTTTCCTGGTTATCTTGAAAACGACTACATAATATTTGACTTTATACTATCTGCTAGTTCATTTTCCATGCTTCTTACCATAGGAATCAGATGATTCTTCAACCATTATACAATGGTCTCTCACACTATACCAAACATTGCTTTATGGGCATGGTGTATCATATTATCTATTTGCACAGGAAGAAAGAATCTTAAATATTAAAATTTGGATGATTTGACCTAGTATAGAGTTCAAAAGAAAAAGAAGTGATTCCTATGAAATACATCTAACCTTTGGGGCTTTTTAAAAGGAAGCTTCATATTATTTACTAGAGTAGTTTTATCATTATTATACATAATAAAATTATTTTTTATCTTATCTATTTTAAAACCTTTTCGAAAGTCTTTAAAAATTGCAAAATGTTTTCTCATGGAGGTTGTTCTCTAGAAAACATTGTTCACACATTAGTATTTATTAAAATTAACTAGATCATAAAAGAACAGGCACTGGATAATGAAAAACAATCAGTAATAAGGTATTTCCCACTATTATTCTATCTTTCACTGAGTTGTAATACAGTCATTCCAAAGAAGCAGCACAGTACAGGGGAGAGAAAACCACCTCTGGCTTCACAAAATCTGGCTTCAAAGAGTATTTTGGAAATCTACCCCCTTAATAACTTTGGGCAAGCCATCAGTCTTCTCAACTATAAGATAAGGGAAACATTTCTTGTTTTCATTAGTCAAAATCATAAACATTTTCCAATGAGAGCATGTGATTCACATGGATAATTTTACCGCACTTCAAAGTTGGTGCAAAGAAAGTTAGTGAACTTGTAACTTTTAGTGAATTTTGTGGTATTCACAACAAACACTTGGATGGCTTTGTGAAACATGGAACACATTTTGGGACAAAAAAAAACATGTTAGGTCAAAAAAGCGTATTCCACAAAAGATAAGCAACGATCTATTTTCTATTGAGTAGTGAAAAGTTGAGCCCAAACTGAAACATATTAAAAAGGAAAGACTGATAAAAATCAAATTTAGTTTCTTTCTTTCTTCCTTTTTTTTCCCCTGACAGAAATTGGGTTAAAGGCCATGACCTTAGATATGAAAGTCTAGTTTTCTCCTAACAATGAATCCTGGAATTGGGAAGAATTACCCACTTTGAAGGATTTACCTTTGTTAAAATAAAATAAAATGAAGACCAAGCCTGAAAATCCCCCCAAGCAGAAAAAAAACCCTTCAAGCCACATAAGCAAAACTAATTCTAGCTTATATCATCAACATGAGTGAAATTTAACTTAGGTTATTTCTTGTAAATGCCTCTGATAATCATAAAAAAAAAAAACCTTAAGTCATCTTGCTATAATGGTAAAAGATAATCACTTTTAACCAATCCCCTGCTGTCTGGAAAATGAAATGCCACTGTAATAACCTATCATTCTAAAGGTTAAACAACTTGCTCACTTTCATTTTAGAAGCCATCCTGTGACATCATGTTTCTGAGTTTCCTATCAACTTTGGGTTTCTGAAGAGTTTGTTTTTACTCAATAAGCTATTCATATCAATAAAGTTCTCTGAATTTTCTTTAAATACTATGTACAAAACAACCTGTGCCAGCAGAAAGCAGTAGTTGAGGTAAGCATGTTTAATTTATTCTTTCCGAATTTACCAATCTGAAAAGGCCTTCCAATTTTCCTGAAAAAAAGCAGCAAGAGTAGTTGAAAGAGGAGAAGGTCTACAATTATGCACTTTCCACTTGGATGTGGCATTACTAAACGAATATTCTCACATATGTAAGTGTGACAATGACACATGCCATAAGATAGGGCAATTTTGTAAGATATGATTGTTCTATCACTAATGCAAACTGCATTTGTAGAAATACAAATGGTTTTTTTATAAACTTGGAGTTGACATAATTTAGTTTTAACATTCTATTTCAAAATTTATTAACATACTAAGGAATATGCTCAGGATTGATTTGGTTTCTTTACACTTATTCACTTCTTATTTTAATCAATTAACTTTCTGAAAGTATAGTATAAGCTTAACTCAAGTACTGAAATATATCTGCATGGATTTTAATTGGAAGCTAGACATACAGAGTATTCCATCAGAAAATCATTTTTTGTCCTATTGCTTTGATCAAATACAACTCAAAAAACAATGTTGGTGTGTTTAGTGAACCAAAAAACAATTGATCACTCAGAATATTTAAAGAATTGGATACTTTTTCTGAATGGCATTTTGCTTCACTGAATTTTATTAATTAAAATGCAAATAAATTAATTTATGACATATTAAAATAAAATAAAATCTCTTGCACCTAAAATATTGTTGGGTATAAAGTCTTTACATGATTCCAAATGAAGTGAGATCTGTCTTTTGTTGCTCTGTAACCACATTTCACACAATGTTTCATTTTAACTGTGAAAAGACAAAGTTTAGTTAATATAAAATGTGTTCCTTCGATGCTACGTAATATATTTAATTTTTTTAAATTTAAAAAGCTAATAAACCTAAATAAGTTAAATAATTAGTAAATCTTTATAAATCTGAACCTGGAAAGGGTTTGAAATGACCTAATATACTTTTTGTATATTATTATGGTGAAATATACAAAATCATTATCTTTAAAAGGCAAATGTGAGGACAAATGTGCAATTTGGGACCATGTGAGTGCCAGAATGAAGGAAAGGATTGAGAAATTGGTAAGTCTAAATAGATGATTACTAAACTTAGATTTAAAAATGTCCTACCCCTTTTTGGAAATTCTTGAGAGCCAACATCTCATACTTCTTGATTTTCTGGAATTGATCAAGCTTTATTCAAGTCCAGAAGATGTCTGCAGAAAAGGGCATAGTTTGACCAGTCCAATCCATTCCATCCACAGTGGCTATCAATGCTAAATGTAAAGTTGCTGTCAGAACACTACTACTACCAGGGATATGTGGGAGATTGAGTTTGGAGTCAAGGATACCAGGACATCAGGAATGTTTGCTTTCATTTTTATTTTATTTTTTAAAGTTAACTTATTTTTTTAAAAAGAGTTATTTATTTATTTTAAGGAAGTGGGGAAAGGCAGAGAGTGAAGGAGGAAGAAACTAAGCAAACTCTGCACTGAGTGTGGAGCCTGATCTCATGACCTTGAGATCACGACCTGAGCCAAAACCAAGAGATCAAACACAAGAATCAGAAGCTCAACCAACTGTGCCACCCAGGTGCCCCCTTTTTTTGCTTTCACTATGCCTGCAAGACTGTAAGGGAAAGATCACCGCAGTTGTTTTGAAGCAGATGCTAGAAGGAGAATAGGTTTCTGATCATTCCTAATTTCCTTCTGGGGAAGAGAACCCAGTGGATAGAAAAGGTGAGTTACTCTGAATATACAACTACATGAATTGTGCACTGAACAGAACCTATGAGTGGAAGAAACAGATCTGCAGTGATCCAAAGCCCTGCAAGGCACAGAATCAAAGAACATTTTTTTGAATGCATAACTCAAATTCTTATTCTCTTGTGACCTCTTTTATCTGGGGTAAATATCATCTCCAAACCCTTCTATTCTTCTTGCTGAATTAAAACTACATAATCCATATGTCTTCATCTATAATTATTATCCTATTTTTCTTCAGGTTTTTTTTTTTTTTTTTTTTTTTTGTGTGTGAATTGATTAGTTAGGCAAATGACAGTCATTAAGCTTTTAATCAAAATTTATTTACATTTGATCAAACTCTCACCATATCCTTGATCCATTGTATCTTTGTGACCCTAAAAATATGTAAAATCTTCCATATTTCTCCTGACTTTTTTTTTTTTTCTGACATAGACCCAAATGGCTTTTACTCTTTTTTCTCAGTTCACTGCTACCGATCAACTTTCCTTCTCATCAATATACCCACACAAAAATGAACCAGAGGGCTTTATAGCTGTGTGACTTAAGTAACTTATGTCACCTCTCTAATCTTCAATTTCTTAATTTATAAAAAATAAAATCAACCTGACGTAATTTCTAATATCTCATCTAGATCTTAAAGCTGGGAAACCAAGAACAGGAATGTCTTCAAAACAAAGTCTTCAAGAAAAAAAATAAAATCTGGAAAATCGATGCCAAGTACTGGCAGTAAGCAAAATAATAATACTTTCCCTGGTGCTGTTAAATATTTGCTAAACAGACAGGGATTTTTCTTTAAACTTCAGATCATTTTGCTACTTTTGAGTTGAGATAGTGAAAGCGCTGGCTGGGAATAGGAGCAATAAGAGCAAAAGGGCATTTCCAGGTATTCTACTTTGACCTATTAAATCGGACAATAAAACAGTCTCTACAATGCCATGATTATGAATAACCACCATCTTCCTCTCCTTTTATTAAAAAGAAAAAAAAATGAAAGAAAATTGTAGTGAAACATGTAACTGAAATAGGGCATGACACCTTTAAAAAAATAAGCTTTTCCACCAAATGTCAAGGATTCTGTGGTTTAGATGAAATGAAATACCAATAGCTTTGTATTTCTCTTGAGATTGGAACATTTCTAGAAGAGGCTGACTTACACAAAAATGAAAAAAAATCAAACCATAAAATTGTTAATAAAGACTGTTTTTGAACCTCCAAATATGAGCTGTTAGTTTCTAAAACATTTAAGTTATACATTTCTGTGTTCAAGTAATTCTATATATTATGTAATCCTTAGGGCAATAAAGAAACAAATTTCTTGTAAAAATCATGGTTAAGGCTGGGGAAGAGGGAGGGGGTGTTATTGAGTCTCCACCTAAAATGATGATTGTCCATACTAGGTCAAAAGTTTATGTAGAATATTTAGTGAATTAATATTTACTCTCATAGATGTATTTTAAATTGTTGTATATACTGAATTGAAATTTTTACTTTCACTTGCTCTTCAGATTGTATCTGTGACTTTGGGAAGGTCATTGAACTGCAACCTGTCTGTTCATTCACTTATAACATTAATCTTGATTCATTCAATTTACATTAAAAAAATCTGCATACTTTCTAAATACAAAGCAAATGGCTTGCTGCTATGTCAGATACAATGACAAATTTAGACATGAGCCTCACTGAACTTACTATCTTGAGAGAGAAAGGAAAAATAACATGTATGCAAATAATATACTCTTGGTGTTATGTAAAAACAAAACAAAACAAAAACTGTTAGACAAAAGGGTTGAAAGTGACAAATGCCATAAAAAAGTTCAGATAAAATACAACGTAAGTTCAGAAGAAGTCAAGATTATTTAAAGTAGAGATAAATTAAACGATTTTGGATGAGTTGAAATTTTATCTGGGCATAAAAATGCAGACTGAATTTGAACGTAAGGAATATAGAAGCAGCATATTCGAGGCAGGAGTAGGTGTCCACCAAGGAGGTCAGTTAGCCTAGAGCTTAATATGCAAAGAAACAAACAAACAAAAGAGCAGAGCAATAATCAAATTTTGACCTCATTGCAAGAGGTGATGAAGACTCATGTTAGGAGTCCAAGATTTATTCTGTGAACTTTAGGAAGACATGGAAGGGTTTTGAGGCAGGAAGAGACAGAAATTCATTACTATTTTAAGGAGATTAAATGTGATATATAGATATAGATAGATATAGATATAGATAGATATCTATAATAGATATATAGATAGGTAGATAAATAGATGATAGATAGATAGATAATCATATATACATGTATATATATATCTTTGTCTTTCCAAACTGGATGTGTAAAAGAATTCCCTGATCATTCTTACAAAGGCTGGGAGAAGCATATTACTTTTTAAATCAGCAACCTATGTGCTACTGTTTGCATTAACAGTAATAAAAGATTAAAACATAATAAGTTCTACCATAGTTTATTTACCTTAATACTGAAACAAAGCTTCTTACAATAAATTTATTCAGTGAGAAGGAAAGGCATAGAGAGCAAGTGACACTAGCTTTTTTCCAAGTAAATTAAGTGTTCATGTCAAAGAAAAATTAGTTTTAGGATTTGAAGCATTGTATCACATAAGAATAAACAATATTAGATTAATGGGAAACCAAATGACATAGAATCCATCTTGGAGTGAGCACTGTTAAGTGATTCTCAGAAAGAAAATATATATAATTATAAACACGACCAATTTCTCCAGAGTCATGTCAGCTGGATGCCCCCTTTGTGCTTTCAGTTGTGATTACTTTTCGTGCAGTGTATTTACACCTTCCTGCTCATGCCCCCTTATGTCTAAATTCCTTCACAAAAGCATCAGAAATCTGTAAGATGTCTTGTCAAAATGTTTTCTGTGTGTGTGTGTGACTTCTCTTCTCTATAAGATTATCTTTTCTCCAGAAAAACCCAAAGAGACATTTCAGTGTGGGCCTTGAGACTACTTATTTCCATAGTCAGCCCATTATAGTATATATGGTCCATCTTCGCTGCTTCGAATAGCATCTACCATGATATGCATTTCCTGTGAACATTTCTACTTATCTTTGCCTTACTTTGTTTTGAGGTGTGGGGTCACACCTTAAACAGATTTCTGTTTACCTTAATGATTTTACATATGGTAGACATTGAAAAAAATTAGAAAATGTATGAGTAAATAAATAAATGGCCCATTTGGGAATAAAAACAACCTGAGGGGGGAAAAATGCTATTTTTCAACCCTTTCCCTAGACATAAGTATTTTGAAATCACACCATCTTCTCATTTTACATTGGAACAAAAACACTTCCAATCCTTCATGTGGTTAGAAATCTAAACACTGCCAAAGATACATTTCTCATTTCACACTTCAGAAATGATGCAAAAGATCATTTTATTTCCCCAGGGCTTGAAATAATGGGTAGTCTTTGCATGTGCTCCGGTTAGAAAAGACTACAGATTACCCACTGTTCCTTTTAACCATACCCATCCGGACACCACGTCATCACCACTAAAAGCTTCATTTTTAACAGGAAGGGGAAAAAATGAGAGAGAGAGAGAGAGAGAGAGAGAGCACGCACGCAACACACTTGTAAATGTGTTAACTGCTCAATAAATGTAATTATCCATTCAAGGTAGCAGTGGGCTCTTTCACATCCATCAAGTGTTTGAAATATGTTGTTCAAGGTTATCCACCTCCAAGTCCAGGCTGATTTTACAAACTTCTCTTTCAAAGATACCACGTGCCAGATTTTACATCAGCTCTTCAGAAGGAAGGCACGCTACGAATCCAGCATATAAATAAATAAATATAGCTTGCAGACAGGGCTCCAGGTCATTTCTTTTTATCTCCTTCTGTTTTTGTTTTTCAGGTTTACACATTAGCTGTGTTTATTTTCCCCTTTCACACACTTTATTAGCACTGATGAATTCTAATGAGATAATTTTTTCCCCAAATACAAAAGATACAATTTCCTGAGTAGTACAATTACCAGTTTACTTAGGAAGCTTATAATAAGTGAGTAACTGAGAGAAGTATTGGATGAACTATTGTTAACAGTTTTCTGTAACATGGAAACTTAAGGGATTGTGTAAGAACTATAATGTGTACAGACTTGGAAACCATTTACTTGCTTCAGTGACCCAGGCTGGTTCCTCCATTTTCTAAGACTTCATGTTCTTGTCTATTAAGTTGTGATGACAAACCCTAATGCGTAGGGATGTCCTGAGGATGTAATTAAATTTTCTGCTACATAGTAGGACTTTTTAAGTATGTTTTATTTTAACCTAATCTAAAGCAAACAGCTTAATGCAAATTAATCAGGTTCACTGTTACGGGAACCCAAATATGCTTTCAACTCAGTTGATTTTTGTCAAACAAGTCCCATTATCAAACCAACAGTGAATTCTATGTGGGTACAGTATAATTAGTATCTCTTAAAATTAATTTTCACTGAGCATTATAAATGAGCATAATTAGTATTAAGAGAAAACTATTGATATTCTGTGTTCACTCATTAAATGAGGGTGCATATTTAGGTCTCCTCTGCAGCTTAACTGTGAAGCATTTTCTCTTGTCAGTGACTTGCTGCCATTGCTGCTATATCCAGAATACAACATCTAACATAACAACCAACAAACATTTATTTTATTTCTACAAAGTGGAAAGGCATTATGATGAATAAGGCACATCCCACGCAAGACTCTGTTAAGGATACTCCCTGGGCAATATGGTAAGGGTTTTGGGAAAGAAAGTAGCTCAATTGTCATTATATGTTCTTTGATACATTTTAATTTTTAAAACATATACATGTATGTGCTTCAAAATAACTAAAAGAAGAAAGAAAACACCCACCTTCAAAGTTTCAAAGAGAGAAAGATACGACGCATAAGGACATGATGCCCTATATTTGTCTTAATTCTCTGCTGTCAATGCCTTAAAAGTCTTAATAATTTTTGGACTAGGGGTCCAGCATTCCCATTTTCACTGGACCTATGTCATACAGATGCACTGTTATACACCTAAATGTGGGATTATAAAGTAGAATGTGGTAAGAACAAATGTGACTTGTACTCATAATTTCTGACAAAGTAAAAAGCCAAACTACAGTTCCTAACAAATAGGCCAAAGTAGGATAAAATGTATCATCTATAAAAGGAACAGGTTGTGCAATGTCATTACTGCAAACAGTCCAGTCTCTAATGTGTCTTAATTCATTTTCAAATAGGCCAAACCTTCTATTCCAACCAAAAGATGATTAGAATTCTATGGTTATGATGTATTTCAGCTTTGATGCACTAACATTTCGAAGTAGCATCTGTTCATTTAGATAGAATAGGTTCCTAAGTGCAAACTGATACCCATTAGTAATCAAAAGAGTACGTTAACTTAGGGGAAGTTAATTTCCCTCTCCTTTAAATTTAAATTTTCTATCCTTCTAATATGTTGCTGCTATCGCCCTTTTGAAGGACCTCTTTGGGGATTGATCATGTCTATAATTCATGCAATAGGAGCAACTTGTTGTCAAACCACTGACAAGATACTGGCAGATGGGTCACTTTGTGACACATTTGAACTTAATTGGTACAAATTGTCAAAATCTTGGAGATGCTACTGAATGCAAGAGTTTATCGATCCAAACCATCAGATTAAGTTGCATCAAGAAAAGATGCACTAGAAAATCTTTTTGAAAATTGCTATAGACCAAAGGACTCTCGTAAAAGATGGAGAGACAGTAAAGCACCAATGGCCCCCTTTTCCAAATTATACGCACATTGACATGAGCATGTGGACATGATGCATTGTGCCTAGCTTTTCTTAAGAGAGAGACTGAAGTTTAAGCCAAGTGACTTAGGAAGCCAAGTGATGGCAGCTGACTGTTTCAGCACACAGACATGTAGAGATGCCACAGTGGCAAATGGCGCTGAAAGGCACGAGGAAAGTGGGACAGGAAAAGCACTGGGCAAGACACAGGATGATTGATGGCATGCCTCTTTTGCTAGGTGCCATCTGCTGAAGAGTACGATGAGATAAGTGAATACTGTGTAATTTTTAAATAGCTTGTTACTTTTATGAAATCAATCATTGTAATAGAACTTAAAATGTACATGTCTACTTGCCCTCACAGATTCCAGCCTTTTCCTTCTCCTGTCAAAAATATTTTTGGTAAGTAAAAAGAGGCCATCTGCCATATGTGTTTTAATATGATAATTTTTAAAGTTTATATTTTCTTTTCCTTCCCTCATCAAAGAAAAGGAAAAATTCTATTGCATAGATCCTATTCCAAAAGTCACTTGAGAAAAGATTTTCAGAACAAGTTCCTGCCTATTTTCCTGTTGATTATTTCATTCACTAACATTCCCTAGAGTTCAAAACTGTAACTTTAATTTAGAGTGGAAAATGTATAGTCCAAATATACTACCACTGTGCATTTTAGATATAAGTCTCGTAAAATATCTCTTATTCCTGTCATTGATAGGTTCTTAATTTGAGTAAGGTTTCTTAATAACTTGTATGTTTATTAAAACCTAATTTAATTCCCAACCCTCACTACCCATCTTTTCTCCCTACCTCACCCTTATACAGAGAAGACAGAATTTTATGTCTACACCTAAATCCACTGTTTAAAAGTCCTCAAGTCATCTGAAACATTAAATTAACAGGAGACTATTTTTTTTTTTCAGTGAAATGCCACCAATGCTTTTTACACAATGAGTACACTGAAGAAGTCTCATATAGTGACAGTGAGGTCCAGCCTATATTTCACAGGAAAATATGCATCATTATTGATGAAGAGAAAGTTGTGTCTGTATTTCCATAAGGAATTTGCATAAATCTCCACAGCAATGGGACTTTAAAATATTCTATGAATTTTGTCTTGCAAGTCAAGCTCCTACAATGAATTTAAAATAAGGTGGGTTAGGTCTGTGTTATAAAATGAAAATTCACCTATTTTCAATTGCATGGATTAGAAATGAGAAAGGAAGAAGGCTTATTCTACTCTTTTACCCATTTTTTGAGGCTGTGTATACTGATTTCAAATATTATTATGGATCAATATCGACTTTAAGCCAACATTTTAGCAATATACATGTAAAGATGAGATCAGTTCTATCATAAGAAAATTAAAATTTATTAAATTCAATGTAACAATTTATAGTGATTATATCTCCTTGTTAAAAAGCAAAATTCCATTAACTAGGTAATTATTACTAGAGAAAATAATTATCCTAATACCTTTAATGAATTTTTAAAGGTATTGCTTTGAGGCTTGAAATAACCAGACAGTATCTTCTATGAATCTGGTTTTAGAACAAAATCTAGGTCCTTTTTAGTATCCTACTCCCAGAGTTTCACCAATGAAATGGAGGCTCTTCAGAATCAATCCTAAAGCTCTTACAATACAGAGGGAAAAATTAGAAAAGAAAAATTAGAAAAACAAGAACATGGTAAAAATATAAAAACTTAATTACAGACCACCAATCTGAAGAGCTGGGAGATATATATATATATATATATATATATATATATATATATATATTCCTAAAGACTCGGTAATTACAGCCAGAAAAACTTTTTATTTTTAGATTTATTTATTAATTTTAGAAAGAGAGGCAAGAGAATGCACACATGGACACAGGGCAAGGAGAGAGGGAGAGAATCTTCAAGCAGACTCCCCACTGAGCACAGAGCCTGATTCTATGACCCTGAGATCATCTGAGCCAAAATCAAGAGCCCAATGCTTAACTGACTGAGCCACCCAGGTACCCTCAGAAAGACTTTTTAAAAGAAATTTTATATGTGAATAGAAATCTTGTTCAAAGCTTGTTCCTTTCTGTTCTAATATCAACAAGATCCTTCCAGAACATGCTCTTTCTTTGATTTACTCCACCATATTGGGTGAGCTGAAATGATTTTTATCAGTCAGTTAATAATATATTTATCCAGATCTATCCAATAATTCATGAAATATCTGATATTTACTTGCTGAGATCTTACTACGTTCTCTTCTAGGTAGTATTCCTGTATCTGGGCTTAAAGATATAAAAGATATCATCCACAGGTACCATTAGAAAGAATTAACAAAAGAGTAAAGAAAGAAAATAAAGAATAAAATTCCATTCCAAACACATGAAAAGCATTTTCCTGATCCTTCCCCTACTGGCTTCATTGCTACTACTGTAAATAGACATGTGATATATATGTAAATAAATGTTATTCATATGACAAGTGGAATGATAGCATCACATAGAAAACAAACAAACATGAGATGGATTCTAGTGATACGCATATGTTGTGGTTTCACAGTAGGAGTGATGCTTTAATGATTCCAATTGTGTTCCAGATCGCTACAATGTCTGCTATTTGCTTTAATAAAGGAATATTCTGCTTTGAGATGTGAAAACAGGTGGAAATGGGGCACCTGGGTGGCTCAGTGGTTGAGCATCTGCCTTTGGCTCAGGTCATGATTCCACGGTCCTGGGATTGAGTCCCACATCAGCCTGCTTCTCCCCCTGCCTATGTCTCTGCCTCTTTCCCTGTCTCTCATGAATAAATAAATAAAATCTTAAAACCAAACACAAAAACATATGGAAAGAGGAAGAAATAAGAATAGAGCTGGGGGCAGCCCTGGTGGCTCAGCGGTTTAGCCACCTGCCTTAAGCCCAGGGCGTGATCCTGGAGTCCTGGGATCGAGTCCCACGTCGGGCTCCCTGCATGGAGCCTGCTTCTCCCTCTGCCCGTGTCTCTGCCTCTCTCTCTCTCTGTGTGTGTGCCTCTCATGAATAAATAAATAAAATCTTAAAAAAAAAAAAAGAATAGAGCCTAAGAGAGAGAAAATACGACTTTCTTACCAAAGTTCAGAGCTATACTTCTCCTGAATACAATGGGGAAAGAGAATAAAACATGTAGAAAATTACCCAGAAATTGTTAAGGAACTAATAATGAACATACCTGTTAGGAACAGACAACAGTCTGGCATGGCAACATTGGAAAAACTAAAGAACTTCTTTAGTCCTTGTGCATATGTATGCATATATACACATTATTAATCAGATTTTTCTCAATCTAATTTTAAGAATGTATATAGGTAGGAAGCATGGACCAGTATCAGGTCATTTGCAGGTGCTCTGGGCAGTGCCACACGATGATTGTGATATATTGTGTTATCTACCCAGGCTGATATCACAGAACAAGAAGGTCACAAGTATTATAACAACCGACATCATGATGGACAGAAGTCAGAAGAGAGTCACTGATGAGAAGACAGATAAGAAAAATCATTTCTTAACATTAACAAGATGAGGTTAAATTATACTAATAAAAAAGTACATGAATATAGTTACATCTAAGCCACTCCCCAAAATACCTAGCAGAACATCTTATGCATGATACTCAGTAAATATGGATTGACCATGTGAGCCTCAGTACTGATAGCCCATTAGGCTGACCACATTCTCCACCCAATTCCTATTGAACATGGGACCCTCGAGCCTTAATGCCAACCACAGAGAAAGAGAGGGAGAAGAGCAAGTGGAAAGATTTTATTGTCGTTTTAATTAACCAATTCCATCTTTTGATTAAAGTGTCAGAATAATCATGAGGCCTCATCCTTACATTGGGGATAAGGGGAGTCATGTTTCTCATAGTTGGAGAAAAGAGTAATGAACATGGAAAGGAAAAAAGTTAGAATAACAATCTTTGAAGTTGGATCAATATTGGGAATATTGGTGTGAACTCATTTTTTAACATATTTACCTATAAATATACATATAGAGTTGATATAGACAGATATGTGAATATGTGTGCTTGTTTATACAAACATATATTTTTCAACTTTGCCTGATGACACCCCAGTGGCAATAATACCCCAGTATAACTGAGCAAAACTATCAGGTGTATATCAGTTTCTAAATTTAGTTCTCCAATAAAAAAAAAATGCATTTCTTGGTGGAATGAATGATTCCAGATCTAGATTGAGAGAAGTATAAGCTATATCTGGAATATCTTTTTTTGTGATAGGGGAAAGGCCATGAACAAATAATAAGAGGCAGGCATCATCATGCTATAATATCAAAAAGATACAGGATTCGATTTAAGGATGTTTCCGCTGCCAAATCTGAGACAACTGGTACATCTAAATAAATAGTGAAAATAACATATCATGGACAGTCTGGGTGGCTCAGAGGTTTAGCGCCGCCTTCAGCCCAGGGCCTGATCCTGGACACCCGGGATCGAGTCCCACATCTGGCTCCCTGCATGGAGCCTGCTTCTCCCTCTGCCTGTGTCTCTGCCTCTCTCTCTCTCTCTCTCTCTCTCTCTCTCTGTGTCTCTCATGAATAAATAAATAAAATCTTAAAATAAAAGAAAAGAACATATCATAACCCTCTGGATCCTGAATTTCTGAAGGATGCAAATGAGAAAAGTGAGTAAATTTAAATAGAGTCTATAGACAAAATGATAGTATGATAACAACATTAATTTCCTAATTTTGATAATCCTTTTGTGGTTATGAGGAGAATGTCCTTTTTTTAAGAAAATGCACACTACTCTAGAATGGTCAAGAAAAGAAATGATAGATATAAATATATACATAAAATGATAAGGCCAATGTGGTATATAATGTTAACAATTTGAGAACCTGGTAAAAGTTATAAAAAGGTTTTGTATTATTCTTGCTATTTTTTCTGTAAGTTTGAAATCATCTCAAAATAAAATTTAACAAAGAAAATAAACAAAAATACAATATAGATCTGGTGTTCATATAAAAAATATCCTATTCAGTTTACTCATAACTGGTTATTAGTAGTCTGCAATCTACATATGGCTAAATCTCTTCCAATATTGTGTTTCAGTATTAATTTACAAGGTGGACTTAGGAAGATTTGTAAGAACCTGTCCTTGAAACCTAGCAAAATATTCTAATCTGACTTTAACAGAAATTAAAAGTAGAAAGTTGTTATTTTACTCTGAAGTATCTCTATGACAATTGAATAAGCCTAGTAACTCATTGGTATTAAAAAGAAGACGTTAAAAATAACCCAATAATGCTATCTTCTGATTCCTCTTTTATAATGTAGTGTTAAGAAGATAGAGGGCAGATACACAATATGGAGATGCCCCCGGATATACTGAACTAGTGTTCATACTTTAAAGATTTTTTGAATGATGCTAAGAAAACAACAAACCCTAAGGTCTAACTTATACTCTCTTTGGAGTGTAAAAGATTAAAGATCTTTTTTACAAGAAGTCAAATCATTAGGCACTGATTTCTATGCCATGTATTATCTGTATCACTCTCTATAGTATGTCATGATAATAATTATTTGCAGGCTGTCCCTGAGTAATTGAGGAACACTCTATCACATCTACATATTTATTTCATAGACAGATGCATATGGGTTATAGTTCAAATAATATCCATGAACTATTTTAAATTTAACATCCCAGAAATATCACAGTAGCATCTAAGTTTAAAACAATGCAATAGAAAGCAAATAAAAGATAGTTATTAATTTTACATATAACTTAGCATGAGACATGGTTGAAGTCTCACAACTTACATTTAGAATGTAAATATTTTTTAAAAAAGAATGTAAGTAATAAAGCAATGTAAAAATAACTAGCCATTTGCAAAGGATGATGCATGTGCTAAAAAGTTGGTAGCATGTATATTTGTGAAATTGAAATATGAGATTCTCACTTTGTGGGTTTTAAAAAACATTTTTTCCTATTTCAACAGTGTTAAGTTTCATTGTATGATTGGATAATTACACCTACATATGTATATGCATAATATTCTAAAGACCAATGTCCTTGGCTACCCAGAAAAATCTTCTGGCTAGAAGTCTTATTCCCTGAGATTTCTAGAACATTAAGGCTTTACTCTGTGGAACATTATTGATTATTGAATTAGAGTATTGCACACTAAACCTGCATGCTATTTAATCCATAGGATTAAAACTGAAAGATTAATCAATAACTTATTCAGTCAAAATCTTTGATAGAGACAAACTCTACAAAGGTATATACCAATGTTAACAGCAGTTATCTTAGTCTTGAGTGGATAGATTTCAACCACAGTTTTCCAAAATTCCCACTGGAAATAAATGTGGAACACCAATGTTTTTTTGTTTGTTTTTTTTTGTTTTTGTTTTTTACAGTTGATCATATAGACTGTAGGGGCAAAAAAAAAACCATAAACAACTTTATTTGTCTCTATAAAAAATGACTTCATACAAAAATTTGGATGCTAACAAACAATTCTGATAAGTCGTAGATGTGCACACCACCTTGAGCCTCCAAGTCTCACAAGACTTGTCACCATACCACTGACATGACCCATCAGAGATACCACCTCAGCCAGTATCAGAAAGAATTGAGAGAGCTCTCTTAGAGCTATAATTAAGGAATTAGAGAACTATCACTATTATTGTGGCAACTGCCTCTTGACACCCATAATTAGTAATTGACCCTGTAGCACTGTTATAGAAATGCCCAGTGTGTTAATGAACATGCACTGCAGCAACACCCAATGAAGAGAAAAATGCTTATATAGTAAGCTTTTTTTACTATATATTTTCATATATAGTAAAATATATGAAAATCAAAGTTAAGTTTTCAAAAGAATTGAGATTTTTAAAAAATATTTTATTCATTCAAGTATATGAAGGGAATTAATCTGGATATTAAAACCTAGATGCAGGAACCCCTGGGTTGCTCAGCAGTTGCACATCTGCCTTCAGCTCAGGGAGTGATCCCATGGTCCTGGGATCAAATCCCATATCGGGCTCTCTGCATGGAACCTGCTTCTCCCTCTGCCTCTGCCTCTGTCTCTGTCTCTGTCTCTCTGTGTCTCTCATGAATAAATAAATAAAATCTTAAAATAAAATGTTTTAAAAAAATAAAAATAAAATAAAACCTAGGTGCAAAGGATTCTAGGATATTGTAGTTTCAATTTTTTAACATATACCACAAGGGAAGGCATATTAGAAAGAGGGTCATTGAATTCTATGTTCGGTATTATATCTACTTCATTCTTCTAGTCAGACTGTCAGTGACATGCCTCAAAATCCTTCATATAAAATTAAATAAGTCACTCTATAAACTGGCCATCACTTGGCAACCTGTTTCCTCCCTTCAGTTTTTCTGCTATTCTTCTTCTATCTGAACTCTTTCATCTATCCCAAGTGACTTATTTTAATTTTATTCCTCATCTTTCTACCCAGGTCTCTTTATATATCAAAACATTGTCCTATCAAAGTCAGTTTCTTTCATTCTCTATCCATTTCTCAGGCTTTCTGTTCTTTAGGATTTGGCTCCAGAATTAATATGAGGATATGAAGAAGAAGAAAAGAAGAAGAAGAAGAAGAAGAAGAAGAAGAAGAAGAAGAAGAAGAAGAAGAAGAAGAAGAAGAAAGAAGAAGAAGAAGGAGGAGGAGGAGGACAAGGAGGAGGAAGAGGAAGAGGAGGAGGAGGAGGAAGAGGAGGAGGAGGAGGAAGAGGAGGAGGAGGAGAAGGAGAAAAGGAGAGGGAGAAGAAGATGAAGACAAAGATGAAGAAGAATGAGGAAGAGGAAAGAAAGAGAAGGAGAAGAAGAAGAGGAAGAAGAAAGAAGGAGAGAAGAAGAGCAATCCCCCCTTCTTTTCATTTCTAGTTTCCTCTTAGTTTGCTTTCCAAGTCTTTTATTCTCTACTAGATTTTGAGTGCCTTAGAGAATCAACTGTGGTTGATATTTCTATCAATTCTCTCCATATCAACTAGCATGTTTTGTACATGGCAGATATTCAATAAATATTGGTTATGTTACTGAAATGATCTCTATGGTAACCATATAAAATAATCTGATTTTAAAAATTAAAATGCAATCATTTTGAAAAATTATAATTAAAACTAAGTTATTTTCTAAGTACATTAGTAAAATATATGAAAATCAAAGTTAAGTTTTCAAAGGAATTGAGATTTTTTTTTTCCTAAAGACTCGGTAATTACAGTCAGAAAGACTTTTTTATTTTTAGATTTATTTATTAATTTTAGAAAGAGAGGCAAGAGAATGCACACACGGACACAGGGCAAGGGGCAAGGAGAGAGGGAGAGAATCTTCAAGCAGACTCCCCACTAAGCAGAGCCTGATTCTATGACCCTGAGATCATCTGAGCCAAAATCAAGAGCCCAATGCTTAACTGTACCCTCAGAAAGACTTTTTAAAAAAAAAAAAAAAAAAAAAGAAAGACTTTTTAAAAGAAATTTTATATGTGAATAGAAATCTTGTTCAAAGCTTGTTCCTTTCTGTTCTAATATCAGCAAGATCCTTCCAGAACATGCTCTATCTTTGATTTACTCCACCATGTTGGGTTGAGCTGAAATGATTTTTATCAGTCAGTTAATAATATATTTATCCAGATCTATCCAATAATTCATGAAATATTTGATATTTACTTGCTGAGATCTTACTACGTTCTCTTCTAGGTAGTATTTCTGTATCTGGGCTTAAAGATATAAAAGATATCATCCACAGGTACCATTAGAAAGAATTAACAAAAGAGTAAAGAAAGAAAATAAAGAATAAAATTCCATTCCAAACACATGAAAAGCATTTTCCTGATCCTTCCCCTACTGGCTTCATTGCTACTACTGTAAATAGACATGTGATATATATGTAAATAAATGTTATTCATATGACAAGTGGAATGCATCTGGCTCTCTGCATGGAGTCTGCTTCTCCCTCTGCCTGTCTCTCTCTCTCTCTCTCTCTCTCTCTCTCTCTCATAAATAAACTAAAAAAAAAAAAAAAAATGGGGAAGCTTCCCATATAGCAAGTAGATTTTTGGTCCAGGGAGTTGTACCAAATAGAAAGATTTTATAGGAAAAAAAGGTGAGATGAGGATGCTATTAGCAAAACAAAAGAAAGGATTGTTTCAGGCAAGGTTGCCTTCCCTTAGGGGTAAAGACAGGGAGTCTTATGCAAACTAACTCATCTTCCTTTGTGGAATGAGGACAAATGTGACAGATTAACTCAAAGGTGCTGACCAGAAAATTCTTGATTGGTAAGAATTCATTTCTGGAGGAGATTGAAATTGCAGTTAGATATTAAACCCTGCTTTGGCTACGTGGCCTGACATAAATGATTCCATTTTGGGTCTGTGGTTTCTTGTTTTAGTACAAGGCAATGTTCATTCTTAAAAAGAAAGAGTCTTGGCACCTGGATGGCTCAGTGGTTGAGGGTTTGCCTTTAGCTCAGGTCAAGATCCTGGAGTGGATGGGGGACTTGATCTGCATTGGGCTCCCCGCAGGGAGCCTGCTTCTCCTTCTTGCCTATCTCTGTTTTTTTCCGTGTATCCCTCATGAAAAAATAAAATCTTTAAAAAAAAATAAACAAGTGACATATTAATAATATGTCTAATAAAGGGGATATGATAACCATAAATGTGCTTGACAGATGTAGTTACAAGGTTTTATGAATATATGATTTGTGTGGACACAGGAAATATTTATTTGAAACAGTGTAAGGACTCTTCTATTAAGAAATAAGTCCTATCATTAAGCAGATTAAAGCACTAGTTGAATATAAGACATTTTAGAAATATTCTCAAAATGCAAATCTACTTGGCTAATTTAAGGGTCTCCATAGTCTCATCCCTTAAGACATTAAGAACTGAATTGAAGATAAGATTACTTATTATCTGATTAGTAAAAAAAAAAAAAAAAAGTGTCATTTAAAGAAGTAAGTCCAGATGACCCTAATTAGGTCAATGTAATTTCTATGATACATCCATTTTATTTCCAGATGTCTTGATTTTCAACTGAATTACTTGTGGCAAATGAACTGTGAAGCTACTGGTGTTATTTATTTATTTATTAACTTAGTCATTTATGTATCTGTTCATTTATTTTACTTTTAGTTGAATAATGGGTTTTGACAATAATTTTTGGCAAGCGATGTAAAAACATTATGACATATATATTTGCAAATATATATCACTAGATGCAATTGCAGGACTAATGTTGGAATTGAGCAAGAAGCTGGTGCATTTCGTTGTGCCAGCTAAAGCTAAGACGGCAGGCTTTATTTCAATTTAAATAAAACCTGAAGGTATTGCTGCAGAAAGCTGGCTCAAGCTGTCTGGCATTCTGCCTAGAAGAGAATCTTTGATAGTGTTCTTCTTTAGACGATATTAGCTTCACCAGTTTTTCTTAGTTAACATTAAAAATTTAATTCTCCAAACAGTATAATTCATCAGGATTTCGCAATTGTTTCATCCGCCTCTTCTTTTCTACATTTTATAAAGCATTTCATTCAAATCAAGATCCTTGAATTCACAAAATGAATAATCTACATTTTGCTGACAGTTTTCCTTTCTGAATTCAATATGATATTGTCATTCAGAACTTGGAAGCACCATTTAATTATATGCTACTGTGGAACACTGAGCTCAGGGTAGTAAATATTCCTAAAACCTAAAGGGGACATTTCAAAAATGTGTTTCTTAACTTTATTTTCATGTAAGTTTTCAGAGGCTGAGGATTATCAGTCAAAGTGAAAGGTAGATTAAGAAGCATTCGTAGGTTCTGATGTGCTTATGATAAAAACAGTCTGCTTTACAACTGCTTTATAGGAACAAGGACTCCCTCCATAAAATTGCTTAGAACAAGTAAAGGAAAAAAAAAATCACAATCTCAAATGGACTGGGTTTTTACTTTTTACACGTTTTGGGCTTCTGGGTTTTCATGTGCAGATAGCTCAGCACAGAAATTTTCCCACGCCCCACAGGTGAATTCCTCAGAGCTGCTAAGCCTCTTCTTACATGCATTCCACCAGGATCTCCTAAATATCTTCACAAGAGATCACTAACAGATATTAACATGATCCAGAAGCTAAATTTTTGAGTTTATTTTTCTGTGAGCATCTATTGGTAATTTCATGAGGCCTGGAAGTTTATTAAACAGATGTCTTGGTTGTTCAGAACCATTCCACTGCTCAATTCTCTTTGACTTGCTTTTAGGATAACTCTGTTGCCCCTTTTATCAGTGTGTTATGGATAAGAAACACCAGAGTTCACATTTTTCATATTTGCTACATATAGAGATAGGGGTCTCACCCAGTTTTGAGAGAAAAACTTAGGTTGAAAAATTAAAATGACCTCTTGGTATCTCAAGTCTTATCTGGTAACTTTGGTTTCTGCTCTGAGAATTAGGTCATGTCACCCTCTCTTTAGCAGGGTAAGTTTTCAGTATAACACTTGCTCGCTTAATATTTATACTGCAGTTAATTTTGTTTTGGATATTGCCTTAAATTAAATACCCTTGCCTCATTCACCTACCAGGCTTCTTAGCAATTTTTTTAAAACGTTATGCAGCAAAGGTTTAGTGATCATTGAGTATGTGCAGGGTATTATGCTTTGGTGCTGTGATATATGCACTTTTAATTAATGTGTACCCCCCCCATGTGAACTAGTAGAAGAAATGTGAAAGAAGACAAGAATTTTCATGTGATGCTTTACAGTTTTGTTTGGTTTTGGTTTTTCTGGCAGCGAGAGACCGCTCAGCTTCTTAATTTGAACAGTCAAGACTACAAATAATACTTTTTTGCAACAAGAAAAGTACTTCTTACAGGAAGAGAAGTATTACAGATTGCAGGTTAAATGTGGAGCTTCCTTGCTGGGTATAAATATTGATAACAAATACAATGTAGACTTTTATAATCATCTGACATCAGCAAATAAGGATTTGTTGTAATTGATAGTTTAATAATTGAATGAAATCAAACCCTGGCAACTGAATTAAAATAAAGAAAGATACTAAGATTCTATCTGATAGCATAGTCTTTCCATCATCTTTTTAACAAGCCTTACAAGATTGCCTATCAACATTTTTAAGTGGTAAATATTATAAGATCAGTTTCCTCAAAAGCGTTACCAGAGAAAAGGATTTCAGTATAAGCAAGTTATTTGGAAGCATGGCAAGGGATTGGGGAAGTGAGGAAAAACCTTTTACTCTGCAGAAGATACCAAAAAGAAAATAAAAAGAAACCCACAGCATGAAAAAGAATATTTACAAACCATAAAGCTCAGAAGGGGCTTTTTTCCAGACTATACAAAAGACACTTACACTTGACAATAAGAGCAGTAACCCACTTTAAAAATGGATACAAATATTTGAATAGATGTTTCCCCAAAGATATACCAATTATCTCTCAGCTCATGACAAGGGTCTCAACATTATTAGTCATTGGGCAACTGCAAATCAAAGCCTACTTTACAAGCACTAGGATTGCTGCAATCACAAAGACAGACTATATATAACAAATGCCAACAAGGACGTGGAGAATTTGATACTCTCATCCATTGCTGAGAGAAATGCAAAATAGTGCCACCACTTTAGAAAACGGTCAGGCCATCCTCAACATGAACATAAACTTGAACATAAACTTGTGGTATGACACAGCAATTCCACTCCAAGGTACATACCAAAGAACAATTAAAACATAAATCCACCCAAAAACTGGTACACAAATGTTCACAGGACATTATTCACAATAGTCAGAAAGTGGAAAAAAATAAATAAATAAATAAAAAGAAAGTGGAAACAACTCAAATTTAGTTAAACTCAAAATAAAGCATTAGGTATTAATATATATTAAAAAAAACTTGTTCCTAGAAGTTTGTGATTTAAACATTGTTGTAGTAGTCCCCTTATGTATAGAACTAAAGTTTAAGGCAATTAATACAAATACATTTCTAAATATCTAAACAATTTCACATAAAAGCCCCACCATTTCTAACTGATCTTTTAGTAAACTATCCTATGCATTTGCATTAATGGAAATCCCTGTGCAATTCAGGGAACTGTCAAAGAGAGTGGTTTGCTGGGTTCCCCATTATTTTCTAAGAAAAATATGGAAGTGGCCAGTAGTAGACAAAGGCAGGATTACACATTCTCACAATCTGCCCTCAACACACAGAAGGGTAGAGGAACATCAAAATCTCAACTGTTTCTTGCTTGGCCAGTGCATGCTCAACATTTCTTCATCCAGAATTTTCATATACTAGAGCCTTGGGAAAATTACCAGGTTAGCCGTCTATGGCTTACTCCATGGCTGTGCTTCTTCACCGAAGATTACAAGCCTAAATCTAAAATATATCATAAGAAATGGAATACAAAACCCTGGAATATCTAACATTCTATCAGTGTCTTAAAAATCACTCTCCTTCAGGCAAAGATCACTAATTTGGTCACTCTAAACCTAGGCTTAAATTTGACAGCTGAGGGCTTTAGGACATGAAGAGATGGGTACTAGCTGATACCCAAGACTGCCTAATTCATCTCTAATCTAAAGCCAAGTGCCTAAAATTACATCATGGACAATAGGAGAAAAAAAACTACAAGTCTAACCTCCCTAGAAATTTCTCTCTCTCTCTCCCTCTTTGTCCCCCCCCCCCCCAGGGACTCACAATCTTCTCAACAATAAATGTAAATGAGTTGATGAATAACCGCCATATGTGAGCTTGGAGTTTCCCTTTTTAGAGCCTAAAGACTTTCAAAAAGATAGTAGCCTCTGCATAAAAGAAAATTCATTTTTTTTCTTTTTTTGTTGTTTTGCAACTAGTAAGCAAAATTACTTACATAATTAAATCAAATACCTGCATTAACATCAAAAAAGTAAATTCACACATGCAATGACTAATTTAAAAAAATTCTAATTACAGAGTGG
Source organism: Canis lupus dingo (assembly GCF_003254725.2). Lineage (NCBI taxonomy): Eukaryota > Metazoa > Chordata > Mammalia > Carnivora > Canidae > Canis > Canis lupus. The sequence continues at coordinate 66,980,742 of NC_064248.1, read as the reverse complement.
AATTTAATTGGTTCTCTGTAATAACAAACATATAGCTTCTTCAAATAGTCACTTTGCTTCAGTTCACTAAAAAACACCATGTTCAATAGAAAAATTGATTTCAATCTGAAAATAGCCTCAATTATCCTGCAATATTATGTCCGACAACATATCTAAGGCAATGCTTCTTAACCAATATAATAGGATGACAGAAAAGAAATTACACAGTGAACAGGCTTATTTGTGGATTTATTTATTTATATCTGCTTCCTTCCCTAAAAAGGATTTGTGCCTACTCAGAAAGAGCTTGTGTGTGGGCAAGGAGGGTTGATTAAGTGAACATTTTAAATTTGGAAAGAAAACAAAAATATAGCAAAGATATAATGTTTAGGGCAGGTTGGCTGCTGAACACAGGTTTTATTTTCCCTGGAATCTTACTCAAATATTATCTATGCCAGGAGTTAAATAATCATCACACGTCCATTAGACAAATCAGATGTCAGGAAAAGCTTTCAGTGACACCTTGGCAATCCTAGAAATCATTTTTTCATCAGGTTTGGTAGAAATAGATCCTGTCAGCACTTACCTTTCAGCTCTATAACTGAAATAGTGTGCTGTTGGAAAGAAACTTCAATTGGCCATGTTGCTTTAAATATAATAGTGACAAGACTTTTCTTTCTTAAAGAGCAATCTCTTGACCTTGAATTTGGCAAACTTGCATTAACTTCCAGCTATGCTACAACGTGCTTGAATAATCTTGAATGGCTTTCTGATGTCTCAACTCCTGAATTTTCTCTCCTAAAAATGGTGACAATATCTGTTCCATCCAGAACACAGTATAATAATGTGAATACTGCCCCTCCAAAGTAACTATACAAACTATTGGTGTAGGTTATGAAAATAATTTACATTTATATAAGTATTTACTTTCTGTAAATTGATTTCGTGTGCATCCTCAAAGCAACTACAGGAGCTCTAAAGTTGAGATTGATAGGTTAGAAGACTTGCTGTAGCCCATATGGCACATGAGAGCAACAGAGATAGAGAACACTCATTTGCTAGCCACTTAATAATAAATTATCATTTGTATCACTTTAGAGTCTATAATAGTTTTTTTTTAAATTTTATTTATTTATTTATTTATTTATTTATTTATTTATTTACTTATTCATGAGAGACACAGAGTCAGACATAGGCAGAGGGAGAAGCAGGCTCCTTGCAGGGAGCCTGATGTGGGACTTGATTGCAGGACCCTGGAATCACAACCTGAACCAAAGGCAGATGCTTAACCACTGAGCCACCCAGGTGCCCCTATGATAGATTTTGTATACATATTATGTTATATAATTATCTCAACAGCTCTGAGAGAACTTTTAATATCTCCATTTGTAGGTAACAATAATTGTTGACCTGTCTTCAATACCTATAGCAAGGCATTCTAAACATGGTGTCTCGGCAGATGGCAGATAGTAACTATTTGCATCAGACAAGAATCTAATAGAGTAGGTACCATAATTCCTCCTATTTACAGATGAGGAATCTAAATAAAGAGATACTAACTAACTTGATTTAAGTCATCCATTCGATAAATGGCAGATACCAAAGCCAGGGCTCATACTCTTAAGTACTATACTCTCTCAACAGAAGAAGCTAAGACTCAAGCTGCAACATGTCATAAGGACTCCTTAGTTAGTTAGTTTCAAAGGTCTGCAATCCTTACGTTGGAATATTTTGCATTTCTTGAAAGTAAAGTGCATGTGTGTGTGTACTGCTGCCATTAAAGAGAATTAATAGAGCAGTGAAATGGCACAGAGATATAATAATAATAAAATGAAATATAGTATTCATATTTGTGAAAAGTATATATCCTGACTTTTTCAAATATGATATAAGAGTATATCTTCTCTCTAATACAATATTATAATATAAAATATCTAAAAATCATTATCTTCCAGAAAATGTAATGTTTCATGTTTAGGTTATGCCCCTTGACTATTTTTTTACATCAAACATTTTTTTTAACTGGAAAATCATGCCATTTTTCTTGCTTCTAGCTACTGGTTTTAGCATCAGGTGCTTCTGTATAACATAGCTGTATTTAATATTAAATTATTTTCCCAAAAGTGCAAATAATCTTCAACAAAAGAAGGTATTATTATCAAATTCTCAATATTCTCACATTAAAGCAGTTGTTCTAAATGTTCAACAAGTACCTGATCCAAAATGCATACAAATATGAGATTGTGGTGATATTCATTTAAAAATAAATAAATGCAGGCACTCTTGTTGGAAGCAATTTTAGTATATCACTTGAAGAATGTTCCACTTAAAATTCTGTTTTACCAAGTTGGTTGATTTAATCCTGTTTTATAGTCAGATAAACTAGCTATTATTTATTGCCCGCATGCTAGCTCTTCCACAAGCAAATATAATTCACTTTTTTGACTTTCCCCTTGCTTGGTTAGTCCATGGTTATTGAAGAGTCAGGAACGTGAATAGGGCAATCTAAATAAAGATAATATAGACCGAACTAAAATTTTAAAGTTATTTCATAATGCAATGCACAAAATAATCTGCTGAGATGATGTTTGTTTTCTGCTCAGAGGTTCTATTCCTGTGACACAAAGTCTAACTCTGCTCATGCCATTTTCCTCCAGTGGAATAGGTGGCTAGGAGGTTAGATGTCACCTTACCTATGAGGATATCATTAACTTACAGAATAAAGGCAATAAGACAGGCACTATTTTTTTTCCAGAAAGGTGTAGGGTGTATCTTATTCTCAACAATTTAGGTTAAAGTGGCAGAAAAACTCAGTAATCCCAACCAAAATCTTTGGAGGGAATCTCATGGTCACAGAGGATTTCTTTCAGTAGACTCTATAAATCATACATGCAAAGCTTGGTCTGCAATGTTGTTGAACCTAAAAAATAAATGAACCTCTTTTCTGGCTCATTTTTCTAGAAATAGGAGTAAAAAAAAAGTATTGGCTGTTTCTGCTGAAAAGATTGAGTAGGTAGGAAAAGAAACTAAAGCACACACGCTTCTTTCTATCATTTTTTTTTTATAGAAACCACAGTTCTTTCTTCACCTCCATCAAGTCCTCTCCCTACTCCCTTTATGATAAATGTCATCAGAAGAGGTTGTAAAGTGCAGACTGGCATCAATCTTGTTATTCCTGATTTTGGAGAGGCATAGAAACAAACAAGTTAGGTGAAATTATGAAAAGACCTCTGTTAAACCAAAGCCATGTATCTTCTATCCTGGAGAGGAATTACAATGAAGATCTTGGCTTCTATAAGGGAAGGATTCATGAGTCTGGAAAGCAAAACCATTCTTTCAAGCCAGTGAGGCATGAAGGTTGGAGAGATTATTGGTATCCATACTAAACCTGACCTCCTATTTCCAGAGCAGATTGGCATAGATGCAGCATTCAGGAGTTGCAAAAGATAGATTGCAAACCCGAGTGCAAAAAAGTGGTTTCCTGCCTAGAATTTCCCTAGTCTAGTGACTATAAAGTAACAAAGTGTCTAGGTAGCCAGGCTACTATCAACAATGCACTCTGCATCACAAATGAGTTACTTTCCACCTCCTTGGTCAGATCAACCTTTACCTGTGGTTCAAAATTCTTGTTTAAATGTTGCAGTGAGTTGAATAGTGTCTTCCCCCAATCCATGTCAACTGGGTCAGAATTTGGCCTTATTTGGTAATAGGGTCTTTGCAGATATAATTAGTTAAGATAAGTTCATAATAGATTTGGCAGGTGGGAGGTTGGAAGGCTAAATCCAATGACTGATGTCCTTACAAAAAGAGGAAAGAACAGACAGAGATACACATGAGAGAGAAGACAGGTGAAGAAGGTACATGCAGAGATTGTAACGATGCAGGTATAAGCCAAGAAATGCCAAGGATTGCTGGAAGGCAACCAAAAGTAGGAAGATGCAAGGAAGGATTCTTCCCCAGAGCCTGCAAAGGGAGCATGACCATACTGACACCTTGATTTTGGATTTCTGGCCTCCAGAATTGAGAGAACACATTTTTGTTGTTTTAAGTCAATTATTTTATAGTAAATTTGTTATAGCAGCCCGAGGAAACTACTACAGATGTCATGTCATGTCCTCAGAGAAGTCTTCTCTGACTGCCGTCTACTTTGTCTCACTATCCCAGTTAGCCCAGAAGTTTCCATGTTATATTGTACTCGTTTTTCTATCACATTATAATACAATTCCTCATTTATTTGACTTTCTCTTCATAAAACAGTAAGATATTTAAGGTCAAGAATTTTATTTATCTTTATATACCCAGAACTTAGGTTGGGGACAGAAATATAAACACAGAATGAATGGCTATAATGGACTCTTCATTATAATTGAATTAACTAGATTATTTGATGGTTTTCTACATATATCCAATGAGATAACCATTATTTTATTTAATAAGTAATAAATATCATCATCATCTCTATACAGCAATAATTTATTGATCTAGGCGCAAGAATACTATAACCCAGACATGATCCCTGTCTTTGAAATAATCTGAAATAATCTAGTGGAGTGCATAAGAAGGAAGGAAGGAAGGAAGGAAGGAAGGAAGGAAGGAAGGAAGGAAGGAAGGGAAAGAAAAAAGAAAGAAAGAAAGAAAGAAAGAAAGAAAGAAAGAAAGAAAGAAGAAAGAAGGAAGGAAGGAAGGAAGGAAGGAAGGAAGGAAGGAAGGAAGGAAGGAAGGAAGGAAGGAAGGAAGGAGGAAGGAAGGAAGGAAGGAGGAAGGAAGGAAGGAAGGAAGGAAGGAAGGAAGGAAGGAAGGAAGAAGGAAGGAAGGAAGGAAGGAAGGAAGGAAGGAAGGAAGGAAGGAAGGAAAGAAAGAAAGAAAAAGAAAGAAAGAAAGAAAGAAAGAAGAAAGAAAGAAAGAAAGAAAGAGAAAGAAAGAAAGAAAGAAAGAAAGAAAGAAAGAAAGAAAGAAAGAAAGAAAGAAAGAAAGAAAGAAAGGAGCCAGCCTAGAGAGAAGAGGAAACCTGCCCTAAGATTCAAACTAAGCTCAGATGGAGGCTAAAGCTTTTGCTTTTAACTACTTGGATATAATGTCTTTGCCCAAGAAAGAACAGTTTTTCTTCTATGTAAACTCACCTTGTTTGGAAAGGAAATGCTGGTACTGACTAGTGTCCTGACCGTAGGTTTCAAGTCTGCCTAAACTACCCATGTATGATGGTTCACAAACTGTGGTGTGCATGATAATCATCAGAGATGTTTTTGGACCCACATCAAAGAGGTCTGGGTGGACGTCCAAAGATGCATCTTTTCAATAGTCATCCCAGAAACTTTGATTTCAGTTATACATTTGAGAAAACCACTTCGGGGAATTCTAAAGACACCTTTAAAGGAAAATGTGATGTTTGCTCCCATCTGTTTGTCTTTCTTCATACCATTACCATACCATGGAATGTGCTATCAGATTTTCTCTACTAATACTGAAAGAAGTTCTTCAAATTCATGTTCAAATCTCATAAAATTTCCTGACCATTTCGTATCACCCCAATCATTTCTGTTCTGACTGCCTAGGACTTATTCTGTAGTTGCTTTTTCATTCTATTTTACTATTTTTTTCCTGTATTTTTACCTCCATTCAGATGGCCAAGCACCCTTTGATGCATGTAGTTGATATGAAATATTTTACTTTAAAAAAAGTGTATTCAGGGCAGCCCAGGTGGCTCAGCGGTTTAGCGCCTGCCTTCAGCCCAGGGCGTGATCCTGGAGACCCGGGATTGAGTCCCACATCAGGTTCCCTGCATGGAGCCTGCTTCTCCCTCTGCCTCTCTCTCTCTCTCTCTCTCTCTCTCTCAAATAAAAAAATAAAATTTAAAAAAAAAAAGTGTATTCAAACTAATTTTGAGAGACCACAAATAACTTTGTCACACTAAATGTTTCTTTATAATCAACTTTCTAGGACTTTTTGAATATTTCTTAGAGATACTGGTTGTAGAAATTGTCCTAACAACAACAACAACAACATATGTGTGTGTGTGTGTGTGTGTGTGTGCATGTGTGTATATACAGGGATTGTAAGGCATTATAATCAGTGTTATGCCTGTTTCAAAAATTTTCTTGGAATATTTAATATTTACATATTCTTTTGCCTGAGGAGCTTATTAAGCCCAAGTAATATAACTGCATGTGCTAAGAGTGTTTCCAATTGCATATATACAACCAAAGAGCAGATTAACAGAGGGTTTCATTAATTCATATTGATGTTATAGGTAAAAAGAGAGAGAGAGAGAGAGAAAGTGTTTAAAAAATGCTTGATGAGATTGATTTCTTCATAAACAGGCAGCAGCACAAGCCCCTTTTAAATGAATTACTAATGGCACAAAATGTGTTAGGCATTGCATCCAAACGGAATTCAGAAATGTGGAGTTCTTGACATTAATGAGTGGCAAGGGTGGGGAAAGCTTTTCTAATCCAGAAATTTATAGTGTTCTCTATATATCTACCCTTCCATCAGGCAGTCCTCCTGAAACTTGATTTAAAAAATTGATTTTGCTTTTGCACTTTTAAATACAAATAATGATCTCCTTTTGCTTTCCACCCACAGCTGCAGAATCCCACCTGGATTAATCTAGTGATTTATTGAAAATGAGCACATTGATCTTCCTTTACCCTTCCCTTCTTGGCTCTGTAGAGGTACTCCTGGACCCAACTTTAGCAGCAGTATCTGATATTTAAAACTCTATAGAGACTGAGCCTCCCCGGTTGAAAATAAATTGCTGCTCATTTTGGTCAAGCTCAATTGGTTTTCTAGAACAGGGCTAAGCTTGATGGTGATGTCATGACCACTCAGTTCCTGGTGGAAGAAATTGATTGATTGGTCTTGCTTAGAATGTCAGAGGAGCAATGCACAGAGCACAACACATGAGCCACAGTGGGATTCCTGGGTTGACTTTGTGGTGAGATTTAAAATCCTTGGCAAAAAGGAAAACATGACAGTTGTGATGATAAGTGCCTCTGTAGGGTGGCTTCTTCAATTGTAGCAGGTCATGTCACAGAAACACTCTAAACAGCATGTATCAGGTAAAATAATTGCTGCTAGGTCACTTACAGAAAATTCTGAAGAGAGACTTTAAAAAAGCATATCATCTTTCTTGAATACAATACACACCTAATTTTTAGAGACATTTGTCCAATTTTGTAATGTCTTGCATACTGCCCTCTTGTTATGAATGTGTAAATGAGAACGCTGAAAACAAAATTGTTCACAGCTAACAAACACCTCACCTAAATAATGCTGACTATTGAAAATTTTAGTGCAGAAGTTGCACCTGAGAAAAGCAGTGAGGGTTGCTTCTTTCCATATGGACAGCAAGGCCATCAGAACTAAGCACTAAGTCTGGTTTATTATCTCATTCTCTCATTTAATGATCTATTCAACACCTATCAAGTGAAAGACATGTACAGAGCTCAGGGCCACAATGTGAATGAAGTATTTCCCACCATCAAAGATTAGTTAACTGTGTACTGAGGTAGATTAGATGCAGTTTGATAAATGCTTTAATACACATAGGAACAGGTTGCTATGCGGCACCTATGAAGAAAGTTCTAGTGTTATCTACCACTAAGTACAAATCTGTTTGAGGAGCACTCACAAAGGCTAGAGTAGGAAATGGAGCCGGAGAAAGCTTTCTTTGGGAAAAGAACATGCCTACCTCACAGTAATCATCTAATTTACTGGGTATCACTGTACATCTGCTGAACTAATTAACTTCAAATTTTGTAATTATTTCAATAATTTCATTTTAGTCTGATATCAACAGAATATTTCCCTTTCTTCTTACAAGATGCTAAGGGAGAACAACCAGATCTTAATTTTTCCCATATACTCATTCAAAGCAATCCGTGGCTTTTCATAATCACAAAAAAGTATTCCAAGCAATTAAGATGGACATTAACATCCTTCATCACCTGGCTGCTATTATCCTCTTCAGGAATTTCTAAACTCTTCACTTTGAGCTTTAGACCCAAGGATTTCCAAGTTGCTTATAGTTCCTGAATATTATCACACAGCTTCATGTACCATGACCTTAATATGTTATTTTCTCTGACTGGGGGGTCTTTTGCTTAGTTGACAGAAGCCAATAAATATGATCTCATCCATCATTTGCTCTATAGAATGTTCTCCAATGCCCCTAAGAACAGTTAACCTTTCCCTCCTCTCTGTGTTTACTTTCCTTTGGGTATTATACTACTAGTGCAACACTTCTGTCCCAATTATTCACATACAGTTGATTTTTATTATGTATGGATTCTGTATTTGCAAGTTAACCTACTCACCAAAATTTATTTACAACCCCCATACACATAGCACGTTTGCAGTCATTAGAGGACATGATCAGAATGATGAAAATTGAGTTGCTCAATGTAAGTGTTTGCCCTTGAGGTAAAGCGAAGAACATAGCCTGCCTTTTTGTATTAGCTCTTACACTATAAAATGTCCTTTTTCTTAGCCTTATTTGGTGATGCATTTTTTCACACTTTTGTGCTTTTGATTGGTGATTTTGCTATCGAAAAAGGCCCCCAAGTGTGGGGCTAAAGTGCAAATGTCTAGTGTTTCCAAACACAAGAAGGCTCTTATGTGTCTTATGAAGAAAATACATGTTAGATAAACTTTCAGGTATGAGTTATAGTACTGTTGGTAATGAGTTCAGTGTTCATGAATCAACACTATATATTGTATACAGTATCTTTACACAAAAATGCACACGGTGAATCCAGTCTATATATTGTTCAGTTGGCAAAAATGTTGTGACAAGAGATTCAAAGGAACCTAACCCTGTTTGGCCTAAATGGGCATTCATGGTGACTTACATAATATAACCACTGCAAATAAAAAGAATTAACTGTATATGTCTTAACTACTCTACTGCTGACTTCTGACATGTGGTACCATGTTTTGCTCATCTTAGTGTCTTTGGGACTGCCTATCATGCTTAATACTATAGGAGTTAATAGGAGACATTTATCAAATGCTTGTTTAATAGAAGGATGGATAAATGTGTTAATTAATCAAACAATGACTATAGCCTTTTTTGTGGACTAAAGGGAGCAATTGGAAAATTTTAAACTAGCTATTCACATGAAAAAAAATCCTACTTCAAGAGTAATTTGGATTCAAATTGGAGAAAGAGAAAATAAATAAATATATATGTATATCTACACACACACACACTATACACACACACACATACACACACATATACTTATGGTTAGAAAGGCTTCTAAGACTTTTTTAAATGATTTGATTTATTTATTTGACAGAAAGAGCACAAGTAGGTGGAGAGGCAGAGGAATAAATAAGCTCTTGCTGAGCAGAGAGCCTGACAATGGGCTGGATCCCAGGACTCCAGGATCATGACCTGAAGGCAGATGCTTAACTGAGTCACCCAGGTCCCCCAAAACTTCTAAGACTTTAGGTAGGAATTATGTACACTTAATATTTAAAAAAGAGTGGAGAGCCTAGATGAAATGAAAGAAATTCTAATAAAAGATATTTTTAAATATCCATAGTAGCTATTATATATCATATAGATTCCTCCAATCAAATCACATAGCAAGAGGTAGAGCCAGAAAAGAAACTCAGGTTTCCTGCCTACTAGTCGAGTTTTTTGCATTTAAAATACTTTGGGCTGTCACAGACCACAAAACTAAAACAAAACAAAACAAAAATACCATAGGTCCAACTTTGCGTACTATCTTTTACTGTCTGAATATAGAATAGGGTTCCCCAGTGAGAAGTAAGATAAAGGTAAAATTATGACTGTAGGGAAGCCAAGTTTCTCCTTAACACCAATACCCTTCTGGTTTTCATCATGCTCATGCAGCACAGGCAGCAGTCAGGAAAAAAGTTCCATGTGGACTCTGGTTTCTGAAAACCCACTCCTAGCCAAAGCAGTGATGGCAACATGGTGTTCACTTGTTTATTCTTTAGAAAGGGGAGAAGGGCAGGAGTATTCACCTCCCAGAGCATTGGAAATGTTATTGCCACCTCAGTGGTAACAGAAACTTCTTTGTGAGAGCTTGGTCTTCCCTAACTAGACCAAAGCTTTTGTTTATTACTCCTAAATAGAAATGCTATTGGCCCAAAATATAGGGGCACCTCAGGTAGTTTTGCTCTTATATGTCTCCAGGTTGATATTGCCCTACAACTACAGTTCAGGTGAATTTTGAATGACAGAAATTGTTTAAAAAAAATTGGCAACCAGCATTTGCTGTTTGTCACAAAAAATCAGCCAATTAACCAATTATCCAAATACATGGAGTACTATTCTGAGTTTTGCACTATGTACACAGGAAAGCATATGGAACGGTATGGAGAAATTTAACGCCCATCTATTTTTCATTCTCTGTTGAGTTGAAACTAGATTTATTTGACAGTGGTAGACATCTGGATACTGTTTAAAGAGAAGACTGTGTCTTATAAAGGTGATATCTGTATAAATATTGGAATAACATTTATTTGTTTATTGGGACTTCCAAACCTTTTGAAGAGTGGTGGACACAACTCAACCTATACCATATTCTAGATATTTGATAAATGTATGCTGAGGAAATAGAGAAACAAAATGAATGTTCTCTAAAAATATCTGAAAACTATAATTCCAATGAACTCTAATTCAAAGAAGGGAAGAACACATTTAAAACCCAAAAGTATTATAAATGGAAGGGGACTGAAGATTACTTACTTCATGAGTTTGCTCTTAAACTTGTGGCACTTCTATTCTTGGCCACAGCCATACGCTGAGTGCAGGCATATTGTAGTGAAAGTCTGTTCAAGTGGCTACCTGCCCCAATCATACTTTTCTGCAAGCTGCCTCTCCTTCTTCTCAAAACCAGAGTTATCAAAGTTGGGTCCTACAAGTAGTGATCACTAAGCATTATCTTGTGCCTCCAGTCCTATGGTAGTTGCTTGGATCAAGTGTGGCCAATCGGTCCTTACCAAGGTAGTGAGCTCCTTCACTGAAAAGTTTCAGATTAGGATTATGTGATTTCAAACTTTAGATGATGTATACTGTACTTGAAAGGAGAATATGTATATTTCATATCTTTCAGCCATATATAGTAGCAAATAGAATACCATAAAAAGAGAATGGACATGTAGTTCAAAAAGTAAAGAAAGTAACTGTCAGAGGGGACACAAGAATAAAAATTAGATATGTCTACCTTCCAGCTCCATTTCCTTCCTAAGAGTGCCTCTGGTTCCATAAACAAAGAAACAAAACCCAAAACACCCTCTATTGTATTTCCTTTAGCCTAAGCTAGATTTAGTTTCTTGAGAAGTAGCATTAATAGCATAAACTTTTAAAATATATTTTATTTAAATTCAATTTGCCAACATATTAAAATTCTGGACCACAATTCTTGGATTCTGCTCTACTACTATTTTGCAAAAAAAATTTGAACCTATTCATTCTTCAATATCTGAGCTATAAAAGAGAAGTAGCACAATTTATAAATTGATGGTAAAAAATGTAGAACACACACACACACATATATATACACATACATACACTATATATATTTAGGGTTGGGGTTAGGATTATGGTTTAGGATTAGGGTTAAGGTTAGGGTTAGTGTTAGGGATTTAGATATATAATACAGAATTTAGATATATAATAGATAAATGGGTATGTACATATATATAAGTATATATGTTCATATATAAACATATATGAATATATATACACATTTAAATATAATATATAAACATATAAATAGGGTTATATAAATAGATATAGATGATGCTGGATAGATAGATAGATGATATCCCTCATTTAACTTTATCACCTGTAAGGTAAGTACACACACACACACACACACACACACACATCCAAAAGAGGAATAGCACCTAACACATAGCATATATTCTGTAAATACTAGCTTGACAAAATGAATAGACAGACACATCATAGTTTTCTAGTGACTCTGGATGCTCCATGAGTTGCTTCACCACAAACAAGCCAGAACAAGCGCTCAAGGGAGGTCATTCAACCCAGACCCAATTTTTCTAGAGGTCATTAGGTGTTATCAATTGGGCTTCCCCACATAGTCCTCCAAAGAGTTGGCACTGAGCTCAGAGTGCGCATAGCAGACCATCTCTGCAGCCTATAACACGATAGAAGATAAGGGGCGAGGCCTCTGTTCTGGAGTGCACCGTGGATTAAGCTGGGCTGTCTCCTATTTGTAATCCTTTCCAAGGGAAGATAAGGGAACAAGGAAATAGGGTGCCTAGTTTTGTGACCATCTGTTTGAAAGTTTTTCATTAATGCTTGTTTTAGGATCCTGAGGTTGCTGTAACAAAGTGCCACAAGTGGAGCAGCTTGAACCACAGGACTTTATTGTGTGAAAAATCTCAAGGCTAGAATTCTGAGATCAAGGTGTCCACAAGACCAGGCTCTTTGCAAAGACACTCACTAAGAATCTTTTCCAGGTCCTTCTGCTAGCTTCAGCTAGGCTTCTGGCAGCATAATTCCAATCTCCACATGGCCTTCTCCCTGTGTCCATGCCTACCTCTCTGTCCAAATTTCCCCTGTCTATAAAGATACCAGTTATACTGAATTAGAATCCACCTAGTGACCTTATCTTAACTTGATCAGAGGCAAAGACTCCATACACAAAGAGGGTCACATCCATAGATACTGGGGGTTAGGATTTCAATATCATTTAGGGAATCAATTCAACCCCTAATAGTGCCTATTTTGAACAATGTAATAGTCAGCCACCATGGACAAGGCTAATAGGGAAAGTAGGCATCAGCTTATGGCTTTTTTTTTTCCAAAATTATTTTCTATTCTAATCTGGAAGAATAAGTGATTGAAGGATGTAGACACAGAAACAATGGCACCAAGACGAATCTCCCAGAATCTGACTCCCTTCCGTTCTATATGGCTATTCTTCCTTCAAAGCCTAAAGGAACCAGGATGTTACTGTTAGTTTCTATAAATATTTACATACTGAAAAAAAATATGTTTCAATCACTCTAAGTGCTAGAAGTACAAATATGAGTAGGATATATAACACTCGATCGATCTTTGGGCACTCTCATTCTGACAAAGGAAGTAGATAGTTACTTAAGAAATTATAATAATTGTGATTAGTTGCTTAATGGAATTATAAACAGTGTTATCAGAGTACAGAGGAGCAAAATACTAAATCTATCTGGGATCCTAAGAAAAAAGTTTTATGGTCACATCAGCATCACTCATAAATATTGAGATGGAAATAAAATGACCTTTGAGCACAGCTTTGAAAAACAAATAGAATTGTGTGTGTTACAAAAGAGGATAATAATATTACGCAGTTGAAGAACATTCATAATATTAGAAGTTGTGATTATTATATCCTTTTCGATATTTACAAAATTAACATAATATGTCACATCATTAAATGCGTAATCTCTCTCTCTCTCTCTCTCTCTCTCTCACACACACACACACACACACACACACAGAAATTGAGATTCACCCCATGGCTGTCTATTTCTAGTCTTGTTCCCAAAAGAGATTTACTTATTATCATTACTATTCATAATGTGATTGAGGTAATAGTATCTAAATGTGTCCTTTGATTATTAACATTAGGTATTTTCTCTTAATATTTTACCAAGATAAATGAGAATTTACTCAGGCCATCCTACCTCCCCTACTCCTAATATAGAAATACCATTCTATTGTCGTCTTTACTTATTGTAACTGACTCAACCATACCGAGATTTTTTGTTTATAACTTTTTACTTTTTAGAATCATATTGTGAGTAGCCCACACTTCCTTTCACACCCTCCCAATTTCTGGTAGTTATATTTCTACTTTTATAGTGTCAAGAATGAAAATATTTATATTATCTTTTATAATTATAAGCAAACCTTCCATGAATCATCTATAGATTGATTCTAAATGCTAAAAATGCATGACTATCATTTACATTAACACAACTATGTAATTATGGTTTACTGCAGAAGTATTTTGATATGAATGCATTAGCCTCTCTAAATTTCTAATGCCATAATCCCCGTGCTACTCAAATGGGAATTTTCAAATGGATTTTCTACATTTCACTAATTGCTCAAAACCATGCTGATTTAATTTGCTTCATATTTGGAACGTGATTTTTCTTGCACTGCTTTCAATATTTTTAGTTTGAAATAATGTCAGACTTAGAAATGTTGAAAGGCATGGATTGAGAGTTCACATATACTGTCCCACCAGCTTTTCTAATGCTAACAACTTGCATAACCATAGTACTGTTATCAAAACGAAATTAATTTGCTACAATCCTATTCGCAAAACTGTGGACTTTATTTGATTTTACTGGTTTTATCCTACTGTCCTTTTCCTCTCCCAAGATCCCACGTTGAATTTATTTCTCATATCTCCTTGGTCTCTCCGAATCTCTGACAGTTCAGTCTTTCCTTGTCTTTCATGATTTTGAAATTTATAAAAAGTACTGGTTAGTATTTTATAGAATATCTCTCCATTTGGATTTGTCTTGTGATAGGCTGGGATTTTGCAGTTTTGGCAAAAATGAGATTCATGGGTGATCTTCTCATTTACCCTCACCCTGGGGATATGCTGTCCATGCGTTTTGAGTGATTTTAACATTAATTACTTGTTGAAGGTAGTATTCGGTGGGTTTTAGCACTGTATTATTAGTATTTTTTCATTTGTAATTAATAAATATTTTTAGGAGATCTTTTATGGCCAAATATTCCATTTCTACCCTAATTTTCAACTACCAGTTATAGCACCCATCAGTGAATCTTCCTATAACAGTTATTAATGAGGTTTTGCTTAATGGTGGTTTTACAGTTTTATTGCACTCTCTACGTTTATTAATTGAAATCTTTTTGTATGGGAGATTTCTGTCTTTTCTTCTCTGTTTAATTATTTATTTAACTATTTATATTACTATGAGCCCAAAGATATTTATTTTATTTTATGGATTATAATGCAACACTACCACTATTTAATTGGCTGCTCAAGTTTTTTCCACCTTTGGCCATTACTAGTTTCTTCTACTTGGGATATTAGGTCTTTCTGACTTGACTATATCCTTTTTCCAGCATTTGTTATTTTTTAGCCTAGGGAGATGTTCCAAGCATATCTTTTATTTTCTCTTATATTCGCTCTATCCCTGGAATTTACTTTTCTCCAAAGAAATTTGGTTCCTTTTATTATCTACTTAGGTCTATTTCTGGACTTTTTCTTCTAATGGCCAATTTGTACCACATTGTTTTAATTATAGAGGCAAATTTTAATATCTGATATGGTTATTGCCTATTTATGGCTTTCTTTTTCAGTGTTTTACTAGGCTAACCTAGCATGGTTGATTTTCCATATGTACTTTAGTATCAAATTATTTAACTTCATAAAATACTAGAAGGTATTTTTACTGTGGCCAGAATGAATTTCTGTATTAACTTAGTAAGAACTAATATCTTTGTAATGTAGAAATGTTTTCTTAAAAATACAGAATATATATTCCGTTATTTCACACCTACATTTTTGAGTTTCAGGAGTATTGATACATTTTTTTCTTGTATGGATTTTACGTCAATTTTATTCTTCAGTGTTTAATCTTTTTTGCTTTTATTGTAAATGAGGCTTTCGCTCTTGAGCTGATTACTGTTTGAATATATGAAGACTACTGATTTTTGTGTGTTAATTTTAGACCCTATATTTTTCTGAATTATTATTATTTTAGTTCATTTTATTATTGATTATCTGGGGATTTCCAGGTATACTAACAGATGCAAACAGAGATTGACTGACTTTTTCATATACATTTTATCCTACTAGTTGACGTCTCTTGTCTAATGGCATTGATTAATGCTTCTAGTACAAATTTGAATAGTACGGTATCATCTGTTGTCACATTAAATGGTTTTTAGCTCAGTTCTACGATATCTGATCAGGGTCACTATCACTTCTTTGCTTTGATTTGTATTTGCCTGGTATAGCTTTCCATCCTTTTTTGAATCACTTTGTTTTAGGTATATCTCTTATGCGCAGCATATAGTTGGGTCTTATTTTGTGAGCCAATATTTTTTTTTTCTTAACTAGTGAGTTAGTTCATATTTGAGAATATTAATATAAATATATAAACATAATAAATATAATCTGAACTCTGTCATTATATTTTATAATTATATTTCTGTTATTGCATTTGTATATAAGGATATTAGTTCTATTCCACTGATTTATAAAACTTCTTTGGGGATTCCAGTCACAAAAATACAATTCCTTCTTTACCTGTCTTCCATTTCCACTACTTGTTCTTAGATTCTTTTTATCTTTCTTATATTTGCATCTACCTTTATGTCATTTTTGCTTCCTGCCTTTCTTCAATGTATGTTATTCAATTTTCATTTGCGTTAATTCTTGTTTTAGCTCTTGAAATCTGTTATTAATTTATAACATTTTTTTCTTATTTCTTCCATTTCTTTTTAGAGTTCAATCCATCCTTTTATTCATTTCTCTCCAGGTTTTGCCAATTCCACTTTTTAAATTTCTGATTCAAATACTTGTTTGAGTACATACAATTCTATTTGGAATGCTAGTTTACACACTTCTATTTTGTTGTTCTTAGGTGAGAAGGGAGGGGTACATTTTCTGTGTTGTATGTATTTTTTCTAATTTCTTCAATAGCTTAGTAAGTATTTTACTCTTCTTTTGTTTGTTTTTATGGTATTAGTGTGCATATTAGGAAATTTTAAAGCAATATGCAATATTCCTAGTGTAAGTTTACTCTTATTTCAGTATAGTACAATCCATATACTTTAAAAGGTTTTCTTGTTTGTTTTGATGGCAAGGTTGTAATCTTCTGATTTTATGATTCTCTTTAGTCTTGCATAACACTAATGCTCTTGAAATGTCTTCCTTATAGTTTGTGCTCTGATTTGCCCAAAAACTTTTCCGACATTTTCAGATTTGGGTGGTTGTTTTAACTCACACTAATGCCTCTTTGCCCGTCATCCTCATCAGCTCATCTTTCTTCCCTGTAGTTTTGTTTTGTAGCTTAGATTTGGTTTGGTTTTAGTTTAGTTTTTTTTTGTTTTGTTTTTTGTTTTTTTTCAGTCTGCCTTTGGTTACCACAAAGCACTGAGATTAACTGGAGATGAGGCAGAAATATGAGAGATCACATGTTAGGATTTAGTGATTATATTGTTTTACTCATTTTGTGGGTTTTGTGTTCTCTGTCTTCAAATTCTGATGACAGTTTTTCATAAAATCTGTATTTCTCTTTTTTCCCCCCTCTGAATTGCGAAGATATTTTTGGAGATACTTAGTTTGTTCCTGCTGTTGTCCTCAGCTATCCAGAAGTCTGACCTCTTATGCTGATTTTTTTTTGAATTTTATTTTAATATTTCAAATGGCCTTTCCTTTTCTTTATCATTAGAATACATGTTTCATGTCTTTATTATATTCATAATGCCTTTCAGTTTACTCCTAATATATTTGTTGCCAGTATTTTATTTTCAAATAACATCCAATTATATTCTTAATTTTATTATTTTTTATTAAAGATTTTTATTTATTTATTCATGAGAGACACACAGTGAGAGGCAGAGACACAGGCAGAGGGAGAGGCAGGCTCGCACAGGGAGCCCAATGTGGGACTTGATCCCAGGGTCCTGAGATCACGCCTTGAGCTGAAGGCAGATGTTCAATTGCTGAGCCACCCCGTTGTCCCTATTCCTAATTTTTAAAGATTGCTTAATATTTAAATATTGACTTTCTCCTAAAGTTTTGTTATTGCTATTTTCTTTTTTCCCTATGAATTTCTAATTATTATTTTCCCTTTTGCGTTGAGAAAAAAATTTTCCTTCCCTTGTCATTCTATGTCCATATGAAATGTCATCATTAGAATAATCTGACCTATCACTGTCCTCTCAATTACTTCTCCAGAGAGGAAGAGAGTGTCTTATGAAAAACAAGCAAATTTTGTAGAAGAAACTGAGGATGTCATGGGTCTGTTTCTTTCCTCTCTTTACCTTCAAATTTGATATATTACAAAGATGAAGTACCTAAGTAAAATTTTTTTAAAGAAAATATTAGAAGTTGTTTCCATATCAGAAAGTAACTGAGACCCAATGGCATCTGACAGAAGATTATAGACTCGGATGAGCACACTAGAGGAAGCCAGAACTAAGGACACTACTCAAGAAGATATGCAAACCTATTGTTGGAAAATCCCCTGTAGTAGCAGTACAGAAAACATATTTTGAATATCTAAACAGACAAAAAAAGAAAGGTAAGGTTAGCATAAAATAGTCAAAGCATATTTAGGTGACATTTCAGGGTGTTATAATTATTGTATGTAACAAATTATGCTTCTCTAAGAGAAGTAAAAATTTGAAGTGTCAAAAGGATGCTAAGCAGAACTATAATGAAACTCTAGGCCTGGTTCTGATGTTGGTCAACAGAGAAAATAATTTCTTGATTAGTTCATACAATTCAGGGAGGTGAAAAAGGGTAAGATTTTGGATGCTTTTGCAAAATTTGGTATGTATTTTTTTTTTCACTGAATATGGAAAAATTACGTGAAAAGAAAAATAGATGCCAAGTGGAAAAAAAAATGCTGTGAGAAGGAATGGCAGAGATAGTGTTTCTTTCTGGAGTAGCAGGAACACAAAGTTCAGAAACATGACAGCAACTTCCATGCAAAATCGGCTAAGGGCTATTCTCCAACTGAAGCAAATATGGGTTATGGATAGGAAAGACAGGTATCTCAACTAAAATTTTGAGAAAAAGCAACAATCTCCCCAAATGAAATATTCTGAGACAAAGCATTATGTTTTGGTTACATTTTAGTTCTCTAAAATGTTGATAGGAGATGGTCTTTTTACCAAATAAGTTTAAATCCACAGGTGATAGATTCTGGAATATGATATGAACTAGAAACCCAATGAGGCTGACACTTGGAAAGAATAAAAAAAAAAAAACAAAAACTACTTTTAATCCAGTTTCCTTAAGTTTCTGTCATAGTTTCTTAAGTTTCTGAAAACTTTTGGGTTTTAGTAACCAAACTCTAGATTATAGAACCATAATTTTGTTTGTGTCTACATTTCTAGGGATAGTAGATGGCTTATTTTTAAAAAGTTTAGGGAATGGGCCAGTGCTATGATGATACCGCATGTGGGTTTGTTTTTTTGTTTGTTTGTTTGTTTTTTCCCCATATGAAAGTTTGGATTGGCAACATCAGATAGTTTAGAGAAGTAATGTCAAAAGTGTTAAAGGAATATGTAGAGTAGAGCCTAGCCTGACTCTGTCAGGCACTTAGTTGGATATATACGGGGGCAGAGACTCTGGGATACAAATTGAAAGAAGGAAGAAACCGTGGGTGTTCCTTTTTTGGATTTCCATATCTTAGACTTTCTTTTATTTTTTTTAAGATTTTTAAATTTAAGATTTAAATTTAAAAATTTAAGATTTTTAAGATTATCCATTCACATAGAGACATCGTTGGTGTCTGAGCCCAATGTGGGACTTGATCCCCCAGATCTCCCAGGACCCCGGGATCACAGTCTGAGCCAAAGGCGGATACTCAATCACTGAGCCACCCAGGTGCCCCCGTGTCTTAGACTTTTAAATTACAGGGCCAAGGGAATTTGACTTTAACGCTTTTGTTAGGTTGGTCATCCTAAGGCATTTAAATTTTATTCAGTGAACATTTGAGAGGCCTAAGACATGTTTTTATTAGAACAGTGACAAAGCTTGATTCACATCATACAAAGTTGCTGTTTGCAGAAATGGATAGTGGAGGGGCAAGAATGGAGGCAGGTGGCTGTACTTTCTCTGCTCCAACTGCCTCCAAACAGCAGCTTGTAGGCACCTCTAACTTTGGCTCTTTCATGTTAGAACCTGCATACTCTCTTAGGTGTTTTGAGCTCGGGGGCATCTAATTTTAGCAGAATTCACAAAATATGAACATTTCCATATTTATTTATTTATTTATTTATTTATTTTTTTTGAACATTTCCATATTTAATGACACACAGCAGAAAAGCCCCTTGAGCAAGGAAGTCGTGAAATTTTGCCAGGCTTCCAGCAGGAGGGCTCGCTGAAAAATCACCAGGACAGGATTTGTGGCCAAAAAAGAACAGGGCAGTAATAAGGATTTCTTAAGTCTATCTAGAGTACAAATTTGAGGATCCTAGCAGAATCAAAACTTGGCAAAATTCACTACAGTACCACAATCCGCTGTTAGAATAAATATGCATTATTTCCCTTTGGTAACTTTCTTTTGTGATACATGTGAATTAATCTACATGATTTCAATACACAGAGATCATTTGTCTTCAACTTCATGTAGAAATACTTCAGTTCTGCTAATTTGCTTTGCAAGTAAAGCATGGAAAATTGTACATTTCCTCATTCCTTTTAAATATTTTATTTATTAAGTCATATTCCACGTGACAAACACTGCTTACAACTTCTAAAAATAAGAGCTTTCAATAAAAGTTTACCAGTTGGTACCAGGCAAATGGCTAGTTCTCCCTAAAATAATCCTATGGGAATCCTAAAGCCAAGGTTCTAGAATTAGAAGGTAGTAGTATACATAGGCAAAATCTCTGTGGATTAAGATTTCATTAGTGTCAAGTTCAGATCCATACAGTATGACATTGGTCAAAGGAGTTTAGGGAAATATATTTTAGAGGCTTTCGTTATTAGAGACGAGGTTTGGAATATAATGAACAGCTGTCACTGTAGTCTCCAGAAGAATATGTGGTCCAGAGGTGATAATATTGGTTCAGGTTATACCACTGTGTAAATTTAGAAGAAACTGTATCCAACTTTCCGGGCCTCAGAATTTTTGTTTTCTCAACTGATACCAAATTTATTCTGCAACTTAGATTATTACTGATAGAAATGAAATAATTTAAAGCAAATAATTACCTGGAAGATTGTGCCATTGCCAGTCAGTAACTAGTCAGGATTAATTTGATCCTTTCATTATTTCATATATATATATATATATATATATATTAATTTTATATATATATATATGAAATCGTTATATATATGTTTTTTTCTGTATGAAAACTCTTAGCATCTTAATTTCTGTGGTATTTTAACATTTAATTGTACTGTGTGTGTGTGTGTGTGTGTTTAATGTACTGTTCTAGAGAATTAGTAATGTTTTTTAGTTTTAAAAGTCTTATCCTTCGCTCTGGAAAGTGTTTTTGTATACTTTATTTGCAATTTGCTCACTTAAATAACCCCGGTTTCTCCTTCTAAAGCTACTATTAATGAGCAGTTGATCCTCTTGGATTGAACTTAACGTTTGTATATTTCTACTTTTAGTTTCTATTTTTTATCTTTATGTTCTACTTTTTGGGAAGTTTTCTACACTCTTGACCTTTAAATTGCATTGCTACTTTGCTAATGAAAATTTTGATTTTCAAGAGCCTCTTCATGTTTCCTAATTGTTCGTCTTTCATGTCCTATTCTTGCTTTATGGGCACACTATTTTCTGTCATCTCTCATACATTACAGGTCTGGCCATTGGCAACTGTTTCTGGCATTGTATTTTTCCTGTGAATTCCCTTTGAGAGTGTTCACATTAATTAATTTTTTTTTCTTATCAGAGGATTTCTAAAAAAAATGTTGAGTTGTGTTTGGCTCTCTATTCATATTTAAGATAAAGGCACTAAAAAGCTGACTGGCTGCACTCTATGAGTGGGGATGAAGTTTACTGACTTGTGAGTTTCACTGTAGAATGAGTAGTTGAGTGGATTTTTTTTTTAAGCATGCAGCTAAGTGTCAATATATGAAGTCTTTTCTCTGGAGCTATTTAGTTATTCAACAGAAAATACACTGAATCTTGAACTTGAGAGAGACTTTGCTTTCCAACAGTCTGAACGCAAAGAAGGGTGAGGTACCTCAGCATTTAGATTTAGCACCATTCAACACGTAGATTTTACTTAATTCATTTTATTATTTACTTAACCCTATCCTCAACCCTGCCCTTGACTGTGCTTGGGATCCCAGTTGTATGAAATGGTGACGGGATTTTGATGTGGTCCTCCATCCCCTCCCTAACGTCTAACCAAATTCCCAGCTATTAGCAACAAGCTTCACTTCCACCTTCCCTGTGACCTGAGCTTCGAGGTGCTCAGAAGTTCACACAGTGAATTGCCTTATTTTCCCTCTTCTTCAGAATTTAGGTTGTAACTGCCTACACTTCAATATTATCACTTTGTCATTTGTTTCTTCTCTTTCAAAAATATGTTGCCAGAGTCCCTTTATTGTTGCCTTTTCTCCTCTTCTCTTTGTTCTTATGTGCTCTCTAACTATAACTTCATTGGGGTTGAAGCAGCTTGAAGGCATGCACCATATTTTGTTTAGTCTTTTTATTCACCGGCACCAGGTATAGTATGTGGCATTAGATAGGAGTTTAAGATCAGTTGGCTTTTAATGGAGTGATTATTAAAATCAATATTTATTAAACTATTACTGAATTTGGAATATAAATATTATAGACAAAATTTATGATGAGATATACAATACCATCCAGTATTGACGTAATTCAATGTTTAAAAAAATGATCATTTTGTCCAAGTGGAGTATCCTTTCTTCCACTTCTCTGTCAGCAGACTTCTTATTTATCCTTCAAAATGTTGACCCAATGGGTTCATCATTTCTGATAGGCCTTTTCTGGTTTGGAGGGAATTTGTACCTAATCTTTGCTATATTTGTATGTTACATATATACTCATTGAATATATCAACTTGTAAGTATTTGTTCATTGACAGCAGAAACCTGATCATATCTGCATTTTTGTCCCTCGAAACTAACATACCTGATACAGAATTAGAACTTCACAAACATTTATTAAACTAAAATGAACTGAGTATTTTCTTCCAGAAATTTTAGGGATGAGCAGAAAGACAGACACTAGTGTTGCTGCCAATTGGTTTTATCCATTATAACATAACCACAAGCTCAGGAAATTTGGTTTTGATTCCCCAAAAGGATTTTGTTCTTGGATTCATTGTACAGAAAGAGAAGTGTGTTTTCCTACAAAGGGAATGAGGACAAATAAGAAATAAATTGTCTTCTCATAAGGGTTTGGAAACATATACCCAAATCAGAATTGGCTCCTTGATTGAATGTATTCTATTAGTTTTAGACTCTTCTATAGGCCATTTAGATGATTGACCATGTGGAAAGTCAGAGTAGATTTTCTAGTCAATCTCTTTTTAATATCAATATTTTTCATTAGATACTATAGCAATAGAGATCCATCAATTTTTCCTAGTACATTTCTATCCTGTATGTTTATATATGTCAGGATGTGATCCAAGGTCAAATGCTGCAGTGTATTTTAAACAAGGCAGATTCATCATTTCATAGAGGCCAGGAAGAATTTTTCCCTTTATGGTTAGCTGATTTTTAGGTTTTCACACTTACTTTTTTATAGAAAAAAAGAAACACCTATCCGTTGTAGAAAATGTCTTCTGGTTTGGGGATAGGGGAAAAAATGAGGTGGTGAATGAAAAATGATTTGCTCTTCTGTCAACTTTCAAAGAGGTGATTTTTTTCTGGTCTGCTTGGTGATGAGATTTATTTTGAGTCAGCTCTATCAGCAACAGGTCAAAGTGCAGTGTTTTTTTTTTTTCCCCCTCCTTTTTGTTTTGTTTTTCTTTAATTTAAAATTTTCAAATCAAACATTGCCACACTGTACCTTGTAGCTGATATGAAATAAGAAAGCCCATTTACCAGTTGTGGTCTGGATTACTATGCTTCGCTACTATTGATTGGGGCAGTTATAGTCTTGCTGTTTGAATTTTAAATGTGGCTTGATGCACCCACGCATGTGTGATCATCTAAATACAACCCCGGACATTTTAACAATTAGAAAAAAAGGCAATTTCTCTGAAGCTGATTGGAAATACAAATTGCTTGTCAAATGAACAAAATTATCTTCTCTTTGCCAGAGAGAGCAAGATGGAGAAAGGTTAGGGAGATAGGAGGAAGACTTAACAGTTAGCAGTGCTGGGAGATAATTAGTCTTCCCACATTAAAAAAAAAGCCTAACCTTTGCTCTACAGCTATTAATATAATATAGAATTATTTAACTGCTAAGAGCTTAGTTTGAAAACAGTTGACTTTTTTCAAGAAACGTGTGTTGGCACAAATGGTCAGATTGAGAAATATACATCTGTGTTTCATGTATATTTGCCTTTCATAGAATATCATCAATATTCGGCATGATTAACAATGCATGTATTGCATTCTTTCTATAAAGATTTCTAGTGCCTGACTGATTGAATAGGAATGAGGACACATGTTTTAAACACACCCTACTCCAAACTGAAACAGCAGGAACGTCTAGTCACTAGAGGGCAGCCATAATCTGTTACAGCCCATAAAGATCTTCCAGGATATCCAAGTCCAATTGCAGATGTGGAGGGCAGGATTTAGAATCAGTGAGCTGTTTTTCAGCTGTACGTATTTTAGAAAGAGGACACTAACATCCTTGTTTAGACAACCTATCAGAAATGATCTGATTAAAAGGCAAAGCAAACAGAGGATTGCAGCACTGCTTGTGCAAATTTCTTGTAAATATATACCTCAGTTATCATAGGAAAAATTGAATGGAAGGAAAAAAAAAAACAACAACAAAAAAAACAAAAGCCCGTGAGCTTTCACGTGGATGGACGGGCCTCATTCACGTTTCTATTGTTTGCTATGGTTGCCAGGAAACCAAAGTTCCAAGCAAGCAAAGGAAATCACTGCACAAGTAACTATGGAATGCCTATGAGCCTGCTCATTTCTCCAAAATGTAGTGAGTTTCAGAAAGCAAGTAGATCTACTGGAAGGACTGGGAAATCAAAAGCAAATGAACAGCACTTCATGTCAACAGATGTTACTAGAATTTTGTAATGGGCAAATGTGCTCCATGCCAACCTAAAAAACGAGCACTGCCAAGTAAGCCTTACATATGGTAGAGTTTAAAATCCCTTGCCTTTAAAGAAACCTCCTTGTCTGGACAATCCGAATTAAAGATAAGTGCCAATTAGCATTATGGGGACATTTCAGCTTCTGTCCTTTCCTCTAGAACCACCCACCTACCTATTTAAAAATCATTTGCAGGATCTATTAAGCCCAGTAGAGGTCAGGAATGAGCAGACATTGTAGTGCATGGTTATTCAGGGTCTCTCACACTGTTAGGATACTTCCTAGAGGTGATCCACATCGCCTTCTGTGAAGTGTCCAAGAGAAGTATTTACTATCGTTGGCGACAGTATCCTGCTAGAAAAGTTATGTTTCCACTCCTTGCTTGTTCCACAGCTAATCCCACAGCCACTTCCTAGTCTACTGGTCATAAGATCAGCTGAAAGAATATGGAAAGAGAAATGGTGCTGTTTGCATAGTAGGAAAAGAACTCCAAACACAAACCTTATTAATAATTGTGTTTCATGTCTGCAGTAAGATCAGTCTTCCTTAAATTAGTGAATGAAGAATGAATAAATGATCGGGCTAATGTGTCACCTTCATGTAAGATAACATTTTGAAGTAATACGTAGAGCTGAATATACACATCCCCATTACCTTTAATTTTTTTAAGTGTCTATAGCTGCCTCTGTGCCTCATAATTTAAAACTGCAAAATAATACATCTTAACCTTTTGATCTTTTATGTTTGTTCCAATCAGGATTCGCTGAGAGGAAAACTACAATCAAGTGAAGGTCCACACAATTTTAGTTTGGCAACGCTACCCGCATGCATTCAAACTAAATTTCAGATAACTGTATTAAGAAAAATAGTGCTTTTGCCATGACCTATCTATGGAGATTTGTTGCTTTGTTCCACTGACAATTCTGAATTTTACAACCATTTTGTAAAATGTATCAGATACATGAATAATGGGTTTAGAAAGTCATAAAATTATATTTACTTTGCTTAGCCAAAATTTTAATTCATCCCATGTATTTTACAGTGTCCAGAAAGATTTTTGATATACTTTCATACTCTTTCATTAAAGTTAAACATGCCTAAGCCTAAGAACAATTAAAGTTAGTTAGGTTCCCTAGAAGCGTCGGTGCAGTTTAAATTAAAAGGAGCCCTTGACTTGATATTAAAAGAGCTGACTTCCAGACCTGGATGTGTTCAAATACGCAGTGTGAGCTCAAGCAAGGCTTAATCTTGACTTCATTCCCTCTTCTATAAAGTGAGGTGGATTTGACCGGCTGATTTTGTAGGTTCATTCCTACTTGTACTTCTCTTTGGTACCACATTATGTATAGTCATTTGTATACTTGTCAACCACCCCCCCCCCCTTGTAGGACATAAGCTCTGTCCTTGAAAGTAAGAAATACGTCAGTCATTTTCTCTCCTGCAAATTAGATAGCAAAGGAAACCAACACATAGCAGATGGGAGCGCAGGAAATGTTTGTGGAAACCAAAATGGGGCAGAGGAGTACTGTCTCGTTCTAGAGACAGACATACATTTCTCTGAACTGAAGCACTGTGGTGACTGCCACTTCCATCTCATCAGTGTTGGAATGAAAGGCGGCCAGTAGAAAAAAGTATAAGACGTCAGAGCTTAAAAAAATGTACATGCAGGGGCTCAGCCAGTGAAGTGTCTGACTCTTGATTTCGGCTCAGGTTGTGATCTCAGAGTCATGGGATCGAGCCCTGCATGGGGCTGTGTGCTGGGTATAGAGCCTGCTTAAGACTTTCTGTCTCTCTCTCCCCGGCCCCTCCACACACCCCCTCTCAAAAAAAAAAAAAAAAAAAAAAAAAAAAAAGACATATGCAGAACATGACTATTTGACTATTTTACATCTCCTATTTTGTTGTGTTTGGGGGGTTACTGAATGTCTAAAGAGTCTTTCCTTTTGGAGTTAAATAATCAAGTGCAGCCCAGAAAAGCTACAGTATGTTCTCTAGCTCTCCATTTTCCAAACATCTCACTTATATCTGATAACTTCTGAACATTTCAATCTCCATAATAAATGTATCTCTACCAGCAATATCAGCAGAGGTGAGTCAGTCATTGAACTTTTGAGTTTTTGAAAAGTAAGAGAACCTAGGATATTTTAGACATTTTCCCTTTGTGTAAGTCTGAGAGGGAAAAAAAAAATCATAGGAAAACAAACGTATCCATATATGCAGGTACTTCCTAACATTTCTCCCGAAAAGCGTAATTTAAAATAGTTATTTTAGATGTAAAGAGAGGGATGTTTCATATCTCGTTACATTGCAGCTTTGAGGGTTTGCTTTTAATTGCTTCATAGATTAAAAAGAATAGTTAAAATAAAGCCAAAGGCTTAAATCACCCTAATCCCTATATGAGTCCAAATAAAAATAGTTTATTATGAAAGCCACTCAAACTACAATGGACAAATTGAAACAGGCATGTAGAAAAAGTCTGAAAGATCTTAAATCTTAATCCACTCCTGTTTTTCTTAAACGCCTGGGGTGTTTATATAAGGGAAAGGAGGTTTAGGCTTTTAGCTTTATCACTTCGTTGTGTGTAAATAGGTAACAAAAGCACCAAAAATGCAATCCTTGAAATCATAAATATCTGTCTGAGAAGATGACCTTCCCAAAGCCACTCTCTTTTTCCTGAAACTTCTTCCCTGCTCTGGCCATAAGGTTGAAGAAACCGCTCAAGATTCTGACAACCAACCACAGTGGCCCATCTGTCTCCTAAACTCTCCCCACTACCCTCCTTTGTATTATTCCCCCCTTATTTATCAAGGCATTCTGAAGGCCTTTTCGTGACTCCCTGAGCATTCACACATGGGACAGAGGGGCCTGTCCCTTGTCTGCCTTTATTTGATGTGGTTGGTTGGCTTGTCCTGGAGTAGCTTTCTGCTCCCTGGGGATAACCACCTGATAAGACCCTGCTGAGTCCTGTCTCAAAGGAGAGAACAAATCTGCTTCGTCTTCAATCGACTGGACTAAGGGTTAAATGCTGAAGTGACCTTGGCACCTGGAGATACTGCATCCCTGACCTTCATGCTGCTGAGCCTGTGAATGACTGCTGAGCTGCTAGAGGTGTCACAGAGAGACTCGGTGGGGATGAGAATTTCTAATGATTTATGGAACTTTTCTCAGTACTGAGAACTATACTTTTAGTTATAGGACATTTTAGAAATTATTGCAATATGGAACTTCTGCTAACGGCTTGGTAGAAACATATGCACAATAATGTTTATTATTATCGAGATCTGCAATGTGCATGTGTGCTCACATGCATTCTGTTTCCTGAGAATCTGAAGTACAGAGCATTATACTGACAGATGTCATCATCTCCATCATCACAATAATAGCTAACATTTATCTAGCGTTTACCATGTGTCAGTTACTGTGCTAAGAACCTTCTATGTGTTTCCTTATGTCATCCCCACAATAACCCTGTATTATTTAAGCCATATTATAATCCCAAATGTTTTACTATTATTATTCCCATCTTAGAGGTAAGGGAAATTACGCCTAGACAGGTTAAGACCTAGCCCCAAGACACAGCTTATGATTGGAAAAGAACAATTTCAAACCATGGTTGCCTTCTTAGCCTGTACTTCAAAGAATAACTGAACATGCTACTCATTCTTAAAAACTTGCCGAACTTCTACAGTGCACAAGTCACACACAGAAAAAACTTAATTAACATGGGAGGTGAACTTTCTGGGGCCAGGCTATGAGGGTCAAAGAAACTACGAGGGTCTCTAATACTACAGCACCTGCAGCTGTTATTCTTAGAACACCTGATGCAAAATGCAGACATTTAATAAACACAGTAGAACAAAAACAGCACTGGGGCTTATTAAAGGATAAAATGTAATCACTAGCATTCACTCATTTGAACTTGTTAAAAGTGACTCATCACAGATAAAATGTGTTTTTCCCTTGTTGGGAATGCTATATCATGAAGCTTAAAAGCAGTGACACAGCGTCGGGAAGCCACTTCCCGGTTGCAAAACTGGGGCCAAAGTATGTGATATTTCTGAGCTCTTGGGGTGATAATAATCTTGCCTACCACAGGGGATTGTTCTCAGGATTCAATAAAATATTTCATTTGATAGGTTTAATGGATACCTAACAGACACATCATAAGCTCTCCATAAACATCAGCTATCGTGAGGGCTGTTTTCCATTTTATAGAAATCTCTGATGAAAAGGGCTATTAAAAGTCACTCCCTTCACTGGAGTCATTAGGGTTTCTAGACATCATATCACGGACTCCTATTAAGTGAAAAGTAACTGGGAATACAGGATGATGCCATCTCACTTACATGATATACTGAATGATAATTTTCCAATTTTCCGGCATGTTTTGTTGCTTATGTAATCAAAGGAATCAATAGGTTTGTTTTGATATATTGGTTTATTTTAACATTTTGTTTATTTATTTGAGAGAAAGAGCTCTAGAGAGAGAGCAGGAGCAGGGCAAAGGGAGAGGGACAAGCATACTCCCACTGAACAGGGAGCCCAACTCGGGATTCAATCCCAGGAGATTCAATCCCGAGAACAGGCATTAACCAACTAAGCCACCCAGAAGCCAGTTGATAAACTGTTTTCTTTAAGCTAGACATATAGAGCTGTGACATAGAGCAGTTATTCTCAACACTTCCCCATCCCACACCCTGTACATCTTCAGAGACAGCCACCTTATCCCTATTTTCTAACCTGGAACCAACCTAGTGCCTGACTCAGCTACTCAATAAATACTTCCAAAATATTCCAAAAAAAAAAAAAGTTGTTCACTTTTAATAAAGTAACACTCAACATAGGAGCTGTAACTACATAATCTTGGGTGGGGACTCTAGTCTTGCCAGAGCAACTCACTACTTCACAAAATATCCTTTTTTTTTTTTTTTAATCTCTTCAGGAAACTTCTAAATGCTAAATGTCTCCTATATATTGAATTAACATCAGTCTCTCTGTAATTTCTGCCCATTAATCTGGAGTTTCACAGACTACATCAATTTTCTACTTAAAGACAGATTTTTCAAATATTCAAATACATCTGAATTATTCGTGTACATTTCCTCTACCCAAGGGGAATTTACCCATTTAACTATTTCTCCTGATATATTTTTGAGAGCTGTCCTCTGATTAGTCATCATTCTTTGGGGGTGTTTCAGTTTCAAAATGCCCATCCTTAAATGTAGTAAGAGAATGAGAGGTGATATCTAGATGCAGTCTGTTTCTCAAATAATAAGATCTATACCATTCATGTTCTCGACATTGATACCAATATAATCTAAGAAGTTATTACACATTGATGACTGGGCAGAAATTCAGTCAGCTGAAACTCCCGAGCATTTTCCACTGATCTGTTTGTGAAAGGATTTCTGAATCTCTGTGCATACTTTCATTGATTCCTATTTTTGTTGGTTTTATCATTCAAACTTGTCAAGATGTTTTCATACTGCTACTCTACCAGAGAATGAGCTTCATCTTCACTCTTTTTTGTCATCTATTTATTTAGTAAGTAAACCTTATACATTTTTTAATACAACAATTGAGAAAAATGGGAAGTAATATAAAACTGAAGCACAAATTTAGAGATGTTTTTCTAGGTGGATATCCACACATTAATCAAATATGTCTATCACTACCATGATGAAATAGTTCTGGTTTTTCCCGAGTATGAAATTTCATGTGTATGTAATCCCATTTCTTAGAATCCATCTCGCAAAAATTAAGTTTTTGTATAGTGGAGCTACATACTTGGCGGTGGGTAGGTTAATGAAAAGCATTTATGAAGATCCTTTAAATACTAGAATCACCCTCAGCGCAGAGACATGGTTTTATTATGGCAGTTTCAAGAGAACTTAGGTTCTCATAGCATTTTCCTACAGCATTCTCACTCCTAAGTCTATATGAATCTCACCCAACTGTAACGGCCTACAGCATATAAATAAGTCTCTTCCTCTCACTCTTTCCTTTACCAGATAATAATAAAACCTGGTGTCTTCAAAGCTAAGGAATATATGTAAAAGGGTAAAGTAGATCCATGCTTGTTGATGTGCTGACTCACACACACAGTCATAGGGATGGATATATGTTAAAGAGAGGGGACAACAAGACTGTTAACATATATCCTTGAGAAAATGTAGTATTTAAATATTTTTAATGACAATGTGTTACTTTAAAAATATTAAATATAATTTCAGGAATTATAAGATATTAACGATGCTTTGTGTCTTGTGATTTTCCAAATAGTTAAGGAGTATTTGGCCTGCAGGATTTCAATACAGATTAAGTCATATCCAGCCATTTTAATGGCAAGATACCTCATTGGTAAGACAGATAAGGTACAGAATTCATTCTGCCTTGAAACCTAAAGTAAACTACAAGGAAGAGTTAGCATTAATCTGGGTCTTGAAGAATCCAAGTGGATCAGTGGAGCAAAATAAGGTATTTTAGACAGAAGGGACAGCATGTTCCAAGAGAAGGAAGCAAATGTGAGCATGACCAATTGATAGTTTGACTCGGCCATGACATGGGCTACATGGTATGGTCAAAGAGGACATGGGATGGCAAGCTGGGGCTACAATAGGGAGGCCTACACATAGTATATTAAGCAGTGTATCCTTTAGCAACTGGAGAGAAACAGGAGAATTTTTAGGTAAGAGAAGGACATGACCATGTATGTATTTTAGGGGAAGCTCACTTGGATTGGGGTGGAGGATTGATCTCAATGAGGAGAGTGTGGGGCCAGGTTGACTAGATGGAAGGCTGTTAAGATGATCCAGCACAGAGATGATGAGTGCGTGGGCTGGAGTGGCAGCAAAGATAGGAGCCGGCACATTCGCGAGCTGAGTCAGAGCCCAAGTACAAGTTATTTCAGTCCTTGGGGATGTAATCAATCTGAACCTGGTAATGTGAACTCATTTAAGTAGCTAAGTGCTCTCTTACTATCTCCTCACTTATCTCAGGATTCTATTCCCTTGTTTGTCCTACCATTTCAAGTTTGAAGATCATTTTTTTCCTGATTGAGAAAACAGAAGCAAAATAGGAGTTTAGTCCTTCCAATGTCATCTGCTAATATTACACCATCTGGCCCAGGAAGCAGGCCTATTCCTTGATCAGTATTTCTTAGAAATTATATTTAAATTGTCTTTAGTGCTTTCCAAAAGGCTCAGCTCCCTGTGTGGTTCAGCCTTCTCCATACTAATTTTTTAGGTTCCTGCCTCTTGCTCAATTTTGTCCTTGGTGGTATGTCTCGTCTCCTGGCTTCCATTTTCCTCAAGATTCCAGAAGGAGAAATATCTATTTATGATCTGTGGTAGTTTTTTTAGGCTCTATTTTTTTTTAATTCTTCTAGTGGAAGAAAATGTTAAATATATATCCCTTTCTC
Source organism: Canis lupus dingo (assembly GCF_003254725.2). Taxonomy (NCBI): domain Eukaryota; kingdom Metazoa; phylum Chordata; class Mammalia; order Carnivora; family Canidae; genus Canis; species Canis lupus. The sequence goes on along the minus strand of NC_064248.1, from coordinate 66,948,402 downwards.
TTTTTTGTTAATGAATATCATAGAGCGGCAGTGTTAGTAACAATGCACGTTAAATGGTATTTTGTATATTGGAGTTCTTCTTTCCAATTCAAGCCAGAAAGCCCTTCACTCATATATTTTGTTCTTTATTTTTGTATCCTCTTTCTTTTTTTGGTATTGTTTCACGCTGGTTAGCTATGCTTTACATAGCTCTTTCTTCATGGATTTTCTTGCTATGAATTTCTATCTTGATTGATTACTTTCTTCTGAATATTCCAGCTCCTTCCTGACTTTTCATGCCTTTCCCAGGTTAAATATGCGAATGTTAATATTCCCGGTATCCCTAGGCCATGGATACAGGACTCATCATGTGTACCACATTCGTGGAGTCTATCACTTTTTCAATGGCATTTTAGAAATCTGTTCATTTACTTTAGAGCACTTCAAAACTGATTTTTTTGTTTACTCTGGAGAACATAAATTTTACAGTTATTAAAATTAAAGTGTTTGATTATTGTTACTCATAGTTCTGCTGTAGATGGGAAAGCATTCTGGGTTAGTGGAAATAATCTCTGAGCAGAAGTAAAAAGATATGGAATTTTCTGCTTTGCAGCTGTAAAACTTCCTTGTTTAAATCAGTTTTCCTAAGGCTCAGTTTCTTTCTCATACATAAAATAAGAATGGTGACATTTTCTATGGTAAATCACAAACTTAGAGGAATTAAAAAGAAATAACACATATGAGATCCATTTAGAAACTATAAAGTATTATACATCATTGTTTTTAAATTAAGTTAAACTAAGCCCAAACCAAAATTTGGAGTTTTGGTGTTGTTTGTTTATGTATATGATTCACTGCATAAAACTTAGGAAACTAATGAAAGAATATTGTTCAGGTACTTATGTTTCTACCTGTTGTTCTGAAAACCAAGCTTGTCAAACTACTCAATTTTTTTTCGGTTGAGCTACATTATTTTGAAGTCAACAAAATACAGTTAAGTTTAGGGACACCTGGTGGCTCAGTGGTTGAGCATTTGCCTTTGGCTCAGGGCGTGATCCTCGGTCCGGGGATTGAGTCTTACATTGGGCTCCCCGCAAGAAGCCTGCTTCTCCCTCTCCCTATGTCTCCGTGTTTCTTATGAATAAATAAATAAAATCTTTAAAAAATATAGTTTAGTTTAGCTTTAAATTTTGTTTTTCACCTACTGATGGAAAAGCATACTCAGCTCATGGGATGAATTATATTTGCATTATATTTTCATAAACAATATCTTCTTATTGAAAAACAAACACAAATACAAACTATTTATGAAATGTTTCTATGTGAAAATGGAGATATTACAAATACTGTTTTCAAAGGCTACAAGTTTGACTATTCTTCACACAGAGCATATATTCATAATGATGCTACCAGCAATTGTTCCTGATCTCAATAGCTTAAAATACAGAATTAAACATGTCCTTATGGAGTATTGATGATTTCCAAATCTATCCACTTCAACACTCATCAGATTGGCATTACCTTCACTGGATTGAAAGAAAATATTTATATAAGAAATCTATTTGAGGATTAAAGAATTCAAAGAGAATGATAGGAACTCCTGGAATAAGTCATTTGGTTCTTTTTGATGAAAATTCAAGGAGGCCTGATGTAATGTTGCAATTACCACACATGTCCTGAGGTTAATCAGGCTCAGGCTTGCAGATTCTAGCTGGGACGGAAAGTATGGATGGGCATCGACTCAGGACCTGCCTGTACATGGTGATCATATATTTCTCTACTTATTCAATATAAATCACTTTGTATTTTAAGTGACAGTAAGTTCAAAGGTGCTGCTGACCCTATTAGAAAAGAAACAGCAAGATCTTGTGCTGGATGAAGGGAAGCCTGGCAAAGCGAAACACAAATACAGCATCACTTTTTTTTTTATGAACTGGATGGTATGGATGGATATGTGTCAAAGTGAAGCGCCGCATTGTTAGAGATGCACTATAAATTGTCCACATTTGGCCTGGGGATGGGCGAAAGCAAAAACTGGTAAAAATCAACATTCTTGTTTAGAATCTGCCAGTTACACTCTTTAAAATAAAAGCTGTGTGTTTCTAGGCAGACGCCCATTGTGTTTTTCCTTCTTCAGTTTAACTAACATTAAGCATTATCACAAACCAAATTCTATTTTCAGCTCAGCCCAATGCCTTCATACTCTTTCTTCCGTTTTCTTCATTTCCAATGTTCTCCCTTTTATCTAAGGAAAACAAGGCAGACAACATTGACACCCCCATCGGGCCTTCACTCTCTTAAACTATGGGGCTAAGCCCTAGACAGAAGCCCTGATTTTCTAAATCCCAATGATTCTTGCCTGATTTTATGTTTGTGAGATAAAATGTGTACTGATATATTATAGGCAATCAAAGTGAAATTAGCATTACATCACATTATCTTGTATATTTCTTTGACTTTAAAAATGGTCAGCAATACAACTATAGCATTAACAGTTATTACGTATTTAAATGGGACTCTGTAACTGATTGACAAGATCAATAATTTTAAGATCAAATAGTAACAGCAGTTTGTGTTTTTTTTCTTTAATCGGGGCCTCTTTGTTTTATATGTATGCCTACAGCTACATCCTGTTTTCTGTCTGTAGACAGTGATTCCTGCTGTGCACTGTTGAGAAAATGAGAAGACAAAATGGAGAATCAATTTAAGAAAAAAAAAAAAGCTTTAGTTGACAAAGCTTTATAGTAGATCAATGGAATCTAGCTAGTTAAGATATCTTTAGTAGCTGAGATAAGATTATATAATTACTGTAAATACTTTTACATTTTATGCCTTCCTCATTTTGAATTTCTGTATTTGGAGAAAATCTTTAAAAGTATGCAAATTCTTTTTTCTTATGACATATGAATGATCATTTCTTTGGTTATTATATATATATATATTTATCATATATATCAAATATATATAATATATTTATTTATATATTTATATATATATATTTATCAAGTTGGAGATATATATATATATATATATATCTCCAACTTGATAAATCAATAAATCAAAGAGACTCCAACTCTATAAACATTCCACACATTTATTTGGAATTCATCTACTTAAAAATGAACTTCTCCTTCCAAGAATTGAAAAAAAAGTGTTGAGTGCACTTTCAAGGTGGATGTAATTATTTTGTTTCATTACCTAGTACTTAAGGGAATTACTTATTTTACAGTTATTCTTTTATCACTTGTTTGTTTAAACAGTTTTCCCCATAAGCACTGGATGTGTAAGACTGATATAAAGCAGGAACATTTGTTTAATAGGTTGATTCATACATCCGATATTTATTTAATTAGGTTTCACTGAATTTGCATACTGGAAGTAATTAGTTGTTTAAAATTCCTAATAGCATTCAGCAAAATATTGTTTGAACTATTTCAGCACACCTTTGTTTATTAAAAAAAATAAACAAACACTAATGAACATCCTGCTAACTGGCTCTTATTCACAAGAAGAAATATCCCAGCAATGTTGCCTAAATATGAAACTTAGAAGTAAATTATTTAGAAACTAACATAAAGCCTGCAGCTAGTTTGCAAAATAAATAATATGATTCATACTGTTCATTCAACTTTGACCTAAATATACTGTAGGCTGAGATCCTTATTTGTAAATAGGACTGTTTTTACTATATCAACATCATTTTTAGATTAAATCATAGCTATTATATATAAACATTTTAGTGATTCTGGAGCATGGCTATGCAAAACTTGAAGTAACCATGCTCTTTTGAAACATTCTAATTGCTAAACCCAATGACACTTAAAATTGAATATTCTGAACATACTCAAGTATGCATTAGTTCCAAGTTAAATCACATGGTATATATAAATTCTCACATAGTAATTCATTATTAAAATGCAGTTTCTGGGCTTGGGAAAGTAATATATATATATATATATATATATATATATATATATATACACTTACCAAATGCACACATTCGTCTCAAAAAAAAAAAAAAAAAGCTCTTGACACCATGTAGCCAAGTGAGACTACTGTAACTGGTATTGCTTGGGTGTGATAATTATTATCATATTTATTTTCTCTTGAAGACTATTTTAGTTTCCCATATAAAAACACACACTGTTGTAAGTAGATTGTGATTGTTGATAGTGCAGAATTTAACAAATACAGCTATCAAATGAAATCTCTTTTGCCATCATGTTTCCACTGGGGAAAGTCCCAAGAATAGTCAGGTTTTCTTTAATGTCTGTGATAATAGATTTATTTAACAATTCATTTAACAAAGGTTATTGAGTTATTTTTTTTAAGTTTTTTTTTTTTTATTTACTCATGAGAGACACAGAAAGAGGTAGAGACATAGCAGAGGGAGAAGCAGGCTCCCTGTGAGGAGCCTGATATGGGACTCGATCCCAGAACCCTGGGATCATGCCCTGAGCCAAAGGCAGACACTCAGCCGCTGAGCCACCCAAGCATCCCAGGTTATTGAGTTCTTACTTAGTGGCAATGCTGAGAAATCACTGATTGAAACTGCTGGAGATAGATCTAAAGGTAAGATATTATGCAAAGAGAGAACTTAAAAATTGTGTCAGAAAAGATGTTGAAAACCTGGATTTGCCACCCATTTTTCACTGATGAGGAATGTAACCTGTCTGGGATCACACAATGAGTTAATGACAATGACAGATATTCTAAAATCCATTTTCTTTTTCTTTTCAATATGCCATATTATCTCAACCAGTGTCTCAGTCCTAATGACTCTCTTCTTAGAAAGCCCAGGAAGGATTCCTGGGCTGGTGGGGAATCTAATGACATGAGAAAACAAATCAAACATTTAGTGTGAATTTGGAAACATGATCCAAATTCAGAGGAAGTGCATAATCAATTCTCATCTTGAGAACCACAAGAATAAGCTAGGTGATCAGAGAACCAAGAGTTAATGGGCCTGAGAAGAGAGCTATACAATATCCTGGATGAACATCAATTTAACTGCTAATATTATTTCTAGCTCTTATAGTTTGTATTAGGGAAAATGCAGGCGGCCTACAAGGGGTAGAGATAATCTTACAGAACCTCTTATGAGATGACATAGGTAATGTAGTCTGATGGTCAAAAGATTTAAATTGTGAAACTGTGTGCCTACCAGCTTCCTGGAGCAGAGAAAGTGAGATGGAGTTACAATGATAAGAAGTTCATCAGTAAGATCAATACCAGTGGAGCACCAATCCCTATGCAAAAGTACTGTCTTCTTTGAAGTATGCTGGTGGTTACTCTTAAGCTATGAGAGACACCATTATTATAGTTAAAACAAAACAAAATGAATGGCCTCCACTTAACCCCTAGGAGAATAACTATAACCTTACTACACTTGCTTTTTCCACATAATTTCTTCAGGAGATTTTGACAATAAAGTAATGGATAAAATATCTCTTATGAGGCTAAAACTTTATGAATTGTGATCATGGGTGAAAAAACTAGGATGTTTTTGGAATCTTCTCCATGGATCCAAAGGGATAAATGTAACATTGTCTCTTATGACAGCATTGATAGCAACTTCCCAACAGGGACAAAGCCATAATGAAGAGGTTGCAGATAGGCAAGAGAATCATCAGATGGAAGGCTAGGATAGGTCCAGACAAGAATGGAAAAATATAGGCATTGTTTAATCACAACTCCTTGGGTGTGGGATACAATAGGTTTGAGTACGACATATATTTTTCTACTTTTATACCTGGGAAAGACTTACTACAAACACAAATTGAGAAAGCATTGTTTTCATGGTCAAGTAAAGTCTACTTTTCAAAGTAATCTGACTTTGTCCTATTAGAACTGAAACACAGTTTATTATTTCATTAATTATGAACACATAGGGAAGCTGTGGTTTTGAAAGTCCTCGAGGGTAATGGCCTACTTACCTATGTGTGATGTATATGGGGGTAGAAAGGGATTTTTCAACACAATCTTTGATCACTCTGGCATGTACTTAGAAAACTGTCATGGTACTCTTGGTAAGGCAAGCTCATTTTAGTCAAATAATTGTTTAACTTAAGCAAGATTATTTTGATCTGTGTCTGGTTTTGTTCAGCATTTTTTCTGTGGTATAGAAAGATGATTTTGTATAATACAAAGTATATAACATGCAGTGAGTCCAATTTGCATGTTCTGAAGACATATAGTTTGTGGTAAGACTGGGGTTTAAATCCTTCCTCTGCCATTTAAGCATGCATGATATTGAATAAGTTGCTTAACCTAAAAATCTGCTTTCATTTTTTTTTTGCGTGGATAATAAAGCCTAATGTTAAATTATACATTTGCAGACATTTCTGTATTTCACAGAACTTAAACAGCATATTTTTAATGTTTTTATAATTCTGAAATTAAAAATGATCTTTCAGTGTATAGGTATCTTAAAATCCCTGTATATCTTGATGAAAGTACATTTTCTTTAAGAATAGAATTGCTTTTGCTTCTGTGGTCACTTGAGGATATTATGTGCTAATGGCCAATTTAAAATTTTCTGAAATACACACATGTATTATATTTTAGAGACAGTTCTTGTAAAATAACATGTGTGTGGAGAGAGAATGAGAGAGTAAAGAGATAACCCAATTGAAGATAGAGAACACTGAAAAAAATGTAAAAAACATGAATCTCCAACAAAATTGAATAATTCATGCAAGAAATAATTAAATATTATAAACTTTTAGTACTTATATGTTTATAGTAATTTATAGATCTAGAATTATTAAACTTAAGAACTGCATTAAGATTTTGTGTATGTACTTGTGTGTGCAAACTATATTTACACGTTGGAAAACTAGATGCATATGGGTGGAAGATAGACTTTAAGGTGTCTCCATGATTTCTACCTTCTGATATTCATATAATTTTAAAATCCCCTCCCCTGTGTGAGTGTGGGACCTGTGTCTGCTAATAGAATAGGGCAAAGGTGATGGGATGTTACTCCTGATTGTGTTATGTTATAAATGACTTCATCTTGCTAACATATGGCTCTGGAGTGTCTCTCTTTCTCTCTCATGAGAGAAGCAAGCTCTCGTGAGGAAGCAAGCTATCGTGAGTCCTACAACTGCAAAGAAATAAATTCTGTCAATAATTTGAGTGAACCTCAGAGCAGACCCTTTTCCAATGGAGTCTCCAGATGACAATCCACCTTTGGCCAAAACCTTGATTGCAGCCTTACAGAAGACCCAACTAAGCCTTGCCCAGACTCACTGTCCCATAGAAACTATGAGTTTAAATGTGTGTTGCTTTAAACCACTTATTTTGTCATTCTGTTATGTAACAGAAATACAATACAATGCGCATATAATATGGACATTTTTAAAACTAGGGATTAAGGATCTGATATCAAGACTAGGGGTCAGGAATGAAGACTGAAGTCTGTGGGCAACGTTAAGCATTTAGAATCAAGATCAGAATTCTGAATAGGCTAAGATGTCACAGGACGTCTCAAAGATCTGACAATGGAATTGAGGTCTAGGAAAAATTAAGGGCTCTGAATATAGTAACAGGTTGTAGGATAATTTAGAAGTCCAGGTCATGTTTCATTTAAAATGTTCACGACTCTTTCTAGAATGAGGGCAGATCAGAGAGGTAAACAAAGGCTGCTTTATGAAGGATTAAGAAGCTGATACAAAAAAAAAAAGGGGGAGGGATTTGAGTGAGGAGGTATCAAAGGCATATTCAGATGAGTGAAATAAGCAGATCAAGGTTTCAGGAACTGAGTAATTACAAAATGGAGCATGAACTGTGAGCAGGGAGTTGGACAATGCAGACATGAGGTTGACTTGTTGCAAAATGCCAACCTTATGGAATGCTTGGAGTAAGGCAGAATGTTTCACACTTTTTGAAACAATTCATGTGGTCTTATCCCTCATGCCTTTATTTATGCCATTCTCTTTGTTCAGAATGTCATTCCTTCTTCTTCTCTGGTGAAACACTATTAACTTTTCGACCTCCAGAAAAATACCTGTTCTTTAAATATTTTCCCGTAGAACTTCACACACAAAATAGAATTTTCTGTTCCTTATACCCAGTCATAGGGTCATATAAAACTGGCATTTTGTTGCTCAAAAAGCCATTACATAGGTGCTTTTAATTATGAACTTGGTAATATAATTTACAAATTTGCTCAGTACTAATTGAAGAATATTATCAATAAGCTTTAAAACTGGTATGTCAAACTATCTTAAGAGAAAATAAGGAACGTGTAATTTTAAAGCTTGGATAATTTCATTGTACCGTGGCACAAAAAGAATACTACAAAAAACATTGCAACATGCTTAGTTGACTTTTTTCTATTCATTGAAGTTTGGCATTTTAAAATTTAATAACTTTCATAAAAGTTATTAATGCATAAAAAGCCACTTAATCTTGAATTCAGAATTATCATCACAATGTTTTGATGGTCTGTAGTGCCTTCTTTTCATTCTTGTATTTAAAAATTCTGTGGTATTGTGTCACTCAAAAAGCTTCATTCCTTATTAAAACAGTAAAGGATTTGTTGATTCAGTGCAAAAGATTTGGCTTGTCAATAAGTATATTAAATTTTATTTTAGTCTAATTCAAAATTGCTTATCATTTTCTATCATTTTCATAATGATGGGTTTGGGAAAAAAATAGGTCAACATTTTTGTTACTATCATATAAAACACTAGATAGCCCTATCAGAAATCAATTCTTTACATTAATGTAGTGGTTTGAAGTTTTCAAAGCTCTGTAATGTCTTTTACCTTTACAGTACAGAAAAGGCAGTTATTAGTTTTATTTTATCTATTTTTAAATATCTTAACTTACTTGATTTTTTTTTAATACAAACTAAGACCTAAACAGACTTTAATTGATTTGTTCCAAGTCACAGAGATAGTAAATTATTACATTGGGATTATACTTTAACTTCTCTGAATCCTAGACCTTTCCCATGCACCATGCTGGCTTCTGTAACAAGCCACACTTTGTAGCACTCTGAAGATAAAAGCATACAAATCCCCACCTGGAATCATCTTCCATGCCAAGTATTTCAATCAACAACGTGGCAACATAAAAAAAAAAAAAAAAGCAAAAACAGTTCAAAAATAGTATCTAGACTCCCAGGTCAACTAACAAAAGTGAATTTTCTACATAGCATGACTAAGTCAACTTTATGCAGTACAGTGACTTTTCAGTTATGTTGTATTTAAATTGTCTTTTTATAAGATGGAAGTGAAGACAAATAACTGTGTTGTTTCTCTCAGAATAATATATTCTATGATGTGAGAAGAGAACAGAGCATGTACCTCACATAATCCAACCTTTTAGACTTGTTAACCTTATCACCAGAACACAGAACAGGATGGGGGTGGAGGGAGTGTTGAAAACATTCTGGTCTCTTTTACTTTTCTGCTTCAGGTGAACAATGGCAGCCTAATCACACTACAGAAGAAAGCAATGAATTAGAGGAAAATATGGGCTATGTAAAACATGGTACGAATCATAGGCCATCATTACCTTAACGTGCCACACTTACATATTAAAACATAATATTTATGATTATAAATTTGCATTCTTAATGTTGGAACTGCTAGCACCATCTGTGGTACAGTACAGTAGTTACCACTACTATAATATTTTTTTCTGCTTCAATATATGTATGTTCTATTGCAAGGTTAGTATGGTCCCTCCTCCATTAAGATGGATAGACTATTTCTGTATTTTTTGATTCTAAGTCTGGCTAATTCACTTGCTATGATCAATGGAACAGTATCAGTGGAACTCATGCGGAGACTTGAAGAGTACCTATATGTTAGGGTTCAACAACTTTTGCTGCTGGGAACGCTTTTGCCACCATGTGACCAAGCCAAGGTGGCCTCCTGCAATGTGGGAAATGACAGTGAGAAAGGAACCAGTCATCCAAGCTGCCCCAGACATCCTGCTCAGACTATTTGCAGATGTGTAAGTAAGGCTATTCCAAAGTGCTCAATCCAATCACTAAGAGAACGATGAGGAATAATAACCCACTTTCTTTAACCCACTGTTTTGGGGCATATTGTGATGTAGCACAAATTTACTGATTAACCCATTTAATTATGCAACTTGTCATCAATCTTGTATCTAATAAAAATGAAAGTCTGCAGGGCACCTGGGTGGCTCGCACAGTCGGTTAATGATCTGCCTTTGGCTCAGGTCATGATCCCATGGTCCTGGCATCCAGCCCTGAGCCCCTCATCGCATTTGGTTTCCTGCTCAGTGGGGAGCCTGCTCCTCCCTCTTGCTTATGCTTTCTCTGGTTCTCTCTCTGTATCTATCTCTCTCTCAAATAAATACATGAAATATTTTAAAAAAATGAAAATCTGGCATTTTAAAAGTTAGATATTTGTGTTCATTAATGATGTATGTATTCAAAATTGATCTCCAAGAAAATATGTCAAAAACTAGATGGAGCATATTTTCCTTATGGATGTTCTCATTTTGTGCTTTCTTTCTGTTTATAATTCAGAGTTGTTTCATTCATTCAAGTTCCATTTCTAAGTTAGCTATCGATCTTTCCTTCTTTCTTGTACACTGCCTAGAACTCACCTCTAAGGTAATTATGAGAATTAAATAAGTTTACACAGGCAGGTAAACAAAAAGCTAGATGATGGACCAATAAATAGAATAATAGAAGGACAGAAGGATAGAGGAGAGAGGGAGAGATGGAGAGATGATAGATAGATAGATAGATAGATAGATAGATAGATAGATAGACTAGAACACTAACTGGTGATACATAGTAAGGATCTATAAATGTAAATATAAAGTAATTTTATTATTATTTAACTAGATTCCATTTAAAACTGTTTGCCAATATCTTATTTTTCTTCATTCACACAGTTTTCTATTCTCTGTGCTTCTTGCTTTGAATACTCCTCTAATATAATTTTTTCAGCTTTTTCCCTCAAATACTATCTTTATACAACAATTGCCTTGCTCAAATATAACTATAGTCTCCCCCTTTCCTAATAAAATAAAATCTCAATCTATGTTTCTATCTTTATGTCCTTTGCAATCTGATACCCAACCAAATTTTCTGGCTTTATTATTTTCTTTTTTTTTTTTTTGGCTTTATTATTTTCTACTCCATTATGTATGGCTTGAGTTTTAGCCCAACTGCATTACTTTTTTTCATTTGCAGGTAATGCATGCATCCTGCACCCTGCTCATGTCGAAACTCTACATCAAAGATCCTCCTCGTGTCCAGTTCTTTTCCTATCATTCCACGCTTGATGTTCTATGTTGTGTATATTTTTGTAGATAATTATACTCCTAGAATATCTAGGCTTCTTTGAACAATCAGAGCATTACATTTGAACAGTTTTTGTAGCACTTATCATTTTCTACTTTATATTACTGTTAATATATCCATGTATTGAAATCACTACTAAATGTTTGTTTAGGCTAATATCTATGTATCTATATCTATGTTTATCCCATCTCCCATGTCACCCAAATAGTGCCGGGAAAATATTTTGACTCTGTAAAGTGATTTTTAAATAAATATTGTGAAAGAAATCTGTGAATAAAACCCCAGATTAAGTAGCTGCTAAGTAATTTGTAAATGATCTTAAAATTGATGCAACTTCCATTTAATGAAAAAAAAAAAACAAAGTAAAACCAAAAAAAAAAAAACATAATTCTAAGCATCTTCTTATGCAACAGTCATCCCTCAGTATTCCCCATGTAATCAATCAGAACAATTGAGACTAATATATTAATATATATGTATTATATACTAATAACCTCATGGATTCAGTACTTTAATGGATAAAAATACTCTCTTGTTTAGAGAAAGTCCTCCATATGTTGGGAAACTCTCCAGGGTTGTTGCCATTCCTGCCATGACTCAGTAATTCAGATTGCATCTTTTCTCACCTCCAAACAACAACAACAAAAGACTGAGAAACACTTGGAAAGGATTTTCATTACCTTAAGCACAATTAGTTATTATTTACAACTTATTGGCCAGAATTAGGCAAGTGCTGTCACTTAACTATTAAGAGGTTGGAGTGCAGTCTTCCATGTTCCCAGCAAGGGAAAGACAACTAGACGTTCATAAATGGCACCTCATTAAAAGACAACATCATCCATTGAACTGGACACATTAGGAAGCCTGATATTTTCATCTGCTTTACCACGTCATCCTTCAAACTATCACTAACTTTTCATCTCATTTACCACCCATCACACCTCAAGCTATCACTAACTTTTAACCCATATATATATCACAAAAATCTTAACTTCTCTTTATCTCCACTAACATTAACCAAGTAAGTGATAAAACACATTTTAAACTGGGCTGATGAAATCATCTGCTAACTGGCCACTTCAGTTGCTATGGTTGCATAACCGAACACTCCAAAACTTAAAGCTATGAAACAAGAATAATTATGTGCTTTTCTTATGTTCATAAAATGCCTGAGTCAGAAATTTAGCTGAGAACACAACAGAGATGGCTCTTCTCTGCTCAAAGATGTCTGGAGCCATGCCTTGGAAGACTCAAATGGTAGAGAAGTAGAGGTGATCCAAGTGACTGGGGGGTGACCTCAGTGGCTGGGGGCTAAAACAACTAGAGCAGGAGGACGCATATCCAAAATAGTTTCTCTACTCACCTGAGCTAAGATAATATGAAGCCTGAGTCAGTTGTGGTTGTCAAGCAGATCAACTCTATGTGATGGCTTGGTTTCTAAGAGGAAACAGCTAGACAGCAAACATTTCAAGAGAGCAAGGAAGAAGATATATAGCTTATTTCCACTGATCCTTGGAAGCCATGCACTGTCAATGATGCCTCTTTCTACTTATTACAACGGATTGAAGGCTAGCCCAAACTCAAGGAAAGAGAGGGGAAATAGACTCTTCATCAGGGACTGATAAGCTCACATTAGAGAAGAAAATTCAGGAGGGAGGCTTCATTTTCATCAAATTATCAATCAAAAAAAAAATTATCAATCAAATCTCATTACCTCAAGGAGGCCAAACTATTAATCTCTCTAACTCATAGTGCTATGTAACTCTGTCTAGCACTTCTCACAGTTCCAATTTCAATTTGTCTCTCATTAATTCTTCAATATCTATCTTCCCCCAATAAGTTTAAAGTTCACAGAAAGCAAGAAATGAGTATTCTATCCACCCCCAAACGCAGATATCTGATGTTCCATCAATGGCTATGGCTGAGAATCATGGAGGCTCTTACACAAATGAAGTAGATTCTCTAGAAGAGTCTCTATGGGCTTTCTACAAGTTCCTCCTTCATGGTCCCACTTCAGCTTCTCAGTTTCTTGGATTTACTCACAAGGTCTGACTTATCCCTCTGCTCAATCTCCAGGTGAAGGGGTTAGTGACTTTTTTCTCTGATCCTCCTCCAAACTCCTTCCAGACTTCTATTTCAACCGAACCCTTTTTAAAGACAATTGTTTAAGGCTTATTTCCTGTAATAAGTCCCATATTCTTTTATATATATATATATATATATATATATATATATATATATATATATAAATTTTTATTTATTTATGATAGTCACAGAGAGAGAGAGAGAGGCAGAGACACAGGCAGAGGGAGAAGCAGGCTCCATGCACCGGGAGCCTGATGTGGGATTCGATCCCGTGTCTCCAGGATTGCGCCCTGGGCCAAAGGCAGGCACCAAACCGCTGCGCCACCCAGAGATCCCCCATAACTCCCATATTCTTATAATAAATCCTACATTCCTGTAATACTTAATGATGGCTGTTTTCCTGACAGAGTATTCTTAGGACTTTACCTTTTGGTTGGCATATAATGGGTTCTTGATATTTATGTTTGAATAGATACAAGAATAAGTGTCAATAGTTATTTTAATTTACTCATGGAATGGCAGGGTAATAATAATTTCAAAAAAGAATTATCAGTAGATGCTAAAACTAGAAGGGGAAACATGAGATGTAACAAAATATTTACATAGCCTCAGTGTGTGTCCCACAGAGTACTGACTCATTACAAAGTGGAAAAGATAACTTTATGATGAAGTATCCTGGCAGACCTTATCCAAGAGACCAAAGTTACCATCACCAGTAATAGGACAAATAGATATCATGTGCCTGATAAAATACACAGAGAGAATCACAGCATCGCTTCCAGGGTTATTTCTGACAAATATGCCTATCTAAATCTAATGGTGAGAAAACATCAAGTAAACCTAACAAGGCATATTCTTCATGATTGCAAAGGTCCTGAAAGGCAAGGAAAGACTGAGGAACTCTTCCATCTTGAATGATGATAAATAAACATCATTTTTAGAGTCAACTACATGAAATGTGCAGTTATGAGCTAGATTCTTTTGTTGTAAAGGACATAACTGGAACAACTGGTGAACTCTAAATACAGTGTGAATATTGAATCGACTACTATCAAAACCAAAATAAATAAATAAATAAATAAATAAATAATCAGGACACTGATATATTGTTACCATTAAGTATTAATAATTGGTGAACTCTAAATAGAGCATGAATATTTAATGATAATGATACATCAATGTTAATTTTTTTAGTTTTGATGGTAGGATTGATGTTATGTAGTAGAATCTTCTTGGTTTTCTTGAACAAATACTAACATTTTGGAGTGATGGGGCACCAGTTTGTCAACTGACTCAGAAAGAGTTGTAAAAAAAAAGTAGAAAAAGAAAGGAAAGACACTATAAAAATGGTATAGTCTTAATATTTGGGGGATATTAGTAATAGATAAATAGGAATTGTCTGCACAGTTACGGAAACTTAATTCTAATTTTGAAGTTACATAAGTTAAAATTAAATGGTCTAGGGTGTTAATAAGTGATATACCTTTATTTTTTTTCTTCACAAAGTTTACCAGTACAATTGTGAGCTAGAATCGAAATACAGGATATTACTATGATATCCCTGCAAGTATAGATTAATCTCGAAATGTCTAAAGGATTAACCCTCTGATGATTATCCCCACTGGAAATGGAACGTATGGATGCACTGTTTTGTTATCTTGCACCGTCCAGGATTGTTCTGACATAACCTATAACTTTCCATCTCCCAAGTCCATCATTCTGTGATATGCTTGATCTGTTATGCTCATCCATGAGGTGATTTTTCTGACATGCCTAGTGTGATGAGTGAGATTGAATGTCTTTATCTCAGAATGAATCCTCTATCTCTTCCTACCTTTAGCAATAAAGGAGGACTTTATAGATGAGGTGATTAGGTTTTCTACCTCAGTTAATGCAGATCTTTATTCCATTGACCAAAGAAAGTGAAAAAAATTTAAAAATATAAAATTGTAACAGCAGTCATTATTTATGAACTATCACAGGTATGTATATAGTCAAATATTTTATCACGTTTTTTTGTTGTTGTTGCAATGGAGCAGAGACATTTTAACTAGCAGAACCAAACATATGCAGATAGTTCATCGTTTTAGCATTGTTTTTGTTTTTAAATTAAGATAATAATAATAATATGGACACACACAGAGAGCTGTGATTTCCATGAGATGATGACATTACAACAGGGTAATTCTGTCTGTGTTTTATAGGTTACCTGGTAAGAACAGCCAATGATAAATTTACTTCTGGAAAATACATTCTTTGAGTTCTGCACTGTCTGGGTTTCGTTTGTTTTCTACAAAACAAGAAGTTTTTAAGTCTACACCCCAAATGGAGAAACTTATTTCTGGCTGCTGTACAGCAGTGTGCTCTCTCTGGATCCTATTCATTCACTCTCCTTTCAGCAAACATTTATGTTTGTCAGGCAGTGCACTAGACTCTGAGGATAAAAAAAATGAGTAAAATCTTGGCAAGGCCCTCCAATAGCAATCTAAATGACTTCTGCAAAAAAAAAAAAAAAAAAAAAAAAGACTTCTGCAGCAGAGACCTCTCACCCACACAATTACTTCCTTTCACTGAAAAAAATAATAATATTAATAAGCCCCATATCTGGCTCTATGCTTAGATGAGGATTTAAGAATTTCAATTTCAATCACTGAGATTCTCTTTTAATGAACTTGGAGTTAGGATTTAAAGGATCTTGTTCTCACATTTTGCTTAAATTTAAATGATATGTTCTAGAGAAGTATGGGGAAGTTGCCTTCCCCCATGCCTGTGAAGAAGGAAAAAGCATTTAACTACCATGCAGAGCAATGAAGTACATCTTCAGAGAGATCAGAGTAAGACACACAGGAAAAATGATTAAGCTCCAGAGAATAACTATTTGGCTTTCTGGCAGCTTTCCAGTTCCTATTTCAAGATTTCAGTTAGGCCCAGATGTACAGTTGACCCTTGAACAACACAGGAGTTAGGGGCACCCGTTTTCTGCACAGTTGAAAATCCATGTATAAATTTTGATTCCCGAAAACCTTAACCTACTGTCGACTGGAAGCTTTATCAATAACATAAACAGTCAATTAACACATATTTTGTATGTTATGTGCATTACATAGTGTATTTTTAAAGTAGGCTAAAGAAAATGTTATCAAGAAAATCTTAGAGGGGCATCTGGTGTCTTAGTCAACTGAGTGTCTGACTCTTGATTTTGGCTCAAGTCTGATCTCAGGGTCTTGGGATCCACCCATGCCCACAAAAGGCTCCATGCTCAGCAGGGAGTCTGCTTCTCTGCCTCTCCCTCTGTCCCCACCCTTATAAGACCAAATAAGACTAAACTGTACAAGACAGATTCATTTTTTCTTTCACGCAAGGTGCTAGCTGACAATCAATTAAGTGTGGGGATGCTGTACTACACAAAGGGAACCAGCAACCTAGACTCCATCTATCTCCTGTCATCCCTTAGGGTGCTCCTTCCATGTTCCAATCTACGGGAAAGGAAAAAAAGAAAGCAGAGGTCAAGTAACACCCTTTACGGGTGTAATCCAGAAGTTGGTCACAGAAATCCTCTTTATATCCCGTTGGGCAGAAGCTAATCATATGACCATGTGATAAATACGTCAGAGTTGCACTGCCAAAAGGAAGAGAGGCACAATAGCTATAGGGAGCCCTTCGCAATTTCTGCTACAATAGGGCCATTGGAACATAATGGTGGAGATACTGTGGTCATTCACCCAGGATCATAAGAAAAGGTATCCCAGAGAAAGTGAGTCTCATCTGGATCTTGAATGATAAGTTGGATGTTGTTAAGGAGAAGAATGACAGGGGCCATTTCAGGAAGAGAAGACATAATGTACAAAGACAAAAATTTATTATTAGAATTTCTGTGGCTGAATCCTAGCTGAATCCTAGCTAGTCCCTAGGATGAGGGACTAGCAATGGCATCAACTGTGTTTGACAAGGCTAAACTGCAAAAATTTTATATTTCCTTGTAAGGAATTTAGATTTAATGCTATGGCAGCAAGAAGCATCACATTTTTTATTGGCAGAGTGGTGATCTAATTAGATTTGTTTTTAGGACGATAATGGTAATCTGTGAAAAATAGATAGGAGTAAGTATAATGCTCGTGGTACATGGGAATCCGGTCATGGAGAGAAAATGAGTGATCAGTATTTCTGCAGGCACTCAGTAAACATAAAATGTATTTTAAAGTTCCCAACTTTCCTTTTATCAACGTATTTCTCAAAAGAATCACCTTCTTGCGTAGAGGTTTCTCCCTGTATTGCCTATTCCTCAGATCGCCTTCTTTATCCAGTGTTCTTGATTTTTCTCTCATAAAAAAAAAAAAAAAAAAAAAAAAAGCCTACGTTGTCTCAGAGAAGAACCCAGAGAAATTAATGAAGTAATCTGTAACACATTAGCAAATCCTAGTGGTTAAATGGAATAAATTCATTTATTTACTAGAATTTGCTTCTTTTCCTGGGCCTGGAACGAATGTTAAAAATCAACCAAACAAACACTGGAATTTCTAACTTCATAACTAAAATATCACTCCTTAACTGACAGTGAGTGCAAACTAGAACTCAATTTTTCTGGTTCTTTTTCATTGATTTTTGTACTCAACTGATCATCTCTCACCATCTCCCACCCCCCATTCTTCGAGCACAGACTTGGTGTCAATCTAGGCTCTTAGGTTAGAGCTATGATTGAGGACAAAATCCCTTCAGTTACAAAACTTATTTTTTTTTCCCTTTGCTTCTAGTGTACCATAGGACCAGTATTTGTGTGTTAAGAGGGGTCTCATGAACATATTCCACACCGTAATTAGGAGAATTATACAAAAGACTAAATAAATGGTTTCACCAAAGTCCGCTGACTATAATCATAAACAATATATTGTGCTTATCCTCAAGAGACTTTGTTGGTTCCCAACAATAATGGGAAAATAATATCTTTAAAAGTGAATAAGAGTCAAATATATATTTATATCAATGGGGCAGAAACATGTGTTCAATCTATTGCTACACACTCCAACTTCTTCCAGTTTGGAAAGCAAAGGAGTAAATGAGTTTTCAGGGATCACTAATTTATTCATGTCTTCATTCATTCAACAATTAATTATAGAGTGGAACTATATTGTATGCCCCAGGAATACCCTAATTAAGAGAATAGGCACAAAACAAAACAAAACCTGCCTGCACAGAGTTTGCATTCTAGTGAGTATCTACCCTCCAAGATATTTTCTGAGAATTTTACAATCGTATGCAGTCCTTTGCCACAGTGTACATAGGTTTCTTGGGAGTTGTATCTTGTTTCCATATGTAAGACACTATCTGTTCCTTTCATATTTCTATCACACTCATTCTGTTGATCCTTCAGTAGCTGGAGTGATCTCTTTGAATAGAAAGTCACATTATTTCATCCTCTGTTCAAAATCCTAGGTGGATTCCAACTTCACTCAGAGGAAAATCCAGTATTGAGAGGAAAATCCAGTAATAGTCTCTAAAGATCTGTATGCCCTAATTTCCTATTGCTTCTCTGATTTCCTGGCTTACTCCTTATCCATTTTGCTCCACCCACGTTGCCCTTCTTGTTACTCTTCAGACATATTCCAGTTTAGAACCTTTGAATTTACACTTTGCCATTCCCAGATTTCACCTGCCTTATATTTCTACATGGCTAGTTTTCTCACTTCCTGAAAAGTTTAACTTAAATATGGCCATCTCAATGTGGTACACTTTAGTCACCTCACTAGGTGACATCTCTCCACATACTACTCCATTTACCATAATTTACATGAGAATTCTTAGTGTTTTCTTGATTACCTATATCTTACCACTAGATTTTAGGTTCCATGTGGTAGGGGTTTTTCTCTACATCGCACATATTTGCTTTGTATTTGTCTTCTATTGCTAGGTAACAATTTACCACAATTACCACAATGCTAGTATCTTAAAACAACACCACTTATTATCTCAGTTTTGTAGGTCAGAAAGCCTGGGTGGACTTGGCTGTGTTCCTTGCTTAGGGTCTTACAAAATCAAAATCATAGTATCAGTCAACCAGCCTGGGCTCTTATCTGGAGGCTCTGGGGACAATGTGCTTCCAAGCTCATTCAGATCATTGGCAAAATTCAGTTCCTTGCAGTCATAGGATTGAAATCCCCATATCCTAGCTGGCGGTCAGCAGAAGCCATTCTTGGATTCCAGAAGCTGCCCACATTCCTTACCATGTGACTCCCTCTATCTTCAGGTCACCAAAGATATTTCATATCCTTCTCATGCTTAGAATCCCTCTGGCTCCTGCTTCTGCTACCAGCTGGATAAAATTCTGTTTCTTAAGCTCTCATGCTATTATGTTTACACCTACCAAGATAATATACCTTTTCCCATGTAATGTAACATAGTTATATGAATAACAAACATCACACTCACCATGGTGGAGGTTATATAAGGGTAAAGGTCACTGGGGTAATTTTAGAATTATGTCCACCATGATGCATAGACCCCAACTTCCAAGATTTCCTGAAACATTTATTGAATGAATGCAAAAGTGAATAAATGAGTGAATGAATAAATAAATGAATGAATAACTATTGCTATAGTATCACGTGACTATATTGGGAATTCTGTATGAGTCTGTCTGCCCTGTCTGCCTAGCATGACACACAATCATTGTTTGTTTTTTTAAAGATTTTATTTATTCATGAGAGACAGAGAGAGAGAGAGAGAGACACAATCAGAGGGAGAAGCAGGCTCCATGCAGGTAGCCCAACGTGGGACTCGATCCCGGGACTCCAGGGTTACGCCCTAGGCTGAAGGCAGCACTAAACCGCTGAGCCACCCAGGCTGCCCCAACAATCCTTGTTTACCCCGAGCTAGCACATATTCCTAGGGCTCCACCTGGACAAGGTACATGGTGGTAGTTTCCCTTGACTCTCAAACCTCATGAATGTATCTAGAGAATCTCTTTGCTCTTCTTCCAGTAGATCAGCAGCCCTCATAGATGCTAAAAAGGGAATCCATTCACAAAGACCCACAACATAAATGTATATTTATATATTTATAAATATAAAATATAGAAAAAATAGTTTATATTTTATATACAAATATATCTTATATATTTATGTAATTTATTACATTATATAATTATATATTATACTTATATTATTAAATATGTTTATATTATTATAAATATTGTAATTGCATGTGATATTGTTATATATAATATTTATCATTTATATATTTATATATTTATATATTTTATAAATATATATATTTTTATCCATGTGAGACAGAGAGAGAGACAGAGA
Organism: Canis lupus dingo; assembly: GCF_003254725.2. Taxonomy (NCBI): domain Eukaryota; kingdom Metazoa; phylum Chordata; class Mammalia; order Carnivora; family Canidae; genus Canis; species Canis lupus. The sequence goes on along the minus strand of NC_064248.1, from coordinate 66,927,735 downwards.
CATAGGCAGAAGGAGGACTCTATTCCAGGACCCCAGGATCACCACCTGAGCCAAAATCAGACGCTCAACCACTGAGCCACCCAGGTGCCCCACCACTTTCTAATCTCGTCATTTCCCTTCCAGCTCAACTCTTCTTCCCCTCAATACAGAGAATCCTTGTCTAGCTAGACCCTACTCTTCTTTGTTGAGTTACTCCCAGTCCATTGCAGAGCCCTTAGTCTTTTTCCTTCTCTTCAGAATCTATATCTTTAAATGTCAAAAGTCAGGATGAGATCAGTTTATGGAATGAGGAAAAGGCAAGAGAGGGTGGGAATGAAAGGGAGAGAGGAAGAATTGGAAGTACAACAAGAAATAACATCAGTTAATATTTACAATATGCTATTCCCCACTATATTTTAAACTCTTATTTCACTTCATTATTATGATATGTTTGCAGATCTGTCTCTCCCTTTTATACTATTAGATCATTAAAGGCAGAAATAGATGTCACTAATTCATTGTTTTATATTCATTTCCTTGTACAATTCATAGCAGTTATCCAATAAATGCCTGCTGAATAAATGAGAGATGAACACATGACTTAGAATGATAAAACAGAATGTGTACATTTTTATAATTCATTTTAATATAAAGTATTCAGTCCAACAAAAGATACTCAGATTTCAAATATCTAGACAGATATATTCAGAAAAGAATTTCAGATAATTTTGCTACACAACAAAATACAAAGCTTAAAGAAATATTGATGATAAATGTTATCTTTTCACTAATGTGGTTTTGAATAAAATCAAAATATTTAAGCACTGTTTCACTATACATTTTCATGTGCCATTTACCAATATGAATCAGATTATTAAATGCAAACATTCTTCTTGGATTTCAAATGCATGTATAATACACTCCAAAAGTTATAAATCTGCCTCGGTTGTTTTTTGATATCTGCTAGAGGATGTTCACATTAAGATAAATGGATTGTCATGTTTCGAGAACTGTTTAGTTTCACTTTTAGGGGACCATCTGTTCTCTGATGAATGGTTCTGTGTATAAGAGTGGGCATGTTGATTTAGCTCTTTTTTAAATAAATGCCATAGCTAATTATTTTTTTTTTAAGAATACAATTCTTAACCCCTCTAACTTCCATAGTCTCTTTGGTAAATAATAACTATCTAATAAGTGTTCATGCTAACATAAAGGTTTCTCTTAGGATGCAAATACATTCATCTTCAACTGTAGAAAAAAATAATTTGGTAGGTTGGAGTTCACATATTCTTGCTGCATAATTCCCTTCCCTATCTGAGGAACAATCTGAATGAGCACACGATTTGAACTGCTTACACTGAACAATCAAAGAGGAAGGAAGGACAGCCCTGAATCAATTTGGTCCATCACTGAGATGAGGAGTACCCCAGTAATAGCACCTGCACATTTGTTTGGACACAACAAATGCTACTTTCCATCATCACAAAAGAAAAATCATACAAATAACAAAATTTAAAACAATACAATTAACATGCAATGATCCATATAGTTTGTTGAATTGGTGGGTATTAGTTAATTTAAGGTTTGAACATGTATTTAAACCATTCAAATTATAGTCCGTACCTATGCCATCAAAAGTGAAATTTATTAAGTACTTTCATTTCATTTGTATAGAAATGATTTATGATTCTTCTTTTACAACACATTTAAATATTCACTTCTATATCACTCTACTAGCATTTGTAAAATACAGAAATATAGATAGATGGCAGACAGACTTACAGACAGGTAAATGACAGCTAGATTGATAAGTCTCTTTTGCTACAGGGATCTGCAATTTTCCAGACTATGTTCTATAGTAGAGCCTGAGATTTATGAAAACTATGAGACGGATTGAGAGAAAAGGCTAACTCAAATTGGGCTTATGGACACCCATCCTTAATTCAAGCAAAATTGCTCTTTTTTAAAATTTTATAGCATATATTTTGTAGCATATAGCATTCATTGAATCAGTTTCATAGCTAAAGGAATGGGAAAGCCAGTGCCCTAGATAAATCCACCTCCCTGACATTTTTCTACTTTGAAACATCAACCATGATTGCAGAAAATGTTTTTCTATGCAAAATAACATTTATCCTTGTCAGAAGAGACCAAGTAAAGGCTGACAACTATTTCTTACTTATTGAAATAGAGAGAGGGAAGAGATAACTAGTTCATTGCTTCACATCTGCTCACCTGACACTGTCTCCTACAGTGCATACCAGTGACAAGCTCTCTGCAACCAGTCTTTAAGACCATGATGAATATTCTCTGTTGCTGGCATCTCTGCCACTCCATAGGAAAGCTTGAGGAGATATTGTAGGATAGAGAGATCTTTCTACTTAATGTTTCTCAAATTTTCGCGAAGACTATTTTCTTCACCTAGCCCTGACTTATTTTATCCTTTTAGGTTTTATGTACTAAGTCAAAGAAAATTACTCCAGTTAGCAAGAGTAAAAGGGAATTTATTGGCAGGACGTAGGGTAATTCACAGATTTAGAGTAAAGATATAGGTTTCATAAATGGAGGACCCAGAAAAGCTTCCTGATTCTGGGTAGTAGCAACTCTAGAAATATCTCTTCAGGTCACACCTCTTTGGTCAAATCATTTGTAATTTTGTTTTTTATTACAGGATGAAGTGTCCTGTTCCCATCAGAAGTCAACCCTCACCCCCATTTGCGCACTGGAAACCATCCCTCTCAACTTTCTTCAGACTAAACTCTGACAATTTTACACTCTCTGGGGTATTTCTCCCCTAATTTATACATTTGCCCACATTCTTTTCAACATACACATATGCATTAGAATACCTACCAAATTTTTTTTAAATCTATAGTCTTTTGTGTCATCATTCTGCCACCAGCTACCGCTTTCTTATTATCTTTCATCTCAACACTTCTTAAAGGGAACAGTTTACTGTTGCAGTTCATATGTGCTCACGTGGCACTCTCTCCTTAACCCACTCTATAGTCTGGGAACCCAAAACTGAGGAAATTACTGCTGTCAAAAATATCACGAATCTCTATCCTTGTCAACTCTAATGGTAACCTCTCTGATTTTGCCTTACTTGGCTTTGGAGAAGCATTCAGTCTTCTTGACCATGGCCTCTTTCTAAAAATGCGTGTTCTCTTATTCTCCACAAGAAACGTTCTTCCTGACTCACTGCATAGTCCTTTTCAAGATCTTTCGCTGGCTTGACTTCTAAGTGTTGAAGTGCCTCCTGGGCTTATCTCTCTCACCCCTTCACCTTCTACAGTCTCCACCCATGACCTCATTCTCTTCTGTCATCTGCCAGTACACATGTCGGCAAATCCCAAATATTTCTCTGTAGCCCTGTCTTCTCTTCAGATTAAGATAATTTGATTCAGTACTTGGCATCTTCACATGCATGACCAAAAAGCATTTAAACTTATGTGAAAAGCAGAATGTTTAAATTCTTCCCATTCTCAACTAAATCCTTCTTTAGTCTTTTCCAAACTGTTGTCCAAGCCAAAGATCTACGACACACATCCAATCCAACACCAAATACTGTTTATTATACCTTTAAAACTTAAAGCCCATTCACTTTTAAAAGTTTGTACTAAGGCCACGCAGATCAACCATCTACATTTCTCACTTGGACTGTTATCAGAGCCTCCTAAATAGTTTTCAATTTTGTATCTCAACAATTAACTTCTCTTCACGATAGTAAAAAAAAGGTATTCTAAAAATTTAGAAATATCATCTGTAGTATTACTTTCTTACTTAAAACTCGGTGATCTCGGAGCACCTGGTTGGCTCAATTGGTTGAGTGTCTGCCTTTGGCTCAGGTCATGATCTCAGGGTATCTGAGACCAAGCACCACGTCAGTCTCTCTGCTCAGAAGGGAGTCTGCTTCTTTTTCTCCCTCTGTGCTCATTTTCTTTCTCTCTCTCTCAAATAAAAAATAAAATCTTAAAAAAATAAAACTCAGTGATCTCATGTCATATTTGGGATAAAATCAAACTGTGCTTTGGTCTATGATATAATCCCAATAGTTCTCTGACTTTGACTTTATTGCCTACTAGCTCACTCCACTGCCCTTCTTTACATAGATTGTACTAAATACTCCTTGAAAAACTCTTGATTTGTCCATGGATAACTTCTGCTTGTGATTGTCCATTTAAATTTATGTCTTTATATAACCATCTACCATAGCAAACAATTTCAAATCTCAGACTTATCACACACACAAACCAAATGGCTGATTTCTCATTCATATACCCTTCAATTTTACTCAATGTGGTGTGTGTGCAGGTGTGGTAGGAGGAGTTGCTCTGTACCATGGGGTTTCCAGAGGTTTATTTTAATTAATGGCTCCAATATCCTACAGGGCCTAGATATCCCCCCTTAAAGCCCCTGCATGTGGCCTATATCACCAATAGGGAAGAGAGTTTATGGAGAATTATGCAGATCCTCTTATGGGCCAGGTCTGATTTCATTAGTTTCATTAGTTTCTCTCCATATTCCATGGATTAGAATTCAGTCACATGGTCATATTACAGACAAGAAATGGCTTACTGGTTACTCTAGGATGAAGAGGAAGATATGAATATTGGTAATTATTGGTAGTCTTTGGCATACTATTTAACCAAGTAGTCATCCAGTAATATTTTTTTCACATTGCCTAATTTTAATTACGTGTAAAGCAATTTTTACTACATTATATTTTTTGGTTTACTAATTATTCCTTTAGTCATGTATTAATTAATCAATATTCATGTTGTTTATCTTTATGAGAAGGTAGGCTTCATAATGGCAGGGATTTTGTCTATCTTGCTTCATGCTATGCCACACCCTTAGTTCCTGGCTCTAATACGTGATTGGCACATATCAAGGACTTCATAAGTATATACCTATTACAAGTTTAGAAGTTTTTGCATGGCTTATGCCCAAGATTTAAAAAATACAACATTTTTGATAAATCTATGAACACTGTATCTTAAGAGAGATAAATACAATTAAGACTTGTTTCTCTCATTTCTTTTAGTAACTTACCAATAAGCTGGCTCAGAGCCAACTAAGCAGTTCTGATTGAATTAATTGGAAGAAAAGGCCAATAACAGAGACTGAATTCTGGAAAGTTTCCTATTTCTAGCAAGGTCACTATGTCCACTCTGGCATAGCTGCCTCAATATTTCCTGCCCTCCTTTTTCCAAAATTACTCAGATAATTTCACGTTTGATTTTTCTTTACCATAATGCTGTCTGTGTGCTGACCAGCTAGTCCCAATCTAGGTAAACTAGGCTAATGAGAATCTGAGGGACTAAGTATTTTACCATAACCATTCTCTCTCTTTTTAAAATATTTATTTTATTTATTTATTTATTTATTTATTTATTTATTTATTTATTTATTATTTTGAGAGAGAAAGAAAAGGAACTCAGGCTCACATGAGCAAGGAGCCTGGCAGAGGGGGAGGGAGATGGAGAGAAAATCTCCAGTAGACTCTGCTTTGAGCACTGAGCAGGAGATGGGCTCTATCCAGGACCCTGAGATCATGACCTGAGCCAAAACCAGGAGTGGGATGTTTAACCAATTGTGCCATCAAGCTCCCCTATAATCATTGTCTTTTTAATTTGGGAGCAATTTTTATTTTTTTTTTCAATTTTTACTGTGAAATGCTAGTGTCCATGAATGCTATATACAATACTATCCAATGAAGAAGGAGTAAGTCACCAGTCAAATCTGAGTATACGTCTCAGAGAAAAAAAGGGAGGAGAATGGAATTTTTTAAAAATATTTTTATTTATTTATTCATGAGAGACAGAGAGAGAGAGAGAGAGAGAGAGAGAGAGAGAAGCAGGCTCTATGCAGGGAGCCTGATGTAGGAATTAATCCCAGGACTGCAGGATCATGCCCTGGGCCGAAAGCAGGCACTCAACCGCTGAGCCACTCAGCTGTCCCAGAAGGATGGAATTTAAACAAGAAAGAAAACAAAAGGGGCATCTAGATTTTTCTTCTCAAGAAGTTAAAATCTGTATGAATGTCGTTATACACAAGTTAAAAGTAAATGTTCTATATCTTTGAAACACTTACTGGCAAAATCCTGAACTATGAACTACAGCAAGTGAAAAAATAAGTGAAATGACTAATCTTAAGTAAGTAAGTATTCACTAAGTAAATAAGGATATGTTAGTATGTATATATAACAAGAGTTCAGGATTCTTTATATAAATTATGTAATACAGATACTTCTTTATTTCTACATTTTTATTTAAACATTCTTTTATTTTCCCTCCTATTCCTGTTCTAGATAGCCAATACTATTCAATTAAATATACCCTTTGGAAGCTAAATTATATCTTCACTGGGATTCGAAAAAAAAATCCTGGTAATTAGCATGTATAAAACATTTTTGGTGGTTTTAGTCTTCTATTTCCCTTCATTCCATATGACAACCTCTAAAGTAAGATGATCTGATGAATCTATTTTTCTTTTTTATTTTTTTTAAAGATTTTATTTATTTATTCATGAGAGACATGGAGACAGAGGCAGAGACAGGCAGAGGGAGGAGAAGCAGGCTCCCTGAAGGGAGCCCGATGTGGGACTTGATCCTGGGAATTCGGGATCATGCCCTGAGCCAAAGGCAGATGCTCAATTGCTGAGCCACCCAGGTGTTCCTGATGAATCTATTTTTCAACTTTTCTTCATTATTTTTCATAATTTGATAACCTTAGGGAAGACTTTTTCCACTTGGATCCAGTATCAATCAAATGTATTTGTAAATTGACATTCATTTATTTCATTTTACAAACATCACATTTATTTCTTTCCTACTCTCAAAAATTGTTCATTAAAGACAGCAGTCTACTATGATATAGATAATACTTAAGCCAAAGTTAAAGTCTTCAAAAAGTATAGACATTCATACAGGTTATTAGGAAGCTTGCTTAAAGAGTCAAGTCACACTGTAGAGGAAGCAATGCTTCAGTTAAAACCTCCCCTCCCTGAAGAGCAGAAAGTCACTGGGAAAAACCTAGAAATGAATTACTGTGTAGGGGAGCAGAATGTGGAGAGGAAGTAATTTGTAAAATAGCATAATTAATTCAAGTATGACGAATAGTTGACTATGTCTGTGGGAGAAAGTGAGTTACATAAGAAGAAGCTAAGCAGAGTTATCTCACGAGGGGTCTTCTAGGTTAAGCAATTGCTTTTTGTCATCTATGCAAAGGAATTTGGAATTTGCCAAATTCCTAAATTTTTAAAATGATTCAGTCTAGGAATTATATAATCAGAAATTTAATGGTTAGAGAGGACACTTAACAAATGGAGACCAAATAGAATGACTTGTTGTTATGAATCTTCTATAACATTATGAATTAAACAACTGTCTTTCATCTTAAAAGATAGTAATAATAATTATTAAAATATTAAAATTAAAAAACAATAAAATAAAATAAATATCTCAATGATTCAGAAATGAAAATTATCTACTAATTCCACTTCTGAGTATTTCTTCAGATTAATGAATTTCTATATCGAAAGGATAACTGCACCTGTATGTTTATTGCAGCATTATTTATAATAGCCAAGACATGGAAACAATCCATGTCCATCAACAAACAAAAAAAGGTTACATATGAATAATATAATATAATATATATATATGTATACACACACACAAGCATGCACACACACACACACACACACACACACACACACACACTATTCAGCCAGAAAAAAAAGGAGAATATCCTGTCATTTATGACAACATGGATGGACCTCCAGGACATTATAAGCTAAATGAAAGAAGTCAGACAGAGAAAGGCAAATACTGCATTATGTCACTTATACATAGACTCTAAAAAAAAAATAAACTCATAGAAAAAGAGATGATTTGTGGTTACCAGAGGTGGGAGGTGGAGGAATTGAATAAAGGCAATAAAAAGATACAAAGTTTCAATTATAGGTACTGAAGATGTAATGTACAGTATGATGACTATAGTTAACAGTGTAAATATGATGGCATGTGTGAAGTTGCTAAGAGAGCACTAAAAGTTCTCATCACAAGGAAAAAAATACATTTTTCTTCATTTTTTGCTTTTGTCTATAAGAGATGATAGATGTTAATTATATTTATTGTCATAATCATTTATCAACACATGTAAGTAAAGTCAAAATGCTATAAAAATAAAGAAAAGAAGAGAAAAAAAGAATAAAGAAAAGGAAATGAAAAATAAACACCAGGGACAGTAAGAATTTTCATAATGACAATGCCATTAATTTCTCAGTACAGAGAATGAAAACAAAGTCTACAGCAAAGTGCATCATCACAGGGTTTTCAGAAAACCAGGGTTAAATTAAATATTATGAAATTTTTGAAAAAGGAAAAATAGGGTGCATGTGCAACAAAGCAAGATTGAGATGTCATCACACTTCTAAACATCAACACTAGAAATTAAAGACAATGTGTGATGTTCCAAACACTAAAGAAAAATAATTTTCAACCCAGTAGTTTAGTGAAACTATCAGTCAAGCTTGCCCATAAAATTAAAATATTTTCAGTCATTTAATGCACCTTTTATGAAAATGACAGATTTACCATATACCTGAACAGAATCCCAGAACTAGAGAATAGGATAAGACTCAAAGGAAGAGAATATTTGAAGAGACCATGCAAGAACTATCTAAACCAAGAGAACACATGAGTGCTCATACAAATTTTTCAAAATATAAAAAAAAGAGAGTATTCAGAATGTAAGGCCATAAATCTTGAATAAAGAGAAGATAGTGAATTTTAAAACATCAAAGTCAAGAAACAATCTAATTTCTTCCAGAGGAAATATTATGACCTCAACAGAGTAACTTTGATTAACATAGGATTTCTTTATATTAATGAGAGGTAGGAGAAGAAGAATCAGGAAGGACCTTTAATTGTACAGCCAAGAAAAGACTCATATGTATTTAAAAATAATTATATAAAATCAAAGGCAAAAAAGATCTGAGATAATTTATCATACCGTGATTCTTTTTGGAAAAGAAAGAAAAAGGAAGAAAGAAAGGAAGGAAAGAAGGAAGGAAGAAAGGGAGGAAGGAAAGAAAGAAAGAAGGAAAAGCTTGTATTCTAGCAATAAAATAGCAATAAATAAGTCCAGGAGAAAGAAAAACCAATAGCATGAGAATGGCTATGGGAGGAGAAGAGATCAGAGATGACCATAGGCCAAGGTTCCTTTCTTATTCAGACAGGATACATAGGAGAGGAATGTTTCACACAGTAGCAAGAAAAAATATGCACACTTATGGCTTTTGATTAATAATGATAACCCACAGCAGAGAAGAGATAGAGTATTTGGCTTTAAAGCCAAAAGAATATACCATCTGTAGAGTAAAATACACAAAAAGAAAGGAAAAATCCATTGTAAGTAAAGAACACAAAATGGCATAGTAGAGATAATTATTGGTATAGTTATAGTTATAATAAATATAACATATTGAACAGATCAGAGAAAAGAAGGGCATGTATATATAAATTGAATTACAGAAAAGTGTTTAGCCACATGTTATCTACAATAGCTACATTTAAACCTAAAATTTGAGGAAATCTTGAAAATGAAAAATTGAAAAAGATCTATCAATATTACTTTAAAAAGATAACTGGGGTAGCAAATTTTCTATCAATTGAGTTAAAATTGAACTTGAAGGCCATCACATGGTAAATTTAGGTGTTGTATACTGGAAAGAAGGACAAAAGAACAACAAAATATAATGACTGTGAGGATATATAAACTCAACAATTTGGGTCAAAGTATATAAAGCAATTGAGAGAACTGGAAAGATTTTCAGAAATCAAAAATTACACTGGAGTCTTCATAATCTTTCTCAAAAACTGATGTAATAAGTAGAAAAAACAGCAAATGTATAGGTAACTGATAATATGATTTGTTTGCTTAAACTAATAATCATAAGGAGAACAATAAGTCTTTTTACCAAAAATACAAAACTTTCTTGAACAAACACAAAACATTTGTAAAAAGTAAATATATACCAAGCTAACAAGAAAGTCTAATATATTCCCATAATCAATATTGTTAAGAGCTATATATTCTCACTATGATATAATAAAATTAGAACCAAATAACAAAACATGACACAAAACTACTCAAATGTCTGGAAAGGTTTAAAATATACTGCTAAATAGCATTTGAAATAAGAATTATATTAAATTGAGTATGATATACTATGAGTGATAAAAAATATCATGGGCAGAAAGGCCTTCTGTGGCTGGCATGGGCATAGGGAAAATCTAAAAGCTGAAGGGAAAACATGAAGACTGAGGAAAAAACACCTAGAACTCCAGGCCTATGCACAAGGAATTGCTGGAGAGGAATGAAGATGGTAACTACGGCAACAACAAACCTAGATCATCTCCTACCTGGATAAACTCAAACCCCAATGGGAACAGCTTGACAGAAATAAGACAATTTCCAGAATCAACTGTACCTGCTGCAGTCCTAGTCTATAACCATGATGTCTGCCATTAAATAAAAAATAAATTGAGACACAAAACACAAATGGAAAATATGTCTTCTGGTCAAGAGAAAGCCATACTTCCATGGTCAAATGAATTGTTTCTATATTTTCTGTTCTTTAGTAAAGTTGTTTTCCAAATATGGTTACTGTATGAACAACATGAACATTATCTTGTAACTTGATAGAAATGCAAATTATCAGGCCCCATCCTAGACTTACTGAATCAGAAACTCTAGGGTTGGGGCCCAATATACTGTTCTAAGGAGCTCTGCACATGATTCTGATGCATATAAAAGTTTCAGAAATATAGAAGAGGAATTACTAGGCTAGTCTATATTCATTTTCTTGAAAATATAAAAATTGTAAAGGAAAGCAAAAGGTCATGTTAATATTGGCATGTGCCAATCTACCTAAGTTCTTATGGATCTAAATAGGGAGGATTTTCTCTTCTCACTTTTGTGCTTTTCTTATACCAAATGAAAATCCTATAAGCTCTAGAGAAAAAAGCTTATGGTAGCTACTGACTCTCCACCTACACATGTTACTCATCTGTTCTAGAACAAATGATTTTTTGAGAACTTTGATCCAATTTTTCAATACAACTTATTAAAAAAGAAAATATCAGCTTTATGATTTTTTTTTCACAATCTAACTTACTAAAAGAAGATAGTAACTTTTAAATATGAAATGTTAAATCTGTCCTCAGTTTTGGATTTCCGCTTTAAAATTCCATAATGGTCTCTTCCTAAGACACTTACTAGTGTTATACGTACTAGAGATTGCTCATAATATTTAACATCTGGAACATATGCTAGGAGACGAGCAGCAGCTTATAGTAATTCATCAATCATGATATAAAAGAGCTTACTGTACCATTTCATGAACCCAAGTGAAGTATATTTCATTTCCATAGTCAAAAACAGTGGTAGAGGTAAAATAAACAAAAATAAGTGGCTTATGTGTAAAAAAGCTTCCAATTAAATGTACTGACTTTGTTAAATAATGTAACAATTGCCATATTACATCAACTTTTATATTAGAGAGAGTATATAATACAAAATTACACTATTTAAAGGCCTAGAACAAAAGTCTTCTCATTCTTAATTTTTTGAAAGACACATGAGAAAATCAATGCAATAATTGTCAATTTAGCCCAAATGTTAGTCATTCCTTCTAATAAAGCATGATATTGTAAAAATGCTTAGGGTTTTACATCTCACTTAAAAGTGTAACATGTAATTGGAAAACATGGATGTTATTAATGAAGTAATGGAAATGGAATATAATCTGAGAAGATAAATGTCAGTTTGATGTATCCTTACTCCTAACCTATTAGGCTGATTATAAAAACAGATACCTTCACATTTAAGCAGCTAAAACTCGACTTTACCACTTTCCAGTTTTTTCTTCATCTGCCAAGTTGTTCTGGGATATAAACAGATGTAGAACTTTGATAAACCAACATTCTTTTTTTTTTCCTTTTTGATCTGACTTTACCAACCACTACTCTTCAGAATCAGTAATAGGCAAGTGACTGCTATTATTTCTTATAGTTGCTTTTCCATCCTAACAAAACATTTTGAAATTAGAAAGACATTTTATGTTCTCTCATACTATAGATTTTCTCAGATCCTTTAGCGCTCATGTCTTACAAATGTTATGATAATGTAAAAGACGGCTCTATGTACCATCCATTCAGAGAAATCAACAATGCTACTACAAGACAGCTGGTTTAACTACAGGAGAAAAGTACAAATTAATCTCAGGTATGAAACTACTGGGATGGGAAGCAGCAAAACAAGGCTTGGTGTGGAGGGGAACACTGTGGAAGCCACAGGAAGAGGAAGGCGCCTGAGGGCAGAATGATAGGAAGTGAAGAAAAAGAAAGAAAGAAAAAGAAAGAGAAAGAAAAAGAAAGAAGGAAAGAAAGAAGAAAGAAAGAAAGAGAAAGAAAGAAAGAAAGAAAGAAAGAAAGAAAGAAAGAAGAAAGAAAGAAGAAAGAAAGAAAGAAAGAAAGAAAGAAAGAAAGAAAGAAAGAAAGAAAGAAAAAGAAATCCTGCCAATAGAAAAACCCACACTGCTCCTGATACTAAGGAACAATCCTTAGAATGAAAGAATAATATCCTAGTATCCTGGTAACTTATTAGGTTATACAAAACTTCTCTTGTAACCCATTTGGGAAACATGGTACCATTTATTTTTTTCAAATTGGTATTTTCTTTTTTTTTAAGATTATATTTATTTATTCATGAGGGACACAGAGAGAGAGAGGCAGAGACATAGGCAGAGGGAGAAGCAGGCTCCATGCACCGGGAGCCCGACGTGGGATTCGATCCCAGGTCTCCAGGATCACGCCCTGGGCTAAAGGCAGATGCTCAACCACTGAGCCACCCAGGTGCCTCAATTGATATTTTCTTAAACCCAGATTGAATCTGCACATCTTTAGCCTCAAGACCCATCTTAGAGTAAGAGCAGATCATTTGGGACAGTGTTGAAGTGTTAAACATCCTCACTGAACATTGTTGTTTTGCATCCTCTGTACCATTCCTTGGGGGAGGATAGGGAGGCTCGGGTCTTCTCAAATGTAGAGATGACATTGACTTCACCATACTTCAGGGCCCTTCCATTAAATCTAGAATAAAATGTATAACCCTGGCACACTTCCTGTGTGCTTCCCAATCTGAGCTTTCCCAAAAATCTAGTATCACTGTATTTCTAGTCCATCCTGGTCTAGTCTTATTAAACCTTTACAATTTCCAGAACTTATCAATGGGTTCCTGCCTGCCTTAGCCTTATGGCTCTCTTCCTTTTGCTTAGAAAGCCAATACTGCTCCTTGACTGCTTGTTGAACTTCCAACTACTTTCAAGGTCTAGTGCAAGAATTTCCTCACCTGTGAAGTCTTTTCTGATCAATCACGGCCTGGTTAATAATTTATTCCTGTGGAGTCCCCAAAGTCTGTAATAAAGAACCCTTATTATAAAGCTTAGAAGACAATTATGTGTTTACATTTTTGCACTTTTTACTGAAATCTCAAGCCCTTTAATGGAGGATCTTGTCGTCTATATGTTTTCTGAGCACATACCAAAATGTTTGCCTTAGATGGGTGCCCAAATAATATTTTTTGAAAGAGTGGATATTCAGGTACCTCCTTAAAGAGAGGCCAAAAGAGGGTGAATACACAAACCCAAAACAGAGCAGTATATATTTGTAATAATATATTTCAACAATTAAGTTATTGTTTTGTAGTATTTAAGTGTTCTTTCATTCAAGAAAATCATTAGTAATGAGGAAAAAGTACAGCCTTGCATATAAATAATAAAGAATCATTTTAGCCTTAATTGCAATGATGAGAATTTGGGAAAGACGTTTAACTTCTTGAGTATTCAGGTTTCTCAGACATAAAAATTATATAAAATACAGTAAATTGACAGTTACAGAGTAAAGCTCTCACTACATGTTAATTGCTATTTCAATTGCTAATCTATTCGATTTGTCATTACAAATTCAGGTCAGTCCATTTTTATCTTACATGATTATCTTTAAGATTTTAAAATAAGACCATATTTGTAGCACCTCTCTTAGTTTTCATTTTTAAACAAGCATATGCAAAAAACGGAAATGTCAAATAGATATTCTCAGAGATTATTTTAATTCTCTAATAGTTAGGAATAAATTCCAGTGATATTGCATTTAGGAAGAATTTTTCATGAGAATGGGGGCAACTTTCTCCAGTGGATGGATGGATAGGTAGATGGATAGATAGATAGGCAGATAGGCAGATAGACAGACAGATACTTCTTTACTCTTCACTCATTTCTAAAATTAAAAGAAATCCAAATGCCAGTCTTAATTTATCTTGTTATCCTTCTCTGTTCATTTCTCTTTTTTTACCTCCATAATTCCTTTTCCTCTCTTATTCCTCATTCTTTTCTGACTCAACGGCAGAAGGATTACAAATGTATGTCTAGAATTAAGTAGCAATATAAGGATTTGTTTCAGGGACTCATTATTTCCATTTTTATCTCCATCGATAAATAATCCCCCTACTAACAAATTAAGTGTAATTTTAACTCATGGGCAGCCCAGGTGGCTCAGGGGTTTAGCGCCGCCTTCAGCCCAGGGCCTGATCCTTGAGACCCGGGATTGAGTCCCACGTCAGGCTTCCTGCATGGAGCCTTCTTCTCCCTCTGCCTGTGTCTCTGCCTCTCTCTCTTGTGCTCTGTGTCTCTCATGAATAAATAAATAAAATTTAAAAAAAAAAGGTTAACTCATAAATTTGACACTAAATAGGTATATCAGTATAGACCTGTTAGTGAAATAAGTACACATTGTTCAACACTCACTTTTACACAGTCTTTTTCTTCTAACTTTATAAAGAATAAAGAAAAAATACACTTGTTCTGAATGGTACTTATTTTGGCAACCATAAATTGATATGTCAGTTTTAGCCTTTTTATAGAAATATGACAAATAACATTATAGGGTGGCCTTAGGAAAAAATATTCTATAAAATTCCCAAGCAACTGAAATAAAAGAACTTTCTCCCAAAAAAGACAGATGTAAGTTAATTTCAACCTCTTTTTTTTATATCTAATTTGTTTTATAGTTAATGAATAAGAGCTCCTAAGAATGAAATATACCGAAAGTTAAAATAGGATTAATAAAACCACACATGTCAAATCAGAAAATAAAAATACAGTATCTCTTAAATTAAAAAAAAGTATCTAATGTTCTCCACTAAGTATTATAACAGTGTCATAAAATATCAATAAATTTGTGTTTTAAAACTATAATCATGAAAAGATCCTATGTAAATATTTTCTTCTGGGTTCCTATTCTGATAAACAAGTATGTAGTGTAAACATCCGGATTTTGCTTAGTTAAGGACAATCTTACTTGTACAACTAATGATTTAGTGGATGATATTTATGCAGATCAGATAAAACGGTAGGAAATAAACCATAGTACAGGAGGTGTGGATTTGTGACACAAATTTATATAGTATCCAAGAAGGATCCTTCCAGGTATAGTGTCCCCAACATGCCTGGCTCCAAAAACACCTTCTTCCAAGTGTCCTTGGTTTTTCTGCTATTACCTTTATACATGAGGAATAAGGCACTCTTGACATTCTCATTGAAATGAATATAACTCTCCATTCTCTGAATCCTCTGAAAACAAATTACCCTTGATAATTTACAAATAAATTTTATTTAACATTAAGCAAGAACCATTAAATTAAAGTATAAAAAGGACACACAAAATTTAAGTTTCAATCTCTCCAATAGCCAAGTTTACCGGGAAATGTCCTCCTCGCACTTCTAGACCTTCCCTCTGACCAGAGGAGCCACTTTACTTTCTGCCAAAAGAGAATCCTGGAAATCACTGATGCCCACAGGACACCTAAAGCCCTCTTCCTCTCCCATCTCCGCCCCCTCTCCCTACCTGCCAACCCCCCACTCCCTGGTTTCCCTCAACTACTTGTTTATTTTTCTGTGGTGCGTCAACTGCCAGAGAAGAAAAACTCTGTCCAAGTGATAGAATAGAATGACAGATTGCTTTTTAGGAAGTGAGTGTTCAGTGATATTAGAGATATTAGTGATATAAGTGAGTTGCACCAGTAGCAGAGTAGTAGAGTGTGGTCTGGAGTCACTACAAAGGATATGGGACCATATGCCGGGTGTGGTAGGAAGCCATGGATTCTTAGTGATGCTCCCCTTCAGTGATGTGGAGACCTAATGGATGTACATTTGTAAATACTTTGTAAACTTTTTCACAAAATTTCCTAGTCAGGCAACGTCATGGTCATTTGAATTCTCTAGCAGTCTTTTCTGCTGTATGATTTACCTTAGCTATAATACTAAATAACTTTAAAGTGTCGCTTAACTCCTAAATAATTGCTACCAAATTTGAATAAAAATATTCTTTAAAGGGGATCCCTGGGTAGCTCAGCAGTTTAACGCCACCTTCAGCCCAGGGCATGATCCGGGAGTCCCAGGATGGAGTCCCAGGATGGAGTCCCACATCAGGCTCCCTGCATGTGGCCTGCTTCTCCCTCTGCCTGTGTCTCTGTCTCTCTCTCTCTGTGTATGTGTGTGTGTGTCTCTCATGAATAAATAAGTAAAATCTTTGAAAAATATATATATATATTCTTTAAATATTTTACCAAGACAATTATTTAAAGAACATGTATCTCAATTTATCCAAATGATATTTTAAAAATTACATATTTTGCTTGACCTGAAAATCTTTGCATTACTATCTGATGTTTTGAAAATTAAAATATTTTAGTGAAGGAAAAGTGGTATGTTAATAATTAATGAATTTAAGACAAAATCTTCTATGTTAAAAAAAAATAGCAAAGATCTTTAGAATAAGAACATCAAATTGATTTAATCATGAATGCAATTGAACTTTCTAATGGATATATTTAGAAGATTATTAAATTGGAATTGATTTTTAAGTTGGAAATCACTAGTAAAAGATTCTCTTTAAGGTTAAAAAGAAGGCATTTTAATCTGCACTCAAAAATTAACACAGAGAAATATATTCAGGGCAATATGGCACTAACTGAAATTTTAAAAAACACAATATGTGTTTTTAACTGAAACTATCATTTCTTTCGTTTAAGAAAAAGAAACTAAATTTGTGTTCGATAGAGAAATCAGTCATTTGACAAATTTATGCTCAATCTTAACAATTACAGCAGAACTTCTTATTAGGTAAATAGAGAAATAATTGTTTTCTCATTAGACTGAGGGAGTTCTCTGCCCAAACTGTGATCCTTTGTCTACTACTCTTGGGCATATAGAGATGAAGTAAGTGAATATTACTATTTTGGAGTAAAGATTAAGGTATAGTTTTGAAATTTTTACATTTTGTTCAAGCATTTGACTACCTTCTCCCCTAGAGAATGTAAGATTTTTGAGGGCATGTATTTAAATGTTTTATATCTGGACTGTAGAACCACACTTGAATAGTAGGAGCTCAATAAATTTTCACTGGATATATAAAGAAACATAGGAAGGATAGATTGCAAAAATATAGAAACAAACTAAAGAAATATGGATAAAATTATAGAAGATTTACAAAAAAATATGAAAGTTGTTAGAATCTGGAATTTCTCTCTAGGGTTTTGAAATCTTCATTGTTGTAGATCTTGAGGATAATACAATTACATAGCTTGGAAGAAAGAAGTCTGAGTCCAGAAAATATAAAATAACTAACTACTTTACTTTTGAGGACCCAGAATTCTGCATATTTCATACATGTGTACTTTTCAATTCAAAATCTTCCAAACTCAAATCCTACATTAATCTTTGCCCCTGGATTTCAATATTCCTTGAATAATATTATAGATAAAAACATACAATATAAACCAGAACTATACTCAAACGCTAAAGACTGCCAAATCTTAATCTCTAGCTCCAACCCCTGAAGGACTACAAACCATGATTGCCAACTGTCTAGCAAAAATAATTATATTGACTCCCAAGAAGCAAAATAAACCCATTAATTATCCATCTTCTTCCCACCTCTCTACACATGCCTACTGACCCTTATATTTATATAAACTAGATAATAACAACACCAACAGATCGTTTGCCCAAGCTAGGAACTTCTGAGGTTTACATGGTTTCTCTCTCTTTTCATCTCTGGAACCAGTCAGAAATTGTGTCAAATCTAACTCCTTTCCATGGTCATTGTCACAACCTTCATTCATTCTCCATCACTCAACCAAAGAATTAGAATTACTTCTTAATGGAAGGCCCATTCCCCAGTTGTTCTTCACCAAATTATTGTTCACATTGCTTCTTGAGTGATTCTATAATACAAATCTGATTTGTTCTACCTGGGGGAAAATATCTATCATCTATCTATCTATCTATCTATCTATCTATCTATCTATCTATCATCTATCTATTATCTATCTATCTATCTATCTATCTATCTATCATCTATCTATCATCTATCTACCTATGGGAAATTGTGTAACTTTTCAACAAGGCATCCAGTAGCCTTTAAATATTAGGCATAACCAACCCTTTTTGTCTATCTCATATCACCCATACTGTGAATATCTTTATGCTTTACACATAATAGGAATAAAGAATACAGGAAACTCCAAATATGTCAAACACTTTTACTACCCTTTTACTATACCAAGGATATCTATATTTTTCTTTTTCTTTCATGGTCATTCCCCCAATATTCACCTCTCACTCTGCTATAATTTATACTTATAATCTAGGTGAAATGTATAAATGAGTATTAATAGTAACAAATTTAAACATATTCCCTGATGTTCCTGAAGTATGCTCATATAGTAGTGTATGTACATTTATAAAACTGGCATCAGATACCATATAGAGTCTTATAAATTCATGACAACCATCATTATTTAACAAGCATTTGCAATTTAATTGATTGGATATTCATTAAAAAGATTTCAGTAATACAATAACATATAGTATATTTATTTCTTAAGTTTCTAATAATTTTCTTAGTCTAAGACCAATAGATCATTTCAATTTTAATTACTGTTTAGGGAATAAGAAAAAAAAAAAAAACCTCTTCTGCTTTCTATCTATGCACAGAACTATTCTCAATACTTTACTTTTGCCACTTCTGGTCACCAAATGTATATCCCCCTCCACCCACCCCCCCTGCCCCACTAAGGAATTCTGTACACCAACTGGATGTCCTACAATTCAACTCTTAAACTACCGACCTAGAATTGGCTTCAGATCCACAGATTAAGGGCTCAATCCCCAAACTTCCCCTTCTCCCCATTTTAAATGTCAACTGCAAATCCAGGTTGTTATCTGTGCTTCTGAATGTCTATAACCAGAGGCTTCTACTATTTCCTTGAGTCAGCTAAAAATTTGAGGTTCCCATTATTCCTACCTTAGGTCCCATTAATTTGCTAGAACTATTCACGGAACTCAGGAAAATAGTTTATTTACTAGAGTATGGATTTATTACAAAAGATATTCAAATATACAAATGAACAGCCAGATGAAGAGATAGGTAGGGTGAGGTCTAGAAGGGTCCCAAACATTGGAGCTTCTGTTCCCACAGAGTATGCCATGTGCCATTATCTAGGTACACATTCTGATTCAACCAAAGTGAAAGCTCTCCAAACCTCATCTTTCTGGATTTTTATGGAGACTGTATTACATAGGCATGGCTCATTAAAACACTGGACATTAGTGATTATTCAATCATTATCCCCTCTCTCCTCACTTGAAAGTTCCAACCCTCTAATCACATGGTTAGTTCCCCTAGCAAACTAATCCCATCTTTAGGGGTTTTCTAAAACTTTGTATTAACTTTTTATTAACTATTTAATAAGGTTTAAAGGGGTTTGTTATGATTAATAAAATACATCTCTATTGCTCTTATGACTTAGGAAATTCCAAGTGTTTTAGGATTCTGTGCTAGAAATAAGTATGAAAACCTAATATATATTGGTTATTATAAATCACAATATCAGTTATATAATAGGTCAATGAATAAAAATACGTGTCGTTACTGAATATCTTAGCAGGACAAATTTCTAGAAATGCAATGACCAGATTTAAGGATATTGATATATTTCAATCTTTTGATCTACTGTTAAAAGAAAATTTTCCACATTTCTTAAAAGAAATTTTCCACAATTTACTGATCTAGCAAGCTTTTATTCAGTGATTCATGAATCAAGCAACATCCAATCTAGTAAATAGTAAGAAACTCTGAAGAGCTATATAAGGCAAGAGATTGTTATACATATACACTCATAAATGTAAGTAGGAACAGAAAGTAAATACTGGGCATTTGCTGATATTTAGAGGTGGTTTCCTTTCCTTATATGGAACATATTTCCTTAAGTGTGGATGTAAGTCTTAGAGCTAAGTTAAATAATTTGTGGTGAAGAGACAACCCTGATTAGCTGACCTAACCTTTCCTTTCTGGAAGAGGCAAGCAACAGAAATTTAGTTAGGTTTTGGTTTGCTAAGGTGAGGCTTAGCATGAGTAACTCCCTTTGGGCTTAATCTGGTTACTTTAGCAATTTACTAGGATATTGCCTTCAGAAAAATTGTACAGATCTACCTTATAAACAAACATCATGTGAGTGTGTCTTTGCTTCCCAAATCTATTAAAATAATTTTTATTTTTTATTTATTTTTTTTAATTTATTTTTTATTGGTGTTCAATTTACTAACATACAGAATAACCCCCAGTGCCCGTCACCCATTCACTCCCACCCCCCGCCCTCCTCCCCTTCCACCACCCCTAGTTCGTTTCCCAGAGTTAGCAGTCTTTACGTTCTGTCTCCCTTTCTGATATTTCCCACACATTTCTTCCCCCTTCCCTTATATTCCCTTTCACTATTATTTATATTCCCCAAATGAATGAGAACATATAATGTTTGTCCTTCTCCGACTGGCTTACTTCACTCAGCATAATACCCTCCAGTTCCATCCACGTTGAAGCAAATGGTGGGTATTTGTCATTTCTAATAGCTGAGTAATATTCCATTGTATACATAAACCACATCTTCTTTATCCATTCATCTTTCGTTGGACACCGAAGCTCCTTCCACAGTTTGGCTATCGTGGCCATTGCTGCTATAAACGTCGGGGTGCAGGTGTCCCGGCGTTTCATTGCATTTGTCTCTTTGAGGTAAATCCCCAACAGTGCAATTGCTGGGTCGTAGGGCAGGTATATTTTTAACTGTTTTAAAAATTATTTGAATATGAAACTGAATAGATATCATATTCAAATAATTTTTAAATCAGATCATTTTGATCAGTAGAAATTAATATTTGGATATTCCAATATGCAGTTTTATTACTGATATTTTTGTATGTCTCCTTCTGTGCAAGGTATTTATATTTCTTGTTTTATAAAATGTTTACCACATCTTTGGCCCATATGTTTTATTGATCTTTATATATTGAGGTTATCACTATGCAGTATTTATGTTACAAATATTTCTATAGTTTGTTTTTTGTTTTTCAGATTTAACGGTTTTTGTCCTTAAGTTTTGAAGTCCTTCTTGTTAACATTTTGAAACATGAAAAAATAATAAATATCCTATTACTTTTGAGATTTAGCAAGAGTGATTAGTAACCTAGCCAAAACTTTCTTAGTTTAGTCAGTAAGAAATAACACGGAATAATCATATTGAAAGGCTGAATAATGCACTTCTGGCCATTTTTTAATGTTGGATTCTGAAACACTCAGAGAAAAATTCATTCATCCAACAAACATTTACTAAGCTTTTATTGAAATATAGTACAGCCAATCCTTTCTTTGTTGAAAGTCATCTAGGGCTTCCCCCTCTTTGAAAATAAATTTAGTTTGAGAAACACAATGTGTTCATATAGGATAACCAGAAAACAAAAGCAAGTATGCAATAATTTAGTTTAAAATAATACATGAACTGAGGTTAGTTTCAACATAGAGTGGAATTGTTGAACTCTTATATTGATGAATATAAAAGACACCTATGAAATTCAAGAGAGTAAAAAAGAAAAACGATGAAAACCTCAACCTTGCTGTTAAAAACTGCCTACAAAGTTCTTAGGGATTATAATGAGAAGGGTATTAGTATAAAGAACATCCTTGGTACTATTATATGCCTTGATACATGTAAACCTTGGCAAACAAATATTAAACCCCTACCTGGTATGCTTGATGCTAGGTATATCCTCAAAGATAGAACCTAATGGGGCGGAGAGGTGAGTAATCAAATATCTACCGAGCATTATTATAAGTTTAAAAGAGGAGTTTGCCTTTGTGGTGATAGGAAAGAAAGCCCTTAGTTCTGCCTGGAAGAACAAGAGAAGAGAGAAGAGTTAAATAAAGACCTCTTTCAAGAAGCTGTAACAAATCACTGAAATATGAATAGGAGATGATACACGAGTACGGGAAGGAAAAACTACAGGTCTGATTGAAGTTTGTTGTATTCTGGAATGGCACGTACTAATGGAAATTAAAGTGGAGGGCGAAACACAGGGTGGAGCATGAAGTCTCTTACACCAGACTAAAGAATTAAAGTTATACTAAATGTTAGAAATCATTAGAGGATATTAAAATAATCAATTTATATTTTAGAAAGAGTATTCACAGAAATGCGGATGAACGAAGTGCAAGTAGGTAACCTCAAGGTTTGGAAACTCAAGCTGCTATAAAAATCCTAGGTAGTGGTGATGAGGGCCTGACCCCCTACAATGGGAGAAGTAAGCAGAGCCATAGACCCAGTTCACAAAGGATTTAGGATGGCTACTATTTTTCTTGTCTGGTTGAATGGATACATGGTAGTACCATTCTCTAAGAACAGTCTATGGAAGAACTATGGAGGTGGAATATGTGGAATGTGTACATACCTCATTTTATCATGCTTCACTTTATTGCACTTTCCAGATATTGTGGTGTTCTTTTTTCTTTCTTTCTTTCTTTCTTTCTTTCTTTCTTTCTTTCTTTCTTTCTTTCTTTCTTTCTTTCTTTCTTTCTTTCTTTCTTTCTTTCTTTCTTTCTTTCTTTCTTTCTTTCTTTCTTTCTTTCTTTCTTTCTTTCTTTCTTTCTTCTTCTTTCTTTCTTTCTTCTTTCTTTCTTTCTTTCTTTCTTTCTTTCTTTCTTTCTTTCTTTCTTTTTTTTACAAGTTGAATGTTTGCAGCAACCCTGCATAGAGCAAGTCTATCAGCAACATATTTTCAACAAAATTCGCTCACTCTGTGTCTCTGTGTTACATCTTGATAATTCTCATTCTATGTTAAACATTTTTTTCATTATTATTAGGGTGATCTGTGATCAGTGATCTTTGATGCTACTGTTGTAATTGTTTTGGGAGCACCATGAACTATGTCCATTTAAATGGCTAATTTAATTGGTAAATGTTTGTATCCTGACTGCTCTGCCCACCAGCTGCTCCCTCATCTCTCTGCCTCTCCTCAGGCATGTCTACTCCTTGAGTCACAAAAATATTGAAATTAGAACATTTAATAACCCTACAATGACCTCCAAGTGTTAAAGTGAAAGAAGAGTTACATGTATCTCACTTTATTATTTTTAAGATTTTATTTATTCATTCATGAAAGACAGAGAGAGAGAGGCAGCGACACAGGCAGAGGGAGAAGCAGGCTCCATGCAGGGAGCCCGATGTGGGACTCAATCCCAAGTCTCCAGGATCACACCCTGGGCTACAGACAGCGCCAAACCACTGTGCCACCGGGGCTGCCCTGTATCTCACTTTAAATCAAAAGCTAGAAATGATTAGGCTTAGTGAGGACGGTGTGCAAAAAATCAAGATAGGCTCAAAGTTAGGCCTCTTGTGCTTAATTTATCACTAGCCAAGTTATGAAAGCAACAAGTTCTTTTTTGTTTTGTTTTGTTTTTAAGATTTTATTCATTTACTCATGAAAGACACAGAGAGAGTCAGAGACACAAGCAGAGGGAGAAGCAGGCTCCATGCAGGGAGCCCGACACAGGACTCAATCCCGGGTCCCCAGGATCAGGCCCTGGGGCTGAAGGTGGCACCAAACCACTGAGCCACCTGGGCTGCCCCTGAAAGCAACAAGTTCTTAAAGAAAATTAGAAGTGCTATTCCTATGAACACATGAATGATAAGAAAGGAAAACAACCTGATTACTGATACAGAGAAAGCTTTAGTGGTCTGGATAGATCAAACCAGCCACAACATTCCCTTAAGTGAAAGCCTACTCCAGAGCAAGGCCCTAGCTCTCTTTAATTCTATGAAATCTGGAAGAAGGGAGAAAACTGCAATAGAAAGGTTTGAAGCTAGCAGATACTGTGGTTCATGAGATGTAAGGAAATAGTCAATCTCCATAATATAAAAGTGCAAGGTGCAGTGCTCATGTAGAAGCTGCAGGAAGTTATCCACAGGACCTTGCTACAATAAACAAAGGTGGTTACACTAAACAACAGATTTTCAGTGCGGAGGATAGGGCCTTCTACTGGAAGAACATGTCATCTAGGACTTTCATAGCTAGAGAGAAGTCAATGCCTGGCTTCAAGGCTTCATAGGACAGGCTGACTTTCTTGTTAGGGCCAATGCAGCTGGTGACTCTGAGTTGAAGCCAACGTTCATTTACTGTTCCAGAAATCCTAGGGCCCTTAATTAAGACCTATGCTAAATTTACTCTGTGTTCCATAATGGAATAATAAAGCCCGGATGACAGCATGTCTGTTCACAACATAGTTTACGCAATATTTTAAACCCGCTATTGAGACCCACTGCCTCCCCACAAAAGATATTCCTTTCAAAACATCACGACTCATTGACAATGCACCTGGTCATCCAAGAGTTCAGATGAAAGATGTACAATGAGACTATTTTTTTTCATGCCTGATAACATAGCATCCATTCTGCAGCCCAGGGATCAAGAATTTTGACTTTTAGACTTTATTATTCAAGAACTACATCTGTAGGACACCTGGGTGGCTCAGCGGTTGAGTGCTTGCCTTTGGCTTAGGGCATGATCCCGGGTTCAGGGATTGAGTCCTGCATTGGGCTTCCTGGGGGTAGCCTGCTTCTCCCTCTATCTATGTCTCCACCTCTCTGTGTGTGTCTCAAGAATAAATAAAATCTTTAAAAAAAAGGCATCTTTTTAAAATAAGACTATAATTGCCATAAATAGTGATTCCTCTGATTGATTTGAGCAAAGTAAACCAAAAACCTTCTGGAAAGGATACAAAATTCTAGTTGCCATTAAAAACATTTGTGATTCATGGGAGGAGGTCAAATATCAACATTAGCAAACATTTGGAAGAAGTTGATTCTAACCCTCATGTATGACTTGCAGGGGTTCAAGCAGTATCACATGCTACAGAGAAATCATTAGCAAATGCAGGAGTCAGTCGGTATGGCAAACTTCACTGTGACCTTATTTTAAGAAATTACCAGTCACCACAACTTTCAGCAACCACACCCTAATCAGTGACAGCCATCAACATTGCAGCAAGACCCCCACCAGCAAAAAGTCTGGACTCATTGAAAGGTCAACTGATGGTTAGCATTTTCTAGCAAAAAGGTATTTTTATTTAAGGTACATACACTATTTTAGATACAATGCTGTTGCACACTTAATAGACTACAGTATAGTGCAAACATAACTTTTACTTGCACTGGGAAACCAAAAAGTTCACTTGACTTGCTTTATTGTGGTGGTCTGGAACCAAAAAAAAAAAAAAAAAAACTCTCCAATGTATGCCTGTAATTAACAAACAAGCTATTTTGATTTCAGTCTCCCATGATATCATTTGGGTTACTACATTTCTTTCATTTCCTTCAATAGATTTTGGTTCTCTATAGAGTATATTAATGTTTTCTGTGTAAAATAAATGTGTATTTTTGATGTCATCATCAATGCTAGAACTTGAGTAATGCTTCTCCATGTGCTGGAGCCACCCTACCTGTTAGCTTTTGCTACTGTTTTCGCTGCCATCAACATATAATACAAATACAACAGTATTTCTTTTCCTTAGCTTTTCTACCAAGGTAGCTTTATGGTGGCACAAAGCAAAGGAGATTGGAAACATTTTTTTTCCAAAACCATATTATGTTATTCCTAATGCCCACATCCAACATGATGCTTTACTATCTCATGTGTGGGTCCTTGGGTGAGAACTTTTGGAAAAGCTAACTCTTGGAAAAGCTAACACATCTCTTCTCTAATAGTTATTAAAGAAGAGGCTCTGTCTTTCGTTGTGTCTTTGCCTCTGTCTGTTTAACAAGGGAGAGTGAGGGGTATTGGTAACCAGAGTATTGGTTTCACCTCGCATTGTTGTGGGGAAACTCTTACAGAGCCCTGGCATGCTGTGCCCACTCTGCCTGGGGCAATTCTGGATCCTCTCTCTACTAGAGTTCAGGTTGTTCCTTACATCCAGAAATTCTGTGCATGTTTTTCCTTCTCCCACTTTCTTTTTTGTTTTTTTCTGTCCTAGCTGAAGTCTTGCAGGACTAGAACTGCTAATTTCATTCCTTTCCCCTTATAAGATATTGTTTTGGAAAAAGGACGATAAAAAGCCAGATTTGACTTACAGGTTATTTTGGCATGTCAAGGCAGAAATCTTCAGAAGTACTGGGTATCAGTCTGGATTTTGAAAAAAATATTGATTGGGCTTATAGACTTCAGAGTCACCTGCAAAGAGTTGATAGGTGAAACCACGGGAATAAAAAGAAAATTCTCAAGATAAGTAAAAGTAAAAAAGTAAAAGGAGAATAGAGCACAGGGTACCAAGAGTAAGTGGATCAAGAGGTTCCTGTGAAAATGAGAAATAAGAAGTGGTTTATGGTTCAAAAATTGATAAGAAAACTAAAAAAAAAAAGGATAATGTGGCAAAAACTCACCAGCCAAAGAAACACATACAAAACCAAAACACCAGATTTTAGGAAAGAAATTGTTGACTGAAAAAAAAAAAAGAAAGAAAGAAAGAAAGAAATTGTTGACTGTTGTCTAACTCTGAAAATAAAAATTTAAAAATGTAGGCTTGGTATTAGACTCGCAACCTACACATACATCAAGCTAATTTCTCAAGTCATCTGCTTTCAAAACTTTTTTTTTTTAATTCATTTGGAGCTTTGAACCCAGATTAGTTCAATAAAGCACAAAAGGCAAAATGAAAAATGATTACAAAGAAAAAGCATTGTAGTGTTTCTTTATTGTTTTCATATTTAATATTGATCTATGATGTTCCAATAACAGATTTCTCTGGCCCAGGAAGCTCACTATTGTTTAAACATTAGGATTGATGTCAACAAACCTTCCCTCTATTATAATAATTTCTTTTATGTATCATCAGAAACATAGAATGTTAATACTTACACACGAATAGAATAGATTAATGACATTCCAGGCTTATCAGTGCATTATATGTTTATAAATATGGAACCTTCTGACATTAGTCAATCATTCATCTTTATTCCCTGCATTCTCCCTACAGTTAAGTGCAAAGATATTTGATGCAATTTTAATACTGCAAAACCTCTGTAAACATTTTCCTATGGCAATCAAGTTGCACATTCTAGTAAATCAAATTTCTCTGCATTAGGTAAGAGTTTAAATGCTGGTTTTATAAAGGGCCATTAAGGACACACATCAGGTATACATGACTGTGGTATAAAATTGATTTATTAAAAAAAAACACCTCTGGATTTTAAACAAAAAGAAAAACATATCTTCATATAAATGTTCCTATGAACAAGTCTTTGTACCACAGAAATGCAAATAATAATAACAGATTTTATGAGTTGTCATGAAATATTTATTGTACATATTCCTTATGCACCATAATAAAATGTTTATTCCAAATACAATATGTAAAACTCGCACCGTATGATTCAGGTTACTTATTTACTTCCTACATTTAACTTTTTGAACATTTCATTAAATTCTTTATTTGTAAATACCTTCATAAATTAGAATACTTTTGGGGGGTACCTAAAAAGTGGTAAGATTAACAAGTTTTTTGTGATAATATGTATATGCTTGGATTAGTTTGCTGGAGACAGATAATACGATGCTGCACACGAACAAATTTTTTTGAAAATCTATATAGTCAGAAATCATTGGAAAGTTTATCACTCTCAAACAATCTTCTCTTTTAAGCCTTAGATGAAACAAATGCTATGTTCATTAAACTGTGTAATTTCTTATCAACTACAGTAGCAATATATTACATAGATGTGGATTGAAAAGAAATCATTAAAAGTCATTCATGCTGCCTCCCCTTCATCCTTCCTGTTCATTCAAGAATAACAGCTGCAAGGAGCAGACTCATGGTTATGCTACAGAGTTGTGTTGTCTCTATAACTGTATTTAATTGTTATGTCAAGCAAGAACCATAGAATTGGGATAATAAAAATAAATTTTCATAGCAGCTGCATTTGGGACTTAATTGTACTATATTAACTATTTTGATCTGTGCTCACCAGAGTGTAAATTTCCCATATTGTTATCAGTATGATGGAATCAATAGCCAAGTTTAAAATCATCATATTAATTTTTAGTTGAAATCAATTAAAAGTTCAAACAAAGAAAGTGTTTGTGGAAATACAGTCCAAATTTTACATGGCAGTATTAATGCAGAATTGAATCAAACCGACATTTTTGTTGGAATAAGTTTCTCTAAAACTTTCTTGCCACACTGAGCTTCAATCTCAAGCATAAAAACAAATATACAACTTCCTATCAAAATCCCTACTTATGCAGAAGTACATCTAAAACCTCTTTTATTCTTTCATAACTCATCTTAAGTTTTATTGAATCCTCTAAAATCTTCTCTAAAACCCAAGCTAATAAGTAAGCATGGGATTAAATGACAATAATAACCACTCTTTATAACATGCCCACCATCTTCCAGGCACTTTGTCTAAATTATTTATTGTAATGCTTGCAAAGCCTTAAAAGGAAATTATTATCACCTAAATTTTCCATATGAGGAAATGTATGATCATATAAATTAAATAGTTTGGTCATTTTCTATGGCTCATAAATCATGAAGCTTTACTAGAATCCCAAGTAATTCATTCATCCAACAAATGATGAGAGTTTCATGTCTGATATGACCCCAGATTCTTAAGATAGTTTCTTGTAACCAAGAAGTTCAATTGATTCTTGATTCTAGAGACTCTGCCCTTTACCTGAGGTCCTATTGCCAATAGGAAGCACATTTGACCTGATTCTTTGACACATAATTTGATAATCCCTTATTCCATCCCCCCCCCAAAAAAAAAGAATTCTTATTCAATAAACTTCAAATGCATTTCAGGAGGTTACATATGTGCACCAGCAATAATCAGGCAACTTACAAAATAAGTCCTTATAATCTTTCCTGTTTACAAAATGAGTATAACATGAAGGGAAAGAAAAAAAAAAAAAACATACCGCTATCTAACTACTTAAGAAATCTCCCTTAGCATGGCATCATTGATAAGCGTAAATATATGAAAAATAAACAAATGATAAAATTTAAAATTTAAAATCTTAAGTTTTAAATATTCCCATGTATCAAAGAAAACATAATACCATCTAAAATATTTTTTAAATGAACTTGATAATCAAAAGTTTAAAATCTTTAATATACAAAAGAATAACATTTGGTCTTCAATGTTCAACAGAATCATTCATTGTAATTTCATATATAGAGGGACGCCTGGGTGGCTCAGGGGTTAAGCATCTGCCTTTGGCTCAGAGCATGATCCCAGAGTCCCAGGATCAAGTCCCACATCAGGCTCCTGCATGGAGCCTGATTCCCCCTCTGCCTATGTCTTTCTCTCTCTCTCTCTGTCTCTCTGTCTCATGAATAAATAAAATCTTTTTTTAAAATTTCATATATACATAGAGAGAGAGAGGAAAGAGAAATTAATGAAGATTTCCAGAGATTGAAGCAGAGGTATAGGCAAGCCATCCCTGAGTTTAAAAGCTGACATACAACTTGAATAGAATATTGATAAGAGGAATATTTAGATAACAGGAAGAAAATAAAAGCTTGATACAAACATGAACAAAGCACATAACCTGGCATTACAAAAGGTTAAACATATATGTAACAATAAGGCCTTAAAAAATGCTTAAATTCATTAGTAAATGAACATTAAGACACACTAGCCTGGTTAAAAAAAAAAAAAGTTTCCCCTGATTATATTAGCCTTAAGTCACAATTCACATAGCTAGCTAAATCTCTGGACAAATATCCAAATATTACCAAGGTCTTATTCTTTAACTTGCATTCTATAGTTTTTCTTATTATCCGTTTTTTATATATTATTTATCAAATTAGAGAAAATTATAGAAGCATTTATTCATTTAACCAATCATTCCACCAATATTTATTGAGATCTTAACATATGCCAAGGATTGTATGAGGTGCTAGGGGACCTGCTTTCAACCCGCTTTCAAAAGCAATGGCTTTCAAAATATTTCAGTCTAATAAAGCACACAAACATTTATTCAGTTGTTTCATAAGTATTCATTTAATACCTTTTATGAACAAGAGCTGTGGTAGGTAAGTTAATGGAGGGAAAATGAGAATAGCACATCCAGAAATAGCATGTGAAAATGCTCTGAGGTAGACAATGTTTACTGCATTCAAGAAACATAAGGAAGCTAACATGTCTGGAATTGAGTGAAGATGACAAAGATGCAGCTGAGAGACCGACAAGGAACAGGCCATGTAGGGCTCTGGGAGGCTTGCTAATAACTGTGGATTTTATGCTAAACAAAATGGAGAGCCTTTGATGGATTTTGAAGCAAGGATGGTGTGATCTGACATGCAATGATAGTAATAATTCTAATAACAAAATAACTAATAGGCCACTGAAGACTTAACAGATGCGCCAGCATTGTACTATCTGCTTTTGTACACACTTTCTGTCCATTTAATGCTAATAGGAAAAGTATGAAATAGATGTGAATAGTCCATTTTACAGTTGAAGAAATTAGATTCAGTGAAGATATATAATCTGTTCAAGATCACACAGCTAGTATAAAGGGTCTGAATTCAAACAAAGTCTGTCTGATACTAGACCCTAACAATGCTTTCTGACTCCAAATTAGAACTCTTTCAAGAATGGCATTGACATATTATTTAAAGGCCAAGTAAGAAAGAGCTAATTTGCTTTCTTTGAAACCCCAGGCTCTGCTTCTAGTGAGCAGAGGAAGATTTAGGATGGAATTTAAGCTTCAAGCTTCTTACCTGCAACTTTTTCTTAAGGAGGCCCTGATTGTGCAAGATTCAGGGCATTATAATGTGGGCACTTGACAGGATGAGCACTGGGTGTTATGCTGTATGTTGACAAATTGAACACCAATAAAAAATAAATTTATTTTAAAAAATCTTAATTACACCATGATATTGAGACCTTTCTAAATTAGGAATCAACCCAGGGAAGAAGGGCACTGGAGAAAAAGAGTCATCCAGAGGAAAATCACCAAATTCTCATGAATGACTAAGGATTTTTCACTCATTTGCAAGTAGCAAGGATAATAATAGGGTTGGAGGAAGGCCCACCTTACGTCCTTGAAAATAAGTGAGCTTTGATGACCAAACTGTGATGTAGGTTAAGTCCTCCAGGAACCAGACTAGGGAGTGCCCTTTGGATTTAAACCTGTGCAAGCAATATCAGGCAGAGAGAGACATCAAGCTGCAACACATGCCAGACAGGCTCAACATTCACAGTTCTGGGAATTAGGGTGGGAAATCATGGGGGCCATTTTAGGATTCTGCGTACCACACAGGCCATATGGTTTCTGTCATAGCTGTGCAAATCTGCAAGCTGTGGTGTGAAAGCAGTCAGAGAAAATATATAAATGAATGGAAATGGCTGTTTTCCAATAAAGCTTTATTTATAAAAATAGGTGCCAAGGTAGATTTAGTCCATGGACCATAGTTTGTCAATCTCTGATCTAGTCAAACAGAAAAAGCAGAACTGTTGGGAGAAGATTCATGTTACATGCCTACTGAATGGGATCCAGCTGATCAAACCCCATACAAGAGAATCCCAGGCATAAGATACACTATATTAAATATCTTAAATATCACAGATGATTCACTTGAGAGGGAATACTAGAAAATGTGATTGCTTCTGTAATCAGCAAGATACCCTTCAATGATGAAATGCTAGAACAAGTTTTAGCTCTTTCTAGACAGCAACTTTTACAAAACGTGATAACCAGAGGACACTTATATGTGCTGCCCACAGGTTTCAGACAGCTAATGGTCAAGAGCCTTTGAAAATTAAAGAGATTCAAATATAGATAAGATAATATGAGAAGCTAGTTTTTAATTAAGCAATTATAGAATGAAAAAAGTACAAATAAAATCCCTGATCCATCAAGAGTTACATCTGTACAACCAAGTATTAAATAATATGAAAACCCTAGAAAATACAATAGACATTTAGTTATTGCTATGTCGTATATTAATGAGAATAATATAGCTACTTACAACTGCTAAAAAATCTCTTATGTGGTCTAATTTACGTTTGTATTATTTACTAAAATGTAAGTTCCTTTAAGGCAAAGATTGTGCTATCCTCACAAGTTTATGAGCTAATAAATTGAATAAATTTAAGAGAGGCAATTAATTGATTAAACAGAAATATAAGATTTTATAGAATTAAAGAGTTTTAAAGGATAATTTACTTAAAATGAGAAACTATATTTAAAATTTTTTAAATCCCCCAAGATACTTAGGATAATTTCTGGCTATGGAAGATACTCAATCAGTATGTTTTGAATTGTTTCTCCACTGAGTTATAACAACTTCAACAACAACATAATCCAGATAATTTTATGTGACTTTCATGTCGGTTATTATGGATCCGAGCGTCCCCCATCCAACAGTGGGCATTGGTATACACAGATCTTATATAATTAAAAAAATATATCAAATACATTTGTACTAATTGAACTTAGCCTATTTTTCTGATTCAGAGATCACATACTGTAAGAAAAATAAATAATGATTTGATTTCATATTCCTGTCCTTCGTCTCTCCTTTTTAACCGTGGAGCTTCTCTATTTATTATACACTGTGAATTCTCTATGAAATGATCAGGATAACTATGCCATTGACCTAAATTTCCTTATTATGAAAATCACACATTGTCTGAGTAGCAAGCGGTTATCTACTGCAAAAATGTCATCCATGTAAATACACTGCAACAAACATACTATATTTTAGATCTGTCGACAGTTCTGATATAAAGAATCTCAAAGCGCTAGTGTTATAGAATTTTTTTTGTCTAAGTATAATGTTTATTCAACACATTTACTCATTTTTTTCAATATAAAATATAATTTTCCAATTTCATTTTACTTCTTGTGAACTGACTATAACCCCGAGTGAATACTTGCTCAAAACGTTCATACTTTACCTGCATTCTGACAGAACATTCTGTACAAAATAAATAATTCTTATTTATTAAACAAGTTCATTTTCTTAGTGCCTGAACTTTAAAATAACAACCATATATAGAAAGAGAATGCAGGGCTGTTTTTCACAGCGCTCTTTGGCAGAAGCCCCAGTTTCAGGTCACTGTTCTTTGGCAGTGTATCAATCCAGGTTCAACGAGGGAAACAAAACAAGTACGATTATATGCAAAAATGTATTTTAAGGAATGGTTTATGCAGTTATGGGAACTGGTTGAGCAAATCCAAAGTCTGCAGGACTGGCCGTCAGGGAAGGAAGATCATGATTAGGCTGAAACCCTAGGGACATGATCTGAACTTCCGCTGTCTACAGGCAGCGAGGAAGAAAGCTCCAGGCAAGACAAGAGAATTGCTGACTCACTTCTCTTTGGAATCTCTGATCTCAGAGAAGGCCTGAGACCTCTTTTAAAAGCCTTCTGCTGATTAATCAGGATCACCCAGGATAATCTCCCTTTGATTAACTTAATGTCAACTGATTAGAGACTTTAATTACTTCTGCAAAATCCCTTTACCTCAGCATCTAGATTTGTGTTTGACTGAATAACTCTGAGGAGGTGCGTGCTTGGTTACAAATGGCCACTGCCTTCTCTCCTGACCCACTCTCACAAGAGATTATCTCTTGTATCACATCAAAACATCCTGGAATCATCCCAGAAACATTCTCAAAAGGGAGTTTTGGGGATGGTAGTTCAGCCTCACCACATCTACCTATCAAAACATCCTTACAGAAATTATTTGCTTTTGGCCTTGCAAAGTCCGAATAATTAGCATTTGACCACTGTCCAAGTGAAAACTTAAAAATAGCTATTTAGTATAAACAGAACCACCTTTTTACATGGATTTCCTCAGTTTGCTTAGGTATCTTAACTTTCTCATTAAAAGACAGGCCCCAAAGCAAGCACTTAAGACACAAAAATGAAAAGATTAGAATAGTTAGGTTTCAACAAATATGGCATATGTAACAACGTTTAAATTCTTACTAAGGGTATTTTAAAGGGAAATAAAGAATGAAATGCTTAAAGACATATCTGGCTCAATATCCTGCATTCTTTAAGGATTTTGAAAGATAGGTTAAGCACATTTTCCTGAAATACCATCAACTCAGTTTATTTTGGGAGGTCAAATTGAAGGACCCATCAAGTCATGAACTTAACTAGTCTACCTTAGCAAGCCACTCCATGTGAAAATCATAGTTTGGTTGAACTTACCACAGAGTATTTTTGAGCAGCTATGCCAGGCAGCCAGAGACAAAGAAACATTTGTCCTGTCATGACAGACTGATAATCACCATTTATTTATACACACATGTTTATTTCAAAATGTATTTTTTTGAGAGAGAGAGAGAGCATGAGTAGGGTGGAGGAGAGATAGAGAAGGGCAGAGGAAGAGGGAGAGCATCTTAAGCAGGCTCCACACCCAGCACAGAGCCTGACACAGGGCTGGATCTCATGATCCCGAGATCATGACTTGAGCCAAAATCAAGAGTCCAGCGCTTAACCAACTGAGTCACCCAGGGGCCCCTCAAAGCATATTCTTGATCTAATTCTGTGTGAAGCGAAAGAAAGAAAGAAAGAAAGAAAGAAAGAAAGAAAGAAAGGAGAAAAGAAAGAAAAAAGAAAAGAAAAGAAAAGAAAAGAAAGAAAAGAAAAGAAAAGAAAAGAAAAGAAAAGAAAAGAAAAGAAAAGAAAAGAAAAGAAAAGAAAAAGAAAAGAAATGGTGGGAGGACAAAGTGAAGGAAAGAGATAGGGAGGAGAGGAGTGAAGGAAGGTGAGAGGACAAGGAAGGGAAGAGACCGTGGAAAAGAGAAACATTTAAATCATCTGTTCTTTCTTCCTCAGCTAGTGGCCCATTGCCAATCACAGAGGAGCACAGCTTCAGAGATCTGCCCAGAATATGATGGTGTTTTGTGCAAGTACCAATCTCTGGGGAAGGGCCGTAGCCTCAGATGCCTCTGCAGAAGTTGTCAAGTCGCTGTCCTGAATTTTAGAAAAGTATTAGGTAGCTGAGGTTCCATTATCCCTTTGGATGTTTCCATGAGATGGTTTTGAGCCATATATGATGTCACAGGTTAAAGATTTCACTCACTGAGGAAATAGTTTTCTTAACAACATATTCTAATTTTTAGGGGAACTCTGCTTAATCATGAGGATATTATAAAAACACCAAAGTAACCTGAAAAGTCAAGGTGGAAAGCAGTATTTATTCCTGGAACTATTCTGTGCTGCGCTGTATTTCTCTACTTTGGAGGCAAAGATGAGAACCAGCCAGTGGTAGTCTGGAACTGTTTACACCTGTCAGTGAAAGCCAACTGTGCTCATCTAGTAATTAGTGAAATGGAAAACTGCTCACCCCCAACCAAAATTATTATACAAATTTCTCTTTATGTAGTGAATACTCCTGTTAATCTGTTTTGGGACTATCTTTCCTAGATTCATCTCCAAAACTAAAGCTCGCAGAAAGACTATTTATATATTATATTTTTTCAAGCATGAAGGATATGAAGTAACTGGTTTCATAGGAATTCCAGTGCAAAGAAGTATTTGACCAAGTATTTGACTAAGTCTCAAATTTCTTATGAACTTATAAAAATCAAACGAGTGAAGTTCATCCTGTGGTAATACTCACATGTCTTCATTCTCTGGATTGATTTTCTTTTTTTTTTTTTTTGGATTGATTTTCTTAAGAAAAGTGGGCTGAGGAACTTTTACTTCTTCTATGCGAGGCATTTATGCTTCCGTGCATACCTGACTGAATGACATGAATGAGTTCTTCGTGTGTGGGGGCAAGTGTGAATGAATGTGGATAGGTAAATTTGATAAATGTGATAAATGGTAAGAGATAATATCTAGAAAACTTGGAACAAAAAAATGATTTAGATATGGCCCTTGACTTAAATTCTGATGTCATTTACCACTGAGGAATAGGTTTGAAAAACCGAATGAGTATTCAAAGCTGACATTTGAATCAATAGTCATAGCATCTCCCACTCAATGACACCGTATATTAAGGGTAGTCTGTACAAGTTTTGTATATTAGATATAAATTCTTATTTGAGACGGTATGAAAAATCAGGTATGTGCAAAAGTCTCATAATTCCCCATCATAAGCTCAAAGGCCTGAATTCTAAAATAAGGAAGAATGTGGAAAATACATTTCTTTATCAATAGTCCTTGATCTACATACAAATTATCTGGAGGCATTTCTGAAAATTGTAAATCGGGCATTACTCTAGAGACCTCTTTCTTACACCTATGAAACCTGCATACATTAAACAAGTGGCTGAGGGTATAATTCTGATACAGATGATTTCCATTCACGTTGTGAAATATACTGATGACAGAGTTTATCAGAACGTTCTATTAGCTGAAGTCAAAACCCAAACCCCTCGCTAACCACTGAGGTGGGAGTGCTTCTCCTCCCTTCAGGGTCATGACTGTCCTTGAGCCTTTGTCTACCTTTCACAAACGAACATCCCTTAGCATTGGGTCTTTAGAAAAGTAATTACACAATCAATAAAAGTATCCCCCTGCCCAGTCCAGGGTGGAAGTGGAGTGGTAGAAAGTGGTATATCCCTGCCTGGATATAACGTGGTGCTAGACAGGAATCTTGATGTCAGTCCAGCATGGGATTTTTCAATATACCTGAATCCTCCTTTTTCTCATCACTTCTCAGACTCCTAGAAGCACATCACTTCTCTGTAAAAAGTCATCTTCTCACTAAAAACCCATATTCTGGGAATCACTGTCATGAATAAATATCATGGCCAAAGTTCAAATAAGATGTAGAAAGGATTTATTTGGTCTCATGACAAAAAGCAAGAGGTCAGATACCAATAGGCATTTATCTTCTCTAAAATATTCCAATAATAGCCCTTCACTCTCACACCTAACACAAACTAATCAATAATCACAACACTTTAAAATGGTAATAAAGACATTTGATCCTTAAAAATTTATTTCTAATCTCTTAATTGGAAAGATTTTACAGTAAAAAAGAACGAATAAATTATAAATTTAAACATCATCGTAAGATAAAATGGGTGGACAAAGAGAGGAAAAGTTCCCATCTCCCTAATGCAGTTTCTCCTGTAAAGAATATATTAGTTGTGATTTGTTGCGAAACATTACACCTACACCATCTTCTCAACAAATTTGCTGCGTAAGATATTAGAATATAATGATTATTATACTAGTTAAAGAAAATATAGTTTCCCATTATTTGCATTTTTTATTTGCCACCAAATAAAATTGTTCCCTGTGTAGTATGCATATATAAATCATGTCGGTACAGCATTTGATAAATCACACACAGAGAAAAAATCATAAATATTTCCTTACTCTTTTCTATAGAATATGAAGTACAAACTATTGAGAAAGAACAGGTCCAGAATATTCATTCTGGTGATTTGTGTGACAAAACTAACGGTGAAAGATAAAAATCTCCTTGGAGACGGAAAAGAGACAAACTTTGCAGTGTTTTCTGGTATATAGTAGGAGATCAGCACATGCACACAGTGGAGGGTGAAACCCAGACAGCCTCAGTTTTCTCAGGAACGAATATTACCCTCTTGACTGCTGTCAAATATGTCAGGCATCACTTGATGCTGCAGTGAGTTCACTGGAGCACACACTGTGGAGAGCCAACCATGAGTCAGTTTTGTGATTTGAAAATTATGATATAAAATATCAAAATATCTGCCACAGAAAGTAAATATCAAGTTTATTTTTAACATATGATTAAACTGCTTGAGTCATAATTAAAAAAAAATCCACTAGGGGGATGGGCAGCATAAAATGTATTTTATAAATTTGAAGGTTGAATAGTTAATCCTAGTAATTGTGTTTTTTGAGACAGGAGCTCATAGATGGCCACACTTCAGAACTTCAGGGAGAAAACTGAGAGTGTCTTGGATATTATAAAATTACCAATAGGTTTAGACAAAATTTCATGCGTAGGATTTTACCCTAACTAAGGTAGGAGTCAGCAGTCTTTTTCTGTAAAGGGCCAGCAAGTAATATTTTAGGCTTTGTGGGCCATATGGTTTCTGTCGCAACTGTTCAACTCTGCTGTTGTCGCATACAAGCTGCCACACACCAAATATAAACAGATGAGCGTGGCTGGGTTCTGATAAAATGTTATTTACAAAAACAGGAAGCAAGCCATAGTTTGCCAACCTCTGTCCTCAGGAATTAAGCAGAGTTAGCAAGATTTATTATACAGATATTCTGAAAACATGTTATTTATAAAAACCAAGGGTTAGACACAACCAAAATGCCTAATAGAAATTAATAATTATGGCAAATCCACATAATGGTATAATATGTTTGTTTAAACTTTGTAATATTATTTGGTGATTTGAGTAGAAATTAAAATTACACATATAACTGTGTTCCCGGTGTTATCAGATATAAGAATAATCGATATGAGAATTGTTAAAAGAGGGACGTCTGGGTGGCTCAGCGGTTTAGCGCCTCCCTTCAGCCCAGGGCTTGACCCTGGAGACCCGGGATCAAGTCCCACATCGGGCTCCCTGCATAGAGCCTGCTTCTCCCTCTGCCTGTGTCTCTGCCTCTCTCTTTTATTTATAATAAATAAATAAAATCTTTTTTAAAAAAAAGATAATTGTTAAAACATATGTTAAATGTTGATAATAACTTCTGCTTTACCATTTTCCCTTTTATCCAAAATTTCTACAATTAGTCAATATTACCTCTGTGGTCAGAAACATATTCTTAATTAAAGGTAAATCTAGTACAATTTAAATTTAATCAAAATGTAACTAATTAAAATATTCTCTTCGCTGATTACTCTATTTCACTAAAAATGAGGGGGTATAAAAAAAAAACCAAGTGGTGATGTGGATTTAATTGAAATATATGAAAACAAACTTGAGTAAACAGAAAAACCAGATTAATGTATAGAAAGTCCTAATGTGATAAGGTTCTAACCTTTCCAAAAATCAATTTTTAAGTTCAATGTAATATCAGCAAAAGTCGTAACTGTTTTTCTTGCAACTCGACAAAGAAACAAGAAGAGCCAAGATGATTTTACAAAGGAAGAACAAGATCATCTTTTCACCTTGTGAGATATTAAAAATTATATTGAAGTTATTATAATAAAGAAAGGATGATATTGACACATGGCTAGATTAATCACTAACTGAACAACAGACTCAGACCTATAGAAAACGTGTTATAAGGGGTTTGATCATGAGCACCAATGCCTTGGCTACCAGAAGGCAATGATGGTTAACAATTCTCCCACCCTACCTTTTTGTTCTCTGGAATTCCTCCCACACTTTTGAGTTCTAGACAATGGCAAACTTTAAAATATGCCCTTGCATATCCTTAAATAAGACCCTTCTGCATCCTTCCTCATGATTCCCTAAGACTTGCAGCTGACTCTTGTAGAGCCACCTTGACGATACTCCAAGTGCCCTTCCTTTACTTTGAGATGCTCCTCATCAATTAACTTTCTTCCAACTGCTGTATATAGCTTTACAGAATAAAATTATCTCCTTATTTTTTCAGTACATTTTGTCTTTCACAAAAATCAAATGAGAAAATATATACCATTCAACATACAAGCTTAGAAAATTGGTTACCCTTTGTAAAGAAATATATATATTTTATATATGTTTATATATAAATAATATGTATATATCTTCTTCACAACATAGACATAAATAAATTTCTATAGGTCTAAATATATTATGTTAAAAGTAAGCTTTAAAGTCTTTAAGAAAAAATAAAGGAGAGTATCTTTACTGCTTCAGGGTGGGAAAATATTTCCCTAAACAATACACAAAAGTGCACACCAAAAAGGAAAAAAGATAGGGATGCCTGGGTGGCTCAGCTGTTGAGCATCTGCCTTCAGCTCAGGACGTGATCCTAGGATCCAGGATCGGGTCCCACATCGGGCTCCCTGCATGGAGCCTGCTTCTCCCTCTGCCTCTGTCTCTCCTCTTTCTCTGTGTCTCTCATGAACAAATAAATAAAATATTAAAAAAAAAGAAAAGAGTAATACATTTGAGTACATTCAAGCTAAAAACATGTAGTTCAAGAGACAATCTAAAAAAAATGAAAAGCACTGAATACCATGGAATAGGAAATTCACAATGGAGTTTATTACACGGTTTTCTGTAGTTATTTTAGGTCAGAATTATTTCATAATAAAAAAAGAAATTAAGCTTGAGATTTGATCTCAGGCAATCTTCAGCTCTGGAGCGGAATATCCAAACCATTTAGAGCTCTCATCAATTAGTCATCAGCCCTGTCCCAGATCAAACAGTGTCCAGGCTGAAATTCCAATCTGTGTGTTTTAGCAGCCTGATTTTAAATCTTTTTTTAAAATAATCCCAAGGGAGAGACAACAGCCTGAATTCCCACCCCCTTGTACTGGTGATAGGAGGCATTTGCTCAGCCCACTCCCAACTCCCAGAGCCCCTGGTGTTTTTCCTGGGTCTGGTCCAACTCCTGCCAGTGCAGAGCCAGGACAATTACCCTGGTCATCTCGCCACACGGAGAGTCTTAACAGCAGGCCTCCTTCTCTCTCCATGGGTAGGCTGGTGTTCTCTCAGGAGTACAGCGACAGCTCCAATATCCAGGTTCCTTTAAAGTTTGCTGTTAGCGATAATGACATAATATATGTGAAAGGGGTATAAAAAAGATAAGCGCTGCTTTGGGAAAGAATATAGAAAAAAAAGAGGCTGATAGGGAAGGCTTCCCACTGAGAAAATGAATTCAGTGGTGTGGAAAAGAGAATAATAAAACTGCCCTGGATTTGTATATCACTGTTTCTTCCCAAGAACGCTGGGGGATTTCTCATTCTATTACTTCATTTTATCCTTGTAAACAGGTGTCCAGTGGAGACTGGAGCTTAAGATTTTTGAAGTTAGAAAACTGTCAAGTGGGAGGTTATAAGCAGTTTCTGCCTTATTGGCTGGAAATTGATATTTGTTTGGGGGCAGACCTTTCTTTATTCTAAGAGGGACGACGTGGAGACTCTACTCTGTAACTGGCACAGATGTCAGGC
This sequence comes from Canis lupus dingo, assembly GCF_003254725.2. Taxonomy (NCBI): domain Eukaryota; kingdom Metazoa; phylum Chordata; class Mammalia; order Carnivora; family Canidae; genus Canis; species Canis lupus. The sequence continues at coordinate 66,886,251 of NC_064248.1, read as the reverse complement.
AAATAGGTGAGTACATCAATTATTCCTGGGGAATCGTGATGCAGTGATGTAACCCAAATTAAGATGCTTATGTGATAAATGTGAAGTGGGCTGTTTACCAGTCTGACTTGTGTGTATCTGTCTCTAAGGCAGCAGCTGTTTCTGGATACGGATACTGAGTGTGGGGTTGAAATGTGTTCCCCCCCACCACCAAAAATAAATAAATAAATGATTGCATAAATAGACAAATAGATAGATATGAGGAAGTCTAAGCCCCTGTAGCTATGAACATGACCTTATTTGAGAACAAGGTCTTTGTAGACATAGTCAAGTTAAGATGAGGTCATACTCGATTGGGGTGGCCCAATCACTGCTGTATGACTGTGTCCTCACAAAAACAGGGACATCTGGACACAAAGACACAGAGGAAAGAACAGAACATTGCCACTGAAGGCAGAGATTGGAGTGATGGGTCTACAAATCAAGGAACTCCAGGGATGAGTGGCAAGTACCAGGAGCTGCAAGAGAGATGTGAAACACTTCCCAAAGGGACCAACCTTGCGGAGACCTCACCCTCAGACTTCAGAACCTTGACCTCCAGAATTTTGAGAGAATAAATTCCTGCTGTTTTAAGCCACCTAGTATGTAGTACTTTGCTACAGCAGCCTCAGGAAACTAATAAAAGTCAAATTTAGTGCAGTTTAGTTTAGTTCACTTTTCCCTGAGTCTGGATTTAGAGCATTTTGTGCTTGAAACTTATATATTCTTTGTGATGCGTATGTGTGTGAGAGAGAAAGAGAGACAAAGACCAAGGGGAAAGAGGGAGGTTTGGGTTTAAGCAATTGCTTTTTTTTTTTTTTTTTTTTTTTTCTTCCCTTTTTCATTAGCAGCCTGGACCCGGCTTAGCCAGAATAGATAATCAGATTTGATTTTCCCTTCATTCCCCCTGGTTGGAAAGAAATCAAAGGACCTGAAATGAGGTGTTTCACAGAGGTGTTATTTAATACAACATATCTGACTTGGGGATTGCACTGTCAGTTAATGAAGTTGTTGCATGCCGTTTGTGTGACCCAGAACACACCATGTTCACGTGACTGGGCGTTACACTCCCAAGTAATGGGCATCCTCACTGCCCATCATTCTGAAAATAAGTGGCAGGAAATTAACCTTAACTTGGACTCTCGGAAAGTCAATGGCTTAAGTCTAACTCTTACCTCTGGGGATGGAATAAAGTCGGGCTCAGTCTTCCATTCGTGGAGATAATCTAAATTTCCTGTGATGTGAGATAAACCAGGACCCAGAATGGAAAGGTTTGTGTATAGGAAGGCAATGGTTTGAGAATTTTTTTTGTGGGACCAAAGAATAACCCCTGCTAGTAGTGGTTCTAAGCTACTTTTGTGTCACACTTACCTTATCATTGAGCCTTTATGGATTCCTGATAAATATTATTTCTTGGTATGAATCGTGTTATGAAAAACATCATAAAACATGTGAGTCATCCATGACTATGGCCAGGGAAGAAAACTATATCAGTAGCAGGTAACCTGGTATATATGCAGGAGTATGATGGCAAAATGAGAAGATGGAAACATGGGGCATCTATGAAGTTTTCCAGGGAAACCCTCAAAAAAATAGAGAAGATTAATAAGTCCAAATTTTTGACATACAGGACAATAGGAACTCTAATAATTTGGAGATTCAAACCGTATCATTTTTTGTCATCTTTACCTGGTGAAGCTTGCAATTCATACATTCTCACACTATCCAGTTGTGTCTGGCACATGGTAGGTGATCAACAGATAAGCCTCAAAGAAGCATTCTCCCTGTTTTAAGGGTACAACAAATGAGGAATGGGAAAATTGGTTAAAGTGATAGTTGGTAAGAGTTGAAACTTTAGTACGTGAGACTATGGGAGTCTCCAAAGGTGGCCCCCAAACTCCTTCCCTTTGCATACACAGATATCCTTCCTCACTTCAGGAAATAGAACATATTTCTCCTCCTCTCAGATCTGAACTGGCATATGGCCTTGACCAATAGAATGTGGTTCAAGTGACAGCCGAAGAATTAATTGATATCAGAACTGAAAGCTTCTGCCTCCTTCCTTCTCAGAAGCTCACTCTTCAATCTGCCTCTCTTGAGACCCAGCCCCACACTCTGAGAAGCCTACATCACATATAGACACACACAGAAAAAAACTGAGGTGCCCTTATCAGCAACTCCAGAACAGATCCCAGCCAGGAGCAGCACTGACTGCCAAGCCATGTGAGTGAACTCATTCGGACATTCCAGACCAAGGCCCTAGATGACTGCAGCTTCATGAAACATAAACTGGAGCAGAAGAACCACTCATTTGGGTTCAGTATCCCACAGACTCACAGAGGATAACGATTTTTTAAGCCACTCAGTGGGGAGAAGGGAGGAGATGTGATCTATTACGCAACAAAGAATGAATAAAACAAATCCTAATAGTCTTGGTTAATTCCAAGACTATTCCAGCTTAATTGCTGCAAAAGTCATCCAATGCAAGAAAAAGACAGTCTTTCTTTCAAATTAAACATAAACTGATGCACTTTTGTCACTTTTTTTTGCCATTTCACAGATACAAAGAGAATCATCAAATAATACTCTGAACTTGATGGGATGCTGATGATCAGATGATGAAAATCCTTCTGAATATCAGCAAGACTAAGACACTTCAGACAAAAGCTCTCTTGTCGACATTCTTTATATACGTATGGGAATTGAGAGGCATAATGATGCCAAGGAAAGTCATTTGTACATTTCTACTTCTAATATTTTTATAAGATGCTACTTTTTCACTGTTTAAACTGGAAGTGACTTGGAAACCTATGCCATTGAATGCAATATAGAATCCAGTAATCGAGAGTCCTGGCCTCATTATTTACATGACATTAATATGAACCCAGGAAATGTGAGCTGGACACAATTTATTACTTTTACTTTATTTGTCCCTGCCTCAAAAACCCCAGCCCTCTGTCTTTGATTAGGGCTGGGAATTGTTGGGAGTTTGTTGTCTATAAAATGCTTGGGAAAACAAAGGTTAGATACATTACGGGTGCGGGGGGAAGCATTATGTGAACAGTAAGTACACACGCAACTTGAGTGTCATTCATCATTGCCAAGTCATTCTCAAAGTGGCAAATTTTCTTCTGCTTATATGAAAAATATAGACTGGCAATCAACTTAATTGTAACAACTGGATGATTTTTCAGAGGCTTCAGCTATGATTACTTCTCCTTCAAAAATTTACATTGAATGAAAATGACACCATAATGCCTGAAAGTATAATAAGTAATAGACTCAAGAAAAATTATGACTCTCTAGAGACTATTAAAAATCTATAAACATTTTTGTACAGCAAATGAACCATTTTAAAAATCAGCTTTTATAAAACATTTTCATGAGATCTTCTAAGTCTTCATATGATTTAAATTAAACTGCCTTGGTAAAAATCAGAGATTATATCTGACACTTTTTTTTTTTTTGGTCTAATGTAAAAGTAGAAGATCCTCTGATTTATAATGTGTTGTTTAGCAAGGTTGATTAAATCTAGTGATAATCCTTGATTAAACCATTTAACTCTTTAGTCTTTACTCACAAAGAGAAAGCCAAAACAGCTAAGTGAAACATGAAATGATCAATGGTCAAATACAGTAACATGAAACAAATGCAATAAAAAAGTCATATTTAACATTCTTTACTTATTCTGAGCTAATTTTTTTGAAGTACAGTTCATCTTTCAATCTTGAGAGACTAAAATCTATTACGCAGTCCTTCACATGACTGAAAAAAGAGTAAGACATGCTTGCACATTGTTCCTTGCCTTCATTTGAAACAATTTTTTCATATTTCTTGTATTGATGAGACAAACCATATTAATGGGCGAAATTAAAGTAGCTGGAATATTTGTTTTTATGGTTAAATATAACATTTCCAACCTTTAAAATAGTTTTTGCTTCAACACTAAAAATTCATGACCTATGAATGCTATTTATCATGCCATTTAAAACTGAGTAACAGAAAATCTGCATGCAAGAAACTCTAAATTATGCAATTATGTTCCTTAATTTAATGATGTCTACATGAATGTCTATTTCATTATTCTTCTTCTAATGGCACTTATATATTTTTATTTGATTTGTTATTATGTATGATATATTTTAGAAATACTAATTATATATTTTCTTTGAACAAAGTAAAATCATTTAGTTCTCTTCTATGTGTATGGCAATTTTGTAAGATTAATATACTTTGGCTCAGCATTAAGCGATACACTATTTTGCACACATGTTACACTAGATATGTTTTCATTAAAAAATCATGTTATGATTTGGGTTTTTTTTTTAAAGCAGAAATTTCAGAACATCTGTAATCAATGACTGCTTGTTACTGTGCCACCAGCCTGCACTGATTGCTGGGGTGTACATAAAACCATGATAACCGTTGAGGTACTACATTGGTTACTAACTGCTTCATAACAAACCTCCACACAACCTAATAGCCTAAAATAACATTCTTGCTCTCAGTTATTTGGATCCAGCATTTAGGCAGGACTCACTGGGCTCAGCTCATCTCTGCTCCATACTTGCGCTGCCAGGGCTGACCCCAGCTAAGGCTGGAGATCATTCCAGATGACTTGACTCATGCGCCTGCCACCAGCTCTGAAAATCTAACTTTAAATTGTGCAGTTATTAATTTAATATCTACATGAATGTATGGGGCTGACCGCACAGCTGGGGGTGTTCCTTTCCTTGTTGTTGGCTGGGCTTTTATGCCTGGAGCTTCCGTTCTCTTTCACCCCATCTCCCTTTTCATTTGGTTTCTTATTCCACAAGACCTACCTCTCTTTCCACCCTGCTTGTCTCCACAACATGATGCCCTGGACTTTCATACATGGTGATTGTAATTCTTCTGAGTAAAAGCAGAAGGAAAAAGCCTCTTAAATTTTGGTCTCAGAAGTCCCAGAACATCACTCCTCACATTGTATTGGTAGAAGAAAGTCACAAGGCCAGCATAAATCAAAAATATGGGAAAATACAATCTACCTCTTGATAGCAGGAGCAGCAAAGCCATAGCAAAGGGCCACAGTTATAGAGAGATACAATGTATTAAGGAAACATTTCTAACAATCTACCAACAGGTACACAGAACTTTTCCTATTTCATTTTTAACTGGAACAAAATATGTTTCTCTTTGGGAAAATGCTGTATGAATTAGCTAAATGGGTGCTATTTTGCTGTTTTTCTGATCTGCTTTTAGACTATAAATTTGGTAGAAAAGTTTTCCTTACATTACCATGTTTAAGCTCCTACTTAAAGCCTGTGGAGCAAAAGTAAATGTTCATTTTTTTAAATTAAAATGGAGCTGTTAAAATATTATTGGAATATATTTTTTAAATAAACAGTTGAAAACTTTGAAATATGCAGAAACACTTTCTGATTTTATTTTTCTCTGCCCTCTTTCTAGTGAGCAGCAAATATAGATTTAGGCATTTTTTTTCCTATTAACCTTACTATAACCTCCACACACTTCCTTACTATAACCTCCAAACATTTCCTTCTGCACTTCAAGGTATCTCTTTTCTTAGTCCTCTTCCTTTTTAGTATGACTATGATAATTATTTTAAGATGGCATTAAAACTCAAAATGCAAAAAGGGTACCAAAATTATTTATTTGTTATTAATTTTATTTAAAAAATTGATCATACGCTACGTATCAGATGCTGGCATTAATTTAACAAATTTATTCCTTCCTCTCAAAGAGCTTCCACCAGGAAAAGCAAACAATTGAACACTTAATTGTGATGCAACTTGATAACCACAAACATTATTGTTAAAACAAGTGTAGTGTACAAAAAAGTGAAGGGACACTGGTACAAAAGATTGGGCAAATACCAGTGATATTACTTAATACAGACTGGACTTCACAGTGAAAGAGTCAAAAATATACCCCTAAACTGCCTGTGTTCTTGTTAATCCAAGAACAGCATGTGTAAGTCATCACTGCTGAAACTCCAAGGGCTATGCTCCTGGTAAAACATGATGGCTACAGCTTGATTCAGGATTGATGCAATAAAAAAAGAAAATTGATATGTAATAGGTTTTATAAAACTTGTCTATTATATATTTTATACACATACACACACACACACATATATGTATATATTCTTAAATATTATGTATATTGTAACTAACCCTTTAGGTTAGTAATATAAACTGACTCTTCTCTTTTCACCCCCAGATTTGGGGTTTGTTTTGCCATCCAGGGATAGTTGGAGTCGGTGTTTACATAAAACCAGGCCATTGAGGGAGAAATGGGTTTAAGGTCCTCACTGGCCATTTTATCCCTATGCCTTATTTTCTTCCCTGGTTCAGCTGTGGACATCCTCCTCTATGCCTTCTTTGAGCTTCCATAGATACTATATGCTGGACTTGAGTGGAGATGGGAGTAAGGAGTGATGGTCTCCAGTGTTCCTGAATTTATCTTCACTGAAATGGGTTGATATATTCTCTATGTATCCAAGGGCACAATCCAATCAGACAACAGCAGGGTAGCTCTTGTGCAACTGAAAGGCCCCTTAGGCAGTGCTCTCTTTTAGCTAATTCTATAATGTTCTCAGAAAAGTTGAGGAAATTTTGCATGATCACTTAGCTTTTGACTGTATAGACCTACCATGACTGCCCCTTCTGTTGTACTCTTTGACCATCAAGATGGTGTGGAGCAAATTTCAAAGGTTGGTTGCACCCTAGCACAAGATGAAGATGCAGAAAGTTCCTGTGCTCTTGGATCACCAAATCCCTCTGAGGATTAGAACACCCTATGGAGATTTGACTCCAGAAGGAGTATTTGAATGTGCCTTCAAAGACATGAGAGTGGTAAATGTTATTGCTCTTCTTTTGGCTCTTCCTCCTTCCGTCTCTACATTGAATAACTTTTATAGTTATAAATAATCATCACTCATCTGTACCTATTGCTTAGGTCAGGACCTGCAAGGAAGGCACTTGATGCTCCAGAGAATAGATGTTTTATATTCAGAGAGTTTTTCCTGGTATTATCACTGCCATCTATGCTTTGAAACCATAAAGCTAGACATTGACTACTTAGTTCCTGAAATTTCTGCAGCAATAGCCCACCCTTAAAGGTAATAAAGATAGAATTTCTTTGCTTCTTAACAGAGAAAGGAGAAGGATCCTGTTAGGACTGGGCAGAACTGAGGCGAGGGTAGTAAAAGAATGGTAGAAATTACTTGGAAAACCTTTTACTATATCAGTCTGACCCATATAGATTTGAGGGAAGAATGAGTCTGTTCAACAGTATTTGTCTGTGTTGGATGAAAGAATAAGAAATAAAGCATGACCCCAGGTACCTTGGTGGTGTCATTCATCAAAATGGACAGCAGGAATAAAAGCAGGTTTGGGGAAAGATTATGACCTAGGTCAGATCTCAAAGTGTAATGTTTAAGAATAATAACTCAGTCTGGGTTTGGGATTGTTGTCATTTAGTATATTACTGACCACAAGTAGTGCAAAGGTCACGTATGAGAAAAAAATGTAAATCAATCCATATGGTTTCATGGGCTCCAATGATCCATGTTATCTGTGGTATAGTTTTTGCTACTTCTGAGGCAAAAATCTGACTACAAAGCAAAGAATCCCCGGAAATCTTCTCAAACACTAGAAACAGTAGCAAGTTCCCAAGTCTCTGTAAAAATTGTTTTCATTCTCTAAGTAACTGCAAACTGCGGCAGAGACTACTAGTAACCTTTCAATATCTACTCTTCCTTTCTTCCATAGCAATGTGTAGGAAATTGCCTATTTCTAGCTGACTACCCTCAAAAACAATACCTTTCCTAACAAGGCCACATCCTAGGTCATGTGATGAAGTCCTAGCCAATGAGATGTAAAAGAAGGTATTTTGTGTTTCCCCCGCTTACCTCCCTTAAGATATTGCTGCAATGTATACTTTATCCTTTCTTTAATATCTCTTCCTCCTTCCTATCGGTATGACAGTTTTGGGAATTAGGAATTGACTTTGGGAACAAAGGATGACTATGACAGTATGAGACAGAGGGACCCTGATATGTATTCTAAAGACATTGTGAAACAAAGGTGCCCTATCAGTCCCCAGACAATCTAGTCTGGACTTTAATGTGAGAGAGAAATAATTTTTTTCTTGATTAAGCTGCTGATTTTTGGATCTGTTTCTCACAGAAGCTAATTCTAGGTGATATATAAATTAACTATTTCTTTTCCCAAGATAAGTTGAGCTTCACGTGGAAAAACTAACCTGAAAAACAGGTAAAAGTGAGTTAAGCATTAGCAAAAATTCTGACAACTGCACCTCCATTTCTTTCTGGAGACAGATTCTTAGTTCCGACATTCAGTAAATTTCTTTGGCAAATTATTTTGTTTATCTTTTTAGCATCACACTTTCAGGCCATAATACCTTTCTCTTTGTTGCTGGTATAATATTGATAAGATCTTGGATGTCCAGATCCTTCTATGTTTTACTGCCTTTACTCACACGATCTCAAACCAAATCATATTTAGTATATTTGGCTATTTCACTGCTTAATCTTTTAACATTTCCCTCAAGCTATGAAAATTTTGCCATCAAAATTTCCATTTCCAATTTCCATTTTCCATTCATGAAATTATGTGAAACAATAACTGCAATAGAAATTTAGTTGTGTCCTTAAATCTTTTAGGCGATACAGTGTGGAGAGCTCTGAGGTCTTACTCCTTTAGTTTCACCACTTACTAGCTGTTGACCTTAGGCAAATTACTTATCAACTCTAAACATTCCTTTATTTTTTTTTTTCTTAAATCTGACATGGAGTATTAATGAAAATAAAACTAAATAATCCATGTCAAGCAATTAACTGAGGCACTGTTAGACTAAGTATACTCTATATACTAATTGAAAATACTAATGGATTTTATTCTCATTTGTAGTCTTAAAAAATATATAACATCTTCCTGTTATTTTCCTTTTTAAGATAACATTGCATACATTAATTTATTATTCAACAATTATTTCTGATTTGTTTCAATGCCAGTTGTTGAAAATATTGTGTAACAGACAAACCTGGCCCCTACCATCACATGACTTCATATTTGCTTGTTTGCATATAAAATTTAGTTGCCAGACAATTGATGTGCCCTACTGACTTGATACTCTTTCAGGAATTTTGTGCTTTTCTTATGTTTTTTTTTAAATTTTTACACTGTCTCTTGGCAATTGTCTAGGTAAATGATGCATCACAGTTTAATTAGTTTTAATTTATTTTTCTAGGTATGGGTATGTAACTACTTAGTACCTTAAAGATATTTGTTTAATTAAAGATCATTAATTATTTGGGTAATAACTGGTAAATAAGAGAGGGAAAAGAAAGTTGGAATAATAGTCTGAAAAGCATATTTTTTATATTTGTTTCTCAGAGTCAGATTCCAGTGAAATCTTAGATTGACTACTTTTATTTATGCTTTTTTTTCACATTAAAAATAGATTTTGAAAGTTTATATTCTTTCTTAAAAATACTGGTTGGATCTTATAGATATGAAAGAAAGGTATTCAGAAATATTAGCAGCTTCTCTCTGTGATTCAGCATAAGAAGGGATTATGGACTATGGACCACTGGGTAAGGGGCTCAATGGTATACACTCGGTACTTGTGGTGTTCAGATCAGACCTCTCTGACATGACAATTTTTCTGTTTTCTCTTTCCCTTACACAGGTTCTCATACCCTACCTTACAACCCTCCCCCCACCACCATCAAAGAATTTATCATTTCTCATCATCAAATTGTTGCTCCTGACCTAAATAAATAAACCTTAATTCCCTCCAGTGATTTAAAAAAAAAAAAGGAAAAACAAACATTCTCTCTGCTACAAGTTCATTTGTGTCATATATGTTTGCTTTCTCACCCAATGGAAGGAGTAAATAAAATATGAAAAACCTCTGTCAGAAACTTGAAAAAGGTATTAGTGGAGAGCTACTAAAGAATCCCAAAGGACATCACCAGATTTGTACCCCAAAAATCTTTCCTTGTTGAGATGAAAAAGCCCATTTATTAAAAATGTGCAGCATATCACATTATGCAGTATAAATCAACATAATGTGATATGATCTGACATCAAGTTAAAAAACTGCCTTTTCTGCTTCTGCTCAGACCATATGTTCAAATTATTAAAAATACCCACAAATGCTTATTTTTTTTAAACAAACTCAAGCTTCTCTCAAATAAACCAGCTTGACTTATGTATTACTTGGGCAGAAAACTGTTTTCTCCTCCTGAGCACTTTATTTTATAGATAATGTTTTGATTTTTTGCCAGGAGAGCTTTTATAAAAGAAACACGTAAGTACACACACACATATACTCAAAAAGTAAACTACTGTCAAAAAGAAAGGTGCTACTGTATAGTGAAGAAATAGAACTTATTTGGGAAATAGTAAAGTTTACTTGTGATATCAGGTGCATCTTATAGTAAAAACTTCCTAGTATTTTACCTTATTTTTGACTTCTAATATTCTATATTAACATGAGCCATTGAGTATCTAAATATGACTGCTGTTCTTTGTCATGAATTTTGACCTGAATTCTGTTTACTGAGCAATCTCTAAAAACCTGCTCACCCATGGGTAAATAGAAGCTAACCTTTCTAAAAAAAAAAAAAATATTATTCCATGCAATTTATGGGAAAACAGCCAACTTGGCAAGTTTAAAAACACACACACATACAAACACTGGAACATCTTGACTGGGTTGATGACATGACAGCATTGTAGTATCCTACCAGCTGGGTGCTGGCTGGGGTTCAGAAATGGACTCAAGACAGTGGAGCAGAATTCAAGAGGAGGCGGCCCTCCACCGGTGTGACTGCTTTGTTAAAACCACCGAGAAGACCATTTGCCATGCCAGCTTTCCCTCATTCTGCCCTTAGCTGATTTCTTGTGGGCAACAGAAAAATGTGACATAAGGGGATTCAATAGCATGTGAAATGATATTGCACAATCTGCTCAAGCTTCCATTGCAGTCTCCAGGCTTGTTTCTCATCTAGCTCTGGATCCCCCCTGAGCTGATGCAAGCACAGAGTTCCGTGGACTTCCAAGGGGGCTCCCTGCCTCTAGTAGGCTAAAGAATGGAAGGTAGAAGGGGAAAAGAGGGGCGGGACAGGTGAGCCACTATGAGAGTAATTCGGTTTACTACTATTTGCTTAAAGTGAAGATCAATGAAATGTCAGGTAAAACTCAAAGACAAAAAAAAAAAAAAAAAAAAAAGGACCTCATTTATAAAGTTGGAAAGCTCACTTTTGCCTTTTTAATGTCTCTGCACTTCTGGGTTTTTTCATCTCTTTTTAAGCTGACCTAGAGAATGCTGAAAAAGCAGGGAACAGCCATGCATGTAGTATTTTCAGTCCAACCAGCAACACGATGCTTTCAAAATCTTGCAAGATAGCCCTTTCCCCCCAGACTTGCAGTTCAATTTTGCAAACACCAGAATTTCCATAGTTTTGATAAAGTTCAAGTAAGCATCCTCAAAATTTCGGTATTTATCTGGACCACTGTGAACGTTGCATTTTTTCTTTAATTCACCCAGCACTAATTACCTTAATATTTTGAGATAATAAATACTGATCTGTAATCTTTCCTGGGCAAAAAAAAAAAAAATCTGAAGTTCCCATAAGAAATAGCTTTTTATTAATATCCTTGAGGATCTTGAAACATTGGGTATTGTTATGTCAGCACATCTGTGGATCCTGTTTGGGCAGAGAAATTAACTACCTGGCATTACTGATACAGCAGGGGAATTTCTGAGGTCCTTTGATGAGAGGAAAGTATAACTGTAATGAAAATTTAAGTTGTTTCTTTTTTCTTATCCTTCTCAATTTATATTGCAGTATCTCTGGCCATTAGGAAAGTGAAGGAAATAGTGTAAATTTCTTAATAGCTAAATGAGGCCTGAAATAGACCTACAAATTTAAAAGCCTGTAACCCTAAGCATAAAGAGAAATTAACTACTTTCCAGCATTTCTTTAGAAATGACAACTCTCTATCTAGCAATAATAATAAAGATCAGAAAAGTTTATGCTTTAAATTAACAGCTAGCATTGTTTTAAAAATTTACTTTCACGAACCCTTCATGGTTGGTCAGCCATGAGAAATAAAATGCTGAAAATCTCACAAGCTCTTATAGGAATTTGTTTTTGGCATACAGCACCCCATTATATTTGTAAAAAATATGTTAATTAGGACTGATGAATTAAAATATGTAAAGTAAAATAAATTCTAATTGCCTTAGCTTGAAATAAAGGACTGCCCTTTATTGGAATGTTGATAACTCCTCAAGAGAGCAGCCCCAGGTATCTGTATGAACTATCAACTCAGTCAATTTGTACTCCATTCTCTTCTCACAACTTATGTCTTTTTTTTTTTTTTTGAAGTGATTTTCCTGATGGAAATTCCATGTCTTAATTGACTTCTTTCTTTATGCTTTATGAACTTTTTTTTTTCTTATTTGTACTCTGTTATATTTCTCCTTTGCCATTTCAGCTCCTGGCTAGATTTCACTAATCTCGTTTTAATTTCTTATAATTTTAGAATTCAAAGTAGATATTTAGGATGATAATGTGGTAATAATAATAATAAGAGGAAGCTCGGATTTATTGATTACTTATTATCTGTGGCATTCTGCACTTGATATACCACACATGTGATCTCATTTAATTCTCATAATAACCTCATAAAGCACTCACTGTTATCTCCATTTAAGAACTAAGAGTAAATTAAGGCTCACAGAATTTGAATAAATTCAGCAACATCAGAGTTACTGAATAATAAAACTAGAAATGAAAACTTGATGTCTCCGACTATGAAACACTCATCAAAACTAAGATACTCTTGTCCTGATTCATCCTATCTTAAGAAATGTCAGTATGCGAAAACAAATGTCATTATGAAATATCTGTGCAGATTATAAACAATTTGAAAATATACCATGTTTGGCCCAACCATGAAGCATGATTTTAATTCTGGTATTAATCTTCTTTTTAAAAAAATATTTTTATTTATTTATTATTTTTAGAAAGAGACAGAGAGAGAGAGAGAGAGAGAGAGATATTGAGAGCATGAGCAGGGAGACGGGTAGAGAGAGAGAGAGAGAGAGAGAATCCCAAGCAGATTCCAACTGTGCATGGAGCCTGATGCAGGGCTCCATCCCATGACCCCAAGATCATTACCTGAGCTGAAATCAAGAATGGGACATTCAACTGACTAAGCCACCCAGGCACCCTTCTTGTATTAATTTCCTTATCATCTAACCATCTCTGCATGGACAGGCTTCATGTTTGTATCTGGTGATGATACTGCCACATTTGTGTGAGAAGTATGAATCTGACAGTAACAGCAGTCCATAAAACTCAGATATATATGTACATACATATATATATATATATATAAAGAGAGTTTTATTTATTTTTACATAATTCAATTTAATTTCTAGCATGAGCTCATTCCCATTATTGTATGATAACAAAAAATAATCTATTTGATTCTGATTTCTTATGGCTCAATCCATTGATTTCTCAGTCATTACTGGCATACATCAAAGTAGCATTTAGTATTGTAATTCTACCTCTAATGTGCCTCTTTTTGCCTAAAGAAATTCTGAGATGATGCTATTTCAGAATTTGGATTGAATATATAGGAGTATCTTCTTTGTCGTCCTGTCTCATTTCTCTTTTGACCTTTTCTTCCATTTTAATATTCTCTTATCAGGCCATTTGTAGAATAATGAAGTGGTATCCGGGATTTTTGTGGGCTTATTTGTGGCTTTCACTTGGCTAACTCTGTCATAGTTAATGGATTCACTGATATTTCAGCTATGTCCTTACTCCTTGGGGGAAATGTATATGATATATCCCAGGATACATTGCCTCCTAATTTTTAGGAGGTTTTCATGAAGTCTTGCTGGCATGCTTTCTCTACCAAATGTCAATAGTACCCTACTTGAGAACCTAAGGAACTTTGGAATGACCTCACAAAACACTCAAAATACCAACTTGGGTCCTTTTAGGTTCAAAGTAATGTATGCTCAAAAAGGAGAATTAGAGGCCAATATCTCTGATGAACATAGATGCAAAAATCCTCAATAAAATACTAGTAAACCAAATCCAATAATACATTAAAAAAAAAATTCACCACAATCAAGTTAGATTTATTCCCAGGATGCAAGGGTGGTTCAATACTTGCAAATCAATCAATGTATATATTATATCAAATAAAAGAAAGGATAAAAACCATATGGTCATTTCAATAGATGCAAAAAAGGCATTTGACAAAGTAAATATCCATTCATGATAAAAACCCTCAACAAAGTACGTCTAGAGGGAACATACCTCAACATAATAAAGATTATATATGAAAAACCCACAGCTAACATCATATTTCAATGAGGGGAAAAAATGAGAGCATTACTCATAAGGTCAAAAGCAAGACAAGGATGTCCAATTTGACCACATTTATTAAACATAATACTGGAAGTCCTAATCACAGCACTCAGACAACAAAAAGAAACAGAAGGTATCCAAATTGGTAAGGAAGAATTAAAGCTTCCATTATTAGCAGATGATAGAATATATATATATATATATATATATATATATATATATATATATTCCTAAAGAAAACAATCAAGAATCTCCTAGAACTGATAAATGAATTCAATAAAGCTGCAGCATGAATTGGAAGAATAATTATCTTGAAAATACCTATATTACCCAAAGCAATCTACACATTTAGTGCAATACCTATCAAAACACCAACAGCAATTTTTTCACAGAACTATAACAAATAATTCTAAAATCTGTATGAAACCACAAAAGACCTTGAATAGCCAAACAATCTTAAAAAAGAAGAATAAAACTGGTGGTATCATAATTCTAGACTTCAAGTAATAGTACAAAGCTGTAGTCATCAAAACAGTATGGTCAGGACAAAAACAGACACATAGATCAATAGGACAAACTAGAAAACCCAGAAATTAACCCAGAATTATATGGTCATTTAATCTTCAAAAAAGCAGGCAAGAACATGCAATGGGAAAAAGACAATCTCTTCAACAAATGGTGTGGGAACACTGGACAGCTACATGCAAAAAGATTGAAACTGGACCGCTTTCTTACAGTATTCACAAAAAATAAACTCAAAATGGATAAAAACCTAAATGTGAGACCTGAAATTATAAAAATCCTAGAAAAGAACATACACAGTAATTTTTCTAACATCAGCTGCAGCAACATTTTTCTAGATATGTCTCCCGAGGCAAGGGAAACAAAAGCAAAAATAAACTACTGGTACTATATCAAAATAAAAAAAGAACTGCACAGTGAAGGGAATAATCGACAAAACTAAAAGGCAATCTATTGAATGGGAGAAGATATTTGCAAATGACATATTTGATAAAGGGTTAGCATCCAAAATATATAAAGAACTGATATAACTCAACACCCGAAAAACAAATAATCCAATTTAAACAGAGGAAGGGTGCATGAACAGACATTTCTCCAAAGACATACAGATGATCAATAGTCACATGAAAAGGTGCTCAATATCACTCATCAGCAGGAAAATGCAAATCAAAACTACAATGAAATATCACCTCGTACCTGTCAGACTAGCTAAAATCAAAATCATAAGAAACAAGTGTTGGTGAGGATGTGGAGAAAAACAAACTCTCTTGCACTGTTGGTAGGGATGCAAACTGGTATAGATATTGTGGAAAACAGTAAAAATTAAACAGAAAAAAAAGTTTAAAATAGAACTACTCTGTGATCCAGTAATTGCATTACTGAGTATTTATCCAAAAAATACAAAACACAAATTCATAGGGAACATAAGTATTTACCCCAAAGATACTGATAGAGTGAAACACTGGGACACCTGCACCACAGGTGTAGCTGGACTATTACTCAGCCATCAAAAGAGACGGATACCCACCACTTGCTTCGATGTGGATGGAATTGGAGGGTATCATGCTGAGTGAAATAAGTCACTCAGAGAAGGACAATTATCATATGGTTTCACTCATGTGGAACATTAGAAATAGTGAAAAGGACTTTAAGGAAAAGGAGAGAACTTGAGTGGGGAAAAATTAGAGAGAAAGACAAACCATGAGAGACTCCTAACTCTGGGAAATAAACAAATGGTTGCAGAGGGGAGGTGAGTGGTGAGCATGGAGTAACTGGGTGACAGGCACTGAGCGGGGCGCTTGATGGAATGAGCACTGGGTGTTATACTATATATTGGCAAATTGAATTTAAAAAAAAATCTCAGAAAAAAAAATCTCAGAATAAATAAAAGCAATCTTAGAAAAAAACTATGTTTATTATAGCACTATTTGCAATAGCCAAAATATGGAAGCAGCCCAAGTCCATTGATAGATGAATGGGTGAAGAAGATGTGATATATTAGAATATTATTCAGTCATGAAAAAGAATACAATCTTACCATTTGCAAAAACCATGGATGGAGCTAGAAAGTATAACGCTAAATGAAATAAGGCAGGAAAAGACAAATGCCATATGATTTTATTCACATGTGGAATTTAAGGAACAAAACAAAGGAAAAGAAGGAGAGAGAAACAAACCCATGATTGAAGTTTTAACTATAGAGAACAAATTGATGGTTTCCAGATGTGAGGTGTATGGGGGAACGGGTAAAATAAATGAAGGGGATTAAGAGCACATTTATCATGATGAGCAATGAATAATGTGTAGAATTGTGAATCACTATAACATACACCTAAACTAATATATCAGTGTATGTTACCAATACCAGAATTAAAATTTAAAACTTAATTTTTAAAAAAGTGAAATATGTTCTTCTCCTTGTATGTAACCTGGACTCGATGGCTATCTTCCAAAAATAAAGGGAGGAAAAAACTATCTTTATAGTGAAGAAACATCTTAAGTACCCTTCCCCCAACCCAAGTGATTGATGGAGATGAACAACCAAGGATAAGTCATATTGATATTGTGCATCATGATGTGATGAGAAGGGTAACTCTTGGCCATGATATTCTTAAAACCCATGAGAAAAAAAAAAAAAAAAAAAAACATGAGAAAACATCAGGCAAACCCAAACAGAGCAGCATTCTACAAAATACCAGATCATTAGTCTTTAAAACTGTCAAGGTCATAAAAAAATGGCAAACCTGATAAACTGTCATAGATCAGAGGAGACTAATGCAGCCTGACAACTCAAAGCAATGTGGTATCATGGACTGGATCTTGAAACAGGAAAAGGTCATTTTTTAGTGAAAAAATGCATAAAATCCATGTAAAGTCTGTAGTCAATAGTATCATACCAATGTTACCTTTTTAGTTTTGACAGACGTAGAATGACTTTTTTTTTCTTTTAAAGATTTTATTTATTTATTCACGAGAGACACAGAGAGAGAGGCAGAGACACAGGCAGAGGGAGAAGCAAGCTCCCTGCAGGGAGCCAGATGCGGGACTCGATCTCAGCACCCCAGGATGACGACCTGAGCCAAAGGCAGACACTCAACCGCTGAGCAACTCAGGTGCCCCTGTATCATGATTTTCTAATTTTTTTTTTACACTAGGGGAAATTGCGTAAATGATACATAGAAACTCTGTCCTGTCTCTGCAACTTTTCTGCAAATCAAAAATTATTACAAAATAAAAAGTTTCAAAAGAACTCCGCAAAAGAATTGGTTCAAAAAAAAAAATTGTACACACCAACTGCATGAGATGATTTAACTGAGGTACAGGGAGGGAAAACAAAAACAGAAACAAATATGAGCCATCCTTAGTCACAGCACATGAACTGATTCCTTATCACACACCAAGGAAAGAAAGGGATGTCCCTGGGTGCGCAGGGACATCCTCACTCCTTTGTTATGTATTAGTATATCATGAGGTATTGCAGTTTTTGAATGTGAACGTATAGACTTTATTATCTAAACAAAAGCATCTCTAAATATTTTGAAAAATAGCAGACCGTTTGAGGGAAAATTTTGCATATCACACAAAGATACTTCACACACCACCCGAATGCACTTAAGGAACTGTCAAAGTTGAAGATGACTTACACGTTTTTCCCTTGCAAAAATAAGAACCCAAATTGCCACATTTTAACAATGAGTAAGAACGCAGTTGCTTTTCAAAGAACCTCCTGCTATAAAGAGAACATTTGGAAATGGACATTTTAAAATATATCCATCTTCAGATAAATGTGTGGCTGAAAACAAAGTGTCACCTATATACAAAATCTCCTATCAGCATGCTTTGAAAACTTAGACTTCTCCCTCTCTATTCTGATTATAAATCTTCCAAATGAATTTCTGTGCCTGTATTTGACGATATTTTATAAAACTACAGCACTTTCCAACTCAAAGGAACAACTGATGAATATCAGGGTAGCTCAAAACCTAGTATCTGATTTCAATAAAATATTTGCATTATTAGTGGGTAGCATTAAAACAGGAGTTTCAAGATTTAGTAAATGCAGGCAACATGCATTTCTTCTACTTGGATCTATGAAGTTTTACCACTTGACTTTTCCAAAATGACACTCATTAAACCAATAGGCAGTATTTCATAAAAGAGAACTTAAATCTGCAAATCATTTTCTTGCATAAAGTCTTAAATCAAGATATTTATGATGCTGCTGCTGCATATTTAATCAACTAAAAGCACCAAATAATTTTAATAAAATTTTGAAAGTTTCTAGCACCACTATAAATAGAACAGAACATTTTCTAAAAATGTTTTCATCTCATCTCTATCTCACTCATCTTAATTTCATGGACTTTTGTGTATATTATTTAATACAAATATATGACTATAGTAATACATGTGTACCTTGTAAAAATTTTTATAAGCACTTACCTATTTATATATCAAGAAATAAATCGATCACCCGGGTGGCTCAGTGGTTGAGCACCTGCCTTTGGCCCAGGGCGTGATCCTGGGGTCCCGGGATCGAGTCCCAATTTGGTCTCTCTGCATGGAGCCTGCTTCTCCTTCTGCCTGTGTGTCTGCCTCTCTCTATCTGTGTCTCTGATGAATAAATAAATAAAATCTTAAAAAAAAAAAAAGGATTGACTTTTTTTAACTGCAGAGATTATTTCTTTAACAAAAAGAATGCAAACAACTGTTTCTCATTCCCTGCTCTGGAATATGTCTGGATCTCTCTCTCCTGCTTCCAGAACTTACGGAGATTGTCAATGCAGAGTGGAAAATGGGCAGCGACCAATGTTCCTTAAGAGGCATCAAACTCTTCCTTCCTAGACCTTTGTCTTGTTTTTTGAGAGAGAACAGGGAAAGAAGACTGAATTTAGCCAGGTTACATAGGCTTTCAAACTTTTCAGTCTCGTATCAATCCTTAAATGTACAGGATAAAAATTAGGGATTATATTATTTACTGTCTTTGAGACTTATATCTTTTTTTTTTTTCTGAGAAAAATGGCAGCCCTATGTCTCTACCTTAAAAAGAGTGGTCCTCAGAAATAACAACATGCACCAATTCACTTGGATGTTGTTTCATTTATATATAGTTCAGAGAGAAAACAACTAAGATTATTTAAGGAATAACATTTGTCATGAGGCAGGCCCATCGTGGACGATTCACAAAAGGTGAACCTGGATTCACCAGGCAGCCTCAGGGGAGCCGGGCCGCGGAGCCAAAGGGCAGAGAGGCATCAGGGTATTGCCACCTGGAGTGGGTGTGCTTTGATACAAAAGAAAATCATCATGCAAACTGCACGTGCCAGTGTGGCACAGATTTTAAAGAAGGAACCCTCAGGCCCTGAAAAAAAATTAATGAGTTTTGCCTCTCCTTTCCATGACCTTTTAGTTAGGGTTTTATGGGAATTTGTTTTCTTTGTTTTAGTCTGAGCTGTTCTGGGAAGAGTCGCAGTGGGATAGTGAATCTGCAAAAGTGCTCTCGTGGCACAGATTTTGCAATCTACCACCGTGCTACTGGGCCCTGAGTACTTGAAGGTCCTGACCCAGCCAAATTTGTGTAGAAGTCAAACATCGTCTTACAAAATCCAACCTGGGGTTGCTGTTTCTGGGTGTCTTCCTCTCTGAAAGTGTTATTCTTTTCTTTTTTTTTTTTTTTTTTCTGCAAAGAAGTATTTCTATATCATTGCTCTTCCTTTCTTCGATCTTTCAAGCCCTGCTTTCATTAACAGTTCAGACTGATTCACTCAACATGTCACAAGAGAGTAGGACATAGGGACAAGAGCAACAGACCTGAGGTCAGAAAATCTGGCCTGGAAATCTGACATTGCCACTTACTATGGGTTTGAGGCCACAATGATCACAGTTTTGCCCTCAGTTTCCTATCCTGCTACAGAGGGCTAGTCACCTCTGCTTCGGTTCAAGCAGCATCATGTACATTATGTTAGGGCACTCCTTCACCTTTGTCCCCTCTCCCCATTCAGCAGCCAGTGAGCCCTGAGTGGGATTGATCCCCCCTCCCCCCCAGATCCGAAGTGGGTCTCTGCTTGGTCTGAAATTTATCAGCTAATTTCATCTTATTTGCCATCAAGACTGGCGCCTGGATAGACAATAATTTAGCACTACGCGAATAAGCCTGATTTCTTCCCACAGCGGTTGGTCTAGTGGTGGGCTTGGAAACTCAATTTGCCCAATCAGCATGGAAAGAGCATCTCTTTTATTCAAGTCACATTTTGAGTGGGTATGAACCTTGCTCAGAGCCAAAGTTTATTCAGAGATATGAAATTAACCATGGCAATATTAAAAATATCTAATATTCTCCAAATGATTGCATTCAGAGCATTCTACATTCTGCAAAGCTATCAGGAACTGCAATTAATCCAGTCTAATGAGCCCAACCCCATAGCCAGTCACAGCCCTTGCAATATATGGAGTCAAGGGAAAGCTACGAAAATATATTTTATGCTTGGCAATTTCTTATCAAATTATTCTGTTTTAGTTGGCTTTGCCTAAGCACAATTCTTCGAATTCTTTTAGAGATTCAGGAAATATAAAACTGTGATATGAATTAGAAATAGTGAGGAAAGACAGGGAAAAGTAGCAAAGTTAAGAACATAAACATAAGAATAAGGCTAATTTGGGGAGCCTGGGTGGCTCAGTCAGTTAAGCACCTGCCTTCCACTCAGGTCATGATCCCGGGGTCCTGGGATTGAGGCCCATGTTGGGCTCCTTGCTCAGTGGGGAGTCTGCTTCTCCCTCCCCCTGCCACCACCACTCCTTCTCTTTCTCTTACTTACTATCTCAAATAAATAAATAAAATATTTAAAAAAATAAGGTTACTTTAAAATTGCTACACCTTGATATATTCATGTTAAAAGATAGATTATAAATGTAGTTTTCAGCCAAGATAGTAAATTTGTTTTATATAAAATTTGAAATCTAATAGTTTGGAGGTGTCTCCCTATAGTATTGTGTTGATTCTCTTCACGCATCTTAATACTTCAGGGATGCATGTGTTATTATTAGTGCTCACTGCCACCATTCAGTAAGGAACGTGTAAGCATAAGATACTGGAAGACAGTTTTCCTGTTTCTGCTCATCACTGATAGATTTTGTATAGGAAGAGACCTTAGAAGATCGAGATAGTGCCTCTCTTGGGAGCAAAGGCCAGGTTTATATACTATCCAGTTTAATAAAGATAATGTCTCATGCTGGGCCAAGGTCAAGCCGGCTGACTGCCCATTATAAAAGATTTTTGTTTCCTGTGCTGGGAGTTCCTTTCCTGTAACAGAACCCAGTGCATGTGTGGAGAGGCCCAATCATCTGGCCCTCTCTGCATCACCCTGTGGGAATTGGGGTTCAAACAATCAGCACAAATCCTGACCCCCCTGGCCCTGCTATCGCTGCAAGTACTAAGGCCATCTGTCTGTGGTCCGCGAGCCTCATGTCTCCGACCTGCATGCAGGAAACTGTGGCAAGTTACATTTTAGTTGCAAGCAGAGTAAAATTTCAGACCCTTCACAGTTCTTGATATAATCGTCGACATTTGCTTCCCATTGCTGCAGAAGAAATTATCGCAAACGTAGTGACTTAAAATGATACTCATTCATTAGCTCACACTTCCTTAGGTCAGAAGTCCAGGCAGAGTGTGGCTAGGTTTTCTGCTCAGGGTTCACAAGGTAGAATCAAAGTGGTGGCCTGCGTGTGTTAAATTCTGGAGTCTCCAGGGGAAGGATGATCTTCCAAACACTGAGATTTTGGACAAATTTAGCTCCTTGCAACTGTAGGACTGAGGTCGCCATTTGCCTGCTGGAGACCTCTCTCAGCCATTAGAGCCCATCCATACCCCCTGGCCCCTCTGCCCCATTCATCTTCAAAGCCAGAACAGAGAATACACTTCAAGCTGAATCCCTCTCCTCTTTGGATCTTTGACTGCCTCGGCCTCTAACCTCTAGATCCATATTTAAAAAGCTCATATGAGTAGGCCAGGCTGGCCCAGATAATCTCCCAATCTTAAAATCAATTAATTTGGGATCTTAAGACATCTGCAAAATCTCATCTCTCCAGGTTCCCCTCACGTTCAAGTGGAAGAGAGCATATAAGGGTGAGGGTCAATAGAGCTCATGTTAGAATGCTGCCTACCCCAGAGTTCCAACATCTGTTATCCTGACTGTCTTGGGAGAACTCCCCTGGGTGTCTCCTTGACTCTCACACGACTACCACACTGCTTCACTTCTGAAAAACCACGTGTGTGGGTTTTCATACTTCAAGCCAGGCTTTGAAACACCAGCTGGGTGTCCTACAATTCAATTCAGTGCGACACGAACCAAAGTTAGTGCAGACCCCAGATGTTAACAGGCTCAGCCTGACAAGGCTACTTCCTCTGCCACCTCAGATGTTTTAGTTACAAGTTCTAGGTTGTCCTCTGTGCGTCTGACCAAACCAGCTATAACTGGAGGTTTTCATGACCCCTTCTTTGGGTTTCACCATATGCTAGAACAGCTCACAGAACTCAGAGAAATTCTTAGTTACATTTACTGGTTTATTAATATAATAAAGCAACAGAGAGCAGACACTTCTGTCACCATGGAGTTGGGGTACACCACCTTCTTAGCACATGAATGTGTTCTCATTCTTGGAAGCTCCTGAACCCCGTACTCATAGGATTTTTATAGAGACTATCATATAGGCGAGTAATCACTAACTCAATCTCCAGCCCTTCTCCCCCTCCCAAGGGATGAGAAGTGGGGTTGAAAGCCCCAACCTTCTAATTATGGTTTGATCTTTCAGGCAACCAGCCCCCATTCTGAATCTACCCACCAGCCGACCAAGAGCTACCTTATCTAAACAAGAAACATTCTTATAATTCAGGAAATTTCAAAGGATTTAGGAGTTATATGTCGGAAGCCATGGTCAGAGACCAAATATTAGGATGAAAGATTGTTTTAGTGTTCCTATCAGTACATTATCAGAGTTTGGGGGGCTTTGTGCAAGGAAGTGGGGACAGAGACCATTATATATGTTTTCTACTATTTCACATTGACCTAAGTTTTCAAACAACCAGTGGAAACTACACATTGAAATCGGTTCTTAACACTGGGATAAAAATGAGCCAATTAATTAGAGAAATAACTTAATCAAATAATATTAGAAATTAAGTGGGATGCCTGGGTGCCTCAGTGGTTGAGCGTCTGCCTCCTGCTCAGGTCGTGATCTCGGGGTCCTGGGATTGAGTCCCACATCAGGATCCCCACAGGGAGCCTGCTTCTCCCTCTGCCCTGTCTCTGCCTCTCTCTGTGAATCTGTCATGAATAAATAAATAAAATCTTAAAAATAATAGAAATCAAGTTTTTCATTATCATTTCATAAAAGGAATGCTATGTGCTGTAATGTATAACATCCTCAACAATATTCTTACAATGAACACCACGATAGGATCTATAGGTTTATTTCTTATAACATGTTTTCAGCACAGACTTATGGAAACACACCAAAGCACAAGTCAACAAAAGCAATTGTATAAGGGCTCATCTCAAAGAACCAACACGCACGGTGCTTTGCCAGTTAGTCTTAACATAAAAGTAGATAGATGCTCAAGGTATCTATAGGTGGTTAACAATGTGAAATCATGTCAAGAACCAAGCAAACAGCATAAAGGTCAGGACAGTAAGGAGTCGTGGCATCTGAGACCGACCAGAAAGAGCACACCCCACCTAATGACATCCAATGCATCATGTTTAAACCACTGCACCTGACAAACAAAACACATCCTCCGATATCAAACAGGTAGTTCTAAGTTGTAACCTTTAATATATCTTCATGTCATTCAAACAATCTCCTATATTGTCATCGTACTTGAACTTTAGGTTATACTTGTCAGTGAGTTCAAGATGCTATTAGGCCTTAGTAAATCTAGGAAACCTGGTAATCAAGTAAAAGCTAGACAGGACTTAAATAATAAAATTCGCTATTAGTTTTCAATTTCCTTGTATTTTTGTGGTATTTCTATCCAAATTCTGTTGATGGTTATATTGATACTTAGATTAAAAATTTCTGAGCTACTGATAAAATCACCTCTTTTGTCATCTATTTAAGGCTAGAACTAGTTATTTGCTTGTAGGTAAATTAGTTTAACAATCCTTAGAATTTCACATGCAAGTTTTACAAAACTATAGTTATGTATCATATTTCTAAGCTTGTGCTTAGTAGATTTTTCAGAAATGGAGAGCCTATGAATTCAATTACCTAGCATTTTGAGGCCGATAAAATAGAAATTTATATGTCAGACCCCTGCTCTCTACTTGAATTTTCCTCTTAAAATCTTATAGACATCGCAGATATAATAGTGATAAAGAGAATACTTTGTTACTTCCTCAATGTCGTATCTTCCCTAATTCAATAGCACCCCCACCTATCAGTGAAAATTCAGTAGTTATTGATATTTTTTCTTTTTTCTCTCATTATAACTAATCATAAAATATATCCTGTTTATTCCACCTCCAAACTGTAGCTTATTGCTCCAGTTCCGATGCCACCCATCCTTGTCTAGATAATAATCATTTTTTCATCTTGAATTATACAAAACTATCTCCCATTATTCTCCCATTACATTCTTGAGTTCTCCCTTCTGTTTTCCAGATCTCACAAAAGTTACCTTCCTAAAATAAATACTAATCAGATATTGCCATAAACTTTCTTAAAACTCTCTACTCTCTTCTTTATTACACCCAGTATACTTCTACCTCAGGGTCTTTGCATTTGCTTTTCCCTCTGTCCAGGACATCTCCTCCTGGAGATCTGCTTGATTTTGTACCTCACTGCTTTTCAGTCCTCATTCACGTCCCTTTCTCACTGAGACTTTCTATTACATCCTACCTAAAATGATTCCCCTACAATGCTTTGCTTCTGGATTCCTCAGTACTCCTATCTATACCTGTATCTATCTTTTACTTATTTACTTTGTTTTTCTATCTCCTCCTCTAGGGTATAAACTCAATGATGATGAAGATTTTTGTCTATGCTTATCCCTGAGGGACTATTTTTCTCTCACTCTTGATACAATAGTTCTAGCTCGGGGATCCCTGGATGGCTCAGCGGTTTGGCGCCTGCCTTTGGCCCAGGGCATGATCCTGGAGACCCGGGATTGAGTCCCATGTCAGGCTCCCTGCATGGAGCCTGCTTCTCCCTCTGCCTATGTCTCTGCCTCTCTCTCTTTCTCTCTATGTCTATCATGAATCAATCAATCAATAAATAAATCTTTAAAAAAAAATAGTTCTAGCTCTTCTTTTAACACCAGTTATAATATGATAAATATAATATATAATATATATAATATTTTTGACCATTCCATCTAAAGTCAATTCACTTTATTTTAGCCATTTTTATGAGACAGACATGCTGCCCATTGCGTTAAGGGGGCACCTTATTTTACCTATATTTAAAAACTATAATACCACAATCTAAAATCTCTTTTCTTGGCTTTATTCCCCCAGCAATTAGCTCAGTATTTGTCAAGTGACTAACTGAATAAATGAAGGAAAGAATGAATAAAGTGTAGAATATAAATGATGACTAATGGGTACATGGGCCTAGGGAAAAGTTTTATATATGAAGAACTCTGATACAATGTATACACTTTCAAATTGTTTTATTGATTTGTTTTTTCCAGTAGTATCACATTATTTCTTTTAAGAATCAACTTTATAGGCAAAGATCATGTGTTTTGATACTTCGAATTAAGTCTCAGAATTAAATCCCCATTCTAATTCTTATTAGCTATGCAGCCATGGACAAGTCACTGAACATTAATTTCTTTATTAATACAGTTGGGATAATTATACCTTCATTATAAGTTTAAATGTGGTAACATTCAATTAATGGTTTTGTTTTTGTTGTTAATAGTGTAAAAGGAAAGTGCTCATAGAAGTGGGTGAAAGCTCTTTTGAATAAGAAAAAAAAGTACATGCTCACACAGCACTGAGAACCCTGGGGGTAGATAAGTTACAAAGATTAGGGTTTGCATAATTGGTGTAACTCATAGTTTGCATTAACCTTATGAAGGGCAGCCATTTTTCATAGGTGTTGAGAATAATGTTAAAGAATACCAAAGCCTAAGCCCTAACAATCATGAAAGTTAGCATGGATTATTAAGCTAATTAAAACACTGGGGCTCTGGAGACCTGAATTTTAATACACATTTTGCCACTAACTTATAATGTAACCCTAGGCAAGAGAGCAGGTCTCTTTATTCTTTGCTTTCTTCATTTGTGGAGTGAACATTACCTTCCAGAGGTGGTTGTGCTGCATAGCAATGAACTAATACAAAGTACATGGTAAGAATGGCGTCCTTACGATAATTGTAAAAGGGTAAAATAAAAAGGATGTCATAAGGTTAAAAGAAACCTGCAGATGGGGACACCTGGGTGGTTCAGCGGTTTAGGGCCTGCCTTAGGCCCAGGGCGTGATCCTAGAGTCCCACATCGGGCTCCCTGCATGGAGCCTGCTTCTGTCTCTGCCTGTGTCTCTTCCTCTCTGTCTCTCATGAATAAGTAAGTAAAATCTTAAAAAAAAAAAAAAAAAAAGAAAGAAAGAAACCTGCAGATAGACAGATTAGCCTTCTCTCTTCCATTGGCTTATTGTTCACAAAGGGAATAGGATCTCTCTCTCTCTCTCTTTTTTTTTTTTTTTTTTTTTGCTATTGGTTTACTCCTTCCTACCCCCACCTCCACCACACCCCTTCAAATAGTATCCCAAATTAAGTGATAAAACTTTTCAGACTATTCCAACAACCTAAAAACAAGAACAACTTATGGCTAGCAAATGTTAATTAAGATCCTATCTTTATCAAATTTACCTTAAAATGTGTGGTATACCAGAGCACACATATCTATTGCTCTTTAATTAAAGCTCTGATGTCTATGGCCACTGAAACTCTTGAATGAACCACCCCCACACACACCAAGAAGCATAATTAAGAAATAAGTTAGGGCACTAGATGATGAACGAGTGTAGCACTCCCTGTACTAAGTGATGCGCCAGAATATAAAATGGATGGATGTCATCATAGTATAAAATATGGGCTTGGTTTTAAGATAAATTAGCCTACCTGTAGCACATTGCAATTTTCCATGCAAAATTAATTTTTTTACCTGCCAAATTACTGTACACTTATTTAATGTGTACAGCTTATATATTCTATTAACAGGAACTTTTGGTATAATACTTTGGTATTATACTCCTGATTGCTAAGTGTTTATTTTGTCAGATTGTAACTTTAAAAATTATTTTTCTGAAGTCTTGCAAGTTTCCCATCAACATGAAGAAAGTAGGGATTCAGAGAGTTCTTCATCTCTTATGTAAAATATCACTAGTTGCTCAAGGAAAAGTTTTATTTTTCATTTGAACACCTTTAACACACATTTATCTTCCACTCTTTAGAGAAGCATCTAAGTTAATATACAGAAAACCCATACTATGCAAGATAATCTAGATTCAATGGCCCTTACTCAAGAATCACACATAACTCTCAAGAGATCTAAATGTCTTTTTCCTGTTTATTCACACTTCAGTGGTTTATTGTAATATAGTCATAGGTTACTGATTTGGGTGTTTTTGTTGTTTCTTTTTTTCTTTCTTTTTTTCATTAATTATATATATATATACATATATATATACATATATATATGTATATATATATGTAGAGAGATAGAGAGAGAGCGCGCACAAGTGAGAGGGACAATGGGGGAGGGAGAGAGAATCTCAAGAGAATCTCCACGCTGAGCATGGAGCCTGATGTGGGGCTCAATCTCATGACCCTGAGACCATAACCTGAGACAAAAGCAAGTGTCAGACACTTAACCAGCTGCACTACCCACGTGCCCCATGATTCAGGCATATTCTTTACATAGTATATGACCTCCTTTTGAATCTATATGATGGAGAACATGAAGACAGAGAAAAGAAAACATATAGAACATTACATGAGAATATTTGTGAGCCATGAACTACCCAAAACCTCCATCACACCAAGTGGTCGCAAAAAAAAAAAAAAAAAAAAAAAAAAAAAAAAATTAAGAAGTATTATTGATTTCAAACTATGGGACTTCCCAACATTAAAATCAAAACAAAACAAACTTTAAAAAAAAAAAAAGAAAATAGATCAGCTTGTACTACTAAAGCAGACTATATTTCTGTATATCAACCATGGAAACAAATTCAGTAAGTAGTAAGTGATAATAAGTGAATCATGTTTATCTGGAAGTAAACTCTGACATTGTTAGTATTACTACATACTTTCTAAAGTCATAATATAAACCAACACTGTTCTGAATACTCCCTGTGCTTCATCAGAAAAGACAACCTCGAGTACTTATATATCCCCCTAATGTTATTTGTTTTACATTTCTAGCAGAGCTCTTAAGACTATTAGGAATTCTGGAGTGAAACATGAATATATTAAACCTCTTATTAAGGTATTCCAAAAACTGTTGGTTTCATTTGCTTTTTCAATAAACTAATCCATAAGTTGATGTCGACTTTATTTGACCTTCATGCAAGTGTTGTACTCTGAGTATGGAACGTGGGATGACTGTCTTTGTAAATGTTTTGTTTGGAAATATAGTCCAATAACATTGATTTACAGTGATGTCTAGTCACAAAACCCTTATGAATACAACATTCAAAATGAATAGGACAGTGACAGTACATCATTCTGGGGAAGGGGAACAGCTCGGCAATATGAATCATAGATATCCATAACTGGTGTCACTTAAAACACATTAATATTAAGGAATGTAGTTTACATTTTAGAATTACTCAGTATGCAAACACTGCGTCTCCACTCTACAGTGCATACCTAGTCAACGTACAAAGGTACATAGCAAAGACTTCAAACATGATAAAAATAGTCATCGACTTTTAACCCTGTATTACAGAACATCAGGAGCAATGTTTCCTGCACTAATAATAATAAGAAAACTTGTAATAATAGCAAAAATAAAATTGATTACTGAATAATTTCAGAGACCTCATTATCTTTCAAAACCAGTGATTTATTATGTTACATGATAGAAAGATTACACTGGCAACCTTCAAGATAGATTCTGAGTGAGATTTATGATTCTTTACATATTTCTCAAAGGAATGTGAAATATATGTATAAAGATATACTAAAGTAAGTAACAGATTTTGCTACTAAAATCATCCAGCTTAAAATTTTTCAGTTCCTCTGGGGAATTAAAAAAAAAAGAATTTTGATAATTGATGAATAGCTCTCTACAATATGCCCCATGAGTGGACAGGAAAAAAAAATACTGATGTTATACAGACATTAGGAGGCAGTTTAAAGCAGCTTGTTAGTTGAATTGAGCAATAGGGAAACTCATAGTTTAACAGCTTTGCTAGCAGGTGTTCCTGTTGTCGTGGTAAAGTGCTGCATGTTTTACTCAATAATGGTGATAATACGATCGAGTTATCCCCAAACTGTAAAAACTCAAGTAATAAAAGCACATTATGGCTTCTTTATTACTCTAGTGTTGCTTTAAACTGTGTGCCCCAAATATGTCTGCTTTTGAAAATGTCTCTTATTTAGACAAGAAGAAAAATGATAATTTTGAAAATGGAATTCGATTTAACCTCATATGCTTTGTTAAAGCCAGTATATACAGGCATATTTTTTTTTTCTCAGCTGTTCCACTGGTCATTAACAATGTAAAAAAAAAAAAAAAAAAAAAAAAAAACCTAGCAAGAAATATATTGTCACCGATACTGACGGTAACTAATTATAATAAAAAGAAATATTGCATTTCCCGATCAGGTTTTCAGATAATACAGGATCACCTCTGGTTATACACTTTAAACCTTAGAACTGTTATAGATTTAAATAAGCTTAGCCTCAGGGCAAGTTAAATCAACACACTACATTAACAAATTTAAAAATGACATTAGTTAGGTAAGCATGATTATTTTAGTTTGACCATAGAGGTTTTTATTTGTTTTGGTTTAAGTTTTTATTTTCCATGTTGGAAGTACACTGAAAGGGAAAATTTTAAGTGCAAATATACAAAGAAAATAATTTAAAATAAGCCAAAAGATGGAGACCAATGACATCATAGCAATAGCTCTCTTACTGATCTCTGACCAAGTTTTTCTTTAGGCTCAGGCACATGAATAGGCTTTCAACCGAAGCTGTTCTTAATTAAAGGAACTTCTGTACGTGTCATCCCAGTGGTCAGTCCTTCATTCAATGCGTATTCATTTTCCAATGAGGCATCATGCCAGGCACTGAGGTTACACAAATGAACAGACTGGACTCGATCTCCAGGGACTCAGAGTTCAGCACATTAAAGCAAAAAAAAAAAAAAAAAAAAAAAAATTCGCAGATAGTGTTATGCGAGAGCTATGAACAAGGTGATAAGAGAACACAGGAAGAAACACAAAACTCTTGCCTGGAGGTATTGAACAATAGCCTAAGGATTGCACTTGAGTCAGATTAGTAAATGCTGATCTCCTTGGAGACTGGGGGCATGCACACCAGAGTCTGAAGGACAGCAGTTATTCAAATCATTATTCAGAATGCAACACACCCACTGATAGCCGTTTTCTACTGTGAACAAGTAGGTGCAGTTGTGATATCTTTTTGGGTTTCATCTCATGAATGTATCAACTGACTTAAGGTCAAGTCTATGAATATATGCATTGAATAATGAAGGCTTATAAACAAGAATGAGATTAGTCATAACAATTTGTGAGAAATAGGATAATGGCTTAATTTTCTGCAACTATTTCCATAATCAATGCATGTTTGAACATAAATAGGTTGCAAAAGATGAGTTAAAATGTGGACTAAAAAACAATTCTACTGTAAATTTAGCCACTGTATATTAAAATCTGCTCAATTCATTTTTATTGCCTGATTTGACCTCAAGCTGCAATCGCTTCTGTCAGCGGCTATGGAAGGACAGGATGTAATAAAAAAAGTAACTGCCAAAGAGTTTGTCAGACAGCACACGATGATATAAATGAGAATAACTGAAGACACAATCAATTCTCCAAAAAATGATAATATAAAATGTTTTCAATGCCTTATGTGGTATTAACAAACGCAAAAAATAAAAAGAAACTATATTAGAACACCAACATTTCTTAAATTTCTGCAATTGTTACTAATATATCCATTGCCAAAATCTACTGTCATATGTCTGTCACTCTCACTGCTTTACAGAGATTATATCAACTGGATGAAGACAGAACTCCACTCTATTAGTTATTTTATTATTGGGATCTTATAAATAAGAAAACTGAGACTCAGCTGAAATTACTCATCTGATGTGGTAAAACTAGCAAGTAGAGCAACAAATATACAAGTCCAACTATCTGTGCCTCAAGAGTTTATACTCAAAACCCCAGTGTCAAAAAAAAAAAAAAAAAAAAAACCAGTGTCATAATTCATGGTAATATTAAATGCCCAGAGAGAAGTTATTTTCCAGCTTTATGTATTACAATACCAAGCTTTAGTCACATGCTTAGGTCCACATTCACAAAATTAAAATAAAGCCCTATGTCAGGATTCCAGAGACAGATTTTTAATCCCTGAGTTATGTTATATTTTCACAGAAGTCTTACTCAACTTGGTGTAGATATTCCACTACATATTCCACACTTCATATATCCCAGGGCCAGATTCGGCTTTGATTAAAGGAAATCAGATGTCATCAGGCATGTTCATGGTGATGAGCTACTTATCAAGTTAGAAAGTTAGATGATTTTGAAGGCCACAAGGCAGCAAAGTCAATTTTACGCTACAATGAAAAATGGATATAGTAAGATGAAAACTGATACATATCCTATGATCACTAATATATAAAATAAACATGTAAAAAGACTGTACAGGGATCCCTGGGTGGCACAGCAGTTTGGCGCCTGCCTTTGGCCCAGGGCGCGATCCTGGAGACCCGGGATCGAATCCCACGTCAGGCTCCCGGTGCATGGAGCCTGCTTCTCCCTCTGCCTGTGTCTCTCCCTTTCTCTCTCTCTCTCTCCGTGTGTGTGTGACTATCATAAATAAAAAAAAAAAAAAAAGACTGTACAGAGAAAGCACCCAAAATTAGTATCATAATAATAGAATTATGGGTGATTTTTTTTTAATTTTGAACTTTCTCTTAGTTGATAACATTGGGAAACTTAAATAATGTAAATGGCAGAAAAATATTCAAATAAGGGATGTCTGAGTGGCTCAGTGTTTGAGCATCTGCCTTTGGCCCAGGGCGTGATCCTGGAGTCCTGGGATCAGGATGGGGTCCCGCACTGGGTTCCCTGCATGGAGCCTGCTTCTCCCTCTGCCTGTGTCTCTGCCTCTCTCTCTCTCTCTCTCTGTCTCTCATGAATAAATAAATAAAATCTCTTTAAAATATTCAAATAAAAGTCAAAATAGAGCAAAAATTTAAATATTAAGAGCTGATCTTCATTTTTTTTGTCAAGTTTTTCCAGATATTCTTATAACTTAGGTATAAAGTTACACATAAAGGCCTTGCCTCTGGAAGGCCAGTTCTTCAGCTTTGGGTTTCTTAAATATTACAGGTAATTCTCTTCATAAGATTTTATTTATTTATTCATGAGCGACACAGAGAGACAGGCAGAGACATAGGCAGAGGGAGGAGCAGACTCCCTACGGGGAGCCTGATTTGGGACTTGACCCCAGGACCCCAGGATCACCACTGAGCCATCCCTAAAATATTACAGGTTTTATCTGATTTTCCTTTATTAATTCTTTCAGAAAGAATTATGACTAATAGTGTTTTTCTAAGTTTTTTTAAACCATTGTTCAATCCATAAAGAACTGTACACTTAAAAAAAAAGAACTGTATACTTGTATAATCTTTATAAAGGTTAGTATGTGTTAATAAACACACATATATGTATCTACACATGTGTGTATATGTATATCACTAAGGTATTTATATTTAAAATAATATGGACTATTATACTTCAATGTTTCTTCAAGTATTTTTAATATCATTAACTGCTTATCTGGGATTCTTGTTCCCAGATACTTATCAATTATCTAGGCATAGTTTATATATTTGATGCTGAAGTGAGATGACTTGGCAAAAAAAAAAAAAATCAACTTCATGGAATCAACAGAGAAAACAAATGGAAATCTATGTATGTTCTAAATAAGGTATTAGGTTGTACAATACCCTGCTCACAAATAAAACATTCTGTAAAGGAATACAAAGTAGCAAAAAGTAAGATTAAGGATAATTAAAGTCTTCTTTTATTAGTCTCTTATTATTAAGCTGCTTATCTAACTACAATGTATTTATGGATTTAAATCACCTTTATCTTTCATTACCTGGAGTCAGAACAACATTCAAAGCTTATCCTCAGGGTGTCTGGGTGGCTCAGTTGGTTAAGCATTTGCCTTTGGCTCAGGTTATGGTCCAGGCATTCTGTGATGAGCCTGGAGTGGGGCTCCCTTCTCAGGGAGGAGTCTGCTTCTCCCTCCCCCTGCTCTTGCACTCTCACTGGAGCACTCTCTCCTCCTCTCAATAAAAATAAAAAATAAAATAAAATAAAATAATAAAATAAAATAAAATAAAATAAAATAAAATAAATAAATAAAATAAAATAAAATAAAATAAAATAATAATAAAATAAAATAATAAAATAAAATACATAAAATAAATAAAATAAAATACATAAAATAAAATAATAAAAATAAAATAAAATAAAATAATAATAAAATAAAATAAAATAAAATAAATAAAATAAAATAAAATAAATAGCTTGTTTTCATATACTTTTTAAATAACATTTTATCCATGGCCAAAATATTCCGAACAAACCAACCTGCTCACTGTCAGTATACCCTCCATCTATTTGCCACACCTAACACATATGCTTTGAGAATAAAGAAGAAAACTGGTAAAGATTACGATGTTTCCTTCACTAATATTTATTCTAAAGGAAGTATCTTAAATATAGTCTCTTAAGTTATACATATATTATTTCATATAATATATTAAACATTTTCTGTAATGAATCCCCTACTCTTTCATTATTTTACAGAAGGTAAGGTCATACTATCTTGAATTTTGTATGTCTTCAAATTTTGAAGTTAGCTCCCTTTCCATTCATTGGTTGTACCTGGTCAGGATATTTAAGCACTCCTTGGAGAGTATATGGCTTCTTGAGGACAAGTGTATTATATACTGTGACAAAACACTCAGTACAGTGTTTATTTAGCATAGAAGTATATCATAAATACTCATTGATAATTGACTATTTTCTGTAAAAACATTTCCCATAACTACATCATTAGCATGCTGAAATGTAAGCAGTAATAAAACATGTACTTAAAATCTGTTGACTGTATAACAATACATATCTGTCCTCTATCAATATTGGTAGCAAATACTTCTGAGGATGTTCAAAGTTATATCAGGTTTTTTGTTTTGTTTTTTTTTTCTTATTTCGTTTGTTTGTTTCACATTTCCATTTGGGAATCTGGTCAATTACAGCCTCCTCTGTAGAGGATTGGGAAAGTAGCTGTGTTTCAATAAAAAGGAGAGGGTCTTAGGAGAGTTTAGAAGGTCAGAGCTTCTTGATCCCTGACAAACACTGATTACTGAAAGTGAATTTCCAAACTCTACCACCTTGGGAACAATTAGGTAAATAAATCCAGGGGCTGAGGGAAAAAGATAACATGAAAATTAATATAGTATTTATCTTTCTATTCTCCTTATGTTCCTTGTATCTAATTTATACAGTTTGGCATCATTATGGTTTCAGGCATAGGTCTTTATTCTGGATAAATACAATCTCAAAGAGTTTATAAAATATCGACAATCATACTTTCAGAAAGTCTATTTTCCAGAGTATTTGATCAATAAGGCAGTGAGTAAAGAGACTGAGTGAAGAAATAAAGTGATTATATAGATCATCTCCAAGGGGTGGGAAACTATGGGAGGACTAAGGACTTAGAGTGCTAAATTATCCAATGTGGCTGTTACATTGTTCAGATTTTCCAGATAAACTTAAAAACTACATTCTACATTGAGTTTCTAGGTACTACCAAACTACTACTTCAGTCATTGGTTATTTGTGTTGTTGTTGTAAATGGAAAATAATTTACTGAATTTCCTTTCCAATTATTTGTAGAAGTATAAGATCAATGTTACTAGGAAATTATTTAGAATAAAATATTAATTCCATATTTATAGTTTTTATTTTTTTTATTTTTTTATTTTTTATAAATATGGATTTTTTTTAAATTTTTATTTACTTATGATAGTCACACAGAGAGAGAGAGGCAGAGACACAGGCAGAAAGAGAAACAGGCTCCATGCACCGGGAGCCCGACGTGGGATTCGATCCCAGGTCTCCAGGATCGCGCCCTGGGCCAAAGGCAGGCGCCAAACCGCTGCGCCACCCAGGGATCCCCTATGGTTTTTAAATAATTACAATAATAAAAAGAGTATGTACAAAACAGAAAAGTACTATAAATCCCTGAGACAGGAAATTTTATTGCAAATTATCTTCCAGTTCTGTCCATAAAAACACATACCTAAACATTATTATAATTGTACAGTATGTTATGTTTTATTCTCTTTATTTTTAATTATCTTAAAACTGGTTTCCATGATTTTAATTATCTCGATAATGATTTTTTAATGGTTTAAAATTTGCTGTCCCACACATTTAAAAATGAGACTCTAAGCATAAGAAACGAAACTAAAGCTGATTATTTTTACAGCATGTTAATAGAATCAATATAAATACACCATCAAGCCTCTTACTTTATATATTTATATAATTAATGAATATTTACTAGTGTACATAATGCTATCAAATTTTGGAAGCCAGCAAATAAGTGTGTGTGTATATTTATGTGTGTATATTTAAGTGTGTGTGTGTGTATTTATGCTTAAATATCTCTATTGCAGATAGGTACACAAAAAATTATTTATATAACAATATATAAGTGAGCAATAGATTCAAATACATTAGTGCACAGTTGACACATTTACATGTTTTATTAACATGTCAGTACTGATTTATACAATTAGGTATCTCTTTTTTTGTTTTTGTTTTGTTTTGTTTTGTTTTGCTTGCTTTGCTTTGTTTTATTTTGTTTTGTTTTACATTAGATAGCTCCTTGAGCATCACTTTTGTCATCTGTAAACCTGGAATGAAAATACCAAACAAAAAACATCAAAAAACAAAAAAATCATGTGGTAAGCCAAAGTAACAATAGCCGAACAATAGGTATCGGCTTGAATACCAGTAGAATCAGGGTTTTGATAACACTGATAGACAAAAGTCGGTGCTATGTACCTAGGTTAATTGTTGCATTAAAAAATGGATTAAGGTGTTGATCTCTTTGTTAAAATATTTGTGATCCAGGATCCCTGGGTGGCTCAGCGGCTTAGTGCCGCCTGCAGCCCAGGGCGTGATACTGGAGTCTGGGGATCGAGTCCCTGCATGGAGCCTGCTTCTCCCTCTGCCTGTGTCTCTGCCTCTCTCTCTCTCTCTCTCTCTCTCTGTGTGTCTCGAATAAATAAATTAAGTGTTTAAAAATATTTGTGATCCTCTAGGAGAATTGATATCAAGTTCTAAATTTTGGAGT
The DNA here is from genome assembly GCF_003254725.2 of Canis lupus dingo. Lineage (NCBI taxonomy): Eukaryota > Metazoa > Chordata > Mammalia > Carnivora > Canidae > Canis > Canis lupus. The sequence continues at coordinate 66,849,136 of NC_064248.1, read as the reverse complement.
AAACCTAAGAATAAATGAAGAAACTATAAATGATAGAGACAGTTTTGATATCTGAATAACATATTTATTCTAAAGAGAAGGAAATGGCCAAAGGAGCCATGGAAGCTCAGACCTTTACGTTAAATAGGATACTCTCAATGGCAAACAACAGAACATTAACTCAAATAGACTTAAACCATAAAGAAATATTTATTATTGCACAGAATGAGAAAGATAAAGATAGTTCTTCTGGCTCATCATAGACATTATAAGGGATCTAGATTCCTTCTCTCTCTCCAGTCTAATATTAGCACAGAAGCTTGGTCCTCAGGATAGCTGTCTGCAACAGTCCAACGTAGCTATGGCATTTCTAGTTATCTTGTTCAAACAAGACAGAATCCAAAAAAAAAAAAAAAAAAAAAAAAAAAAACAAGACAGAATCCAGTAAAAATCCAAATCCATCTTTTCCTGTGTCTCGATTTATGAGAATATTTTATATATTGGATCTAATTTGACCTTGGACTAATTTGTCACATTTTTGTGTTGTGCCTATTCATAAGCTGATATTAGCAAAGGAAGTGAGATGGGCATGATTGGCTTAGAAAAATTAAAGATCTGTTTAAAAGGAAGTATAGGGATTAATTAGTTGTTGTAGAGACAACCTGGACCGTTTCTTCCAAACGGAAAGCAATACTTAAAACTGATTCATCGTAAGGGTAGCCAATTCCAACGTGCCAAAGAAACCAGAGATCCATTGCTAATGCAGTAAACTAACTCTATGCTAAAGAATTCAAATGAAAAAAATGAAAAAAGAAAAAAAAAAACTAAACTAAAATCCTTTCATGTTCTTTAAATGACACAAGTATCATACTAAAATTGACTAATTAGAAGGCCTGGTTTACAGCCTATGGCAATTTCATAGATATAAATACTCTTACCATTGTCCCTTTCAAAATACTAACACAAAATCAACTCCCCAGTGAACTGGCTCCAGACCTAGTGCCTCCATCAATGGCTTCCCAACCTCTACCTTGCTTGTCTATCATATACCCTCGACATAACAGCAAGAGTGGCTCTTTTAAAGCTTGTCAGATTATTTCAATACTTAGCTCAGAATGTTCCACTGTCTCTCTGTATCATCAGAAACTAGAACTCTTATAACAGTCTACAAATATCCACCTGATGCCACCCTTATTCTCTCCCTGAGTACCTCTCCATCATTCTCCTCAGGCTCTCCCTTCTAGCTACCTGACCTCCTTGCTACTCCTTGATTTTTCCCAGTTAGCTTTTTTATTAGGGCTTCTGTCTGAACTTAGCCAACACTTCCACCTTTCTTTCTTCCTTTCTTTCTTTCTTTCTTTCTTTCTTTCTTTCTTTCTTTCTTTCTTTCTTTCTTTCTTTCTTCTTTTTCTTTCTTCTTTTTTCTTTTTTTCTTTTTAATTCGTGACAGACAAACAGATACAGAAAGGCAGAGACACAGGCAGAAGGAGAAGCAGGCTCCCTGTGGGGAGCCAGATGTGGTCGACTTGATTCCAGGCCCCAGGGTCACATCCTGAGCCAAAGGCAGACACACTCAACCACTGAGCCACCCAGACATCCCAACTTTCAGTTAAAATGATACCTTTTATTTTAAGTCTTGGTTAAAATGATACCTTCCCTATAAGGTCCACTTAATCTCAGGGTCCTATTTATAATTTATTTAAAATTGCAACTTTCGGGGGGAGGGGGGAGTGCCTGGATGGTTCAGTCAGTAGAGCATACAACTCTTGATCTCCAGGTTGTGAGTTTGAGTCCCACATTGGGCACAGAGATTGCTTAAAAATAAATAAATAAAAGAAATAAAATAAAATAAAATTGCAACTTTCTCCCTGTAACTGCCTTATTCTCCTGTTCTCTTTCCCAATCCTCCATGTAATGTCACTTTCTATATAATAAAGATTTACTTATTTGTTATGTTTATGCTTAGTTTTTGTAGGTTTTTTCATGTCCCTCTACTATAATTTAAGCATTAAGAGAATAATTGGTGTGCCTGCGTTAGTTTGTTTATTTGTATATCTCAAGTTTATAGAACATTGTCTGGCACATGGTATATACTTAATAGACACCTTTTCATTGAATGAATAATTAATTTCTAATGTAAATAATTTTTAAATGTTTATCTTTGGCTCTCAAAAGCTGCTGTGCTTTCCAATAGTCTTTTCTATATAAGTACAGTATATTTCCTCATTAGTGTGTCCTATAAACTGTTTGGTTCACTGAATTACATTTTCAAATACTATACCATACCCATTTTAGATTTGAAATTAAACAAGTAAACAAACATCATAATTTCTCTCTTAGAAGCCAACTATGGAATAGCTGTTTTGATACAGGTAAGCAAACTTTGTATACTTCTTCTATTTCTACCTAATTCATATGTGGGAAGAGGAGTTGTCGTTCAGTGAGGATCAAAAAAAAATCATGAAAATTTCCTTCTTTCAAGATATAAAATAAATAATGGGGAAATAAACATACAGAATTATTTTGTACTTACAAAAATTACTCTGAATTCAATAGTTTCTCCTTTGGAGTATATCTTTAGAGTACATATAATTAACAACTTGTATAGTTCCAAAAACAAGTTGCCAATTCTCTTGGTATTGCTATTTAAATTTTACAGATGCACAAGCTTCTAGACTCTTGTAGATGTCATGTATACTATCAATAAAAGTAAGAAGAAAACATTTTCTAGCTTTAAAGTTAATTTTCAAGGATGTTTTTTCTCTTGAATTCAGATTTTAAGAATGAAAATCTAAAATAGTATCCCACATATCTGTATGCTGATATTACAACCTAAGTGGGTGAGGGAAATCTATGGTACATTCATAGAAAAAGAATTGGTTATGAACAGAAACCATTAATATAACTTGATGATATTTGTCCTTATTCTTAAGAATTCTTATTGAATCCCTCAACTATTTATCCCTGTCTGAATATGTTGATTTACTTTAGAGGCAAGTAAATGAATTATTTCGTTGAATAAAAAGAAAATTGCATTATTTTCTAAATATGTTCCATGGTGGATCAGTGATAGATATTTTTCTCAGTAGGTATCTAAATATATTTTCCACTATCTTGTCTCCAAAACACTTTCAGCTTTGTGGGGGCTTTTTGTTGTTGCTATTCTGTTTTATTTTATTTTTTGTTTTACCTAGAGTTAATCAACACTTTGGACTTCCAGTTTTTGGTTCTATATATCAGAAGCTTAGAAGTTGCCACTCCACCCTACAAGTAAAAAGCTGAACAGACTGAAAATTTAAGAACTCCTCTTGGATCCATAAAAAGAGGTGAGGATGAGGAACAAACCATTGTCCCCAAGTCTAAGGAGATAGAAAAACAAATACAGGAAGTCAGAGCTTTCCTGAACAGATATTCTCTGAAACCACCCCAGGAACCTGTGCCAGTGGGGTAGGAAAACCTAAATTATAATTAACAAATTGCTGGGACCTCAGTTGGGATCATTCTGGGAGTTAAAAATTCCAGGGGTAATGGGCTCCCTATAATACTGTGAAATTTACTTCCATAAGCTTGACCAGATTCCATAGTATATATATCAGTAAATATTTTGTTTTTCCAACAGAGGAGGTGGGGGGACAATTTTGAAATGCCAAAACACTCTGTCCTTCTGACAAAGACTGACCTCAGGGAAATCAGTTGATCAGAGTCTAAATTGCTGGGGTTTTAACATAGTCTGACTCCTCTGGGGGAAGAAAAATTTCTACTCCAGCCTACTCTAGCCACATTATCCCAACTAAGCAGATAGAAAAGAAAAAATGAAGAAACATTTGAGCAGTTCACAGTTGAAGGGCATAGGCTCACGAAAAGACAGACCTAATCAGAGGATTGTAGACAGCTTCTGCTCCCTTCACACCTTATCACCACATTACTAAAGCCATATTTACAGCTGTTCCTTTTACCCAGCACATCATGTCCAGGTATCAGTAAAAATTTTCAAAGCGTGTCAAAAGGGAAAAAACATAATTTGAAGAGACAGAGCAAGCATCAAACAGAACCAGACATGACAAGGATGTTACAATTATCAGACTGGGAATTTAAAACCTATGATTAATATGCTAAAGACACTAATGGATAATTCTGAATTATTGTCACAGGCTTTTCCTACAGGGGTGGTTTAAGAGTACATATATACATATGCGTATATATGTATTTATATATAGCACTGATTAAATATCTGTATATGTGTACAGTTTCAAAAATCAGTCAGTGAAACATAACATTATATCATAAGTTTTTAGATCATGGAAATTCATGCAATTAGCTCAGAATAATTATTAATTACTTATAGTAGTCATACTTTCATGGATAAATTTAGTTTTTGTGTTTCAGAATAATCATTAATTACTATAGTAGGATGGGAATACCTTATTATGCTTTCTGACTTTTTAAAAATGAATGGTCATATCCATGAACTTTTTTCCCTCATTATTAGAATTGTTCTTCTAGTAGAAGATGTTTATTTTCCAATTAGCTTACCATTTCTTCATCCTTCCTCAAACTTAGGGATTATGATTTGCTGGATAAAAGGAAGGCATTTTTTTAAAGGATTTTATTTATTTATTTGAGAAAGAGAGCATATGCACATGTGTGAATTGGGGAAGGAATAGGGGGGAGAGAAAGTGGACTCTGTGCTGAGCACGAAGCCCAACGCAGGGCTTGACTTCACAACTCTGAGATCCTGACCTGAGCTGAAATCATGAGTCAGACACTCAACCGAACTGAGACACTCAAGCGTCCCAAGGAAAGTAATTTTAAAAAGAAAAAAAAAAAAAAAAAAAAAGAAAAGTTTGTGCTGATACCACAGATTGACCCATAATATGATTTTAAACAATATCAGTTTTCAAATTCAATTGCTATTACGATTTCACTCATTTCATAATAGTCTACATTGATACACTGATATTCTTAGAACAATATATTCCATAGTGTGATGTTCTAATTTTTACCCTATTATAACCCATTTAAGTGCCAGTCTACTGACACTTAACCTAACTTTCTTTATTCAAATGGTAAGTTCTCTGTGTTGCTATCCTAGAGAATCACATTGGAATGCAGCTCTAAGCTCTGATTACCTTTGGGACCACCTGACTTGAGATTGGTAGATGAGTCTCAATTAGGAAAGAAAATGCACTGTGGTTGGAAATCTCAATTTCAGATTTTAATTTTGCCATATTTTAGCTAGATATATTTGGCTACTCTGTGCCCTCACCAGTCAAGTCATGACATTACTTCCTTCTTGCTACAGTTATACATAGGAATGCTATACACAAAGCAGAAAGTAAAAAAATAGAAATATATAATGAAATGAGCTAATCAAAAAGAAATGATTCTCCAAAGTGGTTTAAAAAGGGGGGACACCTGAAGAAACTATATCCAGAATTTATCTCCCTACATTAAAAAAGAGTAGGGGGAGGCTCAGATGATTTTCACATCTGAAAAGTAGCAGTAAATATTTGAAAACAAGATATTTCTCATTTTTCTCAAACTATTCATGAATATTTCAAAAAAAATTCCCAAATCCTTTAATAAGGTAAGCACAATCTTTAAAACAAAACCTGACAGAAAATAAAAGAAAAAAAAATGAGACTCATTCCTCCACATATTATAGATGCAGAATTCCAAAAGCAATCCAGTTAAAGTATTTTTAAAAAGCCAAAACAAACAAATAAAACAGTATATTTTAACAGGTTTGGGTTTATGTCAGGATTATAATAATTTCCATACCTAGATAGATAAAGGAAGGGAAAGTAATACTATTGCCAGATCAGAAATCCTCCACAAAACAACTATTCTTGCTGGATGAAATACAGAAATAATCTCACTGAAAGCAGTGGTGAGGTACCAAGGCAACAAGAAACAAGGGGACTAAGCCTAATAAAAAAGAAAGAAGTTCAAGAAGTGAGCTGACTTTTGTAGTTACTCTTACCCTGGCTACATTTGATGATTCTAGGTATGGTCAGGAAGCTGAGAATCCAAGCTTTGAATTCTGAGTAGGGTCATTGCTTAGGAAAGAAAATACGAGCCAGTTTTTGGAAGAGACTTGGGAAGCTTCAAGTCATTGCTAATTTCAACCTAAAGACATTTGTAAAATTCTGGAGCTCCACGTGATAAGAAAATTAAAGCCTAACCAGAAAGCCTCTAAAATTCAGAGATGATCTTTCCTCAGCCTGTTGTGAAAACCATTAGAATTTGGGGCCCAGGAAGGGAAAAAGGACCAAAAAATACATTAAGGTATCAGCTGGAAAGGATTACAATCAAGAACAAACCACAGGTAAGCTGAACCTTACAAGGACTGCAAACTTAATATGGAGCAGTCCTTGAAGACACTAGATAATCACCCATTATTTTTTCAGCTTGGAGAAAGTAGAGCAAACCTCTCTAGAGGAATAATACATGCAGCTTTTCTAATTTTCAATGGATAATTTCTAAAATTTATTGAAAGATAATTAAACATTGAAGGAAATGATATATGATTAAAATCCAACAGGAAAACATACAATATATTTTTAAAATAAGAGATGATCCAGATTTTGGCATCAGTTGGAAAGTTATTTAATAACTACAGTTAACATATTTTTTAAAGGGGAAAAATTGGGAGAAAGCAGATGAAAAGATGGGGAATTTTACTAAAACTTTTTTAATTAATAAAAGTAATCAAATAGTAACTTTGTTAATAAAAAATGGCTACAACTTTTTCAAAACTAAAGAAGACATCAACACACATTTTAAAGCAGCACTGTGAAGCACCAGTTAAATACAAGGAAAACCATATCTAGAAATCACAGTAAAATTACTCAAAACAAAAGGCAAAGAGAAATCTTAAATCTAGTCAGAGGGAGAAAGATATATATAAATATTAATTTCAAGGAGAAATATTAAAACTGAAAACTAATTCTCAAAACTGAACAAAACAGCAAAAATAATGGAATCAATTAATTGATTAATTAACAAATTTAAACTAGTGAAAGAAAAAAAAAAAAAACTGCCAACCAGAAAATTCTATAGTGAGAAAAAATCTTTCAAAATTAAATTAAAGACATCTTCAAATGAACAAAAGCTTTTAGAATTGTTTTTAGCAAAATCACACTAAGCATATATTAAAACTAATTACTCAAACAGAAAATGAAAATACAGGAAGGAAAGAAGAGCAATCAAAAATAAAAATACTTGAGTAATTATAAATGAGTATCAACTACATATCAATCATGCAATATAATAATATCTTGCAGGCATGAAAATATTATAGGAATAAAATGTTTATTAAAATAGTGCTCAGGTAGGCAAAGAAGTGTTAAATTCTTCTAAAATTCTAGTATTCATGGTTTAATTATAAAAAAAAAAGAAATTACATGTAACTCCAGTACCAAAGCATGACAAGACTACCACAAGAAAGGAAAGTTATAGATCAAATTCTCTCATTAATATAGTCATCAAAATCCCAACCAAAAGATTGGTAAATTATACACAAAACATACTCATTTCTTTTTTTTAAGATTTATTTATTTATAAGTAGGGGGAAAGGGCAGAGGGAGAGAGAGAAGCAGATTCCCCACTGAGCAGGGAGCCCAACACAGGGCTTGATCCCAGGACCCTGAGATTACGACCTGAGCTGATATCAAAAGCCTGCCACTTAACTGACTGAGCCATCCAAGTGTCCCCAAACATACCAATTTCTTAACGGCTCTATACCACTTGTAGGCTTATTTTAACATTGAAAAATTAATGGATGCCTTGGGTGACTCAGTTGGTGAAGTGTCTTAGACTTCACCACTCTGTCCTAACAATAAGCAAAAAATTAAACAATGAAAAAATCAACAAATCTTCTTAGATCTGTTAAAGAAGTAACAGAGGAAACTGCTGCCCTCCAAATTGGAGAGAGAGGCAGATATGGAGAATCACAATTTACTGGAGCTGAAATCTCCATAGGAAGTAGGAGTATCTGGTTAGGACAATTGGAACTAATAATTAATGAACTATTAGAGTCTTAATATGGAAAAGCCTGAGGAATAAATGTGCTAGAGGAACCCAGTCATCAGGACATAGGATGTGCAGTGGGTGCATTTTTTTTTTTTTTTTTTTGAGAGTATTGCCTTTAACAGCTATACCAGGTTCTCACATGTAGATCTGGAAAAAAAAAAAAAAATTCCCCTCTGGCTTTCAGCAAGGGTCAAAGCAAGGGTGGGAGGATGGGAAAAAGTAATTATTGTGAAACATGTAAAAGCATTCTGTTCCAATTAATAAGGCCTGCCTTGAAGATATATTATTATTTTTTTTTAAATTTTTATTTATTTATGATAGTCACAGAGAGAGAGAGGCAGAGACACAGGCAGAGGGAGAAGCAGGCTCCATGCACCGGGAGCCTGATGTGGGATTCGATCCCGGGTCTCTAGGATCGCGCCCTGGGCCAAAGGCAGGCGCCAAACCGCTGCGTTACCCAGGGATCCCTGCCTTGAAGATATATTATTTTGCCAGAGTCTAAACTATTGAGGTTTTATCAGAGCCTAACTCACCTATGGGAAAGGAAATACCCAACTCCAGCATCTTCTAGCCATTCATACCACAAAAGAAGTTGGAAATAGAACAAAACACAGAAGTGAGAGCAACTTATGAAGTTCACAGTCCAAGCAAAAGGACTACCAAAAGACTGAGACCTAAACATAGGACTATTAAGTGCTCCTCCTCCCTCACAACTTATCACCATATTACTGAAGGCCTACTTAACCACAATTCCTTTTTGCCAGCATGTTATGTCTGTCTTGCAACAAAACTTTACAAGGCACATTAAAGGCAAAAACAAACAAAAACAGTTTGAAAATAAATAGTAAACACAAGAATCAGATTCAGATATGGTAAAGATATTGGAACTATCAGACCAGGAATTTAAAAACTATTATGAATAATATGATAGAGCTCAAATGGATAATGGAGGCAACATGCAAAAAATGGGGGGGGGCAATTTAAGAAGAGTTAAAAATTCTTAGGAACAATCAAAATGAAATGCCACCTGGGCTGCCCAAATAAAATCTTAAAAAACAAACAAACAAAAAATGTCTATGACCTGAAAGCAGAGGTCTTGCTCCACTATGTTGATACCCTGATCTCAAAATTCAAACCTCCAGAACTATGAAACATAAATTTCTGTTCTTTATAAGCCAAAAGTCTGTGGTATTTTGTTATAGCAGCCTCAATGGACTAAGACAAATATCAGTGATCTAAATACATCAATTAAAAGGCAGATGGTCAGAGTGGATCAAACAACACAACGCAAAAACCATAAGTCGTCTAAAGAAACCCATTTTAAATATAGACATACATATAGATTAAAAGTAAAGAGATGGAGAGAGAGATGCCACCCTAGCAATAATTTTTTAAAAGGTGGAGTATCTATATTAATTTCAGATGGGGCCAGCTTAAGGACAAATCTAGTTATCAAAGATAAAGAGGGGTGTTGCATAGTGATAAAGGGGTCAATTCTCTAAGAAGACATAAGGGATCTTAATGCAAACAAGCCTAACTGATAACAGAGCAGTTGGTTTGCTGAGAGTTTTCTTACTATTAATGTGTATTAGATTTTGTCAAACATATTCTCTGCATCTATTGATATGATAATGTGATTTTTTTTCTTAAAAAAATAAATGAGAGGAAGCTGGCGGAGGTATAGGGTCCCCAAGTCACCTGTCCCCACCAACTTACCTAGATAACTTTCAAATCATCCTGAAAACCTACAAATTTGACCTGAGATTTAAAGAGAGAACAGCTGGAATGCTACAGAGAGAAGAGTTTGTGCTTCTAACAAACACAACTCATTGAGCAAAATGACTAGAAAGAACTCACCACACACACAAAAAAATAATAATAATAATAATAATCAGAAACCGTACTCTTTGCCACAGAGTTACAGAATCTAGATTATAATTTGATGTCAGAAAGCCAATTCAGAAGCACAATTATTGGTGTTCAATTTACTAACACTACTAATTTACTAAAGCTACTGGTGGCTCTGGAAAAAAGCAGGAAGGATCCAAGAGACTTCATGACTGCAGGATTTAGATTGAATCAGGCCAGAATTAAAAATCAATTAAATGTGATGCAATCCATACTGGAGGTCCTAACGATGAGGGTTAATGAGGTAGAAGAAAGAGTGAGTGACATAGAAGACATGTTGATGGCAAGGAAGGAAGCTGAGGAGAAAGAGAAAAACAATTAAAAGACCACAAGAAAAGGTTAAGGGAAACAAATGACAACCTCAGAAGGAAAAATCTACATTTAATTGGGGTTCCAGAGGGCGCCGACAGGGACAGAGGACCAGAAAGCATATTTGAACAAATCATAGCTGAGAACTTCCCTAATCTGGGGAGGGAAGCAGGCATTCAGATTCAGGAGATAGAAAGGTCCCCCCCTAAAATCAATAAAAAATGTTCAACACCTCGACATTTAATAGTGAAACTTGCAAATTCCAAAGATAAAGAGAAAATCCTTAAGCAGCAAGAGACAAGAAATCCCTAACTCATATGGGGAGAAATATTAGATTAATAGCAAAGCTCTCCACAGAGACCTAGCAGGTCAGAAAGGGCTGGCAGGATATATTCAGGGTCCTAAATGAGAAGAACCTGCAGCCAAGAATACTCTATCCAGCAAGGCTCTCATTCAGAATAGAAGGAGAGATAAAGATCTTCCAAGATAGGCAGAGACTGAAAGAATTTGTGACCACCAAATCAGCTCTGCAAAAAGATTAAGGGGGACTCTGTAAAAGAAAGAGGACGCCCAAAGATATAATCCACAAAAACAGGGACTGAATAGGTATCATGATGACACTAAATTCATATCTTTCAATAGTAACTCTGAATGTGAATGGCCTTAATGATTCCATCAAAAGATGCAGGGCTTCAGACTGGATAAATAAGCAAGACCCATCTATTTGCTGTCTACAAGAGACTCATTTTAGACCTAAAGATACCTACAGCCTGAAAATGAAAGGCTGGAGAACCATTTACCATTCAAATCATCCTCAAAAGAAAGCAGGGGTAGCAATCTTCATATCTGATAAATTAAAGTTTATCCCAAAGACTGTAGTAAGAGATGAAGAGGGACACTATAAAATATTTAAAGGATTTATCCAACAAGAGGACCTGACAATCATGAATATTTATGCCCCTAATGTGGGAGCTCCAAGGGTATCAATCAATTACCAGTGTAAAGACATACTTAGATAATAATACATTTATACTGGGAGACTTCAATAACGCCACTTTCTGCAAATGACAGATCTTCTAAGCACATATCTCCAAAGAAACAAGAGTTTATTTTTTTTTTAATTTTTTTTTTATTTATTTATGATAGTCACAGAGAGAGAGAGAGAGAGAGAGAGAGGCAGAGACACAGGCAGAGGGAGAAGCAGGCTCCATGCACCGGAAGCCCGACGTGGGATTCGATCCCGGGTCTCCGGGATCGCGCCCTGGGCCAAAGGCAGGCGCCAAACCGCTGCGCCACCCAGGGATCCCAAAAACAAGAGCTTTAAATGATACACTGGACCAGATGGATTTCACAGATATTTACAGAACTTTAAATCCAAATGCAACTGAATACACATTCTTCTCAATTGCACATGGAACTGTCTCCAGAATAGACCACATACTGGGTCACAAATCAGGTCTCAACCAATACCAAAAGACTGGGATTGTGCCCTGCATATTTTCAGACCATAATTCTTTGAAACTTGAACTCAAACACAAGAAGAAATTTGGAAGAAACTCATACACGTGGAGGTTAAAGAGCATCCTGCTAAAAGATGAAAGGGTCAACCAGGAAATTAGAAAAGATTTAAAAGGTTAATGGTAACTAATGAGAATGAAGGTACAAATGTTCAAAATCTTTGGGATACAGCAAAAGCAGTCCTAAGAGGGAAATACATCGCAACACAAGCATCCCTCAAAAAATTGGAAAAAACTAAATACATGAGCTAACCTCACACCTAAAGGAACTGGAGAAAGAACAGCAAATAAAACCTACACCAAGCAGAAGAAGAGTTAATAAAGATTTGAGCAGAACTCAATGAAGTAGAAACCAGAACTGTAGAACAGATCAACAAAACCAGGAATTGTTTTTTTGAAAGAATTAATAACATAGATAAACCGTTAGCCAGCCTTATTTAAAACAAAGGAGAAAAAAGACTGCAATTTATAAAATCATGAATGAAAAAGGAGAGATCACAACCAATACCAAGGAAATACAAACGATCTTAAAAACTTATTATGAGCAGCTATACGCCAATAAATTAGACAATCTAGAAGAAACGGACACATTTCTGGAAAACCACAAACTACCAAAACTGGAATAAGAAGAAATAGAAAACCTGAACAGGTCAATAACCAAAAAGGAAATTGAAGCAGTCATTAAAAACCTCTCAAGACACAAAAGTCCAGGGTCAGATGGCTTCCCAGGGGAACTCTATCAAACGTTTAAAGAAGAAACAATACCTATTCCACTAAAGCTGTTTCGAAAGATAGAAAGGGATGGAATACTTCCAAACTCGTTCTATGAGGCCAAAGACCCCTCCAAAAAGGAGAATTATAGACCAATATCCCTGATGAACATGGATGCAAAAATTCTCAACAAGATACTAGTCAATAGGATCCAACAATACATTAAGTAGATTATTCACCATGACCAAGGGGGATTTATCCCTGGGATGCAAGGCTGGTTCAACACTCGTAAAGCAATCAACATGATAGATAATATCAACAAGAGAAAAAACAAGAATGATATGATCCTCTCAATAGATACAGAGGAAGCATTTGACAAAACACAGCATCCATTCCTGATCAAAACTCTTCAGATTGTGGGGATAGAGGGAACATTCCTCAGCATCTTAAAAGCCATCTATGAAAAACCCACAGCAAATATCATTCTCAATGGGGAAGCACTGAGAGGCTTTCCCCTAAGATCAGGACACGACAGGGATGTCCACTCTCACCACTGCTATTCAACATAGTACTAGAAGTCCTAGCCTCAGCAATCAGGCAACAAAAAGAAATAAAAGGCATTCAAATTGGCAAAGAAGAAGCAAACTCTCCCTCTTTGCAGATGACATGATACTGTACCTAGAAAACCCAAAAGACTCCACCCCAAGATTGCTAAAACTCAGACAGCAATTCAGCAGTATGGCAGGATACAAAATCAATGCTCAGAAATCAGTGACATTTCTATACACTAACAATGAGACTGAAGAAAGAGAAATTAAGGAGTCAATCCCATTTACAATTGCACCCAAAAGCATAGCATACCTAGGAATAAACCTAACCAAAGAGGTAAAGGATCTATACCCTCAAAACTACAGAATACTTCTGAAAGAAATTGAGGAAGACACAAAGAGATGGAAAAATATTCCATGCTCATGGCTTGGAAGAATTAACATTGTGAAAATTTCAATGTTACCCAGGCCAATTTACACATTCAGTGCAATCTCTATCAAAATACCATGGACTTTCTTCAGAAAGTTGGAACAAATCATCTTAAGGTTTGTGTGGAATCAGAAAGGACCCCGAATAGCTAGGGGAATATTAAAAAAAGAAAACCAGAGCTGGGCATATCACAATGCCAGATTTCAAGTTGTACTACAAAGCTGTGATCCTCAAGACAGTGTGGTACTGGCACAAAAACAGACGCCTGGATCAATGGAACAGAATAGAGAACCCAGAAATGGGCCCTCAACTCTATGGCCAGCTAAAATTTGACAAAGCAGGAAAGACTATCCACTGAAAAAAGGACAGTCTCTTCAATAAATGGTGCTGGGAAAATTGGACAGCCATGTGCAGAAGAATGAAACTAGACCATTCTCTTACACCAGATACAAAAATAAACTCAAAATGGATGAAAGATCTAAATGTGAGACAAGAATCCATCAAAATCCTAGAGGAGAACACAAGCAACACCCTTTTTTGAACTTGGCCACAGCAACTTCTTGCAAGATACATCTATGAAGGCAAGGGAAACAAAAGCAAAAATGAATTACTAGGACTTAATCAGGATAAAAAGCTTCTGCACAGCAAAAGAAACAGTCAACAAAACTAAAAGACAACCTACAGAATTGGAGAAGGTATTTGCAAATGACATATCAATAAAGGACTAGTATCCAAGATATATAAAGAACTTAGTAAACTCAATAGCAAAGAAACAAACAATCCAATCATGAAATGGGCAAAAGACATGAACAGAAATCTCACAGAGGAAGACATAGACATGGCCAACAAGCACATGAGAAAATGCTCCACATCACTGGCCATCAGGGAAATACAAATCAAAACCACAATGAGAATGTGGCAAATTAACAAGACAGGAAACAACAAATGTCGGAGAGGATGTGGAGAAAGGGCAGCCTTCTTGCACTTTTGGTGGGAATGTGAACTGGTGCAGCCACTCTGGAAAACTGTGTGGAGGTTCCTCAAAGACTTAAAAATAAATCTGCCCTACAGCCCAGTAATTGCACTGCTAGGGATTTACCCCAAAGATACAGATGCAGTGAAACGGCAGGACACCTGCACCCCGATGTTTATAGCAGCAATGTCCACAAGAGCCAAACTGTGGAAGGAGTCTTGGTGTCCATCGAAAGAAAAATGGATAAAGAAGCTGTGGTCTATGTATACACTGGAATATTCCTCAGCCATTAGAAACGACAAATACCCACCATTTGCTTCGACATGGATAGAACTGGAGGGTATTATGCTGAGGGAAGTAAGTCAATTGGAGAAGGACAAACATTATATGATCTCATTCATTTGGGGAATATAAAAAATAGTGAAAGGGAATGAAAGGAAAAGGAGAGATATCAGTGAGGGTAACAGACCATGAGAGACTCCTAACTCTGGGAAACAAACAAGTGGTGGTGTAAAGGGAGGTGGGCGGGGTTTTGGGGTGACTGGGTGATGGGTGCTGAGGGGGGAACTTGATGGGATGAGCACTGGGTGTTATGCTATATGTTGGCAAATCAAACTCCATCAAAAATATTTAAAAAAATGAAATGAGAGATTACTCATGCAACAATGAACTCCAAAAAAAAAATTTTATCAAATTGATTAAATGCTATTAAATTGGATATGCAGAAATATTCAGATACATAGAAATCTCTGGTAAGCTTAGAATATAGAAGTACATACAAAATATAGAAGAAAAGGTATATATTGAAAGGCAGCCAAGGAGTAACAAAACTTTATAAGAAAATATGAAAGGAAAATATATCCTAGTATAAGCTAACACCTGAGGGGGAAACACATTTAAGAAAACAAAGAAACAAACAAAAAACTCTGGGTTATGTTGGCAGTAAAAACAAAAAGTATATAAAGGAAAAGTTGTAGCTAAGTGAAACGGTATAATATTAACAGATGACAGTAAGAAAACAGAGCTGTTCAACTTCTTTCTTCTCTATCAAGGAAAAATGATTTTAAAATTGGGAAGACTTGAACAAAAATTGTTTGAGTGGACTAGAAAACCCCGAGATAAGTACTCATACCTATATTCTATGCATTTTCAGTGTGTTTCTTCCTTTTTGCAGCTGTGATGAATTACCAATAACCATTCATCTTCTCTCATCCTCTCTCCATTTTGACCAATGACACTCATTTTTTTAGATAGTCATCTAGAAAAGAATTTGGTTCATATATGTGCAGCAAATTTATTGGAAGGTTTAAATTGTTGAGGGAACAAGGAAGAAACAGTTTTATTTCCCTGCAACCCCTGCTTTCGAACATGTTTGATTTTCTCTCTTCTCTGTGCTAAGACAACATCTCAAATTCCCTAGCTTTCAAATAACTCCCAGGAATTAAAACAATTTTCCATGTCCACGTTAGAAGTCTATTATAATTTGCAACTCAAGTTCCTGTTTCTCCTCTCCATCACCCCCCTACCCCCTCACCCCCAGCTAGCATCTGAGTCATGGCTTAGGGATCTCTTGCAAATAAGGCATAATCCATCTTTTGCTATTTCTGATTCTTTTAGAACAGAATCAAGAGTCATGGAGGGAGCATAGAGAGAAAAGGACAAAAGACATGTGATGGGTGTTGTGTGGGACAATATTCACATTTTATATCTTTCACAGAGCACAGTTGTAGAATTCTTTTGGAAACCCTCAAGGAATTTTCATAGTTCATGATTCCAAAATGAAGCCGTGAACCTTTACTATTCAATCCCTTCAGTTCCTGCTTCCTGCATACACACTCTATCTACAAAAGCTTACTACTGGAACGCCACAGTACAACAATACATTTTCTTACGTGCAATACCATTCGAGATGGCTTTGAACCACTCATTTTCTTCAGTAACCATCTGGTACATGAGGAACCTATGTATCCATGTCATACCAAACAAAGAGTAGTGTCCTCTTCTACTGCCCTTATTAAACTTCAGAACCCAAACCTGTGAGTGGTAGCTTCAGCCTCCCACCTCTTCCGAGTTATATAGTTGAGACCAGGCATCAGACTCTTTTAACATGCCTTCCAAACTCCAGGAACCACATGACAATTTCTTCTAAGAATTCTCATAGAACCCTACTCAGGTGCACTGCCCTAAGCTAGTCAGTTGCTGTAGTTTGGCAAACATCCATTGTGGGATGGCTAACATCCCTTCCTATGGAGAACATCCTGAATGTTTATAAATGGTCTTCTTGAATCCTACTCATCTATCTCCCTTCACAGAGAGAAACTAATAGATCACAGAACATTTTCTCATGGGCCTACAATGACCTTATCCCACCCTTCTATTTTTCCGTTATTATCCTATATGGGAGTGTAGTGGGAAGTGAGTTTGTAGGACACAGGTAAGTGTTTTGGTGTCTTTTAAGATACTCTGGAGCAGAAAAAAGAAAGCCTGGCAGGTAAATGCCTACTTCTTCAGAATTTGAGGATTCTTATTACTTGTTATCCTTAAAGAGAAGACAAATTCTATTTATCTTTGCATTGTTGTCTATATATCTAGTTCTGCATCTACATATTTACATCTCTTTCGATAACAAGATGGGGATTGAATTTGTGGTATAAATTAAATAAATACAAAATTCAGCTCACTTGAACTACGCAATTGTAGATTAAAATATGGAGAACTAGAGAGTCACCGTAATTTGCTGGTAATTGAGTGGCTTTACTTGTCTACAAAAGTAGCTTCATTTTAGTGTAAGGTCTCTAATTTATAAGAATATATCCAAAGGTGTCAACATTAGAGTAACATGCCTTCAAACATTCACAAAAATTCCTGGGTTCCAATGGCTCATAATTCTGACCAAAATCTCTTTGGCTATTTTTAAGGCCAAGGCAAAAATAGGAGCAATTTTCCAATTTTAAGTTCAATTGAAACTTATTGTGCTTCAATAATTCAGAAACCAATGAACTATAAAAACTGAAGATTTCCATGAGTTCAATCCTTTCCCAGCTAAGATTAGTTCAGAAATTAGGCTAGATTTATTTTTTGTTTAATTGTTTGAAAGCAGTATGTTATAAAATATTTATTTAAGATTTGTTTAGTATAAAATGAGTGATTATATTCCAAATATAGAATATAACATTAATAAAGCTTAGATATTTTGTGGTATTGCATGATCAGAAAAATTTACATGTATACATTTAAGATATTATGATATAGAAAGGTTAGGATTTTTATATTGACCTATATAAAATCCTCTGAAAATATGCTATTAGCATAAAATGAGAGCATACTGATAGACTGGTTTATTATATTGTAAATAAATATTTATACTGACTTTATATTATGCATTATATGCAAATATTTGAGTCCTCAGAAGCTTTACATTCAATAAAGTATAAATTTTACATTTTGAAGAGTATAACTTTAAAACATCACTCTCCAATAGAAAGATGTCAGTTGTATTTACTTTTAATTAATTAAAAGGTTATGTAGACACATGTGTCCAGTGGTTCTCCTTATTGGACAGCTCAGATATAGAATGAAATCAATCCCTAACATTCTTCTAACTTTTGTATTCTTAAAAATTATATTAATTACAACATTTGCAATTTTCACATCCACAGGATGTGAAGGAAACTCAAAGTCTTCTAATTCATTATTCCCAAAATAAATTTTTTTTAAAAAACACTGCTATATATGAAAGTACAACATATATCATTAATGTCCCTAAGAATCCATCAATTCATATGGATTATTGATATTAATCATCACTATGAAATAAGACTATATCACTCCCTACAAGGTTTTCAGATTTGTATAATTTTTAAATAGAATTTACAAGTCAGAAGATTATCATACAAATCTATTAATTTAAATTGCTAAAGTGCCATCTTTTTAAACTATTTTTCATTTCCCCACTTCAACCTCCTTACCTCTATATAAATTTCTTTGTGTGTTTTTATATGTCTGTAACTTATGAAATTAGGAAGATAGTAAGGTAGAAAATTTCTAAAATTTGGAAATATAAACAGCTTGTTTCTTCCATGACACATGTGTTCTCTACAGGGGAACTTGTAATGCTGACTTGCAAAAGATTCCATTACCAATCTGCCCTTGGGACTCTCTATCTTGTTCTTATTTTCAAAGATGAATGTTTTCCACACTCTGCCAAGGACCAGGAAGAGTGGATTCATTCAAGGCCAAATTATTCAAAAGAATATTTTGTACACTTCCTATTAGGACAAGATTTTTTGGTTTTCTTTTGTTTTCTGTTTGATTATGTTACATTCTATAATGATTTCCAGAATAAAAACTATAAAAGCAAATATGAAGAGCATTTTAATTTTTAAAAAAAATTTAATGCTGACATCAGGAAAATGTGTAACAAAATGCAATCCATTTTTATTAACATTTATAGGATTTTGGTTAGTATTAAATAAACTAATATCAATTAAGCACTGGTAATAGTACATGGTATATCCAATTACTACTAATCTTTTCATTTAAGGTAAAATTTGTAGATAGCCACTAATAAATTTTATTCTGAGGAAAATATTAGAAATAAATCAGGATCTTCTCCATGATGTTGTACAGATAATGCTTCAAAGGAGAAGTAGTACTTTGCAGGGATGCAAAATTTTGTTACAAAAATCTAAATAACAACAAAAAAAATCTAAATAACAAAAATTAGTATTCTGTCTGTCATATCCTCGAATAATCTCAGTAAGCCCCCATCATTGGAGTCAGTATTTTACGCTATTTTTTCAAATAATGGAAATGGATTTGTCCTGGTCCACCCATATTTCCCTGCCCAGTCAATGTCATGCTTCTGTAAGACTGCTGACTAGTGTTGCAAGAGCATTCCCACTCCCGATAACACTTAACTCCAGCGTCATGGTCAGTTGGCTAAATCATTTCAGTCCCTTTCTATCTTTCAGTCCAGGTAAATCAGAAAATCAGGACAGGTTTTTAAAATTCTGGTTATTTCTTTCAGTTCATAAGCCATGGATTGTTTTTCAACTCTTTCTCATGAAACTCTTAATTATAGTAAAGAAGTATATTGGCAGAATATTTCTACCGCAGAAATAAAAGGATCTTAAATAGTAATATTTTACTTTACTTATTATCCAAAATTTTAAGAAAATAATAATTAATGAGTAGGTTATAGTTTTAGAATGAATACATAAATGTTCTTATACTATTTTCTATTGTACATAAAGTAGGGCATTAGTTCAAAAAATAATATATCAACTAACAGTGAACTAATATGTTCAGAAAATCAACTGTTCAAGGACCTCATGCTGAAGTAAAATGATTTTTTTAAATCTTTATTTGCTTCAAAGACTTTAAAATCAAGGTGCTATTCAAAACAAACTCATAGAAAACACTAACAATACAATGTTATATATGCAATAAGTATCAACTGTTCACTTCAGAGATTAGGTATGAAAAGATGTGGGACTTTTTCTGGGTGATAAAAGAACCTAGCAGCATGCATGGAGAATAATGTAAACAATATTTTATAACAGAGGGTAAAAAGATGGCATATTTGGCATACAATGCACAGACAGGGTTTCCTCAGGAAAAAGTATGTGTAAGAAAAGAACACTGGCATTTTATCGTGGGGATCCCAAATACCAGTTCTAGCAATTAGTGTAAGAAATGGGGAGACGCTGAAATTTGAAGCTGGCATTCTTTTGTATTGTTATTATCTTCAGGAAGTTAAGGGATTAAACATAAGACGTATTTGAATAAGGAGATGTAAAGCAGGGTGATGAGATTTTGTGGTGGGGTGGTGATGGTGGTGGTGGTGGTTGTAGAAGTAGTAGTAATAGTCATAGTAACCATTGGATTTCGCTTTAAAGTTGTTATTTGGCAAAGTTATTTTACAGAGTTTATCTGAGGTGATTGAAGTAGGACTGGTAAAAGACTTTAATGTTGAGGTAAAGAGAAACCCGAAAGATGAGCTAAATAGACATTGTTTTAAAAGTAACAAACAAAGCGTGATAATTTTGGGATGTGGAAGTGGGTAAGATACCAGTGATAGTGCTGGGGTCGTAAGGGAAATAGCAGAAAGAGAATCAGGAGCTAGTTTGACAAGAAATTCTATTAATTGTTTTCTAGAAAATATTCTAGAAATATTGAGTTTGAAGGGATAGTAAAACATTAAAGTTCAAATAGTCAGTAATGAAGATCTTGCAACTCCTTACATAGTAGAAAGTTTAAGGCCAGAGGTCAAGGTGAGTAATTCTCTAAGAATATCATCAGGGAGGGGGAGAAAAGTGTAGAAAATTAATTTCAGGAAAGAAAGAATTTGGAAAACTAGAAGAACATAGTGTCACAGATATAATGAAACAAATGACTTTTAAGCAAAGAGAGTGTGGGCAATAGCTTCGTCAAAATTTCAAAAATTCGAGATTTCAAAGATTGAAGAAGTCTTTTGGGTTGGGCAGATTATTGATGATCTTCATGTGTAGACTTTCAGATCTGAGGATACAGTAGAGATTAGGAAGTGAAGAATGGTAAGAATACCATGTCAGACATTATCAGAACAATAGCAAGAAATGAGAAAGGGCAATATAACCACGTTATGGGAGCGAGAAGGTTCAAAGAGAGATAAGAGAAGAGAAGAGACTCAATGTGCTAGAAATAGAGAAACAGACATAGAAGCACAAGGTTCTTTTTTTTTTTTTTTTTTTTAGATTTTATTTATTCATTAATAAGAGACACAGAGAGAGAGTCAGAGATACAGGCAGAGGGAGAAGCAGGCCCCCCACAGGGAGTCTGATGCAGGACTCGATCCCAGGACCCCAGGATCACACCCTGAGCCAAAGGCAGAGACTCAACACTGAGCCACGAAGTCATCCCCACAAGGTTCTGAGGGGGTAGAGAACACAAGTTCAAAACCAGAGGGAGGAAATGCCTTTTTCTAGCCCACACATTCTTAATATAGTCTCCTGATAAAAGTTCATTAAAAGTACAATATCAACCAAAATATTTTATGGTAATCACTGTATATAATAATCATTAAGTCGTTTTACTAATAGAATATGAATAATACAAAACAAAAAGGGAAAAAGTTGAGCTTCAACCCTCTTGGAAAAGACTCTCTTTAATCATGAGTTGTATAGTCATTCCTATTTCCACATAGCATTATAGATCTCAAAAGTGGGCTCAGAGGGCAAGTACTCAAACCAGTGATAAAGAAAATCCAGTTCAAAGGATTCTCATATTACTAAGTCATATTTTTATACTTATATCCTGATTTTTACAGCTTATAAAATTGCCTTTTTCAGATAACACACATGAATGGAATTTATAGTGTTTTGTTCTTAATACAAACCATGCTTTCTGCTTTTACTAGTTCTATCCCACATTTGTTGCAACAGTCACTTCATTTCCTTCTTACCACATAAAGCGAAAAGGCCTTCTTGTGAGGAAGGATAGAAAGTACTTAAGACTAGTAGAACAATAAAGCCTTATATATCTCAGAAAATAGAAGAATAGTGTTCCAGACAGCTTCTTTCACCTGCAGTAGTTTTGTGACTATTAACTGCCTAGTATCCACTTTACACTGTGTTCACACCAGTTTTGATTCTGAGTAAAACATTACCGACAATATTAATAACCCGTTTAAGATGGAAAACTCTGTTTAGAAACAATGAGGTGAGCTTTTACAAGTCAGTAAAACCAAGTTCACTGTTCCAAAAGAAGACTCAAATAATAGTCAAGGTTAAATTTACCTTCTAAACTTCCCTAGTATCAAAGTTCTTGGAGGATCATTTCTCTTAGTTATCTTAGAGCAAACTGTCTGTAAGCTACTCTTTTATCTTATTGAGAAATAGCTTAGATATCATTCTGGTATGAAAATATAGTTTTCAACTGGCCTTAATCCCAAGACAGTAAATATTTACACAAAAATGATATTTTTTTCCCAACAAGGTGTAAATCACATAATATTTACTAGAAAATGCTGTTTACCCTTACCAACCAATGATCCATCCACTCACTCTTCCACGAAACAAAAAGTTATTATGTCAATTCACCACCACCATTACTGGTCACTTAGCTCTGTCCCCAGCACAGAATGAATGACAAATTTTTCCCAGATTTAGTTGCATATAAATACTGTGCTTTGAAGTAGTGGCGCCACCAAAATATTGGCACTACCGGTCAACTTGTATTTCAGAGTTAAAAACACTTCTGTATATTGCACTTACAGTATGATTGATGCAATCAATAACTTTTAAGGATTACTTGGAAAATAAGGAGAAGTAATTATATTGAAGGGCATCCTCAGTTATAATCCAAGACTTAACTTTTGAGCCTGTCAGCCTGAAAGCAGTCTGTCTATACTAATGTCCTGTGGCTAAATCCTAGTTTCAATTGAATTGAGAGACCATTAGTGTTCACGAAATGATTTAAAAATATTGGATGGGGGCACTTGGGTGGATCAGTGATTGAGTGTCTGCCTTTGGCTCAGGTTGTGATTCCTGTGTCCTGGGATTAAGTCCCATGTCAAACTCCCCAACAGGGAGCCTGCTTCTCCCTCTGCCTATGTCTTTGCTTCTTTTTCTGTGTCTCTCATGAAAAAATAAACAAAAATCTTTATAATAAATAGATAGATAAATAAATAAATAAATAAATAAATAAATACTAAGATGGACGTACTTGAGCATACTATAGGTGCTAAATAAGTATTAAATACTGGAAAAGGAATTTGAAAGTGATGCTACTTTCCCTAATCAAATCAAATTTTCCTTTCATTTAATGTAATAGATAGTGGTCTTTGCAGAGTAGGAACAATTAACAGTATCTAATAAAATTATAGACAGCAAATGTTTTAGATTCAACTCTAGATAAAATAGGTAATTTTAGGTAAAACATATTTTCTAAAAAATAGAATACAATTTTATTCACTGTTATTTTCGATGAGGCATTTTTGTTCATTTAATATGAAATTTATTGATGAGGAAGCAGAGTATAAGAATGTAAAGTCCTACAAAGCAAGCCTGTATAAAATATATTTGCATCTCATTATAAATTTTACCAATTACAACTAACTACATAGCTAAGAAACACCCTTCATATAGTTTGAACAACATTTATTAAAAACACATAAGTGTCAACTGAATATACCTGGGGTAATATAATATATCATCTTTGTGCTAAGGCATATAGCCCAAGTAAAAATCACATCTCTGTTTATAAGGCATAGATCCTATATTCTTATTTATTAGCCTTTCAATACATTGGTGGTACCTACTTTCCCCAAAAAACTTTAATTTTAATTTTATTTCTCCTCATTCTCAGCAACCAATCCAAAACTTTGTAAAGAACAAGTTTTTGAGGATTTCTCTTTATCTTCCTGCCCTCTTCTTTTCCTTTTATGTCTATTATGTCCTTTATCCAGAGTCCATTTCAGCCAGAAATACAGATGGACCACTCCTGCCTCTCCGGTTCTCCCTCTGTATTCTCTTTTCCTCTTCTTCTTCTTCCATTTGCCCCCATTTTTCTCCTTTCCATTATCTCTTCTCATGAATCAGACTCTCAGAAACAGATCTGTCAGTTGCACAATTCTTCACTAAGAGCAAGAGAAAAGATTTCTGCAGGGAAAGACAGATCTTAAGAAGGCAGAGCATGTTGGTGGTGGGGTTGGAATGTTTGTGAATATTCTCTTCTTACATGTTTTTGTCCTCATTATAAAAAAAATGTATTTTATGGACATGTCTAAATTCATCCTCAAGTCTCAAAATTTAGATTAGAAAAAAAGAACGGTACTGAAATTTAGAGTTTAGCATCATGCTTTACATCTCAAACAATTCTCATTAGACACTGTGAAGTCAATAACCTCTCTCTCCATGGATGTTCTATTTAAAGACTGAGATGGATCCATTTAAGTCACGAAGATTACTGAACCCAGCTCCATTCTGGGCACCTACGGACAATGTTTTCCATGGATAAACTCTATCTTGACTTATGAAAAGGAGGCATAGGAAAAAAAAAAATCAGTTCTACTACCTGTTGTGCCAGAAAAGAGAAACTATAGTCAGTTATACTACTTTAAACTGTAGTATACTTTGCAGTTTCCAAAACCTATTCACTTACAGTATTGCGTTTGACCCACAGCACTCTGTGAGTTAGCTATTATTATTTCAATTTCATAGACGTAGTAACTCGAGCTCAGAGAGGTTAAATGACTTGCCCAAGTTCAGATAGTAAGTGACAACAGAACTTGGAACCTATGACTTCTAAAATTGGCTCCAAAGATATCTATTCATTTTCACAGACAAAAACTGAGTCTAAAATTTATTATGTGGATAATGGGTTATTCATTGCCTTTTGTGTTTTCTCACAAGGAAGAGACACCAGGACAGAGACACTCGACATGTCGAAAGTGATGTAGGGTAGAGATCAAGCAAGCTGGTTGGACTCTTACGCCTCTATATTTCCCTATATGGTGCCTTATGAATACTATATGCCTTCTGCCACAATAGCCCTTACACCTTGAATCCTTTTTAACAAATCATAAAAGATACAATGGTTGAGTCTCTATAACCATAGCAAATTGAATGCAAAGCAAAATCTTTTTTTTTTTTTTCTTTTCATCCAATTTGCCAGGAGTCATCCTATGATCACACACGCAATGGGAATCGCGGTTGTGTCTCTGATTGAGGTTACAGCCACATGGATGAGTGGCAGTAGGGCCAAAATCCGCATGGCCGCATTAACAGTTACTCTATTCCTGTATTCTGAACACAGCGGCTGCCTAATAAGTGGCTGTCTGATTGAAGCGTGAAAATGAACACAAAGAGTAGCTTCTGAAGTCTTGCCTACTTTGGCCTCTGGGCCTACTGAGGTAAGTTCCTTCAGATATTTATTGTACTTATTTCCTCGAATGCGCGCTAATAAGTACTTGCAAGTTCCAGAGGAGGTCTCCACCTCACTCAGGTGCACAATTCTGCATGACACAAATTTTCAGGGTCTCGTTTGGAGAATTAAAAGTTAAGTGAGTCACAGTATTGCCTCGGCTTTCGAATCTGACTGCAGCATATGTTCCCATGAACCCTCACTCAGTTTCTTAATTTTCTTTGCAATTTTAGCTTTGAGAATCATTTTACTCTTCCTTTTTTTCCCCCCAAGATTTGTGTTTATCTTCTCCTATTTGAGTGTAGTAGGGCCTTATCCCATGAAACCTCCACACAAACATATATGAAGAAGAGAGATGATAGGAAAACATTTCCATGTTTGTCTCTAGCGCCCAACTGCATTTAATTTTAACGATTTGACAATGTATTTGACAAAATAACTGACTTTAAAGTTTGGACCATACTTGTTTATCAGTTGTGTTGTTGTTGTTGTTTCCTCCTATAAATTTTTAAAGAAAGACTTGGCTTTGAGACCTATCGACTCATGTGAGTAGGATGCCACAAATTAATAAATGAATAATTCTACAATTTATTTACAAAGCAACGTGATCGGCCAACATCCCACCCAGAATCTCTCTGTGTAAACAAAAATAATTAAGAACATCATTTAGATGGATGTTTATGCTTTTTTTCTGAGTAGCTGAAATTTTATAATTCTGGATAAAAGTTGGAAACCAAACTAATGTATACACGATATTAGAGGCAAACCATCATGGACTCATTTATGCAATGAGTTCAAAAACGCATAGATTTTTGTAAACATAACAATTCAGAATGCTTTAATTATTGTGTTAGTATGAGGTAAAATGAAAACATTTTGTGCTATGATTAGGGTTGCTTATGTTGCCAAATACAAAGATGTTTGCTGTTTTGCTTAAACAGATGTTTTTGCATTTTGCGTTGGCCCCTCATCACTTGAAGGAGAGTTATATTTCTTTGTTACTTAACAACACTCCCACAGTACTTTATTACTCCTTAAATAAGAGCTATAAATTTTGAATAGAAGCTACTTAAAAGAAAATTTTAGTGTTTTTAATATATATTATGCATATAAATTTTGTTTAATTCAAATTTTCTTAATTTACACCATATAAACAATGTGTAATATATTGTAGGCCATGATTTGTGTCATTTTCATCATTCGTAGTTGGGAAATATTTACTCATAGATTCAGAATGCATTCTAAAATAGAATGAGATCTATTTCTCTGATTATTTTCTGATTTCTGGTTAAGTTTTGAGACTCATTCCTGATTTTTAAAACTACTTTTATCTTAAAAAAATAAGATAAAATAAATAAATAAATAATAAATAATAAATAAAAACTACTTCTATCTTACTGTATATATAATATTATCTACAATGAAAAAAAAAGATTATCTACAATGCACACCTAAACTTCCAGATTCTCATTTTTATAGTTGAAATAATAATAGTAATAATGGAAGACAATTATTTAATTTTAAAAATGACATAATCATATGATCTTCTAATGATTACCATAATTATGATTCAAATTTAAAGGAGACATCAAAGGTATTCAGCAATACACAGATAGCCCTCTACTTCCCCTAAAAACAATGCCAAACCTTTCCTGATTTTCTTCACGTTTTAATTCCAACTTCACTCTGGTCCTCTTACCATCTCCTCCCTCCTCCCCTCCCTCTCTTTCTCTCTCCTGTGGGCTGTGGGGAGAGTGCACTGTGGCTCTTAGCCCAGCCCTAGCTCTAACCCCAACCCTAGCTCTAGCTCCCCTCTGCTGATGACCTGTGTCATGTAACCTGGAGAAATTGTGCCTATGGGACATGAATCCCTTCTACTAAATTACTTCATCATCTATATTTATCTTTATCTGCATTCATCTCTACTTTCTTCTTCTATAAAAGAAGCAGAGGGAGGGGTTGCCCTTTTGTCTTGGGTTCCTATCTAAAGCTTCTTCCTGAGCATTATCATTTCATCCCATCTCACCTCTTCAGGAAAAAAATCTTGCTATCAATTAACTCCTTTTTTTCTCCTCTATCTTCGCTAACACTTCCCTACTAATTGTTCTCCATGTCATAGAAAGCTGGAGCTGTTTTTCATTCCCACACTACAAACAAGTCTTTCCCTAATACTCTAATGCTCATCCATTTTACTGTATTTCCTTATACCCATTATTTCTTTATATACACAGTTTCCACTTGCTTTTGCCCTAGTATTCCTTCATCTGGCTGTCAGATCCACATTTTCCACATCAAATATGGTCTCACTGTAGTCACTACTGGGACTGTTAACATGCATCACTTCTCATTTCTAATTTCAGCTGAATCCTGTGTTGTGTGTGAAGTTATGACATCAACTGCCCTAATGATTTCTTCCAACTTAGTTACTGTGGTTCTTCTCATTCTTGGACTGTTAAGTACCGGTTTCATTTCCTGACTCTCATTTTGCTTCTTTGTGTTTTAGAGCTCTACATTTTATTCCTTTTTCATTTTATTCCATAATCCATCTCCTTCACCTTAAGATTTACATAAAACAACATTCCTGTATCTTTAACTCAATCCTTAGTTCCAGACCTACATATCTACAAGCATCTCTAGTTATATGCTCTGTAAGAACTTCTTATTCAGCAGTCCAAAAATTGGTCTTATGATTCATTTTTTTTCAAATGTTATTATACCTAATAATGATGCATTCATATTTAAAATTGAACTACAGAGATTTAAATGTGCCTGTTGGGATATATTGAGTAATGATTTCTTGTAATCAATCTTACTCTTGGTGCTATTAACGTATTTGTTCATTAATTTTCTAGTGTATTACATATGATTTTGGATGACATTAAAACTAGTTGGTATTGGTGCTGGTACAAAAATCCACAAATAATGAGATAATAAAAATAAACAAAAATGCTTTGTAAACTCTACGTTACTCTCTCTTTATAGGGATCTATTTCTATTTCTTGAGAAAATGCAATTATGGTTGGAAATGCGCTAACTTATTATTGTACTATATGTATGAGATTTTATGTATGTCTAAATGATCAGATTGCTAACTCTGAAAATAAGGGTACATAGTTTATCATGCCCATTCAGTCAACATTTAAATTCATACTGGAGTCCACAGAGGAAATATCTGAAGAGAATCTAACAAATAAACCCAAGAATACCACTGTCTAAGCTAAAATTTGCTTCTTTCATTGAGATACTTAGGTTACATTTTATTTCAGAAAGAAACATCTCACGTTTTCTACCTTCCTACATAGAGGAAAAAACCCTACTATGTCTTTCTCTGAACAGCTCCCTTTTTTTTTTTTTTAAGATTTTATTTATTTATTCATGAGAGACACAAAGAGAGAGGCAGAGACATAGGCAGAGGGAGAAGCAGGAACCTCTCAGGGAGCCTGATGCTGGAACTCCAGGATTACACCCTGAGCCAAAGGCAAATGCTCAACTGCTGAGCCATGCAAGTGTCCCTCTGAGATTCACAGAGAACACTTCACTTCTGGTCACCAAATGTTATTATTATTATTATTTTTTTCTTTTCCCCCAGACCAAGCAACTCTCTGTCACTCCAGCTGGGTATCCCACACTTTAACTTGATTCTGACACTATCTACCGGGAGATCTTGTCAGATCTCACAGGGTTAAGGGCTCAGTCCCATAAGACTGCCTCTGTCTCTCTCTTCAAATGCCAGTTGCAAGCCCAGTTTCTTCTGACCAACTGGCCATAGATAAGAAGTTATAATGACCCTCTCCTTACGTTTGGTTAATTTGCTGGAGCAGCTCACAAAACTCAGAAAAGCACTTACCTATGTCTACCAGTTTATTAAAGAGCATGATAAACGACGCAGATGAATTGCCAGATGAACATGTGGAAAGGGGCTCAGAGCTTCAATGTCCTCTCCAGATGCCCCACTCTCCTAGCACCTCCACGTGTTCACCAACCCAGAAGCTCTCTGAACCGTGTGCTTTTGGAGTTTTGTGGACGCTTTATCATGTAGGCAAGATTGATGATTAACTCTATTTTCAGGCCTTCTCTCTTCTCAGGAGAATGGGAGGCTGAAGATTCCAAGCTTCTAATCATGACTTGGTCTTTCCAGTGACCAGCTGTCATCTAGGAGCCCACCTACAGTCACCTCATTTGAACAAGATACCCCTATCATCCAATTACAAGGGTTTCAGGGACACAGTGTCAGGAACTGGGATGAAAGACCAATGTTAAGAGATACTACTAGTGTTCTTATCACTTAGGAAATTCCAAGAGTTTTAGGACCTCTGTGCCACAAATGGAGTCAAAGATCAAGTATATGTGTCTTTTTTTTTTTTTTTAAGATTTTATTTATTTATTTGACAAAGAGAGAGCATGAATGCACACACAAAGAGGTGGAGCAAACAGGCAAAAGGAAAGGGAGAAGTAGGCTCCCGGCTCAGCAGGGGCTTAATCCCAGGACCCTGAGATTATGATTTGAGCTGAAGGCACCAACTGAGCCACCCAGGCGTCCTGTATGTATTTCTTATTATATATACTTGGTCATTCTTATTTATCAATCTACTTATTATAAATTGCAGTATCATACTATCGTAATAACAAACATCATAAATCTGTTTCCCAGAAAAATGGACAGGACCAACAACCAAAACTAACTCCAAACTACTCAATAATACACAATGACTACTTATTGCTCATGTGTGTAGTATTAGCAGGGTGTCAAATAGGTAGCTCTGCAGATCTTGGCTCAGCTTGCCTACATGAGTGAAAGCTGGCTGGCCATTATTAAATTAATTAAATAAGGAGACCATTAGTCTGAAGTGGCTATAATGCTGTGACTGCCTACCTAAGCAAACCAAAATCTAAGCCTGTAAATACGTCAAGGTTAAAAAATCAAAACCTAAGGACAACTAATCACAAACAGCCAACTAGGCTTTAAATTATAACCAATCAATAATCTCTTCACTTTGCTTCTGCCTTTTCTCTATGACAGTCTCTTCTGAAGCTCCTGTCCTTGGAGCACTCCTAACCACTTCTGGTTTGGTGCTATCCTGTTCAAATTGATAAATGCTCAAAGAAATTCTTAAAATTTTTTATTATTCTTCAGTTTATCTTATAACACTATAAGCTCATCTAAAATGACAGCAACTGAAGCAATGGGAACAATTTGACTCAGTCCTATGTGTCTTTCCTCCTCCATCAAGCAAGCCCAGGTATATTCACCTGGCAAAGGCAAAGACATAAGAAAGAGTAAAAATAAGACTTCTAAGTCTCTTACGGAATTACACTTGCCAGCATCTGAGTGGCCAAAGTCAGTCACACGGCCAAAGTCAGAATGGAAAAGTATTATAAAGTCACATGGGAAAGACAGGTGTACAGTACAGGAAAGAAAGACTATTTAAAGCCATTTTTGCAATCTCCTATAACTGTTTAATTTTCTGTTCAGAGCTTTCAAGAGTTTTTTTGGTTTTGGTTTTATTTTTCTTTATGTAAAATTAAGTTCTGGTCATTTTGGTAAGTGCTTTTATGTACATTAGCTCACTTAAATTTTATAGCAACTCTGTGAGATCAGTGTTATTACTCCTATTAATAATTCCTAATATCTCTTATTTTACAAATATGAAACTAAAGTCTAAAGGAGATAATTAGCCCAAGGTCACAGTGATTGCAAATGGAAAACCCTGGATGTGAACCCAGATGGTCTGACTCCAAAGACTTCTTAACCACCATGTTATGGTGTCACAAATGCCCAAATTAAAAATAACAATAATAAAATAAAATTAAAAATCCTGTGATGATGCTATCTTCTGCTTAATGATTGCAATTTTTATTAGATATAAAGAAAAATATAAAAGCATTAATATACTTTTATAGTTACATGTTGCATCTCTTAATTATTTTTTATTAGTGAAATAATTAGAATCCTCCCTTTTCACATTTATAAGAGTATTATAATTTTTGTTTTTCTTTTTAATTCAGTTCTAACAATAAGAAAGTCTATAGAAACACTTGAGATCTGTAAATAAACCTCAATTATAAATGTTGTATTATAATGTCAGGTCTGGTGTTAAACTCACCTAACAAACAGGAACTGCCACAGGCTTCAACTGCTAGTATACAATACAAAGGAGGAAAAAAAAGTAAATTCATTAAATCCTTACCACAGGCTTCTCATGCTTTAAAGTTAAAAATTGGCTTAAGCCTGAATGCTTCAAGCATTTTATAATTTGGCTTGTAATCAGTTAGGAGAGAGGAAAAGTAATCACCAAAACAGAGTGGTTTACCCTACTGCAACTGGGCCAGCAGAGAAATTTGATTTCATGATAACATCAAAACAAAGGGATGTCTAACAAATACAGTGAAACATTCTTTGTAACTGAAAGCTTGTGCTGTGCAAAACTGTAATTAAAAAATTTAAACTCACGAACTCATATGCATTATATAATGACAAGTTTGCATGTCGAAAATTAGATTTTGTTCCTCAAAAACAACCAGAAAGAAAACAAAAACCTTTCGATCACATTATCACATTACATCTTTTTCTCTATAAAAAAATAAAATAAAGCAACAAACATGTAATTGACCAATTTGAACTACTTCCTAAAGACGAAAGAATGACAGACACAATTAATTAGTTTGAAAAACTGGACTAGACTAGCCTTTGTCATATTGTAATAGACCAATTGTTAGAATTTATACTGTTCATAAACTGGTAAAGGATACTGGTGTAAGAGAATACTTTGGCTGGTACTTCATCTTGGGTATTTGAAAAGTACAGAGGAAGTAGTAATTTTAGGAAGTATAAAATCAGATGTCTGTTGCTAAGTGCTATCCATACATTGTGGGGGGAGGAGAACAATTCAAGGCTGAGGATGATCAATAATCTATTTAAGTGATGTGTGAAAGCCAGTCTTTCTTAGCAGCATAGAGAGACTCTCACCTTCCGAAGCTGGAGGGCAGAAAATACTGAGAGGGCCATTAGTCTAATTTTTTATCAACATAAATTGGTTTTGCCAATTCTTGTATTTCATACAAATAGAATCATAAAATGCTTGGCTCTTTGTTCTCTGGTTTCTCTACTCATCATAGATCTGTGAGATTTGTACACGTTGCTGAGTTGAGCAATAGTTTATTATTTCATATGCTATGTTATATTGAAGTGTAGAGAAAGTATGTTTGTGTTTCTATAGAGTTGGAGCTTTCTGAATAAATTTTACAGGAAACTTGTAATCCTGAGCTGGGAGAAAGTCCTGGGAATTAAATTTGCAATTATATAGATAGAGAGGAAATTCCAGAGAGATTTACCTAACTTCAAAGGTATGTGTTTACTCAAGAGAAAAAGAGGTCCAAGACTTTGGAGAGATCTCTAGGTTGTAAAATCTGAAGACTTTAGGGACTCTCTGGCCATTGGAGAGATTTATTTATATTCCGAAGGGTTGTAGTGAGAACTCAGAATCCTTTCCATCTCTTCTGGAAAGACTAAAGGTTCTTCTCCCTCCATTTGGATAAGAGAGGGAATCATCTCCCCTTTTCTCCTGTATATAGGCAGAGAAAATCAATTTGTTTCCATTTCTTGCTTATAATACAAACTTCAAAGTTTTTTTGTGTATGGTATTTGACCTGGTTTTCATTACACCCCAGAAATAGGAGGGGGAATATGAGAACCAAAGATATGAGCAACCACTTGCTCTTTAAGTAAAGAATGATATTTCATACATAGTTCAGATAATCTCTGTGGGAATTCAGGATAAAATTAGTAAATATGAATATTAAAAATTCAATACTAGTACTCCATTATATAAACAATAAGAGTGTATTTATCCATCCTTTTGATACTTAGCTTGCTTCTAATATGTACCTATTATGAAGAACACTGCTATGAATATTCTATTTTAGGGGTCATATGACCTCATTTTTGGAGGGACATTATAATTAGGAGTGAAATTGATGGGTTACAGAAAAAATTACATATTAGCTTTTGAAGGTATTGCCAATTGCTTTTCCAAAGTGATTTTACCAAGATGCGTTCCCACCAAATATGCCAAGACTTGTACTTGTTCCACATCCTTAGCAAAACTTCATCTACTTCTGATAGGTTCTTGTCTGTCAGTGTTATAAAGAGACTACTGAAATATTTTCTGCTTTTCACAATATTTGTTCAGAAGTTAGCCAATATCTTACTATTGTTTCTTTGGAGGACACTGTTCCTACTTCTCTGGCTACTTTTAAGATTATCTCTCTGTCTTTATTTTTCAACATTTTAATGTGTTCTTAGATGTTTGTTTTGGTTTCTTTAATTAATTAACTTTAACTATTTATTCTGCTTTGAGGTTTTCTGGTCTTTTTAAATGTGGGGTTTGATGTCTAATTTTAATAGTTTTGGAAAATTTTAAGATAATAACTCTTAAATATTCCATTCGGTTTAACCCATTTGTTCTTCCCTTCTGAGATTTCAATTTCAGATCATGGTAAATTGCAAAAAAAAAAAAAAAAAAAAAAAAGGTCTCTCTTTTTTTTTTTCTTTTTTCTCATCCATGTAGACAAACCCCTTTTTCAAAGAGAATTTATTGCTCTTCCCTCAAAAGGTTGAACCTGTTTCTCTACACCTTAAATTTTGTCTTGGCTATTTGAATGGTTTTGAACACTGGGCAATTGTGGTGGAAACAGATGCTTAATAACATGAAAACTATTCTAGATTATTTAGCCTCTTACTTACACACCAGGTAACTCCAGAGCAAGAACTCTAGCCCAGCATAGATCAGTTAAGCCTTTCCAGACTCAAGGAACCATTCATTCAACCCACAGAATTGTGAAAAAATTAGAAATAATAAATGGCCATTGTTTCAAGAAACTGCATTTTGTCATAATAAGTTACCTAGCAAAATCAAATTTTTCTCTGATTCATACATTTTTATACTCTATGTCTTCCTTTCTATTCTTTTTCTTTTCTATTCTCTAATTCACTTTAAATGTTTTCTATTGATCTTTGAGTTCATTATTCATTTTTTTAAGATTTTAGTTATTTGAGAGAGAAAGCAGAAAGAGAGAGAGCATGAGAGTGGCAGGCAGGGGGGAGCAGAGGGAGAAGCAGACTCCCTGCTGAGCAGGGAGCCCAACACATAGCAAACATCATAAAGGAAGACCAGTTGTGTGTTTGATATGGGGTATTCCTCATCCACTCCATCATTGTGGCTCTGGCTTCTGGACTAGCCCCTACCCTGTCATACTACCCCAAATCAAAATAGTTTTCTAAGGAAAACCAGTTTTTGTTAGGGACCCCCCCATTTCCAATCCACGTACTAGTTATGTGAGACCACCAAAAATGATCATTGTTTTAATGGATATACAATGTTTTGAAGAAGAAAAGATTTCCTAATTGCCAGGGTTAAATACTTTATTAAACAGAAATTAATTTGTCTTCCCTATTGGCACATCCAACACTTCCCTATTGGCATGTATACATTAGACTGATTAATAAATAAATAAGTAGGTAGGTAGGTAGGTAGATACAATATTTTCTTTACTATATCTTTCATTATCTCATTTTCCTCTTCCTGTTCTTTGTATATATTTGATTGTAGGATTTCTCTAGTCTCCTCATTATTTCCTTTCTGTTCCTATTGAATTTCCTATATGTTATTCTTAAGAGAACTTACATGCAATCGGTTTGAGCAATCATCTTCACATATAATTATAAAGTTTTTATTTCTGAATTAATATCTCTTCTTGGTTCCACTCTTGATGGCAAAACTTGTTTATTAAATGCCCTACCTGACTGTTTTGCTGGTTTCTGAAATTTGTGCTACCAGAGAATACTTACACACTTGTTACAGAGTAAACTTTATATTGCCTATTCTAAAATTTCCCAAGAAGAATAAACTTAGGGGGTTTTAAGTTCATTGAAGAGAACAGTAAGCCAATTATCATAAAACTCAATGTTTTTATCAAGCACTTTATCCATTCAGTGAAAAATACTTATTAGCATCTATTAGCTTATAAATATCATTCTAAACAATGGTGATATGTCAGTGCACAGAATAGACGTAAATCCTTTTCTTGTGAAGTTTACATTGAATCTAGGGAAGTGACAATAAACAACAAGTAGAATAAATAGTCAACAAATATGTAACATAAATATACTACATAATGTTAGAACGTGATATGGGCTATTATAAGAAATAAATAAGGAGACTACGGAAGGCTAGAAGTACAACAGTGTCAGAATGGGCCTTAGGAGTTGAAATTTGAGCAGCCTTAAAGTAGATAAATGAGAAGTATATCAGATAGGTTTTCACTACAGAAATAGAACCAGTGGAATATATATATGTATATAGTCTCCTCGAAAGAGAGACAGAGACAAGGAAACAGAAACAAAGGGACAGGTGTGTATGTGTGTGTTGTCTTCCTTTTTCATGGATTTATGAGTGTATATGTGTGTGGAGGGGTATATTTAAACATAAATATACATTATTCACATATGTGTATGTGTAGTACATTTGATGCATATGTATGTGTGAGGGGGTGTTTAATCCTCATTCTTTATGGATTCTATATTTGCGCATTTATCTACTTACTAACATTTATTTGTAACCCACAAATCAATAATCATGGTACTTTTGTGGTCATTCAGAGCAGCGAAAATTTTGAGTTACCCAACATACGTTTCTTGCAGAAGGCAAATAAGACAACAGCATGCCCTCCTGTTTCAGCTCTGTAACAAGACTACTTTTGTGATCTATTCAGCATTTCTGCCCCTTGTTTTTGTTTGTTTGTTTTTTTTTTTTTTTTTTTTTTTTTTTTTTTTTTTTTTTTTTTTTTTTTTGTTTGTTTGTTTGTTTTTCAGTGATTTCACTGCTAAAAAAGCCCAGAAGCATGGTGCTATCTAGTTTTCCCTAGTACAGAAAGTCTTTGACATGCTTTATCGAGAAAATACACGTTAGATAAGGTTTGTTCAGCACAAATTATAGTGCTGTTGGCTGTGAATTCAATGTTAATGAATCAACTATATATTAAATAAGGTGTCTTTAAACAAAAACAACACATAAAATAAAGTTATACATTCATGGGTTGATGAAAATGTGACTAGACCTTAACCCTGTCCTTCTCGTAGAAGCAGTGTTCCCCTATTTGCGAATTCAGTGTTCTGGTGATTTTATAGAGCATCACTACTAGATGATGGATATGTATGTGTATGTATATATGTGTATGTGTGTGTGTGTGTGTGTGTGTGTGTGAGTGAGTGTTTGGTTCTTGTTATTCATGGTAGTGATGTTCATATATAGAGAGACAGACAGAGGGACAGAGACAGAGATTTATTACAAGGAATTCACTTATATATCAGGCAAGAACTGATGCTGAAGTCCACAGGCAGAATTTTTTCTTTAGGAAAACACCAGGTCTGCTCTTAAGGACTTTCAATTGATTGGATCTGGCACACTCAGATTATCCAGGATAATCTCCTTAACTTAAAGTCAACTGACTTTAGATGTTAAATGCATCTACAAAAGACCATCACAGAAACACTTAGTGTTTCATTGACTAACTGGTTATTATAGACCAGCCAGGCGGCCACATAAAGCTCACCATCATAACAAGTAAATCTGGAGATATCTGATTTATCATTTAACAGGATCAATTTGACTGTGGTATTGACAATAGATTGAAGGTCAGCAGGGGTAGAAACAAGGAATACATTTAGATAAGAGATGACAGACTTTGATCAGGGTGGTAGCAGTGATGGAGATAAGAAATTATCAGATTCTGGATATGTTTTGTGCTTGGCATCAGCAGGATCTGGGGAAAAGTGAGTGAAACAAAGTAATCAAAAATGGCTCCATGAGTTTTCATATGAGTAACAAGAATGGAGTTGCCTTTAACTAAAATGGGAAAGGCTCTCTGTAAAGACGATTCAGGGTGGGGAATATGCCAGAGGTGCTGATTTGAAATGTTTTCTGGATAACTAAAATGGAGACATTGAGAGGGCAGTTGGAAAAGTGAGTCTAGAATTAAGGATTCTTAATTTGATGTAAATTCTGCAGTCATCATTGTACATTTGGTGTTTTAATCCATGAAACAGTATTACATCACAAAGGTTAACAGGCAAAAAGAGAAACCACCCACAAACTAAGCCCCGGAATATCTCAATATTAAGAGATTGGAGTGAATTACAATCGTCATCATCATCATTGTATCATCATAAGAAGGAGAGGGCATTGATGTTGGAGAAAAAACAAGGATGTGGGGTTGTCTGGAAGCCAGATGAAGAAAGTTTCTAGGAAGAGAGAATGATCAAGTGGCAAAACGCTGCTTATAGTGAATTTTGCACAAACACTTACTGGTTTTAACAATGTGGATGTTATTGGTG
This sequence comes from Canis lupus dingo, assembly GCF_003254725.2. NCBI lineage: Eukaryota > Metazoa > Chordata > Mammalia > Carnivora > Canidae > Canis > Canis lupus. The sequence continues at coordinate 66,811,431 of NC_064248.1, read as the reverse complement.
ACTGAGAGAAAAGATAAAGATTAAAACCTGATTGGAGTGGCTCCAAGAGGTAATGGGAAAAGAGGAAATATATAGAGGGAGTGAAAACAACCCTATTAATTTCACAACGGAGTACATCTGTGTTATTTGTAACATCAAGATAGTACATTTATTTGGAAAACTAAAGAGAAGATCTGATTATTGTTTGAGGTATAAAACTCCTTCTAGTTGCCCTCTGGATACTGGCCTTTGAATATGCTCCATATTTCAGCATGAATTCTTACTATTTTCTCATAAACATCCTTATTTAGATTTTCCTTTCCTTCATCTAAATTTCCTATTATCTTAAATGTATACTTCTCCTAACATTCAGTCATATTTTCATATAAATGGTATCTTTTTGTTACTTTTCTTATCTCTGATAGATTGAAAGCTACTTGAACATAGAAATTTTTCTCCCTCGTCATTGTGCTCTTCCTCAGCCCCCTAGCATGATGCTTTGCATTCAGTTTGCTAGATGAATGAGTAAACATGATAGCTCCTATTTACTGAATGAATAATTACTCCTGAAGTAAAGGGGGTAAAAAGTTGGCATACACTTTAGAATGCATTTTAATTAACCTTTATAAAAATAACATCAAAACATTGGGTTTATAAAACCACCAGCCATTGTTTTTGAAATTTTCATTGTTCAATTAATTTGCTATATTTCACTTTCTATGAATACATTTAATTCAGGGCTTTTTTTTTTTTTTTGCCTTTTTGAATTTATACAGTCATATTTAACTCAGACCCCCATTCAATTTGTCATTACAAGAAGTGGCTTTATGGCATAATGAACAACCTCATTTCCTGCAATTTTTAAAATAAGTTAAAACTATTAAACTAAAATTCACTGGTATGATTCATTAATAACCATGCTTCTTTTAATATTTTATTATAGCATCTTTACAGACGGTATAAAATGAATGTCCAACAATTATGGTAATTCTTTTCTCACATTACATAAAATGTATATGAAAAAAGGCATGAAAGATTTGAAAACCCTAAACATGGTAATATAGATAACTTTGTTTAAAAAAAAACATAAAATTAGTACAGTGGGACATTGTCAAAATAATTTTTATCATACCTTATTATGTGAATCTTTTGGTTTCTAGCAATAGAAACATCTGACTCTGGCCAGCTTAAGCTAAAAGGGGTATTACTTAGAAGGAAACAGGGAAGCTGGAACTTAAGACAGAAAGAATTCTGACTTTCATCACATGTTGGCAAGCTTTCTCACTAGAATTCAGTCAAATATGATTTACTTCTAGTAATGCTCAAAATTTCAAAATCTGAGGAGGAAACCTCTCATTAGCTTAACTTTCATGAATTCACTATAGCCAGATAGCAAAATTTGACCACAAGAATTTACTTTTATGTGTCAGTAGGAATTCCCAGAAAAGCAGAAATCAATGATATCTAAAGAAGTCACTCTGAGATACATTTAAAGATGTTTTTTAGAGATTTTTTATCGTAAAAATTGACTTATTAAATGTTGACTGATTGTATTTCCCTATTGATATTTTTAATAGATTATTTTAATTTATCCATTTTTTCCATTCATTCAATTATACACCAAACAACTTCTGCATATAGACTTTGCACCATGAACTTCACTAGACACTAAGAATAGAGGTCAATGACAAAGTTATTAATTTCTAGGGGCTTTTAGTTGGGCAAGTGTGAAAGTATGTATGCAAATAATTACCAAATAGTTTGTTAAGATTTGTGCAATCTGCTGAACAAACAGAGGAAGGAGTACATATATTTGAGGGGTACTTTTCACTGTCGAAAAACATAAAATCTCTAATTTGTTCAATGTTGGACATTGAGTAGCCTTAAGATACTAATCATTTTCAATCATTTTCAGATATTTTCTAAAACTTGGAAGAATGATCTGAGTGAAAAGTTTGAAATCCCATTACCATTCCTTAAGCTTCTCAGTGTTTGAAAAAAAAATTTGATGGCATTCTTCAGTTCTACAAAATGATAAATAGCAGAATATTACTGGAGTTTAAATATTTCTGAGAGAGCAATTCTTCACTCCCTGCTGTTTACAAGTAAAACACTGTCTACAAATAATACATTACATTAGCTGTCCTCTTTATCATAAAGCCATGTTGAATACTTGTAACATTTATAAAAAGACACCAACTGATTGCAAGATGAGCATTACCCTTGAGCAAATTATGAACACATTTATTTCAGTCTTATGCATTTGAAACTAATTTTCTGGTAATATCAAAAGTGTTCATAGAATTAATTTCCTGTCAGTTCAGCAGTATTCAAGTGAATATTTTATGATTTTGCATTAGCTGTATTTGTCTAGAGTTGTGACATGATCGAGTCATTCTCTGAGGGAAACACATTAATAATTAAACTCTGTCCAATGTGGAGTGCTAAAGATGACAGCGTAATTGTACATTTCCAGAGACCGTTTCACAAGGCAGAGGAGAATTGCCCTGCCACCATTTAAATGTCAATTTAGAATTTCTTTCTAAACTAAAACAGAGCTTCAATGAAAAAGGGGGGGCGGGGGGAGTTGATGTCAAATTTGGAAACTGTTCTCTTTACTTTCTCTTTTTTTTTAAATGTGAGCTAAATGCAAATAGCCTCCTTCATTCTCCCCTTCTCTTGCTGAATAAACTGTCAGTTATAAGTTCTTTCTTTTGGTAATACAACATCATCAATGGTCTTTGAACCAGGACTGTTTAAATGATAAATACTACTTGCATAGATTATCTCCATAGGAAATAGTGCAGCTGACAGGAGAAACTTTGATTGGTTTCAACTCTTGTATTTGAGTCTTTTTTAACTTAGATAACTTCAGCAATAATTTAAGATTTTAATCTACTTCCCAGTCAAATAGTTGTGGATAGATCGCTATATGTGTCCTTATTTATGTTTCCTATTCTGATTCTTAAAGTTATTGGATGTTTAGAAGTGAGATTTTAAAAAAATTTCCAAGGCACATATATTATACATATTAAAACTCATATTTGTGTTTCCTACCTAGACAAACTGTGGTTCAAAATTGTTACTGGAGAAAACTGAAAAATTGAATTTAACAGAAACCATGACTAGAGGCATGGAAATGCTCCCAGAATAATTGGAGTTGAAGTCTTTTCTGTTGAACAGAAAGTCTAACAGCTAACCCCTCAATGAACTCCAGTTTATTTCAGATAGACATTCCTTAGCAATAACAGATATTTTCTTACTATCTAGTATTGACTGATTACAACTCTTTGAAAAATCCAACTTTCTGGAATTTTTCCCAAAGAAATAATAGCAGGTGATTTAACTATAATGCAGTTCCTGGCAGCATTGTTTATAAAGGGGAAAAAAAAGAAAATTAATTTACCTTAATGAATAAAAATAGAAGATTCATTAAATAAATTATGATGCATTTATACCATTAAATATTCTAATGCTGCAAATAAAAACCTTCAGTGACTAGAAAACTGTTTATTCATCTATTCTTTATTTATTTATTCATTAATTCCACAAATATTCATTAAATGCTTATTAAGTGCCAGACAATGATCTTGATATTGGAGATAGGACAATGAAGAGAACAGTATCTCTAGTTTGCATGGAGCTAGCCTTCTAGAAGGTCAAGTCCTGCAATAACCACAAGAGGGTATAGCCTGCCACATGTATTAAACGCTACAAATAAGTAAAGTATAGAATGCATTGGAGGAATGGGTTATTCAGTTGGGTGCTCAATGATGACCTCCCAGAGTTGAAAATAACAGGTTAGACCTAAGACATTTGGAGGAAGGGGATCCCAGGGTGAATGATTAGGAAATATGACATGTTAGTGGCAGCTGGCTTGGTGTGGCTGAGAAGCAACCAGGGAGCCAATGTGAGCTGGTGAGGAAGAAGGCAGCAATCAAAGAAGAGTCATAGAGCAACCACCAGCATTAAATGATTATTCTGAATCAGGCAGGAAGTCATTGGAGAGTTCTGGGCAGAGGGCTAGAATGATCTGACTTTTGAAAATAACAGTTTCATGATATACGAAGTGAAAAATAGCAGTTAAAAGAAATATGGACAATATATACTTTATACTGAGGTAGGTGTTTTTATTTTGTAATATCTATTTCCCTCTGTGAATTCTAAGCTCAAAGGGGGCAGAAACAAAGGCCTATTTTCTCATCACTATGTAACCAGCACTTAGCTTATTTCCTGGCTTACATTAGGCATGTAGTAAAATTTGTTGGATGAATCAATGAATGAATGAGTAAACGGAAAAATGCTTTAAAATATTTTATGATATTACATGTAAGAAAATCACTTATTTTCCTCTTATCATATGGCTGTAATTTGCTGTCACATTACTGGTTCCTCTTGCCCTATTAGACCAGTCAGTATTGGAGATCTACAAGGCTTGGTCTTGAGGAGTATCCAGGAAATGTATTTATTATTAATCCCTTCATAATATTAAAAAAATAAAGAATTTAGTCTTTGAGGTCTTTAGTTAGTAGAGTGTATGGCATATATATATATATATAATATATTATATATATATAATCTTTCTCATATTGACAAAATAGGAATAAATAATTAAAAATATGTTTTTAAAGAGAGCCTATGCAATTTAAAATGCTTGAAATTCTAAATTCACTTTAGCAAAGAAATATTAGAAAACTATTTCCCCAAATCCACTTATTTAGAGATTGGACTGATAGTTCTTATTTGCAGTAAACAGCATAAAAAGGTTTGTAAGAAGGTAAACCAAGCAAACAAAAAACCAAGGGAAGCATCTACGTACTTCTTTTTAAACAAACCAGTTCCAACTACTGTAAAACTACAATTAACAAAACTGAGTCAATCTCAGAATATGCAATTGTTAGGAATTGTGATTGCTATTTTTATTTTGCTTTTTCAGCATCAACTTCTAGAAGAAAGAGGCAAATGACAAAAATACCTCGGGGCAATTTTTGGAATTTATTCAGAAAAATAACTTCCAGACTATATTATGCTGTCAAAATACATTCTTACTCCTCTCCACTTCTTACATCTACATTTACACAACTGTGCAATGATCGCCAATATTTCGAAAAACCTAGAAGACCTAGATTTTATTATGATCATTGGACTGGACTATCTTAGAAGGAAATGTGAAACACTGAATTATAGAATTATCTTCTCAGTATTTGGAAATTAAACTATATTTTCCAAAAGATTCCATTGTTAGCATATATTCATTTTGAAATCTCCTATTACTATTTTTATAATTTATGAGTTTCCCTTTCAATATAAGAAATACTCAATAATTACAAAATGAACTGCCATACTTGGAAGACTAATCATCTGAGTATTTAATAAAAAATTTGTCTAAAAAGTAGCATATATGGCAAGCATACGTTAACAACCATCAGAATATTCATACAAAACACCATCTATACCAATGGAACAACACTAAATATTTGATAATCCAGAAGACCCCTAGGAATTAGAAGTTTCACTTTGAAAATTTATTATGATAGAACCATATTTAAGGAGGTTCTAATAAACGCAAACAGAGAACAGACAAATACATTTACTAGGATTTTTAATAGGCAACATTTTATTAACATACTATCAATTAGCTGGTATGTATTTGGTGTTTTTGTAAAACTAGGACTTCCTTGACTGGCATAATATACTGTATATATCAACCCAAGTTCAAACTGATGAAATTTTGCTCTGTGTGACCTCTGTATTAGGTTTAGTCTGCTAAGACTATAGTTCTGAAAGACGGATTCTTTTTTGGCAGTCATAGAAAAATATTCAGTAGATTTCCTCGACTTTTGAATCCCTCAGGAGCTAGTTTTCTTACATTCAAATTATCTTTGTAGGTCATGGAAGTGTGTAATTTTCTACTGTAATACTAGCAGTGCATTATTAAAATGTCACCTTTCTTTTAGGAACAGACTAAGAATATTCTGGGGCTACAGAGCTACCATAGCTAGAGTGATGGGTCAACTGCTGGTCAATTTAGAAAATTACTATCAGTAGCTTTCTTAATTTTTTTTTTTTTTATTTCCTATGTTTGTTTGACTTGAATATCCTTCACTTCAGGGCCATTCTGGAGACCGCCTTTGTATTCCCTCCACAGTCATCTGGGCAGATAACCCAGATAATTATATACATACCTACATATGTTTTTTGATTTAAAAAAAAAAAAGAATATGCAAACATGGTTTGAAAAATCAGAGAAATATTGTTAAACATTAAGTATCTCTCTACCTCCTGTAGTTCCCCAGAGCTAAACAATGTTACTGGTCTCTTACATATCTTTATGAAAATGTTCATATATAAACATATCTGTGGTAAATACACATCTATGAATCTTGGTTATATACATTAACAGGAGAGTTATATGGACTGTTCTGTGCCTTCTTTTTGTCATCTACCAAATACAGCTTGGTTGTCTTTTCACATCAGTGCATAAAAATTAACCTTATTATTATTCTGTTTCAACTAATGCCACACTGTCCCACTGTACAGCTATCCTGTATGTAACCATTCATTTACAAATAGAATCTTAAAATATTTCCAATCACTGTTATTGAAAACATTAATATAATAAGTAGGATATAAAAAGTTTTATGTACATGTGTGACGTTAAGTCTTCTCATCCAAGAACAATAAGTTTTTCCACTCATTCAAGCTTGCCTACCCTCTCTCTACAGTGTTTTGCAGGAGAGAGTTGAAGTGTTCTTCACATAGGTCTCCATATATGTTGCGCTTTGTACCCAGTCCATCTAAAAGATGATCTCTGTTACACATATGAATTCTGAAGTCTGAACACTTTGGTTTGTGTCCAGCTTTACCAGCTTAACCTTGGAAAGGTTATTTGACATCTCTATGCCATGCCTTAGTTATCCATATAATAGGGATAATCATAGTATTTACTTCATGGGCTTGTATATATGTAAAAGAGTGCCAGGAACAATAATAAGCACTAAGTAAAATTAGTTATCAGCATTATAACCATTCCTACCATTATCATTTTATGGGTGCTTACACAATGTTATGGAATTCCTATCTACTTGTACTTTATTTAGAGGTTTTAATAAAGAATATAAACATATTAACATTTTACAAATGTAATTTCAGCAACTATGGAAATAAACTTACTGTTGTTTTATTTTTCTTCTTAGGGATATGTAGATATTCATAATTGAATTTGTCTGCAGTTATTTTTTTCTTTATTCTTGAAACTACCTTTCTCGGAGAGCCTGGGTGGCTCAGGTGGTTACATCCTGCCTTTGATCAGGTCATGACCACAGGCTCCTGGGATGGAACCGCAGGTCAGGCGCCCTGCTCAGTGAAGAGCCTACTTCTCCCTTTCCCTTTGCCTTCTACGCCCCCTGCTTGCGCACTCTTTGTCAAATGAATAAATAAAATCTTTAAAAATAAATAAATAAATGACTTTTCTCAGGTGTTTATATTAATGTCGTGTTTGTGGATGTGTGTGTAACTAAAAAAGTGTGGTGTGTTTTCTTTACCTGTGTTATAGAAAATATTGAAAAGCTTTAAGAAAACCTGTTCATGAGTATTTAACTTTCCCTCTGGATCCTTTTGGGAATGATATTTTGTGGCTGGCATCTCTGATAATCTCCCCCCCACCCCCCGTTTTGTTTTGCTTTGTTTTTTCATATCACCTGGGTTAGTGTTAAGTGTTCTAGTGCTTTGGTGAAGAATTTTGGTAATGTATATTTTCTTACACAAATATTCACTTCTTACAGTTTATGAAATGAATTTCATTTACCCAGGGCTTAAATTGTTATTCCTCAATTTTATCTTTTTCTCTGGCCTTTTTCTCCTCTTCTTTAGTAATTTTCTATATTTATGTTTCTTGTCTGCTTGTTTAAGAACATTTTTTCAACAGATTAGCTGAGTTTTCTACAATTAGTGTTTTCCTCCTTGAGGAAAGTAGAGATGTACAGGCCCTCAGTACACTCTTTGCCCATCCCTCTAACTAGAAAATATTTCTGGGCTGATTTACAATTTAGTGACTCATCTATGATCCATTAAGGGCACTACTGATCCAGACAACAGATTAGGCTGGCCCTCTTTATGTCTCTAATTTCAAAAAACAGCACCTGTTTCAGATTTGTAGAGGTCTAGATCTGTTACAAGAGATTGCCCTTATTTCTAACTTTTACAGTATCCAACAGTTTTTTCTTTCCTTTTTTTTAAGACTTATTTATTTATTTATTTATTTATTTATTTATTTATTTGTTTGTTTATTTATTTATTTATGAGAGACATAGGAAGAGGGAGAAGCAGGCTCCCTGCAGGTAGCCTGATGTGGGACTCGATCCCAGGACCCTGGGATCATGACCTGAGCCAAAGGCAGATGTTCAACTGCTGTGCCACCCAAGTGCCCTGACAGCTTTTTCTTATAGGTAGAGGTTTAGAGGGTTGTGACTAGCTCCTGCTTTCCTTGGTGATGTGGATTTTTTTCTTTTGTTTTTGTTAATTTTCATATCAATATTTTTATTTGGCTGTAAAGAAAATAAAATCCCTTTCTTGCATCATATTCAACTGTAAGTATTCCTTATTTTTTATTTATCAAACTTAATTCCATTGGTTGATCCATTTCCTTAGGGAAGTTTTCTAAATGTCATTAGGAAAAATATTCTTTAAATTGCTATCATGCTTTTCCATACCTCTCTTTTTATCTCTCATTCTGCATAAATTTGTTTTTGCTTATATCTCCCCCAAAGTTTCTAAACTTAGAGAACAGGGACAATGCTAATCTTTGACATTATATCAAAAAAAAAAAATACCTACCATACAGTAGGCTCTTAATAAATATTTAGTAAATGAATAATTTCTCCCACGGTTGTTTTTTGTTTCTGTCGTTTAGCAAATTATACCAGCTATACTTGCCAATATCTCCAAACACCATCATGAGTCATGTGATTACTACAGTTTTTTTTTTTTTTACCCCCCTCTGGATCACCAACACTTTCATCCTCAATAATCATGTGCACACAGCCACACCCACATCCCTGATATCTCATAAATAAATTCTTTTACAGTTACCAACTATCAGATAAGGTAATATTTTGGTTGTTGGAAGCTGGCTGACCAGTTTTTCAATATTACATTGCCTCTAATTAACTTGATGACCTTAGACAATTTACTTAACTTCTCTAAATCTAGATTCTTTATTTGTAATACAATAACAGCAGTATTACCTACTTCTCGAAATTGTGTGTAAAATGCGAAGTGCAACATTAAGTAGATCATAAATACAAAATAAATAATGTTTTTATCAGCAAATTGTATATTTAAAGAATAGCAAACTGAAAGTTCTTGAAAAGAATTAGATCACAGTTAAAGCCTCACAGGTTTGGGGGAAAAAAAGGTGATTTGATCAGAAAAGTGAAGGAACCTGAACACGTACTTGATTTTGCCAAGGGCTGACCCTTTTAGAACAAAGTAAACAGGACAAAAGTAATGGCCTCCAGCAATCTTGAATTCCCATTCTCTTCTCACACTTTTAAAGTTTGAGTGTTTTTTAAACAATCATAATCTTAACCTTCCTTAATATTGCATCAGAACCATTTGCTATGCTATGATTTTTTAATGCAAACTTCAAAATGTACAGAAGGGAAATATATGGTTATAGAAGGTTAAACTGGAAAAAAAAAAAAAAAAAGATGTTGCAGGACATCAAAATAGTGTCTACAGTGACCAGGCAAATTACTCTGCTACAGGCTTCTCAGAGCTATCCCTTAGACTTGTTTCAACTTTACTCCTATGAGTTTCATATTTTCATTCAAACAATTATCACTGAATCACTCAGAGGTTGATTAACCAGGTTTTGTATTTTCCTTCTTCAAACTATGTCTGAAACTCTATAGGTTAGAGTTAGGTGGTCTTCTTATCAGAACAAGGGAGAACAGGACACGTAGAATTTAAATTGGACCAATTCATTGTTTTTATCTCTGTTGGTAAAAAAAAAAAAAAAAGAAAGAAAGAAAGAAAAAGAAAAAGAAATTAGAAGCAGAAATTAACTTCATAGGTTAAATCAGTGACTAGAAATATATATATATATATATATATATATATATATATATATATTTTTTTTTTAAGTGGGATTCATGTGGCTTGAACTCACCACCTTGAGATTGAGACTTGAATTGAGAACAAAAAGTGCCCTGATGACTAGAAATTTATTTATCTATTCATTTTCCCACTGCCCAGATAATCCCTTGTTAGTGTCTTGGCAGTTTGTTATGGCACTGGAAGCACAGCCCCTAAGCCCTGCAGAAATCAGAGTTTTTAAAATGTATTTTTTTATTAGATCCAAATACACAGAAAACTGAAAATGTCAAAGTCTTAGCAAGGGATTGATTGCTATATCTTCCTTTGTGAGTGCCTAACAGGGCACACACTGAGAGTAGAAAGATTTAACAATATGATAGCTGGTCTACTAAGCATGAATAGAGAGCAAAAGTCTAGTATTAGAGAGAGGAGAGAATTGAGAAGGAAGAGAGCAAAGAAACAGACACAGAAAGAAAGGCCTTCTCTCTTCCCAACAAATGAAAAGAGACTGAAGCTGGAAGATCATATTATCTGGTTGGTAGAGTGGCTGAAGGGCCTCCAGAACACGAGTGTCCAACACTCACTTCTAAGCTTCTTATTCCATTCCCATGAAAAGCCTCTTTGTGCTTCAAAATTGAGCCAAGCCTATTATATCACATGCCTAGTGAATGTCCTTGGGAGAGGTGGAGAGGTGGGCAGAGACAACAAATATATGGATCTGAATCTTTCTCTGCATCTATGATGAGCAAAAAGAGATAGTAATAACTAGAGACTGAGATGCTGGTGAACTCTTAGAGTTCACTGGAGCAAAAACCTGAAATAAGAAATAGGAATTAGATAAATTAGTAGGGATGGAAATCATTAAATTCCCATAGGATACTGGCAAGGCGGATTGTTTAAAACTTCAACAATTGAGTAGCTCACCCAACATCCGGTATATAACACTTTAGTGTTTCTTTTCTTTCAAATAAGAATTTAACTCTATAGCTAGATAGTAAAAAAACAAAAACAAAAACAAAAAAAATACTATTAACAAAAAGAGAACTTTCCCCTTCCTTTATTTGCTTTTCCTCTCACCTAATCTCATTTCATTCCTACATATCTACTATGTACTAGAAACTCACATTTTGAGCAATTCCAGTTGCAAAGGATCTTACAACTACTGAAAACATAATATAAATCTCTAGAAGGATGCTGTTAATTTGTGAAAGAAACACACTAAAGTAGATTTAGGAAATGAAGGCATGGAGAAAGAGGTTAGCTATAATTTTTGATGTACAGATATTTATCAAAGGCCTTCTCTCCTTCCAACATAATAATCTGTCTAAATGACTTATTTTCAGCTCTAGCTCTGCTTACCCAATGAATAAATGTGAAAAGGTACACATTTGGAACAAAAATATGACATCTAATCAGAAACTATAAATTTGGAGAAAACACAAAGGCATGATAATAGTAGTGGTAATTACTAATGATTATTCTATGCCACATTTTATTTATCCTTTCCCTTCGGATGAGTATTTTGTTTCTAGTTTGGAGTTATAAATTATGTTTCCAGTTTGGAGTTATAAATTATGTAAGCATTGTTATACATATCTTCTGGAAAACATATATACCGATATCCTTTTGAAATATACCTAAGAGTGTGATTGTTGGGTCATAGGGTAGGCATATATTTAACTTCAGAAGGTAATATCAAACAGTTTTCCAAATCAATTTATCATCTGATCAATAGTATATGAGAGTTCCAGTTACTCTACTTCCTCTCCAATAGATGGTATTGACAGTCTTTCTAAAATTTTGTCTATTCTGATGAGTATGAAATGGTGCATCATTATGGTTTTACATCACATTTCCTTTGTTGAGTAATGTCAGACCCTTCTCATATGATTATAGGCTATTTGAATGTTATTTTGAGAATTGCCTGCTCTAGTATTGTCAATTTTTTAACTGAGTCATCCACCTATTTCTTATTGATTATAAGAGTTATTTATATAGTTAGTAATTTTTCAGTTCTGTGTATTGTGAAAAATCTTCTTTCAGGATGCGATCTGTTTGTTCATTTTTAAATGATGTATATTTGATAAAAAGAGATCTTAATTTTAATGGAACTCAAGTTAATTTCCTTAAATCATTAATATGTTCTTCCATTTAAAGATATATTTTCCTCTTTAAAAAACAAACAAACAAACAAACAAACAAACAAGGGCAGCCCCAGTGGCGCAGCGGTTTGGCACCGCTTGCAGCCTGGGGTGTGATCCTGGAGACCCGGAATCGAGTCCCGCATAGGGCTCCCTGCGTGGAGCCTGCTGCTCCCTCTGCCTCTCTCTCTGTGTGTCTATGAATGAATAAATAAAATCTTTAAAAATAAAAATAAATAAAGATATAGTTTCCTAGTCTAAAGTCATAAAGATAGTCTCCTTTTCCTTCTGGAAAGTTTTTGGTTTCTTTTTCTCATGTTTAGTTCTATAATCAGCACGTAAATGAACAGACATTGTGGTTAATTCATAAACGGAATATTATACAGTAATAAAAAATCACTTACATATATACAACATGGATGAATCTCATAGACTTTATGTTGAGCAAAGTTATTTTGAGCAAACCATACCATCGGAAGAGATGGTATGGTTTCATTTGCATAAAATTCATGAATGGGCAAAACTAATCTGATTTAAAAAGTCAAGGGGCACCTGGCTGGCTCAGTCAGTAGAGCTTCCAACACTGGATCTTGGGGTTGTAGGTGTAAGCTCCACTCTGGGTGTAGAGATTACTTAAGAATAAATTAATTTAAAAAACTAAATAAATAAATAAATAAATAAATAAATAAATAAATAAGAAGTCAAAATAGTGGTAATTAAATAGGAATAGACATAAAGGACTTTCTGGAATGACAGAAGTGTTCTATGTTTTTACCCGGAACTAGGTGTATGCAGAGGTAAATATCTGTCAAGTTGTACACTTAAGATTTACACATTTTCTATATAAATTATGCTTCAAAAAATGAGTGTGTCAATTTAAAAATTCAGGTACTTTCTTAGATCACTCGATTTACTTCTCAGAATCTTCTTTCAAGTTAAATATGTTTATGTTCACTTTCTCACTTTAGCCTTAAGAATATGAAGAGGTTTGTCTAACACTATAGTATAATAAACATCATAGCCACCACCCTAAAGAACTCTGACTGTGAAGTTTGACTTTTTAAAACATTTTATAAAAGTAGATCACAAGGAAGAAATTGAAGTCTTTCTATTTGCAAGTATGTATGGAGTATAGCTTTTGATAGCTCATAGTTGATTCTTTCCTAGATGAATTGTTTACATCTTCAATACTATTCATTTAATTTTGTTTTGTCATTAGAAACATAACTATAATTAATAACTACTTTTCAAAGCCGAAAATATTTAAGAAATATTCCTGTTTCAATGTTGTGACATACTAGCAAGACCCCTTCACAAGCATAAAGAAACTTGGCAAAAGACTGTATCATTGGTGAGTGTCTTCACACTAAGTGTTCTTCAATTAAAAATAAAATTGGAAGGCTGTGGCATCTGGGTGGCTCAGTTCATTAAGCATCCAACTCTTGCTTTCAGCTCAGGTCATGATCTCAGGGTTGTGGGATTGAGCCCCACATGGGGCTCTGTGCTCAGTGCAGAGTGGGCTGGAGATTCTCTCTCTCTTTCTCTCTCTTTCCCTCTGCCCCTCCCCCACATCCACTCTCTCTCTAATAAATAATTAAAAAAAATAAAATTGCAAGACTAGAGATATAGTGTATTATTTTGCCAGTCTGTTATAACAAAGCACAACAAACTGAGTGGCTTTATGCAATAGAAATTTGTCTCATAGTACCGGTGACTCAAATTCGAAACTCAAGAGTGTTGGCCAGGTTGGTTACTTCTGAAGACTGTGAATAAACGATTCATTCTAAGCCTCTTTCCTTGGCTTATAGATGGCCATCTTTATGTTCACATTTTGCTCTCCCTGTATATGTACTGATGTCCGAACTTCTGCCTTTGGCATGTACACTGTCGTATTGAATTAGGGACTATCCCATACTCCAGTATGACCCCGTTTTAATGTAACCAATTACATTTGCAATTGGTTTGATTTCTAAAGACATCAAACGCCAAAGGTACTGGGCATTAGGACTTCAACATATGCATTTTGGAAGGGGCCTAATTCAGCCTATAACATATGGTCACAGTGATCTAAAGTTCAATTCAGAAAAACTATGGAGTTGAGATTGTATATTAATGTCACATTAACCTTAATTTTTGTGAAAAATAAATTGCCTAGAGTATCTTTTAAAACTTCTCCAAAGATGCATTTTAAAATAGGTAAAGGCATAATCATCAGACATCTAATTATGAGTCATTATCTATATAGTTTAAATGTTCTTGTCTTGCATTTTACAAATAGCTACACTGAATTGACCTTTGATTAAAATGATATATGGAAAAGATTAAAAATGCAAATAACTCACATATGAAATTAAGTAGAGATATTTGATTTACCAGTCAACTAAAGGGCCCTTATATCTCTAATGATTTAATCCCCTGAATAAACACCTAATAATATTCTAAATTTGATTTTGGCATAGGAGTTTACAAAAATCATATTCCCTTTATATCCCATTCCTTCCTATATTTGTTTGCAATTAAAATTCTTAATGCTTTTAGAGTTTATTGTAAATTATAGTTCAAGGAGTTAAAATGTATCCATAGTCATAGACATACCACAGTGTTTTACATAGTGAAAATCACTTCCTTCAGCAGAATAAATTTCCCCCTTTATTTCATCATTGTTTAGGTATTCAAGAACAAAAACACCACAACATGTAGCACCATAGCACTCATGTTATCATTCATTTGTGCAAAATTATAAATGCATGACTAGAGGTAATTTAATTCACTGATGAATACAAACAGAAAGGCTGTATTTGGCCAAGTCAGTGTTAAAATAAATACATCTTAGAGTTTCATTTTGTTTTGGTTTGTTTTTAATCTATGATCCTGCACAAAATAACCACTTGTTATTTTCTCAATTTATTCTCATATTCATGTGTGTCAAACCCCTAAGATGGATCCACAGTTCTCATTTTCAACATTAACCAAAATTCCATGTTTTCTTATTATAAAAACGTGTATTGGTCTGCCAGAATTTCTTTTAGGACTATTTTCAATCTTCTGCATACACTGGCCCCTTGTTTTCTTTTCATGTGAGAAACATATCAAGTATCCTACTTACTACTTTCATCATGGAGCAAAAGAGATTGACAGCGTAAAATTATATGATGATCAAATATAAATATAAGCTAGTAACAAATGGCTGAATTGATATAAAGAAATAAAAGCCTAGAATAAAAGCCTGGATACTCTGATTGACCCAACTGCCTTTCTTTGTACCTACCCCCTCAACACATTCTCTTCTTTTGGTTGCACAGGAGGTTGTCCCCAATGTTATCAGTCTTAGGATTCTGTGGAAAACCATTTGTTATAGGCTGAATTGTTACTCCCCAAAATTCATTTGTTGAACTCCTACACCTCAGTATCTTATAATGTGAATATATTGAGAGACAGGATATTTAAAAAGATAATTAATGTAAAATAAAGTCATATGTGTGTAGCTCCAATAGTCATATTGTAGTAGGGCTACAGGACACAGGACACAGGACACAGAAAATACACTGACCTAGGGACAACTGTGTAGGGACAGAGAGAAGGCAGCCATATTCAAGCCAAGGGGAGAGACTTTGGAAGAAACCAGAACTGTGAGAACATAAATTTCTGTTGTTTAAGTCACACAGTCTGTGGTGTTTTTTTTAGAAAACTAATATACCAATTTATTACTATTATTATTATCATCATTATTAATAGAATTGGCTCTTGGATCCCTGTTCATTTGCATGGCTGGCAAAAACATTAGTAAAACCATCCTTTGTTTTTTCTGAAAGCACATGCTTACTGTTAGATTTAATTGAACTTTCACAGCATTGTTTCCTACCATTCTCCAAGCAATAACTAAATTTATGTAGCACTTTCCTTCCTGCAGACGTTAGCTCCTTCAAAGGAACTTGTCATTTTACTGATAGAGAAACAGAGTGGATGGATGATTTCCCCTGCCATAGATAATATGACACATGTATATATATACATATATATATACACACACACACACACACACACATATATATATATATATATATATACACACACGATTAAGGCAAAAAAAGTGTAATCATCTTTAGAATTGTTCATTAATGACACTAGCTTTCACTTATTCCATGGAAACTAATGTTTAGAGAGATTACATAATTCACCAGAGCCAGATAGCTAGCAAGAATCCTAAAGTTAGGTCTACATATTCCAAAGCCAGTTTTCATTATGATGTTGTCATTCTCACTGACGAACGCTCAGACATGATCTTTCACGGTTTTAGGTCATCACTACCTCCAAAGCAGGAACCAGGATAATTCCTACTTTATGAGTCTTCAGAAGAATTCCTCAGGAAATATTAGTTGTTTCTTTTGAGTCTCTCTGTATATTCTTCTATTTACCGGCTTCTCAATCCTAAACATCTAATAAAGACACCAACACGAGGTAAAACTTAATAGTAAAACAAGTGTCTGAAAACAGTCTATGCCACGCCTTCTTTATAAAGGATTAGGAATAGCAACATATCTAGAAAAGAACCAAAGTGTTCAAAGAATTTCAATTTACATCAAACAAACAGAGACTGGCACATGAAAAAGAGCAAAATATCTTGCTTTTTCACTTTACGAGCATTGTTGATATCAAAAGAAATCATTAATCAGAGATGGACATTATTCATCAGAGGCCATTAAAGGTCAATGCTTGAGCACTTTAAATTGCACATGACATTCAGAATTGGGTGAAACAAAAGTACCTGGGTTAAGTGAGGCTTTTTCTAATTAGTGACTGTAAAGTTCTTTAGAACACACTGTGCTATACAAAGACCATACAAAAATTAAAACATCTGGTTTGTAAGAGTTCACCCTCCTACAACGTAGAACTATTTTATAGATCTGATTGCTTCCTCCCTTAATAATATGTCTGGATTGGAATGTTGCTTTATTTATTGGTTCTGTACTACTTAATGGTATTTTGGTTAAGCTAGTATTTTATTAAAAAAATGTACAATATTTATGCAAGCATTCAATCTATGTTTAAATCTATGAAATAAAAAAAAAAACTTCTTGTAAATCTTTGATTTGATTTATGGGGTACTTCACCAAGTAAAACTCTTATTATAAATAGGGGTGATGGTGGGGATAAGTTGGGTGGGTGGCAACAATGGAATGAGAATGTCATTCCTGATTTTTGTTTTTCTACTCATCTAATTTAGTGTAGGCTTTCACAGCTGGACTCCCCACTCTATAAAATAAAGTGGAGGGGAGTAAAGTTGTCTAGCTGTAAACTAGACAGAGAGGGAGAATAATTTCCCATGACCCAATATGAGCAAAGCCTTTCATAGTAACAGCATAGAAATAACTACTAATAACTATATAGGATTTTAGAATTTAAAAAATTCCTTCAAAATATTACTGATTTCACATCCACAAATACAGTACATATATAATTATTCTTATATTGCAAATACATTGAGTGATCTATCAAAATTATGTCACGTATACAAGGTTAACCTGGGTTATGCAAGGTTACTCTGGTGGGGAGCCTGGGAAGTAAATGACTTCACCGTGCTGGTCATACCCACTAGCTATAGACAGGATGAGGCCTGATATCATGACATATCAAATCTACTTTTTCTGCCCGGTTACTGACACTTGGACAATGGCTAAGAGGACATCCTTTCTTCATTACAAAATTGGATAAAGTGGAAATGAGAGAAAAAAACAGAACATTTTTCAATTGTAAACAGAAAACTACATCTGTAATTTTCATTTCTTTTCTTAACTTGTTTTTCTCTAGACTTAAACTGTGTAACGTTAGAGTAAAAATATAAAGAAAGATACAATCTAATATCATGAAAAACTCTAATTCTTAAATATAAAAAATTTCCCTGATCAAGAGCAAATTAACATATGAAATTATTCTGTCATGTTTTGTAGAACTAAAATGGTAAAGTGAAGTGGAATTTGATCATGGGATAAAAGTAGATTTCTAGGAATGATAGAATTTGTCCTGTTTTATCAGGTTTCTTGGTCATATTGAATTAGTTAACTGGTTATCAAATTCTCCTTGTCTTTGTGCTACATGCAGAATGCTCATAAGCGTAAAACAGGTAAAACAGATTATCAATTTTAATGACCTCAGAATTGTTACCATGTGATTCCTAATATGACTGTGGTCAGCCTGCATTGACTTTTTTAGACATTTATATAGACTCAAACTTTGTGATGATACTATGCTCTGAAATAAAAACAACATATTTCCATTTTAAATACTTAACTTTAACCAATTGTTTATGCGCTAAAAAAAAGGAATGCTATTCCAATGAGAAGCTGGCTTCTTTGGAAATTCTCAACATTTGTATGCCATATGCTTTCAAATAATAAAATATTCAATATTTAATAAAATAATCCCAAACTGAAACTCATCCATCGCAGCTGGAGTTGTTTCCTTATTTAGAATGGTTTACTAAATTTTAGTTGAGGGGAAGATAATTCAGGAAGAAGCCAAGCTTCTCCCAGTAAGACCACTTTTCTCATGCATGTTGAAGGTAATTTTATAGCACTCTATTAATGGAAAGATCTAAGCAAGATTAAGAGGCCTCTCCAGGTCCCTCCCACAGCCCAGCATGCACTGAAGTACTTTAAAGGAACTGTTTGCATTGGAATTCTCCCACGCATTAGCACTTAAATCTTTAAAATATCTTTGAAGCCCATCTGCTACAGAGCTTCATTTTTAATAAAAATGGAAAGGGGCAGTCATAATGTCTCTGATATACTAGTTTTTTTTTTTTTCCCTACAATTTTACTTTGTTGTACCTCACAGGAGATCCTTAATCAGTATTATTTTCACTCATTAGATATGAATTCATTATAACCAATTTGTAATAATACAAATCATAGAAAAGGGAAATATATCATACCATAAATAGGCCATTTCCCATCATTAGAGTTTATTCTATAATATAGAATATATTAGTTATTTGCTCATTCACAAATTGATGTAAAAATCTTTGCATATGATGTCCAGCAATATTATTATACTTTAATGTACTGAATGCGTTGTATTTTTGAAAAAGACTTTTAATAATGCAAACCATGAAAAATAAAACATTGTTGAATCATTTACCCAGATAGATTTTGATGATGACAATAATAAAAATTGATTTTTATAATATCATGAAGATTTTCATAATATTATTATTATTATTGTTATTGTTTCCTTAGTTTTATTATAGTAAGGGACTATATATCCTTTTCCATAGAATTTAGAAACTGCTAAATTAAATAATGGCTTGATAAGATTTATATTTAATCCAAAAAAAAGATGTATATTTAATCCAAATTATGTTCTTTAAAGAAATAAAGATTTTATTTATTTATTCATGAGAGACACAGAGAGGAGGAGACATGGGCAGAGGGAGAAGTGGGCTTCCCGCAGGGAGCCCAATGGGGGACTCAATCCATATCCCAATCCCCCCAGGAGTCCTGGGATCACACCCTAAGCCAAAGCAGATGCTCAACCGCTGAGCCACCCAGGTGTCCCTGTCTTTTTAAAAAATAAATTTGATGTGTAACACTGGGTAAGTTTAAGGTATAAGCCTATTGCTTTGATAATCTATATATTGTAATATGATTGCCCATGTAGTGATATTTATCACATTACAAAATGATAGTGGAATATCACTGTTCATATTTATTATGCTGTGCATTAGATCTTTATGGCTTGTTACTTATTACAAATATGTACCCTTAAACATCATCACTTCTATCATCCCCCACCCAATCTCCTAATAAACACTATTTTACTCTTTGTTTCTTATAAGTTCAACTTTTTTAGACTCCACATATACATGAGTTAAAATTTTTAAATTTAGTCACTGAGAGATTCTAACAAAAATTTGTCTCCATGGTTCTCTTCTCTAATTTTGTGTGCTTTTGCTTCCCAAACAAGAAAAAGAATTATTTCTCACTTTTGAGGCAGTATATACAATGGATAATATCCAGGCTTTGAAGTTAAGTCATTCACCCTATTATCTTCTGAGGCTTGGTTGCAACCTTAGCAAAATAAGAATAAAAAGGGATTCAGGCCATCAGGTTACTGGAAGTTTTAAACATGTTAATACATGTAGAGAGCTCAGCACATTAAATAATCCTCAATCCATGTTCTGTATGATACCACTATGGTGATATATTTCCCACATTTTTTTTTCCTATAGCTGGTTGGCTCCAACTACTCCAGTACATTTACTTAGAGATTAGAGAGAATGGCATCACAGAATTGGTCCATGGGGTATGTGCAAACTTCTTAAAGAGTCACAAACATCTTTGACATCAGGCTTCTGAAGGTTCTCTACTTTTCCTTCACTTTCATCAGCATCAAGAAATGTGATATTCTTGATCACAGGGATGATCCCTAGGAAAACCCTAGGAAAAGCACAGGGTTTCTCTTCATAAACAGTAAGATGATTTCAAAATCTGCTTTGCAGAGACTATGTAGATTGGGAAGTAATTTCAATTCATATACTAAAAATGAAAACAATTATACAAATTATATATACTCCTAAAATTTATTGTAAGGAATAAATAAAATAGTATGTAATTCAATAGACATTTAACAAGTTATATATATACATATAATATATATAATTGTATATATATGTATATATACATATATATAATTTGTATATATGTAAATATACACTTTTTTGAAGAAAACTTGTTCAAAGGGTTTTACTTCTAGAAAGATTAAAGGAGCATGTGGTGGACAAACAAGCCAACTGAAGCAACTAAAAATAAGCCAGACAGAATGCAGACTGCATTGCTGTTGAAAACAATAAGAATTACAGAGCCAAGATCCTAAGGAGAGGAGAACTGAAAGAATTGAACTGAGTTTCTGTAGCTGCATTTTTCTCTGGGGAATTGCCAAAACTGAGTGCAGGAAATAAATCTGAGAATATGTACTTTGCTTGGGCAAATGGCCACTGCTGGGAGACAGAAAAAACAGCAGTTTATGATGATCTTTGAAGGCTGAACATACAAAACACTGGCCAAGATGCCAGCAGAATGGTGGGAAGAAAACTGGGCTTGACACACAGGCAGATTTCTTCCAAGACATTTGTCAAAGTCTAAAACTAGAGAGACAAAAGGCCAAACAGCTAATCAGAAAAAAAAACACTTTTCCTTCTAAAGAAATTCAGATTAGAATTTAGAAACAGCCAGGTAAGAAACTCAAGCAAACACAATAGGTTCTCAGTTGAAAGCTCTGAATGACTGTCACCTGCGAGTACATGTTAGCTGAGGAGAGATGGATCCTGGCGAAAACCAAAATCATAACTGGCCTTGTCTTAGCTTTTGTCTTTGAATGAATTCAGTTGATCAGCCTCATTCTACCTAACAATAGAAAGAACAGAAACTCACTAGAGCACAATGACATCATCTTGATCCTCAGTAAGTTTTATATATAATACACAGTATTTAATTTAAAAAAAATTATAGAAGAGCAAAGAAACAGGGCTATAGAAATATGGTGTGTGTGTGTGTGTGTGTGTGTGTAAGTGTATGTAAGTGAGAGAGAGAGAGAGAAAGGTAGGGGAAAATACAGAAATTTAACAAGAGAACATCAACTAGAAAAATGAGAATTCTAGACTAAGAAGTACAATAAATTAAAATAAGAACTCAAAAAAAAGGTTTAACAGCATATTGGACAGAGCAGAACACAAAATCAGCAAACAAGATATTTCAATACAAACTGAAGTAAAGGGGATAAAAATGAATTTAAAAAAGAGTAAGTTTAAAATAGTAAGAGTATAAATGACAAGTGAGACATTTCTCCAATATGCTAACCAATGGACAACTGGAATCCATTTGTGAATGGAACTGAAAGAATATTTGAAGAAAGAATACCCCCAAATTAAAAAAAAAAGGTCAATAAACACAATTTAAGCAATAAACACAGTTTGTAGAAGGTCTCTAATATTCTAAAGTACAAATATAAAAGAAAACAATACCTAGCCATATAATAACAAAATGATTAAAACTGAAAAAAAAAATAGAAGCAGCTAAAGGATGGAAAATCACACATTACCTTAAAGGAGCAACAATATGGTTAGCATGTGATGTCTCAACAATAACAAAACATCAGAGAATAGTGGAATGAGTTTTGCTTATGTTTCAAGGAAATAATTACCAATTGAGATTTGTATACCCAATAAAAATACTCTTTAAAATAAAGATAAAATAAACTTTCAGATCAACAAAAACTGATAAAAGATACCACTGGTTGTCTAGAACTGAAAGAAAAATAAAAGGTCATTCTTTAGGTGGAAGGAAAAATAACAGATATTGTCTATGGAATTCAAAATGTATTCAAAATTTCACCACGGTTTCTATTTTGCCTGGAATTAATAATTCTTTGTTTGCTTCTCTTTGTTTTTATTTGTTTGACATATACTTTTCCATCTCTTTAAATATAATGTTTTTTTGTATTCTTAAGTGTGTTTCTCTCTTATAAGTACTATGTAACTGGAATTGATTATTGGTTCTGTTTGTTATTGATTATCTTCCCCACCCCACCCCCCCTTACCTGCAACATACATTTTAGGAGTCTCTCTCATTTCAAGTAGTATTTGCACTCTTCACATTTTTGACCATTAATAATATAATTAATTAGGGCTTGTTTCTTCTATTCTTCTTAGTATTTATTCTTTATTTTTTATTCCAGGGATTTGAGATAAGTGTAATATTCACATAATTTCTTCTGAAGATCATCATCCTTTAATATTTAACACACTTATTTAGTCATATTTTATAACTATTTAGATTTTTTTCCTTTCACTAGATGTATTTACCACAGAAAAACAGCTTTCAATTTCCTTTTTTCTTGTCCCAATATTTCAATGCTATACAATCTGGTATTTTAGTTTTATATTGTTTCAGTGTTTTAATATTATGCATCAACAAGTGTTTGGCTTTAACTGTTAGTTTTATTGGTCTCTTTGCACACCAATATTTATCTTATGCATTCTCTCTCAAATTCTTTTTTTTTTTCATCTTCTTGGATTATGATCTATAACATTTGTTTTAGTAATTCATGCTAGTATGTTCCCTTTGGATGATTTTTATAGTGATTTGGGGAAAAGCATGAAGTGCTACTGGGTTGGGAGTAATGATACCTTGATTTCTGTAGGAATTTCCTCCTCTTTCAGAAATGCCATTATCTTGGGCACCTAGGTGGTTCAGTTGGTTAAGTGTCTGACTCTTGATTTTGGCTCAGGTCATCATCTAAGGGTCATGAGATCAAGCCCTGGGTCAGTTAAGATCCTCCCTCTCTCCCTCTCCTTCTGACCCTTCCTCCACCTCTCTGTTTCTCTCAATCAATCAATCAATCAATAAAAATACTGTTATCTTTGGGGGTTGGGGTACACTTTTCATTGCTAGCTCAAATGCCTGCACTTTCAAGTTCAGTCTCTGAAATAAACCTCTTGCTGACTGCTGTTGCAGACCAGCTGTGCAAGTGAGGGCAGATTGATATAAAAATCTGGTGTAGTTCCCCTAAAAGCATCAGTCTCATCCTGTTCCTTCTATTTGAAATGACTCCTGCCTCTACATCAACATATGTTTTTATCTATGCATCTCTTCTAATTTGCTTCTTGTCTTTCATTAATTCCTAACATCAGTGGTCTGTAGAACCTATTCATTATTGTTGCACACAAAATTATGAAACTACTCTTTAAAATTCACATTTTATATGGCCTGGATTTCTAGAGTTCTAGGGTTTAAGCAATCAGCCATTTGACAAAATTTCTTAATTACTGAGTTTTAGTCATTGATAAAGAACAAAAATATACAAGGTTTTAATTGGATAATAATGTAGCAGACAACCATGTTAGTTGAATGCTAACTGATATATTCCTATTTTAATATTTACACCTGGGTAAAGGTTCAAGTCATGTGCTGATAGTTAGCTATTTATCTTGTTTTAAAACTAAGATACTATGCAGGTATTCCCAAAGCATAAAAGATAAAATAAATCAAATTAATATTAAAATAATATGGTATTATATGATTTATCAGGAAAAAAATAGTACCTAGCAGGCCACAGAATTGTACCACACACATTTTTCAACAGAAAACATGATTTCATACTAAGTAAAATGGTGCTGGGGGCCTTACTTCAGTCCACATTTTCTTTTTAAGTCTTCTATGACCTCTCAGAATACTATCCTTATTAGGATGCTTAATTTATAAAACACTTCTTCCATAAATATTTTTATACTCTGAAGTTTTCAGATTATCTATACCAGACCTTATCATAATTTTGGTATTGTTTTATTGCCCAGTTAATACTGTTTAAATTGATTTAATATAGAGTGTATAAAGTCACACTAAAGACATCTTTACCTGAACAGGTAAGTTTTTCTTCTTTGTTAGTTAGGTCAGTATGTTTGGTTTCTCAGAACTTATTTTTAGTTGCCAGCCATAAAACCTCAAGATTTTTTTTCTTATTATTACACTCATGTTTTCTCTACCTATTCCAATTGTAACATTCCCTTAACTTTCTGAGACATCTGCAATTTTCCCACCTTTCACTTGAACATACCTCTTCTGTAGTCTCAGGAGGAGCCTCTACCATAAGCCAACATCCTTTACTATTTGTAAGAGCCTCATGCTGAATTTGTAGATTTCGAGGAGCTGCATCACCTAAACAGTAACAAGGAGTCAACAGGTAATTCAGCCAGGCTAAAGTAAAGTAAACTAAACCTTTCCAGATATGAGTGAACCCATAACAGATTTGTTAATACTGATCCACATTTCCTAAGATGTGGTCCTAGTAATATATAAATTTTGACATGGTTTAAGATTTCTTTTACTAGGCAGGATGGGCCTGGATTTCCTAAGTGTTTTCTTTCCATAAAACTTCCATCTATTTCAACTAAGAGTTAGTAGAGCAAGTCAGATAGATGGGAAATCTGACTGGTTAACAGGCAGTAGGAAGAAGTTGGAAGCAGGCAACAAAAGAGCGAAGCATGTGGCCAAGGCCCAGAAGATAATATGGCAGAGGAAAGACTATATTTATGCATAGCTGTTGTTTAGAATGTAACTGTAGTTTGTCTGTGAATTGATAATGAAGGTCCCTAGCTCTGAAGTCAGAAAGACTGGGTTAAAAATTCCGGCTCCCCAATTTAAAAGCTGTATCCTTGAAAGCTTTTGTTTTCTTACCTCTAAAATAAGAGTAGTACTAAAATCTGGTTTCAAGAGTTATTAGGAGGATTAAATGTGATAATGTGTTACCATTATAGCCTATATAAGACAGACAAAATAGGAATAAAACGTTAACAAGTAAATTTAGTGACAGATTAGGGCGACAGATGATTCTAATTGGGAATAAAAACAAGAAAATTAGTAAACAAGCTCAGAGTAGAAGCCCAAGTTACCATATTTCAGACCTCTGATTACCATCAGAGTTTACAGCAAGGGTCCTTTCTGGGTTAATACAGTGAACAATTTGCATAGTCGTACCTAGTGGCCCTGGTACAAGATGCTAGTGTTAATATAAGTTATACATTCATGTTATAAAAGTAAAGGCACTTACACGAAACATTTACTTGGGTCATCCCACTTGCATGTTCAGTATAACCTGAGACGAAACATTCCTTGGTTAATCTCCAATATATTGAAAATGCATTATTTCATAATGAGAAACACGGTCTCTGGAAATGCACCACGTATTGAGAACAAGTTTAATAGCCCCAAGAGAAGAAAGAAGCTCTTAAATATGAGAGCAAGGACTATCTCAGAGTGGTGTCTGTTGGTGCCTGGGATGGCCTTTGTAGACCTTGTTCCAAGGCAATCACACTGGGAAACTTGGTCCTGAGAATTAATACTATGCAACAGTAAAGTTTCAATTCTTTCCTCAGACCTTAACTTCCTGAAGCTATAAATTGTCTTCTTTAAAACAATGCTAGCTGATCACACGTCTTTCACAAATTCACCACTCAAACTTCAGCCCCCTTAAGAATCCCTCTAGTGGCAGGCTTACACGATGACTTGACACTGGGCACTGGGCGCAGGGTTGACTGGAAGTTTGGTTGTTTGGATCAACTTCCAAAGGTGAGAGGGAGCTCGCTATGAAAGGCAGGTCCACCCTTCCTACTGTTTTTCAATATAGGTGAAAGGAAACGGTGTCTCTTAGGCAACCATGATGAATGTTTGCCATAAATTAGCTAAAAACTCAATATGTAATTTATTCCTGGTTGGATTTTTTTCCCAAGTAGTTTATGCTATATACTACACAGACATACATACAAGGAGAAAAAAAGAAAAAAAAAAGTCAAGAGTTATAATTACATTCACATGTTGGCTAATTGGGCCCTTCGGGGCCTTCTTCCTAATTATAAGAGGGCATACAAAGAAGAAATATCACTAAAAGTGAGTATGTATAGAATGAATATGAGTTTAAATGGGTTGTTCTGGCTATATAAAAGCTGTAAAACTTGATAGGAAAGGAATGCTATTACTTGCCAAACATCTCCTACACATAAAAAAAAAAAAAAAAAAAGAAAAAGAAATCAAGCCCACAGCAGTGTCATTGACAGAATATGAGATGAGAAAAAAATCATGTTAGCTTTAAAGAGGACACATTGAAAAAAGAAGGCTCCTAATCTACATTCTAGATGTATTATTTTAATATCTGTTTTAGAAATGCAAGGAAATTGTGGACTTAGGATAACAATTGAAATAAGAAACACATATTTTCGTGGCAAACTCAACATACATAAGATTTTTGTAAGACTTCTGAAAAGAAACTTCCATAGACACATTTCCTAAATATAAGCTTGAAAAGCTTCAGAGGATTTATTCATTTGTAATATGTAAACTTTGACGATATTATCTCGTAACAAAAAGCAGAGGTAGATTTTGATCCCTGGCATTGGAAAACTATACATTATTTTGCTCTGACAACCCTTAAAGTACAATTTACAGTTGTTTCTCTTCAGTTTCTCCTGGGGATTTAAGATGGCAGAAAGGGTGGAGAAAGAGTGTACCTCTGGTTAGAGTAAACCATGGAACTTTTTACAAGGTTGTAATTTATTTTATTTTACATCAAGTGGTACCCATTTGACATGTCTATAAAAGTCCGAATGTTTATAGTAGATGTGTATATAATATTACATTACACCTCATAACCAAGATAAACTGGCATGAACCCTAAAGCTCAATAGGAATAAGATTGCCTTTATCTCTTAAAAGTGTCATTTTAATTTTCCACACTAGACAATGCTATAGATGCAGGATGACTTAAGTTCCTAGTGGCTGTTAGACCACAATCTTGTAATGTTTTGAATTTAGTACCTAATCAAATTGCTCTGCTTTTAGTATTCTTATCTTGATTTATGTGAATTGGTAGAGGGTACCCTCCTTCGTATTCCCGAAGGAACAGTGTATTTGATAGCATTCTAAATGCAAATCTTGCCCCCAGATTTATGCCATGGACAATGGAACCACACTATTAAAAAAGGAATTTAAAATGAAACCCAGAAAAATTGAAATGACAATTTTCGCATCAAACAGTCTTCAGTGGCTGGCCCTGATGCTCCATGGGCTGCCATGACCAAGCCAGAGCGTTTGAGCAGGGCACAGTCCACAGCCTACAATTTCAAAGTTACCTTCTGTGAAGCTGGAATTAAATGCCCAGTTAATACAAAGGAGAATTTCCCTTGTGCAAAATCTAATCAAATGTAATACGTCTATATTATAACTACCATTTCTATGACTATTATAATTCAAGTGCCTAATTATGAGTTCAGTTCATAAAAAGAAAATTGGCTTTCATTTGAGAAGCATTTTCAGTCAGAAATGGAAAACACACATTTAAGTACACAGGTTTTCAATTCATTATTCTTTTTATTTCAATACCCATTATGGGCCCAATTTTGCCCTCATATCTGATATCCAACTCCCTGTGCAGTCAAGTTTATACACAAATCTGAGGCTCAGCATAAATAGGAAAAACAGGGAAATTATTCCTGAGGAAGGGGGGAAATTTAATGATTCAGATGGCAGATATAAAAAAAAAGAAAAAAAAAAAAACCTTTTGGAAGCAAGACTTAATATACCAGATTAAATAATCTCAAACTAGGTATGTTTAAGAAAATAATCAAATCCTTGGTTTCTGTCACTTTCCATTCAATGTTCCATTATTATTTTCTCTAATGTTCTACCCCCATTTATCTCACTGTTAGCTTAATTTGAGATAGTTTTACTGGGAACCACAGACTATATATATAGGCCAACCACTTAACTGCATACAATGCAGAGAATGATTATTTTAGGTAAATTTACAATATCTAGTTTAAAAATTAGTTAAATCCAAAAAATCCCTTGTAAATATTTTTGGGAATATTTTTGTTTTGTTTTGTTTTGTTATTTTTCAATTTCAAAACACACTTCCACATTAAAGGCAAAAATGTTATTGGTCCTGAGGTCAGGCCACAAAATTTGACTTAACTTTTGACATCTGAAATATCTCAGAATGGGCCTGAACTCTAAATACCCCATTTGTTTGTGCAATAAACCATGAGCCCCAAGTATTGAGGAACCTAGATTCTCTATGACCCTAAACCAAAGCACCGATTTTAACTGAAGGTTGAGTAGAATTACGCCTTTATTGAAGGCAAAGTGAAAAAAATCTCTAGCCACTAGGCTGCTTGCAAGACAAGTGGCATTGCTGCAGGAGGACAGGAGATGATGGAGAAAGAGAATGGATACAAGTTCTCTGGCTCCCAAACAATAATCAGAATAAGAAATCCATGAAAATATTATCCAGGAATCCAAGGAAGCATCATCAATAGTGCTGAATGATATGTATCACTAGAGAAGGCAAGGAGAGATCATTAAAATATAAAAAGTCATCTTTGCACTTGTGAAATATGAAGTTGTAGGTGTTGGGTTGTCAAGAAGAAATCTCTGTAGAAAGCCCACAATTGCCAGTATGATGGTGATTGACTATACCTATAATAGGAAAGATAAGTGTCACTGAATCAGTGACACATATACAAATAGGCCCACTTGTGTATTCATATTAAAATCAACAAAGTCATTAGATTTTCCAGTTTATGAGAAATTTAATCTTGTTCAGAAAGTAAAAATCTGTCCCTAATTCATTTATTTCTGTTTCTGTGGAGTGCATTTTCCGTTGAAATGGAATATATGAAGATTTGAGCTGTGTCTATTTTGCTAACCATCATGTTCACAATTTTCAGAAATAACAGACCTTCAATAAATATTATGTTCAATGAATTTACACATAAGAAGGTGTTGTTCTTCAACTTATTTTCTCTGATCAAACATTAAAAATACGTACTTCCACTACTTTTTAAAATGATTTGTAATAGGGATGCTTGTGAAATTAAAGTTTCTAAAGTACTCACACTTAATGTAGTAAGTGCTAAACACTATGGTTTAGAACCTATACACATTTTACAGATTGATAACTTAGGGTTCAGTGAAAGAAAAGAAAATGAGGCATTTTAAGAATGTAAGGGCTTATTGGAACAATGGTCAGAATTTAAGGGTTTATTGGAGCAATGATCAAACTAGAAAAGGAAAAGTCAGGGACTCTGCCACTAGCATTTAAGTCATTCCTCTTTCAGTCCTATCCTGAGGTCAGAAAGTTGTTACTTCTACTTAAATCAGAAAAATGTCAGGAACCTAATTCCAGTGTCACAGCTGCCCCATGACTCTGAGGCTGGTTACTAGAAGTAGAACTCTTATAGACAAATGGAAACACTTTTAGAAAAAGACGAAGCATCATGAGATGCTTCTCAGATTAGGCCACATTAAAAACAGTTGAAGAAATCAAAGACATTTATGTTGGAAAATAGAAAATTAAACAAGGAATAGACACATTTTGCATGAACAACCTAAGAAAGTCATAGGGGTACCCGTTTGGTCCTAAGCAAAGGACAGCGTTGTTTGGAATAAGGAATGGATGAGCTCTGAGTCACTGGGACAGTTCCAAGTTTTAAGATGTAAAACTTAAAGTGCTAGAGGCTGAGTTAGATGATCTCACCCATTTACATTACTTACATTACATGAAAAATGCAATTATGAAATGAATATACCTCCAAAAGTATTTATTATACTGAATATGTAGTAATTAAATGTAAAATTCACCTTGATATTAGAAAACTAAATAGAAATTAACAAATTCTGTACTTCAACACCTGAAATATTTTCTAGAAGGAGCAGTAATTATAGCTTGTAATCTCTACATTGTGCCAGACACTATAAGCTTGATGAAAACAGTGACTCTGTTTTGTTCTTTAAGTATTGCCAATACACAAATGCCTCATAACTGGTAGATCCAAGACGCAAAACCAGGTCTGTGAGGAGCAAGTAGAAGACTCTCCAAAACTTTTCAAGGCAACAAAATACAACTTGAAAAATTTGACATCTCTACATAAGATAATTTATCATTTTTATACAGGATTTTGAATAAGATGGACATTCAGGAGCACCTGGGTGGCTTAGTGGTTGAACAGCTGCCTTTGGCTCAGGGTGTGATCCCGGGGTCCTGGGATCAAGTTCTGCATCAGGCTCCCCACAGGGAGCCTGTTTCTCCCTCTGCCTGTGTCTCTGCCTCTCTCTCTATGTCTCTCATGCATAAATAGATAAAATATTTAAAAAAAAAGAAGATGAACATTCAGAAGAAGTTAAATTAGAATTTTTACATTATAAGATTGCTTTGTAATATAGATATTTTCTGAAGTATGATTTTAAAAATAATTTAATGCATTTGTCCCCAGCATTGTTTTTAAAATCATAAAGAATGGGTTCAAATTATAGTTCTATCTACTAATTATGTGATTGTGCAACTGATTCAACTTTTTGAACCTCAATATACTACACTGCAAAATAAATGAAAAATTTGTGCTACCTAACTTGTTAAAAGAATTCAATTTTGTAAACTATATACAGCTGATAAATTATAAATGTACATGTGAATCATTATAATTACCAAGTAATTATTGACTAATTAGTAACCAACTGTTAGCTACTCTGCTTAGTAATTTATATGCAATATTTCATTTAATATTAACAATTGTCTTAATAATATTATCAGAATTCTGGAAAAATCCTGTGAAGGAGATACTCTTACTATTTTCATTTAACAGATAAGCAAAACAAGGATTAGAGATCCATGTATTTGCTGAAAGTTACCATGTAGTTATGGAGTACTTAATCGCATACTCATAAATTACGGACTATGTAGATTTTACTCAGTTTTACTTTATTGCTTGTACTAATCTATAATAGGTTTGGTACTAGTTAAATTTTTATTTGATATTCTCAAAGCTGCAGAAAAGTTTAAAGAACAAATACACATACCATTGACCTTGTCAATTTACCCTCTGCAATTCTGAGTAGACTATAATGAAAACTATTATATAGTGTATTGAATTCAATTGAATTTAATAACAGACTTGGGTTACATGGAAAGGCATTCCATTTACTACCTCTGAGAGAACATCTCGACTAGGGCCTATGATTTCTAAGGAATCCGACCAGCCTCTATTATTTAGATGCATGGCTTCCTAAATTAATCACATTTTGTAACTGTGGAGAATTATCACATCTCCCCAGCTCATGCCGTAACAATCCTCTTTACAGTCATTGAAGAGTGTGTCCACTGAATCAAAGTAGGTGAACTTCTGGTATTTATGTTTAATTGACACAATTTCTACAAGAATAAGTTTAAAACATTGTGGTGGTCTGAAAATAATGGTATTCTTAAAGCCTATGAGAAATTCTACATGATGAAATTCTAAGAGTGTCATCATAATAGAAATTGAGTTTTCAGGAAGTCATAGAGACAGGTATACCTTGTTTAAAGGAAGTAAGAACACAGGAGTCATAAGGAAAAGAACATGGTGTAAATGAGATTGTAATTTATCCTTACATTACCAAACAGTAGCACTGCAATCTCATAACTGTCAAATTGAAAACTATTCTTCTTTACTGGATAATCTATGAAGAGTCTGCAAAACTCTTGGAAAATGTACAATGACCCAGAAATGCATGTGCTTCAGTGATTGTGGAAAATAATTTAAGGGCTTATGGCATATCTCATGCTAAAAAGTCTCTCCAGAAAAGCCCAGAGTCTACAATTCTTAGGAAAGAAGACATATCTTGGTTCTTACTTCTAAGTTTTTGAATATGTAATTCAAAACGAAATCTAAAAATGGTAGTGTTAGTGATACTCACCTTTATATATCTTAAATTCAAATACACACACAAAAAGCAAACCAAAATTGAAAATATATTATCTAACTATTTTAATGTAAAATTCTATAAATCTAAAATATAAGCTTGAAATAATACAGAGATGAGGGGGAAAAAGAGATAGAAAGAGAATTATTTGAAGCTAGGCAGTTTGGGGGAAAGGCTACTAAATAATGCCCCACATCTGAATAAATAGATCATCATAATCTTATATTTTTCAGTACATTTATTTATGCTTACCCATAATGAAATAAAATAAGGTAATTTAATATAAGTTGCCAATTTCAGTCAAACTTTAAAACAAAGCAAAAACTTTGTTAAAATTAGGAATCAACTTCAAGTAGCTTTTCCTTTGGGAAACGTAGATTGCACACGAAAATTTAAATTTCAGTGGGAGAGCAGCTCTAAGATGAATATTCTTGCAATAATTCCTAAAACCAAATCAAAAGGCTGATTTTTTTTCCTTAGAGTTCTATGTGGAGAACCCAGTTATGCAGTAAACTATTTTTTTTTTTTTTTTAAATTTTTATTTATTTATGACTGTCACACAGAGAGAGAGAGAGAGAGGGGCAGAGACACAGGCAGAGGGAGAAGCAGGCTCCATGCACCGGGAGCCCGACGTGGGATTCGATCCCGGGTCTCCAGGATCGCGCCCTGGGCCAAAGGCAGGCGCCAAACCGCTGCGCCACCCAGGGATCCCCAGTAAACTATTTTTTAACCAGAATATGTTATTTAATAGGAACATGCACATGCCAAATCAGCATACTATATCTCAAACTCAATTTTTAGGTATGTCTATAAGCTTTGTTCCATTTTTTTGTTAAAGTATATTGAGGTGCGTTACAAATTTTAAGGTAACATATTTTAAACTAAATTTTGTAAATGTTTTCTAATGCAATTGGAGTTGCATTTCAAGGCTTTTTGAAAATAAAAGGTTTTAAAGTGGATTACAAAATGTATCACAGTCTACTATTACATAGTAGACTGTGTAATTATCTTTTGTCTAATTATCAAGAGTATACTATTTCCTGATATTTTTACCCTAAGTCTCATTTCATTAGTATGATAGCTTAAAACACGATTCATTAATGAGAAAATTTTGATGATGCATATCTTTATACTCTTGTAGTATTTTATTATCATGGTAATATTAATTTAGATACTACCCAAAACTTATAATAGTCCAACATTAAGAACTGGAGGTCTTTTCATCACTTCTAATTATGCACTGAGTCTTTTAATTCCAGATATTAAACATAAAAAGGCTTCGTTTTATTCATAAACTTCTCTAGAAAAATGATATACAGTTTGGTTCATGGAAAATGTGCAGGAATGCAAATAACTTTTCCTTTACCTCTCATGTGCCCTCTAAGAACATATATTTATACTTCATGCCAGTCTTTTGTATAAGTACTTCTTCCTCTTATGTGAAAATGTTTCATCAGCAAGTAATTTCTTTCTGCAGAACCTTTTTCCTACAGTGATGTGAGGAGGATGGACTTGGGAGCCAGACTGACCAGATATGACTCATGGCACTATCACTTCCTGACTGTGTGCCATTTGGAAATGTATTTACCCCCTTTTACATCAGTTATTCTTCTGTAAAATGGAGAAAATAATAGCCCTAGCTACTAAAGTTGTTTTGAGGGTTACATGAATCAATATAAGTCAATTCAGAATCATGCCTATCATAAAAGAAGTGTTGTATATCAGGTGTCATTATTTTTTAAAGATTTATTTATTTATTTGAGAGAGAGAGAGAGAGTGGACCATGACCTGAGCCAAAATCACAAGTCAGACGCTTATATGACTGAGCCACCCAGGCACCCCCATTAGGTATTATTATTAAGAATGTTATTTGAGATGGGCAGCCCCAATGGCGCAGTGGTTTAGCGCTGCCTGCAGCTTAGGGTGTGATCCTGGGGATCTGGGATCGAGTCCCACATCGGGCTTCCTGCATGGAGCCTGCTTCTCCCTCTGCCTGTGTCTCTGCCTCTCTCTCTCTCTCTCTCTCTCTCTGAATAAATAAATTTAAAAAAAAGAATGTTATTTGAGAAATATTTATTGAGAGATTACTATGTGCTGGGAACTCTTCATTGTGTGGAGACTATCTTGTTTCCTAAGGCTGATCTGAAATGCCATTATTAATGAAAAACCAGTCGCTTTCCTAGTAACTTAAATTTCCTGATAAATACTGTCTCAGAAGATTTACAGTCAAGAGAGTAAAATGATTATACAACACTGTGATAAGTATTCTGATAGAAATATGCATAAGGCACCCTTAAAAGCACTAAGGCACAATACAACGCAGAACACTTTAGGTCAGATAAGCTGAAATGTGACCATCTGTGGAAGAGGTAATATGTGTACTGACTGACATAGGCTAAAGGATATTTCTTGAAAAGTGTGAGCAACCTTAAAGCACATATGTCAAAAGCAATTTTCCCATAAGAAGTAATGAGAAAAGATTACATTGCCTCATTTCTAGGACACCAGCTACAGTTATAGGTTAATTGCTGATTCTGGTACTGATTAAAAGAGTAGCAGAGGTCTCTTTTACCAGCCCCTGAGGGCAAAAATTGCAAATG
Source organism: Canis lupus dingo (assembly GCF_003254725.2). Taxonomy (NCBI): domain Eukaryota; kingdom Metazoa; phylum Chordata; class Mammalia; order Carnivora; family Canidae; genus Canis; species Canis lupus. The sequence goes on along the minus strand of NC_064248.1, from coordinate 66,776,331 downwards.
CTACAAGGTCCCCTTAGGAAAGTCTGGTCAATAAAACAGCTTCTACTCTGCCCTGTGGAATAGCACACAGCAAAGGCTTTATATGACTTATTAGGAGTAGAGATTCCTATTGACCTTGATTACTAAAAGCCTGCTCTCCTGATATAATTCAGAACCAAACTGAATGGTTAAAGAAAAAAAAAAAAAAGCATACATTCAAAGCAAAACCACATAGGTAAAAAAATGAAGCAGCAATAAGCAGCCACTTACCAAGACTAACTTAAGATGAAGAATACAGCACTGGCGAATAGTGGTTATGTATGTTAAAGAGTCAGATAAAAGGTGTGCAAACACTTCAACAAAACTAAGTTTCTACCAAGAAAGTTCAAAAATAGTTCATTGCTTTCTTTTTACCTGGTTTGGAGGAATCTAGCAGCTTGAAAGCAAACAGCTCTGAAGGAAAGCCAGGAAACCTATTAAAAAAAAAGAAGAAGAAAGAAGAAGAAAGAAGAAGAAAGAAGAAGAAGAAGAAGAAGAAGAAGAAGAAGAAGAAGAAGAAGAAGAAGAAGAAAGGAGGAGGAGGAGGGGGGAGGGGGAAGGAGAAGAAGAAGAAGGAGGAAGAAGAAGAAAAACTTTACAAAGTAAAAATAAAAGCTCGTAAACATAATGCTATCAGGTTTTTGAAAACATATTTGAAGAAAATATACTAACGCATATTTGACATATTACTCTCTTTAATGATACAATATGTACCTCAAAAAACCATGTACATTCACTTTATTTAAGAAGTATACAATTTTATTATATTTTACAGGGAAAAATCCCTTTGATCTTTATACTTGAAATTAGAGAATGAATGAGCACATAAAAACCCTCCACTTGATATAATGACTATAGGATCAAGTGCATATTTAATTGTATGATATCCCTTTTGTGGGATATCTAAATGGAACGAGCTTTATTCTAATAGAGAATAATGGTTTCCAGAGTAAAAAGATATAAGAAACGTGTATGTCTCTAAGAGAAAAGCCAAAATATAGTATTTGTGGCAACCTCACAGCTGACATATCTTGGTGTAACCTATGCTTAACTAATTTTCAATGTTTTAGAGGAGAGTTTTAATGCCCCAGCTTAGAAATGCCTCACACCCCACCCCTCACGTAAATATGAGATGCCTAACGACAGAATATGTATTTGGTTTTGCCACAGGACCCTCTCTGTTGAGCAAATCTTCATAAATACCTTGTGGGTGGATTGATCTACTTATACAAGATAAGCACTTAAGAGTTTGATGATACTGAATGGTATGGTTTCCTCTGTAAATTTGTTGATCATTCTATACAAACCTCCTAAATTTATTTTTTTAACCTATTACCACATAGTTATTGTGTGTTCACAACTTGCCAGACACTTAGGGACTAGTAATATCATGTTGTGGGGAGGAGTGGAAGGGCTGGGAAAGAGATGAGCTCTTCCTTTACAGAGCTGGTTTAAGCAGGAGAGTTGGAGACTGAGGAAGCAATTGCACAGGCATTAAATCAATTACAACTGTATAAGTGCTAAGGAGGAGCGGAGGATTTCTTAAGTCATTTTTCCAGGCCCTCACTTTATCTGGAAAGGATTTCTTAGATTGGGATTGGGTGACAAAGCACAAAACAGTGTCAATTAGAGAAGGTAAGGGAGGGAAACTGTCCAGGCACAGGGAATATCACACACAAATCATCTGTCACAGAAACGAGTATCTGTCCATCAACAATGAGTTGCCCTCACTGTAACGTGCCATCTTCATTAGATAAAGCCCTGACTGGGAAGGGAGTGTTTCTTATGCTTCTTCTGCCTCCACAGGTGGTTACAGGACTAACTCCCATCCAAGAAGTTTGATGAAAGTGGTGTGTGTCATTTCTATTCCCTGGTTGACCTCTGGGATGGAAGGAGCCCGGATACCTGAAATACCACATGAAGGAAAGTCACCTGCCAGCAAGAAACGCCCACATCGGGTTGTTAGATGAGTAAACAAAAAGCATCTACTCTCTTTTAGGCACCGAAATTCCGGGAGTTTATTTTTACAGCTGGAGTATGCTTAATCCTACCCTAACCAAAACAGTATGGGTTGGAAAGTAAAGAAGTAAAGAGTGACTGAAAGATGTAAAGTATGACTAGAGTACGGAAAGAAAAGAGAACGTGAATTGGCCCATATGCTTACATTTCAAATAACACTATGGCAAGATAAATAGCCTGAACAATATCTCACTATAATACAGCCAGAAATCCTGGAAAAAATATAATAAACGTTATTTTAAATGTATAGTTAAGTCCAACCCCACCCCAAGTAAGAAAAACACCTAAGGAGAAATCAAAGAGAAAAGTGAAAGCCAGAATGGTCCGCTAAAAGCTAGTATCTCTACCAACATCAGAAATCAAATTTTACTAGAAAATATCCGTGATGAACTTTGGCCCATGTGATCGGAGTGTTGGGGGGTGTGTGTGTGGATGCGTGGGCTGAATTAGACTTCTCTGTAACTCCCCTTTCCAGACCAGGAAAAAGTGACCTATCCTGGGAGAAACTCTAAAAGAAAATAAGCCAATAAGCAAACATGGCTAAGATACTTATCTGGCTTGGCCTGTGCTGAGGTGGGAACAAGCCCGTAGGATTTACAAATACACACTTGCCCTCACATCACGGTTTTGGTCATCAGGTTTTTGCTGTGCACCATGCAAAAAAAAAAAAAGAAAAGAAAAAAAGAAAAGAGAAAAGAAAAGAAAGAAAAGAAAAGAAAAGAAAAAAGAAAAAAGAAAAAGAGAAGAAAAGAAAAGAAAAAGAGAAGAAAAGAAAAGAAAAGAAAAGAAAAGAAAAGAAAAAAGAAAAGGAAAAAAAGAAAAAGAAAACCAACCACACAGTTATATCAAAATAATCATGAGTTAAGGACATTTCCAAGGCATCTATATTTTACAATATTATCTTTCAAAATATGACCCAAACGTGGCCCCACAGGATTCTCACAGAACAAGCCCACCAAACCTCAACTCACAGCCCCAAATTATGAAAGTTTAACAAACATGGCACCACCAGGGCCATTCTGCACGACCAAGACGGGAGATGCAAATCCCTGGGTTTCTGATAGTGGAAGGACTAGATGGAGGACAGGCCTCCCCGACCCTTGTCCCCCGCTCAGGTCCCCCCTCAGGGCGGGTGGGGGGCTGAGGGGGTGTCAGGAGCGCGGGGCGCGGGGGGGGGGGCGGAAGGGGGGACGGAGGGGGGACCTGAGGGGGGACAGGAGTCCGGGGGGCCCTCGGGGGGGGGCCCTCGGGGGGGGGCCCAAGAGAATAAGAACGGACTTTTAAGACGTTTCAACAAGTAAGAGATGGAAGCAAATGCCTGAAGAATTAAAGATAATGTGAAATATCACAAAGAGTTGAAGACTAATTAAATAGATAAACTGTGAACAAAAATCACGGAATGCTTTCTTGTGGGAGAACCCGCTGTGCGTGCGGCTGGGCGCTCGAGGTCCGCCGCCTCGTGTGCGCGCCTGCCGGGGCCAGGACTGCGGGGGTTGGGGGGATGGTCGGGGGGGGCACCTGAGGGGGGTCCAGGAGTGTGGGGGGAGGGGGGACCTGAGGGGGGGCCAGGAGCCACGGGGGGAGGTCTGAGGGGGGCCCTGGGGGGCCCAGGAGTGCGGGGGGAGAGGCTTGAGGGGGCACCTGAGGGGGGTCCAGGAGTGTGGGGGGAGGGGGGACCTGAGGGGGGCCAGGAGCCATGAGGGGAGGTCTGAGGGAGGCCCTGGGGGGCCAGGAGTGCCGGGGGGGGCTGAGGGGGGCCCAGGAGTGCGGGGGGGGTGTGGCCTGAGGGGGAGGTCTGAGGGGGGCCCTGGGGGGTCAGGAGCGTGGGGGGGGGTCCTTGGGGGGGCCAAGAGCGCAGGGGGAAGAGGCCTGAGGGGGCACCTGAGGGGGGCCTGAGGGGGGGCCAGGAGCTCGGGGCGGGTGTGGCCTGAGGGGGAGGCCTGAGGGGGTCCAGGAGCCCAGGGGGAGGTCTGAGGGGGGCCCTGGGGGGCCAGGAGCGTGGGGGGGTCCTTGGGGGGGCCAAGAGCGCAAGGGGAAGAGGCCTGAGGGGGCACCTGAGGGGGGCCTGAGGGGGGGCCAGGAGCTCGGGGGCCCTGAGGGGGCCCTGGAGCCCAGGGGGAAGGTCTGAGGGGGGCCGTGAGGGGGGGCCGGAAGCCCACTGGGGCCCCCAAGGGGCGCGGTGCTCCTCGCAGAGACCGTGGCGTTGCCTGAGGCACATGGTCCGGGCTACACCCGGTGAAGGAGCGGCAGCGGCGCCTCGGGCCCCAGCGCCGGGAACCGGGAGATCCGCATCCCTCAGGCCGCCGGAGGCTGCAGCCAGGTTCAGCCTTCAGAGCCGCGCGAGGGGAAGGCGGCGCAGGCGCAGCGGGGCCTCCCGGTGGGGCTCAGGTCCCGCCCCGCCCCGCCCCGCCCCGCCCCGCCCCGCCCCGCCCCGCCCGCCGTGAGGACGCCCGCGCTGCTGCCCCACGTGGTCCGTCGCCTGCTGAGTGGGGCGACGCGGCCGGGACTCTGAGGAGCTCCTGGGAGCCCACGGGGGGAGCATGGAAGCCCTGCTGGCCGGGGCCTGGTTGTGCCTGGGCACCCTTCCCGGCCCTGCGGCCTGCTGGGCAGAGCGCTGACCTCAGGATTTCGTCCTCCACGGGGTTTCCTGGAAATCTGCGCAGAGGAACGCTTGGTTTGGGGGGAAATTCCCTGAGGTGGGTATTTCTCCATCCCCACCCCCACCCCCACCCCCGCAACCAAGGCTCCTCACTAATGAAGTGTGGCGTGTCAGAAACGCACCCACACACACCAGACGGTAATCGTTGAAGCCAAACAATAGAGTGGTGAATTAAACACACACACACACACACACACACACACAACTGTGAAGACAATTCTCGAACTTGAAATGCATCAAGGAATGGAGAAACCTGAAGTTGCAAAGGAAGCACAGAGGCTAAGAAACACGGAGGACAGAATAAACATGTCTCGTTTTTCTAAAGGGATTCACAGAGGATGATGGAAAATACGATGGCGCAATATTGGCAAATACGGTGAATGAGGAATTCACAGGATTGATGAAGAATAAGAATACCTAGGCTCAGGAAATACACGTCCTGCCATGCAAAATAAACAGCAACAAAATCCACACCAAGACGTTTTATGAACATATGTAAAAATGTCAGATGCGGGAAGAACAACCTCAAAGTAGCCGAAGAGAAATGAAAGATTACTTACAAAATGTGCACCATCCCAGTGAATGTGAAGTCAGTAGAATAATACCCTCAGAGTTCTGAGAAAAAGGGCTGGTGGGAGGAGAAAACTGTCAATTTAGGATTAGATACCAAACTAAAGTATCACCAAGGATTTTTAGAACACAGAGGGACATTGGAGACAAAGAACTTGCCACCAATCTAACCTCACTGAGGGAAATCTTAGAAGGGTTATTTCAGAAGAACAAATAGTGTCTCAACAGGAAGGTCTAAGATTTAAAAAAAAAAAAAAAAAAGTAGGCAATGAAATTGAGAAATGTGTGAATAAGTCTGAATAAATCTTAACTACATGAAATAGTTCAAATAATAGTAATATGAGAATAAAAAAGGTAGACTGAAATCATATTCAATATCTGACAACAATTCTGTAAGAAAGAGAAAGAACAGATCGCAATTAAAGTATCCAAAGTCAGTGCCATTCAAGCTGCATTCCGTGATCAGTATCAGTTCACAAACTGTCTTGTACTTGATCTGTGACAAGAAGTACATTGAAATTGAGAGTAAGAGTTTAGGAACTTTAAAAGCATTTTGACAGAATAATTTTATGTCTGTTAAATCTAGTAATCAAAAAAGTAGCCTTGTATTTAGTGTGCATTTTATCATTCCGCTTTTCTACTAACATGCCCATTTTATTTTACAGATCTATCAGTCTACAAAGAATTGGAAATTGAAAAAAAAAAATCTTTACCACTATCAGTTTGAAAAGTATTGTTCTCAAGTCCTATATGTTTGGGGAGGTTATCCTGGTAAATTATCTTGAGATAGATATAAGTAGATCAAATGAGATCTAAAAATCCTAGGGATAAAAACTAAAAGATTAAAAATAATCAAGTAGCAGGAGAAATACAGAATTAAAAATAAAGCTGTAAATTGAAAACACAAGAAAATTAAAAAAAAAAAAGCATTGAAAAGGAAGGATAAAGGGCGAAGAAATAAGATACAAAATCCAAACGTACTGAATTTGGTTCTTAAATGAAATGTAAATACAAATGAAAAAACCTTGTTTGAATGACACATTTCACAATGGACTTAAAAACAACAAAATCCGGGTATATGCTGTTAGTAGGCAATCTAACATGAAAATCCTGAATGCTGGCAAGTTAAAGAATGGAAAGAGGAAAAAGAGCAAGCAAAGACCAACTAAGTGAATGCTGGTATGGCTTTCTTTAAGGCAAAATGGGTTTTTTTCGGGGTAAGGATAGTCTCTGTATATTGAAAGGACTGAAACTCACCAGAAAGACTTTTACCAAGAGAACATACACTAGAAAGGAACTATCAGCATTAAGTGTTTATAGTAAAGGAGCAAAGTAGATCACTAATAAGCCTAGCATCCAACTTAAGATATTAGAAACAATAAAATATGCCTAAATACTACATGAAGGAATAAAATGTAAAGATAACAGAAAACAATGGTAATGAACACGAAATAGAAAGGATCAATAAAGCCTATATTTAATGATTTGTAAGGACTAATAAAATAGAAAAACTATTTTAGGACTGATCAAGAAAAAATAGGTAAAATGAACAATTTTAGTAGCTAAAAAGAGGTCATAATGCAGATAGAGTTAAGGATTTTTATTATATTTTTTTATTTCTAAAGATTTATTTATTTGAGACAGAGAATGAGTGCGAGCAAAGGGAGGAGCCGAGGACGAGCAAGAGAGAATGCTCAAGCTGACTACCTGCTCAGCAGGGAGCTGATGTGCAGTTGGATCCCAGGACACTGAGATTATGACCTGAGCCTAAATCAGGGACTGGCCCCCTAACCAAAAAGGTGCCCCAAAGTTGAGGATTTTCAAATGATGAAACAATCCTATGGACAACTTCAGGTAAATAAATCATAAAATCAGAAGCAACAATCCACCTCTGTTCCCCCGACACACACAAATACCTGCAATTACTAAAAATTATCTCAAGGGAAAAAAATGAAAAATTTGAATAGGCCTGTAAGCATTAACAAAATTAAATCAGTAGAATCAGTACTAATGTAACTATACTCTACACACTGCAAAATCCATCAGGCCCAGAAAAATTTGTAAGAGATATCTATTGAACGCTAAACATTTATAATCTTTGCAAAAAAAATAATAATTAGGGGGTTAGAATACCTTTTAATGTCAATAAGAGATTCTAAAATTCTAGATAGTATAAGCAAAATTTAATACATCACTATGTTTTGAAAAAGCTAATAATGAACAACTATGTTTATCCCAGAAATGCTCAGGTAGTTTACCACTAGGAAATCAATAAATGTAATTCACCATAACATCAGATTAAAGTAGTAAACACATGTGATTTCAATAGGTACAGAAAAATCGTCCAGTAAAATTATTCATATTTATAATCAGACATCCTGCTATTTTAATAAGAAACATCAACCTCCTTAAATGGCATCTACCAAAATCTATGTCTACATCATACTTAGAACTGAAATGTCAGAAGCTTCTCTTTAATATTAGGAAAAATAAAGAAGACGCATTAGCAGTATAGTGATTATATATCTATCTAGTGTATATGTGTCTAGTATATTTTTGGATGTATATCTATGTATGGTATATATGTGTGATGAGTATATGAGTGTATATATATATATCTAAGTAGATATATATTTATAGATTTAGCAATAGATACACCAGGATAGCATTACATACTGATTTTATAAATATAATTTAAAATGAAGAAAAAAAAATTCACTATATAATGTTATATTGGCTTCAGCCAAAGGCTAAAAGCAATACATGGATACAAGAGTTTTTCAAAGTATATATGATTTTCTACCTGGAACATAAATTACTTAGCAGTCAAATTTTAAAAATTAATAAGGATTCATCAAGATTGTTCAACAAAAGAACAATATACATGAGTTGATCTTATTTTTGTCTATTAGCAAATAATAGTATAATATACATTATTAACAAATTGATAGCAAATCATATTTTCATGTAAATTTCTAAACATTAACAATTATAAAAGCAATAAAAATATTAAATAGCACAGATCTCCTTTTTAAAATAAATCTGAGTAATATCTTCATGGAGAAACTTTTAAAAATTGAATGAAAAATGACTAAGGAAAACTAGGTTAAATGGCAAGAGAAGCCAACTTTGTAGAGAAGAATGCTCAGTGACTTAGAGTTGTTAATTATCTAATCATTTCATTGCATGTATCTAATCTATACATGCAATGAAATTACAAATGACATTGTTATAGGTGATTCTAAAGGATTGAGGAAAATGCAAAAAGCCAAAATAACTACATTTTGGGGGAAAGAAAACCTTCCCTCTCAGTTTTCAAGATCTATTTTAGGACTATTCTAAGTAAATCAGCAAAATTTACCTCAGAGATGAGCAAAAAATCTAATGGAAGAAGTAAAGACAAGAACCAGACCAATGATATATGACTTTTTATATTTTACAGAGGTGGTATTGTAAATGTGCATGGAAGGCTACATATGGGCCAGTCAAGGGCTGCCGCTCTGACAGTTGTCAGCCACAGAGAATAAAAGGACATTTTTATATATTCACTTCAGGAGTAGTAAAGAACTAAAGTGGACAGCCAAAGCTTCACAATGTTTAGAAGTAGAATAGTAAAACACCTGTATGCCTTTGAAGAAGCTAAAAAGTTCTTGAGATATAAAAAGCACAAACAGGACGTTTCATGAATTCAACTACAATAACGTGAAAACCTACTGTGCACTAACACTATTCATAGTTAAAGTCAAAAACATGTCACAGACTCAGAATATAGATGTAATGCATAAAATCTACAAAGACTGTGTATAGGTAGAGGTAGTATATGCTCCTGCAATTTAACATAAAAACAAAAAAATCCAGTTGAAAATGTGCAGTTTCCAAACCACTACCCACAGAAAAGAAAACCAGCATGACAATAAACAGGAAAAAATTATAGACATGATGACATAGAGGTTTCTTCTAGATTTCAGTAAAACCCATTACATGGACAAATATTTAATAATCCATGTGGAGGATGGCACGAGGCACTGCCCAGATGACCCTGAGGAGTGGACTTTTATTCCCTCAGCTGCAGGAAACCCTGCCAAGGGAAAGTACTCAGCTGTCAGCTTCCTTCAAGGAAACTGAAGGAACGTATCAACTGAAGAGAACTGCCTCATCCAAGTTCAAATCTAGAAAGCCGTGACAGACCTGTGCAGGCGCGTAATGGCCTGGATCCTTCGTTCCAACTCCAGACATCTATAAAGAGTTATGACAGTTTCTCATTCCACAGTCAGGTTGTCTGGGGCCTCTGTTAGAACTGCTCAGAATTCTTCTCCAATGCCATTGTCTTGCCTTCTCCTTCACAAGGATTGAGCCTGGATCCATTCCCTGATATGCCTCCTGCTTCCTAAGCTCCTGCTGTTTCCAGGGATTCCAAGGTCCTAGCAATGGGGGCCCCGGTGGGGTCTGAAAATGGAAATGATGGAAAGGGATTTGGGAAATGCATTGTCTGCCATCTGGCTGGTAACAAACCCTCCATCCCATTCCCGGAGGTAAAGGCAAGAGAGCCCCAGGTACAGGTACCAGTACAGCTGCCAAAACATGCACAAGATATACCTCTCCTTAAAATTTGCCCTTACCTCTCCTAGTGAGCACTAAGCCAATAACTTAAGGTTAAGGTAACAACATGATCAAACAGAGACAGTTCATAGACAATAAGGGTGGGAAATGACCATGCTGAAATGGAACTGCAGGACCTAATCAACAGGTGGGAGAGCATACGTGAAACTGAATTCTATGGGTGCAAAATTAAGAGAACATAAATAAATATGTGCAATACTTTTAAAAATCACATTTACAAGAAAATAAAACAAATCACAGTTTTCATATTTTGAGCCTCATAAGAGGTACACCACTGCATTGAGGCAATAATTACATTTCCATCAACATACCATAACCACATGATTACACGGTGAACTTCAGGAAAGAATATCCTTTAAAAATCCAAAATCATTCATTCTAAGTATGCAACATGTCTGATGAATTGATATGATTTTAAAATAAGTCTTAGGACATAGAAAGCAGATAAATGGAACATGACTCGAAAATTCCATGAATGTTATTTCTCACAACAAAATTAAAAGGAAGGAATGAAAAAGAAAAGAAAAACTTACAAAGTGGAGAAGCCAAGGTTACATTTTCTGTGAAATACCTACAGTTCACAAAATATCTGTTATCAAATAAGGGCCGATGTGTATGCTTTGGCAATTGGGTGACATGTTACCTTATGGCTGGAAAGGACACTAGATAAAATAGGTGCCTGAAAAGAAAGCCACTCAACACTGCACAAGCTAATATAGAGCATATACATGAGCAAGTAGAAACTTGCCTCAGATAACTGGTGGGTCTAATCCACCACTTGGATAAACAAAATTAAGAACCAAAGCTCTGCTGCTACCTTAGAACAACTTTAATAACTTTTTTGTCTAGCAATAATATTTAAAACAGATATACTGAATTTTGCATTACAACCTTAAAAAGACACCAATATAGCTTTTTGTTGCTGTTTTCAAACAACCAGACTACACAGTGAACGCCATAGCAGGAACTAGAAGTATAAATTGTACTTCTAGGTAACTATAATTTTGCCCTGATATCCAGTATTATTGGGTATAAATAATTAAACAGTGAATACATACATCAATGACTATGTTAACTTTAGCCTAGTTAATAGCAAATCTCTTAAAGAAATTATTATAAAGCAGAACAAGTACCCATTAAAGTGGTTTCTAATGTATCACAGTCAATAAAAAATAAAACAAAAGAGAAATAAAAATGTATCATATTCAAATCAGCCGTTGGCCTCCTTAAGAAAATAAATATTTCAGAAAGCTGTACATTGAAAATAATCCATAATGTCCAATCATAAAAACAGATGTTGCCTTTTAAAGACAGATCCAGAATAGTTGCATTTTGCTTAATTGATGGCTGTTTTTATTTTTATTTATATATATATATTTTTTAGATTTATTTATTTATTCATGAGAGACATAGAGAGAGACAGAGACAGAGTGAGAGACAGAGACAAGCAAAGGGAGAAGCAGGCTTCCTACAGAGAGCCCAATGCGGGACTCAATCCCAGATCCCGGGATCATGCTCTGAGGCAAAGGCAGATGCTCAACTGCTGAGCCATCCAAGTGTCTTTTTTTTTTTTTTTTAATTCTTTTTTCTACCCTAACTTTCATGGCAGTATACAAACACAATATCAAGAGAAGCAAGACAAAACAAAACAAAACAAAAATTCTCCATGTAAAGGAAAATTAAAGCTATCTCAAACTTTTTATTTAGAGATGAAGAATGCTCAGTTCACCACAGTAATTTTTTTAAACATGAATAGTGGCTACATTTCTAGTTTTTTTGCCCTTCAAAAACTGGAATCTGGAACACTGAGAGATCTCAAATTCTAATAAGCATAGGAACAGAGTTAGAGTTAGGAATTGTATGCATTTGACAGTTACTGTTCTATTTATATCTTGGTTGAATACTAGAAAAATCAATGATATTGCAGTAGAACCATAGCCAGAGAGATGGTGGAAAGATGGGAATAGTCATCTCAAGGTTCTATTTGATTTTTGCCTGAGAGAAAATTCTATGTAGCAGGCAGGCATTCTTGACTAAAACAAGACTCCAATTGACTGCCGTGAGTAATGTTGAAAAGATTCAAAGAAAGAAATTTAGTGAAAACTAGGAGAAATGTGTGAAATACATGTTTGGTGTTAGGCTGTTACTGCAAATGGATTTTTATAGTGAGAGTTCTGTATTACTCTGACAACTCAGTATTATAAGAAGAAAACAGACTTTGAAGTGAGAAGACCTGTGATCTATATCCTTCTGGATAATTTACCCTAGAAGTGGCTTAGCCGTATATATTAACTCTGCCTCAGTATATCCCCTCATAAAGTATACCCTACGACTTACAATCTCATTAGTTTCTAGAAAGATATTGCAAAATTACAAAATAAGTTGAAATATTATTTCCTATATACATAATGTTATTGAGATTCTACCTGAAATAAATGTCATATCATAAAAATAATAATAATAATATATTTTGTTTGCTTTTGTAGCCTTCCTTTCACCTTTTCACACCACTGGTGAGGAGTGCTTTCTGCCCTAGGGCTCTGGAGATGGCCGAACACATGACACATGACATCGGACAAATGTCACTGATAGCAGTTGATTAGACACATATCCTCACAAGAGGAGGACATTGAAAGTGGTGAAGGGCAACAGAGAAGTTGTATTTGGAAATAGAGTGAACCACCAGGGGCTGTCAGAGACCAACTTTGGAGTATCAAGGTCAGGTGACACCCTGGTTGGTTCCTGTGGGAAGGTGTGATTGGCCTGTCTGAATAACTCAGTGGTCGGTAGGAAACTGAAACGTGCTACTCAAGGATAAGCAGGACTGGTGTCTGGTCCCCCTTTATGAGGGTTGTTTGGCTACAGGACCCTTTCTGTGGGAGCAGCGTGGAGGAAACTTGCAGTCATGCCATCATAGGCCCTCCCAACTTTACTACAGGTCAAGGCAGCACTTGACATTGAGCCTTAATTTTAGTCTCTTCACCACACTGGTCACCAAAATAAATTCACAAAACCAAATGCAATATAGCTTTCTAAAAGCAACTTGACATCTGTGAAGTTAAACAATGTGAAAGCTACGTCCTAAGTGGTCTTTTTTAAGAGAAATTTTTCTCCTTTGGAAGAAATTGAGGATGCTTCTTTCCACGGTGTATTAATTTTCTAAATACTTCTGAAATGCATTCAAAATTTGGGTCAGCTGTCTTGAAGACTTTTATTAATGTTTTAATTTGCAAGAATTCCCTCAAAAAAGTCTTTTAATATAGAATATTGACAATTTAAATGGGAAATATTTTCCCTTCAATGATCCTTACTCCCTTTTTCATAGATATTTAATACCCGTTATGAATAACATTCTTCCTCATTAATGGATTTACCTTTACTCTTTTTTTTTTTTCAAAAAAATTTAAAACTCTTTTTTAAGAGATGGGCATTGTTAATTCTCTACTTGCTGTTACGCTGTTCAGTTATACTCCTGAATCAATTATACCATACTTTTATCTCACTAGAAATGTTTTTCATGGATATTTTAGATGTTGTTCAAAACAATGCTTGGCAGAACCAGAGTCATTGCTTCTCATCATAAAGGGATGAAATCTAAAGTTTTCAGCCTTATGGATCACCCATCATGTTTTCTTATTGGTGCACTGGCTTAAAACCAATCAATTTGGCACAGCATTATTGGTTAGAGACTTCACTTGTCTACATTGTCCATATACGTAGAGAGTTGGTTTATTATGTTGAGATTTACAATAAGAAAGGATTTAAAATGTGGATTCACAAAGTACATCCCTTGTAGTTGAAGTTCACTTGTAATATGTTTGTTATTACCTAATGTTTATGAGTTTTTTCTACATTATAAAGCACTTTACAAATAGTGTTCATAATACATTCTTGATTTTACTGCTTTCTTCCTCAATACCATTTTTTTTCTTTCTTAACAGTTCCACTTTATTACTTTTCTGTATTGATTCCTTATGCATCTCAAGATGAACTCAACCTGCCATTTTATCCATCTCTAAATCATCTCTGAACCTAATGAATTACTCATTAGAACTTCCTGGACATATTTGAGAGTCTCTCTTAGCCCCTTAATTTCCAAGCATATTTGTGTATTTTGTTGTTGTTGTTGTTAACATTAGGAGAACACAATATTTAGAAGAGAGTAGCACTTGTTTGCAATATTTGCTAATATTTTCCTTCTAAAATTATAGCAAAATACATTCACACAAAAGAAAGCTGTCAAATGTACTAAAATTGATGAAAACAGAACATCACTTTGTCCTTTCATGTTTTACAAGCAAACTATTCATATGCCTGTATGATTATATTCCAGAATCAGAGCACCCAGTGTTTTATTCTTCCCTGTTTTTATAGTTGTCTAAAATGCTAGATTAAACCAAATATTTAAATTAATATTCTTAATTATTCACGTACACTCAGAAAGACATCATTTGAGAGAGAGAACTTTGTCAAATTTTACTTTTTAGCCTCCTATCCCAATATTTTCTGTCATTTCTACAATGAATGGGAGGCAAATTATACTTACAGTGCTAATTCTCACAAATCTATATATAATAGAGGGTATCTAATCAATACATTATTGAGAATAAAAAAATCAAATCAATGAAAAAAAGAGTACCAAAATATTAAAATCTTAGATTCTTACAAAAAGGATGATAGAAAGGAAAGGATGATACAAAATATGAAGGCCTTACTACCATATGAGCAGAGAAAGATTCAAGTTTTGGTTGAACCTGCAGTGTTAATATTTGAAGAACCAATGTTAAGAAAAATAATATAAAATTAGGATTGCAAAATTAACTCAGGTCCTTTGCATAGACTGGCAAAGTTAAGGTGAGTGAAGCATAAGCTTCATTACCTTCACCATGAATCTACCTCTATGTGTAAATATATCACTTACAAAATCCCACATTCATGACTAGATACATTTAATTAAAAGTTAGGCCTTATGTTGCAATATATGCTAACATTTTCCTTCCAAAATTATAGCAAAATATATTCACACAAAAGAAAGCTATTAAATGCACTAAAATTGATGAAAGCAGACACAACATCATTTTGTCCTTTCATATTTTACAAGCAAACTATTCATATGCATGTATGATTATACTCAAGCATCAGAGCAAATATGCCTTCTTTAGAATGTTTATCCCTCATCCCGTGGAAGTAATCAGAACATTTACTCCTTCCTCATGATAGTCCTTTAAATATTTGAGCTAAATTGCATCTCTAATAAAAGTTTGTTTCTTTGTTTTTTCACTCAAATAACTTTTGATTCCTTCAATTATTATTTCTGTTACATACATTCAGAATCTCTCTTAATTCTTTTTTTTTAAATTTTTTTAAATTTATTTATTTGTGAGACACAGAGAGAGAGAGAGGCAGAGACACAGGCAGAGGGAGAAGCAGGTCCCATGCAGGGAGCCCAACATGGGACTCAATTCTGGGTCTCCAGGACCATTCCCTGGGCCGAAGGCTGTGCTAAACCACTAAGCCACTCGGGCTGCCCAGTTCTGCTTTTTCTAATTTGAATTCAATTTGCCAACATATAGTATAACACCCAGTGCTCATCCCATCAAGTGCCCTCCTCAGTGCCAGTCACCCAGGTACCCGATGTCCCCACCAACCTCCCCTTATGCAGCCTTTGTTTCCCAGAGTTAGGAGTCTCTCATGGCTTGTCTCTCTAATTTTTCTAACTCAGTTCCCCTCCTTTCTCTTATAAGTCCTTTCACTATTTCTTATATTACACGTATAAGTGAAACCATTTGATGATTGTCCTCCTCCGATTGACATATTTCACCCAGCATCATACCCTCCAGTTCCAACCACATCAAAGCAAATGGTGGGTATTTGCTTCTTCTTATGGCTGAGTAATATTCCATTGTATATATAGACCACATCTTTATCCATTCATCTGTCAAAGGACATCATGGCTCCTTCCATGGTTTGGCTATTGTGGAGGTTGCTGCTATGAACATTGGGGTGCAGGTGTCCTGGCATTTCACTACCTCAGTATCTTTGGGGTAAATACCCAGTGGTTCAATTGTTGTGTTGTAGGTTAGCTCTATTTTTAACTTCTTGAGGAAACTCCACACTGTTTTCCAGAGTGTCTGTACCAGTTCACATTCCCACTGACAGTGCAAGAGGGCTCCCCTTTCTCCACTTCCTCTCCAACATTTGTTGTTTCCTGTCTTGTTAATTTTCTCCATTTTCACTGGCTTGAGGTGGTATCTCATTGTGGTTTTGATTTGTACTTCCCTAATGGCAAGTGATGTGGAACATTTTTTCCTGTGCTTTTTGGCCATGTGTATGTTTTCTTTGGAGAAATTTCTGTTCATGTCTTCTTCTTATTTCATGATTGGATTGTTGGTTTCTTGGGTGTTGATAAGTTCTTTATAGATCTTGGATACTATCCCTTTACCTGATATGTCATTTGTGAATATCTTCTCCCATTCTGTAGGTTGTCTTTTAGTTTTGTTGACTGTTTCTTTTGCTGTACGGAAGCTTTTTATCTTGATTAAGTCCTAATAGTTCATTTTTGCTTTTGTTTTCCTTGCTTTCATAGATGTATCTTGCAAGAAGTTGCTGCGGCCAAGTTCAAAAGGTTCTTGCCTGTTTCCCTCTCTTTCTCAATTCTTCTAACTTGACGTTATTCTTCTCAGTGTATGGGATACAAACCACATACAACTCAACAAGTGTTAATGTAGTCACAGTTCTACTTTCCATCCCTATGTTATACGGATTCAGACCATGTGACTTCCACCCTCAATGCCACTGTAATAGATAATAATATTATCTTGAGGTAATGCTAGAGCAAACTCACATCTGAGAATTTGTCCTAATGTTAGGTAATTTTATATTGCTTTAGTGTTAAGTTTTTAAATTGTTCAATCTATTAATTGATCCTTGGAGAAAGCCCCATTGTAGATCCAATCCTCTGGCTGAATATTGCTACATTTCTGAAATATTCTTCAATGCTTCTGTTTAGTCATTTAAAGATTCCCTTGAATGCAAATGACTTGTCAGCCAATTTCTCTCCTCAGAGTAAATTTAAAGGGATGTTTTCTCATTTTCCAATGAGCACAGTTTATTAAAGTGGAATTGTATTGAATTTGCAAATGTACTTTAAAAGTAAACATTATTTTTTTTGTGGTATTCACTTTAGCCTGAGGCATATTTGAGTTATTATAGATGTTGTGCCATGATCTTTCAATTATTGGTGGGAGTGAACAATGTAATTTAAAATCATGACTACGTCTGTTTACTAAATGGAATGATAGAACAGGACATTCAAGATACAAATGAAGGTTTATTTTAAAACATATTGGGGATCCCTGGGTGGCGCAGTGGTTTAGCGCCTGCCTTTGGCCCAGGGCGCGATCCTGGAGACCCGGGATCGAGTCCCACTTCGGGCTCCTGGAGCATGGAGCCTGCTTCTCCCTCTGCCTGTGTCTCTGCCCCCCCCCCCTCTCTGTGTGACTATCATAAATAAATAAAAATTAAAAAAATAATAATAAAACATATTAGTTCAGAAATCTCCCTTAAAAACCAACAGAACAAATTCCATAACTTATTGGAGAGAAAAGGCTGCATCAGAGAAGGTAGGAAGTATGGAGACATGGTTTAGGGGAGAAACAGATCACAGGTGTTGTGGAGGGGGAGGAAGCCATGGTTGTAGAGATGGTGGGGGAGGCACACAGAAGAACACAAAAAGAACATTTCCCCAAAGCCATTGGTTAGAAAATGACAGGGGCTGAATTTCATGAGTTCTTGCAACCAGTGGAGCTTAAAGCCTGGGGTTTAAAGGTCAGCAGCTTGGAAGGGATAGAGCCTGAAGGACATTGTGCTGCTCCTGGAGAGGAGGCAGTCAAGTAGCTTGGGGGCAGACAGTGTGGTAATAGCAATCTGAAGAACATCTGGGGCACATAGTGGGAGATTATTTGCTCTTCTTGAAGCTCATCCTTGCGAGACTGCATTCATAAAGATGCCTCTCTAGGAATAAAGGAGTTGGCTGGCACCATTTCCTTCCCCTGTTCTTCAGCATAAACACAGAGCCACCCGTGTGAAGCAGCACAAGGTTTATACTGGCAGCCTAACTTGCTTACACCAATCCCAAGACCCTCAACTCTGGCAGGCCTGTCCTTGTCAGTCAAGCTTGCCTCAGTACCACTGTGACAGGTCATCCTTCAGAAGACCAGCACACACCCCTGCCACACCACATCTCCTGGCCAAAGCCTTCTCCAGGGCTTTAGTTCTCATGGATGTGGTGTCAGATCTCATTTCACATGTAGACCAGAGGACATCTAGTTAAAACTCACCATATTCAGGCAAGAGACCAAGCACTACCTACAGGAGGCAAGGAGATGTTCTGTGAAAAACTGGCCTGAAGGATAGCACAGTCAAAACAAAACAGCAGAGCACATGCAGCACACACCTGAGACAGTCTCTGAAGGGCCAGGCACTGGGCACTACATGACCTCTTCTTTCAGGAATAGGAGACATAACTGGCTTCTTTAAAACACAGAAGAATGTGGAGATCTGGACAAAATTCCAATACAGGAATTTATCCCAAATGAAAGGACAAGATAAGGCCATGGCAAGAGATCTAAGCAAAACAGATATAACTAACATGCCTGATAGAGAATTTAAGCAACAATTATAAAGATACTCATTGGGCTTGAGAAAAGAATAGAAGACATCAGTGAGACCCTTACTATGGTAATAAAAGAGTTATAAAGGAATCAATCAGAAATAATGAAAACAATTAACAAGATTGGAAACAGGGTTGGTGTAAGCAAGGGAAGAAGAAGGCTGAAGAAGCAGAAGAATTAATTAGTGGCCTAGAAGACAAAATAATGGAAATTATTGAAGATGTACAAAAGAGAGAAAGAAGTATTATGCAACACTAGAAAAATTAAGGAACTAATTGACTCCATCAAACATAATAACATTTATATTACAGGAATCCCAGAAGAAGAGAGGAAAGAGGATAGAAAAGTTATTTAAAGACATATAAGCAGAAAACTTCCCTAATCTGGGGAAAGAAACAGACATCCAGATCTAAGAGACACAGAGAACTCCCATCAAAATCAACAAAATCAGTCCAACACCAAGACATATTGTAGTTAAATTGCAATATATAGGGATAAAGAAAAATCTAAAAAGATGCAGGACAAAAGAAGTCTTTAACTTAGAAGGGAAAAACCTATAAGGCTAGTTGGAGATTTCTCAATAGAAACTTGGCAAGCCAGAAGAAAGTGCATGATATATTCAAAGCGCTAAATGGGAAAAATGTGCAGCCAAGAATATTCTATCCAGCAAGGCTATGATTCAGACTACAAGGAGAGATAGTTTTCCAGACAAACAGAAACTAATGGAGTTTGGGACCACTAAACCAGTTCCACAAGAAACTTTAAAGGGGATTCTGAGTGCAAAGGAGAAACCAAATGACATGAAAGGATCAGGAAAAATCTCTAGAAACAATGACAAAACAAATAATAAGGCGGCAATATATGCATATTTATCAATAATTACTTTGAATGTAAATGGACTAAATGCTCCAATAAAAAGACATAGAGTGTCAGAATGGATACAAAAAGCCCCATCTATATGATACCTATAAGTGACTCATTTTAGACCCAAAGACACCTGAAGATTGAAAGTGAGGGAGTGGAGAAACATTTGTTACATAAATGGATATCAGAAGAAAACTGGAGTAGTGCTACTTACATAAGGCAAACTAGGCTTTAAAACTAAGACTATAAAAAGAGACAAAATGTATTATATAATCATAAAGGAGACAATCCAACAGGAAGATATAACAATTATAAATATTTAAGCACTCAACATGGGATCACCCAAATATATCAACAATTAATAACATAACAGAACCAATTGATATTAACACAAAGATAGAAGGAGACTTTAACACCCCACTAACATCAATGGACAGATTAAACAGAAAATAAACAAGGAAATAGTGTCTTTGAATGACACACTGAACCAGATGGACTTAACAGATATATTCAGAAGATCCCATCCTAAAACAATAGAATACACATTCTTTTCAAATGCACATGGAACATTCTCCAGAACAGATAACATATTAGATCATAAAATAGGCTTCAAAAAATAAAAAATATATATAAATTGAAATCATACCATACACTTTTTCTGACAACAACACTATGAAACTAAAAGACAACCACAAATAAAAAAAAAAAAAAGAAAAGAAAGAAAAAGAAAAAGAAAAAGAAAAAGAAAAAAAATTGGAAAGACCACAAATACATGGAGGTTAAACCACATGCTACTAAACTATGAATGGGTCAACCAGGAAATCAAAGAAGAAATTATAAAAGAAAAAAAAAAACTTAGAAACACATGGAAATGAAAATGTGAAGTTCCAAAACATTTGGGCTGCAGCAAACAAATCCTGAGAGGAAAGTGTGCAGCAGTAGAGACCTACATCAAGAAGAAAGAAAAATCTCAAATAAACAACACAACCTTATACCTAAAAGAGCTATAAAAAAGAACAAAAGAAGCTTAAAGCAAGCAGAAGGAAGGAGATACTAAAGATTATAGCAGAAACAAATGATATAGAAACTGAAACAGCAAAGGAACAGATTAATGAAGTCAGAACCTGTTTCTTTGAAAAAAATAATAAAATTGATAAACTTCTAGCCAGACTTAGCAAAAACCAGCACTACAAGTACAATTATAAGAGAATATTATGAATAGTTTATGCCAACAAATTGGACAACCTGAAAAAAATGGTAAATTCATAAAACGTATAAACTACCAAAACTGAAACAGGAAGAAACAAGAATTTGAACACACTGAAAACTAGCAAAGAAATTGAATCAGTAATCAAAAAACTCCCCACTACAAAAATCCAGGGCCAGTTGGTTTCCTAGGCAAGTTCTACCAAACATTTAAAGAAGAGTTAATACCTATTCAAAAACTATTCAAAAAAAATAAAATAAAATAAAAAAAGAAAAGAAAAGAAAAGAAAGGAAAAATTATAAATTCATTCTATGAGGCCAGCATTACCCTAACACCAAAACCAGATAAAGATCCCACTAAAAAAGAGAACTATGGACCAATATTCCTGATAAACATGGATGCAAAAATTCTCAATAAAATACTAGCAAACTGAATACAACAAACAAAAATCTATGTTATCTATCATAAAATTCTATCTAAAATCTAAATCTATCATAAAATTCCCACTATGAAGCAGGATTTATTCCTAGGTTTCAAGGGTATTTCAATATTCACAAATCAATCAACATGACATACCATATTAATAAATGAATAAGAACCATATGATCATTTCAATAGATGCAGAAAAAGCATTTGACAAAGTATAGCATCTATTATTGATAAAAAAATAAACCTCAACAAAGTAGAAATAAAGGGAACATATCTCAATATCATAAAGGCCGTATATGAAAACCCCATAGCTAATATCATCCTCAATGAGAGGAAGCACTGAAAACTTTTCCTCTTTGATTAGGAAAAGACAGGCATGTCCATTCTCACCACTGCTATTTAATACAGTCCTGGAAGTCCTAGCCTCAGCAATCAGGCCACAAAAAGAAATAAAAGGCATTCAAATTGGTAAGAAAGAAGTCAAACTTTCACTTCCACAAATGACATGATACTCTATATAGAAAACTTGAATGACTCCACCAAAATATTGCTAGAGCTGATACACAAACTCAGTGAAGTCACAGAATACAAAATCAATGTACAGAAATTTGTTTCATTTCTTTTTTAAGATTTTGTTTATTTATTCATAGAGAGAGAGAGAGAGAGAGAGAGGCAGAGACATGGGCAGAGACACAGGCAGAGAGAGAAGCAGGCTCCATACAGGAAGCCTGATGTGGGACCTGATCCCAGGTCTCCAGAATCACACCCCAGGCTGCAGGCGGCGCTAAACCACTGCACCACCGGGGCTGCCCAATTTGTTTCATTTCTATACAACAATAATAAAGCATTAGAAAGAGACATCAAGGAACTGGTCCCATTTACAATTTACAAAAATCCATAAGACACCTAAAAATAAGCCTAACCAAAGAAGCAAAAGATCTATCCTCTGAAAGCTATAGAATGCTTACAAAAAAACCCTTAAAGATGACACAAAGAAATGGAAAAAAGATTGGAAGAACAAACATTGTTAAATGTCTATACTACTCAAAGCAATCTACACATTTAATGCAATCCCTATCAAAATACCAATAGCACTTTTCACAAAACTAGAACAAACAATCCTAAAATTTTTATGGAATCACAAAAGACCACAAATAGCCAAAGCATTTTTTTTCTTTTTCTTTTTTTTTTTAAGATTTTTATTTATGTATTTGACAGAGAGAGAGAGCACAAGCATGAGGAGCAGCAGGCAGAGTTAGAGGGAGAAGCAGATTCCTGCTGAGCAGGAAGCTTGATGTAGGGCTGGATCCTAGGACCCTGAGATCATGACCTGAGCTGAAGGTAGACAACCAACCAACCGAGCCATCCAGGCACCCCTAGCCACAGCTATCTTGAAAAAGAAAAGCAAAGCTTGGAGGCATCCCAATTCAAGACTTCAAGTTATATTACAGAGCTGTAGTCATCAAGATGGTATGGTACTGACACATAGATTAATGGAACAGAATAGAAAACCCAGAAATGGATCTGCAAATATATGGTCAACTAATCTTTGACAAAGCAGGAAAGAATATCCAATGAGAAAAAGACAGTCACTTCAAAAAATAGTGCTGGGAAAACTGGACAGCAACATGCCAAAGAATGAAACCGAACCACTTTCTTACACCATACACAAAAATTAAAAATGGTTGAAAGATGCAAATATGAGATAGGAAACCATCAAATCCTAGAGGAGAAAACAGGTAGCAACGTCTTTGACATTGGCTGTAGCAACTTCTAACTAGGTACATCTCCTGAGGCAAGGGAAACTGAAGCAAAAAATGAACCGTTGGGACTTCATCAAGATAAAAAGATTCTGTACGGCGAAGAAAACAATCAATAAAACTACAAGGTGAATGGGAGAATCTATGTGAAAGTGTGACATATCTGATAAAGGTCTAGTATCTAAAATCTATTAAATCACCAAACTCAACACCCAAAAGACAAATAATCCAGTTAGAAATGGGTAGAAGATATAAATAAACACATGGTTATGTGGTTCTACATACCCTGTATAGTGGTTAACAGACACATGAAAAGATGCTCAACATCAGTCATCATCAGGGAAATACAAATCAAACTACAATGAGATATCACCTCACATCCATTAGATTGGCTAAAATTAACAACACAGGAAACAACAGAATTGGCAAGAATGCAGAGAAAGGGATCCCTCTTACACTTGTGGGAATGCAAACTTGTGCAACCACTCTGGAAAATAGTATGGACGTTCCTGCAGAAATTAAAAACAGAACTACCCTATGACCCAGCAACTGCACTACTAGGTATTTACCCAAAGGATACAAAAATACTGATTTAAAGGGGCACTTGTGTCCCGATGTTTATAGCAGTATTACCTACAATAGCCAAATGATAGAAAGAGCCCAAATGTCTATTGACTGATGAGTGAATAAAGATGTGGTGTGTATATACAATGGAATATTACTCAGCCATCAAAAAGAATGAAATCTTGCTGTTTGCAACAGTGTGGGTGGAGCTAGAGTATTATAGGCAAAATAAGTTCATGAGAGAAAGACAAATACCATATGCTTTCACTCATATGTGGAATTTAAGAAACAAAACAGATGAACATAGAAAAAAAGAGAGAGAGAGGTAAACCATAAAACAGGCTCTTAACTGTAGAGAACAAACTGAGGGCTGCTGGAGAAGAGGTGGTGGGGGTGGGCTAAATGGGTGATAGGTATTAAGGAAGGCATTTGTGATGAGCACTGCACTGGGTATTATTATTTAAGTGATGAATCACTAAATTCTACACCTGAAACTAATATTACAAGGTATGTTAAATGACTGGTATTTAAATAAAACCTGAGACTAAAAGAAAAAAAAATAACAGACTATGAAGCCAAAATCAGAACTCAAACTCAAGTTGCTTATCACCTGTCTTCCCTACCATTTTTTGAAATAGTTATTTATGAAATTGAATTGAACGGAATCATCTATGTCTTTCATCACTCTCCAACTTTTGCTACTTTTAAATATTGAGATCATTCATTCAAGGATGAGTGAACACATGTTTAATTGCTTAATTTACTTATATCATCTTAATGAATGTGAATTATAACCTAGTCGACTTAGTCTTTGTGATTGACACTGATGATAAAATTAGACCTCAAACAAAGTAAGTTAGTTCTTTTTTATTTGTTAGGAAGAGTCGTAGCCTTTGTGTGATAGAACATATCCTTCAAACATGGAGCAAAGCAGAAAGTTTGCATCTTTATGGATCCCATTAGTGATGTCAAAAAGGTTTCACCTGCATTAGCTCTGATCATTATCTGCCATTTTGTTACCAGCAGGCAAGCAATCATGTCTGAGACTCTGCCAAGTACTGGGAGACAGTACTAATAAAATCAACACTATTGTCAGAAAACCCATAATCTACTGATAAAGAGAAATTAAATAAGTAAAAATGCACACACACACACAAACATACCCCAAAGAGTAAAGATGACATGGTTATTCTTAAACAACCATGAGAAGGAGGTCATGAGAAGGAATGTTTTCTAGTTCCTACTGTATGACTGGATCTGTGATGTGTTCATGCCATCTATGATATCTCATTCAAACTTCACACAACCTGGCAGGAGATCTATTAAATGTACATGAGAAACAAGGAAACATACTCTGAAAGAATAAAGCAATAGATTTAGTAATTTCTAGGACTGGCATCTGTATTTCAGCCGTTCTGTGTGATTTTGAAGTCAATGTCTGAGCCCTTTCTGTAATATGAAAAGACTATTCTTGCATCGACTTATTGTATTACCATCTGGTTCTTCTGCTGTACTATTTTAGTAGATTTTTCAAGTTCCCAAGTGAAATCAAAAAAGGTTTAAATAACTTTTTAAGGAAATGTCATAGCAAGGATTTATTTTTATCTGTTTTTCTTTTCTCAAACGAATTGACACTTATGGTGTTATATAAACAGAGTCATTATGATAAACACAGACCACATAAAAATTTTTATAATAGGAAACAGTATTTAAACTAAACTTTAAAAAAGCAAGAAGATAATAAATTGTAATCCTAATTTTGCCCACAGAAGTATATTATTCTTTGCATTAAAATGCAATTATCTTCAAATAAATCTACATAAACAGTCTTTGAACAAACACAGTGAGTTATTTCTGCCTCTATAAGGTCTATTAGATAATTTCCACACCATTTCTATAGACTGGGAGTTGAGGGGACACTGAAGTAAGACACAGTGGGTGATGGATATTTGAAATGAGTCTACTCAGCATTGCAACCCTATGTAGAACTCTTGATTTGAAAACTCCTGCTGGAAAAGTCAGTGGTACCTGATAAGAGGGCCCACGCCACAAGAAATAGCAAATGTCATCAATTACATTTGTTGTTCTGAAGATTTTTATGGTGACAGGAGAGAAAACATGTTTAAAAGTAGAGGTAACAGGACACATTTTGAAGACAGATTAGGTGTAGAATGGTGTCGGACAGATGGCAGGGATTCAAAAATATTTGTTAAATGAATAAATGATAGACTGGGCTGGAATAAAGTCGGAACTCAAACTTATACTCTATTAAGCCTTTCTGTTTCTTAACGCCTGACCCCAGAACAGAGATTATTTCAGGCCAACGAAGCAAGGAATGGGGGTGGCGGGGGGGGGGGGGAAGCTTTACCTACTCTATAATGGACTTGATGCTTTCTTTTCCTACTTTGAAAAAATAGGTAGGGGTGAGTGGGTGGGTCCTCTGAGAAGCTTCAAAGATTTTTCACCCTCTGCCTGTGGCAGAAAGACAGCTTTTTTCCGTGGAGCACTTGATCAACAATGTGTGTGAGCTGTGAATGCCTGGGTCGCCCTGCTGGGAGCAGGGTACTCTGTCTGTTAAGGATGTACATTGCTGTCTGCAGGCTTTGTCAGCAGGAGCCCGAGAAAAAGCAAAAGAAAATTCAACAGAGGTAATTCACAGGGGGGCGAAATCCACACATCAGTAAAGTAGAGGTGGCACAGTGTTTCAGCATCCGCTGGGAGCACTATCAGAAAAATGAAAGTGCTACTTTGGATTGTAAGGAGCAGCGTGGGGTGAGCTCCACAAAGAGAGAAAATAACACAAATTGTCTACCTGTGATAAACTAGTCAAGTTCCTGGAGTAGTGGTTTTGGAACAGCCTGCTTCTTCCTTCTGGTCAATTGAATGCCTTTTAGGTGGGGGTGATTTCAGTGCAGGGGCTGTATTTAGAGTAATCAAGTGTTTGAGGATAAAACATTTTGAAATGTATAATGTCTAAGTGGTTATGGCCAGTGAACACTCCGCTTGGGCAAAAGAAGAGAGCTTTGGAAAAGAAATTACCTTTGTATACATAGAACGCATATTTTACTCTTCAGACTTTTAAAACATATGACAAGCCATTTGGGGCAAAATAAGGGGAATTTTTCCGAGTCTTAGAATGCCATGTGGCATTTTGAAAGGTTGACATTCGCCCCAAAGACATTATGATAGACTCTAATAAAGTACAACACCCTGTCCTACTTTTTTGCATCCTGATATCTGGCAGTGCTTTCCAAATGAGCCAGGAATTTGATATTGCTCAAGGAATTATCATGCTTAAAAGGCAAGAATAGGAGCAAAGAAGTTGAAGATGGGGTTTCTATCTTATCTAATGAGTAGAAACATGGTATTATTTAGACCATGTGGCTTTGGAATAAGCCATAACAAATACAGATATACTGTTCCCTTTTTTATTTTAAAAAAAGCGAGAGCTTCATTATTCATGCATTCATTTAGCATCTACTATTGTGGATTTTGGTATTCTATGTTTTGCATGCCTCTAATACAAAATCAAGGAAGAATGTCATTAAAATTTAAAGGAAGTATTATGAAACCTATCAACCACCTGACATTTAATTTAAATCAGACCTGCCATTCATTTTTAATAACATTTATGAATCTCTGAGGTGGAAGAAATCAATACACATTTTTAGAAAAACAAAATCAGCAGGAAGTAGAAGACCCTCAGCAATACTTTGATTTTCTTCTGGAAAAGCCGCAAACGAGGTTGTTTTGTTGTTCCTCTTTATCTAAATGTGCCTGGATTCCTTTAGTCGCAGGGTATTGTGTTGGTAGAGAAACATATTTACTAAAACGCTAAAGCCTTCAAAGTGATTGTTTACTCTGATCCTTTCACATCTATTCCTTCCTCTCTCTCTTTCTCTTTGTGCCTTCGATTACCTTAAAAGACAAACAAAAGTATATGAAAAAGACTTTTCTTTGTTTTCTTGAGACTAACAGCAATCACGAAAGTGGAATACCACAGAGTATTGGGAGCATCTGCAGGAGGGAGAGACGTAAGGGAAAGAGCTCTAAAAATACGTATGGAAATGGCTCTGAAGGAAGAAAACAGTGAATGGAGACTGTGGTTTTGATATATATTTTAAGTCAAGGCCCGAGGGGGTTATGGATCAGCACTTCTGAGGACAGAATTTTTACCTTAAATGATGTTAAGGCTGGTTTCAATGACTAAGAAGAAGAGCAGATTTCTGAAGAACATATGGAATTTTTCTCCCTGAAGTGAAGACACCTTTCTTTAGCTGATAGTAGACTGTTAATGTATCACTTATCAAATGGCAAATGTTCTGGAACCTCAGGGAATTAATAGATCAGGGCTCAGATAACCATTATATGGCAGCATCTTTATAATCCCATACCAGGCTCTTTTCAAGTAGATCCCAACCAAATTCCTAGCTGGTCCACTACTCTCTCTGCCTGCCTATTTCTGTAGTCCAGGCTTCCTGCCTCCAGCACCAGGCGTCTCTCTGGCCCTGGAATTCCTTGTTGTGGGGATGTTCAGCAGCGTTTCGGGTCTTTACATACTAAATGCCAATAGCACCTCCCTGTTGTGAGAATAAAGGCACTGCCATACATTTCCTGCCATATGAAACAAAACTGCTACCTGTCAAGAGCCACTGCTCTAATTTCAATGAACTACTGAACTATTTTGGAATGGGTGAATTAATTTTTATTTGCTGAACGTGTTCACATTTCAGGACTCCATGCTCTGCCCATTTTGTTTTCCATGCTTTCGATGGTTTCCTATCCTTCTCTGGCACATCTCTTATTAAAGCCCCAACCAAATGTGATTCCCTGTGAAATTTCTGACATCCCAAAGCTGTAAGTCACTTCCATTTCCAAATCTTAAGGCACTCTATATGTACCTTTATCACATTCTATAATAAGCATTTGTGTACACATACATTTCCTCTGCTGCAATTCAAAGCGTTTAAGGGCAGGAACTTATCCTTTTTTTTTTTTTCCCCACCCACATTACCCAATATAATGCATCATATCTAGTAACATCAACAGTAACAACCACAAAAAACATCAGCAAGCATTAGTGTCTATTAAAGGACTGTTCTAATCACACAGTATCCACTTGCTTATTTTATCTTCACAATATCATGGTGAGGTATGCACTATAACTATTGACATTTTATAAATAAAGGAGCTGAGGCCCAAAGAGGCTAAGTGGCTTGTCCAAGGTTACAGAAATAGGACCTGGTTGTTTTGAACCCAGCTAATCTGACTTTATACCTCCACTTTGCATTACCGTTATGCAATACCAGCCTCCCAAGTAAAGGTATGAATATGTGTAAAACTATCATTGCTGAAGCATTGATTTACATAGTGGAAAGATGAATTGGTATCACCATTTCTGACAAAATAGGATTGTGCAGACCATAGAGATAAAACTTAATGTAACTCAGTAGACCTAATAGATAAAGAAGATACAATTTTAGGGATAACATGAATTAAATTCATTATTTGGCATTTGATATAATATAGGATTTAAAAGGTCAAGGGTTGGCAAAGGAAAATAAGAAGGTACAGACTGGTCACTGCATTTTAAGACAATTGCAAAATTAAAAAAAAAACCTGAATTTATATAAAAGTCTGCTTTTATCTACAACACACAAAGCAAAGCAAATAGCTTTGTCACATCAGTTGACATCAATTCTCATGCAAGTACTAGTGGTCTAAGTATGAGGCAAAATGATGTCTTCCTCACCTCTATTAAACCTCTACAACATTTTATTTCAACGATAAAGTATATGGGAACCTAAATATACTTCCTAATTTACTCATTTTCTTTAGCTGACTGTCTTACAGCTCAGTAACTGTAATGAATAAAATAAATTTGAGACTAGTAGACTGCTTTTTTTTTTCAACAAGGAGAAATCAAATAACATTTAATAGATGCTTTTAGAAATTTATTAATATTCTTATATTCTTCAAAGATCACCTCTGCAGATAATTTTACTAAGAAGCACAAAGCTCTCAGGACATGCCCATATCTGTTTAAGTATAACCTTGAAATTCGCAGCAGCTCTCACATAGTCATTGATGGCTGGAACTATCAAACTGTATCTGTCCCTTAGGTACTTTTGTTTGCCAATAACATGATGTATGAGAATCAATGGAATCATGTTACAAATATAAAGTATATCCAGAAATTCCTTGCAGATATGGAAAAGATTTCAAACTTGAAATTAAGTTTTTCCGTAGCCAGTTGAGAACAGGCTATTCTTTTACATCTAATGAGGCTGAGCAAATTGAAGCAGGGATGTAAACACAGTTTCAAGTTCAGGTACATTATCCATTGTCATCCTTTTGCTAATGGGTAGGATCCTGTCATTCAGCAATCACTAGCCTAACGATATCCTAATGTTTTATCCTTTTCTTCAATATTATGTACAAATAAATTATTTCAAAATTCCTGAAAAACCTTGTAATCTATGAGTCACCCCTAACTTTTGGAATGGATAACCTTTCCTCCCTTCAATGAATAGGTTGACACTATGCATGTATTTTTAGTACACATCTTAGTCCAAGCAGTTGTTTCCGCTTGGGCAGCCTTCCATGTGGTCCCTGGTATCCCAGGCTCTTTCAAATTGTGACTCTCCTCTCCATCACATACTGCTCTCTATAGGGAAAAGGTCGGAAAAAAGAATATGAGTTGCTCTAGGGAGGCTTCTAAGGTCCAGGATTCTAATCTGCACACATCACAACGAACTTATTCTACAGGTCAGAACTCAGTCCTATGGCAACTCCAAGCTGCAAGTAGGACTGGAAAAGGTAGCATTGTGCTGAGACTGGAAGACAAAGGAAACAGAGTTTGGCAAACATAACATTCTTTAGCCATAGCTTTCTGAGCAGGTTTATTAAATACTTAGGTACATATATCATATATACATTCTTATTTTCTACATATATGAGCCAATATAACTAAAACGTCTCATCAGATTTAACCATCTAACCATCATTTTGACCACCAATCTTTCTCACTCAGTTATCAATAATATTAGTCTAGTTGTGCTGTTTTTCATTATTGTTTGTGCATCTTACTCTGTTGACCTTTGCTCTTCTTTCCAAGCATCCTATAATGTTTTTTTTTGCTTTTACCATTGTCCCTGTTAGTGATACTACCCATAACTATATTAGCCAAATAATAGTACCTCTTCTCACACTTGAGATTTAAAAAATATATATATTTGTTGGATCTCAGAGCCCAAAAAGGATAAGACACTGAAATCCTGGGAAGTTCAGAGACACAGCTGGACCTCAGGAGCAAATGGGAGTCGTGGCTCCAAATCCACCAGGACTTTGTCTCTAATTCTTATCTTTGCTTCTCTCTCTACAGAACAGCTGCCCAAATATATCGGAAAGCATTGTTTTTACATCTTAGGAAATCCATCACAGGAAAGTAACCCTTTCTCGGTTTCAATTAAAAAATTCCACTTGGTTTCGTCATATGCCCAACTCAAGATCAATCAAGGGTTTCTCAGGGAAGGTCACATAGGATAACGACAGCTTCCTTGGGAGTGAAATATTTGTAGAAATATGTGGAACAATTCCCAGAAGAGGTGAGGTGGGAGCAGAAAGGTGAATTTGCGGAGGTGAGGAGTAACTCTTGGTACTAGGAAGCAAAATAACGCATTTGCTTCTGCAGAAACTCAGATCTTTTTTTCTTAGCATTTTCAGTCCAGTTACTATCCTGCAAAAATTTGCAAGCCTCGCCAGAAACTTTTAGTTTTTAGACAGAAGAGACAACCTAATTTTTTTCCTTTTCATTTTTCTTCTTTTCTGTTATGATTTATTTCTAATTTCCTTTTCTCATCCCTAAATTATCATTTTAATCTCTCTGAACCTCCACGCAGCATACAGTGCTGTATTATCATTAAATACCATCTACCACCTTATATTATTTTCAGCATAATCACCTGAGGCTGCCTTCACTCTTTGGACACATAGGTCCTAAAAATACAGTTTGGGATTTGAAATCCTCAAAGATAAGACTTCAGACTTTTTTGATTGTGAGCTAAATGAAAATTATTTTATGCATCATATTTTAGTACAGACTCACATATTATCCACATACATATATGCTTAGGAATGAAAAGTTTTGTGGAAAAGGTAATAGTTCTGAGATGAAAAAATTCTCTTAATCTGTATTTTTTTTGTTTCTAAAAAAAGGAGTAAAAACTATACAGAAGATACCCATCTAAGAATCCTAAATACCATATCCTAAACAGTATGGAAAATATATGAACAGTATCATAAAGA
This sequence comes from Canis lupus dingo, assembly GCF_003254725.2. Taxonomy (NCBI): domain Eukaryota; kingdom Metazoa; phylum Chordata; class Mammalia; order Carnivora; family Canidae; genus Canis; species Canis lupus. The sequence goes on along the minus strand of NC_064248.1, from coordinate 66,744,642 downwards.
AGCATGTGGGCACCACTCCTCCATTAAAAAAAAAAGTGATTACACTTTACTGTTTTCAGGTAAACCTATAGTGTAAGTTATTTTAGCAAAGATTTGATGAAATAAGTTTTCACTAGAAAGAATAGGCAGCGGGCAATGGGCATTCAGGCTGAATGAATATTAAAACAAGTAACTGATCATTTTATCTTGCTTGCTCTTCCCTGTATATACACATCATTTAAGAAGATTTCAGATTGGATAATGTTAGTACAGTAACAATAATTAAAATAATATACTGCACACTGACAATGCAAGGCACCATACCTACATTAATCTTACTTAATTCTCATAATCTTGTGAGTATAGATATTTTTTATCCCTGCTTCACAGTTGAGTTTGATCATGTTATTTGGCCCCAAGTCTCACTGCTATAAGTTTTTTTAAATCAGAAATTAACCTCCCCCCCCCCCCAAAAAAAAAGAAATTAAACCCGGGTCGTTCCCATTCGTTAGTTGGAGCTTTTAGCTATAGGCTGTCCTACTCTTTGCTCACTATCTTCCCAACTCCCAGCTACCAAGTTATGACCTATCACCAGATTATGGTTGGTTGCTACCATAATCTGATACATATGTTCCATCTATCACATAGAAATTTTAGCAAAAACAGTTCTTATAGTTATTGCCATTTTTTTCTTGTAGATCTTGACTATCCAAAATTAAAGTTAAAAACTCAGTCTTTCATTTGTATTAGTTACATTTTAAAGCTTTTTTTTTTCTTTAAGATTATTTATTTATTCGTGAGAGACAAACAGAGAGAGGCAGAGACACAGGCAGAGGGAGAAGCAGGCTCCCTGTGGGAGCCCAACTGGGACTTGATCCCAGAACTCTGGGATCACACCCTGAGCTGAAGGCAGACGTTCAACCACTGAGCCACCCAGGCGTCCCTGTACTAGTTACATTTTAGGGGCTCAACAGCTGCATTTGGCTTAAAGCTACCTTACTGGAGAACAGAAATACATAATATCGCCATCATTGCAGACAATTCTATTGGACAGCATTGTTCTTGACTTTAACAAGTTACCTTAAAAATCAGACATAGTTTCTATAATATTGAACTAAAGAGCAATTTGAGCCATACATACTCTGATTATGGTCTAAATCCTTTGCAACTATGAAATGTGATTTGATACTACTTTCTTCCCACTCCTATTCTTTAGTTGCCACTTGTGAAAATTAATATCCTGAATCCTCAGAAAAACTCAGTCATTCTCATCAATCTATACTTAGGTCTACCATTTATTCTATTAATGGAAGCACCTTAATCTTAAAAACAACAACTACCTTGTAAATTTAATTAAATATTTATTCAATTCTGATTGGCCCATGTAGTTCAGTGTCAGTAGGTCCCCAGCAATTAGATAATGCAAATTAAATTCTTGGCTCTCTCTATACAACCTTAATGTGCTTGAGTCATTCATTCTTTTTTTTTTTTTTTTTTTTTTTTTTTAATCGAACTTGCACTGAGTGGCTACTTGTGACAGATAATGTGATAAGTTCATGGAATATATAAAAATATAGTCAGGTCATCCTAGATCTTGCAAGTGCTATTAAATATGCTTTCCACAGGAATAGGATTTTAATTGTCTTTGTATCCTACTATATCCCTAGCACCATTTTGCACACAGTACCTACCTCTAAGACATACTTTTAAATAAATGAGTAAATAATTTTCTTTCATTTGAACTCATCTTTTTCATATAATACATAGAGAAAAATATGGTGAAAGTAGCTGGCCAAAATTCTAATCCCATTCTGTTTGCCCACTCCCTGTAGACAAGGTTTTAATGTAATTTAATTTAAAGCAAAATTTTCTTACATAAAAACCTCAAATAAATCTCAAATGTATTACTTAGATACTGCTTTTCCTAATAGGTTTAAAATGTAAGCTAAATTATAAATTGAAACAGCAGGCCTAAAATTAGATATGAATTCCTTTGTGGTGCTGGTCATCACACTTCACATACCTGATTCCATGGAAGCATTATTGGAATTATGCCGAGGTGAACCCCAGATGTTCAAGAAACGCTCACTTTTCTAGGTAAAATTAAAATAGAAACCCCTCATTCTGGCAGTTGAAATGCTAACAGTTGGCATGAAGCCTCTTAGAGACTAATGAGAAAGGCGAGAGTGATAATACTACTTTGAGAGTCTATTTCATTATTCATCCTCTGGTCTCTGTGGAGGCTTTACAAACATTAACTAATGCTCAAAAACATCCCTGGGAAGTAGTTTATCATTGATGTCTTTGTCTTGTAACATGGAAACCAAGGTACAGGAAAAAATGAAATTATTTGGTCAAGTTCTTCTAAAACTATATCAACTGCAAAATGTAGAAACTATATTTTTATACATTCCAAACTCTTGACATAATCCTTATTATAGTAGTAGGTAGACAGAGAATAAAATAGTAGCAAATTATTTTTAGGTAAAAACAAAATAAAACAAAACACTAGGCTATTTTAAAGACCCTTTAAATCTAATCTGATACATCCAGATTTACTAAAGGGGAGAAAATATATTCACATATTTTAATTATGCTTCCTTTGGTTAAAATACAGCAATATGACCTAGAAATCCTATCTTCTGTGTAAGATCCCAGTGAATTTCTGGGATTGTCAAAAGAGCCGCCCAATTATTTATAAGACCCCGGCTTGCTCTCCAATTCACTGAGACACGTTTCACATGTTAACAAACAGTATTAAACTATAATTTTGATAATATCCTAAAACAATCCTATGCTATGGTTTAGAGGGTATTTACCTTTTTTGGATATTTAAGTTTGATTCTATTTATTAATTTCAATACCCCTGAAATGAACATCCTTGTATATAAATCTGTGTCCTAATCTCCAATTATTACGTAGTAGATCACTTGAATCAAATCCAAAGGGTATGATCAAAATGTAGGAAAATTTTGAACACTCTTGCTACATTGCTTTCTCTCCTAGAAAGTAGTATTAATTTACCCTCCCACTCATAGTACAGTAAGGGCTACTTTAAGGCAATTTCCCCCACCAGAGCATAAATGCTTTTGAAATAAATATATCATAAAGATAAACATTTATGTATTAATTGTATATTGCTTGAATATTTTTACTTATATTTAATGCTGCCTTTTAATTTAACTTGAGGAAACACTCGATTGGGCCTAAATTAAACAAAATAATTATATACTTCTCCAAAATAAATGAATTATTCTTGATCCAGTGTTAACAAAAGACATACAGATAATTATAACAATGAATTTATAGCATTTTATTTTGATTTATAAAATGTGTGTTACTGACATTTATAAGATGCCTTCAAATATAAAGATGACATTACTGGACCTTTTTGGGGATACATCATGGCAATAGGAGGAACACTCACTTGAGAGTCCAATGTATCTGCCTATGAGTTCTGGGTTTGTGATTTAATATGCTGTCAGATTTTAATCAGATAACTTAAACTTCCTGCACTTCCAAATATTTAGCTGGAAAAAGGAATGTTATAAGTGTAAGTGTGTTGTCATGAATGAATGGACAACATGAGAAGAGGTATATATGGCACATAGTAGCTGCACAAAGATACTAGGTTTTTTCTCTCCTCCTGGATTTAACTTCAATAAGGCTTTGAGCTCTTTTCCTGGGAAGGCAATGATCTTTGCATTGTGTCACTCAGGGTCTCTAACCATTCACTCTCCTAACGTGAAAAACAACATGTTTCTACTACAAACTGCCTACGTCTAGAGAGCTATCTAGATCCATGGAACCAGTTTCAGCTAGTTTCCAGATACAAGAATTACACTTTTACCTGATCCCCAAAAACATCATACAAGACCCACCAAAACTATCCAATGATAATCATTCCAGTGAATTTAAATCATGATTCTTCTTTTAGTCATCCTCTGACCTGGACTCCTTTTCTCATCTCTGTAGGACCACAGCCCCTTGTTGTATGACCCAGTAACAACACAAAAACCTGCTTTACTATTTATTATTAGTAGATATTTTTAAATTGACCATGTGACACCCATTTAGCCCTAAACAAAAACAAACCTCTACCTGTCATTTATTTCCTTTTGTAGATATTCTGTGGTTTCTTTTACATCTTGAGATAGGACTATGTATTTTAATAATCTGAAATTGCCTATTAACTAAGACTATACCACAGGACTGTTAGATGTACCACAATATTTATTCTCTCCTTTCAGAGTAATAGAATTTGTAGCTTGCCACATGGCACTCAGAAAAAAGCGCTTCCTTTGTAGCCTTAGGGAAGGAAAGAGCTTGTATTGACTCTCCCAGGGTCTCTGGCTGGGTATGAAAATTAAACTGACAAAGATTAATAGGAAAAAAAAAACACATACATTTTATTAAATTCTTACATGTACATGGGAGCCTTCACAAGACAGTGAAGACCTAAAGAAGTGACCAGAACAGGAAGCTTTTATACCTTTTAGCCAAAGAAAAAATAAATTTGCAAAGGATTGTTGGGAGAAAGGGATTTGGTCTGGAGGTAGTAAATGGTTAAGAAGTAATAAGGAAGATAAAAGTTAGTTAACAAGGTCTGTTTCTACAGATTTCCTAAGCCTAAATTTCCTGTCTTTAGTGATAAGACTGTCTTCCCTCCTTCTGCAACAGAGAGGGCATATTTCACATGGGAGTTTTATGACTTTGCTTCAGGGAAGAAAAGCTGGGGAGCCTGGGGGGCCAGAGTGATCATCCTTCTTCAGTCTTTAAGGACAAATTCTTCTAGTTTAACATATTTAATACATCAATATGCCACAGTTCAGGGTAGTGGTTCTGAACTCCATCACCAGGTATAGTCATTTGACTGAGTACTACCATTCAAGAGGCTCTAAACAGAGTCATGAGGCAGCTTCTGGAAGATTGCTTAAGGATTCTGCTCATGCTGCTCTTTTCTGTCTGTTATCCATTTTCTCTTTCTTTTTCTTTCTATCTGGAAAGGGAAGATGATTGTTGGTGCTGGATAATCATTTTAGACTATGTTGTGGAAGCTACATATGGAGGATGTTGGGCAAACCATAAGATAGAAGAAATGCGTCTGACACTGTGATGATCCCTATTGGCCCTAGACCAATGAACTGTAGGGAATGATTACAGAGAAATGTGCTTTATTTAAGATACTTTGGTTTGGGATTATCTGAAACTAACAACTGATTCTAATACAACAAATATAATTGTTAAATGTATTTTAAATTCATTCTACATGTAATCAGTTCATTACTATAAAAAACAGTACTTTTTTTTTTTAAGATTTTTATTTATTTGGGAGTGAGAGAGAGCGAGCAAGAGAACAAGCACACAGGGAGAGGGAGAAGCAGATTCCCAGCTGAGCAGAGAGCCTGACATGTGTCTCTATCCCAAGACCCCAGGATCATGACCTGAGTTGAAGATAGATGCTTAACCAACTGAGCCACCCAGGTGCCCCAAAACACAGTGCTTAAATTGCATTTCATAACCATTGTTGATGGTTAGAAGCGCCATGGCTTGTCTTAGCAGCTGAAACATATTAGCTCTAAATACTGGGCAAACAATACCTTCTTAATTGCGTAAGATTCTGCTCACCAAAAATTCTCTCACAATTGTATTATCAGTTACTTCTCACACATTTTCCCCCAATATATATGGAATTCTTTGTGTGTATACCCAATGGGAGATACTGAATGGAAGAATTTGGCTCAGTATTTATATTCCATCTTATAGCCTTCAGAGAACTTTGCGATCATTATTTACTTAACATACACAATAACCATATAAAGTAGGTAAGTGTTCTTATCCCACAGCTGATTAAATTGAGAGGTTCAATGTCTTGCCTGAGGCCACACAGTAAATAGAAATAACAAAATAGAGATTAGGATTTAAAGGTTTCTGACCCTCTGTTTTGCAGTTTGCTTTGTTCTATTAAAAAAGCAACTGCCTTCCACTCTGGATGAAGTTTAATTCTTATGGAGGTAAAAATTATTCCTGAATATGAATTTTTTAATATATTTTAGGCTTTTGAATTATCAATGTGGCTTTTCCTCTGTTTTATGGATCCCATATTATATTCATATGTGGTTTAAACCTTCCAATATTAACTGATACACATAATCCAAAATGAATAATTCATTCAATAGAAGTATTATAGATAATTAATAATGCCATAAAATAGCTCATGATAAGTCTAAAAACAGTCAATAAGCCAAGGTCCCTACCTTCAACAATTTCTGTCATTAATTCACACTTTATGTCAAGATGCATATATATTAATAAAATATGTATACTTCCATATACATTTAATGCCATCTTACAAAAATAATGAATTTATTCAACCTCAGAAATTTCAGATAATCTTTAAAACCTTATTCAACTTAATCAATATGCTATGTTTATTCTCCTTTATATACCAAAGGCACTTTCAAGTCTGAGTTCACATAGTTAGGAGGTCAATTTCATATTGCAAGGACATTAGAATCAACCATAACTATGTGAGTTATATTGAGAAAAAAAACACAATAAAATATTTCTTTACTAAGTATAGGTCTAAGGTTTTAGGCATGACACTTTGAGGGTTAAATGTTTGATTTAAGCAAGAGATTATTTAAGCACAGCAAATATCTTTGACTCAAAGAGTGTTTTATATGACTATATATAAACCCTAAACTTGTGTTCCTTGAAATTTGATATTTTCTTTGTGTGGGAAGAATTAATTCACTTTGGCTCTAAGCTATAAAAGAGCGAATGTCACAGGAGAAAAGGCTTGAATTCTCATAATCCCTAAGAGGAGTTATGGTAGCAGATATTGGATAAGATACATTTCTAAAGGCCCAATACCATTTAGCAAGAGAAAGTAGTATAGACTAATGAATTTTGAGGCCCCTTATGCAATTAATGGTTTCAAGTGTTGTCTTCTGTAGTCTTTCTTATCGGTTATACTAGCTTTGTTAAAATTATTTATTTGCTTTGTATTTAAACAGATTATCTTTTTAACACTATAGCTTCCACGATTCAGTACAAGCACAGAATCTTACTATTTTAAGGAATCATTAGAGTATAATAGCTGCAATTTATTTTATGGAATGGAAACCTCATGAATATCAGGAGTCATCTAATAACGTGAGAGTCAGGTTGCATTCTAAAGTGTTTGTGTTAGAAGCCAAGAAGTTCAAAGACAGAAATGTTTTAGTTCTTTTTTAACCTCAAATATATGCCTTGTCTTTTATGATAAATATAATTAATAGATGTTTTGTATTTATTTTTCTTTAATGATAAATACACCTAACATATTTTTCTAGTGTGTGTGTGTGTATATATATATATATATAATTAAAAGGCCAGGCAATTTTCCCAGACATTTAAAATGTATTTTTCTTACATTAAAATACTTGTTATTTTACCCCTCTGAGGTCAGTAAGTACCACAGTCTCATTCTGGTATTACTGATAAGAAGATGGAGGCAGACAGGGCTCAGATGACATATCCATTACAGTAGAGAAAACTAATGACAGCTCTGGGATCAGAACTCAGAAGCCCCTGGCTCGCCAATTTACAGCTTGAGTATTCATTTAAAATAAAAATATCATCAGTGATCTGACTGTAAAACTCAACAATGCCTCTCATCGTAATATCTGAATTCTCTCTTTAATTAAAAAAAATTAAAAAAAGAGCAGTAATTGAAAAACATCTGCATGTCTTATTTTCATGAAGTCCCTAAAACTGAGAACTAGTCTGGTATACTTGTTAATCCTAAATGGAAAAGTTCCCAAGCAGTAAGTGCCTCAAATAGCTAACTCAGATGATACATGGCATATAGCTGTGAATATTTCAAGGAAGCCTGAGACCTAAACTGGACTTGAGAAAAACTCTCATCCCATCTGGTTATAGACTTTTTATGTGGACTTTTTCTTTACGTTTTCTTCCATGGAGATGTGTGTGCTAGAAAGAGAGAGGAGTGAGGTGGAGAGGAAGAAACAAAGGAAGAGAAAGAAAAAAAAAAAGAAAGAGAGAGAAAGAGAAAGGAAGGAAGAAGGGAAGGTGAGAGGAAAGAAACCAACGAACCAAAAGAAACTGGGCTTTTACTTTTAAATGGAAGTGTAATAAATGGTGCATTTTTAGAAAGAAACACAACACCCTGAATGCCTAGAATGAGTTAATTAAACTATGTAAAGATAGCCATTTATTCTCTTTATGAGCATAGTTCTCTTCCCTTTAATTAAATATATGTTGATTCATAATACTTCAAAATGCAGAGGTTAGCTTGTGCAACATTCCAATGTTCTCAAATTTCAGTTCTTAAAACTAAATTTGCCTATAGCTGAATGAAATGAGATAGAAAAATTCTCCCCAATCAGAGAAAATTGTAGATGAGGTTACAGGGATAATTTCAGCCCAATAATTTGAAGGAATCTATCCCCATTTCCATACACACACAAAAAAGATTGAGTGGTCTTCTCTTCCTTTAAATTACAGCTTACTGTACAAGGATATATTCTTTATTTATAGTGTGTCTTCAAGATGGGGACAATTTAACTCAAGTCAAATGTACAGAAGAATGGTATTTGGAAGTGAGGATAGGACAAGACTGGTCTGGTGAGGTGTGGGACAGGCAAGGAGAGGAAGTACCTACCTATCAATAATAATCTTTAATCTTGACTATGCCTTCACCCATAATTTTAGTTTTTTAAAGATTTTATTTACTTGAGAGAGAGCACAGACTCGCAAGAACAGGGGCAGGGGCAGAGAGAGGGACAAGCCGACTCCAGGCTGAATGTACGGAGTGTAGAGCCAAGGGGTGGCTCGATCCCACGACCCTGAGATCATGACATGAGCTGAAATTGAGTCAGACACTTAACTGAGCCACCTAGGCGTCCTCACAATTTTAGTTTTCTTTCTTTTTTTTTTTTTTTTTAAGATTTTATTTATTTATTCAGAGAGAGAGAGAGAGGCAGAGACACAGGCAGAGGGAGAAGGAAGCCCGATGTGGGACTTGATTCAGGATCTCCAGGATCCCTCCCTGGGCTGCAGGCGGCGCTAAACCACTGCGCCACCGGGGCTGCCCACAATTTTAGTTTTTAAAGCAAAAAAGGATGAGAATGGAAAAAGAACATAAAGGAAAATAAACTAAGAAGGTGGGTAAAATGGACACCAAGGGTAACGCTACAAATTGATTTGCAAATTCTCAAGTGTAGCCACTCCCTTATCAACTCTCCCAATCACTGCCTCTACATTAAGTACTCTAAGTGCACTGGAGGGTCCTTAAACAACCTTTGCGATTGAACAGCATTCAGCAGGTGAACCAAAGTAAAAAAAATAAAAAAATAAAAAATAAAAAATAAAAAATCCTTTTGCAAAAGTAAATCATTATAACCCATCCTGTATGAGTCTCTAGAATAAGGTTATAGCAAAGTTCTGTGTGTGTATGTGTGCACGCATGTGGGTGTGCAGAATACATTGTTCCCTAAATTGCCAATTTACTACAAAGAAGGAAGGACAATATCCAGGATATAGAAATGTGGCTTGTGTATTTTAGACTTCAGTTCCGCCATAAATTTCACCTTTTATTACTAAGATTTTAGTACTGAAATTCATTTCTGCAATATTTGGAGTGTTGCTCACAGCAGCATTGTCTATTGGGGGTTGTCAGTGTCCCACCCTGCCTTAAGAATGTTTCTCTAGAGAGATTTTCTTGGGCGATCAACACAGAAGAAAAATTCAAAGGAAGTATTATTCATCAGACGTCCATTCTATGCACAGTGTTAGACTCATTATGTAAAATATTCATAATGTTATTTAAGATATTCAGAATAAAAAAAGTAGATCCAAATTAAAATGTACATTTTGAGTATGTGCCTCATATAGACTCAGTGTTTTCCAGTCAAAAAGTAAGGTGAAATTGTGCTATAATTTTTATTATATAATGTGAAATGCCAAGCCAATTATTTATTTTGTGGCCCAAAAAAGTGAGAGAGAGACATATTTTATTTTAAACTTTTTTTACATTACCATTTTTACTGATCTTTTTTCCATTTTTCATATCGGGCAATTAAATGCATGTTCTGTCTTCTGGCAAGGTGAATAAAAATTAAATATTCATTTAAATAATCTGCATGCTTATGTTCAACAATCCACATCTAAAATATTATTAATGTGTTAAATTATTAAACATAAATCACAAGACTAAAACTTTCAGCTTGTAAAAGTCACCAAGGTAAGTCATGGCAGTCTCAGTGTCATTTAGTTTTCTGTTATATAAATTGAATTTTTAAAAAGGCATGTAGAGTTCATTTACATAAAAATAGCTATACAAGAGTAATTATTTCATTATGCAAATACAAAACAACATACTCTATTAATTTATCACAATAAAAACAATTTTGTAGTAATACTAAGTCTTTACATTTCAGTTTTTTCTTAATAAGTCTTATTTTTCTTGAAGGGTAAATACCCAGACATTAAACATTTTTTGTTGTTGTGAAAATAGCTCATGCACACACGTGTGCTTCTTCACACAGAGTAACACAAATGTGTCGACAATAATAAGAATAAAAGAAGCCACACAAGGAATCTGCTCATGGATATATTCCCCTTAAAAAATGCAAGTAACACGATGCTACATTAATCTAGACTTTCTAAATACTGATTTTCACCTATTTTAGTATAAGCCCTGGAGATATTCATCAAAAGCATGTTTCCAATAATTATAACATTTACGAGGAATTAAAAGATTCATTGAATAATAAAAATGTACCCTAAGACTTCATTTGTGAATCTGTTCACTTGTAGCCAAAGCCTGTGCCCTGGCATGCAAGCATGATATTTTCTGTGATGTCTAGCACAAACTATGGCACTTTAATAAATGATCACATTTGAAAATGTAAATGCACTTCTCTCAAGGAAAAGATCAAACAGACCTCTTGTTTAATTCATGTTATGAATATACTTTTCAGTTCAAATACTCTTTCAAGATGTTTTCCTGGTGAAATTCATATATCACATATATATATAAACATACAGCGAGTGAGTGTGAAAAACCATGTTGGAGAAGTTTTACACTTTGCGAGTCCTTTAATGAGAGTCTGAGAACACATCAGGAAGACCCATAAGCCTGTGTAAAGTGAGACTTATTTTAATGAAAACCTCTCTCGCACACCTCATTTGTAGAATTATACTGAGCGGCTTACAGTCCTCATCTGTCACTTGGAGTTTAAGCTTATTGAAATGCATTCTGCACCACAAAATGCCCCGTTTCCTTTCTCCCAGCTTCACCACTACTGAGTTTTTGTTCTCAAGGCCATTGATTGGTTCTGACAAGAAAGTAAAGCCCGACAAACCATCAGCTACGTGAAGGACTGATTGCCAAGGCCCTTAAACGTCTCCTATCTGGATGGATTTGTGAAATGATAGTTGTTCTGAAGAATTCCTTCAGGCACGTAACATTTTTTCCAAGTTAAAATTTATCTCCTTATTTAGATGACCAATAGCCCCTCTCTGACTCGAATTTTGTTGATTAATTGGTCTGGAAAAAACAGTAGTAAAGCATATGTATTTTCCTAAGCGTAAATTCACCAGAACAAACCACTCAAAGTCAGTATAAAATACAATAAGCTGTAAAATGTGCTCTGGCTGAGAAAAAGGACGACAAAACTTTTGTAGATCAAATGTGAAAAATACAATTACTTATTTATAGCTTGTCGGGCATATTCCCACAACACGTTTTGTTTCTGTTTTCCACAACTTCAGGAACCTTTGAAACACTACCACCAAACCTACAATTTTCTTGCACCTTCGTTGTGTACAAGACTTATAACAAATTTTGTTGTTATTTTTAAAGTATCAAGAATTTCCAGAGAAATTCCAGAAGTGTTAAACACTGAGTTTGGACGATCAGTTGAATCTTTGTTGATTTATTCGATGGCACCGTAATCCATTATTTTTATAAACTGGATTACTTCTGGTATAAATTCATGTTTCTTATTAAAATGACCATGATTTCTATTGCCAAATACAGTATTTTAGTTTCAAATAAGTAAAAGCTTATGCAAATATAAATTAACATTAATAATATGTTTTGATTATCTTTGCTCTAGTTACTTATCAATGTCTCGGCCAAAAGTACATTTTGCATTATTTTTCTGATTTTGTCAGCTACCAAAGGATACTTCTTGATGGTTGTTTCCACTTCCTCCCTGCAGTCTGCACTTAACGCAGACCCTCCCACCCATCTGGACCCTCAAAATGTCTTTGGGCATATTTGCACTTTATTTTCTTTCTACAGCACCCCCAAATTAAAAACTGAATGATCTGAAGTTAGCACATCTGAACTACTGAAAAATCTACTTTCTCTCTGCAAGGAAAATGAACAGATAGCTTTTCTTGGTATAATAGCTTTTCTTGGTATAATTAAAATAGTAGAAAAATCTACTTTCTCTCTGCAAGGAAAATGAACAGATAGCTTTTCTTGGTTTTCTAGGTACTAGAAAACATTTCAAGAAATAACCACAAAATCCAATTTCTCTCATAAGCTCTCTTGGAAAAGTTTGACTTGCCCATCGTATTAGGCATTCTGAAGACCATCTTATATTAGGGCTATCAGGGGAGTACTGTATTTTTAAAACACTTTACATATGTACTGATGTGTGCAAGTTTCTTTAAGGCTTGTTAGTATACAGTTTAATACTATTTAGTGTAAAAATAATAGATTATCTTTATTTTGGAGGATTTAAAATGCCAAATACAACAGAAAAAAAAAAAAAAAAACAATTCCTGCATTTCAAATCACTTACCTGGTATTATGGAATTCTAGAAGTTAAAAATTTACCTATGTGAAAAGATTGTCTTCGAGAATTCATAAAATAAAACTCAAGTGAGAGATTTCTGATTTTAAGAATATGATCATAAATGATTGATAGGAAGTACACACCTAGCTTTCTATCAATGGTTGTGATATGGTGATTTACAATAATATTTTAGTCCTCATTCCAGGTCCTTGAATAAAGCTCCTAAACCCTTTGCAATTTCCTAAGAGATAAGAGCAATAAAGGTGTCTTTTGTTATTCATAACAAGCCCCTTTCAACCATACCTGAGTTTATATTAATGAGGTGACTTTTGGAAAACCCCTAAGGGTGGGGACTGGTTGTCAGGTGATTAGAGAGTTGGGACTTTGAGTCTAACCCACCCTCTCACCTCCAGGGAGGAGAGAGGAACTGGTGATTGACTTAATCACCAATGACTAATGAGTTACTCAATATGTTTTTTTTTAATGAAGCCTCCATAAAAAAAACAAACAAACCCAGGACAGGACTCCCAGAGCTTCCAGGTTGGTGAATTTGTGGAGGTGCTAAGAGAGTGACACATCCTGGAGGGCACATACCTGCCCTTGGCATCTCTTCCATCCGGCTGTTCCTGATGGAATTATCCTTTTATAATAGTCCCAAAATGTAGTAAGTAAACTATTTTCCTGAGTTCTATGAGCAGCTCTAGCAAAGTAATTGAATTTGAAGAGTGTTTCAGGAACCTCTGATTTATAGTCAGTGGGTCAGAGGCACAGGTAATAACCTGGACTTGAAACTGGCATCTGAAGTGGTGGGTGGAGATAGTTTTGTGGGACTGAGCCCTTAACACCGGGGATCAATGCGAACTCCGGTTGGATAATGTCAGAACTGAATTGAGTTGTAGGACACCCAAATGAAGTGGAACTGCCTGGTGTAGGAAAACTCCACATTATCTGGTCCCAGGCATGTCAGAGGGAAATATTGAGATTAGAGAAGACACCCAGGAGAATTATGGAAATCGTAGACCTCGCATAAAACTTGTAAGGCTTAAAAACAAAAAACAAAAAACAAAAAACAAATAAAACTTGTAAGGCTTATATATTCTATTTAGATATCATACCTCTACTGCATACATAGTGGTGGCTCTGAATCATATATTCATTAATCCCTTATGCAAAACCTAGCTTTTGCATGTTCTGATATATTTTGGATATTAAAAATTCACGATTGCTGCAACACTATATGAAGATAAACACAACCAAATGTTTTGATTATGCCAATAAATTATATAAATTGTATAGGTTTTTAAGAGGAAATTATCTTCATATGCAACTTTTCAAATACAATAATAAATTGAAAAATTGTAAAATTAATGCTTTAATTGCAAATTATGTAAAATAACTATTTTGCAATATCTATATATACAAATATGTATAAAACCCGAAGCATCCATCTTGCTAGTTTCGGTTCACATGTTAAAAGTGAAGCTGACCATTAGCATATTGGTTTAGTATTTGGTCTGATTGATTGATTCATTCCTTTATATATGTTAAGTAAATCTTCCCAGGGATCAGAGTAACACTTTCCCCCCTGTTATTTACTACTATAGCACTCTCCTTTTTCAGACTGTCTCTCAGTCTCTTGCTGAAAGTCCCCAGGAGATGGCTTCCAAACAACTTCTTGCAACCAATGGCTATGTTTTTCCATTCCTATACCATTTCCATTCCTATATATAAATATATATATATATAAAAAAAAAAAAATATATATATATATATATATATATATATATATATATATATACTCCAGGGGTTGTAGTTCTTTTGTTCCATCAATGAGCAATGAACTGAAATAGTAAAGATAAAGAACAAAAACAACTTGATTATCTAGATCACCAACGTATAATAACAGGATGTTCTTTACAAAATATACCCAGAATTCACTTCTCCCTACCTCTGCTGCTGTTAACTCCAGGAAGGATCATCACCATCTTTTGCCCCAGAGTTACTACCAAAACTCTCTCACTAGCTTTCCTCATCCCTGCTCACACTGATGCAGCCACACTGGCCTCCTTATATTTTTTCCAAAACCCCCTGTATGGTCTGGCTTTCAGGCATTTGCACTGGTGTTCCAGCTTCCTGGAATCCTCTTCATCCATAATTTCTTGAATAACTCTTGTTCCTCTTTCAGGTCTTTGTTCATACAATATCTTATTTATGAACAGAATATTTAAAATAGCAGTCTTGCTTATTTTTAATCTTTTCTTCCATACATCACCCTCTAACATCGTAAATAATCTGTATTCATTTATTTTGTCTATGATTAAGTGCTTATCTCATCCCCTAGAATAAAGTTGCCTAAACCACATATTCCCATTTCACTTTGTAGTTCCTTTGCCATTATATTTGTAACATGATTGTTTGATGGAATTTAGCTTATTCAATAAAATATCACTGCAAGGGCAGGATGATGAATTTTTTGGTAAACCCATGCAAATAATCAGGACTTACTAAGTTGTTAATAGTCACAGTATCTTAAGATAAATTCATTCTTTCATTGTTAAATGAGTTCATTGTTAGGTGCATGTTAAGTGTTATGTCAGACTTAGCATTATTTCAGTTTTAGTATTAAAAATCAAGGCTGGGCAGCCCGGGTGGCTCTGCGGTTTAGTACCTGCTGGCACCCCAGGGCCTGGTCCTGGAGACCCGAGATGGAGTCCCACGTTGGGCTCCCTGCATGGAGTCTGCTTCTCCCTCTTCTGTGTCTCTGCACCTATCTCTCTCTGTCTCTGTCTCTGTGTCTCTCACGAATAAACAAACAAAATCTTAAAAAAAAATCAAGGCTTAAAGATGGAAAGCACCTTTCAGTAAATAGACACATGGAGATTAAGATTTTGAATAAATATTTCTTCTTTGTATCTGGAATGATTATTTGTTTGTGAGGTTTCTTTTCCCCTCTTGATACCAAACATGTGGTGTCTTTTTGAATATCACTTCTCCAACTCCAATTCTCTGATACAATCTAAGTATCTCATAATTCATTTCGATTCTAACACTGACTACTTGGAATTAGTTTAGGGCTTCCAAGACCACCTTCACTTTTGAGGCCAATCACAAGTATCAGGTCACCTGTACTTCTGACTGGCCAGCTATAAGTTGAGGTTCCCACTACCCCCTTAGAAAACTTCCTGGAATGGTTCATAGAACTCAAGAAGACACTTACTTTGTTTATCAGTTGATCATAAAGGATTCAAAAGAATAGACAAACTGAAGATTTACCAAGGGCAAAGTCCAGAAATATCCCCAGAGCAGGATCTTCTGTTTCCATGAAATTCAGATATGCCATCCTACCAGCACATGGAAGTTAGCCAATTTGGAAGCACCTCGAACCCCATCATTTAAAGATTTTTATGGAGGTTCCATTATAGACCTAATTGATTATGTCCTTGGCCATTGGTGATTGTGATTACTTCCATCTCTAGTCCCTTTCCTCTCCCAGGAGGTTGGTGGGTGGGGCTGAAAATTACAAACTTGTAATCAAGGCTTGTTTCGATGACCATCCCCCATCCTGAAGATATCTTGGGACCTGCCTAAGAATCACCTCATTAGAACAAAAGACAATTCTATCCCTTTAAAAATCAGGAAAATTTCAAGGACTTTAAAGCTATTTGCCAGGACTGAGGACAAAGACAAAATATCTTTCTTATTATACCAGTGTGTGTGAGAACACAATGAATTGCTTTTATTTCACTATGCATCCACATTTTCAGCATTTACTGGTCCTTACCAGAAAAGTGGAAAAATGTAGCAATTTGCCAGGAAGTCAAGCCTTCCAATTTTGAGGATCTGCCACGCACACTCAGTTCTTTCTTAATCCCTGCTGAGAATTATGAGAAACAATAGGACTGAACCAAAACATGCGCTGAATTTAAAGTTTTTTTTTTTTTTTTTTTTTTTTTTTTATTCCAGTTGGATTCCAAACTAGATCTGAATAGATTTCAAGAATGACCAAATGAGAGCCCTGGTGTTTTGAAGTTTTTTGGTTTTTGTTTTTTTTCTAAAGAATTATTGATTTACTTTAGAGAGAGTGCATGCACAAGCAGGGAAAGGGGCAGAGGGAGAGAGAGATGAATCTCATGAATCTTGATCAGACTCCTTGCTGAGTGGTTGAGCAGAGCCTGAGTGGGACCGGGGTGCTTGAGCTCCTGACCCCCCATGACGTTACTGTAATCAAGAGTTGGATGCTTAACCGACTGAGCCACCCAAGTGCCCTGTTTAAAACTTCTTAAGAAGAACTTAAAACTTAAAAAACTTTAAACTTCTTCCATTTTTAAAAGCAAAAACAATTACAAGAAAAGAAAATTCAGAGGGGCTGCTTGTCCTTACAAGTATCTTCATGTGGCTCCTCTCCAGGTTTAACCACCAGGAATTTAGGAGCCTGGTGGCTATTCTTTTTATCATATCAAAAGGTGAGCTTAAAGAGATAAAGTACCAGCAAATGATGAGAGCAAAGTATACCAGGGCTAAGGACCTAATATTTATTTCCCAGGCTGGTAGAGAGCAATTACATGTGTTCCAAAACTAAGTAAGGGTGGTCAGAGACTACTGTTCCAAACCTCACCTGATGGCCTCTGGTCAAAGTAAGGAAGTGTCATAAAAATGTTAGTGGTGGGACGCCTGGGTGGCTCAGCAGTTGAACATCTGCCTTCGGCTCAGGTCGTGATCCTGGGGTCCTGGGATCGAGTCCTGCATCAGGCTCCCTGCAAGGAGCCTGCTTCTCCCTCTGTCTGTGTCTCTGCCTCTCTCTCTGTCTCTCATGAGTAAATAAATAAAACATTGAAAAAAAAAATGTTAGTGGTGACAGTGCAGAAAGGACCTGACAAGGATGAAAGAACAACAGCACTCCTAGATAAAGGTCTGAGAGAGAAGATATGGGAAAAGCCCCGAATTCCTTACCAAAGGCCAAACTTAGAAGGAAAGGGTTTAAAATGTTTGCTTCAGTCAAGAGTGGTAGTGGAGGAGAGCAGGGAAAAGATAATGCCTGAAAGGTGGGCTGATTGAAGACGTAAAACAAAACAAAACACAAGAAACCAGAGATGCTAAAAAGCAGCCCTAAATACCCAGGTTGAGACGTGAAACATTCACTTCTAAGGAGCCACCCCAAGCTGGAGGGCTGTTACAAGGAAGGAGAGAGGCCAGTGAGGTGAAGGGAGAGAAAGCAGAGACCTCAGGCCATATCATTAGCATGATAATTGTGTGACACATTTTTTTCACAATTGAGTCAGATCTGCTCCACAGTTTATGATGAAAATCGTTTTAAATCTATTTTCTTGATCCTAGAAGTTCAAAGTGGGCCGTAGTTACACTTGACATGGTTGTTTGTTATATCACAATTCATACTTTTCAAATAGACAAAATATTAGCATACTGAGAGCATCTTCAGATGGGGTTGAATGGGAATGTCCTTTCTAGTACTTTCAGGTCCATAAGATGTATCTAGAAGATTTACTAATGTCTGCAATGGGAATTGATTAAGTCAAATAGAGGGAGACGGACAGACCTGTGCTTTTTACTTTTGACTAATTGCTGTAACACTGTTCTGCCCTGTGGCTGAGAGTTTCAATTTTTTTTCTCTCAACATTTTTAGGTGCTGCAGCTGTTTAGGACACTGTTAATACGAAACAAATTCTGCCATTTTGCTAGCTCCGATATGGCCCTTGAGTTTCTACACCACTAGAATTATTAACTCCATCCATATTAATTGTTGCTACACATCTTACAGGAGAAGTAGAGTTGCTTCTAAGTATTTAGGTCCACATTCTACTTTAAGCTACAAGGTTTTCGTAAATTTTTCTTGAAGTCTGTGGGAGTGCTGGTAATATTGAGTCCATCATTGGCCCTCCATCTTGTTCATGCCTATGCGATGACCACTCCCTGAGGCCACGTGTTCCAGGCCTCTCGGAGGTTAGTGTATGCCCTGACCAGAATGTGGGAAGTCTTGTTCTGATCTTCCCTGAAGTTTAGATAACTAGTAGAGGTAACATAGTTTCTTCCCCTCATTCCCCTCTGGTGCACAGATGGCACTATGGGGTCTGTTAAATGCTAAACCCTTTGACCTCACCACAATGGCTTCTGCACATTCCCTTTCTGTATAAAATCTATGGATTAAGGTATAAACTTGGTGGAGAATAGCTGTGTAGCACCTAGATCTTCATTTGCCAGACTCCCGTATCAGTAAGTTACCCTGAATAAAATTCTGTGAAACCAGTATGGAGTAATTACCTTCATTTTTTCCATCTCAAAGTGCCTTCTCAGTTTGGAGGATACTCTACCGTCTTCCACCTTCAACAGATACCCGATTGGATTGTTTTTCCATCTTGTAAGAGTTATGTTTATCGTCTTCTACACCCCAAGCTAATCTTGCTATCCCCTACTCTTTCTTGGTCTTGAGTTCTTCCAATACAAGAGACTTACTCTCAAGCCTGTAGTGGCTGTCATCTTGAGTCACTGTCCTCAAAAGCTGGCTATTTACATGTAACGTATGATGTATGAACTTAATAATGAGTGACCACCAAAAGCACTTCATTTAACCTATTCCCCAAGTTGGATTGTACTTGTAAGATTAAACATGACACAGATGGATGACACTGCTCACAAAAGTAACATAACTGATGTGTGCTATTAACAGTTGGTAAGAGGTTTGTTTTTGTTTGTTTGTTTGTTTTAGATTTCCTAAAGGAAAAGGGCATAGGGGTCAAGAAGTAAATAAACACTAACTCTGGAATAAGAGAAACCTTGCATCAAATCATGTTTTTCCAACTGTGTCACTTACCACCCAAATGTATAAAATATGATCTTCAGCTTCTTTACCTACAAGTTAAAATCTGGCTGGCATAAGTTTTACAGTCTATTGTTTAAAAAGCCAACTACAGAATGATACTGCATTTGGATAGAGTCATGACAGTAAATGAAGCTGGAAGGTTAAACTGATGGTAAAGGTGGGAAGGCAGCTTAGGTGAAGATGAATGCTTTTGGTTTCCTGCTTCACAGGTTATATGCATAATGAGCTACAGTTGAACACAGTGGCCGATTGCTAGAAACCCCTAATGGAAGCTTTAAGGGCATCCTAGACATACAAACAAGGGGGCAACTGTGGGAAAAATGAGAAATTCTTAAATATTTAGAATATCTCTTTTTACTTGGCACTATAGATATATCTTAGTACTATAACAATTATGACTGGGTTCTGTGATTTGAGTCTGCATAGGGCTTCTTGCTATACACGGTAAAGTGTTGTCAGAATTAAAGCGATTGTGGATCACATAAAAGGAATTTCCTTCTTTTAATAATGATTATTATTCTCTATTGCCTATAATAATTCATTATTTTGCTATCTGATAGAGCCTAACAGTGAAGGTCACATCAAAGCCAGTCTTCATTACGGCTGCATATCCTTCTTCCAGCCTCCAGCTGTTTGACACAAAGTGTGAAGTTCAATTAGGGGAAAAATTTATATATATATAAAATTGTATGTATATATTGTATGTATATAAAATTTTATACATATATATGCATCGTTTGCCAAGTTTCCACATTATGGCTCCATAACTCACTGTCAAGAAAATGTCAAACAATAAATAGACATCTTCTTCAGAGGTGAAAACTGTCAAGGGTCCTTTTATCCTCACTCCCTGCTTTAACGTAATAGGTCTTGCATAGATTTCTCTTTCCTTGCAACAGAAGAGATTTTTGTACTTTCTCCAGGAAGCTTCGGAGAATGATTATTTTCCCATGAAATGAGTCATTAAAAGGCACATAGCCATACTTGACTACATAAGTGTCAGCATTAGAGTGAATATGATGAAGCATTTTATCCAGTTTTTCTGAAGATTATTTGTAGACATAGGGAAAGAACATTAACACTGCTAGGTCTGTTGTGTAGATGAGGAAGACTTAGTTCTTGCTAGTAAAACAGAGAACCTTCATTTTATTAAATTTATTGTGCTTAAAATTCCCTCATATATCACATTTTAAATCCCCACTGAAAATTCTGTATGGTCAATATTAAATGTTCACACATTCAAATGAATACTAACACTATTTTCTCTCATTACAAATAGACTCTTTTTCCAAAAGAAATTATATAAACTCATGTCCCCCAATAAAAATTATTGTAGTGGGAATGTGACTGTGGTAAGTAATATCCTGTATACCTTAAATTGCTTGTGATGCCACATTTTCCAGATTCCCTAGCAGTTAAAATAAGTCTATTTTTCTATGTATACATTGATTTTTGGCCCAAGATAACAATCATTTAGTTCATTTATATTTCTTTCATATCCTGTGACCTTGATTTCAGCATGGACTTCTTACTCACAGCTTTTCACTCCATTTAGCCACGCTCTAAATTTAAACCATGAATTCTTAGGGGTTAAACAATAGTTTCTACATAGAGAGAGGAAAATAAGAACAGAGACATTAGGTTAGATACTTCTTTTTCTTTCTTTTTTTGTTTTTAATTGAAGTGCAAATATACCAAAGGTAAAGCCCCATGAATCCACACAAAATTAACAAACTCAGGAAACTACCGGCAAGGTCAAGAAATAAAACATAATTTGAACCCAAGGAGATCCCTTGTGACCCTTCCCAACACTGTCCCAGTCCTCTTCACAAAACGAAACTGATACCATTTTATAATGCCGTACAAATAGTTTTGCACTTTATATAAATGGAATTGTACGGCACGCATGATTTTGTTAAGACATTTTTTTTTTTCTAGAGTAGTTTTAGATTCATGGTAAAATTGAGAGGAAGGTACAGAGATTTCCCATATACCTCCTGACCCTATATGCAGATAGCCTCTCCAACCCAGCATCCTCCATTGAAACAGTACATTTCCTATAAATGATGAACCTAGCAATAGAATCCATAGTTTATGTTAGGGTTCGCTCTTGGTGTTGTACGGTGTTGTACATTCTCTGGGTATGGACAAATGGATATTTTCACCTCCCTCCAAATCTTCTGTGCTCTACTTTTGCATCCTTCCCCATACCCATCCCCAAACTCTGAAAATTACTGATTTTTTTTTTCCTGTCTCCTCAGTTTTGCCTTTTCCAGGATACTATATTATTGGAATCATACAGTATGTAGCCTCCTCAGAGTGGCTTCTTTCACTTAATAATATGCACTTAAGTTTCTTCTATGTTTTCCCATGGCTCGATAAGTGATTTGAGTACCAAATAATTTTTGTATCATCTGCATGTACCCCAGTTTATTTTCTGTTCACATACCAGAGGGTATCTTGGCCGCTTCCAAGTATAGGTCATTATAAAGAAAGTTTCTATAAACATCCACGTATAGGTTTTTACGTCAACATAAGTTCTCAACTCCTTTGGATAAACATCAGGATTGGAATTACCAGATTATATGGTAATAGTATGCTTAGTTTTGTAAGCAAGCTGCCAAACTGTCTTCCAAAGTGTCCATACCATTTTGCATTTCCTCCAGCAATGCAGGATAGTTTTTGTTGTTCTACATTTTCATCAGCATTGAGGTTGTCAGTGTTGCAGATTTTGACCATTTTAATAGATGTGCAAAGGTATCTTAGTATTTTTTTTAATTTGCACTTCCTTAATGATGTATGATGTTGAACATCTTTTCATATGCTTATTTGCCATCTTAGTATCTTCTTTGGTGAAGTATCTGTTAAAGTCCTTGGACTATTTTTAAATTGGATTGTTTCCTTATTATTAAGATCTTTGTATTTTTTTTTTGGCTAACAGTCCTTTATCTGATGTGACACTTGCATATATTTTCTCCCAGTCTGTGGCTTGTCTCCTCATTCTCTTGATATTGTCTTCTTAGAATAGAGTTTTAATTTTAATGAAATCCAGCTTATCAATTTCTTTTTCTTTCATGGATTGTGCCTTTAGTTTTGCATCTAAAAAGTCAACGCCATAGTCAAGATTATGTAGAGAACTGATGTAATTTCTTCTTTAGATGTTTGGTAGAATTCACCAGAGAACACATCTGGGTCTGGGCTTTTCTGTTTTCAAAGGTTTATTAATTATTGATTTAATTCCTTTAATAGATATAGGCTTATTCAGATCAAATATTACTTCTTGGGTGAGTTTTGGCAGTATACTTATTTTAGGAATTGGTCCATTTCATCTAGGTTATTAAATTGGTGAGCATAGAGTTGTTCATATTATTTATTATCTAATTTCCATGAGATCTAAAGTGATATTACCTCTTTCATTTCTGATATTAGTAATTTTAAATCTCTCTCATTTCTTCTTAGCCTGGGCTAGAGGCTTATAGATTTTTTGATCTTTTAAAGAACCGGTTTGGTTTTACTGATTTGCTATTGATTTCTTATTTTCAATGTTATTGATTTCTGCTCTATTTCTCATTTGTTTTCTTCTGCTTATTTTGGTTATATATACTTTTTTTCTAATTTCATGAAGTGAAATTTGGATTATTAATTTTAGTGATTTCTTCTTTTTTGATACACACATTAAATCCTACAAATTTCCTGTTAAGCACTGCTTTAGCTACATCTCACACATTTTGTTAAGTTGAATTGTCATTTATGTATACATTTTTAATTTCTCTACATATGGCAGCTAGAGTAATCCTTATAAAATATGAAAAACTAATCATATAAGTACCTTCCTTTAAACTCTTCAATGGCTTCTCACTGCTCCAAAGATAAGTCCATGGGACCCCTAGGTGGCTCAGCAGTTTATCACCTGCCTTCGGCCCAGGGTGTGATCTTGGAGTCCCAGGATCTAGTCCTATATCAGGCTCCCTGCGTGGAGCCTGCTCTCTCTCTGCCTATGTCTCTGCCTCTCTCTCTGTCTCTCTCATAAATAAATAAATAAATAAATAAATAAATAAATAAATAAGTCTTAAAAAACAAAACAAAGATAAGTCCAAAATCATTATCATCTCCTGCAAGACATATGACCTGATCTCTTCCAATCATTCTTTGTTAAAGTTCTTTATGTAAAATACACTTAATGGTCATTATAGTATACAACATAAACCCTACTAAAAATTCTCATTTTTCCTTGATTTATTTATCCACATTGCAAATACTGAATGTTAGCCATATTCTAGGTAGTTTCACATATATTTTCTCATTAACCTTTCATAAAAATCATTGGAAATATGTTCTCTTCTTTAATTTTTACATAAAGAAAAGGTGAAACTGAGAGATTAAGAAATTCACACAAAGTCAAACAACATTGAAATGATAAAGGCAGAAATAAAATTTGCAAACTGTTCTCCAAAACTCATTCTCCCTTTTTTCTAAAGGTCTCTGTAGTATAATATAATGAGAAATGATGATGTAAGCACATTGAAAAGGGTCAGAATTTATCACAATTCTGCAATTCCCCCTAAAATTACCCTTCCTACAATTAATTATATCTTCTTTAAACATTTCAAGCAAAGATTACATAACTAGCAAATCCACATTTTCTACTAAAATCTTGCTGTGCTATATACATATATATCACTGTGCAACTGTGCATGTGAGCTAGAACGTAAGTCCTTGCTTTTAGGTAATCAATCACAACCAGGTTTCTTTATCTCTAGCAGGTCTCATTATTCCCACTGTTGCACAATAAAACAATTTTAGCTGGGCATATAACTGCCCACTTGGGAATATATTTTCCAGCCTCCTTTGTAGCTTGTGTGGCCATGTCACTAAATTCTTATTCATGGTATGTAAGCAGAAGTAATATGTGCAACTTCCATATGACTTGCTTAAAAGTAAATTGCCCTGGATTTATTTTCCTTTCTTCTCATGAATCAGCATAAGGATACTGCTGCAATATAGATTTAACCATGTAGACAATATCAACACCCTAGGGGATCATACCGGTATATTGAATTAGCCTAGGCCACTAAATAACAGTGTTTAGTAGCACATGCTCTGAAAGTTGGGATAGACTAAACAAAACTTGAAAAGGAGATAGGCCTTCTATTTCATTTACTTTGTTAAAGTAACTTAGCCTTTACCTTAATACATTTCTTGAAAGCCAAATTCAAGGCTATCTCATTATGTCTCAAGGAATCTCTATCATATCTAATACATTTGGTCAAATCTTGTTTTGTTTAAATCTTAATTCCTTAACCATATATTCAAAAATATGTTTTCACATACTGATGTCTGATAATTTATTTCTTTTCATAGTTATAAAATTAATGTAGAAAGGAGTTTATCACCTAGTTAAATTCTCCAAGGACTCAGGGTCTGAATAAACTGCCAAATATTAAAGTGCCAGTTAGCAATGTCTAGAGCCTTGATGACACTTTGGCCCTTCTCTCTCTTTGCCCCAAAAGACAGACTGGTTGTCTCATTTTTCGATTCTTTGATTTATGGTGATTAATGCATCATTTAAAAATGCACGCCTAAGTAGCACAATTCAGTGGCAGGTTTCAGAACTGCATTTCCAGTAAAGTTCTTAGTATGTAGGACTTCTCTTATATTGAAGAGTCTATGATATTTTCAATCCCCCTAGCTTATGGCCAATCACAGAATATGCTGACTTTTCAAAGCATTTCTTAATAAATTGAGTATTTGACATACACATCAAAGCATAATTACTAATATCAAGACTAATCCAACAGAAATATAATAACAGGCTTATGTGATTTTAAATTTTCCAGTAACTACATCAAAAAGAAGTAAAAATTAAATATGAACAAAATTATATTTTATTTAACCCAATATATCAAAAGATGTTAGCATTTAAACATGTAGTCAATATGAAAAAAAATATATTAAGGTAACATTTTAGTTCCCTTTTTTCCCTTCTAATGTCTTCAAAATAAGGTGTCTACTTCACACTTACAGTATGTCTCAATTTGTCTAAATTTTCATCAGAAATATTAATGTGTATATAGACTTCACAAAGTTTACAGATTGAAAGGAGATTCACAAACTCAGGTGTTCCTAATCATACTTGAAACTGTACAGTTTTAAAATTTAAATAAAAATTAAGTAATTTTAAAAATCCAGTTCCTTAGTCATACTAGACTCATTTCATATGCTCAGTAGCTACAGGTGACTAAAGACTATGATATTGGATAGTGTGGCAATTTTCTGTTGATCATCCTGATTGATTTTGATAGGGTTCATAGCTTACTGATAACAAGTTGCCAATATTTTAAAAAGAGGATTCTGACATCAGAAGTCAGTTATCTTGCAGTGTGGCATTACTGCATAGGGAATATATATCATTCATTTCTACTTATGGTGTTTTTTAGCCTTTACTCAAGGCTCTGGTCACTATGCACAACCACTAAACCATAAACAATAGCCTCATGTTACTGATGAATTTCTAAGAGTACTAAATTTGCTCTTTAATTGTCAATATCTGATTGTTGAAATAGTTTTTTTTTTAAGATTTTATTTATGTATTCATGAGAGACACAGAGAGAGGCAGAGACCCAGGCAGAGGGAGAAGCAGGCTCTCTGTGGGGAGCCTGATGCAATACTCGATCCTGGACCCCAGGATCATGTCCTGAGCTGAAGGCAGATGCTCAACTGCTGAGCCACCCAGGCGTCCCTTAAATAGAGTTTTTTTTTTTTCAAATATATGAGTAGAAGATAGAACTTTCAATATTTTTCTGAAATTTTCCTTTATGTAATGAAATACAGTAGAGTATCATATATAAGAAATTCCAGAATAGTAAAATAAAATTATATTCAATAGAACTTCTGCTATAGCCAAGATGGAATAATAAGGATCAGATCTACCCTCTTGCCTAAACCAACTAAAAAAAAATAAACAGATGTTCAGAAAGAAATAAAAACAGCAATGAAGATACCATCTATCAGACAGGTTGAAAATGCATACTATAAATCCATAGCAACCATTGAATCATCACAACAGAGTTGTAGCTCATAAACCTATACAGAAGATAAAAGAGAATCAGAAAAAATGCCCAATTAATCCAAAAGAAGGTATAAGAAAACAAAGAATGAAACAAATAATTGAAATAATTAGAAAACAAAGAGCAATATGGTAGATTTAAACTAAAAAATATCAACAATTATATTAAAGATAAATAATCTAAACATCCTCAGGGGTGCCTGGTGGCTCAGCAGTTGAGCACCTGCCTTTGGCCCAGAGGGTGACCCTGGAGTCCCGGGATCGAGTCCCACACTGGACTTCCTACATGGAGCCTGCTTCTCCCTCTGCCTGTATCTCTGCCTCTCTCTCTCTGTCTCTGTGTCTCTCATGAATAAATAAATAAAATATTTAAAAAGAAAACAGTACTCTAAACATCCTCAATGAAAAGAGAGAGATTTTAAGGTTCAAATCAAAAAAAGGAAGAAGTTTTTAAAGCCCATTTTAAATACAATAAACTCTACTTCTTGGGCAATCTCTTGGGCTTCTCTTTATGAGAAATCATAATATTATCTGACAGTTACATAGCATTTTTCCTATGCCAAATACAGCACATATTAATGTTTGTAATAATCTTATTAGGTAGGCACAGTTATTATTTTATGTGTGTGTGTACGCATGTTTGTATCTACCAGTTATTCTTCTCAGACATGAAGACTGAGGAATAGAGAAAAATGAGATTCTACTGGAAGCTACAGAATCACCAAATTCTTAGCTTATACAAGATTAGCCCACTATGATCATTTAGTTGGTGGGGCTGAGAAAGATTCTAGGGATGCACAAACTAGTGTCAGTCATCATTTTTTTTGACCAATAAACAGTAATGAAATCCTCAAATTTGAAATTTATGTTTCCAGTATTCTACAAAGCATTGGTCTTACAACAGATTGGAACACAAAAGATACTAAAACAAAGAAACAAAAACCTGATTCTTCCCAAGAAATATTTTAAGAAGCCTTGCTCTGAATCCTTCCTTTGACTATTGGGTTCCCTGTTTCATGGTGTTCTTTTGTGGTAGTGCAGGACAACCATGGACATTTTGGTTGTCAAGCACTGAAAAGATTTTCTACATAGCCATCATAGTCAAAGGTCTAAATTCTTTTCCTAATCTTTTCTAAAATCTGTGTTTAGGAATAAGGACTCTGGAGTCCAACTAGTCCTAAATTTAAATCTCGTCTTCACCATCTGGGAGACACATGAGCTTATTATACAGGTCATTGGATCATGATACACCCTGATTCAAATACTATCTTTATGACATTGTAAATGTTATTTATTAAAACGAAGTTAAAAATATATGGAAAATCATACTGAAAACTCTTAAAAGTTAAGATCATTAAACGCTGTATTGAGGTACAGATATAATCTGGTGATTGCTGCTTTGATAGATATCTCCAGTGCCCTGTAGGCAATCATTGTCATCTTCTCTTTTAGGAGATTCTTTACTCTCCCTGCTGATGCAATCTTTAGATGATATTTTAAAAAATAAATAAATTAATTAAAAAGGTAAGTTCCTCAGGGGTTACCTTTTCCAGAGGATTCCCACAGTAAAAGAACTAGAACTCAAAGCTACAAAATTATTTTAGTTATATCAAGCAGCTTTCTCTTCCCCATGGCATGTAGATATTTGTAGGTGGAAGTAAAGGCATAAGAAAGTTGATAAGACAGGTTCAAGTAAAGGTCCATATTATATTTACGATGAATTTTTTTTTTTTTTTTTTTTTTACTGCACAACAGCATGCTTCTAAAATTTAACCGCACATTGTCCTCAATTTTATTTATGAGGATATTTCTGAGGATGGAGGACATTAAGTTGAGTCTTAAGGGATCAGGAGAGATTTTGATGAGCTATGCATATTCGTTTTCTATCACCAAAATAGCAAATTACAAGCCTAGTGGCTTAAAACAACACAAAAATATTATCTCACAGTTCTCAAAATCAGAATCCAAAATACCTCTTATGGGCTAAAATCAAGTTGTCAGCAGAGCTGAATTCTTTCTGCTGGTTTTAGAAGAGAGTCCTTTTCTAGCTTTAGGAGTAGCCTGAAATACTTGACTCGTGACCCCTTCACCCATCTTCAAATCTTATCATTCCAATGTCTGCTTCTGTTTCCATATCCCTCTTCTCTCCGGCCTTCCCACTTTCTTCTTATAAGGATACCTGTGTCTTACATTGGAATGCCCCAAATAACAATCTTCCATCAAGTGATCCTAAACCAAATCACCTCTGCAAAATCTTTTTGTCATGTAAGGTAACATGTCCTCAGTTTCTGAGGAATAGGATGTGTTTATATTTGGGGGGCCATTATTCTGTCTACTACACTATGGTTTTCTAACTGCTGTCAGGGGATCCATGGACATAATTAGGGCTACAGTTGAGCTGAAAATTAGAAAAGGAAAATGAGTGTGCCAGGTCCCAGGAAAGAAGTAGGGTGCTGCATGTATAAAAATTCTGAGCTCAGAGGGAGCAAAGGGCCGAGAACATCCCTGAAACGATACAGAGTCTAGCATGATTAAAGCATATATGAGAACTCAAATTCAAATTACCACTCACTTCAGACCTTGAAAAAGTTGCTTAACTTCTCTGAGTGCGGTTCTTTCTCCTTACACCTGGGATATTAATATTTCATAGAGTTTCTGCAATGATTAAAAATACATATAAAGTGAAAGGCTAGCAGTAATCACTGAATAAGTATTTGTGATTAGAAAGTCAGTAGAGAGTGGGCCCAGTTGCATCCTCAGGGTCTTTTTGCATTTGTTAATGCTTGTGTGCTGGAACCCAAAACGTTTAGCAAGCAAGAAAAAAATCTGCGCTATTACTGCTCGTTCTGTGTGCTTCACCTTTTCTTCCTCATGTTCAACACCTTTGTCAATCAAGCAATTTAGATCTCATATTTAAGCCCTTGGAGGTAATCAAGTACAGCCTGTGTGCATTGAATAGATTTCATATTTTATGTACATATTTACACTAGTTGCTAAAACAGGCATATATTATATATTTAAATAAAAGAATGGATTATTTTATATGAGCACATTTTATCTCCATTTATTGAATATAAGTGGCAAGTAAGAGTAACAACTTTTATTAGTTTCTAAAAGGTGTGAGAATAAAGAATATTTATGAGTATGTGTGACACCAAATTGTATTCATATATCTCTAAAATCCAATCTCATTTATTTTCCACTGATATATATATGTATATATGTATATGTGTGTATATATATATATATATATATATATATATATATATATATAAGTCTTAGCTGACAGCTTTGCCAACACACTAATTAGCTCTCAGTTGCAGAGTTTTAAGCAAGATTCCACTTACAAACTCTGTTTTATTGTCAGGAAGCCTGACAAAGAATGTATCATTTTCAGATGCTGAACAGGTTAGATAACAGTGAGTACTTTTTATTTTTTTTTTTTTTTTCTATTTCACATCAGTTGAGTTGGCTAAGCATAAGTGCTCTTTGTTTTCACGTTTTGGGCTTTGTTGTTTGTTTTTTGGCACTCATTTCAATGGTGATCAAATTACAGTTTTTTATTTCTGACTTTGTACCTGGGTGGTATAATAAATAGTCTCTTTACTGATTTACAACATGAGGATGATGAGTGATCTAGTGAATGTTCGACACATATTAGAGGCTCAGTGTTGGGTTTTAAGAATGAATATATGGATAGATATATGGAGGTGGAGAAGAAAAATGTCATTTTATTCCTTTTTTAAGAAGTTATCTTCCTCATCACTATTATTAGTGTCTACAAAAATGTTCCATATGGGAACTAGAAATTTTTCACAGTTTGGTTTTGTCAGCAGGTTGAAAAATAGAGAAATGTAAAGAATTTGGAATTACTGCTGTATAATGGGAAAGGATGTTAGTTCTGTTAACAAAATACCGGTGCTCTTTCATACGCTGAATACAAGATAAGAAAGTATTTCTCTTGCCTCTTGATTTCAGATGTGGTCATGTAACTTGCTTTTACCAATGAAATATGAACAAAAGTGAGGAGTCGTTAGTACACTATCTTAAGAGATAATGGGTACTTCATAAAATTATTTTTTTCTCTGATATAGTTACTAGTAACGTTCAAATATTGTGGGTACCATTAACCTATGTTTCAAAGTGACCTGATGAGCAAAAACCACCTACTGACACAAGATGGACATATAATAGTAGTAGGAAACAATCCTTTGTTATTTCTAGCTACCAAGATGTAGAGTAATTTGTTACTGCAACAAAACTTAGCTCAGTGAAACTGAAACACACCTAGATTTAGAGTCCTCGGTAATTTTCCAGCTATTATCTTTTAAATAATATAAATTTTAACTTAATTTAAAATACTAATGCTTTAAATAATTATTTTAAATTCCAGGAACTGAGCCCATGCCAGGCAGCATTTTGTGTTATATATATGTAATATATATATATATATATATATATATATATATATATATATATCAAAGAACTTATTTATGAAAGATATAAGATATGATAGATATTATTAGCTCGATGATAGAGATGAGAAAATTGGATTTCAGGAAGGTTTATGTAAATTACATATGTTTTTAAAATTTTTTAATTCTTTTAATTTTTTTTAATTCCAGTGTAGTTAACATACAATGTTATCTTCATTTCAAGTGTATAATACAGTGATTCAACAATTCCATACTTTACTCAGTATTCATCATAGTAAGTGTACTCTTCATCCCCTTCACCTATTTCTCCCATTCTCCCACTCACCTCTCCTCTGGTAACCATTAATCTATTTTCTATATTTAAGAGTCTGTTTTTTGGTTTGTCTGTTTTTCTTTGTTATTTTGTTTGTTTCCTAAATTCCACATACAAGTGAAATCATAGTTTATTTGTCTTTCTCTCACTGACTTATTTCACTTAACACTATATGCTCTAGACCCACCCACATTGTTACTAATGGCAAGATTTCATTCTTTTTTATGGCTGAGTAGTATTCAAGTAGGAGAACTCATTTTAAATCCAGATTTGTATAATTTTAAATTCTGTGTTCTTAGTCACTGTTGTTTTCTATACCTGTTTGAGACTTATATTTTAACATCTATGAAACTAAACAAAATTATTTTCTCATAGAGATTTTGTGAAGATCAGTTGGGATAACAAAGTGGGTAAATAATTATGATATAGAATTAACTCAATAGGTCAAATTGGATGCCAAATATAATGAAAGTATTCGTGAAAGAGAAACGAATAAGCATTAACAAGTATTTTATTGGAGAATGATTTTTTTTTACAAAATGATTTGGTTATTTCCCCAATTTTAATTATATAAGCTCTTTTCTTATGCATACAGAAATAATCTGAATAAGACAACTATTTTTTTTTTGACTTCTACATGGTAAGGTCCTTTTTCATGTACTATTAGCTAATATATCTTTATCTCGTACTTATAACAAATAATATAAACATCTTTTATGTAACACATATCTCCTCTGTCTCTCCTTTTAAAAAGGGAAGAAGGCTTAACATTGTACTCTTTACATTTAATAATTCATTTTAGGAAAACTGGAAGGGAGAAGGAGTAGGAAACTGAACACTACTTAGAGTACTTTAGAGGTCTGCTCTTCAATCTTTTATGGTTTAGCAATCTATAATTTCAAATAGTCCTCACTCAAACCCATCACAAAAATCCTAAATTCCAATACAAATTCTTAAAATATACTCCATAATAGAATGACTTAAGAACTTTGTAAAACAAAGATAAAAATACTTGGAATGAATTCAGGAAAGCTATTTCTTTCTAAACAGTAATTAAAATAGAATTCTACCTTTAAAAAATAGGAGAGCTGGAATGGTTAAACAAATTGATACATACATATCATGGCAATAGCAATAAAAATGAATGAAATACTGATAACAGGCAAAAACTTGTATGGAACTGCAAGGAATTACACTAACTGCAAAAAAAGAAAAAGAACAAACATTCTAGGGATGCTTGAGTGACTCAGTGGTTGAGCATCTGCCTTCGGCTCAGGGTGTGATCTTGGGGTCCTGGGATCCAGTCCCACATTGGGCTCCCCACAGGAACCCTGCTTATCTCTCTGCCTGTGTCTCTGCCTCTCTTTGTCTTTCAAGAATAAATAAATGAAATCTTAAAAAAAAAAACAAAGCCATTCTCAAAAGGTTCCATACTATATGTTCCATTTATATGATTTTTAAAAGAAAATGACAACAGTTTGGAAATGGAGGACTGATTAGTAATTGCTGGGGGTTAGGAGTGGGAAAGTCGGAGCAAGAAAAGGTTATATTTTTATATGATTATGACTATAAAAGTTCAGCGCAAGGGATATTCATGGTGATAGAACTGTCTCATATATTAACTATGATGGTGAATACACGGATTCATGTTATAAAATGGAATGAAAATAGTGCAAGTAAAACTAGGGAAATCTAAATAAAATGGGTGGATTACATCAATGTCAATACCTTGGCTATGATTTTTTAAAGTATTTTATTTATTTATTCATGAGAGAACCAGAGAATAGAGAGAGAGGCATAGGTAGAGGGAGTAGAAAGCTTCTCACAGGAAGCCTGATGTGGGCCTCAATCCCAGATCCAGGGATCACTCCCAGAGCCAAAGGCAAACACTCAACTACTGAGACACCCAGGCATCCTCCTTGGCTGTGATATTTTATTGTAGTTTGCGAGATGTTATCACTAGGGGAAACTATATAAAGGGTACATGAGTTCTCTCTGCATTATTTTTTAAATAATTTTAATTCATTAAAAGAAAATATTTTAAAATAGTAGCCTAAAATTATCTTAATAAGTAGTGCAATAAGAAAAGTAAGTCACCTGAATTTCCAATGAAATAAGTGATAAAAGTGCATTTGAACTAGATTTGTTATTCAGATAGCATATTCAACCTACTTATCTATGTCTACCAACCTTCTAGTAATTATTTGGTTGAAATAATTTTAATGTATTGTGTATGTTGCAGATTGAGTTGTGTTGTCTCTTCCCCCTAAAACATGTTGAAAGCTTAACCTCTGATATCTGTGAATGTTTCCTTATTTGGAAGTAGGGTCTTTGCAGATATAATAAAGTTAGGATGAGGTCATATTGGATAAAGGTGGTCCTAATCTAGTGATTGGTATATTTATAAGAAGAAGGAAAACTTCCACACAGTGACGACGACAGACACACACACAGTAATACTATTATGTAACCCTAGAGCACAGATAGAATAATATGACTATAATCCAAGAAATGCCAAGGAATACCAGCAACAACCAGAAACTGGAAGAGGCAAGGAAAGATCATCCCCCCACAGCCAGAGCCTTCAGAAAGAGCAGAGCCCTGCCAATAATTTGATTTTGTACTTCTAGTCTCCAAACCTGTGAGAAAATACATTTTTGTTATCTTAAGCCACTAAGTTTATGGTATTTTGTTATGGCAGCCCCGGGAAATTAGTAACAATGGTATTCTCTTGAATGCAGTATTCCCCAAATCTTTTATGCCAGTGTAGAAAAGCAAATTAAACCACAATGAGTAATTAAGTTTTGAATTTCTCAGTTATTTTCCATTTATAAAATGAAAGTCTTCTTATTTGTCACATATAACCCAGGAAACTGTTCTTAATAATGACAAATGCTAAAAAATTAAAAAAATAAAATAAAATAAGATAAAATGTCAAATCCTAATGGAGATGATATTTTTTCTTTTTTTCTTTTTAATTAGTGTGTTTATTTTTTATTTTTAGTTTTTTTAGTGTGTTTATTTTTATTTTTTGTTATTCTTACATGTACATGTCACTAGGCCCCATATATGTAAAAGAGTAATTTGCATCACCTTATGTCCAGATTATTTTTTCATCCAGAGTTACAAACATAGATAAGTACACAGATATTTGTCTAGTTTGAAAATGCTTTATTCACATTTCTTCTAAAACATGGAAACTGTGAACTATAAATTCAAGAAAATCATGCTATGGAAACATTTTATGCTGGGTTCAGCCTAGATAGTTGTTGATACTGTCCAATATCAAAACGTTTCTAAAATGCTCCCTCACCAAAACCTCTAAAATACTAAAATATTATATAAAAGTCAGATTCATACATAAAAGAAACATTTTTTCAAAAGCCATCAATATGAAGGAGAAGCCTCATATAAACAAAAAAAATGTAAATGCATTCTTAGTAAACAGGGTTACAAAAAACTCTCACTGGTTATAATTTCACCATATATCCCTTCTGCCATTTCTGACCACAACACTACCATCATCACCATGAGAATTATGCTTTACAGAACATACTAAATTGAAGTGTTCAACCTTTTAATTCACTATTGCACAAATCAGTAATAATTTCAGAATAATTATGGCTTTTAACAAATGATCTTCAAATGTTTCACTCTTATAATGACTATGAAGGCATTGAGAACTATGCTTTAAAGTGCTAGATAGATAATTTTGCTTTATACAGCCAATACATATTAGAATAACAATGTGAGAAAAAAATTTATCCGGGATTAGTAAAATAGTCTGCCTTTCCTGATTTATTTTTTTTATTTTTTTATTTTTTTATTTTTGCCTTTCCTGATTTTAAACAAAGTTTTCTGAGTATCTCTGTCTGTCTCTCACACACAGAGTCATATCAACAAGGGTTCAAGTTTTGCCTCCAACATTTATTAACTCAGCAAATCTTGCCAGTTTACTTAATATCTCTGTATCTCTGTCCCCTTCTTAATAAAATGATATAATAGAATCTAAATTATAGGATTCTTGTTATAATCAAATAAAGTAAAACATAGGTAAATCCCTTATCTTAGTACCTGAAAAACAAGCAAGCAAACAATTAGTATTCAATAAATAAGAGGATATTTGGGAAATTCCCCCTGACTTTTTCATACCCTTAGTTCTTAACTCACAATTCACACAAAGTCAACTGTTTTCCACAAACACTGGTCCTCAGGATCATGTTTACATAGAAGTAAATTTTGAGCTTTTAAAATGAATTTATAAATTCATAGCAGAAATAATAGCCTTGAAATATAGAGTTTCTACCATCATGGTGAGAGAGAAAGATGCTTTGTTTTCTTCAAAAGGCTAAGAGCAATGATATAAAGAAGTCATAAAATTCTTTTTATACTGGCTTAAGGGACTTGAAGAAAGGGGAAGAAGACTAAAAGAGAGGTAAAATATGGTCTAGTTGAGTTAGTTGTGGCCCTCATCTTTCTCTCTGGATGAGTTCCAAGGTTGATAGAAACTCCATATAAGTTTAGAAAATTATCACAATGAAGGATCTTTACTGTTTCATCTCCTGGAGCTTAAGCCCCATAGAAAGGGCCCCATGCCCTGAATGCTGCAGGAATAGTATGGTATTAATGGAGAAAGGGGTGACCAGAGATTGGCAAACTCTTTCTATAAAAGGTCAGATAGTACATATTGTAGGATTAATGGGCCATATAATTTCTACAACACCTTTTTTAAATTATTTTTTAAAGATTTTATTTATTTATTCATGAGAGACACAGAGACAGAGGCAGAGACAGAGGCAGAAGGAGAAGCGGGCTCCCTGCGGGAGCCTGATGTGGGACTTGATCCCAGGACCCCGGGATCATGACCTGAGGTGAAAGCAGACGCTCAACCACTGAGCCACCCTGGTGTCCCTATATCAACTTTTTAATTGTGCCCTTCTAGTCCAGAAACAACCATGGACAATAAATAAGGAGAAAAAGAAAGAAAACTTTTTTATAGAAAGTGAAATTCAAATTTCATGATTTTCATATACCACAAAATAGTATCATTCATATTTTTCAACCATTTAAAATAGTGAGAATGATTCTTCACTCACAGACTATACAAAAACATGACACAAGTCAGGTGTGGCTGATGGGAGTAATAATATGTGGTTCCCTGATTAGGCACAGAGAGGATCTAACATTCTTCCACTGGGTTTCCAAGATCAGCGTAGAAGAACATAAAGGTGTTCTCTTTCCTTTGGAAAAGAAAAAGTAGATGAGAGTGAACAAAGACTTTAGTTGGAAAAGTGAGGATGTTCCCTGACAAAAACAGAGAAAGATGGGACCAAGAGGCTAAAGGGCACTGAAGATGACCATGGAACAGACTCAAATCTCTTTCTCTCCCTTGCTCATGGGGCTGTATTGTTGCTTAAGATTCTCCTGAAACCAGATCCTGATGAAGGGAAAAGATTTGAGAGTTAGGTATCATTAGACAGGGCATGGTGAAATTAAGAAGCCATGAGGAAGTGTCATCAGTGCCAGGAAGCTGCAAAGCACCTGAGTCAGTGCCTAGGTTTTCTTACTCCTTCCCTCCAGGAAGAGCTCAGTCTTTGAGAGTCCACTCCCTACTCATAATGCATATGAATTCTCATCCATAGCCAGAAAGTTCATCTAGCTACATGATTTAACACTTTCCCATATGAATAATCCATCCAGGAGCCCCTGTCCCACCAAATAAAAGTAGAGAGTTGAGCACATGGCTGTACCATGAAAGAAATTCTCCTTCAATAGCTTGAATTTCCTACTAAGCCACAACAGGGAAGGAATATTCTCCTTTGTAATAATCTTCACTTAACGAAGCAGTACATACCTTGGTTGGTCCTTAAAACTTCCCAATGTTTTGTGTTTTTGTTTTTGTTTTTAGTGAAAAAGATTTAGGTTAAAAAGTCATCACAAAAACCAATTTCATCATCACTCTTCCATGGATCTCAAAGCTACCACTCTACTTGACCTTTCCATGCTAACTTGGAATTCATTCCAGATTCCTAAATTCCACTTGTCACTTACATTCAATTTAGCCACCCAATCCTATTCATTCTACTCCTTTAATATCTCCCAATTTATCCCCCTCATCTTAGCCCCCCTCCACAGTAATATTTTAGGTCTTTATTTTTCTCTTCTTTTTGCAATGGAATTTTGTTTGTTTGTGTTTTTTTGCAATGTTTTTTTTTTTTTAAGATTTTATTCATTTATGATAGTCACAGAGAGAGAGAGAGAGGCAGAGACACAGGCAGAGGGAGAAGCAGGCTCCATGCACCGGGAGCCTGACGTGGGATTCGATCCCGCGTCTCCAGGATTGCGCCCTGGGCCAAAGGCAGGCGCCAAACCGCTGCGCCACCCAGGGATCCCTGCAATGGATTTTTAACTGGTTTCTCTGACTTTGGTGTTACCAGTCCTATTCTTTTTCCTCCATTTATATTCAGAATACTCATATTGAGTATATTTGAAATGTAAATCTGATCATATCAGATGTCTAACAACTCCTCATAACTTCATAGACCAGAGTTAATGCATAAATTTCTTAGCAGTGATTTTCAAGACCCTTTGCTCCATTTACTTCTCTAGGCTCTTTCCCCATAGTTCTTGGTCTAATCATTCTATAATTTACCCATCCTGACTTACATAGTTTGCAAATAATGGTCACTGTCCATTTTATAACTCTTTTTTTCCAAATTATGTTCTAGCCAAAAAATATATCCTGTTGTAGTATTAGTTATTTCTTCAATAAATAAAGGTTTTCAGTGTCAAACAATGTGAAATATGATACTACAATAAAATAAAGCTAACTGTATTACATTATTGTAAAATTGCCCAGGATCTAAAATATACTGCGTATTGTTATTCTCAAGGCAAAATAAAATAAAGCAAATGAAATACTATTTAATATAGACTTTTTTTAAAGTCATAGAACTCATGTATTCACAGTGAATGCATTGACTTTATTCTAATTCATCCATTTCATTTATCATTTTTTATTCCAAATCCCCAATAATCCCTTTTTATAAAAAATTTTCTCAAAAAACTATGATCAAATGTTTCTATCTCCAATACGTATATTATATAGTCTTCCCTTGGGTATCTTGTATGCAGAAAAACTTATCTGTTAGAGTGGAACACAATTATTTTGGGTTAAGTTCAAGACAGTCTTTTCTGAGTCATCAGCATTTACTTATGCTGCCACTTTCCATAGTGTATCAGTAATCTAACTTCACTAGAATCAAAGTGGTTCAAAGTTTTCATTTCAATCTTTCTCATCCAATGTTTCCTGACCACTAATTCTTCTAGTGAGAAAAAGTAATCACATTTACTTTGAGATAAAATATTCACCCAAGATCATGGAAGTTGGAATTCATTTCCCCCCTCTTTTTTTTTTTTTTTTAATTTTCTGAAGAAATTCAGGTTACAAAGAAAAATGCCTAGTTGTAGAGAAGTGAATTGTTTGGTGTCACTGTGAATTATGTTGTAGAAGAGTTTAGCAAGTCAGAGGGATAATTAGCTGAAGAGAAAAACTTAAGAATTTTTCCACTTCAATCATTGTATTAGTTTTGAGTAAGTATGGACTCAGTTTAGAAATATTGAATGTTCATGGGAAAATTCCAAGCAATCTGTGCTAAATATTGAATACAAATAATTCACTTTGAGAGACTGGGTGGGTCATCAGATTACAATTATTTTCCCTTCGTCCATGTGGCTTACTTATTTTCGTTTGCAATCATCCTTATTTTTACATGCCTTGGGCAAAGCTTTATTGAATTGACTAGAAGAACTTAAGGATTTTTCATTTAGTTTGCTGCATTGTTAATATTAGCTTGTCAGTGACTTGAGATTACCTTTTTCCCTCTTTAAAATTGTTTAGCAAGGAAAATGAAATAAATGGTTGTTTTATTTAGGAACATCTCATGCTTTTTTAGCAGTTTTATTCTTCAAGATACATACTATGTTGCCAAGCTACAGCTCTAGACAAATGAGAAAATGATTTTCCTGACTTTTGTTCATTTAAATACTCAATCATGACATTGTGTTAATGTTATTTTCAAATAGAATGTCCTTGCTTTTCATATGAAAAATGAGGTAAAAGGAATGATGTGATTGTTCAAACCTTTGAATCGATGCATATTCATCAGAATGGATGATAGGGAACTCAAACTGGCTGCATTTATTTAAATATTGTCATGATTTCCATGCCTAACCGTTAAAGTAAATGCAGAAATGTGCTGTTATGCAAAGACTTTTTTGCATGTATGTCCATCTCAGAGTCTTATATCACCTGTACCCTATAGCAACAGTTAAGTCAGAATCTAAGTCAAAGCCTTGAAAAATTCAAGACATTGTGACATGAATTTTTTTTTAAAAAAATCAATGATTTAGATAGAGTTTGCTTGATATATATGTGCAACACATTCCAAAGAAATTATTCAAGGATGCATAATTACTTTCAGAATAGTTCATCATATCTAATATTGACACGGGAAACAATGATTATAAATTGCAGAGATAGCAAAAGGACAGAACTTTAAGAATAGGAAATCTTAAACTCTTAAACAGTACCAATTCACAATTAATGGACAGGAGTTCAGTCCCATTTGATCTGGGAAGTTTATATTTGGGTAGTTTAAAATCCATCACATTGCAGAAAAGCCTATTCAATGAGTCCACTAATGAGCAGATGCTATGTAGAAAATAACATCTGAGTCACCAAAATAAACTGAATTGGTAGTGAAAAATACTTTTAGTTAATTACTTGGATAGTATTTTGTATGTATTTTCCATCTTGAGGCTACAATAACATATCAGAAGTGGAAGAAAACTGGTCATACCTAACCAGCTCTTCTGTGATTAGAAATCTTTACTAACAAATCTATAACCAATTCTTATTTCTAGAAGATAGTAGGAGGTTTTTATTATAATATTTTAATACAGAATGTTTGTGTTAAAGACACAATGAATATCATTGATTCAGAAATTTGTGTGCACATATATCTGTACGTTAAGTTATCATAATATCTATGAATCATATCCTTTGCCCTCATAGAATTATCCTGGTTTAAACGAAAATAAATATTAAAAGACTCAAAGCTTTATTCAGAGATAAAATGAAAGTATGAAGGATGCAACAAAGCAATGAGAATTTGATTGGTTGGGTTGGATGGTTTTGTTGTAAATAAAGCTTGAATGTAGGATTTCAGAGAAAGTTATCTTTAAATTTTGGTTTCTATAATGGCTTTTGGCTTGCTTACAGTCATTTTAAAAGGTTTATCAGGAATCATTTAGACTTTGCTCCTTTAGACAACCAATCATTATTTCTTACATGATTTCATGATAAACACAACCAATATTTACCATATTTATTTAAGATATGTCTAACAAATTAGGTATGGAAATTTGTCTTAGTGGCTGCCTTATAATAAATGAAAATATAAAATGAATGTTATAAAAGTATTCACTATAAGTAATTATAACTATACAAAATGCAAATATAAAGTCATTCTTTGCTTTTATATTTAATTTGAATTCTGATGAAATAAAATGTAATACTTTTCTAATTTCAGGCAGCAAAAGATGATATCACAGACTTTAACAGTAGAATCTCTTACAAAAATAATAATATGCAATTATATATAAAACTCTGGATATAATCTATAAAAACGGAATTTAAAAAATTAGTAAAGAGTATTTTAAAAGTTTACATTCATTATGCTGTACTCCACAAAATGCATTATTTAAGATAGAAAGTAGTATTCTAAAATGGTCTTTAATATTTCTCCTAAGAAATGCACTAGCAGAAGAGAAATAGAGTATGAGAAAATTGTGGTAATGCCCAGGAATTTAACCAGTGTGATATAGTGATATATATATATATATCATGATATATGTATACATATCAATGATATATGATGTGTACATATATCATTATATCATATTATTTATATATATATGTAGTAGTCATTTATATCTAAATATAAATAAATGATAGTACATAAAATAAGCATACTGGATATTAGAGTAAAAGATATATCACAGGTGTCTGTTAAGATAAGAAGTGAAAACTGTGATGCTAATTTCTAATAAAAGAAATGCATACTGATGCACTTCAGTTGCTTTTTACTTTCATTTTAAAAACACAGACTATTT
The DNA here is from genome assembly GCF_003254725.2 of Canis lupus dingo. Taxonomy (NCBI): domain Eukaryota; kingdom Metazoa; phylum Chordata; class Mammalia; order Carnivora; family Canidae; genus Canis; species Canis lupus. The sequence goes on along the minus strand of NC_064248.1, from coordinate 66,703,019 downwards.
CTTCTATGATGAAACATTGAAACGCTACGGGGTTTGGGTAGTCAACAGGATAAAAAATAGAGCTTTCAGTAAACACTCCTACACTAATCTTTTAAACTGTAGTTTATCAGCTCTACTGTCTCTTTGAAACCAACATGGTTTGGGCAGAAGCTCACAATCAAAAAGAAATCTGCTTTTTGTTAAACTTTCTTTTCTTCTGTTCAGAACATAGTTCTGAATAGAATGAATACCAATAAATAATAAATAAATAAATAGATAGATAGATAGATAAATAAATAAATAAATAAATAAATAAAACTGGTTTTGAAATTCCTTTTTTTCACTAAAGCCTGCCACAGTCTGTGCCACATCAGTTTCAAAGAGTCAGTTCCAGCAGTGGAGCAGCTCTGGTTTAATGGGCTGTTATGCAGCTGTCTATAGTGGGTTTTTCCTGTTCATTTTATAAATACTGATAGTAACTGTAGAGAAGAGATTGGAAACAGTACCTTAGAGTTGCAATTATAATACCATGTACAAGTTTTAATTATACATCTAAAACATAGTTTTCAAAATATTTTACATGTAGTTTGATTTGATCTATATATACAACTACTTTTCAACTTTTCTGCAGGATCACTGTATCCTTGAAGACTATTCATAATGTTAGATATAAAGGGTCAACTGATTCTAAAAATTATTTGGTTCTTTCACTTAGTGGCAATCATGAGATAGTCCACAAGGAAGAGCTTTATTCATATTATGTTTGAAAAGCTTAGACATAAAAGAAGTTTAAAGAGAAAAAAATCTGTTATTCCAATTATTTGATTTTGATTTTCTTTATTCAGTTGCTTCCTCATTAAAACTTCACAAACTGTTGACAAAATTGCTGTTAGCACTGAATAATTTCAAGTTTTGCAATATCACTCAATTGTAAGACTAATTCTCAAATCAATACAACATTACAGTTTTTCTTGGACTTTAAGAAATGAACTTTTTCATGTATGTTAGATAGGCAACATAAAAATAATCTAAAAAAATAATTTTATCTGCGATGCCAATATTAAATAAATAAATAATGCCTGACTTTGTAGTCAGCAAAAAACAGTCATTTGGGTAACACAAAGTAAGCATATGCATGAGTCTAAGATGGCAATATAAGAAGACCCTGAATACACCTCCCACTGATACATGAAATCTATAGCCACACGTGAAACAATTTCCATTCAAAAAGAACTGAAAACTAAATGAACAGCTCCCTCCACAACAACAGATAAAAGAAACACACCAAGATGGGTAGGAGAGGCAGAGGTGTTGTCTCACCAAGAAACCCCACACTTGGCATGGCAACACACAGTAAGGAGAGATCTCATAGGTGTTGGAGCTTCTCCCTAAGGAGTAAGGGGTTTATGCCCTACTTTGAGCAACCTAACCCTCAGGACCTGCACCCAGAGAGTTAAGATATCGAGAATGTCTGGCTGTGGAAAACAATGGGGCTTACATCAAGGGGACCCTGGGGGCTCTGGGGATCTGAAATACTCCTTCTGAGAGGCTCACTTACAGATGCCCTCATTCCAGGACACAAGGCAAAGGTGGCAGTTTGACATGTGACTGGATTATATGTGAAGGAGATGCATTTGCTAATCTTAAGCATCTTCTGAGGGCCAGAGACAAGTTGGGGCTTTCTTCAGGGTAAGGGCAAATATACAGTAAAGATAGTGGAGTTTTATTTTTTAACTCATTTACTGAGCTCACATTACCCTGATACCAAATCAGGCATGATTAAAAAAAAAAAAAAAGAAAGAAAGAAGAAGAAAAGCAAATTGAAAACTATAGGTCAATATCCCTGATGAACTTAGATGCAAAAATCCTCAACAAAATATTAGTAAAGTGAATTCAACAACACATTAAAAGGACCATACACCATGATCAAGTGGGATTTATCCCAGGGTAGCAAGGATGATTCAACAACTGCAAATCAATCAATGTCATACACCATATTAACAAAATGAAGGAAAAAGGTCATATGATCATTCTTAATACATGCAGAAAAAAGCAAGTAACAGAATTCAGTATTCATTTCTGATGAAAACTCTCAACAAAGTAGAGGTAGAGAAATCATATCTTAACATAATAAAAAACATACATGACGAGCCAACAGCAAGTCATACTCAACTGAAAAGTTAAAAAATTTTCCTCTAAGCTGAAGAACTAGACAAGGATGCCTACTCTCACCACTTTTATTGAACATAATATTGGAAATCCTAGCCATGGCATTTAGGCAAGAAAAGAAAAGGCATCTAAATTGGAAAGAGGGAATTAAAACCATCATTACTCACTGATGACATGATATTACATATGGAAAACCCTAAAATCTATGACAAAAAAACCATTGGAACAAATGAACTCAGTAAAATTGCAGGATACAAAATTAATATGCAAAAATCTGTTGCATTTCTATACATTAATAAGAATAAAATACAATTTATATTTCAATATTTACTGTCAGAAAAATAAATTAAGGGAATAATCCCATTTACAATTACATTTTTAAAAATCAACAAAACAGGGCAGCCTCGGTGGCGCAGCGGTTTGGCGCTGCCTGCAGCCTGGGGTGTGATCCTGGAGACCCGGGATCGAGTCCCACATTGGGCTCCCTGCATGGAGCCTGCTTCTCCCTCTGCCTGTGTCTCTGCCTCTCTCTCTGTGTCTATGAATAAATAAAATCTTTAAATAAAATAAAATAAAATTTAAAAAAATCAACAGGGATCCCTGGGTGGCGCAGCGGTTTGGCGCCTGCCTTTGGCCCAGGGCGCGATCCTGGAGACCCGGGATCGAGTCCCACGTCGGGCTCCCGGTGCGTGGAGCCTGCTTCTCCCTCTGCCTGTGTCTCTGCCTCTCTCTCTCTCTCTATGTGACTATCATAAATAAATAAAATTAAAAAAAAAAAAGAGAATACATTTAAAAAAAAATAAAAATAAAAAAAATAAAAAAATCAACAAAATATCTGGGAATGAATGTAACAAATGAGGCCAAGAAGTTGTACACTGAAAACTATAAGATACTGACAAAAACAAAACAAAATAAAACTGAATGACTCAAATAAACGAAAGATATTCTGCCCTCAATAGATTGAAAGATAATATTGTGAAAATGTCCATAGGACTCAAAGCCATATACAGATTTAAGGCAATCTCTATAAAAATTCCAATAGCACTTTTCAATGAAATAAAACAAATTTTGAAATTTCTTTAAAACCACACAAGATCACAAATAACCAAAGCAATCTTAAGAGGAGTAACACAGAAGGTATCATGCTTCCCAGTTTCAAACTATAATATACAACTACAGTAATCAAAACCATACGGTATTGACCAAAAAACAGACACATATATCAGTGCGAAAGAACAGAAGCCCAGGAATAATCTCACATATATATAGTCTATTAATTTATGACACGGGAGCCAAAAATACACAATGAAGAAAGGATGGTCTTTCCAATAGATGGTGTTGGGAAACCTGGACAACCACAGGCAAAAGAATGTAACTCGACCAATATCTTACACCATATATAAAAACCCAAAATGGACTGAAGAATTTATTTATTTGAGACAGAGAGAGAGAGAGAGAGAACGTGCATGTATACATGAGGGGTGGGAAGGGCAAAGGGAGTGGAGAAGCAGACTCCCTGCTGAGCAGGATGCCCTACATGGGGCTCCACCTCAGGACCCTGAGATCATGACCTGAGCCGATAGCAGGTGTTTAACTGTCTTGAGGTGCTCAGGTGTCCCTCAAAATGAATTAAAGACTTAAATGTAACCAGAAAAACTCCTAGAAGAAAATATGCAGTGAGCACCTTGATATTGGTCCTGGCATTGAATTTTTGGATCTGACTCCAAAGGCAAAGGCATAAGAACAAAACTAAAAACTAAAAACTAAAAACTACAAAAGAAAAAAAAAAAAAAAAGCTTCTGCACAGCAAAGGAAACCATTGACAAAGTATGAAGGCAATATATTGAATGAAAGAAAATGTTTGCAAATCATATATCTGATAAAAGATTAACATCCAAAATATATAAAGAACCCAAACAACTCAATACAAATAAAACAATTAAAAACAAACAACCTGATTTAAAAATGGGCAGAGGATCTAAATAGTTACTTTTTTAGTGAAGACATACTGACGGCCAAAAGGCATCTGAAAGGATGTTCAATATCACTGTCAGGGAAATACAAATCAAAAACCATAATGAGCATCACCTCACGCCTGTTATAATAGCCATCATCAAGAAGACAAGACATAACAAGTGTTGGAGAGGATACGGAGATAAAGTAAGCCTCCTGCACCGTTGCTGGGAATGTATATTGGTGCAGACACTATGGAAAACAAATAGAGTTTCCGCTAAAATTAAAAATGATCTACTGCATGATTTTGCTTTTAGGTATTTTGCTTCTGGGCATCTGCAGTTTTGCTTCTGGGTATTTATCTGACAAAAATGAAAACAGAATTTGAAAATATATATGCACCACTGTGTTCATCACAGCATTATTTACAGCAGTCACCATATGGAAACAACCTTGTCAGTATCCATCAGTGGATGAAAGGATACAGAAGACATGTTATATGTATACACACACATACATACATATATATGTGGCCATTTAAAAATATTATAAATATATAAAATATTTATAAATGGCCATTAACAGGAAGGGAAGTTTGCCATTTGGGACAACATGTTTGCAACCTGAGGGTATGATGCAAGTGAAATAAGTAAGTGAAATAAGTCAGACAGTAAAAGACCAATAATATATGATTTCACTTACAGAGGGAATCTCAACAACAAAATAACATAAAAACAAAAGCAAGACAGAATTCATGTATACAGAGAACAGATGGGTGATTGCCAGTGGGAAGGAGAATTGAGGGGTATCCAATATGTATGAAGGGAGTCAATTTATGGTGACAATTGATACCAGACCATGGTGATCTATTTGTGGTGCATACAAATGTCGAATTTTTATGTTGTACATCTGAAGCTAATAAAATATCATGTACCACTTTTACCTCAATTTTAAAAAGACTTAAAACATTTAAAATTAATAAAAATTAATAATAAGTAAATGTGGCGAGGGGTGCCTGGGTTGCTCAGTGGGTTAAGTGTTGATTCTTGATTTTGACTCAAACATGATCTCAGAGTTATGAGGAGGAGCTCCATATCCGGTCTACACTGGTGTTGGGCCTGCTTAAGATTCTCTCTCCCTCTCTTTCTGTCAATCTTCCCTCCCCTGCTGTCTCTTTCAATCTTAATAAATAAATAAATAAATAAATAAATAAATAAATAAATAAAGTGACCTTGAAACAGATGAATTACACATCTTCCATGGATTTTTTTTTTAAAGATTTTATTTATTTGAGAGAGAGAGAGCACGCATGAGCAGAGGGAGGGACAGAGGGACAAGCAGACTCCCCACTGGGCAGGGAGCCCAACGCGTTGTTCTATCCTAGGTCCCTCAGATCATGACCTGGGCCAAAGTCAGACACTTAACTGACTGAGCCACCCTGGTGCCTCCTAAGGATTTTTAAAAAAGGGTCTAATACTATAAATAAACTTATTCTAGAATGTAGATGACTACTGCAAGAATTTGTTTCATCTGTCATATTTGATTTTTTTAAAATTGAGCAATAAAAGTCAAAGGATACCTTCATATTAAAAGCTATTAGAAATAAAAGGAAGTTTATCTGCTGTTTTGGACTGAAACACCTTTAATTACTTGTCACATTTAATCTGCACATTAAATATAGTAACTTTTGATGCTATTTTGCCACCTATGGACATATAATAATAATTTTTGCTAATTAAACAAATAAACCAACTGAAACTAAATAAAGTTCTTAACATATGAATCACTATCATAAAAGCCTCTCGATATAAAAACACATACAAATTATTTTTAAAAATACTAGCTTTTGTTGTAAAGTATTTATTTGATATTGTTTGAAAATAAAAGATTACTTACTTATGGGGAAATGATGTTGAAAATGGAAATTCTTTGAAGACAAATTTCCACTGAAAGAAGGGACACCATGGTGCTGAAAATAAAGATAATAGATTTAGTTCTAAAACTCAGAGTATCATTCCTATAGCTTTTAATGGCTGTATTCATTATAGAAAGGTCAAAAACAGTCTATTAATGATAAAAGGAAAGATGAGAGGGACACACGATTTGTACTTACTACTATCATTTAGAAAACCAGCATTACCCGTGTATTTATGACATTAAAAAATAACTACAAAAAAAATAACTACATTTTTTTTCTGCTTAACTGTGATAGAACCATGATAAACACATATGCACTTTACACAGAAGTGTATCTTTTTTTTTTTTTTTTCTTCCTTAGAGAAGGCAGCAGTTGTATGTTAAACCCAAGAGTGACAGCAGTGCTTCTCCGGAGCACTTCTCTATTAAAGCTTTTCATATGAACAGAATGCTGTTCATGTTGAAATATCTGTTGCCCACTTTCACAGCCAAAATTCCGATATTTGTGATTCAAATGTAGAAATACCCGTAGTCACTCTCAAAAGGATTTATTTAAATCATGCCCTGGTATCATTAGCACTGACAGGGTTTAGGGTAACACTCAGGAAGATAAACAGTTGTGATATATTTCTTCAAAGAATGTTTTCTGTCAGTGAACTTGTCCAAAAGCGTTGGGGCATATAAACATTCCTCAAGTGGGTTTACTTATCAAGTATAAAATGACCGGGTGAGGAGAATACAGGGTTTTGACAGTTTGTGGTTTGAAATTAAGCATGACCCTTTGTACTTTTAAACGCAATTTGTCTATTTTTCTTATCTGTCTTGATTCAAAAGGGAAGCAGTCAATGCTAAGTATGGCAAAGTGAGGGCAATTATGAATATATTTATAAAAATCAATTTAAAATAAAGATCCCAGCACTGCAAAAACACCTTGAAATAAAGCATGAATAAATAGGCTTTTCTCTCATGATTTTTAAAGCACCACTATAGGGGAAGTCTGAAGATGAATCAAGTGACAACTAGTTTGAAACAGCTTGCTAATTTATTTTCTGAGCCATATTCCTAGGCTAAGTGAATATGCATTTCATTATTCTAACAAACATGCTAATCGGAAAACTACCTATTTTCCCTTAACTAAAGGATCAGTGCTTTTAGAGTTTGAAAATAAGTTCTTACATTAAAAATACTCTTCTATGAGAAAGAATCATCTTTTATAATATATTAAATCATGACTAAATAAGTCTATTCTTGAAGAGATATTATACAGGATTGAATATAAACATTTTTTGGAAAAATCTCTTCAATATGATATGAGACATGTATTTAAGAAAACTAAAGCTTTTTCCAACTCAAATCTTTCTTTTTGAATTGATGCAGTGCATTTTATTAAGTGACATGTGAAGACAGTTAATACAAAGAGATAACTTATACAATAATAAATGTTTTTTAACAACAGCAACAACAACAACAACAAAAACAAAAACAAAAAAGATTGCCATGGAAGGAGAGTGAGTTATTGAGGTATAATCTTCATAAAGTTAAGCCAATGTCATAAGTAATAACTGAAGTTCCCAAAAAATCTCTCCATGCTTGTATACATAACATCCAATCGTTGTTTTTTTTTTTTTAATTTTTTTTTTATTTATTTATGATAGTCACACAGAGAGAGAGAGAGAGAGAGAGAGAGAGAGAGAGGCAGAGACATAGGCAGAGGGAGAAGCAGGCTCCATGCACCGGGAGCCCGACGTGGGATTCGATCCTGGGTCTCCAGGATCGCGCCCTGGGCCAAAGGCAGGCGCCAAACCGCTGCGCCACCCAGGGATCCCCCAATCGTTGTTTATTTCATAATTTTGTTCAAATTCTACACATTGGATTTGTAAATAAATACTTAGTAGCTCTTCAATTAAGATTGAATGAATAAATCTAGGTCATCAGGAGAACAAAATACCAATCTTTATCCTACTGTTTATAAGCTTATAATTATAGTAGTCTAATCTTTTCCAATTTTTCATCCATTAAATTTGGTAAGACATGTTTTTCTTGCATGGGCAGGCCAGAGGTCGGAGTCCTAGCTTATAGTCAATTTCATAAGTACTTACCTTATACACATACACATTTATCTCACAAATGGAAAATCAAACCTGAATCTTTTCAACTGCTTTAGTAGTTTAATTTATTAATGATGGTTACATTAAAAAAAAAAAAACTCTCACTCAATATGTCCTATTTGTCCCTGAAAGGAATGTTTTCTTGAACAATCTGTTTGCCTTTGACTCTCTAATTAGATAATGACCTTTTTTTTTAACCTTCCATATAAATTGGGAAAATCTCTTGTTACATTCATTGAAAAGACAAAGGAGATATGTAGCCAAATCTTCTACTTGTTTCTATTACAATTTGTAGGTTTCCCTAAAGATTCCATTGCCCATCAAACATTGAAAGCAGTTTTTCTCTTTCTTATATACAATTTTTAAAGGCAAAAACAAATACATATAGACATGCACATATACATAAACATGATCTGACTCTAAACTTGAAAGGGAATCGGGATTTAAGGTTTTCTATGATAATAATTTTGACCTTATGATATGCTATTATTTTTGCAGGATAACAAACCTGTATTAGATGACTCCTGGGATCAACTTTAGGACATTCCTTGAAAATTACTAAGGCCAGGACACTTGGGTGGCTCAGTGGTTAAGTGTCTGCCTTTGGCTCAGGGTGTGATCTTGGGGTCCAGGATCCAGTCCCACATCGGTCTCCCTGAGGGGGGGCTGCTTCTCCCTCTGCCTATGTATCTGCCTCTCTCTCTCTCTCTCTCTGTCTCTCATGAATAAATAAATATTTTTTAAAAATTACTAAGGCCTCTAAATCAACTTCTGAGTGTAAATTTTTTAAGAGAATTGTTCATTTAGTATGCTGTTGATCAGAAACTTGAGATATGAAGCTTCAATATCTATAAATATTTTTAAATTTCCTAAATAGAGTGAAAAAAGGAATGACTAGATGGTTGATTGTTTCTTTTATCTTCAGTATTATTTGGATAGCATGGATTTCATAATGATAATATTATTTCTCAATCATAATCTCCAATTATGCATATGGTCACTCATGGAAGAAAAATGATCATGTAAATGATAGCAATAAATAAATACATTAGAAAAGGTAGCTAAAATTTCCCAGTGTGAAGTTCACTTAATTGTACAAAGCCTACTTTTATGACCTTCAGCAAACATGTATGAACTCACAGAACATATGTCAAATATGTTAAACTAGAATACAATGTAGATCACTTCCCTTGTTCCTCTTAAAGGACAATTTTAAGGAAAACCTACCAATCTTTTCTTTTTACTTTATTGTATATCATCAAGGAAGAGGGTCAAGGCTTTAAGTTCATTTTGAAAGAGATAAGAACACCTTGTGATGAGGAGTAGAAGAGAAAAGGCCATTTTTCCTAAGGCAAGGTAGCAAAAGTTTAAGGGCCATCAAATTATTTGGAGGGAGTGGGGGTTTCTTTGACAGCCAGACCCCTTGACATTTCTGTCTTTCCCTTTCTGTTGGCCCTGCCCACATAGGAGAAAAGGAAGATGAAAAGGCTCATAAGAAATGTAAGTGATCTTTATTGACCTGTGACTTTTGTATAACCATGGCCTCTGGCGTGTGACTGCAGTATGCATTTCTTGTCAAAACAGGTAAGGGAATTGGGCACTGGCCTGAAGGAACCTGTGTGTGCTTGTGTGTGTGTATGTGTGTGTGTGTGTTCAGAATCGAAAGGTAAGGGATTTGAAGGAAAAGTGGAGGAGAATTGGGGGAGGTTAGAAAAAGAAAAGACAACTATTGTAAATTTTCTCCTGTTGAAAAAAAAAATCCTGTTATTCTGTAGTTTATTCATCTCGTTCTCAATCTTTGCCCACTCTTCCTTAATTTTCCTTCAGAAATTCCATCAATTTCCCTGAAAGTCATTTTTCTTTCAAAGAAATATGGTCATCAAATAGGGAATAAATTGAAAACTAGCTTGCAGTCTCCAGCAGACTTTCCCCGATGTGACAGGACACATTGGCTGGGAAAAAGCAGTTCTTCAATCTGTTATGGATATGAATAAAGCTGTATCTCAGATCTTGTACAAACACCCCACAAGAGCACAGGGTACACTGGAAACGGGGGATGAGGATCTTTTCCATTTACCTAAGGCCTAATCTTTTTGAAAACTAGATCGATTAAAGTACAGTCATTAAAACTTGCTAAAATGACACTTATCGTTTCCCTCAGAAAGGGAAATAGCACAGAGAAAAATGTATTTTAATGACAAAGCATTTCCCTGCAGAAAACTACTTAAACCGTGCTATAAAAACTGGGAAATTATTTCACCCAAATTTCCTTTAACCTTTCAGGGCATCCGCTCACGTTTGTTCAGAGAGTCATTTTACAAATACACAAGCAGACACTGTCAAATTTAAAATAAAGAATGAAAGAGAAAATCAACTCTAACATCATCAATAATCCCTGTTGTAAAATCCTACTCAATCTATGTGGTTTTCTTACCTCCCCCTCCTTAGTTCACAGACATGTTTCATAGAAAAATATGAAAAAGACAACCTCGCCCTGTGCTTCCACCTGATGGTTGCTCTTGCACATCGATCCCACCTTTCAGCCAGAGCCACCCAAGGGGAAATGGCAGGCTGCTTGTGGGCCTCGTGGGGACTACTTTGCTCTGGTTCAAAATGCAGATTCTGCAGAGAAGCTGACCCTTGCTCTCTATGAGAAGGGTCTACCTACCAGCCATCTTGAAGGCAGAAAAATGTTCTAGGGAACCTGCTTTCTAAGAAAAGAAGACCAAAATCCAACCAGTGACAAAGATGAGGACACACTGAGGTTGGTTCATATTTGGTATTTGATCTTCAGGCTATATACTTCTATCTTGCTTCCTACAAACAGACTGCATGTCTTTGGAATTTAGCCCAGGCATCCTATCGAATGACACAAGAGACCTCAGAAAGGGCATGAGATTCTAAATGATATTACTTGGAACAATTTATACACTAACAACCTCTTCGAATTTTTGCCCAGAGCAACTCTGCCTGCATGCCTGAGGCCAGTAATCTCTGCCAGGTGAGACGTTCTCAATGCTGATTTTAATATTTGTCTTCCTCCTCTGACAAGCTTTAGTATGGGTCAAATGGAGGGAGAAAGCATTTGAAAGCATTCTGGTCAATGCCACATTTATTAGCAAGGTTAATATGGTTCTCATGTCTTTTTTAATTGGTGGGAAGAATGGGGAAGGGGCATCGATTTAAATTTATTTGTTTGTTCGTTTGCTTTTAATAAAGTCCCAAAGTCCCTTTCTTAGGTTGCTGCCTCCACACTCATGGTACAGAGGAGTGTGAATCAGCCTTTGTTTTCATAGAGATCAACTAACCATTCTTTGCACAGAAGTTCTTTACATATGATAAATGTTCAATACTTTCTTGATATATTTTTAAATGGCATTTGGTCTAGAATGTAAACCTCAAATCAAAGGCTAAATATAATCATGAATCCATAGACAGGTAGAAAAATCTGTTTGTAACTATATTCATTGGAATTATGTTAAGTTGGAAAAAAGAAATGCCTCTACTCAAAAAAAATTGGCTTAAATGAGATAGAAATATATTTTTGGGGGACACCTGGGTGGCTCAGTGGTTGAGCATCTGCCTTTGGCACAGGGCATGATCCTGCGGTCCTGGGATTGAGTCCCACATCGAGCTTCCTGCATGGAGCCTGCTTCTCCCTCTGCCTGTGTCTCTGCCTCTCTCTCTCTGTGTCTCTCATGAATGAATAAATAAATAAAATCTTAAAAAAAAAAAAGAAATATATTTCTCTCCATGAAGTCCCATGGCTTGGTAATCTAGAATGAGGATGGTGGCTCTATTTTAACAGTCCTCAGGGAACTTTGGGTTCCTTCCAACTCATGCATTCATCATCCCTAGGGTGTGTCCTTCCCCGCCATGGTCCAAGCTGGTATTCATACAGGATTCACATGGAAAGAGGTGGGGGGGGGGGGTGGGCAAAGAAAAAGAGGGCAAAGTGCATGGGCCAACTGGTCCTTAAGGGAGATTTCTGGAGGCTTCCCTAGAACACCCTCAATTAAAACACTCCCACTTGAGAGCTTAGTCACTTGAATATATCTAGATACAAACTGCCAAAGATGAAAAAGAGAGAGCACACACATAAGGGGGCTATCATGATGGAAGATGAAGGGAAGGGGACAGGAATTAGAGCAAAGGAATTATTAGAATCACCAAAGTGATTCAACCAAATTGAAAAAGTATAATGCATTCTTCTCCGTGAAATGACTCCCCTTCACTACAAAGTGCTCTTTCTTTCTTCTCTCAAATCTGAGAACACTGTCAGGAAGCCATACACTGAGCAGGCTAGCAGAGCCCCACAATTTAAGATGGGAGGAGCTAGCTACTCCAAATATTTTGAACTCCCCTGGAAACAAGATATACCATGGAGCTGGGGAAATAAAGGAAAAATGATAGGAGTATAGTAAATGGGCATTTCAGCTCATCACACGTCCTCCTGTCCACTGAGCTCACTATGTGTCCTCAGGCCACTATGTTCACTGTGGTACATGTGAAAAGCCCCTACATTGAGACGCAAAGTTTTGACTCAAAGTCATTTTATTTATTTATTTTATTGTTTTTTAGCAACATCTTGACTTTGGAAAACTTTAGATTTCTTTTTAAAACATTTCTGATTATCACAAACAATTTGTAACCTTTTTAAAAATCCTGTCCACTTATAGTTCCATAACTAATATGGACTTAATAGTTACAATCTATTATTTTTGTGGGATAAAAAATACATCTATTCCCAATTGTTAAGGAGATATTAAAGAATCTACCTTGTTATTTCTCAACAGCCCTCCTCCCAAATATTTTTAAACGCTATTTAAAGTTTCCAGTTTATTCCAGTAGTCTTAATTTGTTCCAGTTCTATTTTTTTTTTTCATTTTAGTTTAGGAAAAGTGAACTAAGGCCTATATATCAATAAGTTAAATAGTATTTTCAGCAATGTGCCACCACACATGCCTGGTCCACAAAGTATATGGTTAGTATCAACAGGGAAAGAATTCAAAATCTGGCCTCACATTCCAGGAAAGCTGTAAACTAGATCACTTTGATCTTCTTCATTTTCTTCACTTTGATTCTCACAGAGTATTTACATCCTCTTATGTTTATATGACCTCATGAACTCATGAGAGTTTCAATAGACAGCCAGTTAAAACACACAGTATGTTTTAAAAAACCAAACATACTTTAATAAGTCTGCTAAAAGCTGATAGCATTTTCCAGACTATACCAAGCATTAATTATCCTTCCTCTTTTTTGAGTCAAAGATTATAAGAAAAGGAAAGGGCATGACCTTAGCCCATCTCTACAGCAAAGATTGCAACAACAATAAAAAATTTGAAAATGTGTTTTGTGAAAATGTTGAGGTTAACATTTGAAGACTCCCCCAGATGCCTCACTTGGCTATACATTTGTTTATACTGATCATAAACAAATGCAATTTAGATACTGGCATTTGACTGGATTGGTATATACTTAAAAGAACAAAGTTTAAGATAGAAGTAGACACAAAGTAAACTCAGGAAAGTTCTTTTATATGAACTTTAGTTGCAAATTCATCAATTCATTCAATTTTGTGGTGTTTAAAGTGTTTCAGTTCATTGACATGTTATTGTCTTGGCAACTACTGATTTAAAAAAAGAAAAAAATTTCAGATATTATTTTAATTGATAAGTAGTTAAAATTTGGTAAAAAGTCCACATTTCGTTAGGGGCAAAACAAGGTTTAAGCATAACCAAGGCATTAAGTAGCCATGTAGCAGCAGGATATATTGGTGAAATACAGAAACTGAAAAGACAGATCTTTCAGGGAAAATGATGTAATGAAAATGCTTTCTGTTTCTCTATGTATCTGTCTATCTGCCTAGCTATATATTGAAACATCACTACTCCAAATCAGAGGGAAAAAAAAGGAAAAAAGGAAAGGGTTAGAAATGTTGAGGCAGTAAAGACTTTCTTCAAAAACAAAATATAGGGATCCCTTGGTGGCACAGCGGTTTGGCGCCTGCCTTTGGCCCGGGGCGCGATCCTGGAGACCCGGGATCGAATCCCACGTCGGGCTCCCTGCATGGAGCCTGCTTCTCCCTCTGCCTGTGTCTCTGCCTCTCTGTCTCTCTCTGTGTGGCTATCATGAATAAATAAATAAAATCTTTAAAAAAAAACAAAAACAAAAACAAAAAAAAACAAAATATAGAGAAGCATGAACTCTCTATCACGAATTAGACCACTCACAGAAAGGACCATATAATATAGATCTATTATTAGATCAAAACAAGATTGTAATTTTACTTTCAAACTATGTTAACACAAATGTGATACATGACATTGATAATATTCTTTATAATGAAGACTGCCTAACAAACAAACAAGGAAACAAATAAAAACTGAAGGCAGTATTAGATTCATTTGACTTGAACTCTGCTATGCAGTACAAAGGGGATCTTGAATAGTCATTTACCCCCAATTATTCCTCTGCCTGGTATTGATACATAGTAAATAATACCAATATTTAGTGGCTTATAACTATTTAGTATCTTTTACTGTTCTTACAATGATTGGGCTTAAGTTGCTGATTCCTCTATTTCATGTCGTGTTGCATGAGGCTGCAGTCAAATGGGGGCTCAATTAGTCTGGCATGTCAAGATGGCTCACTCATCTGACTGGCAATTGATGCTATCTGTTGGCTGAGAATTCAGCTGGACTTTGCCAAGTGCCTACATGTGGCCTCACAGTGTGGCTTGGGCCTATTAAAAGTAACTATTGGGTTCCAAGAAGTTTCCCCAACAGTGAATATTCCAAAACACTCAGATGAGGAAGATAGTGAAGAGGATTAGATTCCATCTCTCTCTTTCTCTTAAGATTTTATTTACTTGACAGAGAGAAGGAGAACAAATAGGGAGAGTGACAGACAGAGGGAGAAGCAGTTCCCCATTCAGTGGGACTTGATCCCAGGACCCTGGGATCATGACCTGAGCTAAAGGCAGATACTTAACCGACTGAGCTGCCAGGGCACCCTAGACTCCATCTCTTGTTGAGGGGACAAAATCTCATTGTAGAAGTGCATATGGCACAGAAGTTATCATTGAGAACATTTTTGAACACTATAGCCTGCCATAATTCTCAAAAAATAATTCCAAAAATTAAGACATTTCATGTAACATTATATACCAGAAAACAAAACCCAACGATGGTATCAGGAGGGAATCTATATAGCAAAGTTACTAACTAATCTTTCTTGAGAAAGATTAGCTTTTCATTCTGACGTTATGTTTTCCTAATTGGTAAGGAGTGTTAATATGTCCTTCCCTATATAATATATTGGAGATTTTAGGAGATATTTTATTTTTTTAATTTTAAAATACAGGTACAGAAATATGGAGAAAAAAATGAATAGCTTAGTGACTTATCATAAGGTGAACAATTTTGAAACACCTCCCAAAAGGTCTCTTCCTGCACCCCACCCTATCATACTGACTCCCCCAAATTGAATACTTCCCTTTCTTTATGGGAATGTTATCATTTCTGTATGCTTTTATCTCCAGTATCCATTCTTAGACACTGTGGTTTAATATCATATGTTTCTCTACATTTGATTAGTTCGTTAAGTCTTTTTAATCTGTAGGCTCTCCTTCCATCTTTTTGTTTAATTTGTTGACAAAATTAAGCTCTTTACTTATTAACTAATCTACACTTTCTTAAAAACTTAAAACACATTGATATTTAATACTTCTGTCCCTTGATTCTATTGACACTTATTGGAAAATGTTGATATTTTAATTTTATAATTTCATTTTCATTTATTAGCTGGAATGATGTTATAAGAAGATACTTTATCTCCTCTATTAGTTACTCAGTGATATCTCATATAAGAAAAGCTAGATTTTTTTTTCCCCCAAAAGTTTGATTTCTTTGCCCAGCTCTAAGATAATGAATTGATTCTGTTTGTTCAAGGCAACTTCTAAAATAGCCCCAACGATTGCTCCTGTATCTTATGTTGAATGTAGGCTAGACCTAGTGACTCACTTTTAACAAACAGAACGTGGCCAAATATGGATGACATATGTGAGATTAGGTTTCAAAAAGGCTGTGTCTTCTGTCTTTCTCACATCGTCTTGATTTCTTCCTCAATATTTGTGACTGGAGCCAGCTGCCATGTTGTGAGTGCCTAAGGAGAGACAATGTGGTGAAGATCTGTTGTTTTCAGCCAGCAGCCAGTAGAGACCGCAGGCCTCTCAGTACTCATGTGAGTGTACTTGAGCATTGTCCCTGCTCCAGTAAAGCCTTGAAACTCTGAGATGAAAAAAAAAAAAAAAAAGTGGATTTAAGTTGTTAAATTTTAGGGTATTTTGTAATATAGTAATAAATAATAAATATAATAGCTAAATCTGAACTCCTGGATTTAAACTGGTTAATGATTTCAATCTATTAAAATGCTTCACTTCATTAAAGCTTGTATTGCCCTTTTGGTTAAAATAGGAACTTTTGTGCATAACTCTATTTGTCTTTAATGGTCTTGTTCATCGTGATGATGAGAGTGGTTCCAAGCTTATCTTGTACATTTCTTGTCTGAGTCCTGATGTCAGTTATTCTCCAAGATGTCTTGTTTCATTTTTTTTTAACCAAAACAATAACATTTTAAAACCACCATCAGGGTTCACAGTATAGTCATTATTACTGGACTGGTCATTGTTTCTAATCTTTTTCAGGGGATAAGGTATGAAGCGAAATACCTCATACATTGTTATTGATATCTAACTATAATTCTGGCCACATAATTTTACTTAATGTATTTTAAATTACATGTGTTTCCTTCCTTCTACATTGAGAATCTGGTTCCCAATAGAGAATAATATAATTTGGTTATCCCACCATCACTCAGTTGCTTTATCTCTATATACAACAAATAATACATAAACACAAACTGGAATCTCTAAAGTCAAATGCTTGGGTGGGAAACTCTGGGAACTATTGTGCTGTCCTGTCTTCAGGTAGTATACATATTCAAAACATTCTCAACCAAGAATAAGAAATTATTTTAAAAAGATATCCTAAGGTGAATACTTAAGTCTCAATTATCATTTAGAAATGCAACATTTTTGTTTTTTTTTCCCTGGAGTGAACTACAGATGTTCTTGTTTAAACTTCTTTGCCTATGTTATTTATGAACCCCGTGAAAACAGAAACCACGACTAGATTCTATGTGATCACTAACCTCTATATAATAATTAGAAATTATTTTTAAAAAGTAACCCACATCTTTTTATAGAGTGATTCTCAATTCCTTTCATTATTACTCTTAGAGATAGCTTTCAGTCCGGATCTCAGCTTTGTATCACAGAGCAAACTATCTTAGCTGTTTCCTGGCCGATCCATCTGTTGCTCAAAAAATATGATCAATAAACTTTAGTAATGATGATAATGACAATAATAATAAGTACCATACACATCACATCCACTGAACACATAATGCAACTGTGCTGAGCATTGTATGTGCATTATCACATTTCATCCTTATAACCATGAGAAGAGATGTGTTCTGTTATCCTCATTGAAAGTGTGAAAAACATAGCTACAGGAAACAACCTCCTGGGAACATAGTCAAGTTTGCTTTTCTTCTTGTATTATTCCAAGTATTTTCTATAAATATTTAGTGAAAGTGGAAGGAAGAAAGTTGATAAGAAAAGGAGAAATAAATCCATTATATACAGGATAAACTGGATCAAGTTATAATTTAAAATAACCAGGTCGTGGTCTAGAGTCTTTAGAAAACAGAGCTGAAGACAAAGCCGACATACTATGATTTTATTAGGAAGGGCAACGCCAGCAACACATAAGAATAAGGGGTAAAGGAAAAGAACTGAAAAGGAAAGAAAATGAATACAAAATGGTAATTACTGAACTGGCTACAACTTCACAGGAAAACAGTCCTGAGGAAGATCCCTGAAAAAAAAAAAAAAAAAAGCCTTGCATATGTGCTATATCTGGGATCAGTTCTTCTTTAGAGTCAGAGAAGAAGGGGAAGAGTTTATTCTCTCCTCCTCCCTGCCCCCTAACTCCTACTGGACAGTTTGGTGTGACTCCCTGGACCTTGCCTATTGTGCCCTCCAGGAGGCAGCAACCAGAGCTTCTCCTGCTGGCACATTTCAAGTCAAAAATCAGTGAGGGAAGGGCAGAGCTTCTGAGGGTCAGGTCTGACTGGCCCCGTCAACATAGGTGCACAAGATGCCAGACTTCACCCTGTGGAAGGCTGAGGTATTGGAAGAATTGACAGCACCATGGCCTGTGGCTCTTCCTTTACCAAGAGGCTGGGTCAGTAAGCAGATTCTGGAAAGGTGCATAAACTGAGTAGGTGTATTACCCTAAATAGGCACAATGTTTTCCTTACTGCCTGGAGGAGCCTGGGGATAACCAGTTGAGTTGTTGGTGGCAGGGACTCGTGAGAGTTGAATGACTGGATAAACTATGTGTGCGGAAATGGATTATTTCCCACCAGGCATGGAATCTTCAGATGGTGCATTGCCGGTATGTGGTAAATATTCAAGAAACATTCGTTGAGCAAAGACAATTACAACGATCTGTTTTAGTGCCTATTTGACAAATGTGTGTCCTTTATGATTATATATACAGTTGTTTTTTGTTATCCTCGGTATTGTTCTATACTGACAATGCTGAATTAGCAAATACTGAATCGTTCCCCCCCCCCCCCCCCCCCCCCCCCCCCCAAAATGCAGGGTTAGGTTCTGGCCAGCTTCTGGTCACAGCATTTTTGTCAACCGATCAGCACATAAACTAATTTTATGTGCGTTCATTGTTTAAAGGCACCTGATTTAATAGATGGTGTGGATTCATTAACCGTGAACTCAGGAGCAACAGCTCTATGTCTCATGCCTGAAGGATGTTTAAGTAACACGCATATCTTCCTCTGTAAGGCACATCACAGCCTTCTTGTGGTTGGAAACGCTACACAACACTGCAGGACCACACTTGAGGGTCATTGTAAACAGCGAAGTCACCAACAAAGACCACAAGATTGTGAAAACACATGACATTAAAGAAATTGAGAAAACGAATGCTTGTTTACAGCATGAGAGCTGAAACAGGAAGGCACAAGGTCTCCCTGTTTAGTCTAAGGTATGATTGACTCTAAACTGGAAATGTACGTGTTGGACAACTTAAATTTGTCCCACTCTGCATATCTGTGAATGATTGCAAAACCATCACGAGCATCGATTTTGTGATTACAAATAAGATTTAGTAAGTAGACAAGTTTGCAAATATAAAGTCCATGAATAATGAAGATCAACTGTGTGTGTGTGTGTGTGATATAAATATTTTCAGGTAGAAATTGTATTTTTTATGCACAATTTACATTTGGGTGATCTTGAGGAACAGTCTAATTATTTTGTCAGAGTTCTGCTTTTTCTTTTTAATTCTAAGGTCTATTACTCTTTACTCAACTTTATTGAATAACTATTTTTATTCATGACCACTCCTTCAATTAAGAAAATCAATGCGTTTTAACCTTATCTTTGTGAGGAACTATGGTCTAGACTACTGGTCAGTTAAATTACAAACTCTCAGCATGGGCTTAAGCATCAGTATTTTCAAATAGTGGTTAAGAAGTTCTCTAGATGATTATAATGAGCAGCCAGGGTTAGGAACTCGGGTTCAATACCAGCACAGATACTGTGCTACATAAGGCAAGTTCCATAACACCTCCTGAAGTCAGTATTTTCATGTATAAAATGGACATTATGTTCCTTTCCTCATCAAATGTGAGTACTAAATGAGTTAACATATGTTAGATTCTGGATCCAGAGTAAATCATTCAATTAAAAAATGTGTGTGTGTGTGTGTGTGTGTGTGTGTGTGTGTTTCTTTTCATGTAGAAAGCCTGGTGTATCTCCTTTCTTCCTCTGAAGATACATTTAATTTCAATAACACGTTTTAAATGTGAAAAGATACCAAGTTTACCCTCTCCATCTTTACCAAATAACATGCATTTTATCTTAGTGCAGTATTTAAAATTCATAGATAATTTTTGTAATCCTTACCCCCCACTATACTCTTTCATGTACTCTACCCACAACTTATACTGAAATTAAATCTATTGTGGTTCTCAATAGATGTCCCACATATTCCCATGTCCAAGTATTTGGTTACAGTATTTCTGCTGCCTGCAATGACTGCCATCTTATAGCTCTAAAGTCCCACTCATATTTTAAGAACAATTAAAAACTACCTCATCCCCAAATCTATTTTCTTTCTCCATTTCCTTATCATTCTATAGTTCCCAAATAGTACTAACGTGGCCTCTTCTGCAGTTCAGTGTGTCCTATATATTTTCCTATTATGTTCAATATATTTTCCTATTATCACTTCCTCTCATTTATCAATTGCTTGAGTGCGTGTAATAACTTTCAGGTTAGAATATGCATTCATTGAGGGCAGGAACTTTTTAAACTTTTGCTTTCATCCTATGCCTATGAATGTGTTGAAAGTGGGGGGAAAAGATTGATTTCTTTTTTTTTTTTTTTTTGTTCCTGGCTAAATGTTAAAGGGGAATATTTTGCCCTCTGCTGCAGTGAAAATCACTATGCGAGAACAGTAGGCCAAGAAATGGCACAAAGTTAACTTACTCTCCATCTCTTTCCAAGCTGAATATTGTCTTTCTGAAACAATTCTCCATTCTAATCTTGGAGGATTCTCTTTTTAATAAGGGAGGCTGTTCCCTTACACAGGTATTCAATAAATATTTGTAAAAGGAATCAATGTGTGAATTATGCCCCTTTAGGTTAACCGTAATATGTTAATAACTATAATGGACATGGGAAACCAATTAAAGTGATCACTCCTTAATATTTACATTATCAAAACCTGTATTTCTCTGTTTAGTGTTAAGCAAATTAAGTTATGCACGACAAAAATCAAAGTCAAGTTGGATTATGTCTATTATTTCTCTTTAATTTACTCAATCTGATGATTCTTTTACTCTGTAGAAGATTAATTTAGTCAGGGCTTGATCTTTATGAAGTCAAGTAATTTCTCCCAAGCTACTGTTATTTTCCAAGGTTATCATGTGTTTAAAATAACTTGCAGGGATCCCTGGGTGGCGCAGCGGTTTAGCGCCTGCCTTTGGCCCAGGGCGCGATCTTGGAGACCCGGGATCGAATCCCATGTCGGGCTCCCGGTGCATGGAGCCTGCTTCTCCCTCTGCCTATGTCTCTGCCTCTCTCTCTCTGTGACTATCATAAATAAATTTAAAAAAATTAAAAAAATATATTACTTAAAAATTATTAAAAAAAACTCATTAAAAAATAAAATAAAATAACTTGCATGTCATGCTGTAATATCCGAAATACTGTGTGTATAAAGACATAACTATTGAATAGCATTCTTATGCATACATAGAGTATGTTTTCCTAGAAATACCGACATAGCTTTTATTTATTTTTTTTTTTTTTAAGATTTATTTATTTATTCATTCAGAGAGAGTGAAGAGAGAGGCAGAGACACAGGCAGAGGGAGAAGCAGGCTCCATGCAGGGAGCCCGATGTGGGACTCGATCCCGGGTCTCCAGGATCACACCCCAGGCTGCAGGCAGCGCTAAACCGCTGCGCCACCGGGGCTGCCCCCGACATAGCTTTTAAATATCTCTTCATTTATTTCTCAATGCAGAGGATATATTATTTTATGTCAACACATGATAGCTTAGGAAAATCAATGTATTATGAGGAATAATTGGAAATATTGGAAGATAGACACTTGTCTTAGTCTGTTAGAGCTGCTACAGCAAATGTCAGAGACTAGGTAGCTTATAAATAAGAGAAATTTATTTCTCATAGTTCTGGAGGCTGGGAAGCTCAAGACCACAGTGCTAGCTGATTCAGTGTCTGTAAGAACCCATTTCCTAAATAATTGCTTTTTGTTATAATCTGACATGGTGCGAAGAAGTGAGGTATCTCTCTAGGGTCATTTTATAAGGGCAAAGATCCCAATCATGAAAGCTCCACACTCATGACCTAATCACCTCCCAAATGTCCCCACATCCAAAATCATCCCCTTGGGGTTTAGGATTTCACATATGCATTTTGGAGGGGACATGTACACTCAATCCATAGCAGGCCCCCTAAAATATTTTAGGCAATACATTTAAAAGATAATAAGAGAAAAAATGGTTTCAATAAAATATTATAAAATACCTTTATAAAATTATAAAATTACTTTACATATTAAGTATATATACAATTTACTTAATTTTACTTTTGTAAAATGCCTGTGTAGTTTTTCTAACTCTTATAATTTAGACTACTTGTTGACATACTTATTATATGTGATATTTGAAGTCAAAAATGATTTTCTTCTCATAGTGCACAAGGACCTTAGTTCTGCTTGCTATTTAACTTTCTACCAAAAGTAAACATTTTCTAATGTATTTTGACAAATTGCTTATAATTTCATAAATTTGATAGATTCAAATGTAATTTAAATATAATTTACTGAATATTTTCCTCATATCTAAATTATTAAAGCTTAGAAAAGTATAGGGTGTTGGTTTAATTTATTGCTCTTCCCTCCCTTAGTTATTGGACCTCTCCCCTTCAATCTCCTCCCCATCCTTAACCTGGAACCAGTTCTGAACCAAACTTGAAAGCGTTTCCAGAATCTTAGTTTTCAACTAAACCATCATCAAAATGGTCCAATTGAATCAAAAAGATTCTACAAATCCTGCCTAGTGTGTAGAAAGTTCTTTTGTCCCAGGGCCTATTAATAATATCAACAAGTCTTAATATTTTATGCTCTACTTAAGTAACTGAGCTTCTATCTGTGGGCTTCTGCAAAGGTTTCCTGTAGTGCTTGACATATTGATCTGACACTACATATCCACCTTGCTATACCACGACTCCCCTCATTCCAATCACTCCCACATAGATTTTCTCTAGTTTCTTGGACCCAATATTAACGGAAATATCCAAACTATCTGTCTAGACATCTCCGCCATCAACTACCACTAGTTTAGAAAATAGAACCTTTGAGAGTTAATTCACACTGTTAATACTCTCGTGGTGAAGTCATCACACCTGGTGACTGAACGTCTCATCTATTATCTTCTCACTTTCAAATATAAACCCTAATCTCAACCGCTTCAGGAACTCTAGAGTTCTATACCTAACTCAGCATCAACTGTGACACTTGGGTCTCTATTAAATATCTCAAATTTTACACGTGCAAAACTGAATTCATAATCTTTCCTTGACCCAGCTCCTCCTTCAGTCTATCTCCTTTTATTACATAGTAGCTTCAAACTCTCAGTTGCTTAAGTCTAAACATTGCAATCATTCTTGATTTCAGTCTTATAACCAGGATCCAGGATCCAATTAATCAACAAGTTTACTGCTTTGACCTTCAAAAAATCTATATGGAATCCTACCATTGCTTTAACATGCTCACTACAACTACCCTGGTCTTGTCTGAGATACCATTAATTCTTTCACCTGAAATATTGCTTTTTAATTGGTATTTATGTTTTGGCCTCACCCTCCTATATTTTATTTTGAACAGAACAAAAAGGGTGAATTTCTATCTTATTAGATTTTTAAAAAAGTCTTTTCAATGACTTATAAAAAAGGTGACCCTGGGATTTATAATCCAAACTTGGACAATTTTTTTTTAAGATTTTACTTGTTTATTCATGAGAGACAACGGAGAGAGAGAGAGAGAGAGAGAGAGACAGGCAGAGAGACAGGCAGAGGAAGAAGCAGGCTCCATGCAGGGAGCCTGACGTGGGACTCCATCCTGGGACTCGATCCTGGGTCTCCAGGATCACGCCCTGGGCTGAAGGCAGGCACTAAACCGCTGAGCCACTCGGGCTGCCCCAAACTTGGACAGTTTTTTTTTTTAAGTGAAGGGAGAATTATTAACAATTATAACAGGACACAGGATTAGAAATGGGACATCCTGGGCAAACTAGAGTATGTATCACCCTGCGTATGAGGGTTTATATGATCTGATCCCTTTTTAACTTTATGAACATATCTTCTAATGTTCGTAGTTCCCTTATTCTGATACACGTTTTCCTTGATTTCTAAAACATCCAAAGCAGGTCAAGCAAAGCTCCCTCCTCAACCATTTGCACTTACTATTCCCTGTCTAAAATGCTCTTCCCCCATATATCCAAATAGCCTCGTCCTTACTTCCCTAGGTCTCTTTTTGAATGTCATTGTATCCTGTCCCTATGAATAAAGAACTTTGACGAAGCATTATAGTTTAATGCTCATACATGGAAGAAGGTACAAACTCTGGAGCCAGACACCCTAAGTTCAAATCCCAGTTTGGCAGCTTATACTTGAATGATCTCATACAAGTTATTTAACT
The DNA here is from genome assembly GCF_003254725.2 of Canis lupus dingo. Taxonomy (NCBI): domain Eukaryota; kingdom Metazoa; phylum Chordata; class Mammalia; order Carnivora; family Canidae; genus Canis; species Canis lupus. Next base: position 66,678,514 of record NC_064248.1, on the reverse strand, counting down.
TTTTACACATAAAATAGACAAAGCAATAGTACCTACCTCGTAATGCTGCTAAGAATATTCTATAAGTTCATATTTGCAAAGTTCTTAGAACAGTGCCTGGCACATAGTGCTTTGCACTATACATGTGTTCGTTAAATAAATATCAATTTTAAAATATTCAAATTAAGTAGTTGGAAGTAGAAAAACATAGCATACATAATGAAAGCAGAATTTAAGTTATAATAAGAGCTGTGATTAGTGGGATAAAGTTAAGCATACAATGTAGACAAGGTATAAAATCACTTAGTCTAAAGAGACTAATTTTTTTTCTTTAGCCTTTACTTATATAATCCTGACCAAGAGCTCACACCTTTAAAAATCATTGTTTTTGAAGACATGAGCATGTATGTATTTATTAGAAGATTCAATAAAGATAGTTAAAATAAGAGTTGTTGAAAACTGTCATTTTTCATGAAATATTTACAAAATAAATGCTAAAATCCTTCTCCCCTTTCTCTTATAGGGAAACAAAAGTAGAAAAAAAAATTGTACCTTCCATTATAGAGCTAAGCACATACTGATCCAGAAATAGATAATCTAAAGGAGGGTCCAGGGAAAGTGAAACAGTGGCATATCTTCTGTTGCCTCATGCCGTGAGAATAAGGCATCAGATAAACCACATGTGTGGGTTACTCAGCGGCTGCTGATTTATTTCTGTTTTCCAAAACTTGCATAAGAATCTCTCTTGTGGACTTCCACTGACAGGAAACCTACCTGGAAGAGAATTCTGGGGTTTATTCTAGTCAACACATAACAAAGGATACATTATTCTGTGTCTTTCATAGGATGATTTGAAAATTGAATGAGAAACTCCGTGTAAACTATGAGGATCAGCATCCAACTGTTATAGATTATTAAATACTATTAAATTATACATATCATATAATATAGAAATACAATCCTATAAAAATTACATATAACCAAATACAATTATATATAACTTAATAGTATTTGATAATATATGTAATAAATATATATGCATATCATTCAACCACAATAAAAAACACTATCCCTCTTAAAGACATTTAATGGGCCAACAATCAAATAGTATCCCCTAGTTCCACTTCTAGTTCATTCTTTCTGTATATTCTCAATTTACTATGTTCCCTGTAAACAGTGGTTGTCATGATAGAGGATGTGTTTCAGAGAATGAATCAAGTGAAATTGTCCCATCGTTATATGGTGTGAATATATAGCATATTTATTTTTGATGTTTTACACTTCTCCCCAGTCATCAAGCAGTAAGTTTGTGTTGTGTGCATGTGTGTGTGTGTGTGTGTGTGTGCTGTGCTCTTCCATGTTGATTGGTGGTAAACTAATCAGTCCTTATGTTGCTTACATTTAACGAAGAAGATATTTTTAGAAGAGAAAAATAATGAGATAGCGACAGGGAATTTGTGTTGCTACTAGTGACATGGTCAAGCAAAATCTCTTTTAATAGATAACATCTGAGCTGAGATATGTAATTAAGAAGAAGCAAATCATGAATTTATTTAGACAAAAACAATAGAAGAAGATGCAATGGCAAGTGCAAGTAGCCTGAAGGATGAAAGAAGTTGATTTCTTTAACCCGAAGTGCTGTGCTTATTTTCTTATGACATCTTATTTTTCATTTTTAACAGTTTTGTTTCTTCAATGTTCTCTGTCTTCTTCCATTTAACCATTTTTCTAGTGCTTCATTTGCATTTCTTTTAAGGATTCTCATATATACATTGATTCAGACAGTTTTACACTTCTTGAACTTTTAAACTTTTAAAGAAATACCTGTTTTAAATACCTTAAAAAAATTGACCTAGTAAGTAACTGTGCAGAGTAGGTTACGGTTCTTATCTTATGCACTTTATTAAGGTCAAAAAAGATATCATAAGTTTAATAGTATATGTAAAGTTTAATTTCATAAAAATTAAGAAAGCAGATTCTCAGAAAGACATTGAATTCTTAAAATTATCACCTGCCTGCCCATCTGAGACATGTAAATGTTAACTTCTTAACATAAATGGATGGCATTTTTATGCAACCACTGGACACTTGCACATATATTAAGATCACCACACGAAAGTAAAGTCCAATAGAGCTTTGAGAAAATATATATGAGAATTTCATATGTAATTAATTTTTAAGTAGATTTCCTTCCCTACCACTAAGTACTAACTACACTTCAAATGTTGAAATTATTTAGGCACATATAACACAAAGAGTTTATATAATTTGATAAACAACAAAATAAACACAAAGATAAAAAAAAGATCAAATAATAGAAAAAATATAATGGCTCAGGAATGGTCCAATATATGATTAATCATGGTAGCTAAGTAGGAAGAATGTGTCAATAGTGACTGTGGGAAAGGAAAATCTTTGCTTATGGCCATGATTTTCCAAAAACCAATAGTCATATCAAGTAACTCCATTCTGAAAATCAATTCATTTATTTGTTCCTGGGAGATGTTCCAAAAATCAGAAACAGATGGTCAATGGGAGCATCAATTATTTTTTCTCCTAATGATAAAATTGGCTAATAATAATGACTTCATGAAAAAAAAAAACGGTAACAATAATAATAGCTACTTTTATTGAGCCTCTATATATTTTGGACACAATGCTGTATATTGGGTAAAGGTTAACAATGACCGTATTTAATGTTCATAAAATCTTTATGACATAAAATGTTATTATTCTAATTTTACAGATGAGGAAATTGAGGAAAACAAAGATAAAAAGTTCAGCCAGGTGTCAATAACAAGAGGATATTTGAACCCAGTTTCCCTGACTTTAGACCCTTAGAGGCTACCCCCCTTATTCCAAAAAAAATGTATATCCATTTTCAGTCAGGAACTAATTAACCCATAAAATAGCTAACTTCTTAAAGAATCTTGGACATATTATACATTTGTTTTATGTACTTGTAAGCAGTCTAAATCACTTTCTTAGCAGGTAAGAGAGACAGTACAATTGAAGAACATTAGGTTAATGAATAAAAAAGGAAGGGGGGGAAATGAACGAAAGGAGAAAGGAAAGGAAAAGAGATTATAAATAAAAAGGAAAAATGTGTTGCCTGTGTATTCAAAAAATAGGGTATGAAACTATGACATTAGGTTGTCAAACAGTATTCTACAATAGGGTTTTTCCAAAATGTGCTTTTTATTTAAAACTCAGATTATAGAATTTCACTTAGATGTGCTGAATCAGAATCTTTGGGAGTTAGGACCAGGATTATACATTTTTAATAAACACCTCAGCTATGTATACATAATATATACATACACATATATAAATATATATAATATTAATCTTTTTAGGTAATTGGTGGGCCCTATAAAATTATTGGCAATCACCAAAACTTTAATTCTTGCCTAACTTGGTAATGTAGAAAATCTACTATGACATAAAAAAAGTAGTTGAGGTTATGTGATATAGTAGATGGAATCCAGGATTTAAAACATAAATCTTGTGGTTTGAAGACATACAGCTCTGCTTCCTATAGGTACATGAAACTAAGCAAGTTATCACAGGTTTCTGAAATTCAATTTTCTTATCTTTAAAGTGGCACAAAATATCACTCGTAACATGATGATGATAGGAAGCAATGTGCATTCATATGTTTTGCTAACTGTAGAGTGATTTTAAATAATAGTTTAAATATTAAATGGGTTGGTTTTGAAAGATAAGATTGCCCTGAGTCTCACATGACTTTATTTTTATAGCAGCGATGGTATATGCTAACACAGGAAAGTTTAATTCCTTCACTCAGTTGTCTAACAAGAGTAAGGTTTCATTTTCTTTTGCACCCAGATGTCTTTTTTTTTTTTTCCAAAATAAAACTCTTTTTACTTCAAATGAACAGAATATATCCAAAGGGAAAAAGAAGAAGAAAAAATATCCAGCGCATTAAAACAAAACTAAAAACCTACACCAACATTTGACTTCAAAGGAAAATCTTGGAGTTGAGGTATAAAGAAAAATGAAAATTGCCTATAGTTTTTATGCTACATGAAAGAAAAAAAAAAAAAAAAAGAAGAGGCAGAAAGGGGAGCTCCCAAGTGCGGATCTTAATACTATCCACAATTTTTAGTGTCCTGGGAAGTCACTAGGAATTCTAGACAAGGGGAGGAATCTTGAGAAAGGAGAGCAGAAACAAGTATCTGACTTTATGTCTTTTCCCATCCCTGAATTTTGTGTCAAGTATAATGAAAGTCCATTATAGCATGGGGACAAGAGGCATGATTTACATCCAAATTATACTTGCCTGCATTGTCATAAAAAAGATGTAACTATTCAGCTATATTCTGTTGCAATGACTGACAATAATTTTTTTTATCACAATCTCTTTGATGCTCATTAGAAACAGTAATAGATGGTCACAATAACTCGCATTTTCATTGTTTCATCATTTTGATAAGGATGTCTGAGTCCTTGCATATTTTGTGATAACATGCTTTTTTCTTCCTCTGATCCATCTTTGTCCCTTCTTTTAGAATGCATGGGTATAATTTCTTCATCATTCATTTTGCTGAATATGATTTCAATTATCATGTCAATAGTAATATATGAATCCCTTCATCCTTAAAAGAAATGCTTGTTTCAGCAACACATTTTTCCCTCGGAAGTTTAATATTAATGAGAGAACTTGAGAATTTTTTTCCACACCAGGCTGACAGTTTGTGTCACAGATTTCTACGTCAAATTTTCAAGAAATATAGCACTGGAAGACAGCAGTACATAGCTCAGGGCAATAATAAGTCATAAATGGGCAGCTACAATGTTGGTCTAAAGAGTAGATCAGCGTTGTGGTTTGGAAAAACATGACCTTCAATTTTTATGTATCTTGATATCGGTCTCTGAAATAAAGAAGGCAAATGTTGACTAGTGCTCAGTGTTAATCACTATACACTAATAACATAGAAAAAATGATTTTTCTAACGTCTTTTTAAATTCCGAGGAAGGTACCTTTTTATTTATATTTATTTTGCTGGTATTTTATTCTGCATTTTGTGTTCTATTTTATTATCAAACACACCACTACATAAAAAGCACATTGTTAGGAGCTCATAGTGAGCTCAGCACTTTCTGGATCAGATCAATGTTGAATCCAAATATAGCAAAAATCAACTAAACCTAGGCATTGATTTGACATCAACCTTGGCTTTTGATATTTCTTTCTGTGATCTGTCTGCTTCTAAAAATTCTACTCTTTAATCACCATCAGAGAACATGGGTTGGAAAGACTCATTCTGATTTAAGGAATGGGACAGCTCTTAGCTGTCATATTGGCAAAATAAGTACTAAGATTGCCTGTTAAATATTATGTCTATATGTGAATAATATCATTTTTCACTTGAAAAATAATATAATTCCAATTGAAGAATCGAAGATTTTAAAAATAGATTCCTTTATTTCAAAGCTCAAATGAGATGAGCATAAATAAAAGAGACCATTATTAAAAGAATACTTTGATCGAAATAATAGAGAAACATGTTCTTTCATGTTGAAAAAGTAGTTTAGTATTAAGTCCATTGTGACTCGACATTTATCTCTTGCATTAATTTAGTGAATGACATTTTAAGAATAAGTTCTAATACCTAAGAGGTTCATAATAATTCAAAGCTCTTTCCAAATAATAAATAATTAATTCACTTGTTGTCACTATGTGCATAGTATTTTTGTTTTATTCCCACTTGGTCAACAAAGAAGCTAAAATATTAAGAGACTAAGAGTTAGCAGAATAATGATTAGAATTCCAATAATTTTTATGCCTTATTCCACCAGTAAAACAATGGTTACTGTACTTCAAGACACTATTAAAAAAATGGCAAGATAAATAATATTTCATCATCAGTTGGCAATGCCTGAGTAATATTTATCTGAGACAGTAGAAACTTTTATGTTTCTGAGTATAGATTATTATCATTTCCTTTTCAGAGGTAAATACACTATCAATATTATTTTCTCCAGTAATCTTTTTAAAAATATTTTATTTAAATTCAGTTTGCCAACATACAGTATAACACCCAGTGCTCATCCCATCAAGTGCCCTCCTCAGTGCCCATCACCCAGTTTCCCCACCCCCCCACCCACCTTCACTTCTGCAACCTTCTTTTTTTGTTTCCCACTTAGGAGTCTCTCATGGTTTGTCTTCCTCTCTAATTTTTCCCTACTTAGTTTCCCTCCTTTGCCTTAGAGTCCCTTTCACTATTTCTTATATTCCATGTATGAGTGAGACCATAAGATGATTGTCTTTTCTCTGATTGACTTATTTCATTCAGCATAGTACCCTCCAGTTCCATCCATGTCAAAGCAAAAGGTAGGTAATGTATCCGTTCTGATGGCTAAGTAATATTCAGTAATCTTTATAATCATGAAAGAAAGATGCTTATTTTACTTATGAATTTACATAGTATATTATTTAACATATTGACTTTTGAGCACTATTGAGCTTATTCACTCCTCTAAAACACTTTGATTAGCAAAAAAAATGGATATAAACATTTTACAGAAAAATATTTTAAAAACTTCATTTCCTAAAATTTAAAAAGGCTAACTGAGAAGAGATTTTGGATGAATAGAATCACAGTTTTATTATATAAATTATGATCTTTGAATAAGCTCATATCAAATGTATATATTTAAGAACTTCAAACTACTCAAGAAGTTTTTAGTTAATTATTGGTTCTTCTCATTTTTATAACAAAAATGATACACTGGTGATGTAAATATGTGAGAATCTGTCAGCAAGCCAGCTCTATTATCACCAGTGCAATGGTTTTAACCAATGGAAAAATTAGAGTATATTTCCATTTTCTATGTTCTTAAGTCTTCAGGTTTCTTGTCAGTTTTGCACTGGAGAGATACTACAGATTTGGTGTGTGATATAGATTAACGCATAGCACAGTCCAGATTTTGCTGGAGCATTAATTACTGTCACCCCTCTTTCATGTCAATTCTGGGGCTGTGCAAATTATTCTTAAGGATGATAACTAATTTTTATTAATGTAGTACTCCTTAGTAAGAGCAACACCATGGCCTCCTTGTTCTGCATAGGAATCCCCATAGTTATATTACAAGGATGATTTTCAAAATATTTAACAATTTTAACTGAGCAATGACACTAACCAACTAGAACAGACACCAGACTTTTACCACACTGGTGTTTTAATAGAAGAATATCATACTTATGCAGGTTTTGAACCTTCCTTGTGCTAGAAACTGAGAATTGTAGGTGGGAAAATATATAAAGGAATTATGGGTCCCTTGATTGTCCAATAAAAAGTCCAAGAGAAAGTTTCATTATTGGGAAAAAACTCAGAAAGCAACAGATAGAATGATTTCTTTTCCAAAAAGAAATACCCCAAGTTACTGCCTTATCTCCTGATTGACTTTACAATCACATAAGTCATAAAGGTAGTAGAGAGCATAAATTTTCACAGTATAACAAGTATAAAGTATAATACAATCATTTTCCCCTTGCAAAAAAAAAAAAACAAAACAAAAAAAAAACAGATTTATCACTTGAACTAGGTTTTCTCACCTAGTCACTATAGCTGTATATGAAGTCCTTACCTCTGGGTACATTTTTAAAGTGGCAAGGCTCTTGTTTTCTATTTTATTTAGAATATAAACTAAAACTATACTTAATATAGCAATATAGAGCAATATAAAGTTACAATTTCAAGTAAAAATGGCAGCATTTGGTGTGGGGGTGTCAATTCACAATATTTCTTAAGTTCTCTCCAAAGCACTCAAGCACTATTCTCCCAATGTTGTAAATTTAAAACAAATAATTAAATCACAATGCTCAAAGTTGATAAAGTCTCGTGGAACACCAACTGACTTTAGAACATGTGGCTGACAACACAGTATCAGGTATAGTGTGTTTTTGTAAGATTTAAATGGTTTTTACTGACACATTGTTTAATATTCTAAGACTAACATTAAAAATAATAATCAAGTTTTAACTGTTTTTTTGTTTTGTTTTGTTTTGTTTTGTTTTTTTTAAAGAGTAATATTTCAGGGGCATCTGGCTGGCTCAATTGGTTAAGTATCTGCCTTCAGTTCAGATAGTGATCTCAGGGTCCTGGGTGGGATCCAGCCCTGTGTCATGTAGGGGTTCAGGGAGGAGTCTGCTTCTCCCTCTCCCTCTGCCCATATCCCCCAATCGTGTTCTCTTGATCTTAAATAAATGAATGGAATCTTTATAAAAAATAAAGAGTACTATTTTCATTGCATTATAAGTGAAATTGTATTCCATGAATCATATTCTCTGATGCTTAGGTAAAAAAATTGTGTAATTGCAATGATACTAGAAGTTTTAGAATCACAGGAGTCAAAATATGCTACCCTGGGTGGCTCAGGGGATTGGTAACTTCATACAAATCTTTTGCCACCCTTCACTGCTAGATAAATGTAACCAAGATTCTCCTGCCCTCCACATCTCTATTCTAATAAACACTGAGTTGCTGAGGCTTATTTTATATTGTCCGTAAGTCTATAGTTAAAGTGCCTTACATTTTTGACCGTCTGGAAATGTGAAGGATTAATTCAGAATGCAGGTATTAATGTGTCTGGCCCACATATAGGTCTGAATCTCCCCAATTCTTGCCATATTTATTATCAGTAATCCTTTGAATCCTTGTGTTAATATGTAACAACACTGTCCCTAGATTAGCCTCCCTCATCATCACTTCACTCGTAAAAGGCCTAAGACATAGTATAAAGAAAGAGGAAACTTAGCTATCTGCTATGAATATGTTATCTGTTCTTTGCAAAGAATACTTCAGATGCCTGGACTGTCAATCTTGCACTTCTTACAATGATTGCATTAACTTAATAAAAAAGAATAATTTCATTACTGTTATTTTTTTCATCATTTCCAGATATTATTTTGAATATTGTTGCTACAGCAGTCAAAATAACTGTGAGATATTTCCCCTGATACCTTGCATCTCATTTGAAACTAATTTAACCCTGCCTTTTCAGACAGACTTGGGTGATACAGTCTGCATTTCGGTCATGCTTTGAACAGTTACAACTCCATACCTGGGAAAACCATCCTCAGAAGCAGAGAATTGTTAATATCCGATAATTGACTTAGAAGGTTAAGTGACCTCTTAGAAGAATGTGAACTTGTGAATTGAGGAGTTCTTATATCTCACAGGACAGTTTATTCACGCAAAAAATAACTGCTAATGAGCTCCCTAGCTAGTAAAAGCTGGATTTGTAAAGTACGTAAAACTTAGAATGCCTAGTACTTCATGTAACAACAATAAAAAATGTATGTCATAAGTTCATTAGGAGATCTTAGTATATCAAAATAGAAAAAAAGAAAGCTGAGCTTATTTCAAAAGCTGAATGAGCAACAAAATTATTTTTGACTTTCATATTCATGATAATTGTTGTGAATAGCTCAATATTTTTTAAGGCGATGTATCACTTAAGTTTTCACATAAAATGTGGGGAATTTGGACCTAAAAGAGAATTTGTTATTTCCTTTCCATCAGGTATTCACTTGAAATTTGGGGGTTGCTCGAATTCCATGCCTAAAGAAGTATTAAATACAAGTTGACTTTCAATGAAAGAGTTTGGTTTGATTCAGTAAACAGAGATTTAGCACCTATAATGTGCTCAGTTCTGTGCTACGTAATAATGAATTATAGTTTTTTCTCCATCAAAGTGCTTCCTGTCAAAAGGAAGATTCGGTAAGGAAATAATATCAATGGTAAGAAGTGAATGCTATGATGATGTTATGCTAAGAAAATTATAGAAACCAGGTCCCCACCCCTCCTTTCCCCCATGCAGATTGAATCAACAGGGACTGCCATCAAATCACTCTTGCTTGCTTTTCCTTTCATCTGAATCTTTGGACTATGGGTTATGGTCTAGTGAGGAACTGTATCAGAATTTTCACAACTCAAATACAAGTGGCCATGGATTGAAATGTCATTTCTGCTAGAAGCTCCTGATAATGCAATTTACAAAGGCAAAAATAAAAGAATGCCTGAAAACCGAAAAGGGTGTCATGGTTCACATGGTTAGCAGAGTCAAGTGTTTAAGTAAGAACAACCATCACAGATAGGAAACTATAGAAAAAGCTTAAGGAGCCATTTGCTAAGATAATAATAAAAACATATTTGTTTCATGCTTAATGAGCATGATCCACACTACCATGGGACAGGCACTATTATTCTCCCTATTGTCTTATTGAGGAAAAAGAGATACCAATATAATATTAGTCTGCTTCTCCAAGTATGCCCCTAACTGCCACCCTGGACTTTTGACCTAAGAAGGAGATCAGTGCTGCAGGTACAGAAGAAAATCATGGAAGTATAATTTAATCGAATTCCAAGATGGCCAATAGAAGTTTTTTTTTTTTTTTTTCAATAGAAGTATTTGAATCTGGAGTGAGGCAAAACAAAAGAGAAATGCTCTTTTTTAAATAACTTTTCCACACTTTGTTTCAGGAGAGATCCGTATAAGAGAATCACACTGCTTGACTGGCATCTAGCACTAGTTTGATATCCTGAGGTTGAGGCACCATGTGGCAGAGAATCAGAAGCATCACTATGGCCCCTCTGTGATAGGATTTCTCACCTTGTCACTCTAATACATTCTGGTTCAGTGCTACTTGAAGTGTAGTCTTGCGGCATCACCAAGGAATTTGTTAGAAATGCAAATGTTCAACTCTCACTCCAGACTGAACCAAAATCTTTGGTATGTGGATCCTAGGATTTGTTTTTGAACCACATCTCCAGATGATATTCATCCTTAAACTGGAGAAGCATGGCTGTCAAAGGGTATAAGGTTCTAAGAATTTATTTGGACATTTGGGAAAGTCCTTCCTTTCCACAATTAATCATCCATTCCCCTATTTCCTGAATTTTTTGACATTTTTTTGGATAAATTATTCTGACTCTATTACTCATCTGGTTATCCCATCATGTGTATTTGTGTGTGTATTTATAGTTTTTCACATTTGCCATAAAATGCCATTATGTTCCAATAGCCTAATGACTTTATATAATAATATCCTCAGCTGACTTAGGTCATATCTGGGTAATGGCAACACTAAAGTGCTCCAAAATCCTTCCTTGTGACTCCTATTTCCTTCCTAGAAAATACATGTACGTGCACCAGTGCAAGAAGACTACCAAAAGGCATAATCACTTAAATTCCTTTTTGAAAGCAATACAGGATATAACATTATTCATGTGTATAAACACGCAAACCTAGAGGAAAATGAACGTTAGTAAGAAGATGGAGTACCAGTAATTACTCAAATTTCTGTATGCTTCCTTTAGGAATCAGAAACACAGAGGGTCTAAATCATACTAAGCCAGAAGACCAAAGCCATATGACAATCTGATTAGAAAAAGCATATCTAAAAAAAAAAAAAAAAAGCATATCTACCCTTATTCATTCATCCAAAAAAGATCAGTCCCTTTCTATATGCAAGCCCCATGCCAATTTAGAGGAAAAGGAATAAAGTAAATAGAAATAATTACCCTCATAGATTTTAGATTCTAGTGATTGAGGCAAATGTTTTACAAAAATAAATAAAACAACATCTCTTACTCCCCTTCTGTCCCCCTTCCCAAAAAAAAAAAAACAGACAAGGAAAGCAATATAATGTCAGATATGGACTCTGAAACCAGGGGAACTAGTTTTGATTCTTTGCTCTATTATTTACTAACTTTTGATTTTTAGATAAATAACCTAAACTTTGGTGTCTGTATTAAAAAATAATAATAATTAAATTAAATTAACATAAACAAAACAAAACAGACCCCAGGAAAAGGATTGTTAGGAAGATTAACAGAGATGAATCATGTAGTTTGTGATTTGATAATTAGCATATAGTAAGTGCTCAATGGATGCTAGTTCCTCTATTGTCATTATGTAAAAAGGGTATACTGAGTTAATTGAAAGAAAAATGGAAGGTGTTAACAGAACATATAATAAGGAAATATAATGAAAATTAGATTTAAGGAAGTATTCCTAGATAGATAGTGCAAGCTGGTATTGAACTAAAACTCTTCAGTTTTCTGTATATTTATGCTTTCTGTAAAGAGTAAGGAATTTAGGCTTCAAGGAGCTCCATATGAGATTGCCAGTGTGAATTCTTCTGATACTTTAGTTTTGATGAAAAATTTAAGGTAAAATGATTGCCCAACTTATATTTCCAGTATATGTCCCAATCTTCCTGGCCATAAATGTTATTTTCATACAACCATTTCCATATTTACTTGAGTAGCACTGAAGCTATCCAGATTCCTTGCTGTTTGGCACATGTTTTAATTGGTTATGTTTTGCTACCCTGGGCACACTATTAGACAAAATTGCAACAAAAGACATCAATAAAAAGCAGAAAGCTTCAGATTGTTAAAATCACGAATGTTATTAATACTATTAAAATGCAAATTGCTGTTTAGTGGAGATTCAGTTGCAGTTCTAAAGGAGGAAATGCTTAGGCTGCAGGATCTGAGCCATGGATTGTTTGTTCCCTAAAGGGGAGAAAATTCACTTTTGTTTAATTTATATGAACAAGAAGGCATTCCAAGGAGGTACACTGAAGTGACTGCAGACCTCCTAGGGTTGGAGCCACCTTCAGCTTCACCCCCACCCTAGGTGGTCCTTAATTGCCACTACAGACTGCCTGCCTGTAACTTATTGTTTGCACTGCACATGACCTTGGATGCAAACTAGAGCACTATGAATTAATCCCTGTAATATTTCGTGTTTAACATCTGTGTTGTCACCAGCCATTATTCAGAGGACGAAAAACAAACAGCCATATCTATCTCTTACTGCATTTCGGTTTTTAAGCCCATTCTATTGTTTCCCACAGACTCCTTAAATGGATCACCTATAAAAAAAAGTGAAACCACTGACTTCCATTATTTTCTAGAACAAAAATCTACAGAATTAGAAGATGATACTGAAATAAAACATACACTATTTTTTGAACAATAAGAATTCCCTAAATACCTTGATTTCTTCTACCTATGGTAGGTAGAAGGTACCTTGTACCTTCTATCGTACACACACACACACACACCCCCACCACCACCACCACCACTACCAGTATCTGGTTTAAAACAAGGGATGATTCCAAAACATATTTATTAAAATAAAATTATTTCATTTGTTCATTAATTATTTCATTTGTTCATTGATGAAATGTAGTCACCGTAGGGAGAAATGTAGTAACAGCTTAACAGCTAGAAATCATACAGAGCAGTGTACTGCATTAAATGAAGAATACCTGCAAGAGGAAGTGAGTTAATAAAAATTCAATTACTCAAATGGGAACTTTTCCAAGACCCTAGGGTTAACACCTAGATTAAACTCTTGCTCTACACACACATACATACACACACACACTTGGCTTTATTAATGGTCACGAGTGTTTAAAATATTCCATTTACATGAATCCAAGAAGTAAAAGTTATAGCTAAAATAGTTGCTCTGTCCTCAAGCTGAGAATTAGTTTCACATACACAGAAAACTAATAGCAATAACGGTAATCACCAATATTATTTAAAAAGTGTCAAAATGTGGTGGACACTATACAGGGCACTCAAAGGCAGAGTCCAACACTAGACAGTAAAATTAAGTCATAAACAGTCACTACACCAGGCAAAATGACTCACATAAGAGTCCGGTAATTGGTCTTTGATTTCACAGTTCTCTCCCTTAGATCTTCTCTTAGAGGTTATGAAAAGTTCAGTGTGAGCCTAGTTAGGGGATTTGAACATAAAAGGAAAGAGAATTACCGATGGATGTTAAGAGAACGTTTTACTCTATTTCACTATCTTGAAACACAGGATTGCTAGAACGGAGGCAAAGATAAGTAAATATGAGCCCATGATACATCATACACAGAGCTGAAAATATTTTTATACTTCTAAAGAACACCGAACTTCCAGGCTGATATCCTATTTAGTCGGGGAGTTACACGGGCTAGGCTCTCTTAGATGTTAACTGATTCAACATGGGAAGTAAGAAGTGAGTAGTTCAGCTTGGTAGAAAAGAAATGGTAAGAATTTAGTTGGAGTAGGAAGACATCTGGAGATTTGGCCCCATTTAAAAATTCATAGGCAAATCCTGCTGAAAAGAGAGTTGATGGTTTAATGAATAAGTTATCTAAACACCAGGAGGTTAAAGGTTAATGGGCAGGACTTCAGCAATAATGTCTTATGTGCCCACATACCTGACACATTATATTTAGCTTTCTGCCAGTTATTCTTTTTCATTTTTCTTTCTTTTTTGTTCCTGCCAGGTTTTTTTTTTTTTTTTTTTTTTTTTTTTTTTTTTTTTTTTTTTACCAGTGGGTTTTAAATAGACTTCAAGTCAGCTATATTGAAATTATCTCCCAGATGACTTTAAGGTTTACTAAGATAATACTCTTTGTTCTCCTCATGCAGTAGAGTAGAAGAGTAGGAATGGAAAATGTGGTGTTCACTGACGGTATTGGTCAAGGTGAAGCGTTTCCCCTAAAATAGGATCTGTTATCCTTTTCAATTTTTACTGTGCTTATGTCGAAGACCTTTGTTCATGAGTTGATTTCATCTTCTTTTCTCTGTCCTTGCTTCGTATCATCACACACTTCCTTTTACAGAATGGTGGGAGTGGGATTGAAGAGGAAAAATGCATTTACAGGAATGTCAAATAACCATCCTAAGAATGGAGTTTATGAAAAAATATTGAGCTAAGGATTATTGTGGTATTTGTAATACCAAAATTACAATTTTTCTTCCATTGTTTTTCCTAAAGTTTGTTCCCTGTTTGTGTCAAATGTAACTGAAATAACAGTTATCCCATCCTAGCGTTTATATACTTACATTCTCAGCCTTCTTCATCAATCTTTCCACTTCCTTATTATTGGTTTTTAAAGGGTATATTTTAGTATTCTTATGATAGGTCTACAAAACATTTAATTAAAGGAATATAGTCTTATTCTTTATCTGGGGTTTTTCATACCCCTTTCCCTCTTCCCAGAACACTTTATTGGCTTCTATTAGGCTCTCTCACAGCACCTTCTTTTTTCCCATCATAATTCATTACCATCCAGCCACGTTTTCAAATTATGCTTTCTTAGACTTAATTGGATTGAGAAAGGAGCAGGAACTGAGATTTCTACCTCTTAATGAAAGCTTCTTGACTTTACAAATACCAGGCCAAATCTCTGAAAGTACTGCTTGAAAAGACCTCGTTCTTAAAGCACTTTCATCCACACTTGACTGTCTTGGAACATTTGTTTTTTTCCACTTCAACTCACTTGCATATATCCCCAGCCAGACTGTCCTGAAGAAAGCAAGACGGCGTCTATCCTGTTCACTGCTGTTATCCTAACATTTAGCAAAGAATCACAAACAATGGAGGTAAACAATAAGGTTATTGAACTAATTCTGATTGTACATAACATACAATGCAAAAGCAATCTCGGGTGTGTGACAGTCTGCTTAGTTATAAAGTAATAATTTAGAATATTTAACATTTAGCAAATCCTCCCTAAGTGCCACAGACTGTTCTAAACACTTGCATACACTAACTCATTTAAACAGCACGAGTCCAAGAGGTAAATCCTATTTCAACCTTCACTTTATAGATTAGAAAACAGCAATTACAAGCTGGGTAGATTGGGTAGATTGCTTTCAGTCCAGTACCTGGTAAGCGATGGAGGTGACCTACCTAAGGTTGCGTTAACCCCCAACTTAAGCCACTGACAATTTATTTTGAAAGGAATTGTTCAATATGTCTATATTACTAAATATTAACATTCTTTATACCATCTTCTATGTAATAGTTATTTCTAGAAGATCTTCACTGTGCCTTATTATACCACATTTTTCTTAATTTTCTTCTAGAAAAGTAAGCTTTATATAAATGTACTATCTTAATCATTTTCAAGTTACTATAAATTGAGTGCCTTCACGCGTTCATTAGAAAACCTATTTCTCTTCTTTTCTTAACGTAAATTGATAAAAGCATATATTATACATACGAAGCCTCCCTGACTTATAGTGAAGTTATGTCCTGAGAAACCTATCATAGAGTGAAAATATCCTAAGTAAAAAAATGCATTTAGTACTCCTAATCTTACATCAGAACTTAGCCTAGCCTACTCAGGATGTCCTCCTAACACTTATATTAGCCTACAGTTGGGCAACATCATCTAATACAAAGCCTACTTTATAATAAAAGGTTGAGTACCTCATGTAGTTTATTGAATACTATCCTGAAAGTGACAAATATAACAGGTATATGGGTATCAAATGGTTGTCAATGTATCAGTTGTTTATCATCAAGATCATGGGGCCGACTGGGAGTTGCAGAGCTGTTGCTGCCCAGCATTAGGAGAGAGGATCCTATATCATATGGCTAGCCTAAGAAAAGATCAAAATTCAAAATTCAAAGTACAATTTCTACTGGAGGCCTTCAACTCCACACCACCATAAAATAAAAAAAAATTATAAGTCGAACCATCATAAATCAGGAACCGCCTGTACTATTTTCTTGAATTTCTTTGGCTCTGATTATTTTAGAAACCTTCAGACTTGTCCTTGCAAACTTTAGCTGCCTGTGTTTAATTGGTTACTTCTACAGATCTTTATTTCTACACTTTCTATTACCTCCAGTTATTGAGCAGTATCTCATAAAGTTATTTCATCTTCAAATCCCTCTTTTCTTTTTTTTTTATTTTTAAAAGGGAATGTAATCTGTTATGCTTTAATTAGTAGGATTATGCTGCTCTATACCTGTCTTCTTTAGTAATAGGATTTATATCTGACATTATTTCTGATTCATAATAACTTGCTTTCTTGACATCTAACACACTTATAATCTTATGTACTTTGATCCAATTTTTTAGAGTGCCAAATTTAAGTAAAATGTGGTTCATGTAGTAAAGATATTTATTTTTCCTATTTTTTAAATTAGTTTTATTCTTTCAGCAACTGTAAATCAAATTGCATTTGACATCATATAGGAACCTCCTGTTTCTGCATGTCAGAAGACTTAAGTGATATTGGTATTTATGGATGTGTATATTTATTCTTTCTTTTCTTTTTTTCTTTCACCTCTAAGAATCACAAAACTTTTGTAAATCACTCTCAACATTTCATGGAAGTGAACTGCAAAATAAAATAATTCACATTGGAAAACAACAATGCTGTTTTTTGCCTACTGTAAATAAAAACAAAACAAAAATAAATAATCTGTCATTTTCCTCTCCCAAAATTGTAATACTAATATTATTAACTTTATAGTAAAATTTCTTAAAACAGTTATCTGTTCATCCTAAATTCCTCCTCTCCCATTCTTTTTTTTTTTTTTTATAAGATTTTATTTGTTTATTCATGAGATAAACAGAGAGAGGCAGAGACACAGGCAGAGGGAGAAGCAGGCTTCATGCAGGGAGCCTGACGTGGGACTCAATCCCAGGTCTCCAGGATCAGGCCCTGGGCTGAAGGTGGCGGTAAACTGCTGAGCCACCCAGGCTGCCCTCCTTTCCCATTCATTATTCAATCTATCCCAATCAGGTGTTCACTCTCAAATGCTTCACTGAAATAATCATTCTCAAGGTCATCAATGTACCGCATAATGGTAAATCTGATGTTATTTCTAATTCTCATTTGTTTTACTTGTCAACATCCTACGGCAGACTAATCCTCCTTGAAAAATTTTTTCCTCTAGACTCTCCTAGATGTTCAATCCAAAGTTCAGCTCTTGCTATTCCTATCATCAAAAATTGCTATTTATGTTCCCTTGATGTTAAGGAATGAACGTTTATGTCCCTGCAAAATTTGTATGTTGAAATCTTAATCCTAATGTGATCATGAGAGGTGGAGGCCTTTGGGAGGTAATTAAATCATAATACTGAAGCCCTTAGGAATAGAATTGGTGCCTATAAGAAGAGGCCAAAGAACTAGATAGATTTTTTTTTTTTCCATTTGGGGATACAAGATGTTTTCTAAAACCCAGAAGAGAGTGTTCACCGGAAATGGACCATGATGACAGCCTGATACCAGATTTTCAGCTTCCAAAACTGTGAGAAATAAACTTCTATTGTTTTAAAAGTAACTCAGTCTATGGTACTTTGTTGTAGTAGCCCAAATGGACTAACCATTTGTTGAGTTTCATTAATAACAGTACCAGTTGCTTAAGAACCCTGGACTCTTCTCTTTCCCTCACAGTAGTTCATCAGCAAATGTCATCTCTAACTTCACAATATATCAAGAATCCACTGACACTTATTAATACCTCTGTTGATGCCAATCTGATCCATTGCAGGATCACTACAATAGTCTGCTAAATATTTGCCTTACTCTTCCATTGATTCATTCTTTGCAGTCTGTTCTCAACTTGGAAGTCAGGTGAAGATAAGTTAAAGATTAGTTAAAAAAGATAAGTAAAAGAAAAGTTAAAGGTAAGGTGGACTGTGTTTCTTTTTTGCTCACAATTCCAATGGCTTTTGATTTTAGAGTAGAAGGTAAATTTCTTCCAATGACAAGGGGTTACCTAATCTGGTTCTGCAGTACTTCTCTGACATCCCTTTCTTTTAATTTCCTACTGTTCATTCTTATCCTTTGCCCTTGGCTTATCAGTGCCATTGACCCACGCATGCCTCTCCCTACCCCCAGGACTCACTTTTTCTCTCACTATAGGAAAAAGTAACAGGAATGGTAATTTGGAAATAAGTAAGTTTGGGAGTTGTGGATGCTTAATTTTCATAATCTGAACTTCAGTTCTAGTGGACTTTTATTAACATAGAATATTATTTTCAATGTAAGTCAACATGGGAATTTGAAGATAAGTGTTTAATGTGATTGATGTATATGAAAGATCTGCCTGTTTAACATCCACTCCAGTTCCTTTGTAGTGTTTTTTCCTGTGTAAGGGGACTAGAAAACTTAAGAAAGGATATATTGCTCATGTTCCTTTACAAGAAGGGTGCTGGGGGTAATACTTCAATTTACAGCTTCTTGGGATGAAAAGGTAGAGAAGAGTGTGTTCACTTGGCTGATAGAATTATGAAAGATATATGTACTTCTGGAGAAGCAGATACAGAGCAGCAGTTTCCAAATTCAATGATTAGCTTTCTGATTGTACACTTTGTTAATCCTCGCTTAGGCAGCAGTTTCCTTGGGGGTCAAGTTCTGATGTGTGGCTTCATTAGGAATAGACTGTTACAAATTCTTTTCTCTTTAAAAAAAAATTAAAGATTTTATTTATTTATCTCAGACAGAGAGCATGATGGTGAGCATGAGATGGCAGGAGACAGCAGGAAGCCTGACTTGAGGCTTGATCCCAGGACCCTGAGATCATGACCTGAGCCAAAGGCTAACAATCTACTGAGACACCCAGGTGCCCCAATCCCTTTCTCTTTAAACTAGAGCATATTCTGTTCTCTGTAATGAACTGCTGACTGAAACAGTTAACGTAATTTATAGATTTTTCCCCCTTAAATTACAGAAGGTTGCATTGGTTATCTGTCAAAATATGGCTTAATCTTTATGCTCTCACCATGATTTGCACCCTACAGAATATGCCAGCACAGAAAACATTATTGAGTACTTATGTTATTTAAACTATCCCTCTACCAAGCTAGAAGAGTCAGTTTTTAATAGAGCAGAAATGTATTAGATTGGTTCAACTCTGTATAGCATAAAGGGACATTGCATTTTTTAACCTGTCATATGTGTGCTGATTTGGAATAGAGAAAAGTTAAAAACTAAGAGCACAATAGTTTGCAATAATTTGATGGGGAAGGCCATAAAGGGGCATTACATTTTTTAACCTGTCATATGTGTGCTGATTTGGAATATAGAAAAGTTAAAAACTAAGAGCACGATAGTTTGCAGTAAATTTATGGGGAAGATAAGTATATATGATTTAGCAGAACCACATGTGAATAAGACATAATTTATACAGTAAACTCAACTTGATATAATTTTCAAATGTATAATTAGGTTTTAGGTTGCAATGTAAGAACTGTAATATTTATTTATTTATTTATTTATTTATTTATTTATTTATTTAATGATAGTCACAGAGAGAGAGAGAGGCGAGAGAGGCAGAGACATAGGCAGAGGGAGAAGCAGGCTCCATGCACCGGGAGCCCGATGTGGGATTCGATCCCAGGTCTCCAGGATCGCGCCCTGGGCCAAAGGCAGGCGCCAAAACGCTGTGCCACCCAGGGATCCCTAATATTTAAAATAAGAAATAAGACCATTGCCTTGTTATAGTTGAATAGTTCTGCATGCTTCTTTTAAGACATATATATAATATCATACATATATAATATACATACACATATGTGCTCATACATGCTATATAAACACACCTATTCACTACCTATATATGTGCTATATATACACACATGCACTATATACGTATATATATGCACTAGAATATCTTCAGAAAAGATCGACAACTAAGGTAACTACAATGCAATCAATCAATACGACTAAGGTAACTAAAATCTTGCTTTGCCAAATAAAAGTTCCAGGAAGAAGATGGTAGAGAGTATCAGGAAATAGTTACTAGGTATGAAAGCAAGTTGATATATTTATTCTAAATTTATAGAATAACTTTCTCTTAGAGATGTCAAGAAGTAAACTGTACTGTACTTAATCAAAAGATACCAAGCTATCTGTCAGTGGAGCTGTTCAAGCAAAATTTATTTGACAAGTAGGTTGAAGTGATTCAGAGGAGATCCCAACCTCTGAAATCTGGTGAACCAAATGAACCTTAATTTCCCTTTCAACATCAAAATACTATGCTTTCGAAATGCACATTAAAATAACTATACAAGTCAATAAATGCCAGTCACCGAATAACTCATAAGTGCTAAGGGAGATTAGACATTGGAGAAACAAATAACTTCTTCTATAGTGGGAAAAAGCTTCAAAGAAGTAATGGGATTTGAATTGGGCCTTTGGGGAGGAAAAGAAAAGAACACATTGAAAATATTTCAGCAAAGGGAACATATTTGATCAAAGATAAGAAGAATCCAAATATGCAGGGAGTGCTCAGAAAAAACACAATGATAAAACATTGCATTTATATAATTTATATCGGTTTTCAAAATGCAAAACAGAGGGGCACCTGGGTGGCTCAGTCAGTTAAGCATCTGCCTTTGCCTCAGGTCATGACCTCCGGGTCCTGGGATTGATCCCCTGTCTGGTGCCCTGCTCAGTGGGGAGTCTGCTTCTCCTTCTCCCTCTGACCCTCCTCCTGGCTGTGTGAGCTCACTCTTTCTCTCTCTCTCTCAAATAAATAAATAAAATCTTTCAAAAAATGCGTAACAGATACTATCAAATTTGACTCTCACAATGTCACTATAAGATAGTATTCCTGCTATACAAAAGGAAACAAGTTCAGGCTGGTCTCAGCAGGACTGCAACTAGATCCTGAATTTTCTAGCCTGCTGTCAAGTATTCATTCTACTCTGTTTTAAATGACATCCCAAGATGCAGGGAGTAAGGTGTTTTTGTTCTCTGTTTTAATAGATGCGTTTATGAGTCATACAGCTTGGAACTTGCAATGAAGTTCTGAATTTTGAATATTGAGCAATACATATTTATTGTCCCACAATTGAATATGTGTTTGTATGGAAATGTTACTTTGAGGATACTCTTTGAATCCAGTTATTTCAAAGATGAATAAATTATATGCCATGACAACGTATGTATACAGTTCTTATAAAATCTTCTTGTATAAGTTAAACTAATCCATAAAGTCGCACTTGTTTATTTTTGATATATGATGCTTTCTCCTGATATTTGGTGGGGGAGGTTTCTGACAAGATGTCCATTTACTCCTCTCCTTATTCTTCTTGCCTGAATGACTATTATTCATCAAATTTAAATTTAAATGTAACTTTTCCAGGGAAGTCTCTTTCTGAACTCTTTCTATAGATTTGGCAAATTTCCCTTTTGTTTGTTTTTATAGCACCTTCTGTGTCAGGTTCTTAACACGTATTGCTATTATAATTAATTATTTTGGGAGGTTACGATTTGTTTTATGTAAATGCTGACAGACTGGGCATTCTGAGAGAGCAGGGACCTCTTTTCCTTTATATCCTCAGCAATAAGCACAGAAACTAACACTTGTAAACACTTAAGAAATACCTTTTAAATAAATGGACAATGATGAGTACTAAGATTGAGTGTACCATTAAAACTAAATGTGTTGATCATCTTTTGGTTAGTATTTACTAAGGAAGAATTTCATTGAGGGTAAGTTCTATTGTTTTTTTCCTCAGAAGTTTTTATGTAGTCATTCAGTAAAATTATCTTGGAAAACTTAGTAATAATGAGTAAATCCCTCTCAGAACACTTTTCATAAAGTGACCCATGAAACTGGGGTATCTTGAAGAACCAGGTGCCACAGAATTGGAATTACACAGCATTCACAGTTTGTAGTTCTTGAAATATTTTTAAATGAGCATAAAGAAAAGAAACTGAGAGCACACTCCTGACAAAGAGTAGATATTAAATAAAATGAATATAGTTTGCACATTGCATGGGCCTTTCTGTGCCTGAAAATCCAGCATTAGCTAATATAAAAGTGGAAATAATTTCTTTGACTAGCGTTATTTTAGTCCCTACTTCTCCAAAGGATTTTGTCATAAGCTGTCTCTCCATAGGAAGCTCAGTGAAATCATCTTCAAATAAATCACAGCACTTTATTAGTTTACATGTAAGCAATTAAAATGCACACATAAAAAATGCACACATATAAACAATCATGTATCCAATGAATTTTGTACAAAATACCAGTTTAAGAATATTTCAGTGATGAATGCTTTGGCTTTCTTATATGTCTGTCTATGAAATTCCATTATACAAAATTACCAAAAATCATCCAGAAACACTGATGTAGGGTACCACCTGTGCTCACAAATTTAGTCAGTTAGCCTACCCAGAAGGATCATATATCATAATCCTAGAATTTTACTTAAGGCATATGGTTTAGAGAATTCCAGTAGGCTTATTATGTATTTAAGTAAAAAACAGAAGCAAAAACAAAACAAAACAAAACAAAACAAAAAACCCAAAACAAAACATCCAGAAAAACTCCATGATTTTTCCAAACAACGAAGAAAATTCCATGATTATTCCAAATATCCGAGTGGTTTTATCTGCTGTTTAGATCAATAATAATCTCATCAGAGGTGATAGTCCACATCCAGTATTATTAAGTTACAAGTTCAAAATGTCAATAGGATCCATAATATTTAAAGCATGTTCAAGGACAACAGCTTTTAGAAGTTCCAGCGAGATACATCTTACCCACAAGTACATTTATAAGCTGAAAAGCACCATTTGAATGACATTTTAAATTAGTTTCATGCATTCTATCTAGAACTATCATTTTCTCTAAATACACAGATGTCCACAGAGATATATAACTAGGTCATAATACAATTTCCACACTTATTACTAATTAATTATGTGCAAATGGAGAGAGCATCAGTGGCAAAAATCTGGCAATTCAATAATACTTGAACCACAGAGGGTTACATCAGCAAGTGTTGAGTTTGTCAGTTTTCAAATTATAAAGGATTAAGTCACAGACAGTATCCATATTACTGCATCATATCTATGAAAACTTGAAAGCTATCCTTGCTATTTAAATTGTGATTTATTAATGTGGTAGTCATTGGTCATCATTAACCCTATAGGAAGTCAACAGTGTCAGTCAATTAATCCTTATTAGAGGACTAACCATGGAAAAAAAACCTTGGATGTCTCAATCACTAACATAATAAGTTTTTATGACCACATTTACTTACAGTAAAATACATTTTACTAATATGTAACTAGAATATTATTGAAATATAATGGTGCCATATGAGATATGGATGGCAGACTAATTCATTAAGACATCAAAGTTATTACAGTGGCACAGCTTTTTATGTGTTGTATGATTATTGTGATGTAGCAATTTAACTTGATTATTAAATCAGTAACAGTCTAGGAAAATGGTGACATTTTCCTAATAAAACCTCTCTGCTACCCACAGATAGTGATAAACACTGTGGAATCGAATTTATTCTATAATGTCATAATTAAGCTTGTGTTGAGAAGACGATATGAAACAAAAGTACTTATGAGCTCAATACTGCACTCTTTATAATGAAACCAAATATTAATTCTTTCAGTTCAGGCGCTTGTTATCTTGGTAATACCCATCCTAAGTCATTACAATGGTAATCTAAAAATACTTGTTAACTATTATAAATGTAGGCTTTAATATTCATCATAACAAAGGACTGCTCACAAAGTTCTTCTCATATCACCTATGAATAATTGTTACCATGCCGTGAAGCAATTGAAAATAATTTATTTATTTTCATGAAAAGGAACTGTAAATATATTTATTAATATATTACTAATGGAATTTAAATGAAATTGCACAATGTGCAAGAATCTCATATTTACCCAGTTCTTCCACTGGAATAACTAATAGGAGCCCCATGTAAAAACATTATTTTAAAAAAATATCATAGCATAAAATAAGTTCTGTGGATTTTTTTAAATGGCAAAATAAATTACATTTTTAGGAGAGACAAATAAATATGTTCTAGCATTTGAAAAATAAATACCAAACATATTACGTTGCTCCTAGCTGTGATATATACAATGTGATTTCAATGTACTGTGGAACCTGAACAGGTGATTGCCTATTGTAGTTTCTAAACTATAATAGCTCTGTGTTGCCTGTAAGTAAATGCCAGAAGTTCTGAAGCTAAGATTTGCCAAGGATAGTGCAATACAACATAATTAACTGCAATGTTCTGTGACTAGCATAATAAAATATGATGAATTGATGAATCCAAGATTTATAGAGTCAAGGGATTTAATATAAAATATAAGAGTATTTCCCATCTAATTTATGTTTAAAAAGTAAAACTAGGGGATCCCCAGGTGACTCAGCGGTTTGGCACCTGCCTTTGGACTGGGGCATGACCCTGGGGTCCCGGGATTGAGTCCCACCTTGGGCTCCCTGAATGGAGCCTGCTTCTCCCTCTGCCTGTGTCTCTGCCTCTCTCTCTCTCTCTCTCTGTATCTCTCATGAATGAATAAATAAAATCTAAAAAAAAAAGTAAAACTAATACAACAAATAAGCAAACAAATAAAAGGAAACAATAACAAATAAAAGGAAAAGCAGCTTTTATAAATAATAAAAAAGGTATGAAGTTTGAGAAGTAGGTATTCAATTTTTTTTTCTTTTTTTTTTTTATTGGTGTTCAATTTACTAACATACAGAATAACACCCAGTGCCCGTCACCCATTCACTCCCACCCCCCGCCCTCCTCCCCTTCCACCACCCCCAGTTCGTTTCCCAGAGTTAGCAGTCTTTACATTCTGTCTCCCTTTCTGATATTTCCCACACATTTCTTCTCCCTTCCCTTATTTTCCCTTTCACTATTATTTATATTCCCCAAATGAATGAGAACATATAATGTTTGTCCTTCTCCGACTGACTTACTTCACTCAGCATAATACCCTCCAGTTCCATCCACGTTGAAGCAAATGGTGGGTATTTGTCATTTCTAATAGCTGAGTAATATTCCATTGTATACATAAACCACATCTTCTTTATCCATTCATCTTTCGTTGGACACCGAGGCTCCTTCCACAGTTTGGCTATCGTGGCCATTGCTGCTAGAAACATCGGGGTGCAGGTGTCCCGGCGTTTCATTGCATTTGTATCTTTGGGGTAAATCCCCAACAGTGCAATTGCTGGGTCGTAGGGCAGGTATATTTTTAACTGTTTGAGGAACCTCCACACAGTTTTCCAGAGTGGCTGCACCAGTTCACATTCCCACCAACAGTGTAGGAGGGTTCCCTTTTCTCCGCATCCTCTCCAACATTTGTTGTTTCCTGCCTTGTTAATTTTCCCCATTCTCACTGGTGTGAGGTGGTATCTCATTGTAGTTTTGATTTGTATTTCCCTGATGGCAAGTGATGCAGAGCATTTTCTCATATGCATGTTGGCCATGTCTATGTCTTCCTCTGTGAGATTTCTGTTCATGTCTTTTGCCCATTTCATGATTGGATTGTTTGTTTCTTTGGTGTTGAGTTTAATAAGTTCTTTATAGATCTTGGAAACTAGCCCTTTATCTGATATGTCATTTGCAAATATCTTCTCCCATTCTGTTTTTTTGTATTTTCTTTGTTCATGTTATAGTCTGAACTATATGAACTATATCAGGTTATGGAGATATCATTAACCTCTTTAAATTAGAACACATAACCATGGTACGGTTTTAGATCTACATTCTTGAAGTATGTTTGAAGCAGCTGAAAAGGTGAGGGATAGTGTAAAGGTGGTGAGGAGACAAACGGAATCAGTCCAGTGTTTTCTGGACTCTGGCTTAGAGTAATAATTAGATGAGTTAAACCTTATAATCAGTACTGAATTTCTCTCTCTACTTAAATAAATAAAAAAATACCTTTAAAAATTTACTCAAAACAAAAAAAAAATTACTCAACATTTTACTTCTCAAAAGCATTTAAGTTATGCCTGTCTTTATAGGCATAACTATACCTAGAAATGGGTGTTGACAGTATTATTGACATAATCATTAATTCGGAAAATGGTTAAGGTCCTAGGTGCAGCATGTAGAACAAGATATGTTTTTTTTTAAGATTTTATTTATTTATTTATGAGGCACACACACATACACACATACACCTTTGAAGCAGAGACAGGCAGAGGGAGAAGCAGGGAGCCTGCTGCAGGACTCGATCCCAGGACTCCAGAATCAGGACCTGAGTTGAAGGTAGACACTCAACCACCGAGCTACCCAGGGGCCCCAAGGCATGTTGAATCAAATGTCTTATAGGTTCAAATTTTCACTCTGTCTATATGCAGAGTGACCTTGAAAGTTCAATAATATGCAATATGTTTTCATTAGCATGTTAGTTTTGTTCAGTGTTTGATGTCTAAACAGAGCTTTGTGTCTGACATGGTAAGTCCTCACTAAAACCTTTTTGGGGGGTACATATTAACATAAGATTATGCATTCTGATGTCTAACTCTATTATTATTTAATATCCAACAAAAATGATAGAAATCTTTGGTAAAATAGCACTTGTAAATCAGTGCTGCTCAACCTTTGGCCCATTAAGACATTCCAGGGAATCCTTAACTCTTTGAATATTCTATGTAAATTTTCTGAAATTTTATTCATTCAATATGTATTTATTGAGATACACTGAAGTATACACTTCAATTTTTTTCACTATGTTGCTTCATCTCTTTGTGCTGAGTTATATAAACTTGAAAATAATAACATTGTTAAGAAATTAAATGACTCAGTATATGTAAAATGTTGAACAATGACTAGCACATAGTAAGTGCCAGTAATTGATTTACAGATATAAGGAAATGTAGTACTTGGCATATTAAGAAGATAATATCTATTAGATTTCCCCAAAAGCTGGTGATTCAACAAAAGTTAGGAACCACTGTTATGAGTGATATGAGTGGGAATCATAGAATCAAAATCTTCAAGATCTCCAAAAAACTTTCTTCCATAGAACCAATGAAAGCAATAGCAAAAATTGTCAAAGTCAACTTTTCAGAACTCTACAAATTAAGTTTAGACATGCAATATTCCAGGGAGCATTTTAGAAAAGCGGTTTAATCTTGTTTAAAATAGAAAGCTTTGTGGCATTTTAACTTGTTCTATTTTTATCCCTCTCCTAGCTCCATGGAATCATTAACTTAGGCTAGCTGCCATTAATGAACACAAAACAGGTATGTAACCCTCTTAGGATCATTCTTAGAAAATTGTCATTTTTGACCTTTCTGGAAATTCCCTGGAAAACCTAACTCATAAGGCTTCCCTTATTTGACCTGCCTCAGAGCCTTCTCAGTGAGATCAACTTTTTCCTTGGGGACAATTGTCGAAGACAATCAGCAGCAGTTGTTTAACATCACACACAACCAAGGCTGTGCTTAGAATCAAGGACAATAAAAAGGTGGTCAAAAACTTAAAAGGAAAAAAGCTGGGGAATCAAATATCCATCAGGGGACTTGAAAAGGTCTGACATATTCCTGGGAGTCTTAAGGACCATGTTTATTCATATAGCTCTGCACATTCCCAGGAAAGAACTGAGAAGACCCTATGTTCTCACCTCTGGCTGACCTTAGGGCTCTGTGCAAACATATAATGAAGATTAAGGCAGAGTTGTAAACTCCTGCCTGAATGTTGAAGGCATGCCCAACACACACATGGAGCCCCTTGACAAAAGCTAGAGGACTATATTGGTTTCAATCATGTAAGTAAATCTCTCTAATAATCAGCTGACTACTAAATTAATCAAACAGACTAATGGCCAGACATTATAGTAGATACAGACTTTACAGAATTTTTTCAGCGAAGTCACTAAATAAACAAAAGTAACTCCAGCAACAACAACAGTCCCTGAGTAACTGGGTGGATCTAATTTCCAGAGTTGATACATTTTTTAAAATGTCCAGATTAACACACTCATACCACACACACACACACACACACACAAACACACACACACACACACGATATACACAGTAGGGCACATACATTATGAGGGGAGGGGGGAAGTCAATAGAACATGTCCCCAAGAAAGTCCAGACAATGGTTATAGTAAACAAAAGTTTTAAATAATCGATTTTAAATATGTCCAAATAACTAAAGTAAACCAGGTAAAAAGAATCAAAGAAAAATATGAAATGATGTCTCACCACATAGAGAACATCAATAAAAAGAAAAGTAGTTGTTTTTTTTTTTTTTTAAGATAATAAGCAAGTAAATATTCTGGAATAGACAAGTACAAAAATTGAAATGAAAATTTACTAGAGGACTCAACAGATTTAAACTGGCAGAAGAAAGAAGCACAAATTTGAAGATAGGTCAATTATGATTACTTAGTAACAGAAATAAAAAGAATGAAAAAAATAAAAAAAACATAGCCTCAGAGACCCATGAAATAACAGCAAGCAGAGCAAAATACACATAATGGAAGGGGCACCTGGGTGTCTCAGTGGTTGAGTGTCCGCCTTCGGCTCAGGTAATGATCCCAGGGTCCTGGGATCAAATCCCACATCAGGCTCCCTGCAGGGAGCCTGCTTCTCCCTCTGCCTGTGTTTCTGCCTCTCTCTGTGCGTCTCTCACGAATAAATAAATAAAATCTTAATAAAAATACACACATAATGGAGGAGTCTCAGAAGGAAAGAAAAGAGAGAAAGTGACATAAAAGGTGTCTGAAGGAATGTTGTTTAAAAACTTCCAAATTTGATGAAAACCATTAATCTACAAATCCAAGAAGCTAAGTAAACTAGAAAAAATTCCAAAAAGAAATCCACATGTAGTCACATCCTAATCATACTGTTAAAAACAAAGGACAAATATTACATCTTGGAAGCAGCTAGAGAGAAGCAACTCATTATATATGAGAGACATCAATAAGTTAACTGATTTCTAGTCAGAAACAAAGTACGTCAAAGGGTAGTGGGTTAGCATATTCAAGGTGCTAAAAAAAAAAAAAAGGACTATCAACCAAAAATGCTATATGCAACAAAAGTATTCATCAAAAATGAAGGATGACCTAAAATGTTTTTAGATAAATAAAAACAGAGTATTTTTCACTAGTAGACCTACCCTACAAAAGGTATTGAAAGGAATCTTTCAGGATGAAATAAAAGACCACTAGACAGAAATTCTAACTCACATAAAAAATTAAGGAGCACCAGTAAATGTAACTACATGGATACATATAAGAAACAGTATAAGTGTATTTTTATTTATTTTAAACTTTTTAAAATATATGATTTAAAAGAGAGCTGCATAACACAATGATTACAAATATGGACTCAATATATAGTGTTTAAGATGTAATTTATGAAAGTAGTAGTATAAAGGAGGGCGGAAGCAATGCAAGTATACATAAAAACACCCATGAAAATAGGAATATAAAGAAACTTCTTCAACCTTATAAAGGCATGTATGAAAAACCCAGAATTAACCTGGTACTTAATAGTGAAAAACTGAAAGATTCCCCCTAAGGTAAGGAACAAAGCAAAGATACACACTCTTGCCATTTACTTTCAACGTTGTGCTGGAATTTCTAACAGGGGTGGTCAGGCAAGAAAAATAAAAGGCATCAGGTTGGAAAGGAGAAAGTATCTCTATTTATAGATGCCATGATATTATGAATTTAAAATATTCATAAATCCACCAAAAATTATAAAAACCAATTAACTAGTTCAGCAAGGTTATAAGGTGCAATACAAGATAAATATTAAAAAATAAAAAAACATCAGTTCTATTTCTAATACACTAACAATGAACAATCAAAAACTAGATCAAGAAAAACAATTTTACTTATAACTGCCTTAAACAAAATACAATAATTAGAAATCAGTTTGACAACAGAAGTGTATTATATACAGAAAGCTATGAAATATTATTGAAAAAAGTTAAAGTAAACCTAAAAAATATATTCTGTTTATGGGTTAGAAACCATTATTAAATTATTAATAATTAAATATTAAAAATCTTCAAATTGATCTATACATTCAACACAATCTTTATCAAAATGTCAACTGCTGTTGGGCAAGAATTGGCAAACTAATTTTAACACTTGTATGGAAGACGAGGGACACAGGCTCGTCAAAACAAATGAAGAAAAATAAAGTTTAAGGATTCACACTTTCTAATTTCTATACTTATTATAAACATATAGTAATAAAGACACTGTAGTTACTGGCATAAAAATAGACATATATACAGTGGATTAAAATTCAGAGTCCAGATATAAGTCCTTACTTATGGTCAATAGATTTTTTTTTTTTTTTTTTTTTATGATAGTCACACAGAGAGAGAGGCAGAGACATAGGCAGAGGGAGAAGCAGGCTCCATGCACCGGGAGCCCGACGTGGGATTTGATCCCAGGTCTTCAGGATCGCGCCCTGGGCCAAAGGCAGGCGCTAAACTGCTGTGCCACCCAGGGATCCCTGGTCAATAGATTTTTAATGAAGTGCCAAGGCAACAGGAGCAGTAGTCTTTTCAACAAATAGTCATGGGGCAAATGGACATCCACTTGCAAAAGAATGAAATGGGAAAACCTACCTCATACACACATACAAATTAACAGAAAATAAATGAAAGATCTAAATGTAAGGGCTAAAACTATAAAACTTTTAGGAGAAAACATTGGCATGTATCTCTGTGATTTTAGAATAAGTAATGCACCGACGCACACACAACAAATGGAAAAAAACAGAAATAAATTTGTACTTGATCAAAATTAAAACCTTCTGTGTTTCAGGGAATACTATTATGAAAAAAGTGAGAAAATTATGAGAGAATAGAAGAAACGTGTCTGCTAAGAAACTGGCATTGAGATTATATGAACTTTTACAATTCAATAATAAAAATATAAGTAACTCAATTTAAAATTTGACAAAGGATTTGAATAGACAATTTTCCAAAGAAGACAGACAAGTGACCAAAAAGCATCTGGAAAGGTCTCAATATAATTAGTCTTTAGGAAAAATACAAATCCAAATCACAATGAGATACCATTTCACACCCACTGGGATGCCTGTAATAATAAAAGACAAGGATGTGGCCAAGGATGTAGAAAAATAGAACTTTCATACGCTGCTGGTGGGAATCTAAATGGTGTCGTTGCTTTTGAAAACTGTGTGGCGATCACTCAAAAGTTAAAAATTCAGTTATCATATGACCCAGAAATGATAGTCCTATCTATGTACCCAAAAGAAATAAAAAAATTCAATCTACACAAATGTACACATTTGTTTGTACAGAATTATTCGTAATTGCCAAAGACTAGAAACAGCCCATGTTGTCCACTAGTTGGTAAAAGAATGAACAAAATGTGGTATAGCCATGCGATGAAATAGTTCTCTATAAACAGGAATGAAGTATTGATTGGACATGTGGCAACGTGGAGGGACATTGGCAACATGATACTAAGTGAAAGAAGCCAAACAGAAAGGCCACATGCTACATTATTCTACTCTCTGAAATGTCCAAACTGGCCAAATCCATAGTGTTAGAAAGTAAATTATTATTTTCTGGGGCTAAGGGGAAGGTACAGTGAGAAGTGACTGTTAGCGAGTCTTTCTTTTGGGAGTGGTAAAAATGTCCTAAAATCAGATGGTGATGACAATTTTGTGAGTATATTAAAAACCACTGAATTGTATACTTTAAAGTGGTGAAATTTGTGGTGTGTGGATTATACACCAAAGGAAAAAAATGCTGCCATGAAAAGGTGTGGACATATGTGTGTGGCTTCCTTAAGAAGCAACAAATATAGCACGTTAGTAAGTGCTCTGAAAGGAGTATGTCCTTAGAATATCACTGGGTAGAAATACACATTTGTTTTACCCTCAAGCAGCTTATTATCTAATGTGAAAAATAGACTTTTGATAAATATGCTAAAAACGTATCTATATAAATTTGGGTAAGTGTTAGGAAGTAAAGGAACAACTTGCCATGGAGGCTGATATCAGGAATATCTGAAAGAGGCATGATGCTTTCCAGAAACTTAAGAAAAACGGTCCGGGTCTCAGAGGATGGAACAACCAGTGAAGTGAGATCAGTCTGGAGAAGGCAGGAAGGCTATCCAGGGCCTCGTTAAGATTTCTGTGTTCATCTGATAAAGATAAAGCCACTGTAGAGTTTTAAGTAGAGAAGAGGTACAGTCACATAATTATGAAATTATGAATATGATGATGATGCAAGAAACAGCTGAGAGAAAAGCAACAGGGAAAGAAGGGAAAACCAGTAGGAAGACAAACCAGCAGTCTAGAAGAGAAAGGACAGAGACGGGCGGGGACCATGACAGTGACCCTGACATTCGAGAAAGGCAAATAAATCCAAGAACATGGTGTTCGGGTAGTGGTACAAGGTTCCTGAAAGTGTTTCTATATTTCACAACGGCATGTACAGGTTCCTCTTTATGGGGGAAGACCGTGAGTTCATTGGGGGAAGGGCATGTAAAGTGCTATGGAGACATCAATGGCACATAGTAGGTGCTCAAAGCTATTCATTAAAGTTATCGTTGAATTAATGTCAAATAGTCTGTTGGATGGGGGCAGCCTCCATCTAGGCCTTGGTGAAATAATTTTGGCTGCAAAGACCTATTTTTGGTATTTGATAATAGCAACAGATACATGAGAGAGTAGAAATCCTAAACCAGCCAACCGTATTGGAAATAGGAAAACTCTTTACAACTAGTTGAAAATAACCATAAAGACAAAAAAGCGACAGTGCTACTATAATATTCATATAATATGATTTTCCACATACTGCTCACCAGCTCCACAAGTAAAACTATGAGAAAAATGTCTTTCCTGCTCTCATTTAGAATGTCTTGTTGACCTTGTCTATGTCTCATGATTGTGGTTATCATAATAAAATATTTTTCATACACAGTTGCTTAGTATTATGGCAGAAAACATTTAGTATTCCTATGTAGCAATTTCCAAAGGTCACCTATCAATATAACTGTATTTTCAAAGAAACAGTTTGCTTTTCTTGTGCTTTGCAAAATGCAGGCTGATGTGGCTTTTATTCAACAAATGATTTTATGTTCAGAAAGTACTGAGTTTTGTACCATTTTCCTAACACTCCAACGTACTCCGCACTACATCAGTTGAGTGGGTTATATCTACATCAGCTTTTGTTTCACTTTACTCCATGATAAAAAGCAATTTCTATCTTTCTTTTACTTATTCAAACATGCTAACAAGGGGGAGAATAAAAGTGCATGATCTTACAAAAGATAGCCATTTACGATTTTGGTGTACGTGTTTCCAAACGGCGTAATAAGCATATTATAAATCCTTTAGTGTGGCATGTGCTACTTGGTGTGCAAAAAATATATACATTTCCATCTTCTGCAGTTGTTTATAGAAACCTAAATTGAAATGGCTGCATATAAAAGTATGTAATGTTTCATATTATTAATGCATTAGTGTTAAACATTTAATAAATTTTTCATGTTCTGATATTATACACCAAGCTCTAATAAGCATATGGGTGCATAAATTTTAGCACAATTGTCTCATTATTTCATTAGTGTAAGTTCCTGGAAGACTAACCGACAATTCAAAAGATATGTGCAATTTAAGTTTGTTGATGCATATTATAAAATTAGTTTACAGAATAGTGTTGAATTTATCATCTCCCTAGCAATGTATTCAAGTATCCTTTTGACCATTTTCTTTCATAAGTAGATGTTGTGAATATTCTTAATTATAAACATTTTAAAATTAGTTTTCTTGGTTCTCACAGTAAAATCCTATTTATATCTCCTATATCATTTGTATTTTATAGGTGGTGAAGAATGTCAAAAAAAATAGTACTAGTGGACGTGCTTCATTCTTTCAGCTATTTCTATTGTCTGGTAGTTTCAAAGCTAAGAAGAACGATTTGTGATCTGTTTCTCAACAAATTTGCTTATGAAACTGCGACCATCATCTACTTAGAAGTTAGCTTTTTGAAAAATTGTCAATTTTTGACACTTCGATGCTTTTTGAAAAATTGTCCATTTTTTTAAAATTTTTATTTATTTATGATAGTCACAGAGAGAGAGAGAGAGAGAGAGAGAGGCAGAGAAAAAGGCAGAGGGAGAAGCAGGCTCCATGCACCGGGAGCCTGACGTGGGATTCGATCCCGGGTCTCCAGGATCGCGCCCTGGGCCAAAGGCAGGCGCCAAACCGCTGCGCCACCCAGGGATCCCCAAAATTGTCCATTTTTGACACTAATCAAAAATTGTCAATTTTTGATAAATTATTTTACTCTTGGTTCAATTGACATAGACCAATAAAATAATTATTTCAAGATTTAAAAATTACTAAAGAACTTTGTTTCCATTGATATATTTAATAATAATCTCTTGTACTAACATCTTTAGCATCCATTTTATTCTATATTTATTTTCTCTTTTGATATATTCTTGAGCGTTTTATATTTGTATCTTCAAATACCAAACATGCAAGTTGTGCATTTTCACCATATAGAATTTTTGCTTTTTGTATCATTTCATATTTAATATTTTTTACTACTTCTTGTTATTTTTAGTAAAATGCATTGAATTATTTATTTATTTTTTTCCTGAACATTCAATGCTATAGATCTTTTTTTCTCTAATAGGCCTCTGGTTTCATACAGTTTGTTTTGTTGTTACCTTTTATTTGACTTTTCATTTTTCTTTCACTCAAAAATACCTAGAAGAGCTGTTTTTATTTTCCAAGTGATTTGATTTTATTTTCGTTCTTTTGATTACTGCTGTTGTTTTTCATTTGTTATTGACTTGGGGTTCTAATTCAGAGAAGATTAGGTGTATCTGCTTTTCTGTTGAAAAGATACAGATTTATTGAGCGAAGAAAGGAAAAGTTTTGCTCAAAACCCTTTAGTTTATTACATAACTAAAAATTTCTTCCTAATCATTACATCTTTCTTCTGAATTTTATTTGCCGATAAAGTTATAATATACTGTGAAAGAGAATGGAGATGTCTCACAGAATACATGATACTGAGATGGCATTAGTTCAGTTGGTGTGAAATATTTGAAATTAAAATGTGAATGGAAAAAGTCATCCTTGTATTTTTAAAGACTCTCAATGCAGTAATAATAGCTTCACATCAGCCTGTAATGTAGCTGAAGTATAAATGAGAGATTAACAAGTCTCAAATTACTATTGAATAATAACAACTTTAAGCATATTACAGAAATGTTTTAAAATCTGCTTCAATGTGCCAGGAAATCTCTAAAAAGAGAGCCACTTGGAATTTTCTGTTAGTTTATCCATGTTTTATTTGGTTTTGCTTTTTTAATATGAGGAAAGAAAAAGTGAGATATATTCCTGAAAATTATTGTAATTCATTCTATCCACACGACAAACATGATTAAAGAATAAATTATCTATTTTTAATCTGTCACTTTTCTAAAAAGCTTTAATATTCTTAAGAGCTTTAAGTTGCCAAAGTTATATTTGCCACTGAGCTTCTATTAGAGTATATAATACTGTAATAAAACGGTGAAACTTTTACTTAATTTTAGGAATATTTTTGAGGAAATTTACATGTTTTCTTCTATGAGTTTACATTTTCAGGAGTGCCTGGGTGGCTCAGTCAGTTAAGTGTCTGCCTTTGGCTCAGGTCATGATCTCAGAGTCTTGGGATGGAGCCTGGCATCTGGCTCCCTGCTCAGCGGGGAGTCTGCTTCTCCCTCTTCCTCTGCTCCTTCCCCTGCTCCAGATCTCTCCCAGATAAATAAATAAATAAATAAATAAATAAATAAATAAATAAATAAATAAATGTTAATAAGTGTTCAGTTCAATATCAAAATGGATTCTAATTTGAAGTATAGTGATGAACTCTCGTTAAAAATAATTAAGTTTTCTGACATTGTGACCATTCCACCACTTGGGAGACACACAGGTAGAGAATTAAATGCAGCAAGACTAGGTCTGAATGGTACAAAGGATGAACTTTGACAGATAATATTTGGCACGCAATGCCATATCCTGGTTGTCCTATTGTGGACAATTCCAGCGCATTGTTGCCAATAGCCTACCTCCAGCAATCAAGCACACACCTCCAGATATTTTAGTTTGCTTTCCTCAAAACAGTAGTTGGGAAAACAAACAAACAAACTTAATCTTTTTATGGGTGCAGCTGAAAGTGTGGGTGAGTTAATGATCCTCAGGACAACCCTCCCTTTATGGGGCACAGGAATTGTTTATAAATATGCAAACTTCCCATAAACTGGTGGGAAAATTCTAATGTGCCTTCTACACGTTTCCTTAGAAGGTTCTAGCAGGATTGAGCTCCCATTGACCTCAGCAGTAACCGGTTCATTAATGCACCCTTTCCTGGTGTAACACCAGGAGTAACATCAGGAGTAACACCTCCTTTTCCAGTCTCACTTTGTGCAATGCCTTACTTCTATTTCCTAAGATCAATCAACTCCCCCAAAGCTACAGACCACTAAGTTTTTTGTTTCATGTCCTGTTTCAGGTAGAATTCAAACTTAAACACTGTTTTTATTTTACTGAAATATTTTATTATTTTTGCATTTGAACTGGTGAGTTGAGAAAGACCAGAGTAAAATTACTCTTTTTTTATATTAGAAAAATATTTTAATTTGTAGATCTAATAATTGTAAGAGAAAAGATGATAAACAAGTCCACTAAATTCAGAGCCAACTGCAAACGAATGTTTTTTGGAGAAACGCAATACTTCTAAATTCTATATCTATATCTATATCTATCATCTAAATATATATATATAGTGTTCAATTAGCTTAACTATGTCAATTTTATTGATCTTTTCCAAGAACCAACTCTAGTTGGTTGGTATTGATTTTCTTTATTTTTCTGTTCTCCATTTCATTTATCTCTGCTCTAATTTTTATTATGTCCTTCCTTCTGCTAGCTCTGGGTTTAGTTTGTTCTTTTTCTAATTCCTTAAGATGAAAAGTTAGGTTGTTGATATGAAATCTTTCTTGTTTTTTAAAGTGAGCAGTTACAGCTATAAATTTCCCTTTTGGCGTGGTTTTTACTGTATCCTGTTAATTTTGGTAGGTTATGTTGTTATTTTTATTTGTCTTATGATATTTTCTTATTTCCTTTGTGATTTCCCTCTTGACCTATTGATTCCATGAGAGCACATTGTTTAATTTCCCCACATTTGTGGGTTTTCCAGTTTTCCTTTAGCTATTGATTTCTAGTTTCTTTACAATATGATTGGAAAAGATGATGTGATTTTAATCTAATAAGATTTTTAAATTTTTAATTTTTAATAAGCTTATAAATATTACTTTTGTGGCATAACATGTGGCCCTTCCCTGTAGAGTGCTCCATGTGCATGTGAGAAGAATGTGCATTCTGTTGTGTTGTGTGTAGTATTTTATATAGGTTTGTTACGTTCAATTGATCTATAGTGTTAAGTCTTCTATTTCCTCATCGATCTTCTGTCTGGTTGTTCTATTATTTAAAGTCAGGAATTGAAATCTCCTACTGTTATTATAGATCTGCCTATTTTTCTTCAATTCTGTCAATATTTTGCTTTATATATTTAGATGCTCTGATGTTTGGTGCATATATATGCATATATAATTTATATATGTTTGATAGATTGACACTTTCGCCATTATATAATATCCTTGTTTGTCTCCTCTAAGACATCATATAATGTCTACTTTGTCTCATATGAGTATAACCATTCCTGCTGTGTTTTGGTTACTATCCTCATGGACTATCTTTGTCCATCATTTCACTTTCGACCTTAGTGTATATTTAGATCTAAAGTGAGTCTCTCAGGAAAAAAAAATGTAGTAACAATAAAAATAAACTGAATCTCTCATAGAGAGCATATAGTTAGATCTAAATAATGTTCAACATGCTTGCTTTCGATGGTTTGTACAGAATGGTCAAACGGTCTTTGAAGAAATACCCATGAAGTAATCCCAGCTTCGACCTCTACCTTTGCTCAAAGTTGGGAATTTGACCTAGAGTCATCAACAGTGTTTTTTTCCATAGTTTTAGGTGTCCTTGCTATACAGCTACTATGGGGATCGATGCAGCTTTGTAAAATGCTTAATGTTCTTCAGTAGCAGTAGATGCCCTTCTTCAAGTGTAACTTCCAGAGAACTTTCTCAAGGAATATATTCTAACTACTTACATTATATCTCTGGGCTTTGCTTGCTTGGTTTTTGAGTTCTCTCTCAGTTCTGAAATTTACTTGAGTCATAACATGTCTTGTCTACATTGAGTTTTTATGAAATGGGAACATTTGCCCAATTTAGCATAATCTGAAAATATATTCTTTCCCCCTACATTAATGTTTTGACTATACAATGCCTGTTGCTTAACATTATAAATCATACCACTGGATATAACTCTCCAAGATTTGGTCATCATCTCCTAGACTTTATTTATAGTTATTATAGATTACATAATTCTATGTAAATCAGTAAAATTATTTTAAAAATAATCTAGAAGGGCTTCACAGTCAATACAAGTCACACCACATCATTCTATATTATAAATAAGTAAATAAATACATAATGTACATCTACCTTAATTAAACAAATGTTGAATGCGAGCTCCTTCAAATAATACCAACACAAACTTGGTAACACAAGGCAGACTTTATAGTTTTGCAGTAAGGAAGAGAACATGACCTCTTTAGAGCTTTGGCAATATCCTAAAAGACAAAAGGTAAGGTCAGAGTTAATTAATAATTGAAAATTTAGGAGATGCCTGGATTGTTCACTGGTTGAGCAGCGCCTTCAGCTCAGGTTGTGATCCCAGAGTTCCAGGATCAAGTCCCACATCAGGCTCCCTGCATGAAGCCTGCTTCTCCCTCTGCCTATGTCTCTGCCTATCTCTGTGTGTCTCTCATGAATAAATAGATAAAATCTTAAAAAAAAAAAAGAATTGTAAGCTTAAGGCAGATTTTTTATGCAGAGACTAGATTGGGGATTAATAAGAATCACTCTTTAATGATACAGGATTGATGGAAACAACAGAGTGAGGATTTGGGGGTGAGAGATTCAAAGAATCTTACAGGGCACAACTGTCCCTTAATGCTTTCCGCTGAAGAACTGATGTATCTTTTAGAAAGTTCCTATAATAAAAAAAGCAAACCATTTGCTGAGCAAGAGACTCCTGGGAAAATAATGTTGGTGAACATAGTGGACTATCGGAGTCACATTAATGTAGACAGTAGGTATAGTTTCTGTACTTTGTGTCCAGAGTGAGTACAGGGAGAGGTGGTGTCAGTCCTCATAAGGAATGCTACACATCCACCAAACTGGTTTCTCTCCTCTACACTGGAAACACACTCACCTATAAATTCTCTGCTTTGCCTTGAGTTAGGTAGGGCCGAGTAATTGAGTTCTGGAAAATGGAATTGGGCAAAAAATATATACCAGGCTCCAGAATGTCCTGCAGAAATCTCTAGGCACTCTCTTGTCTCTCATTTGGTGACTAGAAACTGATGCCTATGGCAACATTTGGAGTTACAAGCGCAATGAGGCACAGTTAGAATGGAAGGAGACAGTTCTTTAATTACTTCAGGGAGTAGACTTTGCTACCTTCTCTTC
This sequence comes from Canis lupus dingo, assembly GCF_003254725.2. Classification (NCBI taxonomy): domain Eukaryota; kingdom Metazoa; phylum Chordata; class Mammalia; order Carnivora; family Canidae; genus Canis; species Canis lupus. The sequence continues at coordinate 66,638,336 of NC_064248.1, read as the reverse complement.
CTCCTCGCTCCTAACACAATGCCCCTATACCTACCAACCATGTATAGGATTCTGGTATCAGAGAAAAATAGTGTTTGTGTAAGTCACTGAAATATTGGAATTTATTTTATCTCACTTACCCTAATTTATCATGATCTTTTATCAAATTAAAACCCTTAATATGGCCTAAATTGCTCTTCATGCTATGAACCCTTCCTTCATTTCTCAATATCCTCTTGGCTATTATTCCTACTCATTCTGATTTTTTTAATGTTTGTTATTTGTTTTTGTTTTTCACATCAGTAGCTTTATCTGAGTCCTTTGGCTGAAAATCTTTTTTCCTTCTTTGACTATCTGAACTCTAATTATCTGATAGATCACTCTCTCAGAAAATAATTTTCTGATTAGATCCTTCCCAAATGTAAGAGTTTAGTTTCCTATCAGATCCATCATCCATCATTCATAGTTCTCTAGAAAGGCACTTTTATAAGTAAGTACATTTCAATTGTGTGATCTTTATTTGGCAAATGCCTATCAAACCAAATGTGAATTCCTTGAGGACAGCAAGTAATTGTATGTTGATTATTATTATATCCCTCGTAGCCTGCTTAATAAATAATTTTGGAAGAAAGAAAGGAAATGAGGAAGAAAACTGGAAAGAAGACATAGCTGTTAGCCAACCAGCCATTTACACAGCAACAATGAATATTCCACTTCTCCTCTAATTCTATGCTCATATTCTAGTCTTGAAGATATACCAGTACATTCCATGAGGATGACAAAATGTGCCCACTGATGAAGACTCTCTCTGGCTACTCTGAGCCTTTTTGTCAGTTAGGCCTCAACCTTAGTCACCAAGTTCTTGTTAGTTTACATAGCCTAGTTTTACCAAGAATCCTATATAAGTTTGTTTTGAGAGAATTCCTCACCCTTGATATCTGATCCTTCTTAATACCTGATAATATTTCTCATCTGCCACCCCTGGTATCTGATCACTCTGGCCCACCTTCAGCAAGAATAATATTGGCTGAGTTGGGCAAGAATTCCTCTACCCTTCCTTTGTAACTCCTTTTAGTAATTTTTCATCACTGATCCCTCATAGCTGTAAATCCCACCTGTCCTTGCTATATTCAGAATTGAGCCCGGTTCTATATTGAAATCTTTTTTCCTCTATTGTAAATAGTTTTTTTTTTTAATGTACTATTTGGTGCCTGAAGCAGCACCTCTTTTTTTTTTTTTTTTATTTTATTTACTTATTCATGAGAGACAGAGAGAGAGAGAGAGAGAGAGGCAGAGACACAGGTAGAGGGAGAAGCAGGCTCCATGCAGGGAGCCTGATGTGGGACTTGATTCCGGGACTCCAGGATCATGCCCTGTGCCAAAACGCAGGCACTAAACCACTGAGCCACCCAGGGATCCCTGTAAATAGTTCTTGAATGGAATCTGTTCTTACTGCTTTAACTACTATCTGGCTCTGGTTTCCTTTAATACCACAAGGCCTCAGGATCTCTTCAAAAATGAGCATACCTACACGTATGCACATTGCACACTCCAGTTTGGGTGGGGAACCTTATTTTAAAAGGTTGCTGATACCCGTAGTGGCCATGTGTCTCATTTTGCCTAGAAGAGTCCTATATGTTCTGTTACAGATATTAATTGGACTCCTTTCATTCTCAATGGTGTCCTGGTTTGGATAAATTATATGGTCTCCCTCCTGTTAAAAGATGATCTGAGACATATTACAAATTTTAAGTTTATATGAACAAAAATCAATTCCAATTGGACAACGTTAAACCAAAAGTGGTTAGGAGTGCTCTACTGATGAGTTAGGGACAAGATTTTTATAGAAAAGATGTAGAAGCAAAGCAAGGAAATTATTTGATTGGCTATAGCTGAAGTGGTTGCCTTGAGAAAGTTTAGTTGGCTGTTTGTGTTTGGTTGTTCTTCTTACCCTTGAGGCATTTATAGGAATTGACTGTGGCTTAGGTTTTTATTTGCTTATGTAGAGTACCAGGGCTTTAGAGCCACCTGCCTAATGGCCTCCTTGTTTAATTTCTTAAACACTATTGGTGTCTGATCCATCACGATGTAGATGTATTTTGAGAAAAAGATGGTCTTTCATGGATTCTCTGACACAAACTCTACATTCAGAACCTGCAATGAGTCATAAAATACTAGTAAATGCATTATTAGCTGATGTAGTTAAGCCTTTGGGAAACATCATAAAAATCTTCAAGCCACATTGGTATCAGTCGGTTCTTAAAACAATAATTGCATGAAGTATATACTTTAAAGAATTGATGAAACTTCCCATAGGACTAATTTACTCCTCAAGGGTGATTTACATACTGAGAGGATCTGAAACAATAATTATGATAACAATCAATCAAAGAGGGAATTGAGCATTTGTTTTAATGTTACTTCTTTGCTACCATAAGAATTCTCTCAGGACTGCAAACTCAAATATAACATACCACTGCCTTTAGTATAAATATTTCATGGTATTTCATAGATTTGAAAGGTAATAATAATGCAGAAAGGAGTGTATTTAGAAAGTTTTAGAATGTCACAAGACTGGCAACTGGTATCCAACTCAATATCCAACTGGTATCCAGTCAATAACATAAGACTTAAGTAAAGTTATATATATATATATTTTAGATTTTTTTTTGTTTTGTTTTAAGTAATCTTTACACCCCACATGGGGCTGGAACTCACAACCCTGAGATCAGGGTCGTATGCACTACCTACAGAGCCAGCCAGGCATCTCAAGGAAAGTCATACTTATAAGGTTTTAGAAAGGTGACCCAAATTCATGGGAATCCCAAGGAAATAATTATAGCTCTAAATATTTGAGGTTGATATATTAAATTTGGTTATTTTGTGATTTATTTTTATTCTTTTTACCTAATTAAAAACAAGTTATTTTGTGTCCAATATGAGTAAACACTGTGGAAGATTATAAAGAGGAGCATATCACTATCCCAGGTTCAAATTAGTGTTGTTAAATGTAGTAGAAAAGATGAGCAAAATGAAAAACAAAATCCGCAGAAATACCTCAGATCTTTCTGTGAAACATTGCGAAGTAAGACTTAGGAGAGATGAAATTTAGTTATAAGATCAGTATCCTATAGTTCAGGTGAGTGTCAGCAAGATTTTACTTGAGGGTAGTAATATTAGAAACAGGTCAGAAATGAACCACAGAGACCATATGGTTTTGTATTCAGAAGGAGCTGATGACCAACTAGGTGTAGACTGTAATGGATTGTTGGCAAAAGCTCCAGCAGCATTCTATCTATACAACTATCTAAGCTCTTTACAATTTGGCATTTCAGCCACTTCCATCAAGAGGTGGTGGTGTCTATCTTTACAGACTAACTCTGGGATTTTCTCTGCCCACCAGGATAGTAGCAAACCTGTTACAAATGCAGATTTGAGAAGTGCTTTCTTATTTCCACTTTCTATCTGGAAACACAAGTACCACCCTGGGACCGAGCCTCAGCTAGTTTACAGAAGGATAAGAAATATCTAGAGCAGAACTGAGTAGTACCAGTTGAGGTTATCTTAAACTCACTGGTTCTTAACTGAACTGCCACCTACTTGCAGCCCCTTGTATGAACCCATAGAAAATTAATCAAAGCTGGCACAGAGCCATTCAGACAACTGGCTTCTGAGAAATAATAAATGGGTGTTGTATGCTCCTGAAATTTTATGGATTGTTTTCAGCATTATTTTATCAAGAGATAACTGTTACACTGAAGTGAGAGGAAAGAGTCAAAGATTAATATAAGGTTTTGCATATGTGCTGTTTATAATTTTATTATTATGAGTGCATCTGTAAGTATTTTCTAATATGCATGGAAATTCACTGTTCATTATCTCTAGAAAGTAAAATTCAAGAATGTATTAGCAAAATTGGGTTTCTGAGTATTTGAAACATGAATTTTGCTCCCTCAGTTTAAGTGTGTGATCTGTTATAAACATCTTTTATTGACAATAGCTTTATGTTTGATGATTTATTGTCTACTTATAGGAAAAAAAAGAGTAGAAAAGAGAACATAATTTGTTTCCATTTCTGAAAATAACTTATCATTTACTAATTGAAATTTTATACAAATTGAATTATGTAGGCAAATAGAATATTTTGCCAATCCAAGCAATGTCAATTCAAATAAAAAAATAAGCATTAAGCTCTGCAGTAGCATCGCTCTCTCAGGCAATTATTTTTAAAGTCTTCAATGAAAAGGAGCATATTTTTACAGAATATGTTTTTAATTACCATATTACATATTACAAGTAAATGTAATTCTCAAAATATTGGTAGAGAATGCATAGCTATTAAAGATTATTTATAAAACAGAAGTGTTTGGCAGCTTTATTTAATTTTTCTCTATTTCATTTATCAGTGGAATACTTTATTGTAAACAAACAAAAACTATCTTATCTAAAATATCTATTACTACATACAGCACACATATCTCTGTGATTTAATAATTGTCATAGGTTCAGTTTGGGCCATAAACTGTTTGCTGCATAATTTTCCCAACTGAATTTACGAAGCATTAAAGTGTTATTCTTGGGGCACCTGGGTGGCTCAGTGGTTGAGCATCTACCTGCCTTAGGCCCAGGGTGTGATTCCTGGGATCCAGTCCTGCATCAGGCTCCCTATGGGGAGCCTGCTTCTCTTTCTGTCCATGTCTCTGCCTCTCTCACTCTGTGTCTCATGAATAAATAAGTAAATAAAATCTTAAAAAAAATAATGTGTCATTCTTGGGGCACATGGGTGGCTCAGTCAGTTAAGCATCTCCCTTTGGCTTAGGTCATGATTCCGGGATCCTGGGATTAAGCCCCACATCAGGCTCCTTGCTCAGCAGGGAGTCTGCTTCTCCTTTTCCCTCTGCTTCTCCTTGCTTGTGTTTCTCTCTGTCTCTCTCTCAGATAAATAAATATTTTTTAAATTAATAAATAAAATATTTTTTAAAAACGTCATTCTCTGAGTGTTGTAATAATAACAACAAAATAGTGTAATTGTAATAGTGAAGTATATAAGAGATATTGGGAATATTAAGACCAAGTATGATATAGTATCTTACAGTCACCTTAGGTTGGTTCCTTGGTAGATTCTAACCCTAAGGACTATCTTCTTTTATACTGTAAAGTAGCTACACTCTTTCTTAAATATTATTCCTAGACCTGAAACCTGGAAGAGTGCACTTAAGAAAATTTTAGAATAAAAAATTATTATCATAAGTCTCTTTAAAATCCTTTTTACCTATAGTAAACAACAAGAATTTGGGTACTTTAAATTATAATTACTTTTCCAAGTAATTATCCAAGTAATATAGATATCATTTTTTAAAGATTTTTGAGCCCTGAAAGTTAAACAAATGAAAATGAAGGTTCTCTTCCATCTTAGCACTGTATCTTTGCTTTCTTTTTCATCTAAAAAATTTTTTTAAAACCTATCTTAGTTATATTTGTTTTGAAATTAGGCTTTCTGGTTTACCAAGGCTTAAAAATCATTGGCTTAAACAGTAGATAGTATTAGTAGACTTCTGTTTGCACTTGGGAAGAACTGTTAAGACTATTAATGACTATAAATATCAATAATCTACGATGTCACTAATGAAGAATATTATTATATATTAATAATTAGATAATTAGTAATTATCTAATAATTACTTAATAGTTAATTAGTAATTAGTATATTAGTATTAGTATATAATTAGTAATTACTAATTAGTAATTAGATATTACTGCTAAGAAGAGACTTATCAGTAAAATGGCTTTGGAAGTTTGAGGAAATGCTGTAATTAGGATCAGTTACTTTACTAACATATACTGATAAAAGAATTTATGGAAAAAGAGCTATATTCTCCCAGATTACTGGACTAAGGGTTTTGAAGTGGATTACAACTTTAACAATTATACTGTGAGTCTGAAAAGTTTGTGCCTACGCCTCTGAAACCTCAGAGAGAAGACTGTCATGAAAGATAAATTATAGACTGAAAAAAAAGGCTGTCTGGATATTGTTATTATTAAAAATAATACTAAACAAAATGAAGGGAATTCATCTGATATATTGAGCAAGCAAACAGAAGACATAAAAGTCAAAATACCTTCCAGGCTAATTGACAGATTTGTTAATGGTCTCTCACCACATTCAACACATTCCAGCTCCTTGTAAAAAGCCAATTCTCTTCCTCAGTGTAATTTGTGGTTCATTAACTTTCAGTTGCTTAGAAGTAAAAAATTACTGGAGGGTCAGGTAGGTTTATACTAGTGTAAAAGAAACAATTATTAGGAAAAAGTGGTCTTTACGGATTTAAGTTTTTATTGTTCAGTAAACCTTCTTGAATTAACTTTCAGTGCCGCTTTAGAATGCACCATATGTCGGCTGGAGGTGGAAAAAATAAAGAAATACATCAATAAAATTGTTTTATGTGAAATCATAAGAATAACTGAATACTGTACCTGAATCATTGCTATATTTTGATCTCACCAATGACTCGATATGTTTTGCCTGTAAATGTACCTCAATCTCAAAATCCCAAAGCAGATAAAATAGTTATAATGAGATAACTAATTGTGCAAACTTGTTCTGTTGCTAAATCAACACAATCAAATTGTATTTCTGCTTTAAAGTTAATAGAATGGCATCGGATAGATATATTTGATTACAGGGCTGATAAAGCACAGCACTTGATTTTCACACCTATGGTTTAGTGTGTTAATGTTGACTGCTGATAGTTAAAAGATAAATCAAAGTCAAATTATGGAAAAAGGGCAATGGACGTACTGAATTCCATGAAGTTATACCTGTGGGAGATAGGATCAAATGCAGCCAAGCTAAGATTTAAAGGTCAAATCTGTGTTGCTTCAGTTGAGATCCAGCTGTGAAAAGTGTGATGAATTAGTGGTGAACAAAGGAATAGGGTCTTTTCTTATTGTTGCATTTATCTCCTGGATTACCTTGATTGACAGAAATACATAGAACCAAAGGTCTCTGAAGCTTTCTTTTTCCTCCCATTGACAAGAATGTGATAAGGAAGTTTAAGACCTCTTCACTTCCAAGGGAACTGATAATGAGATCATAGAGAAAACAAAATTACCAAAAGTATTTGATAAGACAAATCTTTCCAGTGGCATGTATCTATTTAGATTTTAACTCTTACTGAATGCTTTAAAGCCTTCAACGGGCCATTGGTTAAGTCTGACAGGAATGCTACCAGGAAACGACCAGCTGTGGCAATGGTGATGAAGTAGTACAGTCTACCTTTTTGCTGTTGTGAGTTTGAACACATTTAGAACCATATATGAAAAAATAAAATAATGAAGAAAATTTTGCACAAAAATTAAAGACTATTTTGAAATTTGAAAATTAATATGATGAAATTGGGAAATACTGATTCAGAAACGAAATTAATAATTGTCCCTCATCATTCAATAAAAGAATACAGTGAATAAATATACTTAATGAACTAATAGAATCAACTAATTGCTAGCTCCTTGAAACAAGTCACGAATGTTACTGCCTTGGATTGCTTTAGTTAGAATTAATCTTGGTCAGGTAGTTTTGATAAGTCTGTTAATACATTAAACAAATGGCTTAAATAAATAAAGTTTTGTTTGTTTTCTCCTTTCTCAGAGTCCTCTGGTATGCTAGGTAACTATGCCCTGCTATATTCTGCTCAGATAAGCAGAAGTCTGAATGAAAATCTTAAAAAAAATAAGTTATAATAAACCTGCCTAAAAACCACCTGCAATAATGTGGCTTTCTATTACTTGGGTTAGCAGTTTTATGCGATTATTCATATATATTAGTACTACTAAAATTAAAGTTATAAATGGAACAGTTTACATTTAGTAACTTAGCAGTGCCCAATCCGGAGTAATTAACCAAAAATATGTAAATCACTCTCTTAGAAATAACCAGACAAACCTTCTCTTAGCTATAAAAATGGTTAAAAGCACGTGACTGCATATGTAAATTATCTTTTGTTTCTCAAACAGGGTTTTATAAAGTAATTGAATATAATTGAAAGCTAGAGTTTCAAACACTAATAACAATTCTTTTAAATGACTAAAATATGCTAAGCACTGAGTTAAGGGCTTTATTTTCTAACAACGTATTAGTCTTATAACACATCTAAGAGCCAAATACTATTATTATTGCCATTTGCAGGTGGGATTAAGTGATTTATTGAAAAGCTCATGATTAATACACGTTAGAGCTTGATTTTGAATCTAGGTTCTTTGACTTCTTGACTCCATTACACAACAAGAGAACTGCTTCATATCTAAGCCCCTAGTATTTGGCCTTTTAAATATTAAGGATGTTAAGAGTATAATTTTTTTTGTAGTGGTTCTCTATTTTAACTATACTGTAATATCACTCTTTGTCTTAGACCCTGAGTGCTGAGAAGCACTATTGTAATAATATTTCTGTTGCCATTCAACAATGAACTTAATTAATTATTATGGATTTTCATTTCTTGTATTGCCACACATTCAGTAATTCAGTGCAGATTGATTAGCCTCTTATGGAGTATGGTTCCAGTGCGATACTGCTATGATTTGAATGTTGTGTCTCTCCACAATTCAAAGAAACCCTCAAGGTGATGGTATTAGGAGGTGATCACCTTTGGAAGGTGATTAGGGCAGGAGGGCAGAGCTCTCATGATCGGAAGTAGTGCTCTTAGGAGATAGACCCTGCGGAACTCCCACCACACGAAGACACACAAGTTGATAGTCTGCGGCATGGAAGAGGGCATCCATCAGAACACAAGCATGCCAACGCCTTGATTTTGGACTTCGCAGCCACCAGAGCTACGAGAAATACAATTCTGTTGTTTTATAAGTCACCCAGTGTGTGGTACGGTGTTATAGCACCCTGAATGGACTAAGGCAGATCCTTTTATTCCACTTCTAGGTACAACACATAATGGTTACAACAAGTTCATCACCCTTGAGGAGCTTATATTTTTTAGTTGTAGAAAATAGATCATCAAGAAGGAAATAAAGAAACTTGCCTAGAAATCTGGTAGAAAGGAAGTTGATTTTGTGCTAATAGAGACAGAGGCACTAGGTGGCTTCCTGTTCAATACATTGAATGAAGGTCAACTCTGGTTTAGTTACTCATTTATGTAGCAACAGAAGCAATACAGCAGTAAAGACTTCATGCTTTGGGGTTAGACCTCAGTATATATTCCAGGCCCATCAGCACTTACGTGCTAGCTTTATAGAAACAGGAAAATGCCATCATCTGCTTAAACCTCAGTTTCCTTATCTGTACAGTAGAAACATATATCAGCTCCACAGGGGTAATGATGGAGATAATATCGACTGTGATAAATGAACTTGCAACATTTAAAGGAAATCATGAAAACCCTTAGAATTTACTTCTTCATATTGAACTTTACTACTTCCAAATAACTTTTCTCTGATGTGTGGTTGCTAAGCCTGTTTAAATCACATTTATCATGCAACTATTATATGCCATGCTCTGTGCCACTCACTGGAGATAAAGCTGAAAAAAGTAAATAATATGATTATCAGGAACCCTATAGTCCAGGAAGAAAGACATCAAATATGCAATTTCAGTATAATAATGTGACAGTTACTTTTCTTTTTACAGAAAATAATTATTTGTTCTCTCATTCTGTTCTAGGCTCCACCATATAAATCAGCTAGTGACTAGAACTAACTGACTCCTCTAATAAACCATAATAAGCTAGGCATCAGTAAGATAACTATACTATAATTATGTTAAGATAATTATACTATGCTATCTTATAGTTATCTTAAGATAACTGTATGATGGTTATATAATTATTACATTAAATGAGAGGCAGGACTACATTTAGCTATATTCAGAATATAAAAGTATCTAAATAAAAATTATTTTATTCAGGAAAAGAAATTTAAAAGGTTGTAACTATTAGCACAGGTGCTAAAGTCCATTTTTTACCAAAAGATTCATGTCAGCAACACATCAGCTTTTTCACTGTGAAAGTATTTGGAAGATCTCAAAAGATACTGCCCAATAATGGAATGTTCCGTTGAGATTCAGTTGTTCATGAGAAGCAAAGGCTATTAAGGCAAAAAGCTTTTGTGCCTTTTTTATACATAGATTCTTTTTAAATAACAATAATAATAATAAATGGATACTTCAAAATCTGGGCTTATTGCTTAAACCCTTTCTCATCTTTTATTTTGGGATTTGCAGGTTATGAAAGAGATGAGAATGCTTTCCTTAGATCGAATTTCCTCTATGCCTAATAAGTTTTTCAGATATCATGGGCAGTTTACAGCACTGGGAATCTCAAATCTGTAGTAAATATAACTTTGAGCAATAGAAAAGTTGCTTATGCTTTCATCACATTAATCAACATGCCTTACCTATGTAATTATTTTGGACTTACTGTTTTTAATTCTAACATGAATCATGGAAACTGACATATTAGTTAACTAATATTTATTTTATTGTTATGTCAAAATAAATGCATTTTATGAAACTAATAGCTTGCATTTATTTAAAGCACAAAGAGCCTCTTTTTGATTTAAGACTAAGAATGAAACAAAGTTATTAGGGCAAGTGTGTAATTTTGACTATTATAGGTAGCTAAGGACATGCTTGAAAGCTACATTAGAAAATAAAGAATGCTCTCAATTTTTCCACAATGACACTAAAAAACTGTGCAAAGCAATATAGACTACATATTTTGAAAATATTAAATTTATATTGGCATACTGTATACACATAAGCAGTTCGACACATGGGGGTTCCCACACTGGGAACCAAACCAGAATGAAGGTGGTGGATTAAATATGGGGCCAAGGAATTAACAAATTTGAGGCAAGATGAAAATAGGCTGGGATCAAGTAGGAATATATTTGGGAGCTAGGTATTCCTAAATTTTGAGATTATCTTTAAATACATTTTAGTATATTTGAGTAGATTTCCTAAAATGTTTTAGGGTGAGTAAAGGCAGGTAGAAATTATAGTTTTTGTACTTTCTAGAATAGTAAATATTATTAGTGTTCTGTTTTCTGTTAATAACACTAATGCCTTGATCTGCATTCTTACTTTTCAAGTCACTTATTCATTTTAATAAAAATGTATGGTTTCTCTTGTGCCAGAAATTCCTCCAGGCTAGAGTTACTGTGGTAAAGAAGATAGACAGTCACTGTCCTCTTAGGGTTGGATTCTAATAATGAAACACAAGTTAAGCAAGTTAGACACATAACTAGGCAGCAGTAGTAAGTGCTAAGATAAAAAAAGGAAATCAAGGGAGTAAGTGAAGGAGTATCTCAGAGAGGTAGCCAAGAACAGCTTCCCTGAGCAGGTGACTATTCAGGAGAAATTGAAACGCAATTAGGGGGCCAGTCATATGAAGATCTGGAGAATGAGTGTTCTAAGCAAGAAGGAACTGTAATAATATATGTAATATGTGTTGCTCTCATTAAATAAGTCTTTTAGATGTCTGTAATATTTCAAATCCAATTCACTGAATCCATTCTACATAGATAGGCCAAATGAATCATACCAAAACGCATACTTAATCATGTCACTTAAGAGCTCCAATGTTTTCAATGGCTCCTTATTGCCTATAGAATAAAGCAAAATATACAGTCTAAGTATACAGAGACTGCTGACTAGTGAATCTTCATAATTAGAATCACACACTTGGATAATGAAAAAGAAGCAAATTTGTATAATAGGAATAAAGGAATCCATATTTCAGTATAGGGAAAAAATAAACCTTCCTAAAAAACTATTAGGTACAGAACTTAAAGAGTCACATGATATAGAATATGCTGGCCTTGAGGGGTATGCAATATACAGTGAAATATGCCGTAATTTTTGCCTTGTTAGATTGTCATATTAGTCAGGAGGACACAACGGGTTAACAGGTCATATAAAACTCTCTAATTTTTTTTTTCTTTCCTGTATTTGAAGATATTCCAAAATGATTGACTAAAGGGACCTTGGCTGAAATCTCTGCTGAGTATTCTTCTAGGAAAAGACACTGGAATCGGAATGTTCTAAAATAAAACTGCATTTATAGATAAAGCACTCCATGTACTGATTAAAACGATATGTTAATGAACTCTAGCACTCAGACAAAAATTGGGATCTGGATTGCAAGCAATGTAGTGGCTTCATGTAGCCTTTTATGATATATACTCACTCCTTCCTCTTAGCAGCCAGCCCTTCAAAGGGTGTTTTTTTGTTTTTTTTGTTTTGTTTTGTTGGGGCTTTTTTTGTGTGTTTTGGTCTTTCTCTCCTCCTCAACCTTTCTCCCCACTCCCCTAATACCCCATCCCCATGTATGTCTTGTTCTTAATCTGCTAATAAACATGGAGATTGGACTCACCTATTTATCTTAATCTGCATTCTATTTGAACTTATGTGCAGTGATCATCAGATGGAGGTGATCAAGAAGATTCATCAATGCTTTGTAATAAGAAAATCGATTCTGAGTGCCCAGACTACTCTAGAACTGCTAAGAAATATCTAGAACATTAGGTAGGGAATCATATAATTTAATTGAAGTTTTCAGGACAGCGTATCATTGAGTTCAAAATGTTCCTTGACTGGGCAGCCCCGGTGGCTCGGCGGTTTAGCGCCGCCTTCAGCCCGGGGTGTGATCCTGGAGTCCCGGGATCGAGTCCCACATCGGGCTTCCTGCGTGGAGCCTGCTTCTCCCTCTGCCTGTGTCTCTGCCTGCCTCTCTTTGTGTGTCTCTCATGAATAAATAAATAAAATCTTTAAAAAAAAAAAAATGTTCCTTGACTTCATCCACTGGACGATCCAACAAAGACATTGATTACCTTATATTTATCTCTACTTTTGGAATGTGTTTAGATACTTTCCAATGGTATAAATAGCAATCAAGGGATCCCTGGGTGGCGCAGCGGTTTGGCACCTGCCTTTGGCCCAGGGCGCGATCCTGGAGACCCGGGATCGAATCCCACGTCGGGCTCCCGGTGCATGGAGCCTGCTTCTCCCTCTGCCTGTCTCTCTGCCTCTCTGTCTCTCTCTCTCTCTGTGACTATCATAAATAAATAAATACAAATTTTTAAAAATATTAAAAAAAATAAATAAATAGCAATCATGAAGTGTTTTATTGTATCCCTTATTTAATGTGGACACTTCAGACGTTTTCCTGCCCTATAAGGCTGTGTTTATGTCTTCAGTATTTTTTAACTTTCCTAAAATAGTCTATAGAGCTTTAAAACTGAACTTTTTAAAAATTTAATGCAATTAGGCCTTAGTTAGAATTTTCCATAAAATTGATGCTTAATGCAAATGTATTAGACCAAAATTTCTATATTGTTTTAGCAAGATATTCTTCTGATTTTCAGTGCAGCATCTTTCTTAATCATGATGTATTTACTGCTTAGGGATTAATTTGTATACCTAGAGAAATTGTACTGTAGTCAATTGGAGAGCTACTTAAATTTAAATTTATTTTCAATAAATAAATAAGTAAATAAATAAATTTTCATTTTTTGTTACGTTTTGGATCACAATATGTGCATGTGTGTGGGGGAGGTCTTGTGAAATGATTCAATTTAAAAATATTCTAGATAACAACCTGTGGCCCTCTGCCTGAGATGCGATCCATCTATGAATGGACCAATAAAGTACAGTCTCTTGTACTTTAATGCTATATTCTTTTTTTTCATGCTATATTCTCAATTCATGTGGACAAGTCCTTTGCCAGAAATTTCCATGGACATTTTCATATTTTATCTGTTGTCTATCACTAACTTAGTATCAGGTATGCTTTTGTTCTTTTTCTAGAAGAATGTTAACCAGGAGGTTTGCTTGTAAACTGGATTTTGCTCTAATCTTCCATAGAACTAGATTGCAATTCTTTCTGAGAATGAGTGCTCCTGAATCTTATTCTTTTATTTCTTTTTCTCTAAAACTCAGGCTGAAATGTTTATTATTCATCACCTGATGAGAACTTTTGCTATACTGATTTCTCCCGCAGCAGATGATGATAGGTGGTTCATTTCTTTCTGCTTTTTATTGGAGCTAGATGTGTTTACATCTATATGCTTTTAGGAAAAAAAACCCAGGCAACTAATATTGGAACTATAAGCAATTTTTCTCAAAATATATTTTAATCAGGTTTGCTTTGTAAATTTATTTAATTAATTTCATTTTGTTTTCTCAAATCTGCTTCTTCATCTTTATCAGATATAGTTATATGTTTTCACTGCACTTGAGTATACCATATGCTTTACAAGAAGTTTTTATCCAATACATATTTATTTGACAGTATATCATTTTTCAAACATGCATCTGGTCTTGAGTGAGCTAACTGTCCACTTAGAGAGAAATAAGCATTATTTTGGGGCACTTGACTGGCTCAGAGAGTAGAGTTAGTGATTCTTGTTCTCGGGGCTGTAAGCTCGAGCCCCGTGTTAGATGTAAAGATTACTTAAAAAAATAAAATCATAAATAAATAAATAAATAAATAAATAAATAAATAAATACTTTAAAAAAACTGTAAATTGTTTTTACATTTAGGTAGCTTCGGCCCTGAATTCAACTGACTGCTTATATTTAGATCCCTATGTTTACTTTCTAGATGTATCACCTAAGAATAAAATTTAAAATTTATCTATAAAAAGGAGATAATTATAATTATAGTATAGTATCATTAATGATAGTCAAAGTAATAACAATAGTATTTATTAATTGTTCATCATCTATGAGGTAGTGTCTTAACCAACCTACTAAGTGTAAAATGAGAAATTAAGTAGACTGTCCAACTTATTCAAATAGTTCAAAAGGCAGAACAGGAATCTCAACCTCAAACCATGTATTTCCACAGACAACTGAACAATTCTCGTATATAAGTAAATAACTTCTCTAAAGGGAATTATTTTTGTTTTGGATGGTGATGATGACACTAATGGTGCTAATGATGATAAATGGGTAAAAATGACATGCTCAAGGGGAACCTGGGCGGCACAGTTGGTTAAGTGTCAACTCTTGGTTTCGGCTCAGGTCCTGATCTCAGGGTTGTGACTGAGCCCCGCATTGCGCTCCATGTCAGCTGGAATCTGCTTGAGATTCTCTCCTTCTCCCTCTGCCCCTCCCACTCGTGCTCTCTCTAAAATAAATAATATTTTTGTTTTGTTTTGAATGATGTGCTCAACCCATTTCTAACTTATGTACTATGAATTAGGCATGTGGCAAAAGCAATTATCTTCATTAGATTTTTTTAAAAATCTTTTTTTTTTTTTTCTTTCAGTTTCTGGAGCACTCACTACTCATGTAAACACACATTGTATAAAGCAGCTACTTTTTTTTTTTTCAAAACCAAACTAATTTGGTCCATGATGCTAATTGTCACTAAACACTTATTCTGTTAATGATATTATGTTTTACAAGTACAGTAATAAGAACATGATGTCAATGTAAAAACATTTGTCTTTGTAAAATGGTAATTTATCTGCCAATTTATATTTTCTATTGCATTAGGGAAATTGTAAATGGCTTGCTCTATTAGAGACTTTTATGTAACTATCTTTAAAAAGGAACTTGTAAAGCTTTATGAGAATTTAAAAAATAAGAATTGAAGCAGTTTTTTAAGCAATTCATATTTTTAGATTGTGAATTGAGTAAATTGGTTATATGGAAGGGGAAAAAAAAGTGTATCCACATTTAACAAAGACCAGAGAGGTTAGTTTCTATAGCATTTCTTTTTTTCATTCCATCCTCAGAAAGCAGAAGAAAAGGACAAGTGAACATTTCCTACAAAAGCACAGTCATTTGTTCTCTGAATTCAATGCTACCAAAGTATGAAACCCATTGCAATAGACTCTGCCAAAGACATTCAGAAAGTCTAAAACCTCCTTTTGCTTTGAAAGATATTACTTCTGTAACATCTTCAAAGGAGCCAAATTTTCATCCTTCTCTGCACTTGTAAACCCCACATTGGAGGATATATTCTGGGCAACAAAATCAGTAAGAAAATGAGAGTCTTTGCTATTAAAGTGAGGGGAAAAAATAATAGTCAAGAATTACATACAAAAGATATATTTGCATGTATTATGTTTAAGTTTAAGCCAAAAAGTATGTGTTGGATATTTTTAATAATTCCATTTTTAAATGCAAGCATTATTTTAATTTATAATTGATACTGAGGCACAAAATGATACATAATTCTCACATACTTGTTTCAAAGTTTTCAGAAGTGTCAATAGACTGTTCAGAGGTATAATGTTCATTAAATAGTATTTGTATGTAATTATTTTGCATTTCTGGTAGATTTAACGTAAAGTGCTTAGAGTCATTTACGATTTTTCTAGGCATGCCATTTTCTTTTAGCAATGCCATTGGCTTTTAAATATTGTTTCCCATTAATAAAAGGAAGTAACATTTTAAATTAAGGAATGAATCTAAGCTTTAAATAAATTGCATATGATTTACAACTGCAAATCTGGCATTTAAATAGGCTTGTACTATTCAAAATATGTTCTCTCATTACATGGTTTAGGTTTGAAGTATAAACTATTGTTCATAATCTTAAACCTCCATTAAAATGTCTTGTTTCCATCCTAAATATTAAAACAGATCCTTAAGATATGATGTGAAGCATATGTAGTTAATTAGCTAAGCAATAGTGGGACATTGTTTGGTCAAACTGAAGGTGTATTTCATCTCGGAAACGCTGAAATTATCTCTTAAGGCACTGCAGCCTGGATTTCCATTTGTTATTAAATATGCATTTCTCTCACATAGAATTTCTTTAAAAGGATAGTTTTACCAAATATCATTAATAAATGACATTTATGAACTGCTGCCTCCAACTGCCTTGGATTATTTCTGAGAACTCATCATTACTCTGATATATTGTTCACATTCCATGTTCTTGAGCTCTTGAAAATATTTATTTTTCAAATATTTCCATGTTGGTTAAAGAAAAAGATTAAGAAAGGCCCGTGGCACAAAAGATCATATGACTTAAAAGGTAGTCAGTGATTTATGACATTGTTACCGCCCATCATTGAGTAAATGAGGCTTGAAACTGACTAATGTTTCTCTTCATTTTGTTTGTTGGAAACATTTATAACTTCCTCCAGGGATTTTTTAGTGCTGCGTTGTAGACTGGTAGTTGTGGGTAGGAGGGAGGGAAAAATCTTAAACTGTTATTTGGTTTTAATTACATTTGAGGGATAATACTTTAGACTCTGGGTTACTCAGAATACCTTTGTCTTTGTAAACTTCTTTTGCATTTTTTTTTTTTTTGGACAACAAATACATCAATAAAGGCAAAAACTAGCACTGATATCAGAAACCATTTCAAATCAACGTTTCTTCAAATGATCAATTAATCTTTTTCTAGTTTTCTGTGCCTATATCAAATCATAGAAATTAGATTCTCTCAATTTCTTTTTTAGAAACAGTGTAAGCCACCTGAAATAAAAATGCACAGAAGATATTATGGTTTGAGCTGTTATATAAAGTGGCACTAGAATAGACATTAGGAAAAGTTCTATCACTTCAAAAAGAAAAGAAAGTGTATGAACTACCTTTGATGTTTTTGCTGTGAAGTTAAGAGATCTCTTAATGCACACCTCTGACTCCTGTTTTTATGTTCAAGTATTACACTCAAAAAAAGCACTTTATTTTTTCCCAAGGGTCCAAGTTGAACCCCAACTGTAGCCATCTTTGGATTAAGTGCAGTGGTGATCCACTTTACATTAATTCCTGAGGTAAATAATTTACTCTTTGGAAAACTGATCAAGAATCACATTTTAATTTCAGGGTGTAGGATAAGCATAGATAAGAAAGATCGCTTTTAAATACAGCACCAATGTTTTTCTCTCAGCTTTAGTCTTGGAAGAAGAGCCTAAACTAGAACACAAATGATAACACCAAGAATTTATTTAAAATTTAGCAAGTCACCAAGAATTTAATGTACTATTATTTTGAGGATGTGTAACAAAATAATAGTTGAAGAGTGTGAGCACCAGACAGATTTTGATTTAAACTACCTTTTGCTGCTTATTGTGCATAGTCATGGGTAAGTTACTTGATGTCTTTGAAGTTTAGTGACTTCTAAATTGGGATTAAAACAATAATAGCCTAGGGGCACCTGGGTGGCTCAGTCAGTTAAGCTTCTTCCTTCAACTCAGGTCATGATCCCAGGGTGACCCTGGGGTTGAGCCCCAGTAGCCTGTCATGTAGGACTCCTTGCTCAGCAGGGGGTCTGCTTTTCCCTCTCCCTCTGCCTCTCCTACCCACTTCTGCTCTTTCTCAAATGAATAAATAAAACCTTAAAAAAAACAATGGTAGTCTATTTTTATTTTTTTGGTTTACTTTCAAGGAAGTAATGCAATATAACATATAAAACATTAGCACAGTGGCAGCCACAAATAAGTTTTCAAAAATATGTTTTATAAATACACAAAATGGTATGTTATTTAAGAGCTTGAGGTCTGCTTTCGGGTATAGTTGATTGTCCAGGATTTACTCCTTACTGGCCTTGAGACCTTGGGAAGTCTTTTTAAAAATTTTTGATACTTACGTTTCCTCAAATGCAAAAACAGATAGTAAAAGTGCCTACCTACATCAGCTCTGTTTGGATGTGATAATATGCTGGGCACAGGTTAAGTTTATAACAAATATTAGTTAATTTATTCCTGGTGTTACTAGAAGATTATATAATTGAATTATAATATATATATATATATATATATATATATATATATATATATATATATTTTCAGGCTACGCTGGAAGTTGGACTCACCTACAACTGGAAAGTGGAAAGCAGAAGGGAATATCTGCATCTGCTTATTCTTGTGCCTTTAGTGGGCCTTGCTGGCATTGGTAATTTCAGCCCCAGCAGCATGAGGAGATAGTATCACAGCAAGCCCAAAAAGGAACATACGGAAATGCTAGAAACCATGTGGTGATCAAGGAGAACAACTTCAATGGTACATGTAAGTCACCCCCTAAGAAATCTACAAAACTAGCTGGGAAGAAATGGAAGTGAAACCACTTGTGCAATATGCACAAGATGCAAAAATCATAGAAATGCTATTTTGTGTTTATTTTTAACCCTGGAATAGCCCTACTGCATTGCCACATAAAATTATTATTTGTTCCACTCTCTTTCTTCTCCCTAAACCTTATAGTCATTTCATAGTTGTTCCTGAAACTAGTCATTTCTTCCCTATGATCATGCACATGAGATGTTCTATGTGGGAATAGTTGAATACACTCCAGACCAAAATACCCCATCACCCTTAATGAATACCAGCAGTGGTACCAACATTTCTGGTTTGCTGCCATGTGGCACAGCTATCTAGATAAGCACCAGCAATTCAGGGTGTTGAAATGCCAGAATCAGCTTCTTCTCTTTTTCTTTCAGATTTTACTTCACTTTTTGAGAGAGAGCATGAGCAAGGGGAAGGGCAGAGGGAGGGGAAGAAGCAGGCTTGCCACTAAGCAGGGAGCCTGACATGGAGTTCGACCCCAGGACCCTGGGATCATGACCTGAGCCAAAAGCAGAGGCTTAGGCGACTGAACCATTCAGCTGCCCCTAGCTTCTCTTCTAAATAAATAATTTGAAAGGGATAAATACATAGAAAGATATTTTATTAAAGTCTCTTCTTCTTTAGCATTGTCTATAAGAGAAGAGCAAGAAAATACAGAAAACCAGCCCGCAGTTGGTGACTTACTATATTTTACCAATGATACATATATTAAAGATAATGAATATGGGGGGCCAATTTGACTTAGAAAGGCTTGACTTCAAGCCCAACACCTCAGAATAACAGATTAAATGTATTACTAGACATATCAAAGGAAGAGAAATACAAAATTCCAGAAATAAAAAGAAGAGTCAAAATTTAAAGAATAGGTAAGGGAGGTATCTGGAAGAGTCAGTAATATATGAATGAAATATAAACTTACATGATGAGACTGAAGCTCTAACACTGACTTCTAGAATGGGTTCAGGATACAGGCTCTAGATACAAGCCTTTGGAAGCACTGAGAAAATTTTCTATGCACCTATGGCCTGATGATAAAAATTATAAAACTGCATCCATTTTCATTCATATGTGAGGGATAGCTGTTACTCTACAAGCATGATGCAGAAACGCAAAGTTAAATTAAAAGCAAGTTTGGAACCAGTAGAAAACAAAGGGCCCAGAGCAGAGTCACCTACAAATATACCTCATGGAGAAAATTCTAACAACACAGAACTCTGTGGAAAATAAACGACACAGTAAATAAACTTATACTGACATTTTATAAACCATAAGAAGAAATAAACCAGGCTTATTAAAGAAGCTTTTGGAAAAGTGTGTTTAAGATTATCAGAGAGGAAAAGGAAAGAATAGAAAATATGAGATATTGAGAAAGGCAGTATTATGCACAGTTTCTTAACCCCAACTCAGCCCCATAGAATAGGCCTTAGGCCTGGAACATTTCCTTATCATGAGATAAAGGATTCTTATGGCTTGTACTGGACTTGCTGCCTTGTGTGGGATTATCTTTCCCAGTTTCAGACTCATTGTGTACTCCTTTGTCCTGCTTGAGCATGTGTGGCATATGGCACCTGGCCAATCCCACTACTATATTTGTCCCCTGCAGAGGGGAGGTGGGGTTCTTCTGATTTAGCACAAAAGAAGTGCATGCAGGCCAATTGCCCTGCTTTGGCTGCCAGGAGGGATCTGCAGGCCCTGGGACCTGCTGGCACACACAACTGAAACTGATCTTGCTCTGCCTTTTCTGTGTGAGCAAAGCATTGTTCCATCCAGTACTTGACTGATGTCTTCTCTTTGGTGACTCTGATGCTAAGATCAGTGAGCTGAAGTGTTTAGACTCCTGATAATAGGTGACCGATACCACTTGCTAAACGTAAGATTGGTATAAAAAAGAAACAGGAAAATGTAACAAAGCACCAAAAAAAAAAATAATAATAATAAAATAAAATAAAATAAAAAATAAAAGCCCTGCCAAAAATCACTCTAGAAATGAATTCCATTTAGAATAGCAGAATTGCATTTTAAAAAATGAATACAATGGAGAAAAAGATTGAAGAATTTAAATATAGATCTGATGAAATCACCTAGAATGCAAAGAGAAAAAAATAAAGAGGTGCAAAATATAAAAGATAAATTGAACATGATATATATAATGGGAAGATCCTGCATGTTAATAGACATTTCAGGAGGAGAAAATGGAGACAATAATAAAGAGGCAGAGTCTTAAGTGATAATGGTAGCTATTTTCTCTTCAGAGTTAAGGAATACATGAATTCTTAGATTAAATAAGCCCATCAAGTCCCAATAAAATTAAAAAGATCAAAAATATTCCACTTTTAAATGTATAGTGGTGAGCTTGCAAGACATCAGAAACATTAAAAAATGTACAAAAAGGAAAGATTTCTTATTAAAAAACAGTAATTTGATTTATAGCAGTTTTCACATTAGAAAAAATAAATGTCTCTCTCTCTCTTTCTCTCTCTAAATGAATAAACAAAATCTTTTTTTAAAAAGGGGCAGGAGTACCTGGATGGCTCAATTGGTTGAGGATTTGACTCTTGGTTTCTGCTTAGGTCATGATCTCAATGTCCAGAGACTGAGCTCCGTGCTGGGCTCTGTACTCAGCATGGAGTCTGCTTGTCCCTCTGTCTCTCTGCGTGCACACACACACACACTCTCTCTCTCTAAATGAATAAATACAATCTTAAAAAAAAAAAAAGAAGAAAGAAATGCCAGAAATGTGGATAATAATGTCAAAATCCTGAGGTAAAAGAAATGTCCATTTCAAATGAATTATTTACAAATCATCCCTTAGAAAATTATCAATGGATGTTCTTTAGGAAGAAGGTAACTGAATTTTAAAAGGGGGGATTGGGAAGAGTAGGTTTCAATAAGAATTAATGATTAATAATTGAAAAATGCTAGTATAGTTAAATAAAAATTGAAAAATTTATAATAATGAGCAATGGAGTACTTAAAAACAATATGAAACTAAAATTAAATTACAGGGAAGTAGAATGAGGAAAAGCAGATTTAAAGTGGGCTAATGATCTTATATTATTCTAAAAGAAATTTAAGGATAATAAGGAGTTTTTTATTAAAATATTCATGCATGTTAAAGTGTATGGGTAACTGAACGATAGAAAATAAAATGCAAAACTTCTAAAGTTGAATGGGAGGAGTGGGGAAAATGAAAATTGGATCAATTCAACAAAAAATAAGAAACTATTTGGAGGGAGGTTATCAAATATATCAACAGGTGCCATAATTTAATATTGGGATAACTACTTTAGAAAGCATTGGAAATATCTAACAATTTTGAAATATGCATAATTAATGACACAATACTTTATATCTCTAGATGTAGTCTAGGAACTTTTGCACTGAGTACTAACAGACATAAGGAATAATGTTTTTGTTTCTGTCTGCATTGTTTGTTATAGAGAGAAACGGGAAACAATATAAATATTTATCTGAACAGAAATGGGTAAAGTGTGGTTTATTTGTATGTTAAAATATAATACTGCAATTAAAATGAATAAACTTTACCTGGGAATGTAGCCCTAGATAGAATCTAAAAATACACTATTGACTTACCCTATACTTTTTTGGTTTTCCATGTGGCCATAAAAGATTAACACAAACACAGTGGCTTAAACAAGATAGAAGCATTGCCTGAGAGTTTTTTAGGTCAGGAATCTAACATAGGTCTCATCAGGCTAAGATCAACAGGGTGTTAGGACTGTCTTCCTTTCTGTAGACTCCAGAGGAGAACCTTTACATGTAGTTGCAGGACTATCTTAAGATTCAGTCTTTTGCCTTCTGTCATCAATCTCTCAGACCAAAGCCAGGATATATTCTTTAATTTTAATGGTTCATGTGATTTCTTTATGCCCACCTGAATAATCAAGAATAATCTCCCTATCTCAAAGTCCTTAACCTTAATGAGAACTACAAAATCCCCTTTACTCTGTTTGTTACCTATTGACAGGTGCCAATGAATAGGGCATGGATATACCCCAGGAGGCCATTATCCTGCCCACAATATAACCCAACAACTTAAAGTCAAAGGCTCATATATATATCAAATATAATTATCTGCATTCCAACATCTCCAATCCATTCTGGAATCATCTCTAAATCCAACAATCTCAATGCAGTTTCATCTCAGAAGTACAAAATGTCATAATCTTAATTAATTAATTATTACTTTCTTATTTAGAGAGGATGCACATGGTTGGGAGCAGCAGGGGAAAGAGAGAAAGAGAATCTCAAGGAGGCTCTGTTTGCAGAGCCCGACACAGGGCTCAATCTTATCACCCCAAGATATTGACTTGAGCCAAAATCAAGAGTCTGACACTCAATCTACAAGCCACTCAGGCATCCCAAACACCTAAATCATCTCAACTGGGTATGGATGAGTCTCAGTATAATCCATCCTCCAGCATAATTTCTCTCCACCTGTGGACTTGGAAAACTAATAAAAGCTTATATGCTGCCAAAATCCAACAGTAGAACAACAATAGAGTAAGAGCTAATACATCATTTTAAAACAGAAAAAAAAAAAAAAGGAAGGAAAACAGAGACACTAATCTCATACAATCTTGAAATTCAGTCGCACAAATGCCATTAGGTTTCAAGGTCTAAGAAGAATCTTCTTTCTGTCCTTGCACCTCTGTCCTCTGGCTCAGGGCTCTGTGCTCTGAATCATCCTTTTTTCATAAGTGGTAGTAGGTCTTTGCAGCTGAATAATTCTATCAACTTGTTTCTTGCCATGAGAATCTGGGGAATCCAATACTTTTTTTATTTTATGTCTTTTCTCTCTCTTTCAGTCTAACCTGCAGTATTTCTGCTGATATAAAATTCTCAAAAACTTTTATAGATCTCCCATAAATGTTACAAAGATTCACTCAATTAAACAAGAGAATGGTCCATGGATCTGTCCTAGATAATTTATTATGATAGCACTTGCAATAATGTTTAAAAACACATCAATGTTAGATACTGTTCATGGATAATAGGTACACAGTGAAATAAAAATATGAGTAAGAAGAATACACAGTGAATTCATAATAGAGTTCTATATGAAGAAGAAAATGGAAAGAGAAATAGAAAAAGGGGATGGATTTTTAAAAGGTCTTTAGTTTTAAAGGATTATTAAAAGAACAACTAGTGATTCTATAGCAAAAATAGAAATGTTAGCCTTTGTTTATTCAAAATTATACATATCCAACTGTGTGTAATATTAGTTTCTTTATTCTCTACAATTAAAAAAATACAACTAAAAATATGAAAATAATTCTTTAGGGAGTTGTTCTGATAAATGGATTTTAGGTCAACATCCCTACAAACGTTCTCAGTTGAACATTCAGCAGCCGAACAGTGGGCTTTCTGGAGCAAGCCAAGGCCTCTAAAGATGCCATTTTGCAGAGACAGATGGGCAAATAGATACTGTCCAACATGTAGCATATGCTTCTCTGTGGAGTTCAGAAAATGCTTTCTAGGTGTCATTTTTACATAGTGTTAGTTACAGAAGTAGACATTGGTTATTAATATCCCAGAATGCCATCGTTTATCTCATAAGAATTTGTGAGACTGCCCTAGTACTCTATTAAACTTTTGAAAAGCCAGATATACTAACCCTTGAAATTGCTCTTAATTGGGTTTAATTATTTATATGTATTTGTTGGGAGATGTAATTTTAATTTTTTGAACCTAATAAATAAAACAAAACAATTTAGTATCTATTAATGAAGGTGCCAAATATATAAACCAGCTGCCTTTATTTCTTTTTACGAAAAATAGTTGATTAAAAGAAGTTTTACATGTTGCTGCTATTTTCATCATGATATATACTCCTTACTGTTGGTGATACTGGGGAGTACATGCTCATAGTCTTTATTACTTCTGTTTCAGAAAAGAGAAGTACCAAATGTGGACCACCAGCAGTTTTCAGTTAAGGCAATGTCCTTCTTATTAACCCAAATCTGAGAGGAGATAAAAACAGCAATGGAGTTCTCATTTAGTTAAAAAGTAAAGTAATCATTATCCCTACAAATATACAGTGAAGATATTAACAAACTGATGCTAAAGTTTCTAGGGAGAGACAAAAGACCCAGAAATATGCACACAATATTGAAGGAAAAGAACAAGGCTAGAAGACCAATGCTAGCTAACTTCAAGATTCTCTCTAAGCTCAAGTAATCAAGGTGGTGGTATTAGAAAAATAATAGACAAACAGATCAATAAAACAGAATAGAGAACCCAGAAACAGACCCTCATAAGTACAGTCAACTGATCGCTGACAAAGCAACAAAAAGAACACAGTGAAGCAAAACTAGTTTTTCCAGCCAATGGCTCTGGAACAGCCGACATTCACATGCAGAAAACAAACAAACAAACAAACAAACACAACCAAAAAAATTTAGACACAGACCTTATGCCCTTCACAAAAATTAACTCAAAATGGATGAGACTTAAATGGAAAATGCAAGACTGTAAAACTCCTAAAAGGTAACACAGGAGAAATTCTAGATGACCATAGGTGTGGTGATGCCTTTTTATATACATGATACATGAAATAAATAATGATAATCTGGACTTCACTAAAATTAAAAACTTCCCTGGAAAAAATAGAATAATAATAATAATCTTATTCTTAAAAGAATAAGACAAGCCACAGACAGCGAGGACATATTTGTAAAAGACACATCTGATAAAGGACTGTTATTCAAACTATACAAAGAATACTTAATACTCAACATCAAAAAAAAAACACAACTTGATTAAAATAGCAACAACAACAACAGCAACAAAACAAGGGGCAGGGTGGACGACAAAGACCTTAATAGACACCCCAAAGAAGACAGAAGGATGGTAAATAAGCACATAAAAAGATTCTCCACTTCACATGTGAGTTACAAAATACCATTACACACCAATTAAAATGATGGAAATCCGGGGGCATCTGGGGGCCTCAGTTGGTTAAGCAACTGACTCCTGATTTAGGCTCAGGACATGATATCAGGGCCTTGAGATCTAGCCCTACACTGGGCTCTGCACTCAACAGGAAGTCTGCTTGGGATTCTTTCTCCCTCTAACCCTCCCCCTGCTCATGATCTCTCTCTCTCTCTCTGTCTTTCTCTCTCTCTGTCCCTCTCTCAACCAGCTGAGCCACCCAGGCACTCCTCTGTCCCGCTCTCAAAATAAATAAATAAATATTTTTTAAAAAATGGCTAAAATCCAGAAGACTGACACCACTGAGTGCTGGGGAAGACATAGAACAATAGATGCTCTCATTCATTGCTGGTAGGAATGCAAAATGTCATAGCCACTTTGGAAAACAATTCGGTGGTTTCTTACAAAACTGAACACACTCTTATCATATGATCCGGCAATTGTACACTTTGGGATTTACTCAATGGTGTTGAAAACGTAGGTCCACACAGAAACATGCACATGGATGATGATAGTAGCTTTATTTATGATTTCCAAAACTTGAAGGTAATCAAGAAGTCCTTCTGACGGTGAATGGAAAATGAAATGTGGTTCATCCAGACAATAGAATATGATTCACTGCTGAAAAGAAATGAGCTATCAAGCTATGAAAGAACCTAAATGCATATGACTGGGTTTAAAAAAAAAAAAAAAAGGCCGTCTGAAAAAGCTACGAACTCTACGATTCCACGTATAGGACATTCTTGAAAAGACAACACGATGGAGACAATAAAAAGATGAGTAGTTGACAGGAAGGGGATTGGACAGGGGTGGTAAACAGCACAGAGGATTATTACTGGAGTTAGAGTACTCCGTATCGTATTATAATGGTATATACATGTCATTATACATTCACTTGTCCAAATGCACAAAATCTGCAACATCAAGAGGGAAACTTAATGCAAATTAAAGATTGGGTGATTATGATCCGTCAACATAGGTTCCTTGTTAACAAATGTTCCATTCTAAAGAGTGGTGTTCATAATGAGGGATTCTATGCATGTGTGGGGAATCCCTGTACCTTCCTCTTAATTTTGTTATGAACCTAAAACTGTTGTAAGAAAATATAAGTGTTAAAAAAAGAAAAGAGAGAGAGAAGAGCAGAGGTGAGTGGAAGAAAGAGGGGTCAAGTTCAAGTTGAAGCTTCTAGCTCATTCCCCAGCTTAGGATATATCCTTGTCTCTGAAATCCCTCACATACTCCTTTACAACCAACTCCCATATTTTGCATAAGATAGAAAAAATAAACAATAATTCCGTATAGTATTTCCCTCACTCTCTTTTTATGTGCAATTTCCCCATTAATTTTGACTGTGAAATGAATAGACCTTACCCTAAAACTAAAAGGAAAATTGTAGACTTAAAATAATTTAAGAAAACAGTATATATTTTATTATACATATATGTAATATCTATAGATATGTGATATTTGATATAAAAATTGTATAGCATGTGTTTTTTTAATGGCATCATTCAATTCCTCAAAAAATGAAATTGCTTATTTTCTTTCAGTTTATAAAATTTTGAGAAGGTTGAGTGGTGATCGAGCACACACCTACACAAAAATAACATTGTACTATTTAACAAGCTAATCGCCTTAACAATCTGCCTTCTTAAACAGTTCCAAATGTGAAAAGGCTAGGCAAAAATCCAAAAACAGAAAGACAAATCCGGGTAAAATTGCAACAAACAAACAAACAAAGCAAAACAAAACAAAACCCACAAAATAATAATAATAATAAAAAAAACATCGAAATGAAACAAAACCAAAAACCTGGAATCCATAATGTGTGGCAAATTTAACACTGATAATTTATGACTTTGCCTCCCTGGACAATAACATTAGAAATCTTTTAATATAAGTGAGTTTCATGTGATTATTGTTGTCCAACTATTCTATATTTGTAACTTTAATTTTTCTGTTAAATCAGTAATAGCTTAAAAACATTTTTAAAAATTTGAAGTGGCTGAGTTTTGTTTATACCTTTGTTATTGATTTTCGGTTTTATTACCTTATGCTCAGATAAATGGTTTTCTGCCTTTTAAGAATCTTATTCTGTAAAAAAAAAATAATAATAATAATAATCTTACTCTGTGATTTTAATTTTTTCAAATTTTAAGAAATTTAAGGGACACCTGGGGGGCTCAGTTGGTTAAAAGGTTAAGTGTCTGACTCTAGATTTCTGCTCTGGTCTTGATCTCAGGGTGGTGAGTTTGAGCCCAGCATGAAGCCTACTTAAAAGAAGAAAAAAAGAGAAGAAATTTAAGAAGTCATTATAGGGGCAGAAAAAAATAGTTCCTTCTTACCTTCCAGTTTTTTTTTGTTTATTTATTTTTTGGTTTTTTTGTTTTTGTTTTTGTTTTTTGGCTGGTCTAATAATCAAATTGGCATAATTATTATGTAGATTGACAGGGTAAAAAAAATTCTTTATGTATAAGATCCCTGAAGTTATACCTGCAATTAGGCAGATGAGGTTTAGATGCCATCCTGGACTAAAGAAGAGGATAGGGTCCTGGAGCTTCACAGGGGAGGAGGGTAATTCACAGAATTATACAAAGAGCCCAGAGAGGTTTGCTAATTAAATGTTTGTCCTGCCATACAGATAAGTCTTTCAGATAATGTTATCTCTGGCAATAACTCTTTCTGGGCCAGGTATGAAATCTATTTTTTTTTTTTTTTTTTTAGGTAGTAATTGGAGAAATAAAAGTTTTCCTTGAATCAGCTGTGTCTTGCTTGACATCAGCCCAAAATAATCCACATTCCAAAGTGGCATATTTTGGGGTTGCATATCCTGACCGCCTTTATCAAACTCTCATCAAGGGGTCATTTATAATATCTCTTTCCTTTAGAGTCACCTGAAGCTTATCCTGACAGTTCTATGGAATTTTTAAGACTTACTTAAATTATCCAGCAATGATAAGTATTTATAATTAAATATATAATTTAAAAAACCTTTTGCTACACACCTGGTGTTAAAGACTCCTGATAGAAATGTCACTAAGTAGCCTTAATCCCCATCTGATTGTGGTCATAAATAAACGTTATTTTAGTGATACCTGAAAATTCAAATATAAAATTCTATTTTAAAAAACCACATTTTTAAGGATTCAATGAGTTTTCCATATATGCATGATCACAATATTTTAGATTACACTTGGATATGATCTCTGCTTTAAATTTAACAAGAGGTTATAACCAAAGCATGAATTTTACTAAGATCAAGCATCAATAGTTTCCTTTAGTAGATGCTTTCTGATTATTGATTGTCCTAGTAAACAAATGTGCTTTTTCAAGTAGTGAAAGCACCTCTTACTACCTCCTTTTAAATAGAACACAATAATTGCACTTTCAGACAATTCCTAATTAAAAATATTCCCAAAGCAATAATAATTTTAATAGTAATAAATAGTAATACTACTATTATTATTACTAATAATATCTTTCTCAGATTAGGCTGCAGTAACAAACAAATCCCAAATATCCATGTCTTAGAACAACAAAGTCTTTGCCATGTTCAATTCATTATGTTTGGCTGCTGGTCATTACTTTTTATTAATTGTGAATCTTATGGGAAGGAGCAGAGCTTACCTAGGACATGTCACTTTAGGATTAAGGAAAGGAAACATTTTCTGAGGATAGTGTTGACATGAAGATCCTAAATACATGTCTTTGGGAGAACATATGAATGCCACTTGGAGGCGGGTGGGAAACACCATGGACACAGGGCTCCATCCCACGATCCTGAGATCATGACCGAAGCTGAAATCAAGAGCTGGATACTCAACAACTGAGGCACACAGGCGCCCCTAAAGGTTCAATCTTAACAGATACTGCCAGATACTTTTCTGAAGTGGTTATAACATTTCATATCCCACTAGCATTGCATGAGGTGCCACAGCCATGCTTTTTCTTGGTATTTTTCCTCTTTTGCCTTTTAACCATTGTTATGAAAGTGTATCATCACATCCTGGTTTTAATTTGTATTTCCTGGAAACTTCTCAAATGGGACAACTTTTCACATACTTACTGACGTTTAATATATTATCTTTTGTAAAATGTCTATTGAAATGCTTTACGTATTTTAAAAAATTGTGTTGGTTGCCTTTTTCTTACTGATTTATAAAAGCTTTAATAGATTATTCATCCTTTGTTGGATATATATTTTGCAAATGTCTTCTCCCACTTGGTAAGTTGCCCTTTAATTCCCTTGATGATGTGCTTTAATGAAAAGAAGTTTCTATTTTAATATCATCTCATTATCAATTTTCAGTCATATTTAACAATTTCATGCCTGATCAAGAAATATTTGCCTATTCCTACATCACAAAGATGCTTTTCAATGTTTCCTTCTATGATATTAATTGTTTTACCATTCATGTTTATATGTGTAATATATCTGGAATTGATTTTTGTTGATGGTGTGAAGTAGAGGTCAAGACATTTTTCCAGATGGATATTTAATTTATCCTACACAATTTATTGAAAAGATCATTCCTATCCCCTTTGCACTACAGCAGCACTTTTCTCATATATCAGGTGACCATATATGGGCCGTTTTTGGATTCTATGTTTGTTTTAGTGATCCATTTTCATATTTATTGTATTGATTCTATACTGTCTCCCTAATCATAAATATTTAGGGTATGTCTTCATATTTAATATATTAAACCTTCCAAGTATTATAACCCTATTGTAACAAAGTACCACAAACTTATTTGCTTAAAACAACATAAACTTGAGAATGACATCATCAAGATAGCAGAATAGTAGTCCCAGAAGCTCTCATTTCCTCACAGAAACACAGATTTGATGGTGATATATGGACCAAAATACCTGTATGTGAATTCCAGAATCTAGTGCAGAAGTTACAGTACCCCAGACAAACACAAAGATGAGAACAGCCACATTGAAATAAGTAAGAAGAAGAATCTCAATTTCCTTGAATCAATCCCGACCCCATGCCAGCAAAGCTCAGTGCCAAGAGAGAACGTCCTGCCCGGCCTGTGACTTCTTCCTCAGAGAGAAAGAGAGAGTGGAGCATGAGTTCAACCTCCTGGTCATTTAAAGCTGCATGAGGGACAGATTTTTGTATTTGCCTCACTTGAAGCACTGACTAAATTGACATGGTTTGGATGCATGGGAGTTGCTGAGAACAAAGGAAAGAAGCAGGTAGCTTGTTGTACCTGGCATGGGTTTGTGCAATTGGAAAAGGCACACAGTGTGAGAATTCTCCCCTGAGAAGGAAGGACGCAGGTGGAATGTACATCCAACTTTCTTTCTTTTTTTCTTTTTTCTTTTTTTTTTTTTTTTTGTAGGGGAGATGACAAAGGACTGGTTTCTGTCATGTGTGCCTTGGTGTGCTAACAAGATGTGACATACTCTAGACTGAGGGGCTGTTGAGAACCAAAAGGGCTGGGCCAGGCGTGGGGGGGGGGTGGGGGCGGGCATGCTGGCGTTCAGTAGACAGACAGTAGAGGGAACAAGGGATTAAAAGCTTCTAACCCCCTCTTCCAACCCCCTACAAAGAGAGAGCAAATTCTCTCTTTAGGAATCTGTATGTACAAGTTGAGAGAACATGCATCTACAGAAAAGGTTTCAGAGAACAGAAACAAAAACAACAAAATAGAAAAAACAGAACAGAAACAAATAAACCAAAACCCCAACCCAAATAATCCAACTAAAAATGGGCAAAGGATACAAACAGACATTTTTTTTTTCAAAGACATTTAAGTGGTCAATTGATACATGAAAAGATATTCAACAACACTAATCAGAGAAATGCAAATCAAAATCAGAGTGACCTCACATCTGTTAGGATACCCAGTATTAAAAAAAAACAAAAACCAAACCAAACCAAAACAAAAAACCCCAGAAAATGACAAGTATTGGCAAGAATGTGAATAAAGTAGAAGTCTTGTGTACTGTTGGTATAAAATGGTACAGTTGCTGAGGAAACAGTATGAAAGTTCTTTCAGAAACTTAAAACCAAAACTACTATATGATCAACCCAGCAATTCCAAAGTGAAATATTTAATCAAAAGAATTGAAATCAAAATCTTGAAGAGATATTTGCACTCTCATGTTCATTGTAACGATATTCATAATAACCAAGATATAAAAACAACCTGTGTATATCATCAGATGAATGGATGAAAAAAACTATGTATGTATAATGGAAAATTATTTAGCCTTAAAGAAAGAATATTGTCATATGTGACATCGTAGATAAACCTTGCGGACATTATGTTAAGTGAAAAAAGTTAGTCACATGAGGACAGATACTGCATGATTCCACTTCCATGAAGTATTTGAAATAGTTGAACTCATAAACACAGAACATATAATGAGGTTTCTAGATCCTGAGAAAATAGGGTACTGCTCTTCAGTGTTATAGAGACTCAATTATACAAAATGATAATATCACAGGTATATGCTCCGCAGTATTGACCTGATAGTTACCAATACAGTACCAAATACTTAAATATTTGTTCAGAGAAGACCTAAGGTGTTTTTAGCACAATGAAAAATAAAATAATACATTTATTATCTTACAGCTCTGGAAATCAGAAATCTGGAATGGCCAAAAATCAATGTGTTAGCAGGGCTGTGTTCCTTCTGCAAGCACCTGTTAAAGAATCTGTTTCCCTATCTTTTCCAGGTCCTAGAGGCTAGCTTCCTTGGCTCATAGGCCATTATTCTGTCTTCAAAACCTTCAACATAATATTTCCAGGTCTCTGACACTGATGCTCCTGAGAACTTCTATTTTGGGTCTACCCAGACATAATCTTCCCACTTTAAAATCCTTAATTTAATCACATCTGCAAAGTCTCTTCTGTCATGTAGGGTGATGTAGTCTAAATTTTGAGTGTTTAGGATATAGACTGCTTTGGAGGTAGGTGCGTTATTCTGCATTATTCTGACTACCATAGTCTACTCTATGGCCCACAAAGATTTGCATGTCCCACATACAAAATCAGTTCATCCCACCCTAACATACTCACTGTATTACAACATTAACTCAAAGCCCCAAATCTCACTTAAGTTTCATCACCTCAAGAGTCCCAAATTTCATCATATAAATCAGGTATTGGTGTCTGATACAAGAAATTGGAAAAATTTCTTTCTCCATCTATAGACCTGTGAAACTCAAGAAATCAGCTATCTGATTCCCAAAGCACACCAGTGAAACATGCATAGAACTAATTCTTCGTACTTCCCATTTTAAGAGGTGAGAAAAGAGAAGGGGGGAATAAAAGTCATTGGTTCCAAGCAATTTCAAAATCCAGCTGTATGTTAGACTTCAAGGCATAGGGAAAATTCTTTGGGTTGTGACTCCACCCTCTGTGATTGCAGGCAATCTGTAGATTAATGAAGAGAAATTTTACTAGGCATCTTTTCTGTATTGAGTCTTTCAATCCACGTACATGGTGTATTTCTACATATATTTAGTTAATTAATGTCTTTATTTTTTTTAAGATTTTATTTATTCCTGAGAGACACAGAGAGAAGCATAGACATAGGGGGAGAAGCAGGCTCCATGCAAGGAGCATGATGTGGGACTCGATCCCGGGACTACAGGATCATGCCCTGAGCCAAAGGCAGATAGATGCTCAACCGCTGAACCACCCAGGCATCCCGTAATTAATGTCTTTAAATAATTTTCAGTTTTCAATGTAGAGGCCTTGTACATAATTTTGTTAGATTTATTCCTTGGTATTTGAAAGATTTTAATTCTGCTATAAGTTATGTTTTTAAAATTTTATTTTCTATTTATTGCAGTTGTATAAACATGCTATTTTATTTTTACATTGACCAAAGTGCTTAATAAGCTTAATACATCTAGCAGTTTTTCTGTATTTTGATATTTTCTACACACACAATCATATCATATCTGAACAATGAAATTTTTTCTCATTAACAACTGTGTTTTGTATTTCCTTTTTTTTTTTTTTTTTTTTTACCTAATTGCACTAGCTGGGACTATGAGTATACTGTTGAGCAGCAATGGTGATAGGAGACATGCAGACTCAAGAGGTAATTTATTAAGAAAGTTTGTAAGTATAAGTGTATGTTTATATCCTTCATCAGGTTAACAAGTTCCATTCTCCTCAAGGTTCCTAAGAGATATTTTCATAAATAGGTTTTGAATTTTATCGAATCTTTTATTTTAAATGATCAAATAATTTTCTCTTTTATTCCATTAATATGGTTATATGAGTTACATTTAAATGCGAAACCACTCATATTGTTGGATTAACCTCCACTTGGTTTAATGTATATTTCTTTTTTCTATATTACTGGATTCAAATGCTAATGTTTTGTTTAGAATTTTGCAGTAAATTGATCTTTAATTTTCTACTTCTATAATATTCTTATGTTGGCCTTGTGTTTGTTTCCCAATACAAGGTGAAAAGTCTTTACTCTTTTCCTGATATACAGAAACATGTGTAAAGCTGGTCATTTATTCCTTCACTTTTGAAAGATTATTAGTGAAGACCACCAGTCCTGCTGTATTGAGGGAAGGTTTTAATAAAAGTTTATATTTTTTAACAGATAACTATTCTAATGTGTATTCATTCTTTTAGTTTTTGTTTAAAAGTATTATTAAAGAATTTACCCATTTATATAAAGTATCAAAATTTAAAAAAAAGATTTTATTTATTTATTCATAAGAGACACACAGAGAGACACAGGCAGAGGGAGAAGCAGGTCACCTGATGCAGGTGACTCCAGGACTCTGGGATCATAACCTGAGCCAAAGGCAGATGCTCAACCACTGAGCCACCCAGGTGCTCAAATTATCAAATTTACTGATGTAAATTTATTCATCTTATAAATATCTAAATTTCTAAAGTCCATAATGCTTTTTATATTTTTAATGTCTCTGTGATGCTATTCTCCTTTCACTCTTGATATTGAAATTTATGTTTTTACTTCTTTAATTATATAGTCATGCTTAGGGTTCATCAATTTTATCTATCTTTTTAAAGAACAATCTATTGGATCTATTTTTATTGTATATTTGGCTTCTTTATATTTAATTCTCTTAAAATAGCTATGAAACAAACTTTTAATGACTAAATCATTAATTCAATCTACTAATGAATGAACTGTAGTACTACGTAATAAAAGGCTGTAGATCTTTCACATGATGTATCTTCCACAACAGAGGGTTGCTTTTCTCTATGGTAGTATGTATAGAGCAGAAGACCTCTTCTCACAGTCTAGTTGGAGTTGGAGGTGAGTTGGATTTTGGCTGGTGATCGGTTAAAACTCAGTCTATTTCTAATTTACTTCCCCCATCCCCAGAGCTTGACCTTTTCATTGTGACCCTTTTTTTTACTTAGCTTTTCAGTCCTAAATGATTATAGGATATTTAGTTCTGCCCTTTAGAGGCTTTAATCCCAGCTCTTTATCTTTTGCCCCATGAAGTTTTAAAATTTGCAGATTTATTGATGGGAGACTTGTCATATGATTTAAGGTCTTTCCAGGTTACTCCAGCCTCATGTGAATGGCAGTCACTCTTGGTTACTCTGTTCCCTAGAAGATTTTCTACAAGAGCCAAATGCAGATACTCACCCTTAGCTGTACCAGATGCCTTAGGTACCACTTATTGATACTTTGAGAACAACGGTGAATCAAAATGTACTTGTCATTAGTAACACACATTACAGCATTTTAGAACTGAATAGATCTTAGGATCTTGGTCCTCTTTTACCAAGAGGAGATATGAGGCTTAATCATGGTTAATGATGACTCTCAAACTTAAGGAATTAGTGGTGGATTGAGAATCTGAATTTAGCAACTGTGGCACTCAGTCTACTTTTTTCTTTGTTTGTTTCTTACTATACCATCCAACAAAACTAAAAGACAACCTACAGAATGGGAGAAGATATTTGCAAATGATGTATCAGATAAAGGGCTAGTTTCCAAGATCTACAAAGAACTTATTAAACTCAACAGCAAAGAAACAATCAATCCAATCATGAAATGGGCAAAAGACATGAACAGAAATCTCACAGAGGAAGACATAGACATGGCCAACAAGTACATGAGAAAATGCTCCGCATCATCACTGGCCATCAGGGAAATACAAATCAATGACTTTCTAAACCGAAAGTATTTCAAAATCATTTCAGGACATTATTAACCAACATAAAAAAATGTAGTTTATTGATTAGGAAATTTGCTAGGAAGTTTACAAATTCTGCCTTTATTTGATTTAGAAATTTGTTCTGGTAATTTTATAGCATAAGAGGAATAATTATCACTTGTTACAGTTAATGAGTTCCTCTAATCATGGTCGTTGATAGGTCCTAAAAAAAACTTAAAGCTAGGTCTGATATATGTGGTTTTACAAAGAAAATACCTGGAATTATTTTGAAATTAAGTTGTAATCTCTAAAGCTAGAAATCAAAATGTCATTCTTAGGGGTGGTAGAAAATGGCCCTTGATTTGAATAAAACTCAGAATTTTTCAAAAGTCATTTGCTACAATACCAAAATCCTTAAAGAATTAATTACTGAATATTCATGGGGAGTAAAAGTGAATTTATCCTCCCATTTACATGGGTCTAAAATAATTTTCCATTCTATCAAATACATTCATTTCCTAAAGATGTATGATATAGGAGATATTCCAGTAATATAGCTAAGACAGTAAGTTTCCTGGTTATTTTAATGAACACTAGGCTAATCTTGGCATCATAAATGCACATAAAAGTAACTATTCTAAGATACTGAGAAACACTGAGAATAATGTAATAAAATCACAGTAACATAAGAAATTTACATTCCCTCACACAAGTACCACGAAATTCAGACCCATAGTGTTAGCATTAAAAAAATGCCTTCAGTTAGGAACACACAAGAACTTCTAGTCCTTGATTAATGCACCTATTGCTGTGGTTTTTGTGATGTGTGTGTGTGTGTGTGTGTGTGTGTGTGTGTGTGACTTTCCATGAAAAGTTGAAGGAGTTATTTGAACACTTAATTTAATACTATTGCTTCTTTGTCCTTTACAGAAATTTAGAATGCAAGCAAGCCCCTTATTCAATTCAAGCTATTGTAGGGACTACAGAAGCTCAATTAAAACACCAGCTTTCTATTAATCAGTTGTCTAGTAATTACCACACCTTGTCTATTGTATCCTGTTTGCTTCTACAACTTTCTCTCAATAGATTCAAATACTTGGAAGTGCCCCTTCTAAGAGAAAGCGCCTTGATGTACTTTGCAGGAAGGAGTATGCTGAAGTGCAGCCGCTCTAAAAGGAAAGAGTAACACTTTGAAGTAATGACCTGGCTAATTAATGCTGAATTCCAGTAGAAATCCTATTCCTACTGAAGTACTTATGACATCCACATTAATACTAAATGAGCCCATCAGAATTAATGTCCTTGCAATAAATACCAAAGGAGTTGAGAATGATTAGGCTATTATTATAAAGTGTTACACAGAAAGGCGAAAAGACTAAGGCTTAAAAGAAAATGGTAGTGATTTGTTTCTGAGACTGGAGCTAAGGGAATACATATTTATTAAATACATAAAATCATGGAAATACATAGAATATTTGATTTACAATTCTTTCCATTTTAAATGTAAAAATAAGTTGGTCTAAAAATGATAATGTCTAATCTCATGAAAATTATTTAACAATATCCTAGCCTTGCCTTTTTTTTAAATTTTTTAAAAATTTTTATTTATTTATGATAGTCACACACACAGAGAGAGAGAGAGAGAGAGAGAGGCAGAGACACAGGCAGAGGGAGAAGCAGGCTCCATGCACCGGGAGCCCGACGTGGGATTCGATCCCGGGTCGCCAGGATCGCGCCCTGGGCCAAAGGCAGGCGCTAAACCGCTGTGCCACCCAGGGATCCCCTAGCCTTGCCTTTTTTTAAAAAAAAATATTTATTTATTCGACAAAGAGAGAGGGGGGGAGAGAGCACATAAGCGGGGGCGGTGGGCAAGAGAGGCAGGAGCAGACTCCTTGATGAGCTGGAAGTCTGATGCAGGGATCCATCCCAGGGTCCTGGGATCATGACCTGAGCCAAAGGGAGATACTTAACCAACTGAGCCACCCAGGTACCCCTCTTTGCCTTTTTCTTTTAAAGAATCAACCTTGCCTCTTTCCTCTTATGTGGCATATGTATGCCCATTCCATATATATATATATATATATACAAAGCCTTAGAAACAGTTTTCCCTTGCATAGGGCTTTAAGGTTTCATTCTTAATACAATGTGGCTGCGGTCATCTTCATTTATGATCTAATTAATAATCTAAATTTTTTAAAAAAACTTTAAAATACCTACAGAATACCCTAATCTAGTCATTTTCAAACTGTTTCACAACCCTAAGATTTTACAAAAAGTTTCCTAAAAAGTCATATCAGCAGGTGATATAAAGAGAAGGCCATGCTGAAAGAATCTTTTCTCTACTTCCTGCCATACCCAATGGAAGCAGAGCATCTCTACTGTTCTCATTTTTAACTTTTATGGTTCTATTGAGAAAAAGCTGTTGCTTGAAAACAAATTTCAAATAAATTTGAAAAGCATTTTCCTAACCAAAACTGCCATAGGAGATGATCTGTTATCTTCGTAGATAAGGGGTTCGTAGGACCATCTATTGGTTCTCAGCAAGGACTGAACCTATTCAGGTATTTTCAAACTGCAGTGGCTTCTTGTCCACATGACCTCAATGCTTACCCTAGTCACTACCCTGCCTTCCAGTGTATTCTCTTCCAGGCTAGAGCCAGTCCTGCTAGTATCACTACCTCACCTCCAATCCTTCAGTTGCTCCCATGCATACAATA
Source organism: Canis lupus dingo (assembly GCF_003254725.2). Lineage (NCBI taxonomy): Eukaryota > Metazoa > Chordata > Mammalia > Carnivora > Canidae > Canis > Canis lupus. Next base: position 66,599,519 of record NC_064248.1, on the reverse strand, counting down.
CAGCATGAATCCAAACTTCTTAAAATAATAGCTCTCATCTTTTGTTGCAGTGCAAATTAAAATTGTGCAATAGGTTTTTAGTGACTAGTGTATTAGTAACATAGTATAGATTTTTATTACCATGTTTTTTTTTTTGCCATTTTGCTCACTGGGCTTAGTTATCTTTCACTTTGACCGACATGGTAGGTGTCCACATGAAAGACAAACATGAGTCACTTCTATGTTTATAATGAATAATATTGGTAATGCCCTTTCTTTGCCTCTGTTGCTATAAATTGTATATTTTTCCACATGCACCATTCATACACCCCTCTCTAAATAGATTTCTAAAGAATCGCATTCTAGAACACTTACTAGTCTGCATGTTTGCTTTCCAAATTAGGTACTGCAGGCAGGGCCTAAGCCTTTTTCCCTTTCGTGTTCTTAAGTCAGCACCTTCCATAGAAAACCTGTAACAAAAACACCCAAGAATATGCACTAAAAATGTAGAATTACGGTACCACTCTGATTTACAACTAAAAATTTTTGGATCTAGGAATAATATTTATACTGTTAATCTGAATTTTCAACAAGTAAAGCAGGTGCTAGTTCTACCAACAAAAGCTTGAGAATTAATGTCTATTGCCTCTAAGGGATATAGTAAGTGTTTAATTAGAGAATATGTGGTGATTAAATTAGTAAGACCAACCTCTGCAACAGGCCTTAGGATATTCACTCTGAGTGCCAAATGGCCTTATTTTTTTGTGAAACTGCATTTCATATGACTAGCTCTAGATAAAAAGACATCAGATTGCTGAATAACATACTCCGTTAAAACAGCTAAGTAACCCACCCCCTGCCACACACACACACACACACACACACAAATACAATCACTGCCTTACATAACAGAGTTTATCCAGTTTCCAAAAATAAAGGGAGAGATTAATTTATAGTTTTGATCATACAAATTTTTATGATGCTTCAAAAAAGACTTAAAGTCTAAGCTAATAATTTGATTTCCTTTTCTCATGCAAAAACAATTATGTGCACTTCACTCTCAAGCAGTTTCAGTATTACATTTAGTTTCCATGGCTAAAGCACTCTCCAATGAAATATCACTGAATTTGGCCAGTGGAATATTTTTTCACTGGTAAACACAACTTTCCTTTAGTGTTGAGTGACATAGGGTTTTATAAGACTAGGTCTCTATTATAAGATGAGACAAAGAGATGTTTTTCTGCCTACAGATAGGCACAGTCTTTTTAAAGAATTTCTTTTCTTCCTTTCTACCCTTTTCCTCAACAAATTAGTTACCAAGTAAAGATTAATTATCAATTCTAATGAAATGTATATCTAAATTGTAAACCTAGCCGAACCATTCTATTTACTCATTATCTTTGTCTTTAAAGGCCAGATAAACATCTACCCTCAGTTATTGGATCACCACAGTAAACATTGTTGATACTAAATCAGACTTAACCATTGACTTCATAAAAATAGTGTAACTGTCTGATGCTTTTTTTTTTTTTTTTTTTTTTTTTTTTTTTTTTTATAAAGGTGCTGAATCCTCAGCAACCCAAACTTCAAACCTGGAAGCCATCATACATTTTTCCATCTCTCGCCTTTTGCCTTCACCTGAGAATTTCCAAATTCCATCTGTCATGTCTTTATTTCCATTCTTAATACCATCACTTCTTCTGCCTCCCAGCTGGACATCTACCATGATCTGCGAAAGGGTCACCTGGCTTCCCCTTTTATTCTATATTAACTCAAGTTGCAGGAAACTGCCAAACGAGCTTCTCAATATGATTCTTATTAAATTGCTCTCCTGTCCTGCTCAGAACCTTGCACTTAGTCCTCAGGTCTTACATCATTTTTAGTTGCCTATAATATTTCCATAAGAGGATTTCTAAAATGATCTTCCACCACTCTTCTGCACATACCCTAAACTCTGGTCAAAATACATAAATCATTATATGTACCCTATTCCTTCCATTCTCCTCTCCAGCTCCAACTATAATATCCTGTGTCCCTCCGGGTCATCTTGTGTATATGGCTCAATCTGCAATTCTCCTCTCTATTTTCTTCCTTCACCTTGAATCTTTTGATTTAACCACCTAAGCACACCAGTAGATAAATGGGAACATTGCTTTTAATGCATGAATTTATAAAATTGAATTAAAAAAGGAAGGGAGTAGAGGGTAGGGCTCAGCTCTTTGCAAAAATCCTGGTTTAGAATGCTAGACTCTGATATTTAATTTTATCTACCCCTAATATTCCAGTAATTTTTATAAACAAATAACAACTGCCCAGCACAGTCTAACCTTCAGACCTCACTGCTTTTGAGAGAAGAACTGTTAAAAGACTGTATCTAAAAGTAAAAATTTTGAAAATAACAGATCCTTTGATTTGTTCACTCATTCATGCTGATGTCCAACGATGTGCCATTTGACTGGGCAAAAGTGAGCAAGGCATACCCTTGCATGAGAAGTTCTCAAAGCTGATCTGGCTCCAACAATTACTGCTACGTATGTCCCCATTGCCTATTAGCTTATTTCTATGAAAGAACCAGGGTCTCTGTCATCGGCAAGAGTATTCTATATGTAAATGAAAAAGAATGGCTTAAGGGAATCATATTCCTGATTACCAAGTTACTTTTTCAAGAGATAATGATTGCTCCTACAGGACTCTCCTAAACTGAAGAATTGAGATCCAACTCAAGAAGTTGTTACAGATTATCTTTTTTATCAGCTTCAAGCTAGTGGAATTATTTTTTATGAACAAGGAATGGTTCCTATTATTAGGGACTAATAATTGCATCAAAACAGATTTAGGAGTGCTGAAGTGGCTCCCCAAGTTAAGCATTTACCTTCAGCTCAGGTCATAATCTTGGGGTCCTGGGATCAAGCTCTACATCAGCCTCTCTGCTACGTAGGGAGTCCACTTCTCCCTCTCCCTCTCCCTCTCCCTCTATTCTCTCTCAAATAAATAAATAAATAAAATCTTTAAAAACAAAAAACATAGATTTGTACAACCTATTATTATCACAGTACTACTACTACTACTAGTACTACTACGACTACTAATTTGCCTAGTGAAAGGTGACATTTAAATTAGGGAGAAAAAAGGACACCTGAGTGGCTCAGTGGTTGAGGTCTGCCTTTGGCTCAGGATCTGATCCCAGAGTCCTGGGATCGAGTCCCACATTGGACTCTCTGCATGGAGCCTGCTTCTCCCTCTGCCTGTGTCTCTGCCTCTCTCTTTCTGTTTCTCTCATGAATAAATAAATAAAATCTTTAAAAAAGTAAATAAATTAGAGAGAAAATGTGCAATGGGTCAAGTACATTCTATAGAGATATCAATGAAAGAACACATTCAAGGAAGGATGATCTTTAGTGTGGTTTCTAGCAGAAAATGAAAGTGTGGTTGTTTTAGGGTTTGCAAAAATAAATACATAAATAAAGAAAATATATGTCCAGGTAATTTGCAGAGGAAATTGCAAAGCTAAGAAGCAGATGGAGAGATGCTAAAAATTATTAATAATAAGAGAAATACAAATTAGAACTAAAAATATATTCTATAACTGTTATGTTTTCAAAAAATAGAAAACTGAATAATGCTAAAAATAGAAAACTGAATAATGCTAAATGCAGAAGATGATAGGCACATGAATTGTTGATGGGAGTATAGATTGATGCAGCCTTTCTGGAGAGCAATCTGACCCTAATAATACACACATTAAGTGTGTGTGTGTGTGTGTGTGTGTGTGAATATATATATATATATATATATATATATATATATATATATATATAATTTAGAGCTGTCCTGCTCTTGGATTTATAATAGTCTCCTAAATAAACAAGTGCTGTCTCACAAGTCCACAAAGGGGCAAATACAAATTTTTTTCATACAATATTACATTTAGCATTAATGGCTTAAATACACACAGACCAATCTGAAGAAAACTTTAAGACATGTATTTATTGTCAAAAATTCTGAATTGTCTGACCTTTTACTCTACTTTCAGGTTAAGAAATTAATTTCCCACAGTTTTCTGAATGCTAGCCATTTAGGGAGAAAGACCTTGTTAGTCATGATAAAGCAAGCAGCATGACCTTTATGATCACATCTATTTCCATCCAGTCCCCCAGTTCCGCAAGGGCCATATGGTGGCTGAGATGGAGGTCACATGCACAGTGGGTCCCAGTAAAGGAACGGGATTCTATGGTTCCACTGAATTATCATTAACCCATTAGCTTTCCTCATGTTGTCATTCTGTGATTGCAAGATGAACATTACAGTTCCAGATACCAAATCATCAGATCTGTATGTAATACAGGAATCCATATGGAGATGGACAGTGCCAGCAGCAACCATCCCCTTTATTAGCAAAGCAAAAGCTTCCCAGAAAACCATGCTAAAGGAGTTGAGGAATTAGAAACATGATCGTCATATCTGGCATAGACCATTTTACCTAGGCATGGGCATCCTGTATTTAGCAATAAAACGATAGTGGAATATTGTTATCAATGAAGAAGCTGTTCATAGGTTAAAGGGTAGGTGACACACAAGGCTTGACACACATATCAATAAAGGTAATTCAAGAACTGTAGTAAAAGATACAAATGAGATAAAAGTTCAGTTGTACAGATTCATTAACAGGGCAGTTTAATTAATTTTGCCACACGTGTGTGTGTGTGTGTTTATAAGAGAAGTGAAACACGTATAAATGTCCAGCACCTTCGTAGTGACCAATTATTTTTTTCCTTCACATCACTTTCATTTTTAATCTTCTGACAGCATCACCCTCTTTTGGTTGAAATTAGTTCACCCTACAAATGTAGGGTGAATACCTAAAACTCAAGGTATCAGCTCTATGTAGGGCTGTTGGATAGAAGCAACTAACTTTGATCTATTTCCATCTACGAAGATTCTTTTTTTCATCTACTAAGATTCTACTTATCATGAAATTGAGAATCCATTGAGAATGGGAATAAAACTAATGCCCATTTTGTAATTTTGTAAGGGATTGTATTGGGTTTCTTTAACTTAGTAAGCTTCCTACGTTTGGTTCTCTTTTTGGGCTGCCCCATTCCTATTTGTATCTTTGTCCTCCAAAAGTATAATTTAGAGAGGTTTCTGAAATTTCCACCAACAATGCTGTCACATTCCAAGAAACATGATCATTTTTCATGTTTGGTGGTCTTTGGAAGTCAAGTTTTTGGTTCACGTATACATCTTGGATGTATCGTAAATTATCTTATGTATAATATCCCAAGCAACTGCCCCCCAATATACATAGCTATTCAAATTCAATAAACAATCGTTTGTCAACTAAAACTAAATAGAAGCAATTTTAATCTTAATTTGTCTTCCTTGAAAAATTTCAAGGAGTTGTGGATTCATTCTGCATTGCAAAATATTTTCAACTCTCCAATCAAAAATCTAAAACTCTTAGAAGCTCCACCTTTCATCAAACACACATTGGCTCTTAATGCACCTGATCCATTTTCCCACTGTTTCTAGATCTACATTTCTCAATCATTCTTTACAGTGCAAAGTAGGATTTTCAGCTCTTCTGGTTCTTGTTCTTGCTCATTAATTTGATCTTCATGATAATATTCAAGAGAACAGGATTTGACAAATCCTTCTTAGAATGATGGTAGTGGTAGGAGGGATTAAAGTTGAAGGAGTAGAGGGGGTGCCTGTCACATGAGAAGATGCTGTGACCATTTATGCATCAATATTTGTGGACATTTTACTACCTGATAACAATATTTCTTAAACAAATAAAAGTGGCATACAAGCATTGGAAGACTGAAGGATATAAAAGCCACTGGGGGAGCTGACATAAAAGCAATAAACAGAAATAACAAAAAATAAAATGGGGATGCCTGGGTGGCTCAGTGGTTGGGCATCTGCCTTCAGCTCAGGGTGTGATCCTGGAGACCTGGGATCAAGTCCCACGTCGGGCTCCCTGCATGGAGCCTGCTTCTCCCTCTGCCTATGTCTCTGCCTCTTTCTCCCTGTGTCTCTCATGAATAAATAAATAAAATATAAAAAATAAAAATAAATAAATAAAATGAAGAAATTAAATAAAAGAATCAAAGAGGAGATAAGATGGTGACCACTAAGGGACAAAGAGAATAAGGAATTGCTATTCCATGGACAAAAAAATTTAGTTATGCAAGATGAACAATTTCTGGAGATCTACTGCATAATACTTTGCCAATAGTTAATAACTTTGTATTGTTCACTTAAAAATATGTTCAGTGGGGGCCACCTGGCTCATACAGTGGATTGAGCGACTGACTCTTGGTTTAGGTCAGATTGTGATCTCAATGCCATGAGATGGAGCCCTGTGTTGGGCTTCACACTCAGCACAGAGTCTACTTCAGATTCTCTCTCCCTTTCCCTCTGCCCCCCTACTCTGCTCTCTCTTCTCTTTCAAAATAAATAAATCTTAAATCTTAAAAAAAAAAAAGGTTAAGAAGGTAGATCTCATGCTATGTGTGGGCTTTTTAAACCACAATAAAAAATTACTGTGCCATGAAAAAGTCCATGAAATAAAGACATGCAAATAAGTGAAATTAGTTCTAAATTTTTAAACAAGTACATAAAAATTAAAAGAGAATATGAAATCTTAATAAGAATTCCAACATGTGGGTATCATAAAAACTAAAGAAATGCAACCCCTGTTTATATAAATAATATACAAAGTTCTGCTAAAAAATAATGTATTCTATCATGTTTCCAAATCCAAAGATAATAAAATATTTGATAAGATTTAAAATGTTAAGCTTATAAGAAACACAATTATTTGATATGCTAAAAACAGAGTCCCACAGCAAAATAACAAGAGTAAGAGAATTAACAATGCTTCAGTAATGCTGATTAAATAAAGTATAATGCTTTTCAAGGAGGAGGAAATGAAACCAGGAGGTTTTGAAATAACAATATTGAGTTTTGCATGAATAAAGTAGAATTAAATTGGAAAAGACTGAATATGTTTGTTGTCAGAGAGTTTCTACAATAAACTTCTATAGTCCACATGCTTCTCAGTTATGGGGAATTCACCGCTGGAAAATATGGAAAATACAGGCTATTTGTCTAGAAAAGAGGATTGAAGGGAACTCTTAAATCATGCATGTTATTAATGACTGGCAGGACAAGGTAACTTCTATTAAGTGAAGAGTCCACAAGCTTCGTAAATATCTCAATACTCAAAGATGAATCCGCAGAAGGGCAGTCACAGGCAGCAATATCCCCAAACTCTGCATTTTAGACATTGACATTATATTTCACACTTAACTAGAAACTCTACTCAGCTTATGCATTACTATCCGTTGATCAGTTTATGAAAATGTCTTTCTGCTTATTCATAAGAATTAATTAACAATTAAAATTGTATTTTAAAGTCCTTCTGAGCAAAAGGATTAGAGGTGTGTACGAGTGTGCATCAGAGGGGTTGGGGACAATAATATAAATATTTTACAAAGTAATGATTTATAGATTGAGATATAAAAACTAAGTAATTAAAAGTAATGTGTTCATTCTATATGTGCTTTTTCTTGTAATCTGTTGTTTTGTAATTATTCTACATATAATCATTAGAAATTCTTTAGACAGTTGTTAAATAATACATATATTATTAGAATGAATAAACCTTATAGACATTTTTTTTCAGAAACACGAATTATGCCTCATAACACCTAGCAATTGTGATATTGTACTACCATATAGTTTTTTCCTTTTTTAATTTTTTTTTTTGAGATACAGCAATTTCTTCAGTTTTCTGGAGTATGCTTTTGGCAGGAAAATCAGAGACACTGATTTTGTTCCCAGGACTGCCACCGGCATGCTGTGTGATGCATTTAGATTCCTTTTGCCTCAGTTTCTCCCATTACTGAAATAAAATAGTAATGGTTGTCACTTTAAAATCTCATTGGGTTGCTGTGAGAAATAATGAGACTAGTGGGGAGTAGCTTGACAGAATGAGGCAAGGATCCTTGAACATTAAAGAGAATTCAATTTAGATGTCTTAATAACAAAAATATTACTAGTAAGCAACTGCACAGCACTGTACTGTCTTATTTCATTAGTTGTTTCTCACCAAAGCCTATTAGGAAAATATGGTTATATAGTCCTTTTTTATAAAAAAAAAAAAAGGAAATTAAAATATTCACAGAAGAAAGACAATTGTGCATGACTCTTGAAAACAAAGCATATATGAACCAAGTGGAATTTTTCAAATGGTTTAGGCCACTACCTGCTTAACTAAAGTTCGCATTATCATCAGAAGCTTTAGCATTTCAGAATTTTACGGGAATATCTAAAATTTTTAATAGAAATTCCAGGAAGCTCAGAAACTTCTCAGCAAGAATATAAAGAAGCAAGAAATAATCAATTTTATGACCAAATATTTCATTTCTAAATTCTGAGTACCAAATGTGACTCTTGCTAATGAAATGGCAAGATGGAATCATTGTAAAATAAATACTGGAAAATAAATAAATAAATAAATAAATAAATAAATAAATAAATACTGGAAAACCTTTCCTTATTATTATTTTTTATTTCCTTCCAAAACCATGAGTGAGTGATTGAACATATATTCTTCCTTTCATGTCATATAATCTTACAGAGAGTTTTTCTTTTCTTTTCTTTTTTTTCCTGAAGAACTATTTAGTACATGATAAACTGTTCTCTCTAGAGAAATATTTAACCTAGGTTATAATAAAATCTTGAAAAGATTTTAAAAAGACTTTTTAAAAAATATGTAGTTTTTGACTTGAATTTTTAAAATTCAAGTGAGATTACTGCTTTACCAATGACACTAATTTCTCATAACTAAAAAGCACACAAGAAACTTGATGATTACTTGTTTCCACAAATTGTAACCAGAGTCAGTTTTAGATAGTTGAGTCAAGGATACCCTATGTCATTCTTTCTCTACTTCTTAACTGAGTTTTAGTTTTCAGTTTTCGTAAGGGGTCAGGAATGATTGCTAGTAAAAGGTACTTCGAAGGAATGTATAGAAATTGAGCAAGGTATACAAAATTTTGTGCAGCATTTTGTTGTATGCTCAATATTTTGAAATCTATTTCCATATGCACTTTGTAATATTGTGATCACTTTCTCAAAGAGACATGACCTGTTTTAAAGGTTGTGAAATTTATTTTATAGATTACTTTCCCCTGAGTTACCAAATGCAACTTAACTACCATTTTGCCTCAGTTTCCAGAAATAAAAGGGCACCTATTTGCACTCTCCTGCTTTCATTGCTGTAGTAAAGATGGTAGGATTTTGCTTTCTAAACGACAGAATGAAACCAATTAAAAAAATAAGCCTCATCAACACACAATTTTATCTATTTGCAGATGTACATTTGAAAACAGCAGTTCCAAATTAATAATATATAATTACTTACATATAATATTCTAAATATACATATAATAAACATATTTTATATGGATAATGTGCAACCATATTATATATAAATAGTGATATGTATTATGTATATTAATAATTTATATATATGTTGCAAAACTTGATAAAAAACCTAGTTTATTTACTTTATTTATTTTTAAAGATTTTATTTATTTACTTGACAAAGAGAGAGCACAAGGGGGGGAAGAGGGGAAAAGCAGAGGGAGAAGCAGACTCCCCATTGAGTGGGGAGCCCAATGCAGGGCTGGATATCAGGATCCTGGAATTATGACCTCAGCCAAAGGCAAATGCTTAACCAACTGAGCCACTCAGGTGCCTGGAAACCTAATTATGAAGGAGTCAGGAGGGAAAGACTTCCGGGGAAGATGGCAGAGTAGAGGGATCCTAGCCTCACTTCATTTCACAGGTATATCTAGATAATAACCTCATGAGGGTAAATAACCCAGAAAATGACCTGACAACTGGCATAACAGACTCTCTACAGCTAAATGTAAAGAAGAGGACACATTGAAAAGGGTAGGGATGGCAGAGAGATGCTCAGGAGCCAAACTATTCATTATAAAGGAATATTATGAAAAATTATATGCCAACAATTTGGACAACCCAGAAAAGCTTGATAAATTCCTAGAAACATAATTTCCTAAAACTGAATCGAGAAAACTAGACAAAACAGAACATTTGAACAAACTGGTTACTAGAAACTAAATCAGTAATCAAAAAGCTCCCAACAAACAAAAAGTCCAGGATCAGATAAGTTCACAGGTAAATAATACCAACATTTCAAAAGAGTTAATACCTATTCTTCTAAATCATTCCAAAAAATAGAAAAGAAGCTTCCAAATTCATTCTATGAGGCCAACATCCCCCTGATACCAAAACCAGATAACAACACAACAAAGTAAGAGAACTAAAGGTAAATATCTCTGATGAAATAGATGCACAGGTACTCAACAATATATTAGCAAACCTAATTCAATAATACATTTAAAAAGTCATTCACCATGATCAAGTGGGATTTATATCTGTGACGCAAGGGTGGTTCATACAAATCAATCAATGTGATACATCAACAAGGAAAAGAATAAAAACTATGTCATCATTTCAACAGATACCAAAAAAAAAAAAAAAACAGCATTTGACAAAGTACAACATCAATTCATGATAAAAATCCTCAGCGAAGTAGGTTTAGAGGTAAGATACCTCAACATAATAAAGTCCATATATGACAAACCCACAGTGAACATCATACTCAGCGATGAAAAACTAAAAGATCTTGCTCTAAGGTCATGAATAAGGTAAGGATATCTACTCTCATCACTTGTATGCAACATAGTACTAGAGGTCCTGGCCACAGCAATTAGATAACAAAAGTAAATAAAAGGAGTTCAAATTGGTAAGGAAGAAGTAAAGCTTTCACTAATTGCAGATGATATGATACTATAAACAGAAAATCCCAAAGACCACCAAAACTACTAGGACTCATAAATTAATTCAGTAAGGTCACAAAATATAAAATCAATATACAGAAATATATTCCATTTCTATACACTAATAATGAAGTAGCAGAAAGAGGAATTAAGACAGCCCCATTTACAAATGCACCAAAAATAATAAAATATCTAGGAATAATCTTAACAAAGGTGAAAGATCTATACTCGAAAAATTATAAAACTTTGATGAAAGAAGTTGAGGTTGAAGATGACAAGCAAATGGAATGATATTCTATGCTTATGGATTGGAAGACCACTGTTAAAATATCCATACTGTGCAAAATTATCTACAGATTTAATGCAATCCCTATCTAAATACCAACAGCATTTTTCACGCAGCTATCATAAACAATCCTAAAATTTGTATGGAACCACAGAAGACCCCAAGAAGCCAAAATTATCTTGAAAAAGAAAAAGCTAAGGTATTACAATCCTAGATTTCAAGATATATTACAAAGCTATAGTAATCAAGACAGTATGGTACTGACACAAAAATAGACACATAGATCAGTGGAACAGAGAGCACAGAAATAAATCCATAATTTTCTGGTCAGTTAATCTTTGACAAAAGAGAAAAGGCTATGCAATGGGAAAAAGATAACCTCTTCGATAAATTGTGCTGTCCACAACTGGACAGCTATATGCAAAATAATGAAACTGGACCCAAAAATTATACACTTACACTATACCCAAAAATAAACCCCAAATGGATTAAAGACTTAAATGTGAGACCTAAAACCATAAAAATCCTAAAAGAGAGCACAGACGGTATCCTGTGATACTGACCATAGCAGTATTTTTCTAGGTATGCTTCCTCAGGCAAGGGAAATAAAAACAAAAGTAAACTACTGGGAGTGCATCAAGATTAAAAAACAAACAAACAAACAAACAAACAAAAAAGCTTCTGCATGGAGAAGGAAACAGTTACCAAAGCTAAAAGACAACCTACTGGATGGGAGAAGATATTTAAAAATGACATATTTGATAAAGGGTTGGTTAGTATCCAAAATATATAAAGAAGTTATACATCTCAACACATACACACACACACAAAAACAAACAAAGAAATCCAATTTAAAAATGTGCAGAGGACATGAACAGACATTTCTCCAAAGAAGACAGACAAGTGGCCAACAGGCACGTGAAAAGACCTCAACATCACTATCACCATAGAAATGCAAATCAAAACTACAATGAGATATCACCTCACACTTGTCAGAAAGGCTAAAATCAAAAACACAAACAAGTCTTTGCATCATTGGTGTAATGGCAAAATGGTACAGCCACTGTGGAAAAACTCTGGAAGTCCCGCAAAAAATTAAAAATAGAATTACCATATGATCCAGTAATTGAACTACTGGGTATTTACCCAAAGAATATGAAAACACTAATTCAAAAAAGATATATGCATGCCTATGTTTATGGCAGCATTATATACAATCACCAAAATATGGAACCAACCATATCCGTTAGTAGATGAATGGGTAAAAAAGATGTAGTATATATACATAGTAGGATACTACTCAACCATGGAAAAGAATGAAATCTTATTATTTGCAACACCATGGATGGATCTACCAGATATAATGGTAAGTGGAATAACTCAGAGAAAGACAAATACCACGCCATTTCACTCATATGTGGAATTGAAGAAACAAAACAAAGGGAAAAAAAGAGACAAACAAACCAACAGACTCTTCACTACGGAGAAGAAATTGATCATTACCACTAGGGTTGGGGGGGGGGTGGAAGGATGGGTGAAATAGGTAAAGGGGATTAAAAGTACACTCATTATTATGAGCTCTGAGTAAGGTATAGAGTTATTGAATCACTATATCGTACACCTGAAAGTAATCTAACACTGAATGTTAATTATATTGGGATAAAGATTTAGAAAATGGAATCAGGAGATCAGGAGGCCAGAAAGGGGAGCTCTTACACCCTTTCACTGGCCATCAATTGCAGATGCCAACAGGGACACATTCTAAACTCTCAACAGGAAGAAACCTATAATGCACAATCCTAACGAGAGAAAGAAATAGCTTGCCTGACAATACTCAGCCAATGACAGACAGACTGCCACAATTCAGTAAATGAAAAGCCACTCTGTATTCTTGTTTACTCCAATTAATTTGTTTATAAAAACCATTCCCAACTCTCCCATTCCTCTATAAATTGGGATTCATCTCCACTGTTCTCTGGGCTTGCCTATGGTTTTACAATAGCTCGCAGGTCCCAAATTGTACTTCTGTGCTCTTCCCAAATAAACTCAAAAAAAAAAAACCTTTTTTTTTTTTTTTGCTAGTAAATAACTGACCATTTTAAGATTAACATTGTGCAAATGAATTGATCACAATTTGAGAAAGAAACAGAGCATTGTTTACTACCACATCTATCATATGAATAGGGATATTTGTGAATAGTTTTGACATATACATACTCCTTGAGAGGACCATAGGAAAGCATTACCTTGAACTTTTGCTTAAACTGACATGCTATTTTTAATAGCATACTCAATGACTGGGGTTTTCACATCTTTCTACATTGTATGCTGGGGCTGGTGTGCTAGAGCCCATGCAGATGTCTTCCTGATTCCATGTTCAATGAAATCATTTTTGTAACCTGAGACAGGTCATGGCAGTGGTCTACACCACGAAACTAAGTGGACTTTCCTCCCACATAGAACCAGTTGTTAGGTTGCACTTTCCAGGAATACTGAGTAAAAATTCTGGGTCCTAATTCCAATGTGTTGGCGGGTACTTTCCCTACACCATCAAGTAATTCTTGGACAGCAGCTGAGGGTCCTACAATTCAACTCAATTTTGACCCTATCTACACAGATATAGCATTTGATTCCATAGGTTACAGGCTCAGTCCCATAAGACTTATCCCTCAAAAAAAAAAAAAATTTATCCCTCCACCCTGTATATCAGACACTCATAAGCCCAGGTGGTCATCTGTGACAGTTGTCTAAATGTGGAAGCTTCCCATGCTCCCCCTCCTTGCGTTCAATTAATTTCTTTGAACAGCTCACAAAATCCATAGGAACATTCAATTTATTAGATTATTCGTTCATTATAAAGTAACATCATTCAGGAATAGTCAAATGAAAGAGATACATGAAACATGGTGTGGGGAAAGGGCCTGGAGCTTCAAAGTTCTCTTCAGGTATGCACTCTCTCAGCACCTCCACCAGGTATTCACCAAAACTGGAAGCCCTCAAAACCCATCCTTTTGTGTTTTTTAATGAAGGGGGCGTTTCATTGGCACCATTGTCTAAACTAGTAGCCGTTAGTAATGGAACTCAAACCCTAGCCCCTTCCTCTCTTCAGAGGTTGGCTCCCCACTCAACCAGCCCACATCTTTAGGTGCCTTCCAGAAGTCCCCTCATTAACATAACAAAAGACCTTGATCAATCTCATCACTTAGGAAATTCCAAAGGTTTTAGGAACTCTGCCAGGAATAGGGCCTAAGATGGAACCTATATTCTCATTATAAATCAAAATACCATATGGGAGCACCACAATTTCTACTCCCAATAAGCCTGTATTTCTATGAGGTTCTAAATGCTGCAGTGTATAGGACCGTGCCTAGATATTGGTGGGTGGCATGATGCAGAAGCAGGTCACATCCACTGGTTAACTCTCAGTTCTTACCTTGACCCCTCAGCAGCATTCTCTACAGTTAATGCCATTAATGCACTTTCTTCATATGGCTACACAACCCTCTTCTTACTTGGTATCCTTGATTGTTCTTTCTTGGTATTCTTTGGTGCTTTCTTCTTTTGTTTCCTCTTTCTTATATGTTTGTAGTAAAATCTCATTTGATTTTAATCTGCATTTACTTCATGGCTAATGATGTTGAGCATCTTTTCACGTGCTTATCTGTTAACTGTATATATAATCTCTTAGGTGAAATGGCTGTTCATTTTCTTTGCCAATTACCTAATCACGTTTGCATAAAGGAGGTAGCTGTGTCCCCACCCCCAGTCCCACAAAATTGGAGTGAGGAATAGACAGAGAATGGCAATAGCTCTATATAAAAAAATATTTTCAAAAGCGTTTTTATCATCTATCTATCCTTCCTTTCTTTATCTTTACTTTAGCTGATGGGCCCAAGGGTCATGGAAGTGGTTTTCACAGATTTCCTTTGAATATCTGCAAGCGAAGGTTTGACACTTCCCTTGGTATTTTATATCCATTATATATCCTTAATTGAGATTCAAAAG
Organism: Canis lupus dingo; assembly: GCF_003254725.2. NCBI lineage: Eukaryota > Metazoa > Chordata > Mammalia > Carnivora > Canidae > Canis > Canis lupus. The sequence continues at coordinate 66,584,366 of NC_064248.1, read as the reverse complement.
CGAATATGTAGTATAAGTGAGAAAAAAATTCCAAATTGTAAAATTTAAAAAGTAAATGACAGCAAATACTTCAAATATCACATTTCAGAAAATAATATTTGCATTGAGTTCCTGACATAAATTTTCTCTGTATATTTTGCCTGAATACTTAAGCCAGTAAAATGCACAAAACTCCAAGGTACAGCTTGATAAATTTTTACGTAGATGTATAATACCCACATAGTCACAACCAGATGAAAATGTCCATTCTCAGCACCTCAGAAGGTTCCTTGTTGCTCCTTTCAGTCAGTACCCATCAAGATTAACACACGTATTCTGACTTTTTTCTCCACATCTTAGTTTTGGCTACTTTTGAACTTCCTATAAATGGAGTAATACAGTATGTACTCTTTTGTGTCTGACTTCCTCCCTTTATCATCACGTGTATAAGACTCATTGATGATGTTGTACATATCATCTATTGCACATTTGTACTTAGTTGGAACCTCAATTTTAACATAATATGCTATCATATACTATTACTCTGAGGGTATTATTGTTCTCTCAGTTGCAAAGAAACAAGTCTGCTAGTTTCTGTAACTTATCTATACGATCAATAATGAAGTCTTATATATACTCTTCTGAGATAAGGACCCTTCTGGGTATCTTTTTCCATTCTCTCTGCTATCGTGCTCATTCAGAGCCTTATCATCCCATACCTAGAGTACTCTCATAGACTTTTCTACTTCCACCATCTCCCCTTGAAATTTCTCCCCTGGAAGATTAAATCTGTGGAGCAGAAATATTCGTCATGCCACTCTCCAGGCTCAAAATAATCGAATATTCTATTTTGTTTGTAAGGAAAAAAAAAAAAAAAAAAGAATCTTGAATAATTGCCCTGCCCCTTACTACCTTCCCCACAGATACTTAGAATTAGTCATGCCCAGGGACAATTCCAACCATCATCCAATGCTCAGTTTAAATCCCACTTCCTCTAGGAAGCTTTACTCCAACAACTAATATGTAAATGAAGTCTCTCTCTTAAGTCTGTACTGTCCCTACTAATTTGACATATTTTACTCTTTGGTGGGTTGTTACTTAAAATGCTTGTTTTATCTCCCTGATGATACAGTAAGTTTCTGAAGAGGAATCATCACTTCTTTGTTATTTTTTAGTTCTACAGAGGACCTTTGGTAGGTTTTAATAAAGAGCCTTACAAAACATTTAAAAGGCCATGGATAAAAGCAATAATGGTTAAAGTGGCAATAGATGAAAAAAATTTTGCTCCTTTCTAAATCTGCTATAATCAACCCTGATAAACATCAGCTAACTCACTAGTGAAGGTCATTTCCATGCTGTTGTCATAAACGTAATTCCTGGTAGTTGACTGAGAAAATACACTTACAGTAGAGATTTATTCCAGTGGTGTAGCTTTGTCAGAGATGTTCTATGTGACTCCTTCTCCTTTCTCACCCTTGAAAGATTTACCCAGGAAGTTATCAAGATAATTTGGTAATGTCTATAATAACTTCTGTCTGAAGAGCTAAAAACGTGATAACCTGCCATTATTGTGAGAATGAAAAGCTAACAACTCAAAGTCCAAATTTAAAATTTAAATGAGAGAATGTTTAGCACAATGACCCTAGATCATCTAGCAACTCTACGGCAGTTTTTAAAGCATAAAAAAAGTCATCTATCTATGCGGAGTCTTACATTATAATGATTTAACTTTCTTTAAAAATAGAACTTTTTAGATTTATTTATGAAACAAAAATATCAAACTACCATCAAGGAGCATAATATAAAAAGAAAATATAATGGTAACCACTGTATAGCATTTCACTATCAATAATTTGGTAAAGTTACATACTCTCGTTCTCACTGATATGATGTAAAATCTAGTTCATATAACATTATCACATATGTTTTCAAAATATAATGCTTCCTTTGTAGAAGGAAATCTGCCTATGTAATATTGGAACAAATTGATTTTTAAGGCCCTGAAAATGATAATATAATACTCTAGAATAAAAATATATCCTTATAATATCCCTTGATACTATGCAAAATTGTTACTGACGAGAGCTCCTTGCCATTCCCACCTCACATTACTCTCTTGGAGAGTAATTCTCTTTGGAGAGAAGAAAACAGATTCCTATGTCAACATCTCTTCTTTTCTGGGAAAATGAGAAAGGGAAGAATAAGTTGTCCATAAACATAATGAGAATCACTTGGCAAATTCCAATATCCTATTGTTCTTATTTAGAATTGCCAAATAAATATCTAGTTCATATAGAACTTTGAGAAAAGTTGAAACTACATGGTTTTGAAATGATCCTACTTCCTTCACCCGGTTTTCTCCCTGCTTCCTTACACACAACCTTTCATGTATTTATTTTGGTGTCCACATTCTTCTTGAAGTATGCTGTTAAACCTAAAACCTCATAAAGTAAATCCTTGCAGTTATGAAAAAGAGAAAGTGAGGTCATTTTGGAGTTGTGTGGCTAATTTACAATCTGAACGCTTTTGCATTTTTCCTATTTTAAAGAAACTTTAGAAACTTATCAATAGATTTCTTTGTGGCTTTTACTAATGAAGTTGTATTTTTTTTCCACCAGTGGTAGGTGTTGAATAATTTGAATGGGAATTTGAAGGTTCATGGCTTCCAAACCAGCAGGAGTTAAGGCTTAATTGCTTGGAAATACATTTTCATGGCTGATACCAGTAACAGAAAAATGTCTGTATGTCAAAAGAGTCTCTGTGCTAATCAGTTAACCATAACATGTGCCACCCCATACCTAGGGACAATGTAACTGTTAACAGCTTGAAGCTATTAAAAATGTACCAATAGGGAACTTTCTTATACTTTTTTCACTAATATGCTTCTTCACTCTAAATAAAGGAATAGAGAAAGTTTGTACTTAACTACTATCAGTGAAAAGGAGGGTACATTCACCTAGTTTGAGCTTCAAAACACATTACATCACATGCCGTTCATTAAGGTAACACTTTGGAAGTCACTCATTTGCTGATACATTTTCTCTGTGTCAACTCAGAAGCTGCCTATTAGATCTGGTTACACTCCAGAGACACAGATTTGATTTCTAGCTCTGGAGATCAGGTCAAGAATTGCAATAACAATTAGTAATTAGTAGTTAGATCTCAATTTACTGCTTTAGAAGGTCATTTCTCTAACGCATTTGGTCTCATGAGAGGAAAGAAATACAGGAGGCTATAAACTGTTGAACCTTTGAAGTCTAGGAAAGACCATAGAATCTCAGATGCTCCTTGAAATCTTTAGACATTCTAAGTATCATGAGGTCTTTCTGAAGATCTCACATTTCTAAAATTAATTCTTGTCTTTAGGCCTTAATTCTGGGTTTTGAGCTAGCATATACTGTGTAACAAAACAGTACTCTTGGCTTAAGATATTTTTGTCATCTTTAACATGGTGATATCCCTGTGAACAGAGATAAAAGACAATATATGAATATGGTTTTAAATACTTCCTACTATCCTCATTGATAAATAAGATTAACTTATATATCAAAAAAGTTAAGTAGTATAATGTATTTTAAAGTAGAGTAATACTTTATGGTACGATGCAAATGATTTCTTATAATTTTCATAAAACATAAAACTCTCAGTAAACACTAAGATATATGGAAAATACATTTTATTTTCTAAATTAACTTAGAGTTCTGTTATCTAATCTACATCCCATTAAATTAAAACAAACTTAAATTTAGTCACTGTTGGATCTTCTATCCAATCATCACGTTGACATCATGTTCAAGGTTCCTGCTCTGGGTCCATGTAGCTGGATGGGATTTACCTATTTGTGCTTGACCATCAGGTCTGGGAGATATGTTGATTTTATGTGGTGTCTGTTGGTATATGACGATCATATGTGACAGAGAGTTGTTGATGCCCTTGTTCTTATATCCGAGATACTTTCTGGAGCTTAATCTATCTGAGGTCTTGCTGTCTCTACTAGGACACTGTCAGAAAATAGGGCCCCAGTTCTAACCATTCCAGAACCTATACATCTCTCTCCTCTCAAGAGCTAAAAGAGTCTCTTGAGCCTTATGGTTTTTTCTCATTCCTACTTCTCTAAGACCTATTTTCTCTCAGACCTTATCTTTTTCCTTATACTGAGATTATTAGAAAACAAATTTCAGGATATTTTCTAGGTAACCACTGCTTTCAATGTCTCTACATACTCATTCTGAAGCAATAAATCACAAGGCCAACTACCTTAGTAGAGAGAAGGGCCAAAGAAAAATGCAGATAGAAGATCAAAACATAAATTAATATTCCCAAATATCATCCAACAGATAATAAATACTTGGGAAGTTTTAAAAAATAGCTTACATTAAAAAGTTTTGATTATATAATTCAGTGAAACAACGTGAATTATTGTACTAGAAATTCTATAGATAGACATTAGTGTTACACTTGCAAAGTGGTGGTACTATTAACAATTAAAGGAAGAACTTTGCTACTAAAATCTTTTATAGAAAGTCTTCTGGTTTCTTTGAGATACTAGTAAATCCTAATAGGAAAGGACAGGTTATCTTTATAGAATGAAGAATTGCATGTGTTAATCATTTTTGGATGCAAGAAACAAAGGCCTCACTTAGATTACCTCAAGTAATGAGGTTTTATTGCAAAGATCTTTGGAATTTCCTAATATCAGGAGCTTTTCATAGGATATCTGGTTGGAAAAGAGAGTTAAGCAAGTGGTCTTCTATTTACCTTTCATAACATACACAGAGCTTTTATTTGCATTGTATGAACTCCTTAATCCTACTGATAGGTAATAAAGTTGATAGTAAAATATATTAGTATGTTGACACATAAATAGCAGTAGAAAAATCTGTGACTTTTTGAAGAAAAACAGTGTAAAACTGAAATAAACCAACAGCACAAAGACAATGAAAGATAAAAATTGGTCAATTTCACTTCATCTGTCTCCATAAAATATAATAGAAACTAAAAACCTGCTTATTTATATAAACAGTATGATATGATATGCCCGTATTTGAACATAAAGTCAAGGAGCTTTAGGGTTAGCACAAGCAAGTAGCAAAATTGTAAGGGCCAAACAAGATGACCCAGGACATTTATCTATTCCTTCTATTTTGATGTCATGTTTCTACTTGGATAAGCCAAATTCAGTAAGCAGCACTGTAGGTAACCCAGAGGTAGTACTGACCCTCTCAAGAGAAGTGCTAAGAGGAAAGACAGATACAGTTAACAAGGGGATAGAAAGCATGGCTCTCTGTATTTTACACCAATGTCTATATCCAATCATATGTACTTGACAACTATGAAGATATTTATAGCAAGTCTTTTCCCAATGGCTGGCTCTGGACAGGTCAATATAGTTGAATGGAAGAAACTATAGGCAGAGGCTTTTCTTTCTTAGGTCCCAGGATTGCAGTGATCCAGACAGTCATTGTCCTTTCCTGACCATCAGCTCTGGGGTGTAGACTTTACTAGAGTAAGTTGAATAGTGAATATTGCCATCAGGGCACAGTGATAGTTCTAGAAATCCAATAGCAGTTTAATATATTGACAATTTTCTGTTACTATATCATCCAGAAAATTATATTCTCAAGCAATTAAACCTTATCTCCTGCTAGTTTAGAAGTCACAAACCATCAAATTCCCTATTTCAGCCAATCAATTTCTATTCTTAGTCCAAAAAGTAATGGCTGGGGAAAGAATGATTTGGTACAGAAAGTATATAAAGAGCTATCTAGATTTGCTGCAGTGCTGCAGAATTTTGGGCAAAGCAGTTTTTCTCCAAAGCAGCTCAGTACATTTCTGAAACCTAAAGTATAATAGACTACTTTGTAGTACATGAATCTGTAGGAAAAGAAACACAAAGGTATAATAACTGAGAAAGAAATTCCTTTTTTTAAATAATTATATATTACAGAAGGAACTTAGAACTCCTGAATTAACTTTAAGGCAAAAAATGAAACATGAAACATATAAGGCAAAAGTAAAATTTTAATTTAAAATTTCTTGCCTAAAAGTTCTAGGGGTATAAAATAATTATATTTTAGGTATCTTTGATTAATACAGAAATTCAGTATTAATTGTATATTAATCTTTCAATGTGTAGACATTCAGAACACTGAATGAATTCTGGGCCTTCAATATTGCCAAGTGATACACACACACACACACACACACATACACATAATATGTACATATATATACTTCCAAGTTCTATTTAACATGGAGCCTAAAACACTTCCAAGAGTATGTTTCCCTTCAACAAAAAAGCATACTAAAACAGACAAAAAAAATCATCAATAGCTAATCTATTGTGCTATCCAAGAGACAATGGAAATGTTCTTTAAAGGATAAATTATTGTATCTCTTTTCATTCCATATTCACTTTTTAATTCCCAGTGATTCTCATATTTTTTATCTTCAAAATTTCCTCTTTGTCCTATGGTTTGTTTAAAAGTATATTCTTTAGTTCCCAAGTGTTTGAAAAATAAAGTAGCTATACTTTTTTCTATTCCTTCTCCTAAGTACAACTATAAGCTCTGGGCATTACATAAAACAAATGTAAGAAGATTCTGAAAGGTACATAAAAGGTAGAAGACTAGATAGGGACTTTGGGACCCAAAGGAACAATATGGTGGTAAGTTTGTTCTGTTTTCTTCTCACTTCATACATCCCAGACTTAGAGCAGAAGAGGTTAGCAATGTAGCCACACCAGAGTGAAGATAAAAAACAAACAAAAAACTAGCAACAATGAAAGTATATTCTCTCTAACCAAATGACTAGTAAATAGGCAGCCTAAGAAGATAATAATTTAGACCACTTTATTCCATTCAAACACTGCAGAAAAAATAGTGCCCCACCCTCACCCATGACAGCAAAGGCTGAGGGGTGAGCTTCCACCCTCCTCATGTTATAACATAGTACTCCAATCCCTCTTCCAGAGTGGCATCATGAAAAGTCTCAGGTTTCTTTGGAAGATGACTGAGGAACCTGGAATTTTACACACATGTGTAAAAATGAGGCAACACAACCACTTCTTTTGCTGGGGTGGTATCAAAGAAAGCCAATTAAAATGCTGAAGCTACAGTAGTGACTAAGAGAGATCATGACTCTCATTCCTGAAGCTAATATTCTAGTGAAGATCTGGATCTAAATGTTTGTGATATTTAAAAGAGTGTGATATTAAGGGGATATATGTTAAGCAATGAGGGTGCCTTGCTACAAATTACAAGTCAAAGACAGTGTGTATCAGTTGAGCAGATAACAAAAATTCATGTGCCAAGATGAAGGAATAAGGTAAGAGATAAGGACTATAAACTAGATTACCCAAAAGTGTCCACATTTCTTTCTTTTTTTTTTAATAATTTATTTGAGAGAAAGAGACAGAGATAGCAATAGAGATAATAAGAGAGAACACTAGCAGAGAGGAGAGGGAGAAACAGGTTCCCTGCTGAGAAGGAGTGTGACTCAGGGCTGGATCCCAGGATCCTGGGATCATGACCTGAGCCAAAGACAAACACTTAACTGACTAAGCCTTCCAGGTGCCCTTGACTGCATATCTTGATAAAGAACAATGATTACTTTCCAGATAGAATTTCTTTGTCTCCTGCGGAGCATATGTTTTATGGAGTATTTATATAACATAGGACAACTGTGCCTTTCAGGAGTCCCGCACAGCTGAATAATTATTGAGTTATACTGATTATTGATATATCCTGATTTCTAATGAAAATATGCTAATTAACATTTTTTTTTCCATAATTACAATAGTTTTTTTGTAACTATGCTGTAAATTTTCCTGTGGACAAGTTGATGTTAACTGTAACTGGTCAATGGTGGGGATTAGAATGAAAAGACAAAATTCTCAATATTTTGAATTATAAAGGAATTATCATCTCCTTTTTCTAAAAGGCGAATCTCTTCAAGATCTCAATCACAAAAATTTATTATGAAATAATCGCACATATAATGCAGAACTAATACATGGATTATAAGGATAACATTAAACAAACATAATCAAGGGTATGTGATTATTTTTTAAGTAACATCAAAAATCAAAATTGTTTTACAATGTGATCTTAGAAGTAAAAAAATGTAAGTCAAGGATAATAAAGACATCGAGAGCCATACATACAAACTACTTTTAGAAAATCTCACTTCCTAGCTTTTCTCTTTAGTCTCTTTCACTTAGAAGAAAAAGGCAACAAAGCCCAGTTGTGCAAGTATTATTTGTTCACAGCAAGTTGGAAAACACCTCTTATAGTAACCTTGAAAGTAAAAGAAGTCTGTTTATTTTTAGTAGAATATTCATTAGTAACGTTGATCCTGCAAATTTTAATCCCAGAGAGATAAAAATGTATGAATAATAATATTTTCTGTGATCTTGAAAAAGGAGATGGTTTTAACATAATAAAAAATACACATTAATATATTATCACAGCGTTTTAAAAGTTTCTATAAACAGGATGAATTGGAAGTCAGATAATTAAAAATAAAAATAGAAGACAAACGATCAGTTAGGGAAAGGGTTTACTGAGGAGCCACAGCTGCTCTTATGTAGCACTGAATGACTGGCATTTAATCTGGAACTAGGCCATGGTGCACTTATGTCCAGAATGAACACGAAAATAGATTCTCATTATTAATCTTGCCAATGACAGAACAAAAACACAGAAGCCAACCTTCCATATTATGCCCATCTCCAACATTCCAGTTTTTACCTTTTTCGGTCCCTCATATCTATAGAGCCATGCCCATCTGTCAATAATGGTGGTATAGGTTTATTCCTAAATCAGTGGAAAATGTTATTGGACATCATTCATTTACCTTCATTCTGCTCGTTGATACTTTATGCTTGTGGGATCTTACCGGATCTTATTCTTATACACTAGAAGGAAACTCACATGATATGACTATTTTGTTTAAAGACTTTAACAAAGTTAAAGTTGCCAATTATCTTAAAAACATAGTCCTAATTCTTTGGCCTAGGAGTCAAGCGAATGCCAATTTTTGTTGCAATAGTGTTAATATAGTTATCTTCCACTCTACCTGCTTCCTCATGACACCTTAATCTCCAAAATAGCAATCACGTCTTACATGTGTGCTTTTCCCTTCATTTATGCTGTCATTCCTCTTGCCCTGCACTTTTGTTTCCCCTTCTTTAAATCAATGCCGCTTTTCAAGTTCTGGCTCAAATGTCACTTTCTCCAGGTACCTCCTTTCATGTTTCCATGAGGATTTTCCTCTGTGCTTCTAGTGTTTTTATTTGCAACACTATTATATCACATTATACTTAGCCTTGTATTAGAATTTTATTTGCTTCTCTCCCCTATTAAGCCTTGTGCTGCATTTGTTTTTCTTTACATTGCATCACCTTTTATAAAGTCATAATAGTTGTATGTTTCATAGTTGGCACTTAATGTCTGTTGATTTTTTTTAATTTTTTTAATTTATTTATGATAGTCACACAGAGTGAGAGAAAGAGAGAGAGAGAGGCAGAGAAACAGGCAGAGGGAGAAGCAGGCTCCATGCACCGGGAGCCCGACGTGGGATTCGATCCGGGGTCTCCAGGATTGCGCCCTGGGCCAAAGGCAGGCGCTAAACCACTGGCCACCCAGGGATCCCCTGTCTGTTGATTTTAATTGAATTTTAGAAATATATATATATATTGCTATTAGAAACATAGAGGCTAAAATAAAATACTGAATGGGAAGTTAAGACAAGGTAGTTGTGAAAGATTCATGCCTAGATAAGCCTAAATTAAGTGATGCCCAAATATCTTTTCAAAATAAGGAAGAAAACAGAAAATTAAAACATAACATGCAAGTATTTTAGACTCATAATTTAGCCATAGGACAAGATTCTGAGGCAGAGAACACAAGGTTAAATGCCTTTAAGGAACACACAAGTAACAGATATGTGGGAAGCAGGTTGATTTATGATGGATAACCTGCTAAAAGAGGGAAGCCATTATTCCTGCCCAACAGGTTTTGCCATGAGCTAACATGAGCCTAATAATACCTAACTTTAGATATTTTAAGAGAAGACAAAGTCCAGATTTTTATGTGAAAATTCATTTTCTTTTAAAATAGCAAATAATTCCAAAAAAATATTTAAGGTAGAAAAAAAAAAAAAAAGAAAAAATCCCAGTGTTAACTGGTAGTCTCTGATCTCTGTTTAAAGCTTTTATAAAAGATTATTGAAATGTGGGGGGGGGGTAAAATTAAGGGCCGCAGTTGGAGATATGTTAAAAAGTCCAATTTACCTGTTCTGAAGTAGAGGCTTGAAGATCGTGAGTGGTTTATGGAAATTTAAGGAAGGAATAATGGCAGATATAGTTGAAGTAATGACTAAAAAGAACAATTTTGACACCAAAGGTTGATTTTTGGACTATAAGGTTTAATCCAATTATATTAACTAGTCTTTGCTAGCGCTTTGTTTATGTGCCTGGCATTGTAAACATAACACAATATTTTTTCAATCTTCCACATGGGCCTATATTGTGTTACTATTTCACATAAGGAAACTGAGGCACAGGAATTAAAGAACTTTCCCCAAAGTCCTCATCTAACAAGGCGTCAAATCTAGTTCTGGACTACAAAGCCTGCCTCCAATTATTTGGATCTAAAATTAGGTATGTGTATGTTTAGCCGACTAACATGAGCAATTCATGGGGCTCATTGTCTCTAGGAGCTTACAATTAATTTCTTTCTGGGCCTGGGAAACTAGTGACTACTCTTTAGACACTGATGTCTCAACTGAGGTGGCTCAAGGAACTCTATCAGTAACTAGCTGGTACACTAGTTGACACATCTACAATATCTCTAAGACAGCTGCCAGGTAAGACTGGAGGATTGATGACTGAGCTTTCTGTACAGTTGAGAGGGGAAAAATGCTGCCCAAAGCCCAGCTTGAAGCAGTCTACCTAAGGATAAATAAAGAAGGAAAAACCTTAAAAGATGTATGTAGAATAAATAAGTAGTACTGATTTGGCAATCAGTCCAATGTGTGCAGTAAAAGGAAATAAGAGTCAGTGATTAACATGACGTGTCTCTTCTAGGATTCTACTGAGTAGGATGGAAAGGATGGTTATAAGGTAGTGTGATAAAAGGGAGTATTTTGTGTCAATAGAAGTAGATTAAATAATATACAATACACAGTTTGATTATGTACCATACCGATTCTAGCTATATTGATGTTAGTTGAATAAAAATCATTGTTATCAATTTCTAGTATAATTGAGCTTTCCAAGCAGCTTATTATTCACCTATCACATTTTATTTTTAATCATTAAATCGAGGTTTCTTATTTGAATTGTAAAGTTTGACTTTTATTCTCTTGACAAAACATTGACAAGTTGAGAAAAACATTCACTGAGTGCATTTGATGGGCGAATATGCTTCATGCTGCGTTGGATGAGTAACCTATGAGTGGATTTTGGCCATTCTGTTTTGAGCTGTCAGATAAATTTCTCTTGGGCATCTTTCCTATTGCTGTGCATCTGAGCAAAATAATATTTTATTGTTGGTCATAATTAATAATTCATTGAAATATACCAAATGAATGCACTCAAAATATGGATGTAAATCTTATTAGGTCTCTGAATATAGCAGTCCCAGTCACAGTGTGATTTTTGCAATATGAATTGCAGTTATATGTTAGATCATTCACTATCAGAACAAGTTACGAATTATAATATAAAAAATTGACAGATTCTTTCTGCCTACAAATGAGAAAACAGATTTGTAAAATGTGAAATGAGCCATTCTGGCAAAGTAGAATTTGAGCTTCAAGTGTAAACACTTGAGTTAAGGGCTGGGGTTTCTCAATCTCAGAAGCTCTGGTGCATGGGGAGGGTGAAGCAGAGGTTATGGGAGCTCTTCAGCGTTTTACTTAGAACATCCTTATAGGACTTAATTAGGCAGATTACCTGTTATGCATGGTGTACTGTGCTGAACACTTTTAAACTGGTATGTCCTCAAGGCAAATGGAAGGCAAAGTCACAAGGAATTACACTCTACACAAATAACTCTGAGCATTTTATTAGTGGGCCTCATAGAAATGAAATCGTCCTTGCCAATGCACCATTTAATGTTTAACTCAATTGAGTACCAAAGAGTTTGTTAAATGTTGAATGGCCATCTGGATTTATGGATCCAACCTGACTACCCTTTCCGTGGCTTTTTTTTTTTTTCCCCCTAGTTACAGCACTGGAGCTTTGAAATAAAACAAAAAAACCTTCCGTTTTTAACACTATGGGTTTTGTTCTAAATTACCAGATAATACTTCCAGCATAACTATTTACATAAAAGACAAATTTGCTTCTTGAAAAACAATATTTTATAATTAGAACTTCAAAAAAGTAAAATTGTTTAAGATATGCTCATGAGCAGCAACTGTTTACTAATCATTTCAGGATGCAAATGTTAACTTGATATATATATATATATATATATATATATATATATATATATATATATATTGAATTCCTGATTCTATTTAATCACTTTATTCACCTAACCACCTACAGGGAAGGGTCACTATGTCAAGCAATCCTGAATGGTATTTTGTGTGAATTGGGAACAAAGCTTTTAAAGGCCAGAGGTTTAGGAACATAAACCAGATGTGCTCATTTTTAAAAAGTCTACTTAGTTTGGGGGGGAGAAAGGTCAGCCTCTTAGATCTTTTAAAAATCTTACTGTCAAACACATTCCATGGAAACTAAGCATTTTACTATTCTCAGAGTGCTGCTTTTTTTTCCCCTTTTGGATAAAGTATTTGCACTGATCTGTATTGTACATGAATCTTTTCTACATTTAGAGCACAGTAAGATACTTGAAGATTTTCTTAACTTAAAAACTCTTAAAATATATCAGAATATTTAAACTTTCATTTCATATCAATGTTGAATTATTCTTAAAAATTATAATTCTCAACACAAATGTCTGATTTAAATGTCCATAATCAATTATTTATGGGGCATAATTTAGGTCATAAAATGACTCGTAAAAAGAAGACTTTTATGAAGATATATTTATATAAAGTTGAATAACTACATCTTTAGGGTGACAATACGTGTGTGCTATGCTCATTTTCCATAATAAATTAGATTTAAAAGGAATTTATCGACATTCATACTTCAATATTTTTATAGGATCTAAATTACATTCAGAATTTTTATTTAGATAATTTTTAATACTGTGTATGCAACTCTCATGAATAAATGGGTATTTCTTTATGGTAGCTCCCTTGATCTACATTTTCTTAAATCTTAAAACAAATTATGCTAGTGTCTAAGCTGTTAACCTGGTTCTCATCTAATTTTACTTCCAAAGACAGCATTGTGTGTTTTTAGCAGTATGTGCCTTGATGTCTTATGGCCTTGGGCTGAATCCTGCTTATTAGCTCTATGATCTTGGGTAAATTGTTTAAACTCTTTAAGCCTCAATTTTATCAACTACAAAATGGAGACGACATATGTATTTTGTGTGGTCAATAAGAGGATTAAATGGGAAACTGTCCAATATGCTAACCTAGTGCCTGGTACATTGTAAATACTGTAAATATATTTTAGCTACTCCATCCAACCACATAATAAGTTAAACAGTATCTCTCCTTAAGAAATAGTGGTAGAATTTGAAAAGCACTGAGCTTGTCTTCTAGTTTCAACCCTCTGATTATTGGCAAAATCTTTAAAATCCCTTAGCTTTTTAAATGTCCATATTCAATGACTATATTAAAACAAATATTTAGATGCCTGTGTTAAAACTAGCCTTATGACTACTTGGGAAATCCAGTGAGATAGTGTGTGAAATTGCCTAACACCGTTGCTCCATAAAGTTATATAAGCATTTAATTTATAATGCTTTATAAATTTCACTTATATCTATTGTTAAAATAATTTGAATTTAAGCTGAGACTAGATTTACATCTGCATCGCTGGATAAGTATCATGGCAGAGACTACAAGTTGCATCCTGACATCTTCCTCAGTAATAAAATTCTTAGTTTCTAGCTGGCCACATAAATACCTGGAATATATGTTGTATTTTCAAGCCTCAGTTCTCAGTTTATTGGCAGAGAAAAAAGGAGTGCTGAACCTCTAATATGGCACCATAACTGGGGACAACCACCCACTACCTGGTAGTGTTGTTTATCTTGCTCTCCTTTGATAATAGAGTAAGTAGCGATTTGCCAGCATTGGAATACATATTTATCCTGCATACAAATTTGTCTTCCCTGACCACAATGTTTCTGCAAACAATATCCATAAACTTGCTGAATGCCTTCATCACTCTAAGAAGACCATATTTCTGACCAAGAATATCACTTTATAGCAAACAAAGTAGAGCAAGGGCATAGTTATGCCACAATTCAATAGTCCTCCCACGTGCTCCATCATCCAGAGACAGTGAGCCTTACAAAAGAACGGAAGACCATATTTACTACTCTGTAATGGTGTCAACTTAAAAATAACCTTATAAGAATTGGTGACGTATGATAATTTTCTTAACCAACAACTGGTGTAATGGTGCTGTTTTTGCCACAGCTCGAACACATGGATCTGGGAAGCAACTCTGAGAAGAGGAGTTGCATCCCTCCCTATTCCACTTTATGACCCATTTACAAAATGTTGCTTCCAATCCCTGTGATCTTGGCCTCTCTGAGTTTAAGGATTTTAGTCCCCGAGGAAGAAATTCTTCCACAAGGGAACATAATGATACCTCTACTAGACTCGGAATTAAGCCTGCCACCCAGGCATTCTATAGTCTCATGACATTTAATTAACATACACGAAAGAAGGTTACTGTGTGGGCTATGGTGATCAATCCTCATTAATCATGGGAAAGAGGGTGGCTGTTGCACATAGAAAAGATTTGGAACCCAGTGAATCATCTGGTGTTTCTGACAGAACTGTCATATCTTCTGCTAAAAAGTTAATGGAAAAACTATAGCACCTCACCATAGAGAGGCCTTCTGAGAGCTCACACCCTCCAGGTATGAATGCCTGAGTCATCCATCCAAGTCAAGAATCATGTGAGGCTCTGGATGAGAAGCAAAGGAAACATGGACTTGAAAGAGGGGGAGTAAGATTATAAATAACCATGGCATCACTATCAGCTGGATGAATGAGGTCTTCAGTAGATAACCACATTTTCTTCCTTGTTCTGTGGGGTATATTTTTTATATTAGCTGCACTTTCCTCCATAGCTTCCTTTGTCCCATAATTTTATATTCAGTGTGGGTAGTGGTTAACTTTATACTTGTATCCTTGGTTTACAAGATATTAAGATATTAAGATTTCTCTAAAAAAGAACTGATCACATAGAGATGGGAACAGAGCTTGATAGGAGTAATTTTCATTTATAAAGTTGCATCATGTTAGCCAGGATCACATTGTAGCTCCAGTTGTTCTTCTTTTGAAACTTAGATTTAGGATGAACAGTAAATAGGATGCAAGTACTTCTAGGAGACGACTTTTAGGTACCATGCATTGGTATGCAACCTTAGCTTCAGATACTCTTTACTGTGCTATCTTGTACTACAGAGGTTGGAAAAATGAAAAATTCTATTTCCCAGTCCCCTCATATCTAGAGTTCTGTTGTAATTTAGTTTCTGCCAAATGCATTTTGTGTCTTAGATTTGGAACTGAGTTATGTGGCAAGAGACGCTGAATATGATGCATCCATTTTGGTGATAAGGTTTATAGCAGAAGCATCAAGGATCCCAATTAGATGACTCCCTGCAATGGTATGGGCAGCATTCCCCATTGGATCAAAAACAGTGATGTTCTATAGCCTGCAGCTTCCAGATTTGGTGGTTTCTTAAAATGGCAGTGGCATCTTTGCTGCTGATATCAGAGGCACTGTGATTTGGGGAACTGGGGAATTTATTTCTTCCATTCTGAGCTTGACCAAATCACTCAGTCCTTGTAATAATTCTGTTTTCTTAAATTACAATATATTTCAGGGTAACAACTATTTATTCTGCATGTATCCCATGCAAAAATGTTAGTACAAAGATGAAGGTGCTGTGAGTCCTTTGTCTGGGGAACTCACAACCTTATAGGAGAGATGGTTACTATGATATATCAGACTCTAACATAATGAAACTAAAGATTAGATGCTAAAGCAACTTTAAAGCAATTAAATATATTTGATATTGGTATTGGGTAATATTCCATAAATATTGAGCCTTGAAAAGGAAAAAAAAAAAAAAAACCTGAGCTAAATTTGAACAAAGAATTTAAGGTGGCAAGGAAGAGTTTTTAGCATTTCAGGCTGAGATATGAGAATTTTGTGTTCGGGCAAAGGGATTGTCAGACAAATATGATGAATGGTGAATTTGTCCATAACTAGAAAGCCTAGGTTGTGAGAGGGAGATCTCAGGAAATAAGTATAAAAAAAGTACTATGAAGATCCAATTGTATTGAGAATTGAGTACAAAGGGTGTTTAAAGGGTTTCTAGTTGTGAGTTGTTTTGTTTTTTTTTTTTTAGGCAACAAAGTAACATATTTCAATTATATAAAGAAAATTGTGGAGTTAGTATATTGATTAAAATCAATGTAAGAAAGAGAAGAGTATGAAGACAGCTAATGAGATTAGCATCATAGGAAAGAATATTCCCAAGAGTAGCAGAGAGATTCCATAGAAACCATAGAGAAAAATTCTACAGAGCTTAGTTTCCTGTTGAACATAAAAGTTGATGAAAAAGTTGGACTTGAAAATGGCTTCATATTTTCTAAATTAAATTACTGGAGGCATAATGATGCCAGTAGCTACAATGGGAAGTAGAGAGGCCAAGCAGATCAGATGGGAAATTTATTGAGTTTCAATTTGCTTCACTGGAAGAACATATGTAAGATCTAGCCAAAGATGCCCCATAGATTTTTTAAAATCTTGAGCTCAAAATTGAATTTAATAGCCAGATATTTAAAAATTGGAGATGGTGCCTCTCTGGCATTTTAACCAATGCCAAACTCCTCATTGCCATTTGTCACAGTAGACTTCACAGAGCACCAACAATTTTTTCAACAGTTAGGAACAACATCCAAGAAGCTTCTAAAAGATTAAAAAGTAAGGGAGAAAACAGAAGTTAATAAGGATGATAAAAGTGCTTTATGTCATTGAGATGCTCTTGATGACTTTTACACAATACTAGGTGAGATTTTAAAGAAAGAACCATTTGAATTACTTTTGTTAATATAGACTTCTTTTTACCCACTAGCTGATAATGTTTGGAAAACCCAAGGCATATTTTTAAGAATACTTAATTTATATGTGCAAATTTCCCTTTTGAACATGTTTCTCATTCTTAATTGATCAACATGTTTTAACAAATTTCCAAAATTCATAGCATTTTCAATGGGTAACAGACACTCATGAATATATAAGTTAAACTTTCTTCTTCTAATTTTGGTTGGGTTAGATAATGATGTGTTATAACTCAGCCTTCTTAGGGATATCCACTCTTATTTCTCTTACTTTCTTTGATGAAATAGAGATTCCATTTCTCATTTGTTCCTTTTTAGTATTCCAAGGAAAATATAGTCCAAAAAGAACCAAAATGTTGATGACTAAATTATGTCTGATGGTATATTCACATATAAATTAACACTAGATGCTGAAATCCTTTCTCTCTAAAAGAAATTTGACCTACATAACTTACTGTGAAAGAAAATCATAGTTCCAAACTGCTGACTTTTCCATTATTGAAGATTTTGATAGATTTTTGTGTGTATAGCAGTTCAGAAGATAAAAAAAGAACGAAAAAAAATCTGCTGCCTGTGATTTAATTTCAATCAAAGAAATTGCAAAGAAAGGAAAATAATTGAAAACAAGCATATCTAGAAATAAGATATGATAATACAAATCAGCTTCGTGCGTGTGATTTTAATTACTAGTAAATGCCAATATCCACAGAATGCTAGCTAGCAAGGTACTTTGTGCTGATGAAACAGAGCCAAAGAAATCTACTATTTAGTGCCATGGAAACAAAAAATTTTTAGTTTGGAACTTTAGTCGGATACTACCTAGCTCAATACCCTCATCTTATCCATAAGGAAATTTAAGGCCACAGAGGCAATGACTACCCACGGTTTTAAGGCTATTAATGTCAGATAGGAGTTTAATAACACATGTAGGTCAATATTATTACTTCTTCTCTCTTAATCGGAGAAGAGAGTCAGAAATTTATGCTAGAGTCAAATTTTTAGTGACAAATCTGTATGACTCTCTTTTTCCTCAGCTACAATTGGAAGTACCTAAATAAAAATGTCAATTCCAGAAAATTCTCTTCCAGAATGAGAGAGGGCAACTCAAACATGAATAATAGGCTTTGAAGACCAACCCATAAAGTAGTCTCATGGATTCTATACTTCACTAAGGTGCCCTGAGCATCATAAGAAACTCACAGAACCACTATGAAATATTTAAGAATTCCGAAGTATTCCTCTACTCAATATGTGCTGAATACCATGCAAACTGCTAGCCTGAGATAGTTCACAGTTCCAACATTAGATTTTTACTTTCCTTTTGATGATGTTGTATTTTTGCAAAGCTGAGATTTTGGCAGTTCCTGTGACAAAACCAAGCCCCAAGCAAAATGTGTGATTTAACGGGAAATTAAGATGGTGGTATCAGTTCGGCTTATACGGGTCAAGTGTACAGGACTCAGGTACAGACATTTATTTATGTTGTATGCGAAAATAAGAATTTCCTTTAGTTCTTATTCATTGGGGGCACCAGGGTGGCTCAGTGGTTGAGCATCTGCCTTTGGCTCAGGACGTGATCCCGGGGTCCTGGGATGGAGTCCTGCATCAAGCTCCCCGCAGGCAGTCTGCTTCTCCCTCTGCCTCTCTCTCACTCTCTCTCTCTCTCTCTCTCTCTCTCTCTCTCTATGTCTCTCATGAATAAATAGATAAAATCTTAAAAAAAAAATTCTATGCATTATTTTTTTTTCAGATGCTCATTAAATGCCTTGGACCTAACTACTTAATAAATGAAACTGTCAGGTATTTATTTTGGCCTCAGAGCCATGAAATAATTATTGGAACCAAAAGCATCCTCAACCTAGAAAGTTTGAGAACATGCTGCCATTCCTCTCTAAATATGGGCCCATCAAGTGTCTACCAACAAGTGAAGTTGGAGACCTGAGAGCAAGCCTTCTATGAAGACATACAGAGCTGAAGAAAGTCAGATAACTCAACACTAAGAAAATCGGAAGCTATAAGTGAAGCTTCATGATAGTAGTTGCTGAAAATGGAGCCAGGGCAGGGGAACAAAACATAGTAGGACCTAGTTGGAGGAAAGATAGAGTTGGTTGTTTCTATCTTGTGCTTATCTATATCAGAGAATATTACATTTATTAGTCTGGTACCCTTAATACCAAGAACAGTACTAAGGTTTTTTTATTTTTAAGGAAATGTGAATTAAATCAAACAAAGCAAATTTAACTGAATAAAAGAATTTTGGTAATTGCTTGTACTATATTGTTCATAATGCATATCACTATTTTAGTTAGGAAACATATTGCTGTGAATAATTATGATGGTAGTTACTATTACTTAGTGGTTTTTAGGTTTCAAATACAATAATAAACACTGTATCTAGATTTTTAAAAATTGTCCCTCAACAATGCCATGAGTTCCTTTGTTAAGGATGCAGATGAAAAAACTGAGGTTAACTTTCAAGTGGTGGAGCAGCAAGGTCAGAAATATGCAGTAGAAGCTAAGGCAAAATGAGCTGTGACAGTACATGGTTAGCTTCCCCTTACAGCCTCTCTCTCCAAACATGTTGTTAACTTTCTCTATAAAGTTACGTTATGCAGGACATGCTATTTAGTGATCTCAGATAATCCAAAATATCAAATTAATTTATTTTAAAGAATGAATTCTACTTGAGACTTTTATAATCTTCTATGAAAAAAAGAAACTACTGGGTGACAGGCACTGACGAGGGCACTTGATGGGATAAGCACTAGGTGTTATACTATATGTTGCCAAATTGAATTTAAATAAAAAATGTAAAAATAAAAAAGAAACTTGATGAACTTTGAGAATTTCTAAAGCTGAATGCATTTGGTTTATGACTATAAGACTCCTCTAAAACATGAGTTTTCTACGTGAGGTTTTATTGAAAGCAGCAAAAAATTTGGGAGGAATATGAAACTTCATTAGCAGCACTTATTTCTGGAAGGACATATTGTAAGATAAAACTACAGAAATTAGCCCCAGGTTAATTTTTAGAACTCTTAAATCCATCCTTTTTTCTGCACTTCTTGCATGTTTTTTTTTTTTTTCTTTAAAGACTTTATTTAGGAGAGAAAAAGCCAGTGAGAATGAGAGAGAGAGAGAGAAGGAGCAGGTGGAGAGGCAGTGGGAGAGGGAGAAGCAGGCTCCCCCTTGAGCAGGGAGCCTAATGCAGGACTCGGTCCCAGGACCCTGGGATCATGACCTGAGTCAAAGGCAGATGCTTAACCTACTGAACCACCCACGTCCCCCTCTTGCATGGTTTTTGTTTGTTTGTTTGTTTTAATGATCAAAGAGATGACCATCTCTAAAATCCTGGAGGTGGAAATCGGAAGAATAAATTCAGAAAAAGAATACTTTAGCCATTTTTAACCTGGAGGTCAAAGCATACTTTGCAGGTCTTAATCTTTCTTTAGTTTCGAATGCATGCCAATTCTTCTGATAATCCTCGAAACAATCAATTTACCCATTAGCACGTTTCAGTTCATATTGAGTTCGTATTGAGAATTTAAAAGTTTTTACATTAGTCCATGCTCACTTGTAAACAATGTGTAATTTTTTTCCTTAATATGCATATATAAATATGTTTTAAATGTAATAATTTCTGTGTGTATATATACATAAAATATATATATATATATATATGTATATATATATATATATATATATAGTTTTGGTTTTTTGTTTTTTTTTTAATGTAAAACAAAGGTGATCCTGTATCTGCTTTTGAGGAGTTCACTTTCTGGTGGAGAGGCTAGGGATTAGACCATAAGGGCTGACCAACCAGAAAACAGGTTCACACACGCACATAGTGAAATCAAAGTATCCTGGGCAAAGTATTTAGTAAGGTTTACTGATGATGTACAGGAAGATGAAGTTTGCCAAGTAAGAAGAACCATTAGCCATTACATCTATAATTGTCAAATAGGTATTTGGGCAAAAATATTAGCCAGCATACCTGAGAGTAACTCTGATGCAAAAATATGCTTTCTTTATTTATGTAAATAAACACCTATAGACCGAGAAAAATGTCAAAATCCTTCTTCTATTCTGGAAAACAATTCCGGTTTACAGAGAAGTTTCAGGTGCAATCCCAGTACATGGTACACTGTACATGATACACTAACACGTAGACATTTCCAGAACTGAAAACTTCTCTAAATCTGAGAAGATAAATTTATGTCAATAAAAGAGACTAAAAGGAGCATCACTTCAAAGGGACTGCATGTGACATGGATGTAGTGAGTGTGGCTCCTTCATAGAGGATTTGAGAATGATGTGGTGACATTTAATGGAAATTAATTTACCAATATGTACCAGGAGCATTTAAATAGCAACTCCTGTTGATCCAGTCATTCTCTATCTATGAATCTCTTCTCAAGAAAGCAAGGAGAAATTTGGGGGAAAGGAGAAAAATACCTTTTAAAGATGTATTTATAATAACAGAATTTATTTATAATAGCAAAAACTAAATCTAGCCTGTCAAATAGTATGAAAAGCATTAATAAAATATACTACAATTTATAATGGAATACTAAATAGTCTAAAATATTTATAAAGAATAGTTTACCCTTATTCAGCGCGAATCATACAACAGGCATTAAATACTTCACATACAGTCGATAAGTGGCAAAGACAGGAGAAAGCCTAGGAAGATGGACTCCAGAGTCTGTGTTCTAATTACTATATAAGGTCATTAGAAAGTGCTCATGATATGAAAGTACCTGAGAAAAATTTCTAAAGGCAAGAGATGAACTTGTATGTCCAGGATCACCTTGTGATACAAAAAAAAAAAAAAAAATACATAAAGGAACAACTGAAAATAATTGTGCAAATGGGTGCTACTTTACTAGAAAGGATCACTTTTTTGCTTCTTTATATTTTTTCTATTTTCCCCAGTTTTTTAAATAACTCGTGAATATTTTGAATATTCTTGAAGGCGATTTATGCCTTAAAATGACAGCAAAATATGAACCTGATTTAACAAACTGTCTTGACTGAACACCTACTATTGCTCTGTGCTATAGATTGGACATACCTCAAGGTCAGTGGGTTCTCAAGTTTTAGATTGTTCGAATCCTGTATTATCTGTAGATGCTATGTACTAATCAAGTCTCTTAGAGCAGAATTAACATAAGCTTTGTGAAACAAATGGAATGAAAATGTCAGAAACCTTAGAGGCAGTATTAAACTACTAAGCATTGCAACAGAGCTTGTGATAGAGAATATGGCAAGTTTCATGCTTGTTACGAAATTTGACAGAGTTGAAGGGGCAGAAACAGGCAGCATGGCTTCCTTCTCAAGAGTAACTGATTCGTTGAATGGCTTAATGTGTACAACTTTGGAAATTTGGGGGCAGAAAGAAGAGAGAGAAAAAAGCAAGAGGAAAAGAAGAATCCCCTGGATTTGCCTAAAAATTAAAACTGAGAGAGAATGAGAGTGGAAGAAGAAAAGCTGGGGAGGAAGTCAATGGGACACAGTAGGAAAGAGCATGCACTTTGGAGCTACCTACATTGAAATCCGATATAACGAATAAACTTCGGGGTAGCCTTCTCTAGTGGTTGTCTCCGTGAAAGAGGTCAAAGCAGGCAGAAATCAAAGCCCATTTTTACGACCACAGTAAATTTACTCTCCTAAAGTCTATAGGGTCCCAGGCACATTCATTACAACGATCACCTGTCAGCACCAAATCTTTAAACATATATGATAATATAAGACCTTCCCATGTTAGGTAGTAATTAACGTAACAAGATAGATTCTTTCACCGCCGTGCCCTTTTCTGCATGACTTCAATTGACAGTACCCAATCATTTCCAGATAAACATTTATGAAAGAGCAGAAACATCAGTTTAACCTGCCATTTTGCAAAACTGACAGTAACTTGGGAAAAGAAAACTAGATTTGTGTGTGTGTGAAACCTAAATGCTTACTCTAAGCAGTATGGTATGTTGAGCTGATTCAGCAATACCTTTACCATCTCTTTGTCAATTGAGTCCCAGAATACATCTTTTCTGAGACATTTTAGTTGGATGTTGCAAAAAGGTTACTGTAACAGTATTCATTTATAAATAATTAATGGCATAATAAAGAGGCCTGGGTATGACTATATAGCCATTGAATAAATAAGAACAAAGAAAATTAGCAGGAAGACAATTTGATTTTCATAACATAATGAGAGCTAGTTTTTTAGTTGGATGGCTTTATGAAAATGCTTGTGTGTGTGTTATCTAATTTAATTGTTATGCTGAAGTAGCTAAAAGGTAAAAACCTCATAGAACATCTTTGTGAATTAATACAAATTTAATTTAAAGTAGGATTATATAAACTATGAATTAGTTGGTTCAGATAAGCTCACAGGTTAATTATTAAAAATTCTTATTTAGCACTGATTTATCTTTATGAAGTTGACTTTTAAATTAGGTTTGTAACTGAGCAGCACTTAACAGTCAACGTTCTGAGAATAGAAGAGTAAAATGTGCAAAGAGAACCCTGAAATCCTCTGAGATAAGCACAGCATAGGAAGCAAAGTCTTAGTTCTTGGCCTTCTTTTTTTTTTTTTTTTTTTTTTTAACTAGACTGGCAGTTACAAGTATGATGAGAACTGAGCATCCTGAAAATTTAAAAACAGATTCATTTCTATAATCCCATGACTTACCTTTCTAACTGCATCACATCTAGTTTCTTTTCCTTCCTAAGAAATGAAGTATGGATATTTGCAAGGCAACATTTTAGGGTTTGTATATTCTGTGCTATAAAGGCCTAATGTAACTCACTATGATTTTTGTGTAATTTCTGGATGTATCCCCTAGCTTTCTCTATACTGATTTTGTCTTTAAAGAAACACTGTGTGAGGTTATAAGAAATCCCCCAGCTCTTGCCAATGGTGTTAGTTGTCCTATCATTGTATGTCAGTGGTTGAGACAAATAAACACATCAAAGCAATACTAAAAAATAAACAAACAACCAGACAAAATCCTGCTGAATATGTGTTCCAGCAACAAGAAAATGGTGTAACAAATTAAATGCATAAGTTCATGCAAAATGCATGGTTCAACAAGAAGGGATTTGATTTCTCTCTAAAATCTGTGAAATTGGAAATCAAGCTGCCAATCATTTCTCAGAAATGATTTAAAGTAATGTGGTAGAAAGAACAAAAGAACTGAGTACATACAATTTTATTTTGGATTGGGTATATTTTCAGAATCTATATATTGCAAAATATTTCATATTCAGGAGTTAGGGCACCGCTACAATGCAAGCATCCAAGGCAATCACTCCAAATACTTCAGGTGCACTGTTGAATATGGACTTATCTTTACGATGATTTACAATTATCCAAAACTCCTCTTGAAAATTGACTTTTTTTTTAGTGATTTGGATTGATGTTGTTTTATCCCAAGCAAGGGAATATATTATAGTCCTGCACATAGATACAAAGAATTTACCAACAAGGTTTTTTTTTTTTTTTTTTTTTTAATTCCCCTTCAAGTATGAAAGCAGCTTAGGCATATCTCTTTTTATCTATCTAAATTGTGAATTGTTTGTTTGCTGTAAAAAATCAGTGTCCTGAAGATATGTAGGATTTGTAAGATGATAATACAGCCTTTGGCATCTATTTCTAAGTTCGCATTAATTTTACAGCTATGTCTTAAAGAGATACTCTACTACCCATGCAGAATTGGCTCTGACTATCCCCTCCCTGGGGTCTTGAAGAGCTGGCTGTTAATGAACTAGACTGTTTCCATCCACCATTACTTTGTTGCTGCAAAGCTTTTCCTACTGTCACACTGAAATCCACAAACTAGCTCTATTTGCAAACACAGAGCTTTCAGATTCCACAGGTATAAGCTTGCTATTTTTAAAACTTGATTCTAAAATTTATCTGTAATTTTATTGGGCCATAACGTTCAAGACAGCATTCATAGGATTTGAACATTATATGTGCATTTTAGTGGACATGGTTTAGAGAGGCATTCCATTCTGTTTACACAATATTTTCCTTTTCTTTCCATGCCTAAAATCCAGATATTTTATTATTAACCAATTACAAAGAGAGAGAGAGAGAGAGAGAGAGAGATTGAAAGTGACATTGGAGACTGAAACATAGCTGAGAAGTGTTTTATTACATGGTGACAAATATAGCTTGTAAGTCTCTAGGGAACTGACTGCACTTCTTCTTTTCTTCTTCTTTTTCTTTTTTTTATAATATTTGTAGACATGTGAGCAGATTCTATACAACCTTCCTGGAAAACTCACCTATAAAATAAAAATGGCTAAATTTCTCCTAATTAGTTATAATTATAAGTTAATCCATTTTCTGTCATCTGAATAAAAAAATACTTAGGTGGTAAAATTTAGATTTCAAACCGACAAAATAATTTAAATGTACCTTTGTGAGGAACAATTATAGTCATGAATTCCTACTAGTGTGCCAAATGTTCCCAATTCTTCTGTCTTCTCATGTTTATCCTCTATTCATTCCTGACTCTAGCCTATTAGCAGAGATAAAAAAATATTGTGTGAATTTTAATTTATTATTTTAACTTGGTCAAATATTGTAAGGCTACTTGGAGGAAAAATAAGATGGAAGCTTCTTTTTATTTCCCCAAAAATATCAGAACTAGAAAAGTAGGAAAATTATTTCTCACTTTGATCATGTAATTCGAAGGTTCCATCACTTCTAATCAACTAAGTCATAAAAAAGACACTAACTTGATAAATCCACACAATGCAACTCTTTGGGGAGTTACAAAGGCAGAGCTAATGAAAGCACTACTAAATTCTTGATAAGAATAATAAATACATTTTGAATTAATAATGACCTGAAAAGTGTTCTTCGTCCTCTAGAAATACACCATAAACCAGAAAATAAAAACTGGCTAGGAATTGGATTTCCAAATATCATTTAGTAGTAAATATCAAGTGGAGTTTGAGGTTAACTTAGAATTACTGAACAGGGTCAGAATGGCCACCCAAATGGATCAAGGTGTAGTGAGATCTTATTATTGGTTTTATGGTATGAATAAGACTACCCATACTTTGAAATGTCTGCTCATAAGAAATAAGTTCTAGTATATCTCCAAATTCCTTGAAAATTATATTCATTTAAATCAGCTAGTATCTTTGGCGGTTGCTGCTTCCTGATTTTAGTGCATGTAAATTGACAGCTAACTCATAGATTTAGAATTTTCTACTTCGATGCTAAGCCAGATATGAATTTATGTATTTTCCCCACATTCTTCCCCTTGTACAGAATTGTTATCCAATTTCATCCACTAGCCTTCTGATTAATACAATGCAGTTGACTTACCAAAGCATAGCCAAGGGAGAGATGGATTAATATGTCAACTAAAATTGACAATTGGATGTCTAGTACCAGTTTGGTATAATTCCGTGGGGTTTTGAGACTTCTGGGTGGATATTTTTAGTCAGGGAAAAAATGTTTAGTAAAGGTACATAATTGCCTTGTATTTTGAAGATTTCTGCATACTGATAAAATGCTTATGTGAAAGGCTAAAACCATTTGGCATTACCCCCGTGTGTTGTTTAGATATTTTTAAAGTTGCTCCTATGTAGTGAATATATTATAGCCCTATATTTGCTCATTTTCCAGTATGGAAGGAGACAGTGGAAGCCAAACACTTTATAAATACACAAATCAATATAAAATGCCTGACACATAGGATTATGGACTTCAGCGGGTTACATGTCTTTAAGCAGGCCTGGAGGATTCCGTCTGTACTGACAATTAGCATAGTGAGGAAAGAATTCAAAACACAAAATACAAAGCATTGGTAGTCCTCTGGACAAACAAATAATAAATACAACTTCACATGTAATATTTTCAAATGATTTGGAGGCTGATGTTTCTATTTCTACAGTTCACTTGCCTGAAGAATGGGATTGAGAGAGCATACAGGAGATGATTGTTGAGAGAAAATTAATCAGTTATTACACAAAACCAGACTGGGCACATACACACTCAATAGAAATTGTTGGAATATACAAAATGATCAGAGAGTATGGCTGCAAAGGTCAGTAGGTATGTAAAGAATTATTTTACAGTAAAAGCTACTACCAGTAGCCAGGCAGTATATTCTAGAAAGCAAAACGTGGATCCCATGTTACACAGGAGACTAAATTCAGGGAAACTGCATTCCCTAGTTCCTACTCTCATTCAAGAGGCGCGTAATATACTCAGGCTCTGAGGTTAAAGCACTGCATATATGGTTTTAGAAAACATTTCTGGCTAGATTTTTCAAAGAGCACATTTAAAGAAATCTGCTAGGAGCAATGACAGTCAAAATTGTTCCTACAAAGGAATATAATTATTTGCAGAAGTATGGTAGAGGCAACTAGCATAAATGAAAATGAAGGGTTTAAACAGCGCTGGTAGTTTGCTGCCTCTATTATATGTTCATTCTATCATCAGATGGTCAACATATTCACAGAGAACATGAATGGACAGAGTTGGTTGTGACAAAATTGTAGAGTGCCCTTGCTAGCTGCCTTCTAATTTGTCCTCTAAGAGAAAGATGAAGAAAATAACTGTAAAGAATAAGCTCTAATTATGATGAGGGAAAATTATTCCTCAAGTTGAAGCATAAGCAGTCTCCTTTTTTTCAAATAAGCATTATTTTCACTAAATATTAGTTGCCCTGTAACTTTCCTTTCAGCCACTTTTTCCCCCTAGGGGAAAAAAAATCCTTTGCAAGAGTTTAAAAATGGATTCCAATGCTTCCTAGCAAAAAGGTTTTCCAGAACTTTCTTCTCATCCTTATTTTTAAGAAGGTCATATCCCAAAGAAGAGGTTGTTCAAGCCCTCATAAAAATTTTTTAGACTTTACTTGGAAATAAAAATTCTGAGCTATGGCTACCTTTCTCTTTTCAACGACACATACAATTTCAATGGAATCAATCTGGTCAATATCGTTAAATAACTTAAAAATGCACTGTCTTTATAATTCCATCTTTAATAAAAGGCTATTTATACATACAGTAATTCTTTCATCAAAAATTGATTGAGCAATTAATTTGAGTCAGGTACTCTGAGAACAAGGGAAGAAGATGAATATGCCCTTTCTACAAGTAGTTCATGTTTCTGCTGGAAAGACATGTATACAAATAGACATAATAACATGTGAATGCAGATGTCATTACCACCCACAACATGGTGGTGGGAAATGGTTAAATGGCAAAAGTAGAGGCTGCTTGGCCAGAGAGGTACAGATTAGTACTTCTCCACAAGAACCTACCTAATAGGCCATCCTGACTTTGGGAGTTCTTGTTTCTGAAAAGGAGAGCTATTTTCTTTGCCTGAAGGTTGGCAAATGGCAGCTTGTGAAGAAATTAAAAGTAGCTGCTCACTGAAAGATACAGTTGGTCAGAGACATAAATATAGCTAAAATAATATAGATAGATGATAGATGGTTGATAGATGATAGATGATAGATAGATGATAGATGATAGATAGATAGATAGATAGATAGATAGATAGATAGATAGATAGAGATTCCTCAGAGCCTCACAAGTGGTAATAACCTTAACAATCTGATGAAAAAAAGAAATAGACATTTCACAACATATTAAATGAAAGTAATTCCTGTTATATACAGAGATTGGAAACTTTGCATTTAACCCCTGAGCAATAGTGATTGGAACTCAGTGACTGGAAGCAATCTTTAATTAGTATTAAGAACCCAAATACAAGAAAAACCAGACTAGTTTAGTTGAGTGTGAACAAAGTACTTCATGGAATTAAAGAAAAGAAAAGAAGGAAGAACACTGTTAAGCAAAATATCAGATCAGGTCAGAGGCCATTTCTTTAGCCACACACCAAGGGCTTCCAAGATTAAATGAGGGTGGGAGATTATAAAATAATATGAGTATCTGCTACTTAATATTTATGGTTTGCTACATATAATCATGCTTGAATAAGTTAGCCACATATGCAATTCATGTTTTATAGTATGTATTTAATCAATTCTACAATTCCCTTTTTTACCTTTTTTTCTTCTGGATTAATGAATCTTTTGTCATTCTTATGGATAGAAAACTGAGCAAGATGGACCCCAGTTTTTGGTGTCCCAAATGGGAAAAGACATATTTTAGGAAATACACCACAGCATTGTTGACTCATACTAAACAACTGGAAATAGACCATACCAATAAAAACAATGCGTCAATAATTTACGGCCACCTATGCAGACACTAAAGGTTTAAGGTATAGGGTATAAAATAAAATATAAAGGTATAAGGTAGACCTGACTATTTAGATGTACAAAGAGTACAACTGAATAAAATCAAGCTGTATATTAAAAAAGATGCAATTTTTCTTAAAAAAAAATCTATTTGGCTTTCTAGATATGAGAAAGTATGCAAAAAAAGAACCACACCAAAAAAAACAAAAACAAAAACAAATCGAATAATTTTCTTTTTCTGCATATTTTCCCCACATTTTAGTTGTGTACAATGTTACTGCTTATGTTCTTCCCACAAAAACATGTTATTTCTGACATTTAAAATCTATTTAAAAAATAAAATTAATGGAGTATCCAAAATGAGCAGAATCTATCTGAAGAAGCTCCTAAAGGATGTTGTGCACCCGTGATCATGTGATTATCCCCATCGCCTGTGCTGTGTCCCACACTCTGTAAAGATAAGCCAAGGGGAGCGTGAGATGCAAGTAAGAGAGTAGCCAGCTTGGAGGCGTTAGGCTGATAGATGAAGTTGGACAGGGCAGAGAAGGGTCAGGAAAGTGGGGAAGAGCTCTGAGAGGACACAACTTTTTAAACAGGGGATTAGTCGGACTAGAGCTCACCAAGCAGAGAAGGTTGGCAAACACATTCCAGCCTGATTAAATAGTACTAAAAAGAGCATGGAGGTGTGAAACTTCATCATGTGCTCAGAGAACAGTGAACAATATCACTGTATAATAGGGTGGGTGGGGAAACAGGGTGAAAAACAAGACAGGAAAAGCAGAGTAGATGAGGATCAGACTGTAAATGTGTGAAAGGGTCCCAGGTGCCATGTTACAGACTGGGAAAGTTTTAAAGCAAGACAGGCACTAGCAGACTTATATTTTTGAAGGTTATGCTATTGGCAAGCAGGAAAAAGAATGAGACCAGGGGACTGTTCCTAGATTTTAAAACGTTTTTATTTCAAGATGAGAAGGCCTTTTTGGAGGAGATGTTCAGTAAAAGATGGAGGCAATATGTCCCAGGCTTGGATGGAAATGTTTTTAAACATATGTTTTATCATTAATATCATGGAGCATATGCTCGAATCCTATATACAGCATATTCTTGGCTTATCATCAAAAATTATTTATTAAGCACCCACCTGCATATCAAATTATAGCAGAGTCTAAATCCCCTGCAAATGTCAAATATACGTTTTAATTTGTGTGCTGCATAATACGCGTAAAGAAGTATAACTCTTTTCTGACCCTCTCCAACATTTTCTTTTTAAGAGTTTTTTTTATACAATTCATTTCAATAAGAATTCACATTGTGGAGGCAGGGGGGCAGGAAAGATGTATAGAAAATAAAGAATACATTTACCAGCTTGAGGAAAGTTACAGTGAGGAAGGGGAAAAAAAACCAAAACCTTACATAAGTGAAATCGTTGGTTCCCGAGGCAACATTTAGGCCTGAGTGTGACGGTGAAGTGATGAAGTGCACGCTGTGAAAGCCCTAAAGGGATTCATGCTTAGGAAAGGATCACCATGTGGTAGTTAGTTAGGGAAGGAGGTGAGGTTTGTGTGTGTGTGTGTGTGTGTGTGTGTGTGTGTGTTTAATACTTTCACTGATAAAATACATCTAAAAGTGCTAACAATTTTAAAAAGCAGACAATACAGAAGAGCCTTTCAATTACCATCCAGATTTGCAGTTCAAAGTGACCTCGATTTGTTAAACTTTAGCATTGAATACTTGGTGTTAATTCAGAAATAGAAAAAATGTTTTTGAACCCTATGTGGCATTTAAAAATGTAATTACTCTCTTATATTTAAAACACAGCAGAATTTCAATTAGGTTGCTTTCAGTTCAGTTATATTTTTCATTTATCAACATGCCTTAAGATGATTTTTCAAATGATCTTTTCTTACAATCATGGTGGAATGAGAGCCAGAATGGTGGCAGAGATGAAGCACACAACGTGGTAGACAAATGCCTTCTCTGTAATCATACGATTTTGCTTTTTGACACATCTACTCTTTCACCTACTTTATGGAGTATCTCTCACTCTGTTGACCTAGTATTTATGATTAATGTATGATATTATACGTATGTTTAAGAAGTACACCGGTACGGTCCTAAAATACACCTGTGCCTACAAGGTTCCTGCAGGTTAATGTCTTCTGCTAGGCAAAATGCCCTCATTTGCATTGACTTTCAATGAGCTCCTGCAGGCAAACACCTGAAGCCAGTCATCTGCGGATACCTGCCCACAGGCATAGGTGTGCTATCAGAGAGCCTCTACACTCTTAGGTCAATAGTGTTTACCTTCACAGGCTGTATGTAACTCAAAGTCTGGCCCATTGAGCCAACAGACAGTGACTGCACATCCTTGTGGAAACTGATGTGCCTTTGGAATGGGTGGTGAGGGCATGGCCAGTGATAGAAATCAACTGCATGATAGAAAAGGTGCTTGGTCTCTAAAGAAAAGTAGTAATTAACAGAGTAAGAAGGAGTTATAAATATGGAAGAAATGAGATAAAGGTGAAATGAAAGCTGTTGTTGTGTCAATGATACAGGGAATTGAGAGGAGATCAGTAACTCGTTTGTTTTACGGAGACATACTTTATCGTTGTCTTTCAGTAATAGATTGAAGGGCTATTTTGCATCATTTTTCTCCATAAACATATTATGAAAATTATATTGGACAAGTCACAAAAATTATTTAGACATACTTTTATTCTGCAAGCACTTTTGGAATATTTACTATGTGGTGAGCTCAGGAAAATAAGCTACAAATAAGACGCAAAAATAAACCTATTAGAAAGACATGAAGAGCAAAATAAGTTAACCACAGTATAATGTGACTGGCCTCTATAAGACCTATATATATTCAATATTTT
This sequence comes from Canis lupus dingo, assembly GCF_003254725.2. NCBI lineage: Eukaryota > Metazoa > Chordata > Mammalia > Carnivora > Canidae > Canis > Canis lupus. Next base: position 66,552,031 of record NC_064248.1, on the reverse strand, counting down.
ATATATTATATAGAGTGTTATATATAAAATATTGTATATAGAATATATACATAGGCTATATATATAGTAGAATTATTGGGTTTTCTGGTAGTTCATTGGGGGAAGCGATTAGTTGTCAGCTCCTTTTCCTGCCAGTTTATATATGATATAGGGTCCATAAATTTAGTCTTTGAACCTCCCTAGGTAATCTCTATCAATCTTTTGGCTTTTAAGGGTAATCGATACACTGATGAATCCCGACCTCCAAATACATGTATCCAACTATCTACGTGACATTTCCACATTTAGGCCTAGTACGCACCTCAAGGCTATCATGGCTAAAGTGTAACTCTCTCTATAGGACATCTCTACACACAACCTGCTCCTACTCTAGTTGAACACATTCACCCAATCATTCAGGACAGAAATGTCTCTTTGGCTCCTATCTTCTCCTTACATGCCATACCCAATATATCAGCAAGTACTGTAACCTCTAACTTTTAAATTTATCCTGAATTTGATTAGTTTCCATAACTAAGCCTCTATCGTCTTTCATACTTCAATAATCTCCCAGCTGGTCTCCTGGCTTCCATTTCTGACCCTTTAATCTATTCCCAACTTGGCAGCCAACTGACCTTTCTAAATCTTAAAACAGATCGTATCATTTCCTGTCTCAACATTTCCAATGGCTTCCAGGCACATAAAGTATAAACTCAATGCCATGATCTCACAATGTACTATTTCATCTGGCTTCTGCCTCACTCTACGAGCTCCTCTCTCACTCCTGTCCTCCTCACCACTTCTGCTTTTAGTACTTTTGTCTTTTTTGTGCTAACTTAGCAGCTTTACTTTTGCTGTGACTCAGTCTATCATTCCACTTGGAAGTTTTCTGAACCAGTCTTTCCTGACACTTACCTAGGGTAACTCACTCATACTCTCTACCCTGTAGTACCTTTCTTCATGGAACACAATCTTGCCTTTAAAATTATATATTTATTTGTATCGTCTCTTCCAAAGACAATAAGCTTCATGTAGGTAAAAACTTGTTTCTTATTTTCATTGCTGTTTCCCTAAGTTGAGAAATGTGCTGGAACATAGTGACTACCCAACAGAAGTTTCTGGAGTGCATGAATGAAAGAAATTGAGTTTGAACATACAAGATGAATAAAAATACTGCCCAGGTAAAGGACATTCTAGAAATATATGCTGAGTAAAAGCCTGGAGGTATAAACACCATGGGATATTCACAAATGGCTAACAGTTCTCTGTGGGTAAAGCATTTCTTAAATCATAATAAAGATTGAGATGATTGCGCAAATGCCATTCGCACACAGACTTTGAACCAAATAAAAAGAAGCAAATGAAAAGAATTAACTGTAACCCTTCATAATGCTCTTCATTATTCCTGCAATCTGTAAAATAAATAATAAAGGACAAGGAAACTGATTCCCTCAAACCATTAATGAAGTATACTCTTTTTTTTTTGAGTGTTCATAATTTGTCTCTAAATGTCATTGACAGATTCACGATGCATATGTAAAGGTGGAACTAAAATCCCTGGGTGTGACAGGTAATCCTGGTGCCAACAAATACCAGCTTGGCCAGGGACACTCATATTTAAGACTCGTCACATTCTGTGGCTTAGTCTCTTCATCTCTCTGGCTGCATGGAGCCTTACTTCAAACAGAGCCGCCTGATGCTGTCCTGTTATGTGCCAGGTGAATCTGTCTGCTGCTGGCAAATTCCAGACTGTGGAGAGCTGTACTGCTGCGTGCTTGCATTTCACTGTCCACCCAGGTGGGGTTTGCTTCAGAGCAACTCCTCTGGCTTCGGTATCCAATACTAATAATACTTTATTAGTGGCATAATAAACAAGATACAGAGTGCAGAGTGCCCAGTTGGTCACAACTTGTGAATAATTTCATTCTCTTCCTTGGTTTCATATATGGCATCTGAATGCATTTGAGACAGCAGTTTGGAAATGGAAGACAATGTTTATCACAAGACTTGTTGCTTGATAATTACCTGGCCACGATTTTTTGGTTACGTTTAGAGCAACCCTTCCAAAGGGCTAATGTGATTATGTGGAGTCCTATGTACCAAGTTCACAGTTTAATGAGGTTAGAATTAATGTGCCAGCCTCACTCCGAAGGAAGACATGCCTCTTAGAAGAGTCTGATATTTAGAAAACTATTAATTTTGAGAACTGTAAACACTGCTGGAGCAGACAACTTACTTTTCTCAGGTTCACTCTATTTCTAGAATCTAGCCTTGTCTTGACGTTTTTAATGAACGTTTCAGTCAACTAGTTCATCTCAGTTTTTCCCATTAAACAGTCTGCTCATTGAGGGTAGGGCCTCTGCCTAAAACTAAACTTAGACAATCACTACACTATTCAATGTATCTCTCCAACGATGAGGAAAATGTTCTATGAATCCTGTGCGGTCCCACATGGTAGCCACAAGATTGTTTGGCTCGTGAGGACATGAAATGCAGTGAAGAACTACATTTTTAATTTCTGAGAATGTTATTTTATAAATAAATATCCCAAAATGACTAGTGGTTAATGTATTAGACAGCACAGATCTACAGTTTTCAGAATAACGGGACCTTTTTTATCTTGTAGTATGCGATATACGCATTTTAAGTGGTCAGTAAACCCTTTTACTATTTGAAACACAACACACATAAAACGGGATTGAGACCTTTTAGAATTGGTTGTGCCTATTTATGGGCAAGACACCTGGAAAAGATTTTTTTAATTTTCCCAAAGGTTTTGCTCGAATTTCCTGTTAACAAAAATACTCCTCGGTATCCACAAGAACCTACTGAAATGGAAATCATACATTTTTTTAGTACCAAATACAGTCATTAATAAAATCATTAAACTGTCCAAACTCCTAAGTTATAAAGCATTTGAGCCAAACAACATATGCCTAATACCTTTTTCCCTTCATTGCCTGTATGAAGAGGATGACAAGGACTGTCTATAATTTTTCCTTCTTGACAAAAAGAGAAAATTCTCACGTGAATGGTGATATGTCCTTCCTTTCTTCTACTAACCTGTTCATCGTAAGATGAAGAGAATGGGGGAAGGAATGTTTTCTAACCCTACTCCAATTTCAAATTGTGAATGAAGACAGTGTGTTTATGAAGTCGTCGGACACGTTCTCACAGTCTCTACTGCAGCTGTACAAACTGCCCCCCTCACCCATTGACAAGTTCATTTTAAACAAAAGTTATGACCTGTTCTCCCTGAGTCCTTTGCTGTAAAATCCCAGCCTGCCTTCTACTTTCACCCTGGGTCATGTAGAATTTTTATTGGAAAAGCTAAGTAAAACCTAAAGTCTCCATGAACTGCTGTGAATGTCTGCCACTTTGTGCAAAGAACTAACCAAGGTTTCCTGGGACTACTCTGGAACACTTAGTTGTTTCACGTCTGTCACTAGGGCTCCTTCGGGGAATTTCACCTTTATGGAGTAAAGATAAGGAACGTATAAAGTAAGTGTAGAAAAGAGGTAACAGAATATTTTCTGGATTTATGCTTCACCAGATATTAAGTAGTTGCACAGCATACCTGGAGCATGTGACAGTCATCACCACCCTTTATAAACAAGTGTTAATCAGGATTCAATTTTTATTTCATTTCACGAGGCATGAAATGTCTGCGTTGACTTCCAAATACAGTTGATTTTAATTTTTTTCTTAAAAATATTTTGCTAAATGTTTCATTTATACCCCATACAGTTTTATGCAACAATTACTGTGAAACAGTAATATTTGGAATAATTTGGGACAATTAAACAAAGCGTTCTCCATATATCATCCTGGTTCTTTGCCAAACATATGATTTCCACTAACACCTCAATGTGTGTGAGTCCCCAAACTCTAGCCCTGACTTTTCCACTAAGTTCTAGTCCAACATTTCATTGGACTGTGAATCCCTTGAAGATAGAACCATCTCCATTCACCGTTCATTTTTAAGGCCCCAGTAGAACGCTCAGGGTCAGGGCTCAGTGTGCACAATATCATGACTGAATTTTTAACTGCCTTCTGGAAAGTGATAACTAAAACCATCACCTTCCTACACCAAATTGCTTCCCTTCCATTTTAATTTCTGTTGGTGTACCACTTTCTTCCAGTCACCTGTGTGAGCAATCTTGAAGTCATCTTCAATTTGATGATTATCTTCCTTCCCTTTGCCAGACACATGTCAAATAGTGACACTCTAACAAAACTGACTCATTGCTCTCATTTATCTTATCTCATTCCCACTGCCACTCTATTTTAAGGCTTCATTAATGCTGTGGACTGAATTGCGTCCCCCGCCACCCCACCCCACCCAGACCCAAATGTGTATGTTGAAGCCCTAATCCAAATGGGATGGTATTTGGAGATAGGGCTTGTAAGGAGATTAAATGGGGTCATAAGTATGGGCCCTGATCAAAGAAGGGACACCAGAACTGCTGCCCCTTCCTGTCTCCCAGCCTCCCTCCCTCCCTCCCTCTCCAATCATCTCTCAGAGTAAAAAGAAGAGGTTATGTGAGCATGCAGCAAGAGGACAGTCACCTGCAAACCAGGAAGAGGGTTCTGACCAGAAAGTTACCATATTAGCACTCAAATCTCAGACTTCCAGCCTCCAGAATTGTGGGAAGACAAATGTCTATTCTTTAAGCCATTCTTCTCTGGTATTTTGATATGGCAGCCAGAGCTAGGACAATCGCTTTCTGCCTGGAATATTATATCAACATTTCTACTGGGATTATAACTAAGCTTCTTAATATCAATCTATTTAGGATTCTGCGATCAGAACTTACAAGAAACAGCACCAACTCTGTCATTTTCTGCTCAAATGTATCTAGTATCTTCTCACGTTTATACAATATAGTAATAATAGCAAATAAATCATTGGTTATTACCCACCAGGCACCAAGTGTTCTACCTCCATTTTTGCATTTGATATTTATCGTTATATTAAGTGTGTGATATCTTTAATCCTCAAGTTGCAGAGACACTAAGTAATTTGCACGATATCACAAAAAGAACTAATAACAAAAATGGTATAATATCAGGCTTTCCCTAACCCAAAGGCTGCAATTTAAAACTATATTATATAGCTTTCCTTGACTTGGCATGCAAGGGAAGTGAAAATTCAATAGAAGGCTATTGTGACGTTCCAGATGAGATGGGTGTCATGGATAGTTGGCAAGACAGTAAACATTGATGAACAGAATCCAAAGACATATCACAGGCAAAAATCAACTAGATCTGAGGATACATTCCAAGTCATGGAGTAAAATAGGGTCTACAACAATCTTGATGAAAACCTCAGCATCATGAGAAGCTACAAATTGATGTTTCACTGATTCCTACCACATACATTGGGTAATATATTACCTTTTAAAATTATGAAACATCACATTTCATAATTGAAGTCCTCTTTTAAGATTCACCTTGATTGTGACATTGTTTTCCTAATGATTTGCTTTCACTTTACCCTTTACTTGGTATAACTAAGCACTGATCACCTTTGGTTTCATTTAGTTAGTACTGTGATATTTAGAAGATTTCTTTACCTATTTATACATTCAGAATCTTGTTCCTGTACTTTCTATTGATTCTTACTCAATCTCTGCTTTATGACTAGTGCTCAATGACTGTTAGGAATCAAAGGATATGGTAAAAATCTTTGGTTTTATCCTTAGTAAAAATGTACGACTTGAGAAATAATAGATTTGCTAGTAAGTTATTGAAAGAAATACTTTAATATTTTTCAATCAAAATTATTAACTCATTCTTATATAAATGAATGCTATTAGGACTTGTATTTTTTATTTTTTGTATAATCCTACAAGTATCCTACTGCTAACATGTTTAATGATATCCTCCCCAATTTTTCAAAGAAAATTTATTATCTAACTGCAACTAAAATTATCACAAATGGTGAAATATCATTGGTGTTATTGGTGAAATATCATTGAAATTAAGAGACCATAAACACACCTTAAGGGTATTATCACTCACGATTGGTATGTCTGTCAGGAATTATAAACAGTCACATAGAAGAGAATCCAGGCCAGAGGCCATTTTTTATTACTTTGTCCAGAAATTATTTATTTTAAACATTTTTATGTAACTAAGACTTCAAGTATTATAGTATCGTGCAGCACAAATATTGCCAAAGGAATATGGAAAATTACTTTGATCAAAAAGTCAAAATAAAAAAGCAATTTCTTCCAGGAACACTTAGGAACAATTCTTAGTTCAGAGTATCTGCTTGCCTTGCAAGAAAAATACTTTTCTCCAATGAATTCTTTTATTGATAAAACTCAAAACTGATAAATTTTCAACTGGACAGGAGAAAAATAGCCACTTTTCTTTTCAATTGCTATTACTTCTAGCCACTGAAACTCATACCAGATATGAGTGCCTCATATAACCACCAAAGGATATCTGTCTAAAGTTGTGTTCTAGAAAATATCAATACTGACTGTAAAACTCATTACTTATATTCAGAACATTAAGGTGTTATACATGGATATGATTACTGAGAATACTTTTCTAAAGCCAGAAAAAATAGTCCCTACCTCTCATTGATGCTAATATTGCTATAGCTACTTAGAAGAAATGTAAGCCTCATTAAACATTCTAATACTGTTAAAAGCTTAAAACAAATCTAAAAGCTGAAAACAAAGAGTAAGCCTAACATAGAATTTCAAAACAAGAAGAAAATAAACTTAAAGAGCTGGAAGAAAAAAAAAAAAAAAGAACACAATACTAGAGACCACAGATCCATTTCTACTCATCAGAGCAGAAATAATATGTATGTTCCCATTAAGGCTGGAGTTATAACTGTCTTGCATGCTACTCTGTCTCCAGCTCTGGCACAGAGCCTAAAACATCATGGATTTAAATATAAATATAAATGTTTGCTAATTGAATGAATAAAACAAACGAGATGTTTTTAGACTTTTTTTTTTTCTACAACATTGTTAGGCTCACAGTAAAATTGGGAGAATGGTACAAAGATATCACATATACTTTTGCCCTCACACACACATAGACTTTCCCATTATCAACATCCCCCACCAAAGTGATACATCTGTTACAATTCACAAACTTGACACTGTTTATTACTCAAACTCCATAGTTTATATTAGAGTTCATCCTTGGTGTTGTACATTCTATGATTTTGGATAAATTTATAATGGAATGCATCTACCATTATAGTATCATAGAGAATATTTTCAATATCCTATAAATCCCACGTTCTGTTTATTCATCCTTTTCTCCCCACTAATTCCGGACAACTAGTGATCTTTTTACCATCTCTATAGTTAACCTTTTATAGACTGTCATATAAAAGAATCATACAGTATTTATATTTTCAGATTTGTTTCTGTCACTTAGTAATATGCATTTAATTTCACTACATGTCTTTTATGACTTGATAGCTCATTTATTTTTGGCATGGAAAGAGGTCCAATGTATGAATGTAACACCATTTACCCATTCACCTTCTGAAGGACAGCTTGATTGCTTTCAAGTTTTAGCAATCGTGAGTAAAGGTGCTATAAACATCCATGTGCAGGTTTTTGTAGGGAAGTTTTTATGTTTTCGACTCATTTGGATAAATACCAAGGAGTCTGATTGCTGGATTGCTGGATCATACGATAAATGCACATTTACTTTTGTAAGAAAACACCACACTGTCTTCTATGGTGACTGTCCTATTTCCCATCCCTACCAGAAATGAATGAGTTTCTGTTAAACATTTTCACCAGCATTTGGGTGTTGTCAGTGTTCTGGATCTGACCATTCTCATCGGTGTATAATGGTAGCTAACTGTTTTAATTTGCATTTGTCTGCTGATATATGATATAGAGCATCTTTCATATGATTATTTGCCATCTGTATTTCTTGTTTGGTGATATGTCAGTTCAGGTATTCGGACCATTTTTTTTTTTTAATTGGCGTGTTTGTTTTCTTGATGGGCTTTAAGAGTTCTTTGTATACTTTGAATAACAGTCCTTTATCAGATGTGTCTTTTGCAAATATTTTCTCCCTGTATGTGTTTTGTCTTTCCATTCTCTTGACAGTGTCTTTCCCAGAGAAGAAATTTTTAATTTCAATGAAGCTTATCAATTTTTTTCTTTCGTGGATAATATCCTTAGTATTGTATCTAAAAAGTCATTTAGATATTCTATGTTATCTTCAGCAATTTTTATAGTTTTGTGCTTTGCATTTAGGACTGATTCCTTTTGAGTTGCTTTCTATAATACAAGTAAGTTGCCTGCCTAGATTTCTTTTTTACATGTAGATGTCCAGTTTTTCCAGTATTCGTTGAAAAGATTATCTTTCCTCCATTGTAAATGCCTTTTTGCTCCTTTGTTAAGGATGAGTTAATACATGTACACGTGGGTCTATTTCTGGGCTGTCTATCCTCTTTCACTGATCCTGTTTGTCTATTCTTTTGCCAGTACCACGCTGTCTTCATTACTGCTGATTTACACTACATCTTGATGTCAGTGGTATGTCTTTCAACTTTGTTTCTCGCCAATATTTTTTTAAAATATTTTATTTATTTATTCATGACAGACACACAGAGAGAGGCAGAGACATAGGCACAGGGAGAAGCAGGCTCCATGCAGGGAGCCTGATGTGGGACTTGATCCCGGGTCTCCAGGATCACACCCTGGGCTGAAGGCAGGCACTAAGCCACTAGTCACCCAGGGATCCCTCTCAATATTTTGTTGCTATTCTGAGTCTTTTCCCCCCTCAGACAGATTTTAGAATCAGTCTGTCAATATCTTCAAAGTCATTTGAGGGGGATTACATTGGACCTATAGAACAAATTGGGAAGAACCAACATTTTGACAACCTTGAGTATGCCTGTCTATGAATATGAAATTTCTCTCCATTTATTTAGTTCTTCATTTCAGCTGTAGGCTTATGCTTTTCTCATATAGATCGTGTACATACCTTGTTGGATTTATACTTAAATATTTTACTTTTGGAGATTACTAATATAAATACTGTGATTTTAATGTCAAATTTCACTTGTTTATTGCTCGTATATAGGAAAGAGATTGATTTTAATGTATTAACCTTGTATCCTGCAACCTTTCTATAATTGCTTTAGTCCCAGGAGGGTTGTTTATATGTGTGTATATTTATTAATTCTTTGGAGTGTCTATGTAAACAATTATGTCACATGTGAACAAATTCAGTTCTATTTCCTCCTTCCTAATTAGTATATTTTTAAATTTCCTTCTTTCTTATTGCTTTCAGGTAGGACTTCAAATACAAAGTTGAAAAGCAGTGGTAAGAGGGGACATCTTTCTTTGTTATTGATCTTTGGGGGAAAACTAGTAGTTTCTCATTAAGTATGGTGTTAAATGTAGATTTTTTTAATGAAGATATTTTTTATCAAGTGGAGGAATTTCCCTTTTATTACTAATTTTTTGAGAATATTTTTTATCATGAATGTGTGTTGAATTTTTTCAAATGCTTTTTCTGCATCTATTTTTATGATTATGTGATTTTTCTTATTTAGCTTATTGATTGGGGGATTACATTGATTGACTTTCAAATGTCAAACTAACCTTGCCCATGTGGATTACATCTTATTTGACTATGGTGTATAATTCCTTTATATATTGTTGGATTCAATTTACTTATTTTTTGTTAGGGATATCTCATGTATATTCATGAGAGATATTGGGCTGTAGTTTTTCTTGTAACATCTTTGTCTGGTTTTGGTAATAAGGTGATAGTGGACTTAGAAAATGAGAGGGGATCTCCGGGTGGCTCAGCAGTTTGGCACATGCCTTTGGCCCAAGGCATGATCCTGGAGTCCCAGGATCGAGTTCCACATCTGGTTCCCTGCATGGAGCCTGCTTCTCCCTCTGCCTGTGTTTCTGCCTCTCTCTCTCTCTCTCTGTGTGTGTGTCTCATGAGTAAATAAATAAAAATATTTTAAAAAATGAATTAGAAAACACTCCTTCAGCATGTATGTTCTGAAAGAGATTTTAGATAATTGGTATAAAATCTTCCTTTAATATTTGATAGGATTTTTCAGTGTTCCCATCTGGGTCTTGTGCTTTCTATTTTGGAAGGTGGTTAATTATTGACTCAACTTATTTAATAGATATAAGTCTATTCAGCTTGTCTTTTTCTCCTTGTGCTTCAGCAGATTGTCTTTCAAGTAAATGGTCCATTTCAGATAGGTTATCAAATCTGTGGGTATAGAATTGTTCATATTATTCCTTTAGGGATCTGTAGTGATGTCTTTTTCATTTCTAATATTAATAATTTGTGTCCTTTCTCCACCTCTCCTTTTTTTAAGTTAGGCTAAACACATCAATTTTATTGATCTTTTAAAAGAACCAGCTTTTAATTTCATTTATTTTTTTTCTATTGATTTCCTGTTTTCAATTTCATTGATTTATGTTCAGATCTTTATTTCTTTTCTTTTGCTTACTTGGATTTAAATTGAATTTAATGCTTCAGATTTTGATTTTTGTTCTTTTTCTAGTTTGCTAAGGTTGAAGATTAGAGTTTAATGGATCTAGTTTTTTTTTTTCTTTTTTAAAAAAATAAATACATTTAATGCTATAAATTTCCCCTTAAGCGCTGCTTTTGCTGCATCTCACAAATTTTGGTAAGTTGTGTTTTCACTTTCATTGTGTTGAACTTTTCTCAAAATCTCTTCTTCAGTCATGTGTCATTTAGGAGTATATTGTTTAAACACCATGTATTTAGGGATTTTCCAGGTGTCTTTCTGTTGTTGATTCCTATTTTAAATCCATTGTGATATTAGAGCAGTCTCTGCACAACTTCTGTTTTATTAAATTTGTTTAAATCTGCTTTACAGCCTACAATGTGGTTGGTCTATTTTGGTGAATGCTTCCCATGAGCTTCATAAGAAAGTGTACTGTCTTATTGTTGGATGAAGTATTCCATATATATCCATCACATTTTGTTGATTGATGATGTGGTTGAGTTAAACTATGTCCTCCCTGATTCTCTGCTGTGTGGATCTATCAATTTCTGAGAGGAGTGTTGAAGGCTCCAAATGAAAATAGATCCATCTAGCTCTCCTTTCAGTTCTATCAGGTTTTGCCTCATGTATTTGATGTTCTCTTATTAGGCACATACACGTTAAGGATCAGCATGTCTTTTGGGGGGAACTGACCCCTTTATCATTGTGTAGTACCCCTCTTTATCCGAGATAACTTTCCTTGGTTCGGAGTCTGCTCTGTCTGAAATTAATATAGGTATTCCTGCTTTCTTTTGATTAGTATATCATCGTCTATCTTTCTCATCTACTTAGTTTTAATCTTTATCTATCTGTGTACTTTGAAAAGGGATTCCTGTAGACAATGGACACTTGGACCTGTTTTTGAGTCACTCTATCAGTCTGTCTTTTAATCAGTGCACTTAAAAACTGATATTCAAAATGAGTACTGATATAGTTGGATCAATACATATTATACTTGTTACTATTCTATTTATTACTCTTTTTCTTTGTACCTCTTTTTGTCTTACACTCTTTTTCTTCTATGGTTGTAATTGAGAATTTATATGATTCTATTTTTTGGATGTCTTACCATATCAGTTATACTTTCTTTTTCATCGTTTTTAGTGATTGCCCTACAGTTTGTAAAATACATTTACACTCATCCAAGTCTACTGTCTTTTTTTTTTTAATTTATTCATGAGAGATACACAGAGAGAGACAAAGACATAGCCAGAGGGAGAAGCAAGCAGGCTCCCTGTGCAGAGCCTATTGTAGAACTAGATCCCAGGAACCTAGGATCATGACTTGAGCCTAATGCAAACACTCAACCACTATGTCACCCAGGCTTCCCCCAAGTCCACTTTCAAGTAACACTACCATTTCACAAGTAGTGCACTTTAAACAACAAAATAATCCTACCTGCTCTTTCTAGTCCCTTGTCTACTTGGTTTAATTTCATTTATATGTAAGCATACATAATCTATTTCTGTTACCATTATTTTTAATATACTGTTATCTGTTAGATTAAAATATGAAAGAAAGTTTTTATTTTAACTACTTGTTTTTTTTTTCAGTGTTCTTCCTTTGTTTATGTAGATCTGAATTTCTAATGTAACTTATTTTTCTTCTTTCTAAAGAACTTCTTTTAACTTTTTTTTTTTTTTTTTTTTTTTTTTGCAAGGCAAGTCTATCAGTAACAAATTCTATCCATTTCTGTTTGTCTGAGAAGGTTTTTCTTTTTCACTTTTCAGGGAGAATTTCACAGGGTAAGAATTCTAGGTTGGTGTTTACCTATTTTTTCCCCTCAACACTTTAAATCTTCCTGCTATTTGCTTGCATGTTTTCTGAGAAGTCAGATATAATTCTTATACTTCCTCTTTCATAAGTGAGGTGTTTTTGTCCTCTGGCTTATTTCATATTTTTTTAATCTTTCATTTTCTGTAATTTGAAAACAATACACCTAGGTGTAGTTTTTGTCTGTTTGCTTGTTTTGGCATTTATCCTGCTTGTTGTTCTCTTAGCTTCCTGGATCTGTGGTTTGGAGTCTGACATGAATCTGGAAAAATTCTTGGTTGTTATTATTTCAAATATTTCTCTTGTCTCTCTCTTTTTTTTCTTCTAGTTCCCAATTGCATATATGTTAAATCTTTTGTAGTTATGCCAGTTTCTATGGATATTTTTTCAGTCTTTGTTCTCTTTGCTTTGCAGTTTTGGAGGTTTCTATTAAAATATCCTCTAGCTCAGAGATTCTTTCCTCGGCTGAGCCCAGTCTACTAATAAGCCCATCAAAGGCATTTTTCAATTTTACTGCAGTATTCTTGATCTCTAGCATTTCTTTTGTGTTCTTTCATAAGATTCTCACCTCTGTACTTAAATTGCCCACTTGATCTTGCATGCTGTCCACTTATCCATCAGCATCCTTAACATATTACTCCTAGTATTTTTAAATTTCTGGCCTGATAATTGCAACATTTATGTCATATCCATGACTGATGCTTGCTCTGTCTCTTCAAATTGTGAGGTTTTTTATTTTTGCATTTTTTATTTTGCATTTTGGTGTGCCTTGTAATTTTGTTCTGAGAGTCAGACATGATATGCTGAGCAGAAGAAACTGCTCTAAGTAGGGCTTTAGTAATGTGGTGGTGAAGTGTGGGGAATGGAGAAGCGGTCTAAAGTCTTATGAGTAATGAACCTTTGTCTCTGGACTTTGAACTCTACAAATATTTCTCAGAACCTGCCCACCCCGCCAGGAGGGATAGGATGACCAGAGTGGCCTATAGTTAGGTATGTATCTTCCCTCACGTGGAAAGTTAGAGTGGGCAAGAGTTGAGTATTCCCTTTCCCTAAGGCCAGTTATGCTCTAATAAAACCCAATATGTTAAGTTCAGGTTAACTACTGTCTCTCAAAGACAGTCTTTGCTAAGAAAAACTGAGTGCTCCTGCACATTCAAAATGTTTCCTTTTTCCTACCTTTGCTAGATGTGTAAGGGAATTTCTCTGACATTTACTGTGAGAACCTAGTCAAGCTCCCGTAAGTAAAACTCACAAAAGTGTCCCAGTCCACCCTAATGAGTGGGTCCCGTTGGAGTTTTCAACTCAGACTAATCCACATCTAGCTTTCAGCAATTCATCGATTTGAGTTCAGGTTTTCCTCCCTTAGCACTGACTATCATGGAGGTTTCTGTTCCTGTATGTTGTGAATCTCTCTATCTATCTGCCTCTCTACCAAATTTTGGAGCAGTGATTTGGCCTGTGACTTCATTTCTCTAATGAATCTAAAAAGTAGATTTTTCAATTTGTTCAGCTTTTTACTTATTTTTAGGATGTGGTGATGACTTCCATACTTATTTCATGCAGAAGCAGAAACCAGAAGAGATGTTTTTTAAAGGAGAGGGATGGGGCAACTGGGTGGCTCAGTCAGTTGAACGCTCAACTCTTGGTTTTGGCTCGGGTTGTGATTTCTGGACTTTGGCATCAAGCCCCGAGTTGGGCTCTGTGCTCTGTGTGGAGTCTGCTTCAGATTCTCTCACCTTCCTGCTCTCTTTCTCAATCTCAAATAAATAAATAAAAATCTTAAAAATAAAAAAAAAAAAGGAGAGAGAGAGAGAGAGAGCATGCTATAATCGAATAAGTTTCACAAACTGCCTCCACTTCCAGTTGGAGATTAACAATGCTGATCAGCATGCTGCAATCAATCTCTGAGAAGTCTACAAGTCTACGCTAAATAATAGCAACAATGATAAAGAAGACATTTGTTCAATGTAGCCATCTTCTTTGCCCATATTGCTTTCAGGCCTTGATTCATCTGGTTCCCCACACATTCTCCCCCAAGTGATTTTCTTTGTCCTTCCCTCTTATATGCCATGTCCAGGTCTTGGCTCTTAAATTAAATCTTCACTTTCTACACCATCATAACTGTTAATTATTCTAAGATTAGGGAAATAACATTCTTTGGGGATGAATCTATCACATGAATTTGTGCTAAAACATGAATAATTATGCATTATCACTTAGTATTCATAAGAATTATATGGTTTAGATCTATCATTCTCTCAAAGATAGGAGCCTGAGATTCCCAGTCTACGGTTCACTCAGAATAACACATCTAACAAGAAAATAAAGTCAATATATATTGAGTGCTTATACCTTGACATTTTTTAATAATGCTTTAGATAAGACCACATTTAATCCACATATCAATCCTGTGATATAGTACATTAATTTCCTCTTGCTACATAACAAATTACCACAAATTTTAGTGGCTTAAAACAATATTCATTTATTATCTCACCGTCCTGAAGATCAGAAGTGCTGGATGGTTCAACTAGATCTCTGCTCACTGTTTCACAGGGCCAGAATCAAGGGTTGGCTCTTCTCTACAGGCTCTGGGGGAAGAATTCACTTCCAAGCTCATTTGGGTTTGACAAATTTTGTTCTCGTGCCTGTACAACTGAGGTTCCCCTTTTCCACTGGGTATCAGCTGTGACCAGTCTCAGCTCCTAAAGGTCGATATTCCCTGGCATATGGCTTTCTCCAACTTTAAAATGAGCAATGGTACATCAAATCCCCTTCATGTATAGACTCTCTGATTTCCTCTTCTGCCACCAGCTGAAGAGCACTCTCTGCTTTTATAAGGTCTCATGTGATTAAATTAGGCCTACCAAAATAGTCTCCCTTTTGCCATATAATTTAGCACAATGACAAGAATAATATCTCATTGTATTTATAGGTTCCGCCCACACTTCAAGGAGAGGAGATTTCATAAGGATGTGAGTTTTCAGGGATCACTTTTAGAATTCTGCTCAGCACAGATAAGTTCTGCTATTGTGGCCACTCTTCAGGTGAGGAAACTAAGGCACAGGGGAAAGTCAGAACTTGCTTCTTTATTTAATCATGATTTGATTTCTGTATTTAAGTCCTACTTCTAAAAATATTGATTTATATTCCCTTCTACATACAAGCTTCTGTAGGTCATTTTCAGAATTTCTGGAGCACATGTCAGAGTGAACAGATTATTACACAGCTAAATGTGTTGTTTTCCACCTTAACACCTCTCTGTTTGCAACACCAAGAGATAGTATCAACTCTCAGCCATCTTGTTTGTCCAATTGGACTATAAACATTCATGACCTCCTTTCTTCTTTGCTTCCAGAGTCTCTGAACTACTTTTAAAAGAGACGTGTCTTATTACTATGTCTGTCTCTGCTGTATCTATTTTATGCAGGGATAATTCTGTGAAGAATGAATAATTCCTTTTTCAATACACCTGGTTTTTGTTTGTTTGATTGTTTGTTTGAAACATCTTTTATGTTCTGAATATTTAAACAAGGTTTGGTATAAAAAGGTAATAAGAAAAACTGAACTATATCCTGCAAGCTAGATTATAGAGATCACTGTGTATATCTCAGATTAGCACAATCTTGATCTCCTAGAATTTACTTTTGCCAATAACGCTTCCAATTTCTTTTTAAAAGTATCAATAACTTAAAAAGTCAATAAAATATATATTGTAGTTTACCAGATAAATACCACCCAGGCTTAATGTAGAATGCAGTTAAAACAACAAGCATAGCACAATCTTAATTGAAAGAAATTAATGCTGATTAATGTGATACATGAACATATATCATGTGTCAGTTCTGTTTTTATTCTTTACATATATTCAAACTTTGAACCTGGTCTAACTGACTTTGGGATACTGAATAAAGCATTTAACCTCTTGACACCTTGGTTTTCTCGCCTACAAAAAAAAAAAAAAAAAAAAAAAAAAAAAAGAATAGAAAGGATTGTCACAACTCTCCAATTTTTGGTGATAAATATTACAATAAATTCCAGGCAGAGAATAGAGAAAAAAGAGGGCCAAGAATATTGTGTCAAAATAATAGCACATATTCCAATTAAAATATTAGAAAATAAGTCTATTGGAAAATATATCATTTCTTCAAGTGTATGATAAATAAGGGATAGTTATTCATGTTTTCCTCTGCTTTTGAATCCAGGATCAGGATAAATGGTTGCTATAGAAACAAGGGGTTAAAATTTGGTGACCATTCCCCTCCCTCTACTCAATTTCTGAATTGATTCTGTTTGAGTACCCAGAGTTTTTATTTGTCTGCTTGAATATCAAACTGAATTTTCTTTAGGTAAGTAAAACATGTTGTTTGATATTCTATACTCCAACATGCTTACTTAGCCTGCTCTGCTCATTTAAATCACCTATATGATCATGCCATTGTTGAGTATGGGATAGGTGATAAAACTAATGAAATGCTGCCCATTTGGATATTAGCAATGTTTTCATTTTCTTGATAGTATAAGCACCAAAAGAACTTACTAGAAAGTAACTGATACCATTGTTTTTTCTAGAGTATTTCAAATAAGGATAGATTCTAAACTGAAAAGTTGTTTCCAGAGGAAGAAAATATTAAATTAATGCTTTAAAGCTTTTGGCTTAAGATATCTGTAATAAACAATATGATTCATTTTTAAATAAACTATTAAAACCTGCTTCATGGGTAATTAAAAAACTTCTACTGTACTTGAGTGACAACCCAACAAGTGATTATGATGGAGACTAATACATTATTGTAATATTCACTATAAATTAGAGAAGACATGTTTAAACCAAAAATGTTCAGTCCACTGCAATTGTAATGTTGAGAACAAACATGATCTTTGATGTAATAAAATATGAATTTTTACTCCATTTATTCACTTTCATGAACTACTCTTGAAAGTATTTTCCATTATACTATTTCTTTACTTTGAAGTGGTTTGTGACCTACATGAAATAATTATTACCATGGCAAGTATCCAGATTGCTAGATATGGAAACTGAAACCTCATATATGAGAGCAGTCCCTGAACACCTTTATTATTCACATTGGAATCAATGACATATTATTTACCTACTGTAGTTTGTAAAACCATCAGGTTTGTTCTGTTTGGAACAAAGGAACTCATTTTTGTCTTCCTAGTTTCTCCTTTGCAACAACAGAGTTTTTGTTAGGATCATGTCAACATATAATTTACAAATTCGTTATAAAAATGGACAGAGTCCACCAGCTGAAGATTCAGAAGGGGAGGGGGCACCAAATGGAGTGGGATTTACAGGTAGTTTGGAGAAGAGAAAGCCAGAATACTGAAGTGTCAGCAAAGATCACTGATGATTCCTTTAGCTGTGAGAGAATAGGACTCAATGGGGTCTTTGCCCAAACCCTGTGAGTGATATTTACAATGTTCAAGTTGTATTTGAAACTCAAAAAATGAATTACATAGGAAAGCAGCATGAAATGTTTTTGGTTTATGTTATTTCTTTAGATTTATTATAACTCTGAGTTTGAAGCTTATATATAATAAGAAAATTTTCTGTGAGCAATATGATGTTAACACAATTCAAAACACAGTGTGGGAAAAGTAAGCATATGAGTCAGTATGACATGTCCTTGACCAATATATCATGCTTTAAAAAATAATTATTTTCACTTTAACAAAGATAATAGTAAAGAAAGCATTGGCAACTCAGTTACATAATATCTAACTGTATGGATATAATTACAAGTTATCTGTTATATTGAAATGTACTAAGCTATCTATCTTCTGTTATGCTTGGGAAAAACTATTCAAACTAATGAATAGATAATCACATTAAAAATTATCCTAAAAACTATCCTTTGATAATTTTAATGTTAAAAATATAGAAAAATATATTGTAGAAAAATATATTTATATATTTAGAAAAATATATTGGATAAACTACCTTCGACAATTTCACTAAAACAATAACAACAACAACAAAACAAACCAAAAAATTTATCTCATCCCTACAAAATACCTAGCTCTAAAAACATATATTTTTATAATAAGCTTTGGTTTGTTCTTCAGACTTTTAACACATATGTCTTAGGGCATTATTTCCTTTTATTTTTATCTTAGTTAACTATACTTCCCTTGGAGCCTTAATTTTAAATCATTTATAAGCTTATTTTAGCTTACTCAGATTACATTTTTAAAATACTGCATATATGATTTTTTTTTTAATTTCCTAAAAAGTACTAGACTTGGAAGGTAGAATATGTTTCCTTATGGAATACTTGTTATAAATGTATACATATGAATTTTAATCAGTATTTAAAATATCAATACCTGTAAGGCCTAAATGAAATATTAATTTTATTTTTTGTCCCAAAATAGCACTGCTAAAAATAGATACGTGCTTCATTCATTTATTGCACATATTCTTCACTCAACATACATGATTTGAATGAATTTTGAATTTTACCATGTTATAAATATTAGGGGACGATATTGTGAAAGCAATATTTGGATTTTTTAAACTCTATAGATTTAAAAAGTTAAGTCAAAAGCAATTTAAGAGATTATTAAAGCATACATTTTATGATCTCAATTTTTCATGCAAAATCATGACAAAGAGTGTTGTGGGTCATAGAAAAGAGGAAGAGCTGTCATTTAGTCCAGTGGTGTGAGTCCATAGCAGCAGCCTATAGGATCATTAGCAATGGCCTGCCTTCCCTCAGACATTGAGCACAAATGCTATTTATTATTAATGCTCCATACCACATCACATGGCAGACTAATTCTTAAGCACCAAATGGGATTGCTTCAGTCATATTGAGGAATTAATTACAAAACTAGAGGCACAACATAATTACATTGAAGAAAAACATGTGCTGAGATCTTACTATTAACAAATTAAGAGAATGTCGCATTGTTGATAACATGTAGACAGCTCCTCTTAGGTGGGAAATGGAGCTTTACATAAAGCTCCTCCCTTTCCATGATTTTTAACATAATTATTCAGCCATATTCACAAACTGTTCTAGAGTTACTTGCAATAATCTACTGTCTTGTCTTACTTTGTTAGAGAGTCTTGTCCTAATACCTCCGAACTCTCAAGGCTACATTTCCTAAAGGTAGACCACACTAGATAAACTCCACAGGCTGCTTCATTTCCAGGATCTGTCTTGGGCCTTTGCCCTTGAGAATAATAATAAGGATCTCCAATCCAAGATAATAAAATCCCAGTTCATAATGAGAGTCAACTCAGTAGGGTGGCTTTAAGAAGAACAGATGGGCTAATCATTTTTGTCAAAAATTCATCCCTGACTACCTATTAAGACTTATTATCTCAATTTTATATTTAAGCATCTTGTCTCTCAATATTCTCCTTGCTCCTGTCAAACTCTCTACAATTCCTAGAATAGACATTTTTCTTCTCCAAACTTCTGTCACATTATTTGCTCCATCTAACATTTTCTCCTACTTCTATGCCTTCCAAAGTCTAGAAAGCCACATTCATGAAGGATGAATTAATTTCTATCTTTTATGCCAAACCTTTCTTATCTTTAAATGGGTCTTTGGCTCTAAGCAACACTGGGCTTGTTATTAGCCCTACTTTTGACTCTAAAATGCAGATCTCATTGTATCATTCCTTTGACATATTTTTGAATTAACTTGCTTTTGTCTATTTTTTGCAGTCTTAGTCTGTGCTATAACTCTAATTTGTGACAATGAGATGAGTGCCAGGAATAATTTTTTTAAAAATCGAGGATATCAGATAGAAAGTATGATGGGGAGAATTAGCATAAATAATACAAGAAATGACTGAGTGGTTATTTTACCTAGGGTTGTCATGCTTACCCCTGCAGTGATAGCCATTCAAGTGTCCTCCAATGACCACCACCTCCTGGTGTTCATACTCTTCTTATATTAATATCCTTGCTGAAATGTGGACTAGATTTATTGACTCGCTTCCAGTAAAGAATACAGCAAAAATGATGCGATATCATTCTGAGATTAGGTTACAAAGATGATGGTTCTGTCTAGGACTCACTCTCTGGAGAGCACATATAGCAAGGAAGTAATATCTCTGGCCAACAATCCATGAGAACCTAACACCTGACAAGAGCCACATGAGTGAGCTTGTGAGAGTATCCTGCTCCAGTTAAACACTGAGATGACTGAAGTCCTGGCTGACAGTGGGATTGGAGCCATGAGAGACACCAAGACATTCACCCCGTTAGCTGTATCTGGATTCCTGACCTATGGAAACTAGAGGTAATTACTATTTCTTATATTCTAAGATGCTAAGTAACATGTTTGTTATTGTTTATAGTAAAGTGGAAGATAAGAGGGATAAATAGAAGGAAGGACTGGTAAACAAAAAATGTCAGGACTTGATGGTTTGAGAATTCTTAGCCTTTCCACACAGTAAGTAATAATAAAAATCAATAAATGCCTTTGAAAAGAACAAATACAAGTTCTGCCTGAAAAACATTATGTAGAGAAGAAGCTGACGGTGTGACTGTGAAACTTGTTGTTGTCAAGAATGGTGAAAAATCAAAGGTTTTGCCACAGCATACTAGTCAGTTACAAAAAAATTAAAGATGTGCCTCACAGATTCAGTTAATCAATAGGTCCTTTAAGAAACCAAAGAATGTTGTCTAGCAGCCATCTCTTGGAGGACCCCAAGGTAGGGAACAAGTGTCAGAAGAGTTTTACAGATGTGGCTTCAGAGTAAACTCCACTGAGATTTATAGGGCCCCACAGGTTTTGAAAGAATTAAATTGGCAGACAAAGTGCCGAAAGAAAAACAAAAAAACTTATAACCAAGAATATCCTACCCAGCAAGGCTATTATTCAGAATAGAAGACAAGATAAAGAGTTTCCAAGACAAACAAAAGTTAAAGGAGTTCATCATCACTAAACCAGCTCTACAAGAAATGGTAAAGGGGACTCTTTGAGTGGAAAGAAAAGATCATAAGCAGAAATAATAAAAGAAGCATAAAGGAAGTATATCTATAAAAATCAGTCATGAGATTCACAAAATACAAGGGTGTATAGCATGACACCATATACTTAAAACATGGTAGGGAGATAAGTGAAAAGTTAGTGCTTTTAGAATGGTTTCAAACTTAAGTGAACATCAACTTAATATAGACTGGTATATGCAGAAGATGTTATTTATAAGCCTAATGGTAACCACAAATCAAAAGCTGGTTATAGACATGCAAAAATAAAGAGAAATGAATCCAAGTATATCACTAGAGAAAGCCAGGAAAAAAAATTAAAAAAAAAAAAAAAGAAAGCCAGGAAACTGTGAAAAAAAAAGAGATCAAGAGAAGAAACAGAGAAGAACTACAAAACAACCATAAAACAATAACAAAATGGCAATAAGTACATACCTGTCAATAATTATTAAGAATTTAAATGAACTAAACACTCCAATCAAAAGACAGAGGGTTGCAGAATGGATGAAAAAGCAAGACCCATCTACATGCTGCCTATAAGAGACTCATTCATTTCAGACCTAAAGACATATACAGATGAAAAGTAAAAGGTGTAAAAGCACATACTATGTAAGTGGAAGTGAAAAGAAAGCTGAAGTAGCAATACTTAATTAGAGAAAACAGCCTAAAACAAAGACTATAGCAAGAACAAAGAATGACACTACATAATCATAAAGGGAAGAATTTACAATTGTAAATATTTATCCATCCAACATGGGAAGCACCCAAATACGTAAAGCAACTAATAACAAACATAAGCAAAATAATCAATAGTACTATGATAATAGTAAAGGACTTTAACACTACACTTACATCAATGGATAAATAATCCAAATCAAGATTCACCAACAGAACAGTGGCTTTGAATGACACATTGAATTAGTTAGATCTAAAAGATATATTTAGAACATTCCATCCTAAAACAGCAAAATACACATTCCTTTCAAGTATACATTGAACATTCTCCAGAAAAGATCATGTTAGTCCAGAAAACAAGTCTCTACAAACTCGAGTAGATTAAAGTCCTAGCATACATTTTTTTTTTCCCCAAACATGACACTATGAAACTAGAAATCCACCACAAGAGAAAAACTGGAAAGAACACAATACATAGAAGTTAAATAACATGTCAGTAAACAATGAATAGGTCAACCAAGAAATCAAAGAAGAAGAAAAAAAAAAATACATGGAGACAGAAGAAAATGAAAATGCAACAGTTCAAACCTTTTGGGTTACAGCAAAAGCCATACTAATCAGGAATTTTATAGCAATACATACCTACCTTAAGAAGCAAGAAGTATCTCAAACAAACAACCTAAACTTATACCTAAAGGAACTAGAAAAAGAACAAACAAAACCCAAAAACCAGCATACAGAAGGAAACAATAAAGATCAGAGCAGAAACAATCAAATCGAAACTAAAAAAATAATAGAACAAATCGATGAAACCAGGAGATGGTTCTTTGAAAAGATCAACAAAATTGATACATCTTTATCCAAAAAAATAAGAAAGGGAGAGGACTCAAATAAACAAACTCAGAAATGAAAGAGGAAAAATAATGACTGACACCACAGAAATACAAGGGATTAAGACAATATTATGAAAAGTTATATGCCAAAAAATAGAAAACCTAGAAGGAATGGATAAATTTCAGAAATATAATGCCCAAAACTGAATCAGGAAGAAATAGAAAATTTGAACAGACTGATTACCAGCAATGAAACTGAATCAGTAATCAAAAGATTCTTAACAAACAAAAGTCCAGGACCAGACAGCTTCACAGCTGAATTCTATCAAACAGTTAAGAGTAATACTTATACTTTTCAAACTATTGCAAAAATAGAAGGAAAATGAAAGCTTCCAAATTTATTATATGAGGTCAGCATTACCCTGATACCAAAACCAGGTAACAACACTACAAAATAAGAAAACTACAAGCCAATATCTCTGATAACCATAGACACAAAAATCCTCAATAAAATATTAACACTGAATCCAATAATACATTTAAAATCATTCACTATAATACATTTAAAAATAATTCACAATCACATTTAAAAAATACAATATTCACAAATCAATCAGTATGATACACCACATCAACAAGAGAAAGGATAAAAACCATATGATCCTTTCAACAGATGCAGAAAAAGCATTTGACAAAAGTACAACATCCATTTATGATAAAATCCCTCAACAAATTAGGTTTAGAGGTAACAGACCTCTACCTAATAAAGGCCATGTATGAAAGATTTACAGCTAACAGCATACTCAATGGTAAAACTGACAGCTTTTTCCTATGATCAGGAATAAGACAAGAATGCCCACTCTTACCACTTGTATTCATCATAGTACTAGAAGTTCCAGCCACAACAATCAGATAAGAAATGAAAGGCATCCAAATTAGTAAGGAAGAAGTAAAACTTTCACTGTTTGCAGATGATATTATATATAATATTTCTATATTATATATAGAAATATTATATCTAGAAACCCCTAGAGACCACCAAAAAACTACTAGAACTGATAAATGAATTCAGTAAGGTGACAGAACACAGAATCAGTATACAGAAATACATTCCATTCCTATACATTAATAATGATGTGGGAGACAGAGAAATTAAGAAAACTGTCTCATTTACAATTGCACCCAAAATAATAAAATACCTAGGAATAAACTTAACCAAGGAGCTGAAAGACATGTACTCTGAAAAGTATAAAACATTAATGAAAGAAACTCAAGTTGACCCAGATGAAAAGATATTCCGTGCTCATGGACTAGAAGAATAGATATTGTTAAAATGTTCACAGTATGCAAAGCAGCAATCTACAGATTTAATGCAATCCCTATGAAAACACCAACGTTTATACAGTACTCAAACAAATAACCCTAACATCTGTATGGAACCACAAAAGACCCTAAATATCCGAAGCAATACTGGAAAAGAAAAAAAGAAAAAAAAAAACAAAACTGGAGGTATCACAATTCCAGATTTCAAGATATACTACAAAGCTGTAGTAAACAAAACAGTTTAGTAGTGGTACAAAAATAGACACATACATCAATAGAACAGAATGGAAAGCCCAGAAATAAACTCACAGTTATATGGTCAATTAATCTTAGGCAAAAAAAAAAGGGGGGGGGGGTCAAGGATATGCAATGAGAAAAAAGTCTCTTCAACAAATGGTACTGGGAAAATTATAGCTACGTTCTAAAGAATAAAAGTGAACCATTTTCTTATACCCTACACAAAAATGAACTCAAAATGAATTGAAGACCTAAATACGAGACCTGAAATCACAAAAATCCTGGAAGATAACAGAGATAGTAATTTCTCTAATATCAATGGTGGCAACATTTTTCTAGATATGTCTCCTGAGGCAATGGAAACAAAAGCAAATATTAACTATTGGGACTACATCAAAATAAAATCTTCTGCACAGACAAGGAAATCAACAAAACCAACAGGCAACCTAATGAAGGAGAGAAGATATTTGCATACGACATATCTGACAAAGGGTTAGTGTTGAAAATATATAAAGAACTTATGCAACTCAACACAACAGAACCCAAATAATCCAATTAAAAATGGGCAGAATACATGGACATGTCTCCAAAGAAGACATACAGACGGCCAACAGACACATGAAAAGGTGCTCAACATCACTCATCATCAGGGAAATGCACATCAAAACCACAATGAGATATCACCTTACACTTGTCGGAAGAGCTGAAATATGGGCAGCCCAGGTGGCTCAGTGGTTTAGCGCCGCCTTCAGCCCAGGGCCTGATCCTGGAGACCAGGGATCAAGTCCCACCTCAGGTTCCCTGCATGGGGCCTGCTTCTCCCTCTGCCTGTGTCTCTGCCTCTCTCTGTGTCTCTCATGAATAAATAAATAAAAATCTTAAAAAAAAAAAGAAGAGCTAAAATAAAAAATACAAGAAAGAAGTGTTGGCAAGGATGTGGAGAAAATAGAACATTCGTGCACTATTGGCAGGAATGCAAACTAGTGCAGTCACTGTGAAAAACAGTATGGAGGTTTTCAAAAATTAACAATAGAATTACCATATGATCCAATAATTGTGCTACTATGTTTTTACTCAAAGAATATGAAAACACTAATTTAAAAAAAAACATAAAAAAAACATACGCACCTATAGGTTTATGGCATCATTATTTACAATAGTCAAGTTATGATGCCGACCAAGTGTCCATCAATAGATGATGGTTAAAAAAGATATGGTATGTATATACCTGAGGTATTAGCCATAAAAAAGAATGAACTCTTGCCATTTGCAATAACATGGATGGATCTACAGGGTATTATGCTAAGTGAAATAAGTCAGTCAGAGAAAGATGGATACAGTATGATTTCACTTATATGTAGAATTTAAGAAACACATGAAGAAAGAAAAAAAAAAGAGACGAACCACAAAACAGACTCAGCTATAGAGAACAAACTGATGGTTACCAAAGGGGAGATGGGTGGAGACGATGGGTGAAATAGGTGAAGGGGATTAAAAGTACACATCTTAGAATGAGTACTGAGCAATGCGTAGAGTTATTGAATCACATTATTGTAAACTTGAAACTATAAAAGATTGTATGTTAATTATACTGGAATTGTTTTTTTTTTTAAATGAACCCCTCACTCCCCTCAAAAAAGAATTAAGTCAGCAGAAATACTCCTAGTGTGGAGTGAAGGAGACCAAGATAAGATAAAATGTAAAGAGGATCCCCTCAATTCTACTGGCAGGAGATCGGCTAAGAAAGCTATTACACTGCAAAGATGAATATCTTTAAAGATGTCATCTTGAGCTGGAAGACAGGGCTCTCCCTCTCTTGATGGCTCATTCTGAGGGAAATCAGCTTCCATGTTTTAAGGAGCCCTGTGAACGAGCCCATGTAATGAAAAACTAATGTCTCTTGCCACTATTTAGTGAGTAGTACCCAAGTTCTGACAACAGCCACTCGTGAGCTTGGAAGTGAATCCTCCCCTAGTCGAGCTTTGAATTGAACTGGAGCCTTGGCTGATCCCTTGTGAGAGAGAGACCCCGAGCCAGAGGCACTTAAGTCACTCTAAGCCATTTCTGACCCACAGAAAATGTGATGTAATACACATTTGTTGTTTTATGTGACTAAACTATTGTATGATTTGTGACACAGAAACATTTAAACAATACGGTTTACCTAAGGAGAAAATGTTTAAGGAGAGCTATACATTATGTGAAGGAGACGTAGAAGCACACAAAAGAGCATTCTAGATAAAGCATACAACTAATATAAAGACCCTAGAAGAATTACAAATACATTGGAATCAGAGCCAGAAAGCAGGTTGATATGGTTCATACACTGAGAGAAAATAAAAGTGGTATGAAGTGAGCTTGAATAGATAGGAAGAAGTCAACTTACTTAAAGCTATAAAGATCATGGCTATGAGTTTGGATTTATTCCAAATTTGGTGGAAAGCTGGTTGATGGATATTTTAGCAGAGAAAGAATTTAGCTTGAAAAATTTACTCATGCTGTTTTCAGAGGCTGTATTAGATGAAGGAGGGGAGCAAGGAAGAGGGGAACAGTGGACGCAGATATCTTTTAGAAAGCTTTGGCATTATTCCTGGAGGGAATGATGGAAACTTAGAGCAGAGTGTTTGCAAAGATATGAAAAGATATGAAGTCGATTTTAGAGGTCACACAAGAGGACTTCCTGATAAAATGAATGAAAGGAGTAAGTATACAAGATAATTCACTAGAGCTGGTAGATGGAAGACTCGTTTTACCTTATATACTGAACTAAATTGCAAGCACTTTACATCTACCGTCCTCTTATGACATGTCTTTCAGAGCCACACAATTTCTAATACAGAGGGTTTTGCTGAATATACCACACTTACACGCGGATTAAATAAATCCCATTAATTCTGATGGGCATGCATTCTTGCCAGTACCTTTCATGAGCACCTAGAAGTTGGTATTTCTGCCAAAAATGAAGAGTACTAGTTAAAAACAGAACAATTATTGAACACGGTCTGTAACAAAAGGAACTTAAAAATGTATAGGGCTATATAACAACAGTGAAGGCAGCTAAAGGAAAAACGGATTATACGTACCTCGGTTGGCTCCTTTAGTGAGAGTTTGGTTATGACCATACCTGTTAACATTCCTTTCCTTGGTCTCCCCAGTAGGATGTATTACCTGTGTATTCTGATTGGTTCTATATCGTTAGGACTGCAGTTTCACAAAAGTGCCAGGTGTTATACATGAACCTGGATAAAATTAAATTAATAAGGTCCCCCAAAGAGCTATTGATTTTGTCTTAACAATCTCCCTACAGGGTGATTTCTTCCCTTGTGCTTCTTTTCACTATTTTCCATCAAACGCGGGATCTGTATTTTCTATCCTTTAGAAATCTCCACTTAAATCCACATGTGACATTTGCCCCTAACACTAATTAACATGAGGATTTCAACATGGACTAAAGGAGAGGAAAACATTTGCTACTGTGCTGTTAGAGCACTTAATCATAAGCTTTCAAAGACTCCAGGAGAATTTACATACGCCACCATTTGGTGGTGTGAGTTTGAGTACTTTCAGATGTCTCCATTTCATTTGGTGTCATTTCTTCACAGTAATCATCACTCAGCTGCTTCCCATCAAACGTAGATTGCAGGTTAGACAAATGATTCAGCCTAATTCCTCTCCTTGCATTTTGCAATTTTGAAAAAATTCAGGGGCAAACTTCTGGTTTTCTTTCTTTTATTTAAAATAGTTTTCCATGATTCTAATGTTTGTTCCTTAAACACTGTTATTGAGACATATATATCTTTGTCAACACAACACCACATTATGATATTAAGCCACCTTAGAAAAGTAACCAATTTATTAACCAGAGAAGACTTTGTCTTCCTATTGCAACTTAATTATAAACTTTACATATCTCAATTAGGCCTTTAAACGTACAATATGTGTCCACAGAGGAATTTCTTTGATTTTTTTTTCTCCAAAATGGCATTTAGTATAGTTTTCAGCATTTTATTAACTAACTGCATGAGCTCTTGCTAAAAATCTGGAACTGAATTTTTTGTTAATTTTTTCTATAAGCACAATAGTTTTAAACTTTCAAGTACTGAAAAATTAGTGCTGTTATCAATGGCAATAAAATTATTGAGAGCATTAAATGTAAAGTTCAAATTAGCATTATGATTATATATCTCAGTAGGGTTTGCCAGAAGGTAAAGTTGGGATATTTATAATAATTTTTAAACACTGCAACCTCGTATCAATGTAGCATTCACTTAAGAATTTAGAATTAGGTAAGCTTTTGGATCCATTCAAAGGGAATCTAATTATTGCAGCCATTCTTTTCTAATTCATTAATGTATTCATTCAATAGACATTTTGGAACATCCATGATATTTAAATCATTTTTGCAATAAAATGAGAGATATAAATATGCATGAGCTTTTAAAAAGCTTATAATTTATGAATAAAGGTAATACATAAAAATATAAGAAGACAGGTAAAAAATGATAAATTTTCAACAAAGGAAATGTGAAATTGTGATGAACTATAAAAGATAGGGAGAAGTTGTTCTGGTGTAGTATTTAGGGACTGAATTATAAGTCCAAAGAGCTGGATTCAGATCTGACATTTTTCTTGTATTGTATATCTTGCTTTTTCTGAGTCTCCATTAGTTCTCTCCAAAATTAATTTTAAAACACATATTATCAATAAATAGTGCTATTAGTAGCTAGATACTTTACCTACAATACATTTAATTCCTCTAATAACCCTCTGAAAAATACATTACTACCCACATTTTATACGTGAAGAAGCAGTAGCTCATAAATATGATATATCATAAATACGCTAAATTTATATATTAAATATGCTTTAAAACTACTATGAATAGGTGAATGTGGTCAACTAATGTTTGATAAAGCAGGAAAGAATATCCAAAGGGGACAAAAAAAGACAATCTCTTCAACAAATAGTGTTGAGAAAGTGGACAGCAACATGCAAAAGAACTAAACTGGAACACTTTCCTACACAAACACAAAAATAAATTCAAAATGGATCAAAGACCCAAATACAAGACAGGAAGTTTTCATAATCTTGGAGGGAAACACAGGCAACAACCTCTTTGACAATGGTGTAGCAACTTCTAACTAGATACATCTCCTGAGGCAAGGAAAACAAAAGCAAAAATGAACTTGATGGGAGTACATTAAGATAAAGTTTCTGCACAGCAAAGGAAACAATCAACAAAACTAAAAGGCAACCTTTGGAATGGGAGAAGATGCTTGCAAATGACATGTCTGATAAAGGGTTAGTATCCAAAATCTATAAAGAACTCTTCAAACTCAATATCAAAAGACCCCAAATAATTAAATTAAGAAATGGGCAGAAGACATGAGTAGATATTTTTCCAAAGAAGACAAATAGAGGTCTACCAGGAAAAAAATTATCAACGTCACTCATCATCAGAGAAATACAAATCAAAACTGCAATGAGATATTACCTCACACCTGTAAGAATGGCTAAAATTAACAATACAGGGAGCAACCAGTGTTGGCAGGGATGCATAGAAAGCGGAACCATCTTACACAGTTGGTGGGAATGCAAACTGGTGCAGCCACTCTGGAACATAGTATGGAGGTTCCTCAAAATGTTAAAAAATAGGGGTGCCTGGGTGGCTCAGTGGCTGAGCATCTGCCTTTGATTCAGGACATGATCTTGGGGTCTGGGATGGAGTCCCATATCAGGCTCCTGCATGAAGCCTACTCCTCCCTCTGCCTATGTCTCTGCCTCTGTGTGTGTGTGTGTGTGTGTGTGTGTGTGTGTATCTCATGAACTAATAAATATTTTTTAAAAATGTTAAAAATAGAACTACTCTTTGATTCAACAACTGGGCTACTAGATATTTATCAAAAGGATACAAAAACACTGATTTGAAGCGACTCATGTACCCCAATGTTTTTAGCAGCATTATCAATAATAGCCAAATGATGGAAAGTGTCCAAATCCCCATGGACTGATGAATGGATAAAGAAGATGTCCTGGAATGGAATATTACTCAGCCATCAAAAAAGTGAAATCTTGTCATTTCTAATGACATGGATGGAGCTAGAATGTATTATGCCAAATGAAACAAGTCAGTCAGAGAAAGACAAATACCATATTATTTCACTGATATGTGGAATTTAAGAAATGAAAAAGAAAAATATGAGCATGGGGGGGATAAAAGAGGCAAACCATAAAACAGACTATTAACTATAGAGAACAAACTGAGAGTTGCTGGAGGGTGGGGTGGGGAGGTGAGAGGTTTAACAGGTGATGGATATTAAGGAGGGCACTTGCTGTGATGAGCTATGGTCGTTATATGTAAGTGATGAATCACTAAATTCTATACTGGAAACTAACATTATGCCATATGTTAACTGATATTAGAATACAAACTTAAAAAAAAGAAAATGACTACGAATAAGTGAATAAAGTGGGGTTAGAAATCAAATCTGTATAATGTTAAACCCATACACGTTCATTTCCCTGTACTACATAACACACATTAAAGTTGTTCACTGCTACTCTTGTGACTCTTTGTCATAATTCCTCCCCTACTCTGCTTCACTGAATTTTCCACTGTTAAATTGATCATTTAAAATTTGAGTTGGTTGAGTTGTTAATTAGATTATTGAACATCCTCACTGTTCAGACTCATACAAATTTTTAAAGTAGCACCTCACATAGATTTTGGTTTTCTTCTGAATGCATTATTTATGTATATATAATATCTACTAGGTATATATGTGTGCTTATATATATATATATACATATCTTCAAATAAAATAGTATAGAACATTGTAAAAAATAAATTACCATCTATATCCTAAGTTTTACATTAAAAAACAGTTCAAGATTTTCTTTTCTATCTAAAAACCCAAAAATGTTCCCAAACTATATTGTTCTTTTTCTTCTAAAGTTGATGATGGGCATATTAATATTTCCTTTCATATAATGTAATGATTATACATTAAATCATCCTGAAGATAGTCATGTCTACCCTCATTTACGGTTCCCAAAGTTAGTTAACTGACATACACTTTTGTTGTTAGATCATATTTTTATTTTTAATTTTTTAAACTGAATTCTTCACTACCAATCTATGTCTTTTTAAACTCTGAAACATGTCATTAAAGCCAGACTCTTAATTCTAATATTTCTAGTTGAAAATATATAAGGATTATACTTCATCTTACATTTTATAAACCCCAGCTTATATTGACATATATTGAGTTTTAAGTCACAAAGACCTCTTTCATTTCATTTCATTTCATTTCATTTCATTTATTTTATTTTTATTTTTCATTTTTGTGCAGAATGATATAGCCATTAAATTCCTCATTGTTCATTTTAAGAAGTCTTTTTTATAAGTGAGAAAGAAACAGTGAATTTTGAATGTGCTATAATGTATCATTATGTATCTCAATGTATCATTTTCATTTCTTTATTCTGCATCTCATCCACAATTCAGGGTTTTTTCCAAGTTAAAATATAATTTAAATATATCAACCTCATTTAATAATTTTAACAATAAAATATGACTCATATTTTGCAAATCATTAAATATATTAGATAATATGAAATATTTGGCAGCAATTTTATGGTCTTTCCATGAAAACCTACAATCTAATAAAATGATTCACAAGCTTTTATAGATCCTTTTTGATCTAATAATGTAATCTAATAATTAAGAAATAATGAAATGTATTTTCTTCTGGTTTGTATCTTCATTAATATTGTTTCATTGATTAAGCACTTTCTGTAATTGAACTATGATTCACTCATAAAAATTCGCAAAAATATTACTATTTGGTATGCCAGTAGGTCCTCACTTGTTTTTTGGGAGATGGTACTCAATGG
Organism: Canis lupus dingo; assembly: GCF_003254725.2. Classification (NCBI taxonomy): domain Eukaryota; kingdom Metazoa; phylum Chordata; class Mammalia; order Carnivora; family Canidae; genus Canis; species Canis lupus. The sequence continues at coordinate 66,519,797 of NC_064248.1, read as the reverse complement.
ACCTAAAAAAATATACTCCACAGCTAAATGTGCTTGGCAAATACTACATTATTGTATAGCAACTTCTTGATTTATAATATATATATTTGTCTAGCCAGGGCTTTAAGAAATACTGGAGTAGGGACGACTGGGTGGCTCAGTGGTTGAGCATCTGCCTTCGGCTCAGGGCGAGATCCCAGGGTCCTGGGGTCCTGGGATCGAGTCCCACATTGGGCTCCCTGCAGGGAGCCTGCTTCTCTTTCTGCCTATATCTCTGCCTCTCTTTTTGTGTCTCTCGTGAATAAATAAATAAAATCTTAAAAAAGAAAAGAGATACTGGAGTAAAGAAACTTGTTTTGCTTTAAGAACTCCCTATCAAAGTAATATGAAAATGGATCAGTGTTTTAATACTATAGCAGGCCACTATGACGGCAAATGCTGAACTAACTGGCCATCAGACAAAAACCACTGAGAACCTAGATACCCCATTTCCTGCATACAGGTCATATGAACCAGAGAGAACTTATTTTTAGAAAAATTATTTCGAACACCATTATGTTTTTGCAGAAAATGTGTAGTTTTAAGTATTTTTGTAATGTCATGGTATAAAGAAAGGTCTGTGGTAGAGTAAATGGAGTTAAATAATAAAATCTCTATAAAGTGTTTAGAGAAATAATTCCAGAGATTTAAGATTTGGCTAGTAACCCTTTCAAGCTTGCAAATCATCTGTCAAATGTCTCTAAGCTTGACATGTGAACTATATCACAAATCTTTCCACTTAACTGCTAGAAGAATGATGTTTTTCTAGTGGCCATGTGGCTTGGTCTAGTTCTGAAAAGAGCCTTCCCCAGAAAAGATGAAATTGAAAGCTTCACAAAGTAGAGGACCGCAGACTAGGTAAAGAAACTGTGTGAAGTGAACTGACAAAAATCTCATTTGGGAAGAGTTGGTAATGACAGTAACTGCTACCATTTGTTCAGGGTTAACCAAGTGCCAGACAGTGTTTGAACCAGGTACTGATCAAGATCAAGGGAAAAGGGAGAAACTTCTGTTTGGGCTGATATTGATAAAGTGCCACACTGTGTTTGCCTCATGCCATCTAAAACATGGCTCTTGTAATTAGTGTTTCAGAATGATAATCTGACCTCAGATGAAATTACAACTACTATGTAACTCAGCACCTGTCACTGTTTGAAGATATAATAGGGGAAGGGACAATGTAGTGATAAGAATTTTTATTTTAATTTGTTCTGCGTTAGACAATTTTTCCATCTACTTCCAATCATGCACCGTGTAGCTTTGGCATGTTGCATTTTGTTGTAATGCAGAAATGGTATCCAGTGTCACAACAGCATCATGGGAATTAAAAGAGTATTTATCTCTTTTACTCCCTGCCAGGAACTCAGTTGGAAGCCTATGTTCTTGAACTAATAAGTAAAAGAAGCTTCTTCTAGGGTATCTCATTACTCCTTCCATCTTCTCCCATTTGTATCACTGACCTTGAACTATACATGTCCAATGTTAATGGGATTTCCTTCAGGAAATTTTTCTGAAATAGAATTGTTCCAAAAATGCTATGACTTTTATTATTATCCTGGTTATATGAAAGCATTTTCAAACTTTATCAGATAGGGGTTTACATCTTTAGTCATAAGGGGTTAATGGTTTTTTTGTTGTTTTTTTGTTTTTTTTTTGTTTTTTGTTTTTTTAAGAAGCAAACCTCTAAGTGAGACCAGTTTTCATGTCTGAGAAAAGAATTCTGACTTTCTGATTCTAAAATAACAGATGAAATATTATCAAATTTAATTTAGGTGATGTTTTTAGTAGGAGTTGGAGAGAGACAAACCTGGATTTGTAACTGTATGAAATATCAATTGGCCACATTAACCAGAATGCTAATTAAATGCTAATTAAATTAGCTAATTAATTAGCTAATTAATGCTAATCAAAATGTCCATGATACAGTGCTAAAACTAGAGCGAGATCTGTGCATAATCTGAGTTATAACCTGACCTTGCCACTTTTTAATGGGTGTGGCCACGAAAAGGTCATTTATTCTCTGCAGTTTGGGTTTTGTCATTTGTAAAATGGCTTGCCGTGTATGTCGAAGAGTTTAAGTGAAGGTATTATTTATTTGATGGGGTTTTGTGAACTCTCAGTACTTTGTAAACTCAAAAGAAGTATACAAGCAAAGGCACTGGTTAGTACTAGCAGTGATTATTTCTTCAAGTAATTAATCACTTTGGTCAGAACACTTTATTTTGATCAGAACATTTAAAAGGGACTGTTCACACCTTTCCTAATTTATAAAAGTCTTTACAAGTGCCCCTTTTCTATTAAAAAATGAAACATTTTATATAAAACTAGTGAATATATTGTTTCCCTCATCCCTTCTATTTTTTCTGCATTCCTTTTGCTCCCTCATATACAGTAAATATAACAAGGCAATTTATAAACACTTTTTGAAACTGAAATTTCAAAAAGCGTATCAAACCACTACTTTGAAATTTTTGCTGTCTCTGTGGGAATGAAGAAGACTATAAAGAAGAAAAGGTTAATGAGCCAAATGGACACATTGAAAGTTCCACTTCACTTTTCATCTTATTTATCCCATATCACCATCAGACCTGCTGTGGCCTGATAATTTTAAAATTCCAGTTTTGATGGAGACAAGGTCAGAAAGAAGAAACAACTACCTTCTTTACATGGAAATATAGTTTCACTTGGCATCGTGAGTTTCAAAAATTCAGTGAAAATGTGAATAAAATGCACATATGGGTCATTTCATCGACCCATATGTCAATTCCATATTTTAAACTGCTTTGGCTGGGGTACCTGGGTGGCTCAGTGGTTGAGTGTCTGCCTTTGGCTCAGGTCATGATCCCCAGGTCCCAGGATCGAGTCCCACATCAAGCTCCTTGCAGGGAGCCTGCTTCTTCCTCTGCCTCTCTCGCTGTGTCTCTCATGAATAAAAATAAAAATTTTAAAAATATAAAAAGAAAATAAACTAATTTGCCTAACATAAAAATCAAAGTGTTTATGTCTTTGTTATCTTTCTTTTTTTTTTTTTTTTTTTTTTTTATTTATTTATGATAGGCACACAGTGAGAGAGAGAGAGGCAGAGACACAGGCAGAGGGAGAAGCAGGCTCCATGCATCGGGAGCCCGACGTGGGATTCGATCCCGGGTCTCCAGGATCGCGCCCTGGGCCAAAGGCAGGCGCCAAACCGCTGCGCCACCCAGGGATCCCTGTTATCTTTCAAAAAATATCTGCTACTCTAGTTCTTAATGTTGCAATGTACAGTAGCAACACAGAATTTCAGGATGAAAAAGAAAAGAAAAACCCATATCATTAAATAACAACCAACATCTGAACCAAAAAGGAAGTGGATAAACTGGTATTTCAATCATTTGTATATTTCATATATGTAAATTGCGTGTTTATATACTGCACTTATAATTTTTTTTTTCTTAATTCTAAATCACCAGTAGCTGTTAAGGCCGGAGTATGCTCACATGTGGTGTTGCCAGTAGCTCTTTTTTTTTTCAGTGTAAGATTCCGGTTGATTTGTTGGAAGTGTTGTGTTTGTTGTTGTGTTTGTTCATAAAAAAAAAAAAAATGTTATATGGGCATGCTCAAGTGTCTTCAGGTACAATTTTGCTTACCCAGTCATAGATGGTTGCCAAAATTAAAGACGATGAATGACTCGTTATCCTTTGGAATAAGATAAGTGGATGATGTTTTCTTGAGAAACATTTCTCACCATATTTCTCACAACAGTATGTTTACTTTGAAGCAGAACAGGAATAATTCTCAACAAGACACCGATCCAAGGACAAAGCCAATTCAGCACACTAGCTGTAAAAGCTGCCAGGCCTGTATACAGACCCAGAAAGGATGTGTCTAAAAACACTCAAGGTGACCACCTGGATGGCTCAGTCTGTTAAGCAATTGACTCTTTATTTCAGCTCAAGTTATGATCTCAGGGTCATGAGATCAAGCCCCTTATCAGGCTCCATTGCTCATCAGGGAATCTGCTTGAGATTCCCCTTTCCCTCTATGTCTGCCCACCCCGCCACTGCCCCATACTCTCTCTCTAAAATAAATAAATCTTTTAAATACACACATACATACATACACACATACACACACTTGAGGTATAAACAAATGACTTATTCACACCTGATTGTAGGCAGTGACTCGTACCACACATTTTGCTGTGGCACATTGGTGTCACCATGCAGTGCTATTGACTCCCGAAGAAAGTAGGGGAAGAAAAAAGTCTCTGATTTCTGTTAGTAATGATAGATCCATTAATTTTCATTTTCACTGAATGTGGCCCAAGATTTATACACTTGACAAATATTTATGAAATGTCTCCTCTATGCTAGGTTTTCAGATACACATTTGTTTTAGAATGCATATATTCTATTCCAGATTTTTTCCTCTAAATTCTACTATTTTATGAGTTTTTATTAAATTGGATTATCGTATTAAACTGATTTGAGGGGAAGGAAGCTGCACTACAAATGTCTCTCTCTCAACGTTTCAGAGACAAATTCACATAACAAAATTTAAATGTTTACATAATGACAAATCGAGATAATCAACTGTGTCTGCTTCCCCAAAACTATGTGATGGACTACTAGGGTTATATTCATCACTACCCATAGGAACAGACCAGATAAGGAATTTAATAGAAACAGGGACACTTAAGCCAGTGTCTTTAAAGTGCTCATGAGGATTTCTCTTGAGTTCTTAATTGCTCAATTTTAAACTGCCTTCAGCATTTAGCTGGGGCACTGAACACTGGGAGTAGATCTTAAAAAACAGTTTTGTCCTAGGCTTAGAAATACCTAGGAACAGGCACAGCTGGGAAAGATGAATCTATATTGGCATTTCTAAGATGTTTCTTAAACATAGTCTCATTCTCTCCCTTCTACTAATCTTCTACTGAAGGTTAATATACTGAATCCTCCATTGCATCAAAGCTTTACAACTTACAGACAGAAAAGAACTGGTGAGGTTTGCTTTCACCATCTTTTGTTGCCTAGCTGTCCTTGCTCCTACAGCATCATCCAAATAGCCTGAGATCCCCTGAACCAGGAATTTCAGTTGTTCCTGCCTTCCAAAGCCATATTTCCAAATGCCATATATCAACCTTTTTCCTTCTGCTTATTTCCACTTTGATTTCACACATATTGTTAAAACCCACCAACTGGCAGGTATTATTTTTTATATCTTATAAACATGAATAAAATATGGTCAGCAGTCTCAGGGAAGAGAAAGCTTTTAAGACTGGTGGTTATGATATAATATATTTAGGATAGTTATCGTGATACACACAAAAATAAAACAAGAATACAAGGAAGAGGAACAAGAGTCACCTGAAGAATCAGGGAAGGTTATATAGAAAAGGCTAAACCTGAATCTATTCTGAATAATACTATTTTGCAAAGGTCGGGTGGAGGAAGGGAATTTCAGAGGACATTACGCGAAGAGGCATAGAGATTATATGGCATGGCGTGAAAGGGTGCTAGGCACTTACAAAAGTGGAAATAGGAGGTGATAGAGCTCAAAACATGAAGTTTCTGACATCAATTTTCTCCCTCCTTCTGATATTTTTCTGAGGCTAGTTGGCCAATTCCAATCAGTAGGCAAAGCTCATAGAAGACCAGTCCATAGAGGTGAGCCTTCCAGGTTGAGCAGTAAGGGAGGAGGAGGTGCAAAATGGATATGGAGGTTAAAACTGAAGATAAATGAAGGAGTCTACTTTTTGCTCCTCAGTCTCTACCATGCTCTCTCTTCCTCATGTCTTGCAAATAAGGAATGCACAAAATCCTCTCAGCTGTCTTATCAGGCTGGCATGCCACACTATCAATTTAGTTGGGCTAATACCTGAAACCTAAAACATTAACAAATATATTATTTAATTTTTTATTAAAGATTTTATTTTATTATTCATGAGAGACACAGAGAGAGAGAGAGAGAGGCAGAGACAGAGACAGAGGGAGAAGCAGGCTCCATGCAAGGAGCCCGATGCAGGACTTGGATCCTGGTACTCCAGGATCACGCCCTAGGTGGAAGGCAGGCACTAAACTGCTGAGCCACCCAGGGATCCCCAACAAATATTTTTATTCTTTCTTTTTTAAGATCCAAGCAGAAAGATGAAAAGAAATCATAACAATTTAATCATTCCAGTCCCTGTCTCAGTAGCTGGCCATTAAGCAAGCCTAAGTAGGTATCACTCCTGCTTTTGTCCCCCTCAAATTCCATACTCCTTCCCATTTGCTCTTTGCCAACACCTCAATTTCAAGAGCTCTTTGCCTGATGAGATGACTCAACTCTTGATTCATGAAGAATACAAGGATTTTTGTCATCCTGACTTGTTTTTGCTTCTTTTTTCTCATTGATCTGATTATTTTTAAAAAATGTACTAAGAAGCACCCCAGTGAATTCTTTGGGTTCTGTGCTCTCTTGGCTTATGGTGTCTAGAAGCAACCCCATTTTCAACTACCCTAAGAGTAGAATGAACTTTTTCTCTGCCTGTTGTTCAGTAGACCACAGCATTCAAAATGGTAAGGGGGAGGTTTCAGCTTCCACTTTAATTAAACAAAACTTCAAAGCACTAAAACTTCGAAGTGAACATAGCATAAGATTATGGGATAGAAGCAAAAAAACCTTGCCTTAATTTACGTGTGATACTGTAACAAAATACCATAAATTGAGTATCTTAACAGAAATTGATTTTCTCAGTTATGAAGGCTGGAAATCTGAGATCAGGGTGCCAGCACATTCAGGTTCCAGTGAGAGCTCTTTTCCTCCTTTGTAGATGGCTACCTTCTAGCTGAAGGCACACGTGACCCTGACAGAAACACGTATCATGGGGGTCTGAGCCAGGTGGTTACGCACTTACACTTTCAGACATGCTTGAAACAGCATGGGATGCTGTGGTACACATCCACTTTATGGATTAAGTAGCATCTGTTTAATAATGGGAAATTCAAGTCACATAGTTGCATGGTATCCCATGGTCAAGTTTTTAGAGACTAACAGGGCCAAGTAGAAATCTAAAATCTACTTTTCTAATGGAGAATGGTTGCTTCCATAACAGAATCTTCCACTGAAGTTTGCCAGAAGCTCTGCCCAATATTTCTATCTGGCATAGACATTTTTTATAATGTGGGATTTGCTGGGTGGGAGGTCTAAGTGCAGGGCTACTTATACTATAGCCTTGAGGCGGTACAGAACCTTTATTTTATCCCAATTTAAAATACTTTCTGAATTAAGTAGCAGAAGAGTTGGAGCTGAACATCTAGAGGTGATGTGCATTATCCCCAACATCCAGAGTTTCATCAAGCACCAGGTTCTTTATGAACTCTAAATGGCCCAGAAATTTCTCTCTCTCTTTGCAAAAGCTTTTTTTTTTTTTTTTGAGAGTGTCAATTGGTGCCTTGTTTTTCATTTTTAACGTTTTCCCCAGTTTTATTGAGATATAATTGAAACCTAATTTGGCAGAGGGTTTTGGAGTTCAAGTTCCATCCTCTTGCAATAAAGTTCTTACTTCCTGACTGGTATATTCAGTTAGAAAAATATCATGAATATAATGTGATGGGATGTACGACAGCCAGAAAATCAAGGTACCTCTGGTTTATGATGACAGAGAGCAAATGATCAGACATAATCTTCAGATAAGACAATGAAAGTGTATTGCTCTTCTTTTCAAGTAAAGGTGAATGACTCATGATTAAATTTACTGGTAGAAATTAGAAAAAAATCTATATCTAAGTTGCATGGTAGGGCCAGTGACTGCACACAGCATTGGAGCTGCAGCTCTTTTGGGCAAGACTCCTCCTTAAATTTGCAAAATCCAGTCATGCTTTAAGACTCATCTGTCTGGCTTTTGCACTGGCCAAATAGGAGAGGTAAGTGGGGATATGACAGGAACTGTTACTCTTGCTTTTTTCTACTTTTAAAAATAGTGGTGCTAATCTCTGAAAAATTCCTAGGCATGCATTATTGTTTTTAGTCTATCATGGGGAGGTTCCAGTGGCTTCTGCTAGGCAATTTCTACCAATACAGTACATAGTTCAGCAGTCAAGGAGCTAATGTGTTTTATTTTGTTATGTATTAAATATAGCATTTTTCACTATTTATTCTGGGACTAGGAAAACAATAAGCATGAGTTTGACTTACACTAAAAGTCTGTCTTATAATCTCTCTAGGTTCTAAATCTGTCTAGTGTGTTAAGTCACCATGGGTTAGCATGGATCTAGAGCCAGTGTCCACAAAACTCAAGGGTTGAGTTCTATTCTTTCCTTATACACATGTTTAAAAATTGCTGTAAGTCTCTCTAGGAGAAACTGTGGAGAAAATTTACTTGTGGTTGCATTGAAGAATATTTTCTCCAAGAGACTTGGCTTTCTCCATAAACACACATCTTGAATTCTGTGAAATGGCTTAGATCTAGACTCTGTGAGACCATAAGTCTCCTACAGCAATTTGAAACTGATTTCTGTTTACTTTATCTAGAATTTTCCCACTTACAAAAGTACCTTAAGAGCCTCCCCACCTATTTTATCTCTAGAGATCCTATGATCAATTAGCTATAGACTTTGGCTTGGACAGTACTCTGTCCCTATCTTTTTTTTTTTTTTTTAAGATTTTATTTGTTTATTCATGATAGACACAGAGAGAGAAGCAGAGACACAGGCAGAGGGAGGAGCAGCCTCCATGCAGAGAGCCCCACATGGGAATCGATCCCTGACCTCCAGGATCATGCCCTGGTCTGAAGGTGGCACTAAAACCGCTGAGTCACCGGGGCTGCCCTGTCCCTATCTTCCTACTATCAGGTAAGTCTGTGTTACTGCAGAATATCAGAACTCCACTACTCTTCTGGACCCTGGAGATCGCGATTCCATAACATGACCTCCCACCACCAACTGCGGTCACTACAGAGTGCCTAAGCTGTGGAGAAAAGCATGTCCCTGCTTTTCAACTCTAGGCTCCCCTAGAGTTGAAGCTAGCAATGGGTTAAGCAGACTCCACATGCATTCTTTGAGCCTTTGTGCCCAAAGGCTCAAAGAATTTGTTCAGTGTGCCCTGCAAATTCCAACATCTCAAGCTCATTGATTATAGTCCCACCTTCAATTCAGCATCCTAGCATAATACTATTAATGTTTACCCCTAGTGTTTAAACCAAACACAAATCATGAATGCTAAGTACAGTCTTTTCAATAAATTCAACCAACCCATACTCATCTTATATTTCATGCTATTTGGCCTAACAACCTTATCACATATCCCACTCATGCTCTTCAGACTCCTCAGGATACAAATTGGCAAGATCCTACAACTCTTTCAGTGAATAAACTACTTCTTTTCATATTAGTACTTGTACTTCTCCATTTAAACAATGCTGTCACCTGATTCTTCCTATACCTGCAGGCCATTAAGAGGACTGAGAGTTAAAAAAAAAAAAAAAAAAAAAAAGAAAGAAAAAAAGAAAAGAAAAGAAAAGAAAAAAAGAAAACAAAAGAGGACTGGGAGTTAAACCTGAGATAACTGGTATTCCATTGTGAGGCAACTGCTCCAGCTTATGGAGACAGGAGCTGCCTCCATTAACAAGACAGTTTTAGCTAGGTTTGGGAATTTCCCAGCTTTTCAGAAATTTCCATCTGAACGCTATGTTTAGCATCCAAGACCCTCAGCTTTTCATTTTCTCTTTGTTGGCTCTCTAGGACCTTCAGAGGAGCTTTTCCCACATTATGATCTTTGTAACACCTATTGTCACCATTGCCACTAAGTGACACAGACACTTGATCACCACACATCACCCTCCACTGGTACTTCCTCAATGCTTTTTTGCTCATGATCCATTTTTGGAATTGAGATGCAAGCACTTGCCCATTATCCTCCCCACCCTGTAAGAAGGATATCCACCTGCTTCTATAATATGTAAACAATCAAATCTCAGAATCTTAATTTTAAGGCTCCCTTCCTGGAGCTACTCCTGGGGCCAATTACATTTTTTAGTCAGAAAACAGATGACACACCCTACTGGAGTAGTAAGAAAAACTTAATGGAGGAAACAATTTTTTTTTTCTTTAAGTAAACCAAGAGGGGATTATGAAACACTCCAGGAGTAGCAGGCAGTGGCAAATTACCACCAACTTTAGGCTGGAAGTGGTAAGATAAAGGAGTAATTACTGAATTCCAGACAGACCTGTAGCTATCGGAAAGGCTTCCCAATGGGAACATGATCCCTGCCAAACTTCAGTCAGGCAGCAGGAAGCTGGTGCAGGGTGGGGGGCGGGGGGACTGGAATTTCTGACTCCTCTATCCTTCCGTTGATCTATTTACTGGTGACTCTCATTGGCTGAGACCAAGCATAAGAACAAAGTCCATACCTTTTCTCACTATTCTTGATGATTATTTTTATAACCTTGTCTCCTTGTCCTCCACACACTTCTTTCCCTTTTCCTCTTCCAGCTGATGACCTATGATTTTACAGAGAAAACTGAAGCAATCAGAAGAGGATGTTCACAGATTGCCAACACCCTAAGAACACCCTTTACAGCATTTGTACCTACACCACATGCCTCCATTTCTGTTACCTGTGGATCAATTTCCGTGTTTCCACCTAAGCCAGTCTTTCTATAACTCCTACACTACATGCCATTCACTTACCCCCTCATCTGTCTCCAGCCATATTCTCCTCCATTTCTTCCACATCATCAATGTTTCATTTTTTATTATAATGTGCTTTCAACATATTAACATACTATTATTTTCCTGTCATAAAATATACTTTATTGCTCTCCCTTCTCCTTCTAGTTACTACTGCAGTTATTATTTTCTTGTTATATGAAAACACCATATGATTCTAGTACTGTTTCTAGAAACTCTCCTACTGTTATCCGTAAAACCGACTGAAGTCTGGCTTTCCCCCTGAAGCTGCTCTTCTTAAGGCAATAATGACCCAAATTGCTATCCAATGGTTATGTTTCAGTCATTTTAATTGTCCCATTGGCAATAGTTGACATAGTTGGTTATTCACTTTCTCTTAAATAATTTACTTTAACTTTGATAGCGGGATACTGCACACTGTTGGTTTTCTAGCTTCCTCCACGGTCACTTCTCAATATCCTTTACTGCTTTCTCATTTTCTCCCCACACTCTCAATACTGATTGCCACAAGTTAAGACTTTTGTCCTCTTCTATCTATACTCGCTCCTTTAGTGACTGTATTTAGTGTAATGGCTTTAAATAATATTTATGTGAATGACTTCCAAAATAATATCACCAGTTCAGAACTTTCTTCTAAATCCCAAACTTATGTATCTAACTGCCTTCATACCTCTACTGGGATGTTTCATGTCCTGATAATCTTTTCTCAAAATCTGTTCCGCTAATAACAGCCTTCCTCATTTGAGATAAGGGCCACTTTCCAGTTGTTCAGGGAAAAACGACATGACAGTTTGACATCTCTTTGTGTCACATCTGATACACAAATATTTTCAGCTCTCCTTTCCAAATATATCCAGATTCTATTTCTTCACCAAGTATTATAACATTTGGTCTGGACTACCATCTATTACTATCATTTCTTACTTTGGTTACTGTAATGTTTTCCCTATCTTTATCCTTACATTTCTGAAGTCTTATCAATAGTACAGCCAGAATGTTATATTAAAACAAAAACAAAGAAAAATCAAACCAACAGCAACAAAAAACTTCCCTTCATTGGATCCTCCTTTTACTGACAGTAAAGTCAAAATTCATTACAACAGCTTACATGGCCCTAGAAGATGCCAAGTATGCTTCCACCTTAGGATACTTGTCTTAGTTGCTCCCCCTTCCTGGTATAGTATTTCTCCAGACAATGTTTTTGCTCATTCCCTACCTCACTCAAGTCCCGGATGAGATCTCATATTTTCAAAAAGTTTATCCCAAGTACTTTATTTCATACTCTATACCCCTCCTTCCTAACACTTCAATTCACCTTACTCTGTTCTTTTTCTTTTTATTCTACAACAATTACCATCTTCCAACATAATATAAAGTGTTTTTTATTTCTCATTCTTTGATATATTTGTAATTACTAGGAGGCTTGTTTATTATACATCTCCCTCTCTTAATATTTGAACTCAGTTAGGACTAACATGTTTGTCTGATTTATTCACTGACATATCCTAAGCATCTGGCACACAGTAGGAACTCAATAAATAAATATTGAATGAATGACTACTTTATAAGATTTAGAGTTCGAGAGTTCAAACAATACCAGTGTGGATAACAGTAGATATCAGCTCTGGACACAGATTCTTTTCTCCCACCTCACACTAGCATATGTATCATCCATCTGGCAGATTGCATCTACTTAAAGGAAGCACCTAATGGGGCCAAAGAAGTTCTCTAAATCCAAAATCCTCTGACACCTGTCATTTTAACTCTTAAAACTTCTATGATTAAATCTGCAGCCTTAATTCTTGTTTTACTTAGCCATCAGCTCTTGGAGAGAGGGGAAAAACCAACAAAAGGGACAAAATCAAGAGTGGTAGATGGCCTTACGAACTGGCCTTGAAGACATAATCACACTTCAGGTAAATAGATCATTTTTGTTATCTGTTTTTTTTTTTTTTTTTTTTTTACCACAAATAGTAGTGTAAACCATTTCTAAACGGGAAAGTAAGGTACACTGATTCTCTTTAAGGTCAATCTATAAAATCTGCATTAAATAGCAAATTCCAGTGGAGCAGATTCAACTGCTGACTAATATAAAAAACTATTTTCCTAACGTTATCAGTAGATTGTATTGGGAACCCAGAACATAGTTTAATATTTTTCCTTTTTGTTTCCACTGCCAAATCCTTAAAAAACTACTCATAGCTCTTAGGGTAAAGTTCAAGTTTATTGCCATGTATTACAAAAAAAAATAAAACAAAACAAAAACCGCTTGTCCACCTTTCCAGCCTCATTTCTAGCTTCTTTCTCCCTTGCTTCTTTTGCTACTACCATAATGACCTTCTGAAATAACATCATGTTCCTTTTTGCCTTCATGGCCTTTAAGTGCTGTTATCTATGCTGGGGATGTTCCCTTCCCCATTCTTTATTCAGTTAATTCTTATACATCCTTCTGATATCAGCTCAAAAGACCTTTCATAAAAAGTCTTTTCTGACCCACAGAATAGGTAAGGTCCCGTGTTATATCCAACTAAAACACCCTTCACATTGTTTAATAATGTTTTATACATTTTGAATGTATATATTTATTTGGGTATTTTTTTGGGGGGGGCATCATTTTTCCATCCCTTAAAAGACTGGACTCTAGATTTTATGACCAGAAGAACAATACTCTTTTTTCTAATCACTGTTTTCATTTTGCTGAGAGTATATTAGTCCCACAGTGTAGATTAGAAAAAAAAAAAAAAAGAATAAAATGTATTAACTAGATAACTGATTCCATACCCCACCTCTTGACTATGTTAGGTTCCCCTGTTATGATCTCCCTTATTACTCTATTTTTCTATTAATTGGCAGTATGTTCTATGGCAATTACATAACTAAGAGCAACATGAAAAGAAACATATCTGATTTCCTATATTACTGGTAAAGCCTGTCATATTGTTCTGTACATACTACATCCAGAGCAGGCAATTACTAAATGGAAGTTTTTGTTCGTTTGTTTCAACACTTCTTTCTTAGGCTAGCAAATATTTCTTACTATGAACCTGTTTTAGGAAAATCTTTGGCCAGGTTATATTTTAAAGTTGTTATAGGTCAGAAGCCTAAAATTAGTATCTTAATTCTGCCCAGAGGAGTTGTATTAATCAATAAAATTCAACATAATGGAAAAAAAAACAACTCTAGTCTAAAACTTTATATCCCAAATATCTTCAATACCAACTAACCCATGAAAAAATATCCAGTTCGGGTAAGGGTATGTTAACTACTTATAATTGAATGTGACTTTTTCTTTAAAGACCTGCCATCCCACTTTCTACTAGGGCACATGACATTTCTAAAATAAAAATTATAATATGATCCAGGGACAAAATCCTGGGACTATGCTTAGGCCTTACCCTGAGTTAGTGCTTTTTCTTCCCTTGTAGCTTTTTGTTATTTTTTAAATCAAGTGATGTAATGAAGCCAATTTATATGACTCAAAAGAACCAATTTCTAAATTTTCAGGAATTTTGTGAGCAATTTGTTAAACCAATGGCATCTTTTAGTTTACATTATGGTAATTGGTGGGTGCTAAAAATTTGAGATTTTGTCCCCAGAAAACCACTTGTCAAAATAAATTTTAGCAAAACATTTCTTGAATCCTTTGTGACAATGCCTTGATAATCTAATAAAATCACCTTATGATGTCTATACCACAAAATAAGCTCCAGATAGTCACCTGATGTGCTTTATCTTTGCATTTGTATGCCATTGCAGTTTTTCAGACCTAATATATTCCAATAAATATTTTATATTAAAGAATAAATATGCATCTTTGGGTGGGACCATAATATAGTCCATGGATCATACCATAATAACCAAAGAATTTTGTACCTTTCTAAGGAATATATGGCATTCAAAGTTTGGTTTAATTAAGCCTTGAGAAGATAAACAAAACTCCAGATATTAAAACATGCCTTAAAGTTTCAATGGTGATATATATCAAAATAATATTGTAAATAAATTATGGGATCTAAGGGGGCCTGGGTGGCTTAGTTGGTTGATCAATAGACTCTTGATTTTGGCTCAGATCATGATCTCAGGATCATAGGATCAATCCCTGCATTAGACTCTTCATTCAGTGGGGAGTCTGCTTGAGATTCTTTCCCTCTCTTTCTGCTTCTCTCCCTCTCTCTCTCAAATAAATAAATAAATAAAAATCATTAAAATCTTATGGGATCTAGAGAATGATCTCACATCATAACAGACACAGATATTTAAAGTATGGCATCTCTTTACAGTATATTAAATTTCTTGAGTATAATTTTTTAACAAATATAGATGGTATTTTAAAAATGAAGTGTTTTAGATATAGGGAAGTCACAGAATCAACTCTTCTGTGCTATCTCTTTTTATACTCAATACTGCAGCTACGAAAGAATGTCAATGATTATTCAGAATTCTTCTCTTTGAATCCTTTCTCTGCCTTCCTGTTTTCTTTAAACATTCCTATTCTCCACACAGGATAAGAACTAATGAAATAATCCATTATATCCCTTTGTCCATTTTTTCCTGACCTACTAGAAGAGGAAAGAAATTTCCTCTTTTTACCTTTGAACTAATGGATCCATTGAACATTTAAATGTAACCTGATTGAAGAAAAATATTGAGCAAAAGAAAGGGAAGTTACAGAAAATATAAATGCAATCATTATACTCAATTACTGTAAACTCTATCTCTAGAATTGGGAATGAGACAGAAATGCAACTATCTCACTTTTATTCAACATTTTATTCACTCTGTAACCAGCCAATACAATAAAGCAAGGGAAAAAATGAACAAAGAAATAACAGTAATTTTTACATAAAAGAAATGGAACTGGCATCTTATGAAGACAAGATAATTGTTTATATTGAAAATTCAGAAGACTACAGATTTTTAGAATTAATAAATAACTTTAGCAAGGAGGCTGCATATAGAGACAACACACAAATAAATGGTATTTCTGTATATTAGCAACACAGGTAAAGTTGAAATTTAAAGATATTAATAGCCTTAGCAACAAACTGTATCAAATGTTTAAATAAATCTAACAAAAGATGTGAACAAAATTGCTCTAGACTAAAAACTCCAAACAGCATAAAAGAAATTAAAGATGATATGTTTGTTCCAGCTCTGCCAAAAAATGCTGGTGTTATTTTGATAGGGATTGCATTGAATGTGTAGCTTGCTTTGGGTAATAATAGCCATTTTAACAATATTTGTTCTTCCAACCCATCAGCATGGAATGTTTTTCCATTTCTTTGTGTCTGCCTCAGGTTCTTTCAAAAGTGTCTTACAGTTTTCAAAGCACAGATCTTTTACCTCTTTGGTTAGGTTTATTCCTAGGTATCTAAAGGCTTTTGCTGCAATTGTAAATGGGATCAATTCCATGATTTCTTTTCTGCCACTTCATTATTGGTATATAGAAATGGAACAGACTTCTGTGCATTGATTTTATATCCTGTGATTTTGCTGAATTACTCTATCGGTTCTAGTAATTTGTTTTTTTTTTTTTTTGGTGAAAACATGAACAGACATTTCTCCAAATAAGACATACAAATGGTTAACAGATCCATGAAAAATTCCAACATCACTCATCATCAGAGAAATACAAATCAAAACCAAAAATGAGATACCACTGCACACCTGTCAGAATGGCTAAAATTAACAACTCAGGGAACAACAGTTGTTGGTAAGGATGTGGAGAAAGAGGAAGCCTCTTACTCTGTTGGTGGGAATGCAAACTGGTGCAGCTACTCTGGAAAGCAGTATGGAGGTTCCTCAAAAAGTTAAAAACAGAGCTACCATATGGCCCAGCAATTGCACAAACACATAATGTTGAGCAAAAGTCAGAAGGAGTATTCCACTCCACACCAAGATTCCATTCATACAACACTAATTTATGCTGTTAGACTCAGGGTAGCAGTTACTCTCACAGAGGTAGAGGCTGGAAGGAAGAAGAAGCTGCTGTAGTGTTGGTAATGATCTAGGGTATATGTTTGTTCATTTTTGGATTTTACCTCGAAGTTGATTAGACTAGGCTATTTAGCCATGAAAATTCATAAAGCTGTACACTTATGATATGTGATCCTTTCTGGTTGTTGATTATACTTCAATAAAAAGTTTTTAAAAGAGTAGAGAGAAAGAGGTTTTATTTTTTTCATCAGTGTTCATATTTTCATTGTATAACATAGCACTTTTTTCCTATTGTATATATTTTATCTTTAAATAATGAAGTTGTGTTTTTATTAATAGACAAAATTCCAATCCAAGCTGTGCCCCATTATATACATCTTGTATTTTATAACAGAGGGAGGGAGTACAAGCTATTTAATTCCGATATTTCCATTTCTGGAATAAAAACCAGAAGGTTCAGATTTAAATATTTTTTATTAGAACCACCCATGTCAGGAAAACAGGTCCAACACGTGTGCCCCAAATCATTTCTGTCATCAGTCTTTTCAGCATAATCAGAACATATAATCTTTCATTATTATGATGGAAGTGCATTAATTTTTCCAGTTTTGCAATCTTTAAAAATATTGTTATATATTTAAAACAAAGTCCCATCTTGGAAAATGCTATGTATATTCTCTACTGGAAATTTAATATTGAATTTCTCAGAACAAACCAGTAGACCTCCTCTTGAAAAAAGTGGGGGGGGGGCACAATAATCAGAACACAGAAGCCGTTTAAACATATCAATAAATGGTGCATTATGAATAATGAGATTAGGATTTTCATCATGATTTTCATTTAAAATTCTCAGAAACTCATGTTCCCATTGACTACAAATGTTCACTGTTTCACATACTGAAACCTCCTGTTTTTGTATTTTAAGGAAGTTATTGTCCTGGTGTGTAAACTGGAACTTTGCCATGTCAGGTGAAAGATAATCATTGGGTTACCTCTCTTTTATAATAAAAGGATATCATTATTTTCTGACTTCATAAGTCAAAATGTTTTCTACATTTTACACATATATATTCATGTACTTATTCATATGTACACTCAGAAACAGATGTACACACACAAAATAATCCAAAATAAAATAACTAAATAAAATGACACAATTCTGATTATCTTAACATATTTGTTACTTCATATTTCTGACTTAGATTTTACTCATAATTACAGTCAATTGTCACTACTGGCTTTGGCTGGGTTGTGGAAAGCTGTAAAAAGTATCATTTCTACCATAATACTAACCCCAAAAAGCTAGTTAATTTCAAAGTTTATGTCTTTTAAAGAATCTACCAGACACTTGAGGCCACATGACAATCAAATAACTCAATTTGAAAGATAAGAATCTCTAAGGAGAAAATGGATAGGAGCACTTGCTCACCTGTAGCAGATGCCAAATGCCAGACACACCAGTAATAATAATTCAGTTGAGATTTTAAATAAATGGCTAAAGTCTGAGTATGATAGTTCACAAGAAAGTATAGAAACCCAGGATGCAACAGACACAAGAGGAATTCACACCCCTTGAAGGTTCTTTCCCAGACTTTTCTATATGCTCACAAAAAAAGACAGGTTAGAAGACAAGAGAATAGAGAAAACTTTGTTTACAATGCAAGCCTGGGAGAGAAGAAAACTAGCTGCTGTGGGAAAGGTAGAAATTCCTACTGGGATCCTTTTCTCTTATCTCTAACATCTCCCACAGAACAAAAGCCTAAAGTTTCTAAGGGAACCATAATGAACACCATCACTCTCAGCATATATACAAACTCCCACTACAGCTAAGGGAAGAGGAATAAAAAATAAAATTTAATGTAATTTATATCATAAAGACAAAAAACAAATCCCTTACTCCTGAAGTATGGGCAGAAATACATCATGAGCCCAGATCATGATACCCCTACTGCTGGAAGAAGGGTAATATCACTGAGAAGTCTTCATTCCTGAAAACCTGAAGCATTGCACTTCCCTGAGATTGAAGTTGGACCAGAGCAGCAGAGATTCTCTCCAGTACACATGTCCAACAGCTTAGCAAGTGTTATGTAAAGAGTAATGACAGTCTAATCCTGGTTTAAAAAAAAATCAAAAGAGAGTTACCTTCTCTGAAAATTAGTGCAATGTGAAGACCTAAGCTAAGTGTGGGAAACAATAAGAAAACTCTCTGGGAGACCAGTTCCTAACATAAACACAAAGATAACTAAGGGGCATTTGTAGCCTGTGGTGCACTCAGGGAAGCAATAGCAACAACAGATCAAACCTAACTCAAATCCTGACTAGACTGATTCAACCTCTGACACCAAAAAAAAAAAAAAAATAGAAAAAAAGGATGTGTACATTTCCAAGCATAATTATTATTTACCTATTTTTAAAATATTTTATTTATTTATTTATTTATTTATTTATTTATTTATTTATTTGAGAGAGACAGACAGACCATTAGAGGAGAGAGAGGCAGAGGGAGAGGGAGAAGCAGACTACTGCTGAGCAGGGAGTCTGACACAGGGCTCAATCCCAGGACTGTGGGATCATGATCTGAGCCAGAGGCAGATGTTTAACCAACTGAGCCATCCAGGTGCCCCTAGTTACCTATTTTTTTTACAATTCTACATAAGATACTGGATTTCATCCCCAAGTTATAAGATATAAAATAAAGCAGGATGAATAAGACATGCCCAAGAGACAAAGCCATCAATAAAACCAAATTCAGACATGACAATGATGTTGGAACTATCAGACCTGGAATTTTAAATATAGTTAATAAGTTGAAGAGCGAAGTGAAAATAGTAAACAACAAGCAAGATTATATGGTAGACTATTAAAAAAAATAGAAATGCCAGAGATGAAATACACAGTAACAGAGGCAAGGAATGTTTCACAGTGGTCTCATCATAGATGATACAGATTAGGAAATAATCCATAAACTGAAGATAGATACATCAATAGAAATTACCTAACTAATTACCTAAAGTATTATGCCAAATAATAGGAAGAAGATGAAGATGAAGAAGGAGGAGGAGGAGGAGGAGGAGGAGAAAAGAAGAAGAAAGAAGAAAAAGAAGAAGAAAGCACACATTAGCTAAGGACTATGGGAAAATATAAATCTAACATACATGTACAAAGAGGAGAGTGAAAAGATGGGACAGAAGAAATATTCAAAGATGATAATGTTATAAGAAGTTTAAAAGAAGAACACAGTTTCAAGAAGCTCAGAGAACAATAAGCAGGATGACTTTAAAACAAACCACATACGTTATTGGAACAGCTAAAAATCTAAGACAAGAGAAAATCTTGAAGGCAATCAGAAAACATAACAAATTATACATAGAGGAAACAAAGGCAAAATTTCCATCAGAATTCTTGCCAGTAAAAATAAAATAAAGTCGCATCTTGATATGCTTTTTTAAAAAAAAGTCAACCCAGAATTCTATACTCATGAAGACACTTTCAAAAATTAAGGAGAAATATTTTTTTTTCCCAGAAACAGTTTTTAAAGACCTAGACACAATACATCTTAAAGAAAGTTTTTCAGCCACAAAAAATACCAGGCCGAAACTTGTACCTCTACAAAGAAATTAAGAATATTGAAAATAGAATAGATATGTAATTTTTCATGTAATTGTTCTAACAGATAACTGACTGCTTAAAACAAAAATAGTACCAATGTACCACGTGTTAATAGCAAACATAAAAGTAAAACATATGAGGCACTTGGATGGCTCAGTCAGTTAAGAGTCTACATTCCACTTAGGTCATGATCTCAGTGTCCTGGGATTGACCCCTTTGTTGGGCACCCTGCTCAGCAGAGAGTCTGCTTCTCTGTCTTCCCGCTGCCCCTTCCCTGCTCCTGTGCACTCTCTTTCTCTCTCAAATAAATAAAATCTTTATTAAAAAACGTAAAATGTATGATAAAATCGCACAATGGATGGTGGGGAGAAACTGCTGTATGATATGCTTCCTACACATGAAGTATCTATTATCTGAAGGTAAATTGTGATTAAAGAGGCACATGGTGGAGTGCCTGGCTAGCTCCATGAGAAGAACATGCTACTCTTGATCTCAGAGTTATGAGTTCAAGCCCAACAGTGGGTATAGAGATTCCTAAACAAACAAAAACAATAAAAAAAAATAGAAGTCTAAGACAAACCCCAAATTTTTTAACAATAGGTACACGTAATGAGTCAGGAGTGGAAATAAAATGGATTTGTAAAAGATACTCCATCCAAAAATACTCAGTGAATGGCAAGACTAAAAATGCAGCAAAAAATATATGGAGAAATTAGAAATATACAAGATACAGACTTTTTTTTAAGATATACACTTCAATCCAATCATATCAGCATCAGTAAATGTAAATGGCCTAAACACACATTTATTTTAAAAGACAGATTGCCCAGCTGAATAACAAAGCAAGGCCTACCTACAAACTGTCTAAAAAAAACAAAACAGCACAAAATGTGTAAAATAGAAAGACATTGATAGGTTAACGAAAAGGAGAGGAAAAGTATATTCTTTCCAAAATTAAACTGGAGTGGCTATATTGATATCAGAAAACATGGACTTTAAAACAAGAACTATTGCAAATGATACACAGGGAAACTGGATAATGACAAAGGAGTCAGTTCATAGGACTTGATAACAATCCTAAACAGCTATGTACCTAACAAATGAACCTCAAATCAGATGAAGGAAAATTGATAGAGCTAAAAGGAGAGACAGGCAAATCCACAATTATAGTTGAAGAATTTATCATACCTATTTCAGCGAATGACAAAACTGTGGGTGAAAATCGCTATGGATTAAATGGACCTGAAAGCAATATAAATAATTTGACCTAATTGTGATTTATGAAACATTCCACCAAACTGCAAAACATACACTTTCTTCCAATCATGCGTGTAACTTTTAAAGAGATAGTGTCATATTCGGAACCATACAACAAACTTTAACAAATATAAAAGAATTATACCATATATGTTCTTAGCCCATAACAAAATAAACTAGGTATCCATATGAAAAAGATATCTGCAAAGTCTCCATATTCTTGGAAATTAAATAATACATTTCTAAATAACCCACAGTTGGAGAGAAAAATAAAAATGAAATCAGAGAATATGTTTATTTGAATAACTAAACATATATGAAAAATTGAGGGCTGCTGCTCAAGCAGTATTAAGAAGGAAATTTATGGTATTATCTGCTTATATTCAAAAAGAAGGTAGATTGCAAGAGAATTATCTAAGCTTATAGAATTAGAAAAAGGAGAGCAAGTTAAACCCAAAGCAAGCAGAAAGAAAAAGCAACCAAAAATTAGTAAAATGAAGAGCAGGAAAATAATCAATAAAATTAACAAAATGAAAAGTTGATTTTTGGTGGAGATAATAAAATTGATAAGCTTCTAGCCATACTGACCCAAAATATACAGAGTATATGTGTGTGTATTGGTGTGTGTGCGTGAGAGGGAGGAAGCGAGGGAGGGAGGGAGAGAGAGAGAGAGAGAGAAAGAGATGAAATAGAGAAAGGAAAGGGACACAAAACCAACTTTAGAAAGGAAAGAGAGAATGTCACTTCAGTACAGACAACAAACATGAAAAAATATAATGAAATTCCGCAGTAATTATATACTCATAAAATTTATATTTTAGATGAAATAGGCTAATTCCTTGAAAGGCAAAATTTGGTAAAGCTCACTTTAGAAGATACAGATAACCTGAATATTTCTATATGTTTTAAAGAAATTGTGTTTATTATTAAGAACACTACAAAAAAGAAAACCCCAGGTGCAGATAGCTTTGCAGGTGAATTCTACCAAATATTTCAGGATGAAATGATTCCAGTTTCACACCAATTCTTCTAGAATATTAAAGAAAATTTAATTTAATACTTTTTAAGTCACTAAACAGGCCAGCATTACCCTGATACAAAAACTAAAGCTATTAAAGACAAAGATATTAAAAGCAAATGAACAAACAAAAAAAAGAAACTAAAGGCCTACATCTCAGAAATTTAGGAAGAGAAATTCTCAACAAAATACTAGAAAATTGAATTAAACAATACAGAAAAAGAATACTACATCATGACTAAATTTAGTTTACTCCAGGAATGCAAGATTCATTTAATGTAGTAAAGTAATCCATATAATTTACCATATTGACAGACAAAAGAAGTAAATTACATAATCATTTCAATATTTGTAGAAAAAAAAGCATTTGACAAATTTCAGCATCCATTCATGATAAAAAGTCTTAGTTAGCCAGAAAGAAAGGAAATATCTCCAAGTTAATGAAGGTGATTTATAAAATACCTACAGCTGACATCATACTTATTGCTGAATGACATAAGATCAGAAATAAATCAAGAAGTTTCAGTGTACAATTCTTATTCAACATTATATCAGAGGATACATTAAGTTCAAGAAAGCAGCAACAAGAAATAAGATGTATATAAATGGGAAAACAGGATAGTCTAAGTAGAAAACCCTAAGGAATCTATAATAACAAAAATGTAGTAAAATAGTAAGTTTAGCAAGGTTACAGCATACAAGGTCAATATATAAAAATAAATATTTCAATATAAAAGAAACAATAAGGAATTAAAAATTCTAAAGTATCATTTATAGTAGAAGCAAAATATAAGAAATACTTGTACATATATCTAATAAAATATATGTAAGATCTTTCTGCTGGAAACTACAAAATACTAAAGTAAAAGAAAAGATCTAAAATAATGCAAAGTTTTACTATGCTTATGGATTGGAAGACTCGGTATTATTGTCAATTCTTTGTAAACTGTTCTAAAGACTCAACAAAATTGCAATCCAAATTCAAAGTTTTTTTTGTGTGTAGAAATCGATAAGGTGATTCTAAAATGTATATGAAAATGTAAAGGATCTAGAGTAACGAAAAAGAAGATCACAGTTTAAGAACTCATGCTGCATGAATTTAGGCCTTCCTATAAAGCTGTAGAAATAAAAGTAGTATGTTATTGGAGAAATGATGGACATATAGGTCATGGAACAGAGCTGAGGATCCATAATAAACCCACGCATATATGGGCAACTGATTTTTTACAAAGGTACAATGGCAATTCAACAGAGAAGGTACAATCTTCTCAATAAATGATGATGTGACAAGTGTGTGTCCATAGGTAAGAGAGTGAATTGTTACTCTTATCTCATACCACACAAAAAATTCATTCAGAATCAATCACAGACCTAAATGCAATTCCTAAAACTATAAAACATCTAGAAGAAAACATAAGAGAAAATCATTATGAGCCTGGCTTAGGTGAAATTCATTGGATACAAAACTAAAGGGATGACTCATAAAAGAAAAAGAAAGTAATAAATTGGACTTCATCAAAATTAAGGACATTTGCTTTTTGAGAGACACTGTTGAGAAGAGAGGAGAGGGATCCCTGGGTGGCGCAGCGGTTTAGCGCCTGCCTTTGGCCTAGGGCGTGATCCTGGAGACCCGGGATCGAATCCCACGTAGGGCTCCCGGTGCATGGAGCCTGCTTCTCCCTCTGCCTGTGTCTCTGCCTCTCTCTCTCTCTCTGTGTGACTATCATAAATAAATAAAATAAAAAAAAAAAAATTTGGTTCCTTTAAAAAAAAAAAAAAAAAAAAAAGAAGAGAGGAGAGTGATGGATCAAGAGAAATATCTTCAAAATACAAAATATATAGCGTATATGTCTAGAGTATATATATATATATATATATATATATATGCTCATATATACATAAACATGCATTTTATATATGTGTGTATATATACAAAATATAGATATAATTGTGTATATAAAGAGTCAAAAAGAGTCTAAAAGGGATCCCTGGGTGGTGCAGCGGTTTGGCGCCTGCCTTTGGCCCGGGGCGTGATCCTGGAGACCCGGGATTGAATCCAGCGTCGGGCTCCAGGTGATGGAGCCTGCTTCTCCCTCTGCCTATGTCTCTGCCTCTCTCTCTCTCTCTGTGACTATCATAAATAAATAAAAAATAAAAGAGTCTAAAATTCAGTAAGAAAACTAACAACTAAAACAGAACAAAGATGAAAAAGAAAGATTTAACCACACTCTACAAAAGAATGACAATCAGCACATGAAAAGATGTCCAACATCATTAGCCATTAGAGAAAGGTAAATTGAAACTACTACTAGATACCACAGCTGACCCCCCTGACCATACCAAGAAATGGCGAGGAGTCAGAGCACCAGGAACTCTTGCATATTGCTTGTATGAAATGACAGATTGGGCAGCCACTTTGGAAACAACTTGGCAGTCTCATAAAATTAAACATATATTTACCATCTGACCCAACAATCTTTCTTCTAGGGTAGAGGCCCTAGGAAAATGAACATCTATGCTCCCATAAAAACTTCTATTTGAATATTTAGACCAGCTTGATTCATACCTGCCCCTGCCTGGAAACAACCTAAGCGTCCCTGCACTGAGGAATGGTTGAACAAGCACCCGTAACATGGAATGCTACTCAGTAATAAAGAAGAATGAACTACTGGTACCCACAACAGAGACGGTTCTAAAGAACTAGAGGACATTATGGTAAGTGAGACGAGTCAATCAGAGAAAGATAATTATCACATCAGCTCATTCATTTGTGGAATTTAATAAAATAAAACAGAGGATCATAGGGGAAGGGAGGGAAAAATAAAACAAGACAAAATCAGAGAGGGAGACAAACCATAAGAGATTCTTAATCCTAGAAAACAAACTGAGGGTCGTGGGGGGATGGGGTAACCGGATGATGGACATTAAGGAGGGCATGTGATGTGATGAGCACTGGGTGTTATACAAGACTGATGAATCACTGACCTCCACCTCTGAAACCAATAATATATTGTATGTTAATTCCTTGAATTTAAATAAATTTTAAAAAAAATACACTATGCATTGCTAAAGAAGTCAGACTCCAGACACTATATAATTCCATTGATATAATTATATCAATATATTGATATTGATATTGATTATAATTCCACTATATAATTCCATTGATAATGAATGAATGATTCATTCATAATGAATGAATGATTAATGAATAATTCCATTGATAATGCCAGCTGGAAAAAGCTAAACTGACAGATCACAGATCCGTGCTGCTAGGGACTGAGGGTAAGACTAGGGGTTAACTACAAAGAGACTTGAAGAAAATTTGTGCTGTAATAAAAGTGTTCTCTTTTATTTTATTTAGTGATGTTACACAAGCATATGCATTTGCCAAACTTGCATAACTCTACACTAAAAAGATTACTCTCGCTGTTCCAAAATTGTACTTTCACATCTAAAATTTTTTAAAAATTAATTTTTAAAAATGGGGAAAAATCCTATATTCAGTAAGGCAGTCCCTTACAGACTGCCATTTAAATTGGTCCCCTCTAAGTCACAGCCCAATTAAATTAAAAATTCAATGACTTGGGGGCACCTAGGTGGCTCAGTCAGTTAAACGTGTCTTTGGCTCAGGTCATGATCCCAGGGTTCTGGGATTGAGCCCCTGCTCCCTCTGCTTCTGTCTGCTGCTTCAACTGCTTGTGCACGCTCTCTCCCACTCTCTCTCTCTCAAATAAATAAATAAAATATTTTTTTGAAAAGTTCAATAACTTGGCTATATTGACAAATCTAAATCATTCTTCACTTACCTCTATGATATGCAAGGCAATTAATCTCTAAGTAAAAAGTTCATGTTTTTTTGCCCCAATAGACTGTGTTAAATGCAGTCCATATGGATAAAAATAATGGAATGTTTATTAAAAAGTGAAAATAAAGACTATATTATGGCATTGGAGTATCATATATGCCCAAATATGCTTCCTCACCACATATTTCTTAATTTATGTAACTGTCTTCATGAGTGATAGCAAAGCCATTATTTGTAACTTGCAAATTCTGGCTTTGTTTTCAGCAATGCTCTGACAATTAAAAGTACATTAACATCGCATGACTATAGCCTTTTGAAAAATTGCATGATGCAAATCTGCATGGCTGTGTGCATTTATCTGACCATAATTGGGATCAGATGTTATCATTACAGATAATATAGAAACACGAGGGGGAAACACCTCATTTATTTTCTCTAAGAACAGTTTTTATAAATGAAATTTGTTATGTTTCAATTACACAACAAATTGTAGATTATAGCCATGGCGATTGAAAGATGAGAAAAGAGAGATAAAAGTATTTAAGAGTAAGATACAATGGAGAACTTTTAAGCCATGAATATTTCCAAACCCTTCAAAGAGGTCTAGAAAAGATAGAAGTCTTTAAATATAAGGTTTCATTATTTAGAACCACTGGGAGCCGTTGGAAGAAGACACACATCTTACTTAATAGCCCTTTGGGAACTAACATATTTATATTAAGATTACATACATCTCTCTCTTTTTTTTTTTTTTTTTTAGTTCTTCTACCTGACTCATCAGTACACCGCCTGCTGTACTGTAGCTATCTTTTTCATCAGCTATTCAAAACACTCTGGTTGTCACAGATTCGCCAGATAATTGGTCTTTCTGCCTTTAATTGATTTGAAATACATGTCATTTCAAAATTAAAGGACAATGGACTCAATTTTCTAATGACAGCAAAGTACGGTTTTCAAAGGTTGAGTTGATGGGGTTTTGACTAGACAAATGAGCTATTAAGGTCCTTTAAACAATCCATTAGTTGCTAACGGTTTTAGGGACATCTGTTGATGACACCGAAGGTGATCAATTTTAGGTGCAACTTTACTGTTGGGAAATTCAACCATCAAATCACTCAGAAATTTAAACGAGGTTAATGCTTGCATGTCTACCTTTAGAGAGCACAGCTCCTGATTTTTCCTTGTCAGTCCCATTCCAGACAAACAAAATGCTAAGACAAGGAGAAGAACAGTTTTAATCTCTTAAATTACAGCTTTGAATTCGCAAACTGAAACACAAATGGCAAATCAATTTTGCAATACTGCTGCAAGTTTAGACTATCTAAAAATGAACTTTTATGATTTAAAGCTGTAATAAAGGGGAAAATATAAAACTTCATCCTTCCAGTTGTAACCATATATGTAAAAATAACACATGCCTTTATTTTCCCTAAGTGTCAATTTTTACTCTGAATTCACATCCCTTAGTGCTGGAGAAATTCAGCCCTGGCTATTTTTAATGTGACTATCGTCCAGTGAAGGCAGGCACTTGGACACATCCAATGTCAACATATCAAGGAAGCCCCTCTTTCTCATCGGTTACCAGTTCTGATGAACACATTGTCCATATTCCATGAATATTTTTATTCCATTTGATGTGTTCTCTTCAGGTCTGATTCTATGCATTTACCATAACACACTACTGGGTCTCGTCCCTCTGAAGCCTTGCTGTCTGTCTCCCTGAGAAGTTGCCAGGCTGTAAATTTCTAGAGTTAGCCAGACCTGGCTTTGACCCTTGACCCTGCTGCTTATTAGCTGTGCCATCTTGGGCAAGTAGCTTAATTGTTCTGAGCCTCGATTTCTTCAGCTCTCATACGTGTAATAAAAAACTGCCGGAGTGACCGTACTGTCACTCTGTTGCGATACTGAATAAGATAATCAAGCACATTGTAAAGAAGTTTAGCTCTTTGGCAACTACATATATATTTATCTGTATTAGTTCATAGAAGATGCTGATATAGATTATTATAAAAGAAATTTTAAAAAGAACACAAAACTCAAAGACAACCTACAGAATGGGAGAAGATATTTGCAAATGACCTATCAGATAAAGGGCTAGTTTCCAAGATCTATAAAGAACTTCTTAAACTCAACACCAAAGAAACAAACAATCCAATCATGAAATGGGCAAAAGACATGAACAGAAATCTCACAGAGGAAGACATAGACATGGCCAACATGCAAATGAGAAAATGCTCTGCATCACTTGCCATCAGGGAAATACAAATCAAAACCACAATGAGATACCACCTCACACCAGTGAGAATGGGGAAAATTAACAAGGCAGGAAACAACAAATGTTGGAGAGGATGTGGAGAAAAGGGAACCCTCTTACACTGTTGGTGGGAGTGTGAACTGGTGCAGCCACTCTGGAAAACTGTGTGGAGGTTCCTCAAACAGTTAAAAATAGACCTGCCCTACGACCCAGCAATTGCACTGTTGGGGATTTACCCCAAAGATACAAATGCAATGAAACGCCGGGACACCTGCACCCCGATGTTTATAGCAGCAATGGCCACGATAGCCAAACTGTGGAAGGAGCCTCGGTGTCCAACGAAAGATGAATGGATAAAGAAGATGTGGTTTATGTATACAATGGAATATTACTCAGCTATTAGAAATGACAAATACCCACCATTTGCTTCAACGTGGATGGAACTGGAGGGTATTATGCTGAGTGAAGTAAGTCAGTCGGAGAAGGACAAACATTATATGTTCTCATTCATTTGGGGAATATAAATAATAGTGAAAGGGAATATAAGGGAAGGGGGAAGAAATGTGTGGGAAATATCAGAAAGGGAGACAGAACGTAAAGACTGCTAACTCTGGGAAACGAACTAGGGGTGGTGGAAGGGGAGGAGGGCGGGGGGTGGGAGTGAATGGGTGACGGGCACTGGGTGTTATTCTGTATGTTAGTAAATTGAACACCAATAAAAAATAAATTAATAAATAAATAAATAAATAAATAAATAAATAAATAAAAAGAACACAAAGCACACCACAGGAGTTTATTTCATACTGAGCGACTTTGCTCATCATGAGTCTAGATTTCTTTTTTTTTTTTAAAGATTTTATTTATTTATTCATGAGAGAGGCAAAGATATAGGCCAAAGGAGAAGCAGACTCCTCATAGGGAGCCTGATGCAGCACTTGATCCAGGGACAGGGATCATACCCTGAATCAAAGGCAGATGCTCAACAGCTGAGTCACCCGGGCATCCCTAAAGATTTGTTTACTTATTTTAGAGGGAGAGAAAAAGAGAGAGTGTGTGTATGCATGTGAGGTGGGAAGAGGCAAAGGGAGAGGGGGAGAGATGGAATCCCCAAGCAGACTCCCTGCTTAGCATGGAGCCCAACAAGGGGCTCAATCCCATGGCCCTGAGATCATGACCTGAGATGAAATAAGAGTCGGCCGCCTAGCCAACTAAGCCACCCAGGTGCCCCTATACTGTATCTTTAAAACATCTATAATGTTAAAATATGAGGAACTGTAATGATATAAATGAAGAGACATTGTCCCTTCTCTCAAGGATCTTATGATGCCAAAGCGATAAGCATGCAAACATACCTGAAAGAAAAAATGGCTGTGTATGTGCATGCTTAATGTTGCGTGTGAAGTGATAATGGGGTGTTCTTGCAAGAATTCCCAGCATAAAGTTCAAAATAATGTTAGGATGTCAGACTGGAGCTCAGGCATAAAAGAGGTATTTGAAGTATGTAGAGGAAGAACAGTTTTCCCCGTTTCTGTTGTTTTTGAGGCTGTGAGGTTGGTGAACTTCCATAAAACAAAATTGAGGATGACTAAAAGGAATTAGTAAAGTAGGTAATGAGTGCTCACAAATCTAGAAAACCAGGAAATAAAAGAGTTAAGAAAGATTTCATCAAGTGTCAACTGCATCCTAGGTATCACGTATGATAAGTATACAAAAATAAAAAAAAACACACATCTCTGGGTTTTGGTTGAATTGTTTAGAGAGCAGAGGATCCTTTTCCTCAGTGCTGTCAGATCCAGACCGACAAACAGGTTTAATGTTATCAGAAACATTGATTGAGCACCTAGTTATTTATATCAGGCTAATAATAATATAGTAATAATAATGAGATGATGGTAATAGCTTAATTGCTCCTCCGGGCCCTCAAAAATAATATTTTTCAACATAAGAGGGATGGGAGTAGAAGTTCAAGGGCTCATCCTCTTTCAGAAATTCAAATCTCTTAACCTAGATTTAATGAGCATGCTTCTAAGAAGCTATCTGAAGCTATCTGTAGAAAGAACAGTGGTACTATCACCACAGAAAGAAGTAGTTTGTATTTGGCAGAACTTTCCACGTCCTAACACCTACGTACCAGGAGGAAGCATCCCTGGCATGCTGCTTCTCTTGTAGCTACCCCAGGACACCTGCTCATTTCCTGAAAGGAGCCCTCACTGCAGAAAGCGAGACATTGCTTTCAAGTTTTTTCTAAACTTGGTAGATTAAACGACCACTCAGCAAACTCCTTGGAGAAGGTATTATGGAAATTAAAATGCCCTTTTAAAAATCGGATAAGTCCCTACTAGAGCTGTATTCCATCCTCTATGCCATCTTGCTTCTCTATGAAAAAAAAAATTGCTTATGGATAATGTTCGTTGCACTGGGAATATCCAAAGCAATGAATGGCTTTTAGAGTTGATTAAATGCTAAAGTGAAGCTTTTTGATAACCATGAGGGCTGACTATTGTAAGTGTACTCCAGTGTCATGAATATTACTGCTAATACATGATAAGATTTTCAAAAGGACATAATAAAGTGTAATAAAGAATAGATCACTTCCTTCCCTTTTGAGGCTTGGAAAGAGCTATCTTCTTTTCCTTTGGTCTTTACAATGATGGCAAAAGGGAAGTCCTTTTAAAGTGAGTGGCTTGGCCAGGGAGGTTATATAATGAGATTAATAGCTTAAAGGAATGGACTGTGCAATAGACCATGATGAGATTAAAGATATTTTAATATCAAAAAGGGCTTTGTGGCTTGCTGGGGAGAATACAATTTAACATTTGAGGGCTGAGATTGACAGAAACTTTTGTTGATTAATAATGGTGGGTGCATCTTTCTGAACATTGATTAGCTTTGGAGATTGTGAGAACAGTATTTTATAATCCTGACAGTGTATTATAGGAGAAGGAGTTACTATAGTGAAATGAACTACTGCACTAGGAGCCATATTTTGAATTGTATTTCAGATGTTTGGTTCCTTAAAAAAATAACGTATTTATTAAAAAATGAATTGTACACATTTGAACAAATGTATACTGGGAGGATAATAGATTCATAATGGTCATGAGATTTTTTTTTGTTGTTAATGTTGGAGCTAAACTATTATATGATCTAACAGAAATTTTATATATTTCATTTTCCTTAAGTGGAAGAGATAAATAGCTTGTGTTCATATTTATATTAATGATAACACTGATAATCAATATCTGTTTATTGAGCATTTCCCAAACACTGTATTAGTATTTTACTGGTGCAATTTCATTAAAATCTTGCAATAGCACAATAATGTTTATTAGTAGTAAGTATAAGACCTGAGACTCAAACCCCTGTCTTTCAAACTTCAAAGTCTAGGATTTAAATATAAGATATGTAAATGTAATGTATATACTATATATAAAACATATATATATATAAATATATACTCATATATATGACAGTAAATATGTATACATTTAAATATATATGCAAATTTCCAAAAGACTATTCACTTATTAGGGGAGAAGGCATTTATCTCTAAAGAGTTGCAATAGTACTTACATTTTGGGTATCTAGTATCTGTCCCTCTTCGATAACACTCTTTCTTAGTAACAATGACTTTACTAGCCCTTTGCCTAAACTGTTGAAAGTGACCAAAGGAGTCAGATCTCTCTGTCTGATCTTCAAAGGAACTCAGCCAAGATGTACTCTCTTCCAGAATTTTGGAAGCTGATATAGATGAAATAGGACAAGCAAATACCCTTGAAATATTTATTATGGCATAACAGCAGTAGTCTTTGGAGAGGCCTGATTTGCTTCAGGATAGTTGCTGAGCTTCCTACTTTATTACATCTTCTTCCCTAAGACCTGTTGCTGCTAATTCTTTTAAGAATTCTAAATATTTTTTCATTAAATTCTCTTTTGCTGAGGTGAGCTAACCAAAGTAATCTTGTGTCAAGGTAAATAAAATATATGATTACTTCCTTCTAAGTGAAGCTCTTAATAACATTGTTTATGTTATAATTGCCCTATTTGGAAAAAAAAATGGACAGTGAAATCTGTTTTGACAGCAACAATATTGAATATAATTATCTGCATATATTGAAGGATCATTTAAATATCTAAATCTCGTAAGAATCCTAAGAGACCAATAATAACAAAATAATAAGTTTTAGATTGGAGAAAGAGTGATAGAAATTTACTGTTGGGTTTAGATTTCAGAAAGGGGACCCATCACCAAGGCCAGAAGCTTTCAAGGAACCCAGACAAGGGACACACAGGTAATGGGAGTAAAGAGGCAAGACAGAGAATACTCATTAAATAATAAAAGAACTAATCTTCCTGAGTCACAAGTCATAGGTAACAGTTGGATGGGTACTTGATGGTCAGAGGGATGAGCAAATTTAATGATAACTAGGGAAGTTAGGTCATTATAGGGTAGGCATATAGTTCTGGCCTCTTGGTAAAGATGACTGCAAAGAAATGAACAGCTTTTAAAGACCCAGCAAACCAGGAGTCCCAAATCTTGAAATCAAGATGTAATTTCTCCATTCCCAGAACCTTCAATTACTACCTGGGTATACCTGTATCAATATAATAGACATAATTTAAAAGACAGGTTTCCTTTATAGTCCACCATGCTCTCTCCATGAGTTCTCTCTTCTCCGGTCCTCCCTAACCAAGAACAGCAATCCTCCATCTGGGGGCCTCAAATCATACTTTAACTTCCTCTTTTTCTACATCAGCAAACTCTACGGACTTTGCCACCTGAACCATATGCAGATCCTTCTGCTTCTCCCTGTCCCTCATCGATTTCCACCCCACATGATCTCTTTGGCTGAACTTCAGTCTGAACTGTTGCTGTTCTTCCCTTATCCGACCCATTACACACAACAGCATGAGAAACCTTTTAAAAATATAAATCAGGTCGTGTCAATCCCCTGTTTAAAATGTTCCTATGACTTCCTCTTGTGCCTAGAATAAAACACAACCTTCTCACCACATTCAAGAATCTATTTCAGATCTGGCCTCCTCTCTACACTTTGCCAATTTCATCACATGCTACTCTCTCCTTTTCCACTCTGCTCCTGATACATTGGCTACCCTCTGGTTTCCAGAACATGCTAAACTCACAACATACCCTTTCTTTAGGACTTTTCTAGGACTTTTCCTGCAATGCTTTTATTCTTTTTAAAAGATTATTATCTATTAATGGATAGGATACTTTTGAGATTCATAGCTTAGCTTCGAAATCATATCTTCAGAGAAGTCTACCCTAAAACTTCCAGTATAGTAGCTACCCACTAGCATTTTAACACAATAAAATCTCCCCATAACACATATCTTTGTGTGATATTTTGACTATTTTTTTATTCTTCTCTGAATCAACTGTCAAGGTATAAGCTTCGTCAAAACAATCAGGTTCATCTTATTTACCACTGATCCCAGCACCTAGTGTATCTCCTGACATATTGCTGGTGCTCTGTATTTGTCAAGTCAATCAATAAATGAAGGGAAGCAAAGGAGAAATGAAACCTCTAATATTTTCTAGCAGTAATGCCTAAATAGCTAAATAACTCTGGGTGACAAAGGTGCAAGGCAATCTCTATCCTCATATTCTTGCCAGATTTGATATACACATGGGCTTTTAATAAATATGGCACTTTCAATTAATATTTAGGAATTTTGCCCAAAGCATTAGTAGGACTATTTCCTGATAATTGAAAAGGTACTTCTTTTTCCAGATGAAAATGAATCCTATGTATCAGTAAGTAGAGTAGAAGTTGTCGATTTAGCTGAGGAAAGTACTATTTTCCCATTTTTCTCAACAAAAGTAGGGTTGGGAGGAGTCTGCACACAAATCAAAACTGATTTTGTCCAGTAAGCACGCTGCTTGCTGGGCAAGGGCATGTGCGGCACTGTCTGAGGGAGTTGAAAACCGTGGCCCCAAAATGTTTAGTTTTGTCCTCCTCACGCAGAAAATTTAGTCGACTAGTTGTCAGCAGTGTGAGAGAAAAGACAAAAAGCCAAGAATTGTGCTAGCTGACCTCCTGAACCTGATGACATGTTTCTACAGACTGCACACACGATCTCAAAAACTGAGTTTCAGATGGTACGCAAAGCCCTGTTGCTGCTTCTAGAAAGGTTAGGTCTTGTACCACGTGTCAGTACCTCCATTAGCTTTGACATTTTCAGCAGTTAGCATTTTTCTCTTTTGCATTTAATTTTTTAAAACATTCCCCTTTATTATTGTAGTTCCTTTTACTGTTATGTCTTTATAATCTCTTAGTAGTTCTATTTTGGGGTTGTTGTGGGGTTTTTTTTTCATGTTTTTTGCTTTTTTTTTTTTTTTTTTTTACTTCTTTGATTGTTTTACCTGTTTCACTGTATCTAAAAATTCTTTGTTCAGTTTGTCTTTTCTTGGTAATATAGTTCTCTTGTCTTTCTTCTTAGATTCACACATAACTTTTATCTAATTATCTTCCTAAAATTTTACCAATTTAAGGCTTATGATGTTTAGTGTTGGTTTTAGTTGCTTTACCATCTCTCATTCTTATTTTATCTTTTATTAAAATTTGTATTACTTGCTTTCACTTTTTTTTTTAAAGATTTTATTTATTTGAGAGAGAGACAGAGACAGCTGAGTAAGAGAGACAGCATGAGCTAGGGGGAGTGGCAGAGAGAAAGGGAGAAACAGGCCCCTCACTGAGCACAGAGCCCAACATGGGGCTTGATCCCAACACCCTGGGATCACCACCTGACCCAAAGGCAGATGCTTAACAGACTGACCCACCCACGAACCCACCTTTACTTTTTTTTTTTTTTTTACATTTTACGTTTTAAATATATTGTCAAATTCCTTACCTTGTGCTTATGTATTTTCATTAGGTTTCTTTTAATCACTTTCAAATATATTTGAATTGCAGAAGTCACACATGTGTTGTTCAGTAAAGGAGAAAACTTGCTTTGGGAAAACTCAGTCATTTTTTTTTCTTCTTTCATTTAACCTTTAATGGGCACTCCTGGCCCCATGAAACTAAATCTCCATTAACAAAACCGAGTGTCTGATTCTAAGCATTAAGTTGGATAATCATAAGCCAGAATTTTGCAAAGTCCATTGCCAGTGTTAACATTGATGATTTGGAATGAAGTAATGTATTCACATTCTAAACAAGTTCTTTTTACCTCAGAATTACCTGGGGATTGACTACAGTAAGGCTGAATGTTAATAATACTATCTCCTGGGCCTCATCCCATAACATGTGGAATGTGAACTATTTGGCACATAAGCCTGGAGCTTTCCTTTAATAAGTTACCTGGGTGATTTCTAAGCACACTCAACTGTGGCAACCACCGTCCTAAATTATTCAACCCTTTTATGTAAAAATGTCAAGGTGAAATCTATCACCTCTGTCCTAAATAACTATTTAAACAAATAATCATTAAACAAGAACAGTAAAAACATACTTGGAAAGTGACTCTCCAGATTGAACTGCATTATTAAATAATTTAAAAATTCTTTTAAGTTTCCAACCCCATACCCCAAAAGCAGGCAGGAAAGAAGCAGGGTCGTTAGATATTGTCTAGGAGCCTGCCTCATGCCAACTTCTACCCAAAGTCACT
Organism: Canis lupus dingo; assembly: GCF_003254725.2. Lineage (NCBI taxonomy): Eukaryota > Metazoa > Chordata > Mammalia > Carnivora > Canidae > Canis > Canis lupus. Next base: position 66,483,611 of record NC_064248.1, on the reverse strand, counting down.
CGTACCTAGCCACTTTGGTTCCAGAAAGCATCAGGTTCTCCTGTTAGCCATTCAGAGATCTGCACTCAGGCATGACATTCTCAGTAGCACCATAGTTAAGGTAAACTTGTATCACAGTGTTGTGTTTGTTCACATGTTGTCTCCTGATGGAGACTGTGGGCTGCTCCATGAAAAGGTTTACTTTTTTGCTCTTACAGCTTGTACTTGTCACGGGGCCTAGCATAAAGTAGATGTTTAAAGAAAAAATCGTGAATGAATAAATATTTGTTAACTAGAAATTTATTTCCGCAGATCTTAATTTGAACCTCCAATATGACGAACATAGCATGCTTAATTTCACATAATGTTCTCTCCTATTCCAAAAACTTTACAAATTAAAGATGTGGCCGGTGGATACCCTTCTTACCTTGATGTGAGCACGAGGTAGGTAGGATGATTCTAAAGAACAGCAGAATCAGAAATGGCATTATGGAAACTCCATTTAAAGACAACTTGGGCAGAAAGAATTTCTTTGTGGATGATTTCTGTGACAGCTTAAATTACTGTTGAAAACTACATCTACACTCCTTGGAAGGTAGAAGACATTTCCTCACCCTAGTGATACTGGATTCGACTATGATAACTGGCTTTTGCCAGTGCAATTTTAGTGGATATGATGCATATAAAAGCTTTAAATGTGCATGTGTGTTTTGTTCATGCTTGTATTATAATATTTAACTTTGCCTGAGGCAGCTGCTGCATCATTACTTGGGTTCCAGAACAATCAAAAATGGAAAAAAATAAAATAAAACCCTGAACCCTGAACTTGCCTAGATGCAAGTACAGCCAATACACAGCCTGAAGCAGAGCTACCCTGCGAAGCCTCTTCTAGATCAGCTGAACCACTGTCAACCTACAGACTTGTGCCAACTGAGAATATGTTCTTTTTCCAAGAACTGAGTTGTGGGGTAATTTGTTAGTGGCATATTGTGGTGATAGATTTTTCATACAATCCCTCTAGGGTAAATTAAATAAATTTATCAACATGTTTCTTTTTGTTTGTACTCAGAGTTATCATGATATAATGTTGAAAGACATCAGTATTTTATCTGATTAAAGTCCAAGGCATTTTCAACCATGGATAATAACCCAGACTTCTCCAATAACGTGCACCCTTTTCTTTAATCTGTTCATTACCGGTTTGTTTACTAGAAGAATTATTAGGGGTAGTGGAGGTAAAAATGAGATTGAAAGTCACCCACAAATGCTATTTAGATTTTAGCTTTTCTTCTCATATTAATTCAGATTCCTACACTCAGCAAAATTTATTTCTTCTGCATGAAGCCTCGCCACAAAGAACCCTCCTTCATTAAAATTACAATAGCACATTTAGAAAGTCCTTTATGTTTACTGGTTCCTCTACATTGTCAACTTTTGAGGTCATCTTCTCATTCCATTACTTCCTTCCATAAAGGAAGCACAAAGTAGGCATTTCATAACAGAGTAACTGTATGCCACAATTTTCCTGGTACATTCCCATTTATGTTTTTGTTGTTTGTTTGCTCCAGAATACTATCAATTGCCTATTCATTCTTTTTTTTTTTAAGATTTATTTATTTATTCATGAGAGACACAGAGAGAGAGAGGCAGAGACACAGGCAGAGGGAGAAGCAGGCTCCATGCAGGGAGCCTGACGTGGGACTTGATCCCGGGTCTCCAGAATCAGGCCCTGGGCTGAAGGCGGTGCTAAACCACTGAGCCACGAGGGCTGCCCCTGCCCTATTCATTTTTAAAGGATCTCAGCTCAAACAATGAGTTTTCTGGCCAATCTATTAATATATAACTGCTGAATGACAAAACGACCCCTTAAAGTTATGTGTGTACTATCTGCTATCAAAATAAAATTAAATTTGTAGGCATAAATCAACAAGTGTTAATGAAAATGTACCATCTTATCATGACTTCTTATTTTTGGCCTAATAACTAAAGAAAAGTGATGGCTTAAACATCAATTTGCCCCCTGTCTTTTAAAGGAAAGTGTCTGATCTGATATTTGTGTCTGGTTTTTTTCCTTATAACATGATATGCTGGTGTTCTAAATCTTTGTTCTTATACTAGGAAGTCATGACATATTTTGATTCTATTTATACTTTAGTTATATTTCAAAGGCATCAGTCCAAAGTGGAGTCAGTTTGGCAAAGTATACAAAATGAAATGCTTGTGGTTAAGCACTCATCAATGCCCTTGGAGTCAAACAAGTCAATGAAAAGTACTGTAAACAATGATGTAGTAAAATCTAAAGAAGCCATATAATAAAACCAAAATTTCTGATTTTCTTCCCCTAGAATTTATTTTACTTATGCATTTCATTGACTTAAGATAATGGTTTCCATGCACTCCCGTATGGAGCTAGCACAGAGTTTGGGAGTCATGGAAGACTTGAGATAAAAGGCCACTATTGGTATTTACTAACCAGGTGACCTTGAAAATCCCTGGCAATGTCATTTTTTAATTCATAAAGTGGAGAAGGTCATATCCTTTTTATTAGGCTACTGTGAGTAGTTAATAAAAAATGCATAATATTAAACACAGTGCTTGACAGAAATGATTGTTCGAAAATGTATTATTGATATGAATCAACATTTTTTCAATGACTAAATCTCATCTCCCATTTCTAAGAATTATTGAAAGGTTGCAGAGCTATTTTAAGAGTTTTTCTGGTGGTGCTTTCACTCCAGAGATCCCCTCTCCAATATGCTGCTCTACTGATCATGTAACTTTTATTCATTTTTCATTAAAAAAAAAAAAAAAAAACAGCAACAACATTGCATTTATTTCAATTTTCATTAGGAAGAAAAAACTCCCTTGGTCTAAGCTGTTTCATGGTCTTAGAAGTCTGTATGGATAAATGGGAAATGCAGCAAGGGAGGGGGCGAAGGTCCTCTGTTATGGCTAGCTCTTGACCAGAATGCACATCATATCTTGCTTTTATGTGCTGCTCTTGCTATACTGTTGCTAGAGGGGAAGGATGTAACTGTAGATCAGGATAGTCTATGACAGACTGTCTGAGGGGAATTGAGCGCTGAGCTCATAGTTATGTAACCTAATGCATTTAGTGAAAGCAAAAAAAAAAAAAAAAAAAAAAAAATCACAGAAAAAAGGCTGCTGCATACATGGCAAGCAGAAATAGACATGCCACATTGTCCTAGACCAGGAGGACGGCCACTTCAGGGTGTTTTGACATATCAATTTGAGGCCACTTATACATTTGCTCCCACAATTCAAAGTAAAAGCAAAGGAGCAAGATCTTTACAAATTTGAAAGAAGATGGGCATGCCTTTGTTTCTTCTTCCTTACTTTAGCAGGAAATGTGACATAGAAGCAACCATGCTGTCATAATGGTTAAGCAGCAGTTTGTTCTTTCTGGGAGCTTTGCTAAGTCTTTATTTAAAAGAACTGGAGGAGTATTCCTATATATAAAATGAAAAAGATAGTAAGAAATCTATGAACTGAACCAGCCCACAGATAAATTTTTATTTTTGTCAAAATGATTTTGATGTGAAGTCATTCTAGTCTAAGTACATCTACCTAGAGTTTACAAAAACCCAGCTTAATTCAATATGTAACTTAATCTCTCTCTAGCTTTGGGTGGTTCGTTCTAGAGTTGTAGCAAAGGTGAGCCTGAAGGACATCCAAAATTAATTTGGGTGTGCTGAAAATGTGAGACTTAAAAAAAATATGAAAAATTCCAGCAATTGGTTAGAACTGAAAAATAGTTATGAAGTCTTATGGAAAAAAATAAATTTGATGTAGAAGGCATCTTTCATCACAAAATAGCTAATGGAAAAGGAAATAATTCTCAAACTAAGTCAAATGTTCTTGCAGGTCAAATGAAATATATGTTAGATCCTTTTTTTTTTTCTTATACAAGACAGAGGCTTATGATCAGATCTGAAATATACTTAAGAAACACAGCGTACTCTTATGCAGTTATTAAATACTTAAATTTCTCCATAAATCTTAAGGACATCAGTTGTCAGGATGTCTGTGCTCTATGGGTTTTCAGTTTTTGTTCCCTTTAATAGCTTAGAAAAGAAGATATGAACTATGAGAATTGTTAAAGCAACAAAAAAGTCTCTCTGTGTTTTCTTTTGAGGGGAAAGGTAATTTGTTAAGAAACCTCCTTGACAGGATGATGGAACATACTTCTTTTGTTTTTTTCCCACCGCGTAGAGCCATGAGAATCAAAGGAAGCTAGGCTTACTGTAACACATTGACTGACAATTAGATTTTAAAACCCCAGGAAATAGGATCTCATAATGGTACCTAATGGGATTCTGAAATAAAGTCTACTGCTCTCAGGTATCATCAGGTAGTGAAATTAAAAGAAAAGCACAGAAACTCAATTATTGCTAGAATCGGCTCGTTAAGTCAGTTGCTGTCGCAACTGGAAGATTCTTTAACTCCATGACAATATTGCATATTTTTGGTGTCCTGTACCATTACAGATTATTATGCCTCATAAAATTAGTAAATGTGAATCAAATTTTGGCATCCTTTATGCATGAAAATCTTGAGGTTTATTTTCTACATATCTTTCTCACAAAACAGAGTAATCCTACTAAGATATCTAGCCAATGGAATTTGATACAGGAGTAAATATCTTGAGTGAGGACTTAATAATTGTACTGGTATCAATTAGAACTTCATATTTTTAAAGTATTCATATAATTACCTATTGTTTACATATCATACCAAGTAGCATTGAGTGAGACAATGCTCAGATATTGATGAAACAGTATGGAAAGCAGTGATTGTAGATAAAACTTAGGCAGTCAAGAATAACAAGAATCTAAATGCAAATAATAAAAACCATGGCTCATTTCATCATTAAATTTAATGCTATGACAGCAATAGATATTATTGCTTGACTTCTGTTGTTTGATTAAAAATTTACCCTTGGCATTTCATTCCTGAATTTTCCCATAGTCTATTAATAATAATGATACAAAAAATAATTAGAAGAATAAAAAAGGTATTATTTGGAATATGAATCAATCACTAGAGATACAAAATTTTAGTAAGGAGCTTATTATTTGAAAAAAATTCAAATGCATTTTGAAGTAAAAGTAACTCCATTAATCATTATGTTCTAATAACTTATATGCATTGTTTTGCTTTTGGAGCTGGCAAAACTTAATGCCAAGAGAAAAGATGATTCTTATTAAAACACACACACACACACACACACACACACACATACACACACGCACACAAATCACCAAATACAGGAAGACTATTGACAAACATAAAAGGATGTGTTCCTTGAGATCCCCAAAGTAGAATTTCAGCTCTACTATCTTTTAAGGCTTGGTTTGTTCCTCAGAAATTAAATTCTCCTTAACTGTAGAAGGAGCTACTTTGGGCAAACTCTCTCAAAAGATGTCCTTATTCTCTTTCATAGAAACAAGTGGATGAAAAAAAGAGAAGATAAAGAAAAACTCAGTGGATTTAGGGGAACCAAGTTGCACCCATGACACATGCCCTAACTTTAAAATATAGATCATTTGAGCCTATTTAATTTCCATGTTATTATTAAGTTCTTATTCAAGAGACCAAAAAATTAATGAGCTTTTGCTGAATTCTGGGAAGCAGAGAATTCAAAAAGATATGTTGCTCTAGACCTGAGAATAGAAAATCAAAAGAATTAATTGAGTCAACTTGGTTTGATTATAGAAAGTCAGGGATGCTTTCAACAGAAAAAGATCAGCAATATACACTACACAATTAAGAATATTCAATTATATACATGGGAGAATTTTGTTATTTTCTAAATACTAGGTGGTTAAAGCAAATCAAATGAAAGTATGAAAAATTGTAATCCTGTTAAATTTCAGAAACAGCCAAGTTTTTCTTTCTAGCAGAATAAAGGCATAAGAAAGCAAATAGCACAATAGAAAGGGATTAACACTGGTGTTTAGTTTTTAACATCATTACATTGATAACAAGAAAAAAAAACTACTCCATGAGTATAAATCAACAGAAGGAAGGACGAGATGAGGAGAAAGGAGAAGGGTAATAAAAGTCATGAAAAAGCTGCAACCTGAACACCACCTTTTCCTTTCTTCCTGGACAATGACAATAATGAAGGCGAAAGTGTTATGGGGAAGTGTGTCATTTTGGTCTTGAACTGGAGTCTGAGTCCTGCCTTTGCTACTTACACTCTGTATGGTCATTCTAAAACGCATTTTCTTCATTTGCAAAATAAAGTTTAAAATATTTATTTCATACAGTAGTTCTGAGGATAAGATTAGATGGTTCATTTAAAGTAGTTAACACAGTACCTGGTCCATAGCATATATTTAAAAGAAACTATTCTTATAAGTCGCATACACACATAAAACTCAAGACTACAAGGCTGCTGCTAGAGATTGTGGGGTTTGTGTGATCTTCCCTAAATTATTCTGGGGGGAGGGGGAGAAGGGAGAAAGAATTGCCAAAGTTCTGAAATCACCAAGTTCTACTCACAAAGCTACCAAATCTATATTCCTGCCCAGAGACATCCTCAGCTCTCTAAACTAGTGGACGGCATACACATAGATGGGTAGCATTTTCTTAAATTCGTGTAGAATCTCCATATCGCTTCAGTTCTGACCACATTATCCCTCCCACCCATGGAAGTGCAGTAATGCTTCTTAGCCTTACATACACCTCTGTACCTTAGGTCATAGGAGTCACCGCATTTCTGATTTATGAATTACCATCAGTGTCTCTGTACTGCTTTTATTTCCTAGAATAACAGAACTGAGACTTTAATTTCCCCTTAAATCATTTATTTTTGTGGTTATCAATCCAGCATTTACCCCATCACCTTGCTCCGCAATTAGTTTTTAATGTCTCTTCTTTTCTTCACTCTTCACGGCTAAGATAAAAAATCTGGGTATTCATGGAACAGGGACAAAGTGATCAAGATGTATTCATCAGACCTTAGGAAGTTTGGAATTTTGATCCAACAAACTAACTGCAAAGCCAGTGATGGTTTATCATGAGTGAGAAGGAAGTTAAAAGGTCTGATATTTTACCCTACTGTCACATTAAAAAATTAATGTGCCCTAGTTTCATAGATGCTGGTGAAAGACACAAGATTCCTATGTCAGAGACAAAAATTCTTTCATTATTCACAACAATAGCAGTAATAAGATTGACAGCATTTTGGGGTTGGTTATCTGAGCTCCAGTTCTCACAGGGAGATACAAGGAGAGATAGATGGTACCTCCACCTACAGTGGATTTAATTACAGGAGAAGAACATTAAGTGTAGAGAACTCAATGATGTATACTGGACAGAAATGCCTTCCCTTCATTTGCTCCAGAGTAAGGTACTATGTCTATCACCTAAGAGGGCAATTAGTTCCCTTCCTTGCAAAGTGTGAAGGAATAAGAGATACTTCTGGAGAATTACTTTCCAATGATATGGAAGACTTCTCCAAGGGAAATACCACTTTTATCCATTAGATATAGAGATGATTTTTATTAATTTGAGGAAAGTGTGATTTTATTAATTTTCTAAAAGATTTTATTTATTTATTCATGAGAGACACACAGAGGCAGAGACACAGGCAGAGATGCAGGCTCCCTAAGCAGAGCCTGATGCAGGACTCTATCCCAGGACCTCGAGATCATGGCCTGAGCCAAAGGCAGATGCTCAACCACTGAGCCACCCAGGTGCCCCTAAAATGTGATTTTAATAAGCCATTGGCAATCTTCTGAAGTGTCATGTATTCTTGTAAGGAATGGTACTCAAGGCATTTGTTCCTATGACAAGAAGCGAAGAGCCTAAATTTTTAAGCAAACTCCACTCTTCCTTCATCTTCTGTTCCCTTTATAAAGACAATAAAAAACACTTCACATGTACATTGTGGCACAGATGTCATGGACTGATTACTCTTGGCTATTCTTTAAAAGAATCACCTTTAAAAGATGCCAGTTTTAATATAGCTAGAGGGACTTCCTTTAAGAACTAATAGTAAAAAAAAATAAAAAAATAAAAAAAAGAACTAATAGTAAGAAGATTATGTTTTGAAATGAACAGAAAAAAGTAATTTTTCAGTTAATCTCTGAGAAAAGATGACAAGCAAAAATAAATAAATGAGATAATTATAGCTAAAGAAGTTAATTAAAATTAAATGGTTTTTACAAATATATAAAGTGAAAGACAATTAGGAAAGGGAAAATAGATTCTCTAATAATAAATAGAGGAATAAAATTCATGATGTTGTAGCACAATTGAGTTATTGAATTTCTTCCTTTTATCAGACTTCAACAGAAAAAAATAAATGAAGAAAAGAAATGTAAACAGCTAAGAGATAATGAAGAATGTAAAAAATGCGATCGCTCTTTTCCTTACCAAGCAGTAGGGGAAAATTTGAAAATCATTTATAATAAGCAGATTTGCAATACTTGAATCCATGAGCACCAAGCAGTGATAAGCATGCTTAATGAACCACTGTCTTTTAAATAATCATGAAGAAATTAATAGGCATCAGATGATCAGGAAAGGTAAGTTTATACAGTAGAAAACATTCAAAAGGGAGGTGAACAATTAAAAGGACAAGTGGAACATTCCTTTAATGTACAACTGATCAAAAAGCAAGAAATGTTTGATGACAGAGAAGTAACCTCACTCAGAGGGGAGTCTGACATAGCCCTAAATATAAATTAGTATTTTTTAGTGAAAATAATATCAACATTGGAATAGGCCACATATATATTAAATTTTGATAGAGTTTAAATTATAAAATGCTTAAGGATAATCTCACAACCAATGACTTAAAAGGAGGAAAGAAGGTTATTAAAATTGTATTTCAATAGTTCATCCCTAAATAAGCCTATGGAAAAATAGAATTAGTCTCTTCAGATAACTCAACTCATATGGATGAAGAAAAAAATATCTGTCCAAGAGATTGAAAGAAAGGGCATATAATCAAAGACAAATTTTAAAAATAGCATAAAGTAGTAATGATAACGTGAAGAAAGCTAACCCCACCAGGAACGAAGCTTTTAACATTAGAAAGAAGGTAACTGAAACCTAACTCTTTTAGCTCAACAAACTTGATGGAGAATCTGTCAGTGAAGAGTTGGAACTGGTTTGGGCTGCCAGGGGAGGGCCAACTGTTAAATATCAGATCATCTGAAAGATGGACACAAAAATGTTGGTAGTTTGAGGTCAGTCATGGTGGGAGCATTGATAACATGGAAATCAGCAAGTGATACAAATCGGGTGGATTTTTCCCCAGCGATTTTTCTCTTCCTCACTAACCACCAGTGTAACTCCTACAGAGAAGCCTTATTATACCGTGGGCAGATTCTGCAATATTGACAAATAACAAACGCAGGGCTAAACTTATCAAACCCTTCTGTTTGAGTACATTCTTTACTCAAAAATAAGATTTTAAATTGGAAAGGATAAACTTATTTTATTAAAAAGAGTCACAGTCTAAAATAATAAAGCTTGATCTATCTGGGTTTTTAAAATATGTTTTCCTTGATTTTTATAAACCATAAATTATCATTGTTATGAAACATTTTTAAAAAACTGAAAAATTTAAGAACAGCACTATTCCTATAGCCATGGAATAAACATCACTATTTTAATGTATTATATTCCAGTCTTAAAAAATCGATGCATGGTTATATATATTCTGTTTGGCAATTTGCTTTTTGTACACATGACATTTTAGCTGCATGGTATTCTCTTGTGACCATTCCTTTATTGTAAGCGTAGTAACCATACCTCGATTGCTGGTCCTTTAAACTATTTCTTATATTTAGCTGTAATTATATATTTAGTTGTGACTTCAAATAAAACTCCATTGAATCTCTCTGAACAGATCATTGCATTCCTATTGCCATAGGATAGATTGTCAGAAGAGGAATTCTTGACACTAAGAGAACGAACATTGTTCTTAAGGCCCATACATTGTCACAATTCTTCCTAGAAAGGTGGTTTGAATCTTGACTTGCTTCATCAGTGTGCATGAATGCTCATCTCCCTACACCCGCCCGGCTTGGGTTCTTATCATTTGTAGGAAATGGGGTCAAAGAGTCAGCATCTGAAAGGTTTCTTCAGTCTGAGACCGGGGATTCTCTGTCAACTGAAGTTGTCTGTCCCCAAAAGTAACACATCATGTTCCCAGGTCCCAAATTGTCCATCTGAAGTCCATTAGAAGACAAGCTTGAGATTTCCCCCAGATGCTTCTAATGATCCAGAATTTATTTCTCTTCAATAGCACGGTACTGTCAGGCCAGATGATCTCTAGATGAGGCAAGCTCTCCAGCCTTGGTACCATGGTTCCTCTCAAGCTTAGCATGTAAGGAACAAGTCCTGGGGAGCAATTTAAAATGGAAGAAGCAAAGAGAGCCAGGATTGGTGTGACCCTTTCCTAAGTAACTGAAGGGGTCATGTTTACCGGTCAGCACAGACATTTCCCAAGTCCTCCCTTTACACTCATTCAAAGGTTGGGATTTGACCAGGACCCGGTACTTGGCTGAACTCACACAGCTGACAAAACTGGCGGTACCTTGTTTTACTTTGCACATCCTACTATTAAATGTAAAGTTAAGTATATTAAATAAATTTAATTAATAGCCATTTGTATTTCCTCCTCCGGGAGTTGCCCATTGACATCTTTTCCTGTTTTTCTTCCCTGGAGGAAGGAACAATTAAGTAAAATTCTCACCTGAAATCTAGTTAGTCCCCAAGTCCTGTGGATTTTGACGTTTTCTTATTCTCTGATCTGGCTCCTCATGCCAGTCCCCAGTGTTACTTCCTCTACATCTCTCTCAGACTGAAGGAGGGTCTCGCTGCTCGAGAGTCTGCTGCCTACTGCTGCCAGAGTAATTGTTCTGGGATAATTTAAAACTGTTCATGTTTTTCTTTTATTTTAAACACATTGTTGGCTCCCTCTGACTTTTCTACTCTGCTCTAGCTTCTGGTCTCTGGCTTCATTTCCCCCTCAGAGCCACCCATGCATTTTATGCTAAAAACTCTCAAACCCTACTCAGTTCTGTGAGAGTTCAGTTTTTCTTTCCCCTCTATGGCTCTTTCTTTCTTTCTTTTTAAAGGACACAGAACCATGGGGGCACCTGGATGGCTCAGTAAGTTAAGGGGCCTACTCTTGATTTCAGCTCAGGTCATGACCTCAGGGTCCTGGAATGGAGCACTCAGCAGGGAGTCTGCTTCAGGATTCTTTCTCTTTCAGCCTCTCCCCCTGCTTGCTTGTTCTCCTTCTTTCTCTCTCTCTCAAATAAATAAATCTTAAAATAATAATAATAAATTAATTAAAAAATAAAGTACACAAAACCAAATATAATACTACAGTGAAAATAATCTGAAGAAACCTAACTTCCGTTTCATTATTGATTCCTTTTAACTCACAATGGCTTACACTGACCTCATTATAAGCTAATCCTTCACATATTTTTACTGAAGCTCCTATGATAGAGCTTTCATCCTGTATTTGTAAAATTGGTTTTGTTTTAGGATCCCTTTGCAGAATATGTGATTCACTCTTGGTAAATTTCACCTTATAAAATGCAGGCTAAAAAAATAATAATTATAAAAAAGGACTCGGTACTACACACAACAATCAAAATCCAACAACTAATAGTCTACTAAGACCTACAGGGTGCTATATTACTTATGGAAAGTAAAGATAGGGACGCCTGGGTGGCTCAGTGGTTGAGCGTCTGCCTTTGGCTCAGGGCATGATCCCAGAGTCCCAGGATCAAGTCCCACATTGGACTCCCTGCATGGAGCCTGCTTCGCCTTCTGCCTAGGTCTCTGCCTCTCTCTCTCTCTATCTCTCATGAATAAGTTAAGAAAATCTTTTTTAAAAAGTAGAGATAGCAACATAATTCCCTAAAACAATGTTGGTCCATGGACCATGTATGACTTGACCACAACAAGATGAATAGAGAAATAGAGAGCAAATGCTTAGTTTAAAAATTTAGCGTGTTTATTATGTCTAATCCAATATGTAATTTGTGAGTTGAACGTAATAACAAAAAGTTGGGGCTTGTAAAAAAAAATAACGAGACTGCTATGATTTGTTTTTAGATCCTAGTATAACATCTGTTTGATATCTGTATCAATTACAGACTTGGTGAGAATGCCCTCTGAATATTCATCAACTACGTTAATGAAAAATAGTGACCCAGATGAGTCAAATAATACCCATGGTAAATCACCAGAAATTTTCTACACTGATTTTAATTCATTATTAGTATCTTATAGATACTTTGTTTAGCTAGTTCCTAGATCTGATTACACCCCTCTCTCCCCAAGTTTTTCAATAGTATATTATGAAAAACAGTTAAATACTAGGCTGAAATTACATTTCCCTAGATCTTCAAGATATCCTGTTATTGTCATTCAGCTACCTCTTGCATAGTATAGTGATACTGAGTTTGATAGGAGATCTTTGAAATTATTTTTCTGGGTATTCAGATGCTATTTTTTGTATAATTTATTCCTCATTGTTTGCAAAGTTTGGTCTCTTCAAATTCTTGTCGTGTTTATGATAGGTCCACTTAATCTAAGATGCACTGTAAATATGTTTTAACTATGTGTGTGTGTGCATATTTCCTGCTCATCCATCTTATAACCTCCACAGGAATAGGAATTATGCTTTTGTAGACTCTTAACTAAAGATTTGTAGACAAAACTAAAAAATTGTAGACTCAGAATAGATAGTAAATACAGATTTCCTGTTTGGATGTGTTTATCATAAGAAAATATTTACCTTTCCTACTGTACTGCAGGAGGATGGAATTATCTATCGCCTCATGCTACATTTCGACACACCATTAGCCACAATCTCACTAAGGAACCTGTACCACGAGCAATCTTGGTAAATGCCCTCGTGGCTACTTATATCCACTTTCTCAGGAAGTGAGGAAACACTTACTTTTAGTAGTTGTGAGAAAGAAAAGGGGGAAGAAAAGGCAAACCAATGAATCATTTCAATATAAATGAAGAGGATGATGTGATATCAAAGAATACTGAAAACTATAGTTTTCAAATGAAATACATGCCCAGTACTGGTTGAAAGAGGGAGAAAAGCAGACTGTGATTTTCCTCAATTTTTATAGGTTAACCCATCACACTGGCTTCATGACAACAAACTGCTTACTGAATATTGTAGTAGTACATTTTGAGCAAGTTAGTAAAGTTTATTCTGGAATTTTGAAAGCATTAACATCTTTAGAATCAAATGTGGAAACAATCTTGCACCTGATAGACAAATTCAACATTTAGACATCAGGTTTGTGTTGCATCAAATGCCTACAGTTGACATTTTTAATAAATCAGGCAGCATCTGAACCACAATAGCAGTTCCTGGAATATAATGGATATTGCAGGATTATAGTGTAACATATTAATTAGGGGAGCTTATATTTGCTGAAGGAAATGAAATGTTTATAGTTCTTTATTACCTTAAAATATTATGTTTATCAAAATTTGACCCTAGGTAGTCTGTTAAACTAGGGAACTGACTGGCCCTGGGCTTGTTATGGTATTAATAATACCTAGAATTATTACTCCAATGCAGAAGAAGAATTGGTTTAATTTCTAAAGAGAAATTAAGTATTATTGTGCTCTGAATACACTCCAAGCTGGCATTAATGAAGCATAACATGATTCAAGAAAGTTTTATATAGATGGTTGCTTCAAATTTTTTAAACGGTTTAATAAAGGACAGGACTTAAAAAATAAATCTATCTGAAAATATTTATAGGCAGACTCATAAATATTGAAAACGGGTGATTGACACTTTTTGCTTATATGTTTTGTATGTCTGCCTTCTGATACTTTTTACATTACAATATTTGAAACTATTTTTAGTTGTTTTTCCAAAATAATCCTTCCAGTTATCTTCATTTCAGTTTTCTCCCATTATTGACTCCTTGTCCCTGATTGCTTCACTAATAGCAGAGGAACCTGTCTGAATTAAAAATTTGATCATGGGAATGCCTGGGTGGCTCAGCAGTGGTTGAGAGTCTGCCTTTGGCTCAGGATGTGATCCTGGGATCAAGTCCCCAGTCGGCCTCCCTGCAAGGAGCCTGCTTCTCCTTCTGTCTATGTCTCTCCCTCTCTCTCTGCATCTCTCATGAATAAAGTCTTTAAGAAAAAAGGAAAATTTGATAATGTAACTCTTTTCCTTGAAAGCTTTCCACAACAACTCATGAACTACATGATCAAATCCAATTCCTTTGCATTTACAGCTTTCCTAGGTGACCCTACCATTTTTCTGTCCCGAGCTAGGACTACTCCCTGATGCCATCTACTCAACAGAAACACAATGCATTACCTAACACTCTTTAGTGTGCTTGGAACTTGTGTATCTACATGCATCTGTACACGTTGTTATCTCTGCCCTGAATACTATTTCTCATCCCCACCTTGTAGCAAAATCCAATTCTTTCTTCAAGTTACAAGTGTCAACCTCAAACGTGAAGCCTCCCTTGACTTCTCCCACTTAAAAGTGGAATTACTAACTTATTTCTCATTACTCTGACCTACCACAAAACTCACATGCACACCCTCTCTCTTCTCTCTCTGGTTGTATATGCAATTATTTAATAAACAGCAATATAGAAATGATAAGTCTTATAGGGTCTTCAATTATTCATTTAAAAGCAATTAATTTCCTTCCCTCTACATTTATTGTGTATGGATTTTCCTAGCTGACCACTGACAGGAAATTATTTTCCTAAATTTAGATTTAGGTGGAAGAGGAGCCTGCCTGTCCTCATTGATGTACCATCTAAGATTTTTCATGGGCTAGAAAATCATTGTGGGTAAAGTTTACATCCTCTTCCCCTTGAATACCCCGTCAGACCTAACATAAAGCAGGTACTCCGTATCTACTCATTCTGCTTCTTAGCCTCCTAGGGTTCCTTAATGGCCTTATTAACTTTTTAGAGTTAGAGATCTTATTAGTCTTCCAGAGTCCATTTAGATCTCAAATGTGGACCTTTACCTCCTATAATTTTTCTGAATCCCTTGTATCCTTTCAACCTATTTATTTATTGTTCAGGTTGGCCAGAGTCTATTTTTACTGTCAACTACCCAGACTTCAAATTATTATGCAAGCATAAGAAAAACAGTGAGGCTTATGTTAGAATCCACACTCATTTGCTCCAGAAATTGTTAAAATCTGAGACTGTTGACCAATCTCTTTACCATAAATATAGTAATACCAGAGGGAGTTTAGCCAAGGTGTACAGGTAGAGCTCCACCCCCCCAACACAGCTTAAATTCTCAAAGGAGAAAACAACTATATTTATACTTATTTTCCAAATACTTGAAAATAATGTCTTCACTTTGGCATTATTTTCAATCTTTTGAATATATTTGAAATGAAGTGGAAGAGCTAGGTTCTTGTCTCATGGAGTAAAGAATGAATCTCATGGACAAAGGCGAGTGAGTAAAGTGATAGAAGTTTATTAATCATGGATTCAGAAAAAACTCTCAGGAGTAAGAGGAGTCGTAATGGGTTTGCCATGTGATGTAGGAAAGACATTAGAGTTCAAAGTCAACAGCCATGAAAAAAATCTTAAGACATCTTTGGTGCAAAAAGGCGATTTTATTAAAGCATGGGGACAGTACCCGTGGGCCGAAAGAGCTGCACTGGGGTCATGAGGAGTGGCCCATTACATACCTTCAAGTTGGGAAGGGTTAGGGGTATCATAAGTCTCTAAGGAATTTTGGAAGCAAGGTTTCCAGGACCTATTGTTGGGAAAAGGTCATTTATTGCCGTCTAATAAAACCTTAGTTATGAGACCCTTCAGGTGTATATCGGTGGGCCATATGCTTCGGAGATGATTCCTAACACGTATCTGTCATAACCTGTTTCTCTCTTTCTCTCTTCTTCAAACTCTCTAAGTCAAGATGATATTTTTGTACTGGCTAAACATTGCTAGATTATATGCATTGCTTAGTTTCTCATGCAAACTCTGATCCCTATTAGCAGAATTTATTTCTCTGAGTAGTCATGGCACTTTTCAAAGGGGACAGTAGGGAACAATATAACTAGAAGACAGCACTTTCTGGAAGAAATTTAGAATATGAATCCAGGGGCATCTGGGTGGCTCAAATGGCTGAGTGTCTGCCTTCAGCTCAGAGCATGATCTTGAAGTCCCAGGATCCAGTCCCACATCGGGCTCCATGCATGAAGCCTGCTTCTCCCCCTACCTATGTCTCTGCCTCTCTCTGTGTCTCTCATGAATAAATAAAAAAAAAAAATCTTAAAAAAGAAAAGAATATGAATCCAAATATCAGACAACATGCAGTGAGTGACTTCTGTATATCAGCTCTTCCTAGGCAGTAAGGATTGAAAATGTAATGAGATAGATACAGACCTATCCAAATGGAAATCTCTTATGTGGGAATAAACCCACATGAACCAAAAATTATTGTTCACTCAACAAAGACTGTGATAAAATTATATACAATGCGCTACCAGAGCTGATACTGGGTCAATTAATTAATGAGTTAGGGAAAAAATTTGAGAAAGTAACACTTGAGCTGAGTTTGAAGTTGTTCAGCCAGGAAGGTGAAGAATGGCTTTAGAGAGAACAGAAGAGACACGAGAGCTTGTGCTCTCATAGCTGCAGCCCAGAAGACACACATGTATGCAGCTAGTACTGGCAGGAAGGATGACATATATTGCAGTGATAAAACCACACTGGAGTCTGATCATGAAGACACTCTAGGTAGGGAGAAGGAATTTACTTTAAATTTTGGGAGGATCATTGACAATTTAAATTAAGTATTATTTTAATTCAGGTAACAGGAAAAGTAGGTTTGGGCTGAAAAATGAGTTTAATTTTAAGTCTGGTGGTTTGGAAGTGCTAGTGACATTTTCTGTGGGAGATTATAAACAAGCAGCTTGGATATATGATTCTGGAGCTCAGGAGTAGGATTGGATCTCCAAGTATTGGTTGGGAAATTATTTACCTGTAAGTAGTTTTTGAAGGCATTGGTTTAGATGAAGTCAGCAAAGGAGATTGTTTATAACAAGCAATACAAAGGGAAATAAAGATATCAATCTTTAAACGAATTTTTTCCAAGATTTACACCCTATAACTGAGAAAATCTATATCTGGAAATTTATTTAAAGAAAATAATCCTAAATCCTGAAAAAGTTCGATGCCCAAAAATGTTCATCACACTCTCAGAGACAGTTATTGGGATATCTGCACAGCCCTTTTCTGTGAACCATTTGTCCAGGTTAGAAAGGGGGAGGGGGTGTCTTACTAGTTGCCGTGTTTGCATATTGCTGATTAGAGTTAGCAGACAACTGACACAAATCAAGTGGATCAGATTTTTTTTTTTTTTTTCCACTGCAATTTGAACTGAAGAACACAGAGGTTGAGAGCTGGGAGATTTTCTGTCAATACCTGAGTGAAGGAGAGAACATAAAAACCTTTTCCTATGAAGAAAGGTTCCTGTCCCAGTCTCAAACCTAACTGAAAACATCTCATCTTTTGCTTCAATAGTAAGAGGCACCTACCTATTTTTTTTCTCTTTTTAAATTTTGTGTAAGCAAAGTCAATTTGGTTTTTGTTACATGTAACCAAAGTACTTTCATTAAAAATAAATTGTTACAGAGAAAAAGGAGAAAAAGGAGAAAAACACTAATGAATTTACAATAGTATATATATATATATATATATATATATACATATATATATATAATAGCATATTTGCTAATCAAAATATATTTTAAAGTTATTAAACATCATGTCTCTGAAGAACATATAACCTGCAGAAAAACTTATAATAGGCATATGAAAACTAGAAGAGTAAAACTTACTTCTATGATATAATGATAATTATTTTACAGTCTACATTGAGGAAGGAAAATCAAGTGTTGATAGGAATTATCTGGGAGAAGCTTTTTAAAAAAGCTAAGATTAAAAAAAACAACCCTAATTTGTAATAAGACTTTAAAAACTTCCATTTATAGTTAAATATCTACTATATTCTATGATTTCATAATACAAAAGTAATACAAGTTTTTTGTAATAATAAAATAGGAATATGCAAATAAAAAGTGAAAGCTTCATACTCATTCAACCAAGAGTAAATTTACTGCAAATAAATATCATACTTAAGACCCTTGATTCTTGGGGAGCCCAAGTGGCTCAGTCTGCCCAGGTCAAGATCTCTGGGTCTTGCGGTAGACCGGAGGTTGGGCTCAGCAGGGAGTCTGCTTCTCCCTAGTCCTCTCCCTCTGCCTCTGCTCCTCCCACTTGCGCCTGCACAGGTGCACATGTGCTCTCTCTCTCTGTCTCAAATAAATACATAAAATCTTAAAAAAAAAAAAAAAAAGCCTAAAAGGACCCTTGATTCCTTTCACAAAAAGAGAGCTTATGGTAAAAAGCAGCCATTAAAAAGTACTCTTTCTATAGCAAAATATTCTGTAGTAAAACATGATAGGGTTGTTGTTTTGTTTTGTTTTCCAGTGAAATCCATCCTCAAGTTTTCTCCTCAGCCCTGAAAACAGGAAATGGAGGCATGGAGTCCCTCTCCATTATTCTCCACATTCTTTCACTTTCTTTTCTCAGTTTTGCTGAAAGCCTTCCTGAGCAGGGTCCACTTTCACAGTGTGGCTTCATGGTAAAGTTTTGTTTCTATTTATGAGGGCAAACGACTAATAATTATGGGATTGGGTAAAAATTATTTCAGCATGTATTTAAAAATAACACAACGCAAATATATATTGTTCATGGATGAATATTTGTCCTATCTCTAGGCATAGCCATGTAACTTAAATATTAGGTGCGGATCTCCCCGCTCTTAATAACAAAAAGGTGCAGTCGACTGTACAAGGCTATGTTCCAGAACTCTGTGAATTCCCTTGGTTATTGCTAAAGATTTCTTTCTGATTCTACTCAGTTTTGTTCCCTCAAATATGCCTCCTTCTATTAGTTCTTTATTTCTCCTAAACAGAGCGGGATCCCTCTCCATGGGGTCACATTTCTGCAGTAGAGCACTATTGTGTGATCCTCCATGTGAGGCTTAGAGTGAGGGATGGGTGGCAGGTTCTTGGTGAGCTTGGTCCCATCACAGTCATAGGTAGGTTCTGGGAACCTGGAGTTCAAGTGTGGGACTATCTCAGGACTCTGTTTCTCTTTCAAACTTAGCAGCCAAACTTTGCCTTGGATCTGTGGATGGTCTTGGGTGGTAGAGAATTTCTTGCCCGTCCCTTAGTAGCAGCAGACATCTGCTTTATATCAGCTTAAGATCCTGAACCCAAGTGGGTGTCCTGCCCCTTCCTTAGGAACTGATGGCTTTGCTTCCACTCATCCTGACAGAGCAGTATCCCTTTTACCTAGGGCCAGCAGCAAAAAGGTTTCCTGCTCTTTCACAATAGACTATTGCCTTTGTTACTTGGTGTTATGGACTGAATGTTTGTGCTCTCCCTGCCCCCAGTCCATAGGTTGAAGCCCAGCCCCCACTGTGATGGTATTAGGAAGAAGAACCTTTGGAAGGTAACTGTATTTAGATGAGGTCATATGAGTGGAACCCCTATGATGGTATTAGTGTCCTTATGAGGAAGAGGAAGAGATATCCAATATTCTTCTCTGCACCACATGAGGAAAGAGAAAAGAAAACAGTCACTGGAAAGTCAGGACAGGCCTTCACCAGAACTCTGACCTTGCAGGCACTATGATCTCAGATCTCCCAACCTATACAATTGCCAGAAATAAATGTCTGGTGTCCAGCCACTTAGTCAATGGTATTTTGTTACCGCAGCTTGAGCTAAGATACTTGACAGAATGGTTGTGGTGAGGACAGGAGAGTACCCTTCCCCTCCCTCTGGGAGGCAAACAGCTTTGTCTCATCGAAGGAATGTTCTGGAAAGTGAGAAGGGATTTGCGCCTGTCTGCCACCAGGGGGCACTTCCTCAACTCCCCCTGCTTTCTCCAGTCTTTATCATAATACTGGATGGAGGCCCATGAAAAAGAGCTTTGAGTGAAAACAGACCTTTCTTGTGTCTGAAGCTCTCGGAGATTCCAAGTTTTTACACTAACCTTCACTTGGCCTTTAAAGATATATGTTAACATTATAATATTTTCTTCCTGCCCAGTTTTACTGTGGTTGCCTCTTCCTCTCAACGTTCTGCCAAAGTAAGAGTCCATGTATTCAGTTTCCTTGGAATTCAGTTTGCCTGACTGCCCTGTGAACTCAGCATTATGAGTAAGATAAATAAAAGTTACGATTTTATAGATTATCTAGTTTTTTGTGTCATTAGGGTGAGAACAATCTACTCCTGAGGCTTTCTATATCCTAAATGGAAGCCAAAGTCCATAACCTGCACAGAATATTGCCACTTATTATTTTTTGACTCTCAAACATATAATGAAAAGCTTTATAGGTAGTATAACTAGATTTACTGCATTCTTCTTAATGACTGCATAGTAGTTCATAAATCACCCAAGTAGGCCAAGATTTATACACGAGCATATTTACCTCATTAAAAAAAATGAATTAGAGAAGTTGTATTTAGAAACTTTTAAAGATGTGACATTAAAGTTAACTTCAAACCATTAGAAAAGGTGAAAAGTAAGGTTGGCTTCTTTTAGAAGTTCAGTTACTGAAAGAAAAAAAAATTGGAATTAAAATTGCAGAATCAAAAGTATCTCAAGGTAAAGGATCTTTATGATGGCTAAGTTGGATAGGAGCAACAAACAGGTCATGGGAAATACATTTCTGTCACTTGTGACAGTAGGATAAACACAGGATACTGTAAATAAAACATATTTGGAGACAATATCAAATTCAACGATCACACTTACTACGTTATCCCTTTGCTAAGATGGGGCCATAACTACTTTTCAGTTGTTATTTCTGTACCTAGCGCTTATGCAGAATCATGTCCATACACATCGAGGAATGGATTGAACAAGGCTTTATTGAGGCACAGTATTTGAGTTTGGTTGTAAAGAAGGCATTTGTCCTGTAGAGATGGAGAAATTACAGGCTGAAGAACAGTCTGTTAAATAGCATGTAAGTGTGAAACAATTTTCTGAATTGAAGAAAGCACCTTCCAGCAGTAACATGCACCTATTTGTCATATTTCTCCATGTGTTTTTGCCATTAATATAAAATCTGGAAACTCACCACTCCCAACATAATAGTTGAATTACCAGGCTAAAAATCTCCAAATCATAACTTTTTTTTTAAGAGCGTTAAGCAGACCTATATAAAATAACCAGGGCACATAAAAGCAGCGATAGCTTACATGCTCCTATTCTGCACTGCTCACATATCTGTGACTTTTATCTTCAAGAAAACTAGCAAGTGACTTGTAGTACAGTAAGGTAGCTGATAATGGCTAAGCTATGCTCAAGTAGCAAATAACCTGAAAATGTCAATGATCATAAAAATGTTGATGAGGAGGACTTGGCCCACTTTTTTTTTTTTTTTTTTTTTTTTTTTTTAGCTCTTATCTAAGTGGTGACTAAGGAATCTAGGCTGCATTGCTATATTGGAATTTTTCACTTCAGGTCTAGAAGATGAAAGAGCATGCACTTAAAAAAGGCACACCCACATTTGACAGCCTTAGACTAGAAGTGATACATCACTTCTGTCTACCTGCCATTGGTGAGAACCAAAAACATAGCCCCCACTTGATGCATCGGGAAAATGTAGTTTCGTTCTGAGCCCAGGAAAATAAAATAGTTTGGCTAAATTTTCTCCTCCATCAACCCATTCTAGAGGTGCCTTAGTAGTTTTGTAAATGAAACATACAGAAGAGTAAAAAATAAGTATATAGCTTAGGATCATCTCTAATCTCACCTTGAGAAAAATCATTAACACCATTTCAATGCTTTCTTTCCATATTTTTTCTACATAGACATTTTTCTAATAAAGATCATATTGTAGGGACGCCTGGGTGGCTTAGCGGTTGAGCATCTGCCTTCGGCTCAGGTCATGGTCTCGGCATCCTGGGATCGAGTCCTGCATCGGACGCCCTTTGGGGAGCCTGCTTCTCCCTCTGCCTATATCTCTGTCTTTCTTCATGTATAAATAAATAAAATCTTTAAATATATATCACATTGTATTAAAAGTGTTGGGCAGCTTTTTATTACTTAGCATTATAATGTGCATCTCTCATTATATAATATATAACTGAATGCTAAGTATATCATTCAATGGCTTCACATCATCTCAGCATATGTATATGCCATAATTTAGCTAGCTGTTCTTATCATTGAGTATTTATCTCAAATGTTTAGTTATAACACAGTGAGTCTCTCTATAAAAACCTTTATATGAATTTCAGATTATGTCCTTGGGATAAATTCAGAAAGGTGAAATTACTCTGTCCAAGTATATGGCTATTTTTAAAGGAGCATAAAACTATTTAAATATCATCTTCCAAAAATTTTCAATTTATAAATCTCATTCACAGCATCGGAAAGAGTGCATCTCTAAACCTATGGCTGCTTCTGATTCAGCAACTTGATACTGAAAAGCTGAAAGCATCTCAGCCTATACCACAGAATAGATAAAAAGCCGAGGCAAGAGGAAAACAAAAAATATGAGTCACTTTGTGTAATAACATGAATTTGATTTTCCTAATATATAAGTTCTCTTAGCATCTGATTGCTCTTCAGCAGTCCACCTGAATGATTAGGTTTGTGAGCCATCACTTTCTATAATGCAATCCAAGTATTACCAAAAAATAAAAAAAATAAAAAAATCTAAGCCTTACAATTAAAACTAAATTTATTGTCACTATTATATTCTTTCTGTTTCTCTGTCTCTGTCTCTCTCTCACACATACACACACACACACACACACACACACACAAATTGGTTCCAATTTTAGTATATGTGCATCTGAAAGCGAGCACAACACACATTGGGGGGGGGGGGGCGCACACAGGTAGAGAGGAAGAGTAAGAATCCTGACTTCTCTCTCTCAAGTATCCAGCTTCACAAACTCTTCTGGTTTGTACCAGTTGGTTATGGTAAACATATTGCTTTGCAAAGCTTCTTCTATAAATATTGCCAGATATGTCAGTAGCTACTATTTCACTCAATATAGACAGCTTAAAGATCTGCCTATGTTTTCAAGTAATCATAATGTTTGTGTGCTTTCCTGATGGGGGTAGTTTTTCTGCCCTTGATGATGATTGCAAGTTAGTCAACAATTAATAATGTATGTGCATCTGTTTTAGTGAGCACACAGAGCAAGAGTGGGTTTAGGCACATACTAAATGAATTCAGCTGTGGTACAGACTCCTAGCCTGAGTTTCAAGGAAAACATCCAGAAAGATGGCATTTATCAGACAACTGTTAACTATTCTGAAGATACAAGTTTTGTTCAGAGAAACATACACTCGTGCAAATTATTTCACTTCGATTTTTTTTTTCTTTTGAAGAACCCAAATTCCATCCCCTGAAGTTACATTACTTGGCTTTCTCAATGCCACTGACAATTAGCATTTGAACCCCACTTTGGCTCCAGAACCTGCAGGGAAAAATCTATCCCCTTTCTCCACTTTTCTGGGAAGTCCAGGCACTGATAGGTAGCTGCTTGGGTAAGTGGTTTTACAGCCCAAGGTCTGTAGTGTGTATTTGGTTCCCCTGTCAAGCACGTGCTTCCAAGCTGGCAGTTACGTTGCTCTGTGTTTAGAGGGCAAAGTGGAGGAAAATCCCAGTGTGACGCTGCTGGGGCATGCTCACAAATGGCTCAAGTCGGCCAAAAGGAAAGGTTGTAAATCATGATCCGAAGGAGATTGATGATGTTTGTGGAATATTCTCTCAGGGTGCCAAAGAGCTGTTTGTTCCTGAGGCTTAAGAATTATTTTTGTGGAAGGCTTTTATCATTAAGGTTGATGATGTGCCTGCAACCAGAGAGAGAAAGAGAGAGACAGAAAGAGAGAGGAAGAGAAAGAGAGGGGAAGAGAGGGAAAGAAATGCTTGCAACAGCACAATGATTTGTATTCTTTTGCATGACACAAACCTTGATCATCTATCTTCACTGACAGTTATGATTTGTTCAAGTTTTCTTCAGGGTGTTTGTTACAAACCTGGAATTTATTCTTTTGTGATTTGCATCTTTATTTCCAAGGTATGTGGAATCTGCAGTATTTAGGTACTCTACAAGCGTTAGACCTACCTTGCATACAGTAGGAGAACTTTTTAAAGCACAGATCCTTGGTGTACAATAAATTAGTTCTTTTGGAAGAGGCTGGCTTTTCTTTTTATGAGGCGTTAAGTAAGGATGGCCTCACCAATGCAAAACATTGACTAAATTGGCATACAGCAAACACAGTCCTATAATTGAGTGTTTCATTTAGCAAAGTGTATCACACATGCACATGGACTAGTTTGTGGGATTTTAAAAAAGGGATTTGGGGAGAACACGTGAGATCACTAACTAAATTTATGAGTCTAAAAGCTCTTGTAAAAAAATTGTTAAAAGGAAAAGAGATGGCAAAACTTAAAATTATGGTGAAATCCATCAGAATTTTGTTATGTTTGCTTTCTGATTTGTTAGAAGAATTCTTGTTAAGAAGTAATTTATAGCATAAAATACAACTTTAAAGATAATGTTTTCTACTCTAATTTCTACTCTCACTTTTAATTATTCCCCCAAATTCCACCTTATAAAATAATGAAACATGCTGTGGAATTGTATTTCAGAGCATAAAATTTCCTTAATTGTTAAGCATACACATGCTTTTCCAAGAGTAAGCAATACACTGAAACGTACTCATTTAGAGTGTTTTAACTTAAAATAACCAAGATTTTCGATAAAAAAATGGGCGAGGCTCTAAAATTCTTCATTTATGTGTCAATTTGAGTTAAGAAATAATAATTTACCAAAAAAAACATAGACTGTTTGGGACTTGTCAAAAGAAGAGTTGATCATTTTTTAAACTCTTGCTCCATATCATGAAATAGAAAGTCATCTCTGTCTGCCTTTATTCGAGCATTTTGTGACCAAGGGAGGCTTTTTTTTTTTTTTTCAGACTAACAAAATGTGTTGAAATAAAAGGAGCCTGACAATTGTATTCACTGTTCTTCCTGGGTGCCTCAAATAATAAATGTTGACTTTATGTGAATTGCCATATAAGAAAGATAAATCCACAGGAGATTTTCGACTTAACCCAAAGAGATAAAGACAAGTGTCAGAGTGGAAAAGGCTTGACTCTGAAGTCAAGAAATTCCTATTCTTTATTGCTGCTCTGCATATCTTAGTATGGAATTTAACATCTGTCCACAGGTCTCATTTTCCTTACACAAAAAAGGATTTGACTAGATGATCATTCAAAGCTAAAAGTCTGTAAGTCTATAAAGTTACCTATAATCTTTTCATCTATTTATCTATGTGTGTGTATATATATATATATAATGTAAAAGCCACTTATGCTGATAATGACCTAATCCAACAGGATTTAAGAACAGAAAGAGTAATAGGTACTATCTTAGGCATCAACAGGTGACTAACATTTAAATGAAGTGGCATAAGTTTTTTTTAATAAATGGGATATTCATAAATAATAAATTAACTTTTAAATGCAAATCTCCTATCACAGAACCAAAAAAACAAAAAAACAAACAAAAAAAAAAACTAAGTGGTGTGAATTTATGCAAGCTACAATAATATTTAAAGGGTACTTGAGGAAATTGGATGTTTCCTTGTGATTAAATTACAAGAATGTTTTTATATTGCAATTTTTATTTCTGTTTACTTTTATTACAAATGCAATTTTTAATTTAATAAAAGTATCTTTGTGATAATGTATTCTTAGGAAATGATGCATATATTACAAATACGTCTGGCAAAACTCACTTGTTCCAAAATATTACTTAGTTAAGCTATATTTGGATATTTATAACTATTTAACCTAAGAAAGGCTGAGTATTAATTTCTACTAAAGCTATTACAAAATCATTTAGGATTAATTTGGATATAAAATTATACTGACAATTTTTCCCAAGAATTATTTCTTAAGAATGAGTCACCTAAATTTTGGTGGCTTAGCACTTAGAAAAGAAAGAAAGCAAGCAAGCAAGAAAGAAAGAAAGAAAGAAAGACAAGAAAGAGAAAAAGAAAAAGAAAAAGAAAAAGAAAAAGAAAAAGAAAAAAATGGAATTGAAATAATCAAAAGTAAGTTCCAATATGCGTGCATATGTGTACAAAGCCTGAGAAAGAGACAAGTAGCCCATTTGGGAGCTAAACATTGAGGTTGCTAGATACTAACCTCAGTACTCAGTGGGAGGTCATAGTATTCTCCTGTCCATCATAAATAATCTCACATGTCACCAACACCAGACAAGGTCACTATGTGATCATGATGAAGCAAGACAAAGACAAGGCCACTTAGGAGTCATGGCTGAGCACAAACAACAAAAAGGTTGCTTGGGCAAACCATACACACAACAGTGACCAAACATGAACCACCCTTGACTAACATGATTGCTGCTATTTTTCCAATTATAATTTAAGTTCCACTTCTTTCCTCCCATTCTCTAGAGGAAAACTAAGATGCTCAAAGAATTGACTCTGCTTCCAAAAGACACCCAACCCTGAGTACTACTTTCTTAAACTCTTATAACTCTTATACTTTCTTAAACTCTTACTCTTAAACTCTTATAATCACCTGATGATTATAATCACCTGATTTCTTATAATCACCTGATGCAAGCCCACAACCTGTGAGCTCCTTCTAATACCCTCTTCCTGAGATATGCCACAGTTCCCATGGAGCATGGTCTCTATGTCCTTCAGAGCAATGTACAAATAATCCAACTCCAACCACAGGAGTGCCCCTGATGTTCTACAGGCATGAGAACCTGGCAAGACAGTTATGATACTCGAAGATATATATTGTATGAGTGAAAAATAGAACCATCTAAGTATGTATGAACAAGGAGTTTAGGAACAAATACATAATTGGGTAAGATTCTGTGCTCTACAAAATTTCCCATAAAAAATAATCCATATAATTTCTTTTCCTAAATACAAAATCAGGCCCCAAAAAATGATGCCTTGATTTGCATACCATTATCTCTTCATTCAGATGCAAATTCTATTAACATTAATTCATCACCTTTTATCTGCCAAGCAGTGTGCTAGGTACTTTCATGTAAATATTCTATTTAGCCCTGATAGCAGCCTGTAAGGTAGATATTTTTATCTTGTTTAATCCCCATACCAGCCTAGTGAAGTCAGAGTTTTTAGCTCCATTTTAGATAAGCCAATATCAAGTGATTTCCTTCCAGTAAATGTCTGAGGCAACAACCAGAACGTGAATTCCCAACCATGATAATAATAACTGCAATTTTTAAATTCACTTAAAAGTATTTGTTGTTCCTATTTTGCATCAGGTCACTAAACAATGGAGGTGAAAATCTCTTGTCGTTGTGGATCTTATATTCTAGTGAGGCACAACAAACAGCAAACAATACAAAAAACTAAAGTACACAGATGACAATTAGTCCTGTAGGAAAAAGAAGAGGAAGAAGAAGAAGAAGAAGAAGAGGAAGAAGAAGAAGAAGAAGAAGAAGAAGAAGAAGAAGAAGAAGAAGAAGAAGAAGAAGAAGAAGAAGAAGAAAGAAGAAATAATTAGGGAAGGATGATAGGGATGTGTCTAGGGAAGGTCTCACTGTGAAATAAGTCATTTAGGGAAGATTTCCTGAAGAAGGATCCCAAGGAAGTGAGGGAACACACCATGAAGTGATAGATGGGAGAGCAGATAGTCCCACAGATTAAGCAGCATATAGAAAGTACTAGAGACAGGAGCTAATAGCAAAGAGACCAAGATGTGTGGAGGAGAAATAGGAGGCAAGGGGAAAAGCTGTGATGAGAGGGGTAAGAAAGAGATGGGAAGAGAATGCCAATGGGTCCTAAAGCCATGGAGAGTCTGAATTAGAAGAGCATCCTGCTCTGACATCTAACACATTCTCGCTGACCTTCATTTTCAGAACTGTCAGAAAAAAAACAAGATTCAAACCAGGGAAACTAATTAGGTGGTTATTTGAATAATTTCTGTGAGCACAATGACATCATGGGCCAGGACTGTAGAGGAGGTGGCAGTGAGAAGTGGTTGGATCCTGATGGTGGAGGCGGTGAGGTAGTGAAAGGGTTAAGCCATTCACAAGGATTAAATGGCCCAGGATTTGAACCCAGATATTCTGACTCGAAAGCTCAGCCCGCCTCAGAAATAGATTCTTATAAGCCACAAATTACCATTACAAATTATTCAGTAACAACTTGCTTATCTTCAGTTTCCTTCCTGTAAAACGTGGCCATTTTATAAAGTTCTCATGATTATCCATAGGATTACTCATGAGCTAAAAAAGAAAGATTGAAATAATAATCTCATTTGTTAGCAGCATAAAAATGTTACCTCTAAGAAAAATAAGCCACTATCAATAATGAGCTCTTTCTTCAATTAATTTCCGATTTAATTATAATAGAATATTTTCCAATTTGGACACTGTGTGCATAGAGTAATTTTTGGTAGATCTTTCTCTCGGTTTCAAATTTTGCATAAGTTAAGGGCTTTTTTGAATAGGATAGGTTCTCAAATATATATATATACACATATATATATATATGTGTGTATATATATAAAAGTCAGTGGGTAATTCTTACTTTTTCTCTTCTTCAAAGATAATTATTATTACCAATCAGTTTCCTAGGAAGAAACATTCTCTCTGTCAATTCGTCTTCTCCATCTGCTTTCACATACTGCAAAATTATAATCATCCATAATTTGTGATAGATTCTTGCCAAACGTTGCTAAAACAATTTGGAAAGTGCCAGACAAGGATACTTGCCAATTTATACACAGTGCAGATGCTTTTGTTCTTTATACTTTCCTCCAGAAAAGTTGAATGTGAAAGTTATTTTTGATGGACTTTTAATTCCAAAGTAACTATGACAGTAAATTCATTTTTATCTATCTGGAACAAATGACATATTTTTTCCCCAAAAGGTAGCAACACAACTGATATGACACTAAACTTCACAACCACCCCCCCAAAAAATAAGGCAAACTCGGAATTTAATGAGGAGTAACTAGGCTACCAGCTTGTTAATGACGGAGGCTGTCTCTTTTTTACTTTAGAATCTCCAAAACATAGTGTAGTTATTGTTATATAGTATGAACTCTGTGCTTGACTACAAGTCCTAAGGAAAAAAAAAGGCAGCTATTCGAATTCCTCTGGCAGAAATAAAAGGATTTACTCATCTGGGAAGGCCACCATCCTTCACCAAGCCTGTAGTTTCAAGGATTCTAGAAAAGAATAGTGCATGCACAAAATGGTATTTACCTATTCATCTAGATTACCTGAACTGATCCTGAAGATAAATATTCTGACAGCTGCTGCAGCCAAAGGACTTTCATGTTTTACTTTTTGAATGAGATGAATGATGTCTCCTTGTTTCTCTTCTCTCTTTCAGACCCAAACTTCTCAGATCTGCCTGTTTCCATATCCTAACCTTCAATACCTCCTTAACCATTTCTAGTAAGATTTTTCCTCCCCAAAGTTCTAATTGGGGCCAGCAAAGACTGTGTCATCGCAGACCCAGTCTCAGTCAACCTCTTATGCCACTTGTCAAGATTAGTGTTTCTAGATTTGTCTAATCACTCAACCTCCTGCCTTCTAAGTAGTGTTTCTAGATTTGTCCCAAAGTAGTGTTTCTAGATTTGTTTAATCACTCAACCTCCCATAGTAGTGTTTCTAGATTTGTCTAATCACTCAACCTCCTGGCTTACCTCTTATTTCCTCTAGCCTCTTCTTCAGGGTACTTTTCACTGGTTTCTCTTCCAGTCTACCAAATTGGGGATGCCTCAGGTCTTATTTTTAGCTTTCTTCTCTGTCTAGCTGTACTTTCTCCCTAGGTTTTCTCATATACTCCTCTCATGACTATTTTTCTTTTTGATGTGTTAAGAACTCATAAATTCATCTCTCCAGTTTTGCCGTTTTCCTTTACCTCCTAATGCATGTATTTAATTTCCTTTTTGGTATCTTTACTGTGGTATCTATGGGCATCTTACCCCGAACAGAACAATGCATTACATCCTGCCTAGATATTTACATTTTCTACTTCCCCATATTCACAAATGGCAGCAACATAAGCTCAGTTTCTCCAGGGAAAACCAACAAACCGATTAGTCATACTTGAGTCATCCCCTTTACTCTCTCCTATCTCATCCATTGGGAAGGTCCGTCAATACATATTCTCAATCCAACCACCTCTTAGTAACTGCAACCTTAGCCTAGTTCATTATCATCTCTACTCAATTTACATCAGCTGCCAAATAACATGCCATCCCCTTGCTTCCCATTCTTGCTCTCCTATCACCCATCTAGCAACCCAAATAGTATTTCTAGTCTTTTTTAAATGCAATCGAATTACTACCAGTAGGTTCCTACTGCAAGAAAATAAAATCTGGCTCTTTGCCAAGGCACTCAAGACCCTACATGATCTGGTCTTTACCCAATGTCATTTCCCCCTACTCTTCTTCCTTCCTAGCCCAGGCACATTGCCCTTTTCGTATCTGGAATACACCCTGTGGCATTCCAGTCCCAGAGCATTTGTGCCTGTGCTTTTTTAGAATACTCCTCATGGAGATGTTCAAAAAGCTCCGAGGCAATGGGGCCCCCTTGACTACCTAATATAAAGAATTCTTCTGCAGACACACAGTCCCTCTGAAGTGCATAAAACTATTTCACCTTATTCATATTGTTTATTGTACCTGAATCATTTATTTGATTCTGCTGTCTGTATATATGGACTTATTGTCAACCTGTCCCACTCCTAGTAAATTGAGAAAAAGCAACTTGAGAATAGAGATTATATCTTCAATAATCCCAATACCTAGAGCAGTGACAGAAATATATTTGATATTCTGAAAATACCTGTTGGTCATCTTAAAAGCGATGTTAGAACACACAAGATCTGAATTAAGTGTCTTGCACAGAGTAGCTGATGAATAAATATTTTTTAAAGATTTTTTTTTTATTGGGTAGAGAAAGGCAGAGGCAGAGGGAGAGAGAAACTCAAGCAGACTCTGCACTGAGTGCAGAGCCTGACATGGGGCTGAATCTCAGGACTCTGAGATCATGACCTGACCTGAAAACAAGAGCCAGATGCTCAACTGACTGAACCACCCAGATGGCCCAATTTATTTTTATATTTTACATATATAATATTTTATTTTAAGAACTATGTGTATTTCTATATACCCTTAAGAGAAATGAGGTGAATTTTCTTTACTCCTATATTTCCTGTTATTAATCACAAAAAGTGTACTAAAATGTTATGACACATATTGTGTGTATAACATAGTTAAAACTATGCCATACTCACGCTGTAGAAAATCATTTTTAATTTAAGAAAATCCTAATATATCCTTTTTTGTTATTTACATAAATATTGACTTGTGAGTACACTAAAGCAATTTTTTTAACTCAGAGGCATTAATGCCTCTGAGTTAAAACAAAACAGTCTTTTATTTGAGAAGTAGAAACAGAAACACTCCTCTAATTGCAAAATTTCTAATATCTCTTTGGACATTAATTACTGTTGAACTTAGGCCATAGCTTTAAAACAAGCTAGAATTAATCTCTATGGCAGCAAAGAAAAATTAGAAATGACATGAGAAAGAATCTGGTTTGCATGCCCACAGTAATTGCTACTTAGGGTTCACATTCATTAAAGTAGTCAGCATAAGCGCTCGAAAGCATTTAGGGCACACTGATTTCATAATCTTGGGTTGTTTATTTTTTCATTTCTGACAAACACACTCATCAAATTTTTGCCCTAATTTTATAACCTATCTTCATACATTTATAATTTATATCATAAATGCTTGCTATATACAAATTTAAAAAGAATTCTAATTCATGCACTTCTTGTACTCAGACGCATTAGTTATCTTTTAAAGTATAACTCTATTTTTAGATACATCCATAATAAGAGATCACACATTTATTTACAAAAATAAAAGATACAGATGTAAGATCTTACTGGCAGATTATCCATCAGAAAGATTACTAAGATTATTTATATCAAGTATATATATATAGCTGTGTCATTGATACACCTTGGTAGTCAATGAGGTTATAATCCAGTGGGGAAATAGAATAACAACAAACTCCTTTATTAATGAAAAATATAAGTATATATAATTCAAAACATAATGATAAAATAATTCTATCTCAGTGTTTCCTCCATAGTGACACTGTTCTAAGTGCTTTATATATATTAAATGACTGAATTCCCATCACTCCATAAAATAGATGTTACTTCAGTGGAAAGATCCACTGAAGAATTAGGAAGGCAGAACAAACAAGCAACTAAAATTTAGGTTCCCAGAAGTGAATAAAAACAGACACACATTTACTGCTATTTTGTACAGACTTTGTAACGGGCATAATTTTAAATATTTGCACACATCAACCTACTGAATCATTGCAAAACTCTTGTCAGTTAGTTATTATTATTTTGAATATACAGATCAATACACTGAAACACAGTGTACAGAGAAATTGCACAGAGAAATTTTGCAAATGTAGACTTTACAATCAGAAATGGACCATTAGTTCTTCCAGTTCTCAGCCTTCAAACTGGGACAGAAAGTATACTATCAGGTCCTGCATCTCCAGCAGCAGATCTTGGGACTTGTCAACCTCCATAATCCTATGAGCCTATCCCTTATAATAAATTTCCTCATATTTATGTCCATATGTTTGTAAGTATATAAATATTTCATACATATGTATATACACACATAGATTATTAGTTCAGTTTCTCTGGAGAACTCCAATATGACTAGGATCCAGAGCACAATTCTTCAAATTTGCCTAAGCTATGAGTTGGACTTTGAGTACTTGAGCTCACTTGACCATCATCAAAACTCACAGGGATGATGACTCCTCAAGTTGCTGTCACTGTGCATCATTTCCAAACTAGCAGAAAAGTGGCTCAAAGGCTATCTCCAAGACCAAGAGCATCAGAGCATGGACGTGGCCCTTGAGCTTCCCTTTGTCCTGTACTGAAGTGATGGTCGGAGCAGCTGGCCAGGCTTGAGGATTAGGGACAGTGTCAGCACTCAGGCATCCAGAAAGGGACATCTGAGGAAATTCTTGCTGTATGACAATACACAGTACATGTTCTATTTTTCCAGTGCTGCACTGAACCTACCCAAGGGTCCCAGAGCAATAAGGCAGACAATGGCTAACCGTAGAGTTATGTTTTTCTTTTTATATTTTTCTTTTCAATTTTTTTTCTGAATTGTATTTTCAAATTTATCTACAGTGGATATTCCTTATTTGTTTGATTACAAAACAAATTAGCACTACGTTTTAAACATTGAAACTGAAACAACGATCTTCTACACAATTCCCCACCTATAGCCTTCAGAAAAAGACTAAACTCTTAATACGGAATGTCAAGGCTGCCAATAGGTAGGAATAAATATTTTTCTTTTTTTTTTTTTTAATTTTTATTTATTCATGATAGGCACACAGTGAGAGAGAGAGGCAGAGACACAGGCAGAGGGAGAAGCAGGCTCCATGCACCGGGAGCCTGACGTGGGATTCGATCCCAGATCTCCAGGATTGCGCCCTGGGCCAAAGGCAGGCGCCAAACCGCTGCGCCACCCAGGGATCCCAAATATTTTTCTTTTTAATTTGATTAGTTTTTCTTACAAACAAATGATTCTCAAGATGTTGTTATTCTAAATCTTAGGTGGCAGTAAGCATTTACCTGTTGTTTGTTTATGGCTTGTTTGTCTAATTTCTTCAGTGGATGATACATCATCATAGTTGTTTTGTGAGCATCTTCTGTTTTTGTTTTTGTTTTAATCAGTGGAGAGAGGAAGAATGACCAAGGGCAGTTACCAATACTGTGATGAATAGGACTCTAGGGAGACAGCTGAATGAAAGAAGACATTTTCAGAAGTTTTTGGTATGTGCTGCAATTTAATTCAACCTTACAGGAGTCTGTGCATTTGTTTTTAATTCACATGAATGTTTCACGTGTCTAAATTCTGTGTCTTTTGTATTTCACTAAGCATTTTGTTTTTAAATCTCCATTGTTTTTGCTAGATTATATGAATTACTTACTATCAAGCATAGCAGATTATCTGCATGAAGATGTTCCATAGATAGGATGACAACTGGAACGGGAAAAATTGCACTGGAAACTTTATTTATATATGTTTATATTTTAAAGTGGAATATAGGTACTAGGGCTACATAGGAACAAACTGTTAGCAGCTGGGGGATGGAGTAGATAGCTTTAGAAATTATTTCACTTAACAGTGTTTGCCTAATTTAAAAAAATATTCATTGACCTAAAAACTAATTTAGTAATATTATTCAATAGGTTCCATTAACTTTATAAAGATGAATCATCCTGAACCATTTCTATAAAATGCGTAAATATGCTGCCATGAATAGTTTTCCTCCATGCACTGTGAAATATTGCCAAAGTTTTAACCTCATACTAACCATAAATAATGCTTAAATGATGCTGTAATTTTTGCAATCTGGGGCTATTCACAGATGAATTATTTGGCTAAAAGTGATATCTCTACTAGAGTAGTCTTGCCTCATTATCTCATTCCAAGATGAATGAAGGGGAGGAGAAGTGTTAAGCTGATTCATATTGTTGCCATAGTTAAACTATTCTCTAATCAATCGTAATGTTGCTTGATAAACTAAGAGTGAGATATTCGTAACAATATTAAACTTGTTTTAAATGCAAGAATTTCTCATAGAAATAGCATTTTTCTTTGAAAGATAGTCTCTTCCTTTGTTAAATAATTTTCTAGAAGTGATATCGTGATCTTCCATAATTAAAAAATAATTGGAAGCATATTACATAGATATTTGCATGCTCCGAGGTGTAAAAACAAAAAAAAAAAAAAGATGTGTTTTTTTTTTTTTTTCAGTTAAGCTACATAAGCGCATTCTAGGTGTAAAGTCAAAGCTTTATTCTCAACATTAGAAATACAAAATAAACACATTACTTCATTTAAAAAGCTTTGAAAAGATTCATCTTACTGAAAATGTTCACAGGTCATGGTGATGGGTTAATATCATTTTCCTTTTTAGGGCAAAGGATCATTAGCTGACTCCTTAGGAGTCAATTCATGAGATCTTTAGGCACTACCTGGACCATTATGAAAACCCCAGACAGGCAGGACTCTCTACCCACTCACAATCAATACATACTGAGTACACATTTGTATAATACAGAAGCTTCCTATTTAGATCTCTTCAGGAAACTGCTTTGCTATTAAACAGTGTATTTTACTTTGCTTCAGAAGCTAATACTGAAAACAGAAGAGATCAATGATGGCCCAGAGACCGTGTCACTGGGAATCTAATGCAAGCCACTGTCCTCTCTTCTGAACTGCTGATAGAGTCTCTTAACTGTCCTTCCACATCCATTCTTTAGTCATTTCTAATCCATTCTCAAAGAGCAACCAGAGCAATCTTTTTAAAAACTGGAATTTAATCATCTTGTTCTTCTGCTTACAACTTGTCACTTATTTCTATTCTTTGCAGAAAGACCTGTGTGCCAGTTTAGTTAAGACATGCATGGTCTGGCTCCTTATTTCCCCTCCTTGGTCTCATCACCTCTTTATTTCCTCTAGCTTGATGACACCCTTGGATTTTGGCCTTCCTTTAACTCCTACAAAACACAGGGCTCCTTTCAAGACCTTTAAACTCCTATTCATATTTCTCAGCCTAAATGTGGCATTCTGTGAATCTTTCCATATTTTTCCACACGAACTTGGATATCGTTGTTATATACCATCTCAATACTCTATACATGACATTTGTTTCCCTATTTACTGAAATTGAAGAGGAACTTTTATAACATCCATCTCCCCACCTCCTCCAAACCACATGCATCCTAAGGAGCAGGCCTCTTGTTGCATCTAGTGTCTTAGAATAGTGTCTGACACATTATAGTCACCTGAAATGTATTTCTGAATGAATACTTTTAAACAGATCTTAATTAGTAAGTTTTACTTGCATGTCTTTGCTGGTGTGCCTTATTTACACATTTATTTTTTAAACTGTATTATATAACCATAGGGTCTTTCTAGATGACATCACTTTATGATTTTATCCTTGACTCTTCATATGATGGACACTCGATTTCATGGCATGTGGATTTTCACCTTGAATCTTAGGTAAACTTTATGCTCCAGCTTTAGATTTTTGGAGAGCAGGAACTAGGTCCTATTTATCTTTATACTCCACCCCATCCCCTGTCAAAGCTCACATAAGGCAAACAAGAAACACTTAAAGATTTTATTTGAGAGAGAGAGAAAGAGAGAGAACACAAGCAGGGGAAAGGGCAGAGGCAAAGGGAGAAGCAGGCTCCCTCCTGAGCAGGGTGTCCAACACAGGACTCATCCCAAGGAACCTGGAATCATGACCTGGGGGCAGATGCTTAACCAAGCCATCCAGGTGCCCCAAGAAACATTTAAATCAGGAAATGGTGTAGAAGGAAAGTTTATCATAGTCTAATGGCCTCAAAAATATGTAGAATCCAGGTATTTCTGCCAAATTCCCTCTTCCTTGGAAATACATAAAAGCAATTTACTAAATGATTGAGCTGTTGACACAATTTGTTTAGAAGGAAGACTTTTCTCCTGTCAGGCCTATTTTAGAAATATGAATGTCCTGAAGAAGGTTTATCATTGGAGGAAAAATATTCCCAAAGAAATATACTTAGACTCACCTTAGGGAGGTGTGTGGTTTTTCAAAAGACTTTTAGAGCAGTTTTAGGTTTACAACAAAATTGAAAGGAGGGTAGAGATTTCACATATACTCCCTACCCCAATACATTCACAGCCTCAGATATTGTCAACTTCACTTACCAGAATGCTGTATTTGTTACCCAGAATGAGCTACATTGACATATCACATATCAAACCCAGAGTCCAGAATTTATATAAGGATTTGCTCTTGTACATGCTATTAGTTTGGACAAATGCATAATGACATATAGCCATCAGTAAAATACTGTGGAGTATTTTCACTACTCTGCAAATCCTCTGTACCCTTCCTATTCATCTTCCCCCACCCCACTGCTGGCAACTACTGATCGTTATATGCTCTCCATAGTTTGTCTTTTCCATAGCATCATATAGTTAGAATCCTATAGGATCTAGTCTTTGGAGATTGACTTCTTACCCTTAGTAATATGCATTTAAGTTCCTTGCATGTCTTTTTATAGCTTGGTAGATGATTTCTTCTTAATATTGAATAATATGCCATTTTCTGGATGTACCATAGTTTACCTATTCATTCGCCTACTGAAGGGCATCTGGATTGCTTCCCTTTGGGACTATTATGGATAATGTTATCATGCACGTGTGTGTAGGTTTCTATGTGGACATACGTTTTCAACTCCTATGGGTAAATACCATGGAGTCTGATTCCTGAATCATGGCTTCTGAGTTTTCAACATTTATACCAATAATGGTCTGTTCTGAACAGATGTTTAGCACAGCATGAGATATTACTCAGGCCTGATATTCAGATTACTCTCAGAAAATGCAGTCTTGTATTTTTTTTTAATGTTTCTTAGCTTTAATAAAATATATTATACAAGATGGTCTGCTCATCTTGTAAGTAAAGATTAATATGGAACTAAACTATCTGAGTTAATAATATTCCAAGAAGCCATTTTGATATAAGACAACCAATGAAAAATGGTTTGTATTTATATATATTTATATATTATTTAAATATAATATAATATGTATTTATAAATAAATTATATATTTATATATTTATTTATATAAAATTTTATATAAATTATTTATATATAAATTCTAAAAAGAATATATGTATATATAAATTCTAAAAAGAGATCCATATATATTTATATGAAGTCCTTAACGACTATTTGCTCCTAAGAGAAGTGTTCATAGACAAATCCTTAGTTTTATTGTTTTTAAAAATTAATTTAATAAAATTCAAGTTAGTTAACATATATATATATTTATTTATCTACACTATACTGTAGTATCGGTTTCAGGAGTAGAATTTAGTGATTCCTCACTAAATATAAATATATTTATAATATAAATATAACACCCAGTGCTCATCCCACAAGTGCCCTCTTTAATACCCATCATACTTTTATTCTTAAGTAGAATAGTGGCAAAAAGAAATTAAAATTAAAAGACTTAAAAATCCTGTTTTGTAGCAAAGAAATTCATTATTACTTTTACATCTAAATTTAAGTTTTTAGATAAGCAAAAGAATTACCTCTCCTTTGTTCACTCACAGGCAAACTATTTTATGAACAAAGATCATAAACAAACAAATACATTGAGAAAGGGGATACAGACACAAAGATCTTGTTTTCTTCAAGTATATTGTATTTAAAAGTAACAGTCAAACTGCCTACAAATCTAGCATTTCAACCTCATCCTACCCTGGCAATTCTTTTTTATTATTCATTACTAAGCTGAGAAAATTAGAGCTGTGAGAAATGCATGCTTCTGGTTAGCCTTTAAAGACAAATATGTCTATCTAATAAATATGAGGTCCAGCTTTGGATCAATGAAGTCGGAGCCAGGATTCCTACAATTAATTCATGAATCTTTGACTGATTTTTTCCATAGATCTGGGAAGAGCCACTTAAGCTCTTTATATCTTCACTTTACAATGTGAGTAACAACACAGCATATGCATTACTGGATCCTGTGCAGTTTAATTCTTTGCAAAAGCACTTTAAAATACTTTGATGAGAAGTACTATATTAAAGCAAATTATTACTGTTATTCACTTAGCTGATTGTAAAACATTGTGAAAAAAGAAAAGTATGAGCTCATTATAAGCTAGAGAAGGGATATAGGAAATCACTAGTTAAATTTCTCAAGGTAAACAATTTCAGTTCTACAGGCATTTGTCACTGATAGAGACATGACAGTCCCTACTTGTGCCTGCACACCCGTATGTTGAATCTAACAGGCAATTTGGTTTCCTGAATGAAATAATACTTTTTGTCTTATAATCAATTGATATTCAAATCCTTCATGTTGTGACTTCTAAACTTGGGAGAGGCAACAGGTTTATAAGTCTCAATATTTAGCATAATTTCAACATCAATACTCCTATTGGTTCATTGAAGAAATAAACAGCTTCATGCATATTTTTAAAAATCCTTAGCCATTAATTGAAGTCAGCATTGATTTGGGAAGACAAAGTTCATTATTATGTCTTTTCTAATGAATTTTTTTCAAATATAACTTTTGAGCTTTACTTCCTCTCTACTGGCCATTAACTTAACTGAGGATATTTTTATACTCTACAAATGAAGTCCTTATGCAAAATCAAGCTTAACTTTCATGTGCCTTATTGAGAACATGTATTCCCACTTTCAAAGACTACAAGCTATCAATGATGTGTTGGCATTTTTTTCCTTTAAAAGAAACCAGAAACCTCTTGCCTTAGCCAAGCACAGTCATTGATCAGAGGGTTCTCTTAAATTGACTTGTCATCAGAGAAAACCTCATTTTCTTTCTTCCTTCCTCTCTCCTCAATGAAGAGGTCACTGATGGGAACAAGAATATATCACAAAAAGGAGTTTAGAATTTCTCTTTGGCCTTTTCAAAAGCTACATCCAAAGCAGGTTCACAAAACATCACATTTCACAAAAGACTCAATGCCTTAAAAAAAAAAAATCTGCAGATGATGCTTATTATTCTTTTTCAAAAATCATTGTCTTAAAATGTGAGGAAATTATAAGGATTGTTGGTTTATGAATAATTGCAACTTTACTATTTAGTGGTTTTATTTTCCTTCCAGAATGGTCATTTGTTCTGATCTATAAGGTTCAGGTTATGTACTATGGATGTGAACTGATTATATTAGATAGTACAAGTAGACCAAAAATAGACCTGCAATTGCTTAGGAAATCCCTAAAAACAATAACAAACTTGACTTGTTGACAAAAGATGATAATAAATGATTTTAGAAAAATAGATTTAATAACTAAGGACACCTTTTATTAAGAAGCAAGAAATAATCCAACCACTGTGCTTTCATAGCAATACTACCCTTCCATGTGCCTCATATTTAATACAGGTCTTCTTCCTTAAGGGCCAAGATTTTCATCTGTTTTGTTTACTGCTGTATCTCTAGCACCTAGAACAATGCTGGCACAGAGGAACACTCAAATATTGTCTAATGAATGAATAAGAGAGTTATTCTTGCTAACCTTCAATTTTTGAATGAGTAAAATGTCCCCTTACCAAGGTGATTGTTCCAATCCACTTAGTATAACTGAGTAACAGTAAGTGATATCCTTTAGGTCTTTGTTGGCTTTTGGTATAACTAGATCATTCCTATTAAGACTTGTCCATTGCATTACAAGTCATGGCTTTAAAGTCTACACCAAGGATTCCTCTACTATCAAAACTTTCCCCTCTTTATCTTTTATGCTTTTTTTTCATCTACTCTTGCCTGGATGGATGGATGAATGGATGGATAGATAGATAGATAGATAGATAGATAGATAGATAGATATAGAGATATAGAGATATAGAGATATAGAGATATAGAGATATAGATACAGATTTTCTAATTTTCCTTGGATATTTGTATTTAAAATAGAATATCTTTGTTTTATATCTTTCATAATATCTTTATTTGATATCAGTAACTTCTGACATCCCCATTCTTACCTGAAGAGTGCCTGGAGTAATTTTAAAATAATTTTAACCCTATGTCTACTCTCTTCATCATACACATCTATAAACTGTATATAAATATATGCTCATCTTTTTGTTCTTTCCTGTTCAATTAGAGGCAGTAGCTGACATAAAATTAAAAGGCCTGAGTAAAGAAGGTTAGAGTCTTACTTTGAAACACGAAATTTTAATAGAAACTTCTAACTTTCTTTCAATTGTCTTATGACAAATTTTAATTGATTTCTTGCTTTCAAAGACAGAGAAGGAAAGGAAAGATGACATTTTTCCCAATCAGAGGTGGGGCATTTATTAGGAAAAATATCAAGTAATAAATATTCAATGTTGCTATCATGAAAATAAAAAGAAGATTATTGTTGAAGCCCCAAATTACAGTATATGGGTGATGATAATTTCAGGGGGCTCAGTTCTCTCATTTACTTTAGGAATAATGATATTGTCAGTACTATCATAACACTTGAAGTCAGCATACAGGAGTCTGTGAACTCTATCCTGCCATTTACCATTTTAAAAATTCTATGAGATACCTACCAGAGGGTATACAATACTATTTTGTTGGCATTTACTTCTAAGTTCCTATTTGGCTTAACTGGAACACTGCTTTTACCACTTTAAATTCAATCCTAGGTTAGAAACTTTTATTTAAATTAGAGTTACCACAGAAGTCAAGAGCATAGCTTGGGAATGAAAACTAACAGGATTGAAATCCAGGGTCTGCCACTCTCTAGTTGATTAACCTTAGGCCTATTAAGATCGGAGCCTATTTCCTCTTCAGAAAAAGGAGGATACACTGGATTGTGGAAACAGAAAATACAGTAGCATGTAAGTATTTACCAAAGTAATGAAATATACTATGTGCAATTATGAAAGAAATAAAGCTCTTTTAATCAAGTAATCTCGTCTTTAGCCTTTTATCTCAACAACAGGGGAAAAAGTGGAATGGGGTGGTTCAATGAGAGCATTTCATGTGAAAGTGATTCACAGGTGAACAGAGGACTTAGCCAATCCAGTTTTAGGTGTATATCTTTGCTCCTCACCCTATAACACCTCTACCTAACTAAAGATTGGCTCGGTTGTGGATATCATTGAAGACTTTTCATCTTTGATTTCATCGTGAAGATGGAGTGGGATGAATAGGCATGTATTCCTAAGGTCTACTAGAAAAGCTGCATCTTTGACTTCTTCTACTCTGAGAACCGTTTTGTTTTTATCGGTGCTATGTACCATGAATGTAAATAATTTGTGGATTTATTATGTGTTTTTTTCTCATTCTTTCTACTTTTCCTAATGCATTCCAAAGACATAAACAAGCCTAATATAAAGACATGGCCTCCCTCTAACTCAGGAAAATCTCTACGTATACAACTGGGCCCATCTAACCATCTAACTGTCAAATGACAGTTAAACCACCCCCCACTTCCCGACAAGTTAATCAGTTAACATATAGGAGTGAGTTTTTTTGTGAAGAAATCCATGATGTGTTTGGCTACTGTCAAAGTAATAACTTCTAGGACGATCTTTGTAGCTGTGGTAAGTACTACGAAAAGCCATGAAAATTTCCACGTAGGCTATAAGGAGGAGAGCATTTGATGTGGAGCCTCACAGACCTGGGTGTGAAATTCTAGTCTGTCTCCTATTTGCTCTGTAAGTAATCTTAAGTTATTCAAACTGTCAGAGACTTAATTTCCCTTTTTGTGAAATGGTAGTGATATCTTCACTGGATGGTTCCTATGATTTAATAAGATAACAAAAGCATAGGGCTTGGCACATGGCTTGTACTTAATCATTTTTCTTATTTTTCACCTTCATCTTAAGCTATGATAATTACTACTTACGGAACTCTTTCTTTTATGCGAATGCCTTCAAAGACAAGGTACTAACTTGACAATTTAATGACCTTAGGAAAAAAATTGCAGCAACTTTGAAGTAGCCAAAATGACATACATTATTTAGAATCAAACTCACTTTTGTGAATTCAGAGCAGGAATCTGAATTTTCCAAGCTGTATTGCTCAAATATACTCAAATAATTTTGAGCAATGTGAAGAGGAGAAACAAAGAATACAATACAATTTATATTTTATTTATAGTCTTGCTCTAGCCTATATTATCTTTTATTTATAGTCTTGCTCTAGCTCTTGTAATGTAGGTAAGAAAAAATGATTTCCACTTAAAAGGCATAATTGTCTGGTAACATAAATTGAGTCTCTACATAGGTTCAT
Organism: Canis lupus dingo; assembly: GCF_003254725.2. Classification (NCBI taxonomy): domain Eukaryota; kingdom Metazoa; phylum Chordata; class Mammalia; order Carnivora; family Canidae; genus Canis; species Canis lupus. Next base: position 66,440,612 of record NC_064248.1, on the reverse strand, counting down.
TAATGATGGATTCTGTCGAGATTTTTGTAATCACTATATTTTCATACATGTCCTCAGTCTTCTGCGGCCTATTAAATGCTATGTTTGAGGTTCCAAGGCTAGACAACAACTCCATTGATATTTGAGCCAACCTGTAATTTATTTCAGCATTCCTACTCCAAAAACTTACTCAATAAACACTTGTTGTGTGTCTAAGAGGTATAATAAAGTCTACCATTAACTGTAATCAAATATCAGTTGGATGGACACAACATAAGACTTATCTTTGCAATCAATATTTAATAAAACAAAGCAATAATTTTTTATTTGAAATAAATATCCCTTTAACATTATGAGTTTCTCTTGAGAATTTGTCAGATTATTAGAAATATGAGTTCTTTTGAATACTCATAATGAAATATTTATTTGTAGTATCAAGGACTGGCAAACTTGTCTACATACTAGGTTTATGAAATCTATCAAACCATGTTTAAGATGTTTCCATTTCATAAAACCTAAAATAGGCTTGGCCAAGTCCCCCATCGCTTAATTTCACGCTTGTATTTATGTAAGTTTAACGCTTGTGTGTTTGATTCATTTACAATTAAATTATTCAAATGTTGCTTTTAAAATTATTTATTTTGTTCTTAGGTAATGTCTTTCTTTTTAGGAGCTCAAAGCACTCTATAAATGTTAATGGACATTTTCACAATACCCCTATGAAGGAGAAGGCAGTGAGTTCTGTGAATTTCACTGATGTCATTTTTCAAGGGACCAAGAAAATGTTAACACATCAAACCTCAGGGTCTTAGCAGTGCTTGGCCCTAAAAGGAATGTCACATAATTAAGTAAGCAGATTTCACTCTGATTTCTTCTTTGTTTAAAATCAGAATAATTCTAAAAATGGTACAAAATTGATTAGAGAAGTTACCATATGTTTAGTGGTGGGTAAGTAAGATAATCCATTTCCTATTTTCTTCTCCCTTTGTTCACTATTGATAGTCATGACCGCTAATCTTTCTCTTCCCCCAACTTTCCAGATTAAGAAGTAGTTCATAATCCTCCTTTATAAATATTTCCCAGGAGTATATGCTTCTTTAAAAAGTTTGGGGGAAAAATAAATAAATAGTTTGGGGAAAAAATTAAACTGAGTAGATATCTAGTGACCAAGTTACTGAATATAACTGAAATCAGTGTTAGTGAAAATGACAAAAACAGCAAGACCTTTCATACTTTCTGTTACTAACACAATACCTACCATGTGCTGGGAATTTTTTTTAAGTATTTATGAATTGCACTAAATTTATTACACTACACAACATTCCAGACATCCAACATGCCTTTGATAAATAAGGTAAATTGATAATTAATGTTACATATACTTGCAGAATTCAAATGGTTACTTCATACGGAGTATTGCGAATAATATTTCTGAAGTTAGCAGAATCTACAATTTCACTTTAAAAAAATGTTTAAGATTGGTTCCTGAATGATACATAGATCTTGTAGAACAATAGAACTTATATGATTTTCTATACTTAAATTTGACTTAAGAAAAATACACCCTTGAGTGCAAAAGAAATCTGAATCATACGAGTTACGGTTGTGATTATCAAACAAAGAAAGGGGCAGGCAATCACTGAATTAGTGTCCAGGGAATATTTCACAGTTTATAGGAAAGAAAAAATGACCCAAACAGTCATTCATAAAATCCAAAGCCATTGCTAATATTATAATAAAATAATCTTCAAAAATAAAAACGATGCTTTAGAATAGTAATATTTAAAGAAAACTAAATTTCCTGGGCCTCAAAAATTAAATTATCTAAATTTGGCTAAGGAATGTTGGAGGACATCCAATGATCATCTCCATCCTCTGCGGTGATTTTTGACTCAGTCTCAAATTATCTCTTTTCTTGTTAGAAAAAAATTGTTGAAATGTATCCTATGAAGATGATCTATTTTTTGTATTCCTGTTCTGTAGTCCATGATTCTTAATTGCCACAAAAATATCTTTTGACTAGATTTCTCCTGTGATTTCCTTTATCTATAATCTTTATTTTATATGCATGTATGGACTCTATAATGCATATATTTTTATATAAAACTAATATATATGAACATAAGGGGGGAAAGTAATTGAACACTTAGGCCATCTATTTCTCATTAAATTTCCTATCAGCACTATCTTTGTTACAATATTCTTGCTTTGAAATTAGGTGAATAATTTCAAAGGTGAGGCTTAGAGTGTAAAGCAACTTGATCATGGCCACGCATCTTAAAAGTGCTAAAATCTGGATTTAGATCCAAAACTGTCTAACATTAGAATATATAACAGTAAATGTATATCACAGAAACCCAGCTTCTTGTTGATGAATGTGCAAGAGAGAAAAATTAGCTTTTTTTATGAGTTAATATCAGGAAATAATTAACTGATTAAGTTAAATATATTATCTCAGGAAAAAAAAGACAATGAATTATAACAATAAAGATTAGAACTTTTTTTCAGTAGAAATCTTACTTTAAAAAAACTATTCTTGTAAACATAATTGGGCACACATCAAAATATCATCAAGGTTATTAGAAACCATTGTTATCATGAAATAAGATAAAAACTAATTTTGCTAAATGGAATCAACAAGGTCTTTAAACACAATTATATTTAAGCCATAATAGGAGCACCGAGCTGTTTTATGAGGCAATAATCTGGTTCCCGCGTGGATACACTATAAGGCTGAAGGCTGGTTAGAGTGTTTTGCAATAAGAGAACTGGATTATTGCCTCGTAAAATCGTTCGGCACTTTTCTCATTGTGATTATTCTACAAGTCTTTGAGAATTCACTTTTAAATAAATGTCAGTATACAAGTAAGTACTTATATAGAAAGAAAGCTATGACAAAGAAATAAAGTACTGGAAGTACATATTATCCTTTGTAAATAATAAATAATCTTTAGGCCTAAAGAAAGTAGTTTTTCATAAGGTGATAATGGTAACCATTCTCAGTCTTCAAGAATTTTTAGATTCGAAAAAAATCTTTCTCCTAATTTGTTTACCAGCCTCCACAAGCAGGTAACAAAGTATTTATTTGGGATTTATTGTATTTATAATGGGTTCATTTTCTTCATATGAATCTAGTATTTATAAAATTCTATCACTTTAGTAATGTCTATCATTTAAAAATCATCTTTAGCTAATATTTCTGAAATACATTTATGTGTTCAAAAATAGGACTTGGGCTTAAGAAAAATCAAATGTACTTTATTTGATAGGTCAATGGCCTTTGCTGTCAAATGGAATGCTCCATGTCTATGGATAAAATTGCTACAAAATTGTGGATCTATGATCAGTAAGTCATTTCCCCATAATTATTCACTTATCTCTCAGTCACATAATATACCCCCTTGCCCTGGAACACTGCAAAAGTATCAAATTATGAAAACTGGCTCAAAATCCAAGGCCTTATATGATCCAAGTCAAGTCCAAAAGCAGCTCCTCTTGATCCATAGAAGTATGAACTAAAATAGTAAATAACCTGTCCTCTATATATTCAACATCCAGTGATGAGACGAGACCAGCTTAAAAAAACAAGAAATTGGGGCAGCCTAGGTAGCTAATCTTAAAATAAAACAACAAAAAATTTTAAAAGGAGGGGGAAATAGAAGGCTTAAAAAGCAACTAGTTCATAACAATTCAGTAATCTTACAAATACTACCAGATTCTCTTCCTCTGGGGTAAAGAATGATCCTTTACTAGGCCTACTTCTCTACCCTCGGTGTAGATCTCCACTCTGTTCTCTTTGCAGCAACCCTTATCATCAACCTTACTTGGCCACATCTGAAAAGGATAAGGGAGTCTCTGTCCTTCCAATAGAGGAGATTTCCTAGTCCGTTTTCTGCCTGGCAAAAGGTGGGTACATGATTTTTTCAATCTTCAAAAGTCACAGACTTTTAGTCCAGAATAGTAATAGAGCTCTGTTAAAAGTTTAGATTTTCAAAAATATATTATGTTTGTTTCCAATGAACTCCTAAGCCCCAATTTTTTTGAAACACTTTTTATTTTTTTAAATATTTTTTAAAGATTTTATTTATTTATTCATGAAAGACAGAGAGAGAGAGGCAGAAACATAGGCAGAGGGAGAAGCAGGCTCCATGCAGGGAGCCCGATGTAGGACTCGATCCCGAGACTCCAGGATCACGCCCTGGATGGAAGGCAGGCGCTAAACAGCTGAGTGACCCAGGGATTTGCTGAAATGCCTTTTAAAATGCATTTCATACCAACCAGCTTATGCTATCAACATTTTGCCATAAAACCTCTTTGTCCAACACTACAAAGTTATTAGGTTCATTTTTTGCCTTCCAGATCATTGTAGGTGATAAATTTACATAATTCACCACTGTGTAACAAAGTCCACAACTCCCCCATAATGGTTTCATCACTGTCTGTCACATTTACCCAAAGCTGATGCCAGGTATTTTCAATCTTCATTAGGTTAGCAACCCAATCCTATAACTAGTTGGGTTTAGTCACATTTCTGCTACAAAAATGCTGCATAACATAACCCCCCCAAATATCAGGGAATTTCAACAGCTATCTTTTATGTTTCTTAATCATGGGTCTGATAGTCATCTGGAGCAAGATGATCTCAGGTAGAACAGATGCACAGGATTCCAAGCCAAATCATACAAGTATTTTTACTTCTTCTTCTAATGCCCATCACCTTGAACAGTCCATTGTTTATGAGTAGGGGTGTCTCCTTCATCTACTTGATGAACCACAAGGCCACAATGTAAAGAGTCTAAATTTGTAAAACTAGTGCAAGAGGGTAGGTAGGAATTGCAATAAAAACATACATTTTAAAGGAACTGATGATAATCTGCAGTTATAGTGAAAGACTAGCAAACATCTGACCAGAATAAAATATTAGATTGAAAAATGTAAGAATGCAGAGGATTAAAAATATCTTAGTTTATGTCATTTAACTAAGAGAGCATACAGATTTTTTTCAACAAAAATTATAAACATAAACTTAGTCATGTTCAAGGAACAAAACCCTCAGTAAATTGTGAAACCTATAAATTGTAGAGGCCACATTCTTTAAACAATGTGAATGTAATGAGTGTTGACAAAAAAGGAAAGCATGTAAAACAACAACTGAGTACACTTGGAAACCAAGGAAGAAACCTACTTAAATAACTCTTAGATCAAAGATAAAATATAAATAGAAGTTATATCCTATTTAGAAATAACTGAAAATAAGAGGACTCATCAAAACCCATCAAGGCAACCAGAATGTTTACCAGAGGCAACTGTGTAATCATAAATGCTTTGTTTAGGAAGCATGAAAGACTGAAAAAAAATCAAAATAAGCTGTTAATTCAAGAAACTATGACAATAACCAAATTAACTCAAATAAGAAGACAGAAGAAATTAATGAAGATGTGAGATAGAACTTGAAACATGGGACAAAAGAGGACTTGATCACAAAATTAAAGCTATATTATATACTGCTTAATACACATAAATTTGAAAAATCCAAATTAAATGGAACTTTAATAGGAAAATGTAAATTCACTAAATGGATTTAAATATATTAAACAGTCAGTAAGACCATAGGAAAAAAAAACAAAGATTTCCAATGCTTGATTTAAAGATAGCATAATATAAACCTCAAACTGGATTTTAAAGATTTTATTTTTATTAATTAATTATTTATTTATTTATTTATTTATGGGAGAAAGAGAGAGAAAGCATGCAAGCAGAGGGAGGAGCAGAAGGAGAGGTACAAGCAGACTCCATGCTGAGCAGGGAGTCTAACGTGGGACTTGATCCCACAATCCCGGAGATCATGACCTGAGCTGAAATCCAGAGTCTGCCACTTAACCGACTGAGCCACTCAGGTGTCCCGTCAAACTGGATTTTAAAATTATTATACACAAGCACAAAATATAAATGAACCTCACATATAATCATATGTATAAAAATTTTAAATATTAGAAAATTAACTACAATAGTATACTAAAAGATTAACACATCGTGACCAAATATCATTTATCTCAGAACACAGAAGGAGGGCTCACGACATTGTTCAACATTAAGTTTTGATTCAGAGTTTAAATGTGTAACATGATATGTACATTTAGATGAAAGTTTTTAAAAATTGGTTAATCAAAACTCAATAAAGTTTTCTTTAAAAAATGTATCAATAAAATTAAAATGTCATTTTAAACTAAAAATGAACACATGCATTTTCCATATACACAGATGCAGATGTATGTATACACACACACACACACACACACACACACCCCTAAAGAGACAGAAAAAGAAAACTTAATTTTAAAGGAAATTTGGTAGAATGAAGTAAAATCAATTGCCAAAAATAAACTATTAAAAAGCATTTTTGTAAGCAAGACAGGTAAGCCATCAGCTATTGCTACTGACCCAAACAAACCACACAAAATTTAATTCAAAATCAAAACAAAAATACAAGATATCTATAATTTAATAAAGTTGCATAAGACTAAATGAAGAAATCTATGAAACCTAGACAAAAAAGAGAAGCACAGTCTCGGAAGGAAAGACATAATTTTAGAGAGATAACAGATTCTCAAAATAACCTACTAATTCAGTGCAATCCCAAACAAAACTCTAAAAAAATACTTTCCAGTTTGACAAGCTGATGGTAAAACTGTCTGGAATATGAAATAATAAGAATTCCAAGAAAATCATTCAAAAAGAAGAATATGAGGAAGATCTCCTTATTATCTGTTACAAAACATGCCATAAAATCATCTTAGTACTGGTGAAATGGGACAAAGTGGAATAGACTAGAATAAAACTGAGGAAAACATTCCATTGAATCTAGAAACAATAAAGTTGCCATTTCAAAAACCATTTATTGGGGATCAAGCTCTTTTTTGACAGTGACTATCCACTTGCGAAATATACACAAAATACATAGAAATTTTCCTCAGAGGTATTTGAACTAAATGTACAAAATTAAGCTCCAAATATCTAATATAAAATTGAATATATTTATAATTTTTAGTACAAAAGATCTTAAAAGATACAAAAGGAATCAAATACAAATACATAAAAGAAAAATCCATAGATATGCCCACTGAATATTTTAATACTGCTGTGTGACCACAGACATAATATTAAAAAGTTTAAGAAAATGTTGGTAAATATTTTAAATATATTTTTCTACCTCTCTAATATTTAGGGAAAGCTATTTTAAAAAATACTTTTTCACCAGGTTTGCAAAATTTAAGAGATTTGAAAATACCTGGTGTTGGCAAATGTGTACGGAACTGAGCTCTGTCGTGTAGTTTTGGTTCAAATGGCTTTTCCATTGAGAGAAATTTGGCTGTAATTGCTGGATCCAGAAATCCCCCTTCTAGTTTCTATTATAGATAACCAATTACATGTTTCTGCAAAGACACAGATAGAAAATTGTTCATCGCAGTACTGATTGCCATGCCAAAGAATAAGAAACACTGCAAATGCCTATCATTTGGGGAATGTTGAAATAAATAAAGGTACATCAATAAATAAACAGTATGTAGTCATTAAAATTAATGAGATTGGTATATAAATACTAACCTTGAAACATGTCTTTGATATATTGCTAACTGTAAAAAGCAAGTTGCAGACAACTATGCAAAGCATGGCCCACTCCTTAATGATGAAATATGTAGATGCAGGTATGGAGTGTATGTGTATATAAGAGTGTGTATCCTTACTACAGTGACACTCAAGTAGTAGAAAACATTTCATATTCTTTGTTAAATTTTATTTCCAGTATTTCTTAATTGCAAAGATAAGGGATTATTTTAAAAGCCCAAATCTATGCTAAGCCTGGTTCTGTAATAACTGCTGAGATCATTTTTCGAATGAGCATTACATTTTCTGTGTGCAGTATAAATTCAACTATTACTAAAAATATTTCTATCTAAAGATCTAAATTAGATATTAATTTTTAAATTGATACATTTTATTCTCCTCTCGTCACTTAAAACAAAGCCAATGCTTTCTCCTGTGGTAAAAGCAGAAGGTAGAAATTTCTTTCCTGTGTTCTTTAGAATACTTCAAATTCATTTTGATGAGAATATATAGTGGTTTCATTTGAAATCTGATGAACAGTATTAGCAACGCTAATGATAACCTATGAGACTGAGACACCAGTGAAATAAATATGCTTATTTAAACTCCTTCTAAGAAATGGTCATTTTGATATATTTGCCAGATCACTCAATTACTAGGGAAGTCTGTAAAATTATTCTAGGAAAGTTTGTCCTGCAATATGATTATGCCTGTCTCAAGTCAGGGCCTCAGAACTTGTCCATTAAGAGGTTGATCATTTTATACCATTATTTTTTGTTGAATTATAAAAGTCACTGCTCTTCATATGACTTTGTCTTTGGTCTCTTAAGACACCAATCCCTGTTGGTATGGATACTTGTTTCTACAAATGAAAAGTCCTTAGGATGTTTCTAGGTAATGTCAGTGTTGTCACATTAACAACCTAACTTAGAGCTAGAGAAGGAAAGGTCTATGCATAGTATTTAAAATTACTCACTTTTCAAAAACCAAGAGGAAAATTGACAGTAAGCTGAAAAGACAGAATGGACTTTGAATCAACAGTTTTACCAGTAATCTGCTATTATCGCTTGTAGAACTAATAGAATTTGGTAAGCTGAGTTTGAGGTTATCCTAGAACTGCTGTCTTTAACTTTCCCTACATATGAGACCTGTCAGTTTGTCTGACACGAGCCTTACCAAAACAAGTAAACTTGGAACCGTAGCTTCCTCCATCCCCACCCCCACCTCCCTCACTCTGGAACCCAGTTCTTGGGCTAACGGCAGATGTCCTAGGAAATCACACCTGTCCTTCCCAGCCCAAGTCCAAATCCAGGCCCTTTCTTAACAGAAGTTCAGGTAGTCACCAATAATTATTTGGAGTTTACAAAGAGATTGAAGTATTGGCCAATTCTGCTCTACGTAAACATTGAATTTTAACCATTTTTATTGCTCACTTTTTTCCCAAGACAATCATACATATTCCTGCTAATATACTTGTGCTCCCTTTTCCACCTTTAAAATGTCTTCTTTCTACATTTGTGTCCATTCAAATCATCACTATCTTTCAAGGTGCAGCACATGTCTCACCTCCTTCATGAAACTTCTCAACGGTCACAGTGACCTCCAACTCATCAGAAGACTTCCTTCAGCATTTCTCACACATAGTAGGGAGTTGACATTGTCAAAAACTTTGTTAATTATCTAACTTATGAATAGCACTATCATATAAAACATGCTCAATAAAACAGTAAAGACATCAACAATAATTAGTGATTTTAGGTTTTTAACGATTTTAAGTGTAGATTAAAAGACATTACTGAAGCTGATTTTTTTTTTAGCAAAGAACAAATCACTTTTATTATTTTTTAAAAGAGCAATAAACTAGAAGAGGATTTCAAAAACTATTCATGATAATTATAAAAGTACAAATGACATTTCAGAACTTCATTTTAAAAAATATCACTTGTCACATAGCAAAATATATTCCAATTGGATTTAACATTCAAATCAAGTTAGAAATGTTACTTTATAAATTTTCTAACAAATTGCTTCAGCTGCTTGCCAGTGACCAACAACCTCTTAAATCTCCTGGTTTGGAGCATGAAGGCTACCTGTTTGCTTTACAAGTTTGGTAAAGATCTGTTTATTCTAAATTAATTCTCCCTGAAAAATACAGTATTGTGTACATTGTAAAGGCATCATACTGCCATTTTGTCCAATAGAGAGCAGAAATAAAGTGTATTTCAAGAAGACTTTCAAAATGGGGGGGTGAATAAATTCTTAAATATTAAGAATTTGCATAGTTTACATATTTGAAATACTAATTAATGGATTTAAAACTGTTTAATAAAATACTGGAATTTCACTATTTTAAAGATAAGCACTGAAGATGTAAAATTCAATGTATTAAACTTTATACTATATTTAACAGCAAGATAGAGAATCCGCAGCAGAGAGAGATGTTCATCTTGTTCCCCCACAAAGGATTTAAGTCCTTAAATCTTTAAAGTCCTTTGTGTCTATAGTCTTAGCCTAATTTTCAAAAACTTTAAAATGTGACTCTCGTAGGGAATGAATACATGCCAAAGACTTATGTAACTTATTAATGAGGAAACATCAAGATGGTAAGACCAATTCAAAGAGTATTTGAGAAACAGATGTATACAGCTAATGAGGAAAGTCATGCTGTAATAAGTTTGCTCAGTTGATGATAAAATTGGTTAATGTCCTAAAGGACAATGCAACCGTAGGCATGCAACTAATTCTACACATGGCAGAAATGATTTGCATTTCTACTGTACAAAATCCACAAGTTTGAATAAAATATAACAACATTTAGCTCCTCATCAACAGAACATCAAACAAAGGCACAATCTCCTAAGGAATAAAATAAATAGTCATTGAAAAATCCTGATAGACAGTATGCCAGTATGACATTGAAAGATACACAGTCAAGCTTAAGCCTCATTTTAAAGTTTTGGATATTTTTCTTAACACTAAGAAACATTGCTTTTGTACGTCACTTCATTGTTTGATACCACTAGCATTTTGAATTTGCTTTTTATTAGAGCAAAAATCTTCCTCTCACACACATACACATACACAGATACACACAGAGAATGAGAGAGAAAGAGAAAGCTCTTTTGGCTTGTTATCATCATCTTATGAGAACTTTTCCACAAATAGGAATGTCATGTACCAAGAAGCAATGTGAAGATAAGGATTCTTAATTGCTCTCAGCCACCAGTTCTGGAAGTCTCAGCAAAATCACCATTTACTTTAGGTTTTGAATCTTCAGGATCACTTGTAAGTTGTGCAAAGAAACAAATTCTGGGGTAGGCCATGCCACTTTGTAAGGTCTCTAGTTCTTTTCCTTCATCCTTAAAATAATTTAAAAGAAGTTCCTTATTAAATATGATATGATGGAAGACAACATCTCTTTTAGCTACAGACCTGAAGTGGAAGAGGCCATCGTATGCCTTCATGTTTAACATGTCTGTGTAAATAAACAAGTCAAACTCTTCCAGCTTCCACGGATTTGACATTTCTAATCCCCATATTCCTTTACTATGAGAAATTTGCCAGTGACTTGTGGCTTTCATGTTGGCATATCTGCTTCAGGCAGGCAGTTTATTCTGGAGACAAGTGGCATCAAGTGAGGTAATACAGGTTGATCCTTACCTAAGTCTATCTTCCATAAGGCTGAGGAGATGCTGAAATCTAACCCAAACACCCCTCTTCAACCCTGGGACCCAGGAGGCTTCATATCTCTGCGGGAAGAATCCTGTTAAAAATTTATACACTTGGTATAGACACTTTGGAAAACAGTATTGAGGTTCCTCAAAAAAAAAAAAAAAAAAAAAAGAAAGAAATACCATAGAATCCAGTAATTCCACTACTGGGAATTTAATCACAGAAAATGAAAATACCAACTCAAAAAAGATATATGTGCTTCTATGTTTATTACAGTATTATTTACATAGGTAAGATATGAAAGGAACCTAAATGTCCATTAATAAATGAATGGATAAACAAGGTGCAGTATGTGTGTACACATCCACGCACTGATACACTCAATGAAATATTTGTCACAAAAAAATGAGATCATGCCATTTGTGACAATATGGATGGAGCTAGAGGGTATTATGGTAAGTGAAAGTAGTCAGACAAAGACAAATACCATATGCTTTCACTTATATGTGGAACCTAAAGAGAAAACAAATGAACAAACAAACAAAAAAGTAGAAATAGACCCATAAATACAAAGAACAAACTGATGGCTGCCAGAGGGAAATGGGAGACGGGGGGCGGGCAAAATAGTGAAATGGAATAGGGATACAAGCTTCCAGTTATGGAATGAATAAGTGGCAGGGATGAAGGGTACAGAATAGGGAATTAGTCAATATTATTATAATAGAGTTATATAGTGACAGATGGTAGCTCCACTTGCGGTGAGCACAGCATAATGTATAAACTTGTCAAGTCACTATGTTGTACACCTGAAGCTCATGTAACAATGTGTGCCAATCATACTTCAATTTTTAAAAAAAGTCACACAAGGGCACCATTTGGATGAACCATGGATTCCATTAATGTGGTACACCTCATCAAAGCAAAGGTAGCCTCATTCCAGCTCTGAATCAGAAGGCAAATCTGGCTTAAAAGACTTCTTGATTTCATATATTCACATGTAACCATATATATGAAAAGGCACACATATGAAAACACAGGACAGACAGCTACTTTCAGAAAGGCTAAATTAAATAACTAAGGGGGTAGGACAGGGTGTGGACAGGAGAGTCAATAATTAGAAATTCACAACATTTAAGAATGATGAAATTAATAGCTAATGTTTATTAAGAGTCAGTAATTAGAGTAATTAGGAAAGTCGGTAATTAGAAATTCACAACATTTAAGAATGATGAAATTAATAGCTAATGTTTATTAAGAGCATACTGTGTCTCAGGAACTAAAATACATTCTTTATAGGAATCCTTTCAATATTTTGTTGAATAACAGATTCTACAGATGCCACAACTGCCGTTGGCTTTTCATAACTGAATGAATCGATTAGAAATTCAAAAATTACACCATATAATAATCCAAAAGCAAAGAGCAGAACCTAGGTTTGAAATCTTTATTCCTCATGACATATTGCAAAGGTTTTTATTTTTAATTTCGACGAAAGAATCTCTGCCCAGAACTTGTTAAGAATATACCCCAGCTGCTGTTCTTTATTTTCAGTGTGACCCCAAACAAGGAAAGTTTCACATGGTTTTAGGTTTCTGAATGGAAGTTCAGCACAGCTGTGATATCAAATGAAGTACCACCTGGCCTGATCACCCTAACAATACGTCCTCTGTCCTCCACAGCTAACAGATGGATTGGGTATCGGCCTGATATCATAATCTGTTCAATTTGTAATATGGAGCATTACCCACCCATTTAGGATTCATCTCATCTTCTCTGATGGCATGTTGTACCCTAAATGGAGAGATGACACTATCATTATATGCCACTATCACTAGTCATATGGAATCTTAGTTTGCATTACTTAAGGATAATTATATGGTGCTCTAATTCATTTGGTGAACTGTCACTCCACCACTGAAATACTTATGTGGAATTTTAACAAATACTATGACATTCGTAAAGCAGATTACTAGTCTTCAACTTTTATTTCATTTTTTTTCCCTTTTTTTAAGTTCTAAATATCGACTTTCTTAAATATGTGCTGCTGAGTTTCTCTTTGGAGCATTAAATTGAATCTCAATAACCTTACAGTCGAAGTGATTTTATGCTTGCATCTAGGCTCTCATATAAAATATTGCAATATAAAAGTTATCAGGAACATATGTGCCTGTAGCATCTATAATCAACATTTGCAAGGATGATATGATCACTGATAATTAATTCATCAGGCATTTATTAAGTGTCTCTTAAATTCAAGGCACAGTGATGGGCAATGGGACTGCAGATATGAACACAAAATATTTCAGCCTTCCAGCACTTTCAGTATTATTTTCTAATCCTACCTCTTGCCTCCATTGCCCTCAGAGAAGCTTATCATTTGAGTTCTGCAAACAGCAGTTTTCTGAGTATTGTAGATCCTGTTTATTGAGTAGACAAAAGCCCATTGCCAACCACTTCTTTTATTGTTATTTATGTCTCTATGCAAATGCTGGAAAAAAAAATACCACTCATCTTGTCAGTTTCCCTTACAGCTAGAGCCAGCCAGGGAGATGTAAGCAGAAACCAGGTAAAAGTGATGGCTGAAGCATGTTGGGGAGCCGTGGGAGAGAATTCATTTTTCTCATAAAAAGAAAAAAACATTTCTATCTCCCGTCTTCCAACCTTGAATGTGAACATTATACTGAGACTTACAGCAGAATGAGGCAAAAAAAAAAAAAAAAAAAGATAGTTGCTAAGATTGGCAAGGTACAGAATAGAAAGCACTCAGAAATGTAATACTACTGTTGAGTTTCTCTGCAGTCCTACTATGCCTTCATGTGACTTCTTGCTGGATAGAAATAAATCTTTATTTGTTTAATCCATTCTTAATTTATTATTTGTGGACAAAAGCAATGAATATGTCAATTAAATAAAAATAAATCAACATCAAGGATATATCAAGACTTTTCTGATGAACAGCCTATTTCCTTGTAAAACTGTATTTTCCAAACAGAAGAGAAACTATTGAGAATTAATACTACAATTTCATTTGGTTTAGGGTGGTTAGCATCTTAGATGTATGATGAAGTTGCTTCCCTAAAATCAGTTACTACATAATAAAGTATTAATAATCTGTTTTAACTATATGGATGATATACTCATGAAAGGTATCTGTTGTACCTCTGATTATCTTTATGAAAATGATATTTACTTCACATTTGAATACTAAGGAATATTTCACCTTTATTCATATTGTTATTTATTCTTCTTTCATCTTTAAAATGTTAACATTTCTTCCACAAAATAGTAATCCTATGTGCTTTTATAAGATGACATTTTCATTCAGTTGACATGCTTTCCACATAGCTGGCTTTGAAACCAGAAAGTGTATTGAGAAGGAGAAATACCCTCTTCCTTCAAGGAACCCACAAAGAGTGAAGCGAAACCAGTAAGTGGACTTCTGTATTAACCAGCACATCACTACCAATGGGAGCACAGAAAAGCAAAGTAGTGGGTAACTTGCTGCTCCACCCAGATGCCTTTAATTAAAACCCATTCAATTCCTAGCTGCTAGGATATATGCTAACTGAAGAATCACTCATGCCTGCCTTAATTACGGGGAATTTTCCTCAGATGCATGGAACTGTTTAACCAAAAGTTACATGGGATCAAAAGTGTGACCTTCTGGTTTCTATATGGGAAACTCTGAAGGGTCATCTCAGATTCATAACTGCTCATGGGATTGCCTGAAGGCTTAGCTGCACCTGTTTTGAGGGACAGCTTCTCTTTACCCCCAACTTTCTGTCCTCATTTCCTTTCAGTGTATCTCATGAAAATATGCTCACCTAAGGCTTCTGTGTGTGACTAGCTTTCAAAGAACAAAACAGATGACCAAAATCTTGAAAGTGGGTAAGATGTTCCTGAAAAAAAAAAAAAAAAAAAAAAAAAAAAAAAAAAAAAAAAAAACTGGGGGTAAAAAAAAAACAATCTGCCAAAATAAAGCACATTTACCAAAAGAATTTTCAAAGGTATAAGTCTGTTCAAGAACCTTGAGGGATGCAAGGATCCTACAATGAATGAGGTAGTTTAAGATGCTGGGAAATATACACTAGAAATATCCATAAAAGATTTTGAACATTACATAAAAATGTCTGAATTTTATCCTAAAGGCAGTAGAGAACATTACCAATTAAAACTGGAAGGAAGGGGTACCTGGATGGCTCAGTGGTTGAGCATATGCCTTTGGCTCAGGTCATGATCCCAGAGTCCTGGGATGGAGTCCCATATCGGGCTCCCCACGGGGAGCCTGCTTCTCCCTCTGCCTGTGTCTCTGCCTCTGTGTGTGTGTCTCTCATGAATAAACAAATACAATCTTTAAAAATAACTAAATAAATAAAAATAAAACTGGAAGGAACATTCAAATGCCCAAATTCAACAAATAGGACCTTGTTATTTTTACCTAACAAATTCCAGAGGTAGTATGGTTGCTATGTGGATTGGTTCAACAATTTACCCATATCAGACACCATACCCCTGCCTTCTGGTTTTCCTCATGAGCATATGAGGTCTATGGAGCCTCCAAATATCTGTTCAACAGAGAAAGAAACAGGAAGAAGAAAATTGGTAGCAGTGTCAGCCCTCTTCCTTTTATGTCATCTCATTTCCCTTTTGTGAGGAAAGCAAAAATGCCCCCAACATTCACCCAGTATGGTTCTGCTGTGTGTGCTAAACTCATACAGTCTTTATGGTGGAGGCAAGAAAGGAAGAATGAAGACTACAATGAGGGTTGGGTAAGCTAATCAATATCACCCATAAAGTTACTCAAAGGACTTAGAGGAGTTGAGAGACAGGTGAACATTTTACTAGGAGGGAAGATTCTGTAAATGGAGTAATATGGGTTGTATATTGTAATGATGAAAATGATATATGATGAAGGTCTGAAATAAAGAATCATTGTAACTGAGGTAATAGGGATGGGAAGAAATGGAAGAAAACAGATATGTGGAAAGATGTTTGGAAGGAAATTGATATGATTTAGTTACTGTGGGAGAATGCCTAAGTTTCAGAAGGCAACTTGATATTTGTTTCTTTGACTTGCATGCACATCCTCATTTCGATACCTGAAATGGAACAGGC
The DNA here is from genome assembly GCF_003254725.2 of Canis lupus dingo. Taxonomy (NCBI): domain Eukaryota; kingdom Metazoa; phylum Chordata; class Mammalia; order Carnivora; family Canidae; genus Canis; species Canis lupus. Next base: position 66,424,241 of record NC_064248.1, on the reverse strand, counting down.
ATTATTATTCCCATTTTAGAGATCTAGAAACTAGCATTCAAAGGGATTAAAGGATCTAATCAAAAAACCCATGGCTAGTAATTTTCAGAACTAGGGCTCAACTCAGGTTTTCTGATGATTAAGTTAATCATGCTTGGTCTCTGAACTGTGGGATTTAGTATAACTCTAATGAATAACTTTATCATCTAACTCATTAGACATTAGAATTAGTTAGTAATAGATGTAGTTCTATGAGCAATATGGCTTTGCAAATCCCATAAATCTCCCTAAAAAAAAAACGGTTGCTCGTGGATAGCAGTTAAGAGCTGAATGAGGGAACAGAGAAGGAAAGAAAAATTGTCTAGAGCAGAATGTACAGAGAACATTCTTCTACAGAGTAGAAGTTTACGTTCAGATCAGTTTTAATGTATAAATCATTATACGTTATATGTTTGATTTCATGACCACTGTTCAAATATGTTTCTTTCATTTATTCTTTATTAACAAATACTAACAAATACTAACCTCCTAACATACATCAGGAAAATGAATAAGACATAACTCTAGGAGTGATAGACTAGTTGAACAAAAGCTCTACTTGAGATTATCTTGTTAATTCTGAAATACCCTTTGAAATTTTTAAACTGAGATGGAAAAACTTCAAGGAGAGCACCAGTAATCAAGAATATTTTTGAAGCACAGAAGTTATACTGCTCATAAATGCTGAATAAGGAAGGACAACCTATGTCTAGATGGAATTATCAGAAAATTTAATGAAAATTTCCTCTCCAGTGGGACAGATTAGAATTTATAGTAGTACTTCGTATTTTCCTGAACTGGATATTTTGTAAAAGGAAGAGTAAGTGTATGGTATCCGCTGACTACATAGACTCAAAGAGGAGAAAAAACTAATCTTTCATAATAACCAATTAATCATCCTCTGACAAAAAATAATCATAAGAAATAGGCCAAATTATTTTAAATGTTTATATTGGCCTTGTGCCTCGTTGAGGAACAAGTGAAATGATAACGAAAGGGAAAAGACTGGTAAGAATTGACCAATAGCTCCAATATAGCCCAAAGTATGAAAATATACTTGAATTCCACACAGAAGAAGACAAAAATCATAGAAAGTTGACAAAAGATGAAATAATGAGATGTACACCTTTTAACAAGTAGGATGGATGTGGATCAAGAGTTTCAGTGGAATTATTGGAATTTTGTTTTAGAGAGGAATATATTAAATCTTTGTAAATATCTGTATGCATCATATTTGATTATAAATCTTTACCTGTGTTTACATTTTTTCCATGTGACATTTGCTTTTTATGACAACAGGGAGCATTACAAATATCTTATTTGTCAATTCAATAAAAAATCTAAAAATATTTTAATATTTTCCTCAACAAATTTGAGGATACATAATGGATTCATAGCATCCTCCTTTCTATGCCTAGAGATAGTAATACTGTGGAGATTTGCTTTGCACTTATTTTTAGGCATTTCAGAAGTGTTCTCATTCGACATGTTATATTAAATGTCTTTATAAAGCAATTTCTACCTAATTTATAGAAATATTAAATATCAATAACTCATAAGAATTATTTGGTAAGGGGACTTACTACTTACCTAACACTGTAATTTTAACTATCTCTCATTATGTTACTACTGTAGAGGAAGCAGATCTTTTAAAATAAACTTTGCGTCACATACAGAGCAAATATTTTTTAATTAACTTTTTGAGAGGCTTAGTACTTGATACTACTTTAACAGGCTAATAATGTCTTAATTGTCAGGTGGAATTCTGGAAACTTTAGCACAGGATTCAACTTTTTGTTACTGAGGCTTCTTCCTTCAGCTATTTAAATTATGGATCCTCCCAGCCAATACAAGTGACAAAGACTCTGTCCTTTACCAAATCCCAGTCAGGCTCCTGTAAGCTCGCTTTTAAGATGGGCCTTGTGCTGGTCTTATAAGAACTGCAACTCTCAGAGCCAATGGTTTTGTCCGTCACTACCTCCTCCCTCAAGGCCTTGTACAAACGCTAGCATAGTTTCTGGAAGCTCAAGGCTTTGTCCCTAAGGCAAACCCAGCCCCCTTGCAAAACATCTGAGACAGCTTCATATTGCCAAAGGAACTTGTTTGTCCCAGCCAAAACCTGGCAATACCCTGAGCTTCCTCTTTAAAAAAAGGTCATTCAGGAAGCTCACAATTTTAAATGCTTTCTTGCCCCTTTGAGATATGCAGTTGACCCTTGAACAACTTGGGAGCTGCGGTGCTGACCCCTACATATAACTTTTGACTCCCCCCAAATCTTAACTACGAATAGCCTCCTGTTGACAGGAAGCCTGACCACTAACATAAACAGTTAATTAACACATATTGTGTATGTTACACATATTAGAAACTGTATTTTAATAAAGCCAGTGAAAAGAAAATGTTATTTAGAAAATCATAAGGAAAATATGTTTAAAGTGCTATACATATATTTATTTTAAAACTCCACAGATAGGGAAGCTGGGCCAGGACGGGAGCAGCAGCAGTGGCAGGCATGGCCACAGGATCACCATGTTCTACAGACTGATGCCCGCAGCTCAGCAGCATCATGTGCTGGGTGAGCCTATGTGTCTCGACAACAGCCTGGGGGCACAACAGAGCTGCCCCACTACTGGTTTGGAGGTGTACCATGTCTGAGAAATCTGACTCAGTAGGTCTAGATAGGATCTGCATTATGGAAAATTCTCAGGCAGCTCATAGGTACTTGATGGTTTGAGAACCACTCTACTCACTATCACCGAAGATATTAACAATAATAACAATACTAACAATACTATTAGATGAATTCATAGATGGAATGATGATAGTTCTTATTCAAAGACAGATCAAAGGTATCATGAATGCTAACTAAAATCATTCTACTGAATTCTACTACTAATTTGGTCTATGCATATGTGTGTAGGTTTGTATGAAATTTAATATTTAAAATCTGGTTCCACATACTTCTGATCACACCTTTTAATTGGGTTACTCTTATGTAAACATATAGAGTAAAACTCAAAAATGAAAATCTATCATTGACTAGGATATAGATTAAAATACCCTCATAGGCAATATCACGTATTGATTTGTTTTCCCAAAATATGTACTACCTAAGCATGAAATGGGACCCCCGTTTTTTCCATTCTGTAACCACCTATGTAAGTCTGGCCACTCTGAGAAACAGATGCCAAAACAGAATTAAATGTGTAAGATTTAATTAGGGAAAATGCCTGCGTGAAAGCAAATGATAAGGATAAGGAATGACTGAATGAGTCATTGGATTGCTCTGTGAGTCTGAACACAGTGAAGAGGGAAAACACGCAGAGTACAAGTGTCATAGTCGGTTATGTAATGGCAGATTCAACAAAGCTGTGGGGGAGTCTCTGCACCATCTGCAGCCAATACAACAGGCATGGGTTTGTCTTGGTATCGCCACCACATTCAGTCACTGACTAGGGGCAGCCCACAAGAGGTACAGCCTTTGTGCAAATTCAGCGATGGGTTTCAAAGCATAGCAGCTGCAGACATTGATTAATTACACTCCCTGTAATAGGAAGGAAGTCTACAAAGTGTATTATTACCAACAGACCACTCCCACTCATTCTCAACACATGAATCTATCTGTGCAACCAATCACGGGAGTCAAATTGGTACTTAGTCCTTGCTCAATCAGGTTAGCTCCAAGAATCTGCTGAAATTATTGGGGAAAATAGAAATTTATTTTCATTAAGATTGTTAGCTACAAAAATTAAGTCCAGAGCTGATCATGGATATCACCTGCCACCTCTTGAAGAGAGACTGACAGTGAAGGCAAAATAAGAAAACAGAAAAAAAAAAAAAAAACACAAGATCAAAGACAGATTCTAGATTGCATAGATTGAACTGAATCTACCAGAACCAGTTATTCTTATTGTACTTTCTAGTTATTTGAAATTATACATTTTATTTAAGTTTTAAGCCAATTTGAGTGGACTTTCTTTTAATTGCAATAAAGAGCTCTGTAACATTCTCTGTAAATTATAGAATTAAATCTTTACAACAAATTTTAGAGATAGATATTATCCTCATTTTACAGGTGGAAATAGGCCATAAAAATGAAGTGATTTGTCAAAGGTTATCTACACTAGAAAGAAACTAGGACCCAAATTCATACTTTCTTAATTGAAACTCCACTGCCATCAATCAGTTATATTGTTTGACTTTTTTAAAGTTCTTCTGTAAATGTCTATTTTTTTCCTGTTTTAATGTGAGTTATGATAAATAATCTCTATATGTTATGGGTATAGCACACACATTTGCATCTAATTTAATACTATGGCTATGTACATGGATGTTGGACTAAGATTTCAGAATTTGAAAACTAATAAAAGTACCTAAATACAGTTCTCTATGTTTGATTATATATTATTGATTTTCCCCTCATAAAATTATGCAAGAGGTTATATGTAGTATTACTATTTATACCATTTAATGAGTACATTTTTTATCTGAATTTTGTTGTCACTTGACATATGTTTCTAATTTATGTAGGCTTCATGTGCTCATGTCTGCTATTGTTTAAAGTCAAGAATGCAAGAATTTTTAAACTTAAAATTGAGTGCTTCAAATTACCTTAAAAATAGTTTTCAATGAATGCTAAAGAACGGATGGACAGATCAATGTGTACTAAAAGGTTGTTCTGCAGCTCAGGTTTAACTATGAAAACCCTTGTTCTTTATCTAAATTATGTTCATTTTGTATATAATTATATATAATATTTTTCATATAATGACATGTAATGATGATTTCTGTACATGTTAATGCCAGAAATATTTGCCCCTCTTCTGGTATTTAGGGTGGTGGTGGCACCAGTAAATCCATTTATTCAGGAAACCCTTAGAGGAACTTTTAAAGCAGGAGTTAGCCTTAAAAAAAACATCTAGTCTTAACGTCATTACTTCATGGGTAGAGGAACTGTGCTCTATAAATTAATGTCACCTGATTAATATTACACAACTTGGCCTCAGCAAAGCTGGGAGGAGGATTTGCCGTTCTATACTTCCATTTCCTTACTCATTCCATTGAGTCTGCAAAGGATCAGCAAAACTGTGTGTTAATTCTTCCTTTGGTATGTTTCCTTGGTTTTCAATTATTTAAACTTTGTGATTGCTTTGTGTTTCTCAAAATTATTTGCTGTAATATCTTCACGCTATACTGGAGCCAAATTCTAGGTGGTAACTCCCATCCCTAATCTACCACACTTACCACAATATCTTACATATAATGTTTACATGTATGTGTACACGCAAGCACACATGCATAAGCATATGTAGAATTCTCAGTAAAAACACAAATATGTTGTCAGGTATTAGCAGAGAATAGTAGCTAGGGATGAAGAAAACAAAAGAGATTTTATTTTTCGCGTGAAAGATAATTTAAATTCAAAGCTTAAATTGAGCAGTATAGTTAATTTCATTCATCATATTGCCTTATTTGAATATTTTGTCTCCTCTCTCTCCCTAAACTTCCACATGTCTATGATTTGCATGCCATCTCTCCAAAGTCCATTCTCCTATCCAGTCCCAACACAACTTACTGAGACAAGTTCCCATCATTGCTTTCCTAAGTTACTGAAAACAGCTATAAACCAATCTCCTTTCCTGCAATCTTTTCACCCTCTAATCTATGCCCTACTCAGCGAGCAGAGTGATCTTTATAAAAGTCAAATCTGATCAAGTCACTTTGATAAATCCACAGAATTCTTGAGAAAAGTTCAAGCTCCTTAGTTTGGCATGACAAGCCCTCTAAGGTCTCTACTTCCTTATCTCTTATCACTACTCTCTTCCTGCATTATCATCTACTATCCAGAAATTCTTTCCATTCTCCAGAGGTTTTGTACCTCTAAATCTTCCCACAGGACCCTTCCACAATTTAAAATGTTGCATTTCCTATTTTATCACACAAAATATCTCATACTTCCTTCAAGACACAGCACAGATAGTACAGCAAATCCTTTATTAGCCATATATCCTAGGTTAGATGTCCATCTTCTGTTCTCAAATAGCACCAAGCCAACACTCCCATACAGCATTTATCACACCACATAGTAATCATCCATTTATGCGTCTGTCCATTCTCACTAAATTACACATACTTTGGGAGTGTGTGTCATCTATTTCTTCATTCCCAACCCTACGACATTCTGGGTATCATTCATGTGATACTTAAATGTGGATGCAGCGACTGTTTCCCTGACACCTTCTCCCTAGTGGCAACCCCAGATTCTTGGGATCTTCAACTTCCATTCAGATCCTGGGAGTACTTATCCCCTTGCCAGGGAGTACGTGAATATTACTTTCTTTCCTAATAGACTTTGTGAATGTTTTAGCCAAAAAAAGATCTCACTTCTGCCTGAATTAAACTAAAGCACATTTTTGCAGGTTTGGCCACTTATCTGAAAAAGCAGAGGCACTAAGGGACTGCAGGCAGTTGCACTTGAGTTATGTGACAGCCGTGTTCTGAGCAAATCATCCTCTCTTTCCAGCTCTACATCCCGAATCCAAGTTTTTCAGTGTATTGTGCTCCTTGAATTATCCAGTTTAGCAACATTAAAGTAACCTACCATAGTATTTCTAAACCTTAGTTTTATGCATAAAGTGGCAGTAAAATATTTGCTTTTTGAGGTCATTGCATGAAATAGCTTTCAGAAGCACTTAATTTAAGCTTCCTGGTTCCCGTTATGTTTAAGTAGGTTAGTCAGACTGACCTTCATCATGCTTTATAAAATCTGAACAAAATAAAAGATACTTATGAAATGGCACCAGAGACTGATTTTTAAAAAATCAGAACCTAGGAAGGGTTCTATTTTCAAAAGACAATAGGCAACTACAAGATGTGCAGCCATTTGTGTGGTATCAACCTCAATCTTCATTTGACTCCAAAAGTGGAATGTTGCAGCCTTAATGACTTGAGGAATCATAAAAGGAGGTTGGGATAGCAGAAGAGCCAGAAAGTTGAGTAAATCCAGGAAGGAAGAAATCAGCAGAAGGGATAAGCCTCAACACTTGCATATAAAATCTTCACAAGTCTTGGTCAGATCACTAAAACTATTCAAAATAAAGACCTCAAGGGTCATAGCATGCATCAATCAATCAATCAATCAATCATCATTGAAAGCTGCAATAGATTAGCATCAGTTTAAGCTGCTGCATATTCAGGGGAGAAAGATTATAGAATTTGAGTCCAGCCAAGTTAACATGGTAGATAAGTCACTCTTCAAAGAAACATAACAGAATTTAGAGGCTCTACAATGATTCATCCATGATGTTGTCTAGAATGCATTCAAACTCATTAGATATGCCAAAAAAAAAGAAAGAAAAGAAGAAAAAATAATATTATTCACATCCTTTACAAAGAGTCAATAGAATATCTCCCTAAGAGGCCCTACATACTGCAACTAGTAAAGATTACAAAGCAGCTGCAATAAACATGTCACAAACTCAAAGGAAAGTTATATACAACACATGATGGAGAATCACTAGAAAAATAAAAATCATAAAAAAGGACAAAACAGAAATCCTTTAGTTAATACTATATTGTATATTTGAAAGTTGCTAAAAGAGTAAATCTTAAAAGTTCTCATCACAAGACAAACACTGTAAAAATTTATGGTGAAGGATGTTAACTAGACTTATTGTGGTGATCGTTTTTGCTATATTTGCAAATACTGAAACATTATGCTGTACACCAGAAACTAATGTTATATCTCAGAAAAAAATATTCTAGAACTAAAAAAATACAACACCTGAAAATTTTTAAAAGTTACTCTGTGGGCTTAACAGAAGATTAGAAAGAGCCAAAAGAGTGAATTTGAAAATCTGTCAGGAGTAATTATCCAGATTAAATGAAAAAAAAATAAAGAAAAATGAATAAAAGGGATCTGTGAGACAATAACTAGTCATTTAATATTTGTGTAAACAGAGTCCAGTAAAAAAGGAGAAAATTGGAAAGGAAAAGACATAATTGCTAAAATTATCCCAAATTTGGGAAAGCATCAACTATTGTATCCAAACACTGAATAAAACCCAAACAGGAGGGTATTATGCTGAGTGAAATAAGTCAATCAGAGAAGGACATACATTATATGATGTCATTCATTTGGGGAGTATAAATAATAGTGAAAGGAAATGGAAGGAAAGGGAGAAGAAATGGGTAGGAAATATCAGAAGGGGAGACAGAACATGAAGACTCCTAACTCTGGGAAATGAACCAGGAGTGGTGGAAGGGGAGGTGGAAGGGGGTTGGGGGTGAATAGGTGACGGGCACTGAGGGGGGCACTTGATGGGATGAGCACTGGGTGTTGTTCTGTATGTTGGCAAATTGAACACCAATAAAAAATAAATTTATTATTAAAAAAAAAACCAAATAGGATAAATAGAAAATCATACCTAAGTAAATCACAACTCTACTGCTAAAATCGAAGAATAAAATGATCTTTAAAATAGCAAGGAAAAAAAGAAAATACACATTAAATATAGGGAACAATACAAATGACAATGACATTCTAAGATAAATAAGATATTATAATTTTAAAAGAAAATGTGCAGTTGTACCTATTCACAAACATAATTGTGTATGCATAAATTACTAAAGAATCAACTAATGCCTCTAAAAATAATAAAGTTAGCAATCTCTCCACAAACTATAATATACAGCAATCTATTTTTATACTCTAGCAGTATAAAATTGAAAAATGTTTTTTTTGTTTTTTTTGAAAAATGTTTTAATAGTAACAAAAAGGTAATATTTAGGAATAAAATTATTAAAAGTCATTTTAAAGGACTACATTGAAAACCAAAAGAAAAAATGCTGAATATCTATGTCAAGTTCACAAATTGAGACTATACATTACGATATCAATTCTCCCCAAACTGATCTATAGTTTCAACTAGATAATATCAGCTTATCAGTTATTCATCTCATAGAAATCAACAAGCTGTTTCTAAAACATTTATGAAAATGCAAAGGTCCTAGAATATCCAAAATAATCTTTAAAAAAACCTAATCTTCAGGAAGGACTTGCAATAACTATATTAGTCAGAAATCTAAAATGGCCACCAAGATTGACTCCCCCTGATGTATATATACTTTGTGAATATGATGGATTTTACTATAGCAAATGGCTTATATTATATAAGTACCGTTGACTTTAAAGAAAGGGAGATCATCTGAGTGGTTCTGACTTACAGACATGAGTCCTATAACCTAAGTGTAGAGGTCAAAGACAAAAGAGATCAGATATTTGAATCAGAAGAGGAATTCAAATAAAGAGAAGTTTTCATTACTGACATTGAAGATGGAAGGGTCAGATGGCAAGGAATGTGGGCAGGAATAAAGATTGGTCCCTGACAGCAAGCAAGAAAATTAATCCTCAGTCCTACAACAACAAACAACTGAAATCTGCCAACAAACTCAATAAACTTGGAAGAGGAGCCAAGCTCTAGATGAGAATACAGACAATTGAACCTTTGATTTCAGCTCATGGGAACCTGAGTAAAGAACTCATCCGTGTAGTACCTGTATGTCTAACCTATGACATTATCATGGCTGTTGTTTAAATAACTAAATGTGTAATAATTTGCTATGCAACAATAGAAAACTAATACACTGATTTAATGACTTACCTTGGATCCCAAAGAGATAATAGCACTCCCATGTTCATTGTAATGCTATTCACAATAGCCAAGATGTGCAACAAGTCTCAATGTCCATCAAAGGATGAATAAAGTAAATGTGGTATGTAAATACAGTAGAATACTATTCAGCCTTCAAGAGAGAATGAAATCCTACAATATGCAGCAACATAGATGGAACTTTGAGGACATTACACTAAATTTAGTAAGTCACAAAAGGACAAGTATGGAAGGAATTCACTAACACAAGGTATTCAAAATAGTTAAACCCACAGAAGGCGAGAATAGAATGGTGCTTCACAAGGGCTGAGGGAAAGGTGAAGTGGGAAATTGCTATTCAATGGATATAAAGTTTTACTTATGTGAGATGAACGAATTCTGGAGATCTGCTCTACACCATAATGCCTACAGTTAATAATACTATGTTGTATACTTAAATTTTTTTAATAGGGTAGATCTCATGTTAAATGTTCTTATCACAGGAAAAGAATAAAAAATAGATTCCATCAAAATGAAAATATTCTGCTCAGAGAAATCACAATGGATATAAATAAGCAAAGTATAGGGCTAAAATAAATATCCATAACATTTAAATTTAATAAAGGACATAGATTGAAATTATGAACTCAGCATAGAAAGGCTAATAACACTATTAAAAAATAGGCAAACATTTGGGTAGACACTCCACAAAAGAAGATTTATGAATGGTCAAAATGGCTAAAAGTGACTTGTACATGAATGTTCATATATTAAATTCTAGAAGGCCAAGTAGTCTAAATTAAAAAAAAAAAAGTGAGAGAATAGTAGTTTTCAGGCTGGATATATAGGGAGTAAAGAATAGAGATTGGTTAGTAAGAAACAGGAAAGAACTCTGGGAAATGTTCTACATCAAAGCAGGGGTATAGATCATATGGGTTTGTTTATATGTCAAAATGGTATCGCTATGATATGTGCACTGTAATGGATATAAATTTTACTGAGGTCATCACCACCATCTGTCCTCACCACCATCACCATCACCACCATCCCCACCATCACCATCACCACCATCATGCCGTTGGTGGAGAGTAAGTGCAGAGAGGTAGAAATAAAACAAGACCGATAGAATGTTGGTAACTCTTGAAGCTGTGAGAGGGTAACAGGGTCTCATCACACTATTCTGTTTACTTTGCGTATGTATGAAATATTCAAAATTTTAAAAAAAGTGTACCTAGGAAAGAAAAATCTTTTTTCTAGAACTCTGACACTATGTTGCAATCTTTTCTTAAAGGAACAAAAATCTCTGAAGTATTTATTTAGTGTTAGAAAACAGGCAAGGTACTTTACATTATTTACCTAATGCTCTGAAAAATTCTATAAACCCAGCATTATTATCCTCATTTGGCAAATGAAGCATTATTATCCCCATTTGGCAAATGCAGGAAACAAGTATATAGAGGTTAAGGAAAATTACCAAGATTTCAAATGAGAGTATTACAATTTCAGCCCTCTCTACCTAATTCCAAAATCCATGCTTTTTTCAATATATATAAACTTTTTTTTTAATTATAACAATCTTCCTTTGAAAAAGTGACAAATCAGGAATTGGGACTAGGGCAGGACAAAATAACAGGCATAGTTGTTTTATAAAAATGTTTGTAGGAAGCTACATGTAACAAATGGAATAGAGGTAAAAAAATAGTATTTACGTTAAAAATTGTGGATACATTCACCTTTTGAAGGAGGGAGCGTAATTCAAGTCATAGCTGAACAAGCTCCACAAAGCTCCTTCTAGAGAGCTCACAGACTGGGGAGGCATAAAGAAGAGAAAGATGAAGTATCGAATTCTCTTTCAGTTATTCTATGTCACTAAACTGTGTCCTGCAGTTAATGGTTCACTGGCACGCAGAAAACAATAATGAGTTTTTTGATATGCAAAAGTAGGCAAAGAGCAGAGTAGGAATCAGAAAACATTTCATACTACGTTGAAAAGTGAGGAAAACTGAGTTAGGTATGGAGACAGAGTTGTAGATAGAACGCATTGGTCAATTTGACCAGGAGCCCGAAAAACTAGAATTATCTGTACAGACATAGAGAGAAACTTACTTTACAGAAGTAGCTCACCTGAGTGGAAGGCTGGCAAGTCCAAAATCCACAGGCTTAGAAATTCAGGTAAGGGTTCAAGTTGCAGCCTTGACTCTAGAATCTTTATAAAATACTATCACTGCTACATCTGGACTAGTGTTTGACAAAAAACCAGCACCATAGCCTGGCCATGTTGACACGTACAATTAACCATAACAGATTCCAAGAAACAGAAAGCTGGTAACGTCCAGGAGCCTGCTGGAGGTAAGACACAGCTTCTTGGAAGAGATTATCTAATGTTCAATATGTACTTTTATGCTAGTTAGTACTAAGCTGTAAATTCTATCATCTCAAGTCTTTGCGTATGAGATGCACACATTGCTTGTATGAACAATATTTAGGGAAGAAATTAAGTGACCATATTCTAGTTCAGGCCAAAGAATTAAAAAAAAAAAAAGAAAAACAGCATAGAACATTCTCTGTGACTGGTGTATAACTGCAATATTTCAGCAGATAAACTCAGAGCAAGAATACACCTGGAAAAATGGGAGATAACCCTCTCCACCAGAGGGCTTGGAGATATTAGGGGTGACACAAAGTCCCCCTGCATATAGGATGGGATTTAGGCTAATTTTTTTAATTTTTTAAAGGATTTTATTTATTTCTTCATGAGAGACACAGAAGCAGAGACACAGGCAGAGGGAGACAAAGGCCCCATGCAGGGAGCCCAACGTGGGACTCGATCCGGGACTACAGGATCACACCCTGAGCCGAAGGCAGACGCTCAGCGGCTGAGCCACCCAGGCGTCCCTGATTTTTTAAATTCTTTAATCCCAAAGGTCAGTGTCTATCACCTGATAGACCAACTCAAAAAGGCCAAGTTGCAGATTACGGGCACGAAGCCAAAAGTCAGAAAGATTTTGTAAGCTTTCTAGGGAGTCATCGGGGTCTTCTGAAACATCCAGAAACTCAGTACATTGAAACAGGACTTCAGGTATGCTCTTTATTAAAAACAAAAACTGTATTATTACCTAGAAATGCATCTTCTCTCATCGAAGTTGAATAGAGCTGAGGAAAGTTTTATGCCAGGGCTTCTGTTTTGTCTGCAAGCCTGGGCAGGATGAAATCTGTCTCAGCCTCATTCGGGGAGGTGCTAACAGATCCCCTGCTTGTGGGGGAAACACAATCACACACACACACACACCTCTCATGAGGGCTTAAACCCAGTTATAGAAACTCTTAAATGTAATTCATATTCCCATCTGGGAATAAATCTCAGCAAAGAGTTTCAGGAACAATTCCCCTGATCAGCCTTTGGCAGAACAGGAACCTGACATTTCTCTATAAAGTTTTGCAGGGTCAATGCCAAAGTAAATCACAGTGTTTTCCTCAAAACTGACTGAGATGCATCCTCCGTGGTGCTTATAAGCTTTGATCCGACATTGTATTTTTAAGTAGAGATGTGGGTAAACATTTGAAGATGGGTCACTCGACTATTTTTGTTTCCATTCAGAACAGCAATCTCGAAGAATTAAAAAGTGACTATGCTTCTCATTTCCCCTATTAGGCCCCTGAGCAGGGCTGGCCTGGGTATCTGATGGGCGTCCTGGCAAAACAGGAGGGGGTGTGACAGTTGCGGAGACTATGTCCCATGTTGGCCTGTGTTGCAGGTGCATTTGCAGGTGCATTTTCAGGGTAAAACAAATATTCTGCTCTTTTCCTTACTTCCCCTGTTCACGGTTTTAAATCACTTTTGTTTCACCACACTAATTTCCCTCAGCCTCTGTTTCTTCTGTTAAATTAGGATATATTTATTCCACCACTATTTTTCAAGTTCCCACCATGAGCGAGGCACTTTACTAGGTGTGAGGACACAGAGGTGTTTATTTAAGATATTTAAGATATTTAACATAAGATATTTAATATAAGATATATAATATATATTTATATAAATTATATAAATATAAATTTTATATAAATATAAAATATTTAATATAAGATGTTTACTATTTAATATAAGATATTTAAGATATTACTGGCTTTCCGAGCAAAATGGAACACATATGTAAACGTTATCAGGTAATAGGAAAGTACCGTCAACCCATCGTTTTGCAATTAAGGAGACAGTAAAGGAAAAAGTGCCCAGTTTCAACAGGAAAGCAAGCTGCCCGATTTTGGAAAGACTGAGAAGGAGTAGTAAGTGACGTTTTCAAGTGGAGAGGCCTGGAAGCCGTTGAAAATGTGTGTCTGCAATGTAAGAGAGACTTAGGGAGCTAAAGACCGACCGTTAGGGATCAAATGAGATTACAAATGTGAGAGTATTTTGGAGACTACAAAGCATCATGCAAATGTGAGTTCTACACATGTGCTGGCAGGCAAGCAACGCTAACGTGAATTATTATTACCTATGTGTAGTCGGCACTAAACTAATTTGCAGTTGTTTTAGGTTGACTTTGAAGTACTCAGTCTTTTATGCAAGTAGAATAGTCTGACTTAACAAGTCAAACGTGAGTTTATTTAAGGCAGCGCACTTTGTGTGAGCATGCTTTACGCATGGTATAGACGGCTCCAGAAATACCATTGACTTATGAGAGTCTCTTGGTGGTGGAAGAAAAAAAAGTCGAAGCAAAATCTATTGCCAAATGTGACCAAACATATTGCCAAACGTATACTCCTGAGCTCTCTGTGTTTATGTGACACTATCTAAAAATGGGATGTACAAGGGCTCACAAGCTCTAATCATCACATCATTATCATCATCTTATAAATTAATATTTTCGGAATGAGTATTTTACAAGAGGCTTTTCCCCTGTGGACTAAATAGACACCCTAATTGTTTTTTTTTTCCCCCAGATCCCTTAGAGGGTGGTATGTTAGAGGTAGATTAGGTGGTCAAAGAAAGAGCTCTGGACCCAGACACTGGATTCGAAATTTGGCTCTCCCACTTGCTATGAGTGGTGATTTGAACAATTTAAATCTCTGGACCACCATGTCTTCACCAACATGAAGCAGAAGTATCTTTCTCCTAGGGGTTTCTAAAGGTGAGAGGGGTTTATCTAAGGAGCTTAAGTGTCAGGAATATTGTTTTTATAAATCTTAGCTCTTATTATTAGGCTATGTTATTTTTCTGTTGCATTTTGCCATATGTGAAATTTTTATTAACCAATCTAAACTAACCTGTGCAAAATAAGAGATCTACTTGATGGTAAAGTTCCAGAGTGAAGGGGATTGTTTTGTTGTGGTGGTGGTGGTTTCTGCTTTCATTTTTCTTTACTGGAGTTGCATTTATTCTCCTGGTCAGTGAAATGCCTCCATAGAGACACTTATTACTGAAAGTCCGCATTCACTTTTTAAACTGGTTAACAAATTTAAGATAAGTGTGATTTGGAAATTATACGTTATTTGTAGCCATAAGAATGATAAAGAAATAAATATACTGATTTCTTAAGTCTTTCTCCCAAGAGAACTGTAAGAAAAGAATTGGCAATCTCTCTCTTAAGACAGCCAGGATACTGGATTAGGTGGTCCCTGGTGGCAGTTCCTATCTTGAAGATCCTGGGATTCAAATAACTCAGATTGAACACACGTCACTGCCCTTGCCTCAGGTGTGTGTAAATGCGGCATATATTTATATTAAAATGTTTCGTGACTTATTATATCTCACACTGGCATCTGATCATGTATTTAATCAGTATTTGTTGGATTTGGGTTAAAACCTCTTACCCCAGGTATAATATTTCTTTGGGTTACCATATATATTCTCATATGGCAACGACTCAAGTCACCACTGCAGATGTGCTTGAGATATTATATACTCCTATTTAATTAGTTATCTTAATTGGGATTTTTAAAAGTCAAAATATTGGCAAAATCCCATTTGTAACTGGTGTTGCTATTTGCAAATTTCTAGCACCACCTATAAAAATGTAGTATAAGCTTCTTTCAGAAATTACCTACAGCAAACCACATAAAGTACTCAGAACCTCCGTCTCTATTTTTATAGCCTATCAGTGACGTTTGTATTTCACTAATGACTTTAAATGTTAAATTGAGCCATATTTAAATTTCTCCAAATCTACTTTAGTTCTTATCACCTTTGGCAGCCGGCTCCAAATCCTATCCTACCAGAATCCTCTTGTGTATTGTCTGTTTGACAGATGAGACGAGTTTATGGTGATCCCCTTCTCTTGGGCTCAAAATATTAAGTTTAAATCTAAACATGGTTTGCAAATAACCAGGGGGCCTTTTCCAAACATTATTTAATACACTGAGCTACAGTTTGAACAGTTGCATATCCACTCAGGAAGCAGATTGGTTTGCTCATGTAAACCACAGCTATGTATTTTTTTTAATATAGTCTCCTGAATTACTAACCTGCAAGTTAGCCTAAAGAAAAATTTTTATTTTATTTAAAACGCATATCACCTTACTTTTCTCTTTAGGATTAAAAAAACATTTTACTATAAATCTGAGAGAAAATATAATATATGAGCTTTAAATCTGTGTGGTTTTGTAAAGAAAAATGAAGACTAATGATCTGGGGAGTGGGGCAGGGATAAATTTCAAAATAACCTCCTAACTCCTTATTAAATTTAAAATAAAATAACTCTCCCCACCACCTGATTAAAATAAACAAACTGTTCTCCATTGTAGGCCATTGCATTTATTTCATGCCACTCTTGTCTCTCCACTTATTCTCTGCCTCAGAAAAAACACGTAAAAATATGCTGAGACACTACATAGGTTTCTACCTATACAATACGGATCAGAGAGATGAGGCCTCTGTAATTGAATATTAAAATACATTAATGTGTTATTTTTCAAAGAATTTAATTATAAGAAACATGCATACAATCCAAAACTATCACTTGCCTACTTTTATGATTCAGCTGAAATTTCAGACATATTTTTAGTCCCATCATAAACCTGAAGTACCCTGTTATTTTACTGTATCTTCAATGAAGAGCATTAATCCATATATATCTGCTAAAAGTTTGATTTCATAAATAAATGATATAAATTTATTTTTTAATCCTTCTTACAGGAGCAGGGAAACAGATATGCAAGATAAAGATGTTCACATTGTTTTTCTAATTATTTGGGATTCCACGGCCATAAAAGAGAACTAGCAACCCATACACAAAATTTTTTTTGTTAACTTTGACTCCCCACATCCTCATTAACATGTTCCTATTTATCTATGCAGTGGGGCCATTGAATGTAATTTACTAATTCATAGAAATATTGAAGCATTAGTACATACTTTAAAAGCTCTTTATAAGGCCATAGTAATGTGTAGTATAATAAATTCTTCAAAGGCTTTTATTGATTCACTTGAGAAAAGAATAATTTATTATGTGATATGGCTTGTGAATATAATTTATGAGAATTATTTTAAAACCAAGGGCTCTTGGTTCCTCTCAGTATACCTATTTGAACACTGAAACATATCAGATATTGCAAACTGCTCTCACACACATCGTGATGTTTTTGTCTTCACAAAGCAGTCTTTAATTGAAACTGAATTTCATTCATTAGGATAACAGTTCTGTATCACATGCCTAATATATGCCAGATGCTCTTTTTCTAGTGGGGATGTGACAATGAAGGCAGACAAAGTTCCCGACCTTAGACTCCTCATTTGGAACAAGAATCTGGAGCTTTAGTCCCTTCTGTCTTGCCTTCACCCATGTGATGAAGTACAAATATGGCAATCTGGCCCGTTGCATGCCATTCCAAGAATAAAATCTATTCTATCTCCTGGGACAGTGTGCATACACATCCAGATCTTGGGAGTCTCTCTCATTTGCATATATCAAGCTTGCACATTGTAAATAGCTCCTAAACTAATTTGCTTCATTACTTCTATAAACTTCTCTATGATTTAAGAAGTGGAAGTTTTGTGCTTCCATAGCATTTTGTATATATTCCACCTGTAACTCATCACATTGTAAATACCTGATGTCTATCCTCCCTATTGGACTATTATGCTCTTGAAAGCACAGATTAAAAAAAAAAAAAGAAAGAAAAAGAAAAAGAAAGAAAGCACAGATTACATTGTCCTCACTAATGTTCCCAACAAATACCTCAATGTGTGGTATGCAGAAGAGACTCAAAAAATCAGTTAGCTAAGCTAAATTCACGGTTAGCTAAGTTCTCACTGGATTTCCTGGTTAGAAATAGTTACTGAAATTCTCAATAAAATGCATAGTAAAGAACAACAGCCTAATCTTTATCCTTCTCAAAGATGTTAAATATAGGAGGAAAGTTGATTCCCTTCTTCTCATAGATGAGGCGAATGAGTTGAGACCTCCAGGCACAGCCAGATTCTCTGTTTCTCTCAGTGGAACTGGACCTAGGTGATAATTTTGATCAAAACCAGTTCCATGAGAACAACCATAGGTCACACAACTAATGGTTTCCCTCCATTACTATAAACAGATAACAGTCCCCACTGGTCACTGATAGTCAATGATCGTTCTTTGCATTTGTCCAGAGCCACCAGAAATTAGAAAAACAACAAAATTGCTAAAAGGAATAAAATAACTTTTTTTAAAAAAAACTTCAATATAACAAATACTACTTCTAAAGAAGATGGCTATTTGCCATAGCTCAGAAAATTGGAAATAAGAGTCCAGACTTAGAGGGGCTTTCTATTTATTTATTTATTTATTTATTTATTTATTTATTTTTAGTTTTATTTATTTATTCATGAGAGAGGCAGAAACATAGAGGGAGAAGCAAGCTCCCTGAGGAGAGCCTGATGTTGGACTGGATCCCAGGACTCTTGGGATCACACCTAAGCCAAAGGCAGATGCTCAATCTCTGAGCCACCCAGGTGTCCCGGGACTTAGAGGTTTTTAAGAAATAGAGTATTTTACTATATAATTCAAGATAATAATATTTTAAGTTAAAATACTTCTTTAGAAACATATTTTTCAAAATTGACTAAAAAATTAAAAATATGGTCAAAGCCCCAAAACTACAAAGATAATTTATAAGCTAATGAATCAACAGCTGTCTGATGAAAAAAAGTCAGATTCAAATATAACTGACCAGAGATTTTTTAAAAATATTTCAAATAAGTAATCTCCTACACAATTTAAAATGCTCCTTGTCATAAAAAGTGGGCAGTTTAATGTTGAAATGTATGTGAGTATCTATGAATCCAGATATAATTACATTGTCTTATTTATCACAGTGAAAAAAATCAGGTGTCCAATAGTAAGGATTAGTTTAAAAAAAATAAGGCATTCAAGAGAGGGCCAAATACTAAAAGTTATGTGGTAAAAATATTTAATAACAGGATGAAATATTTATAAAATATTTTTTGAGAAACTACAAAATATGATGGAAAATATGTTAATTGTGACAAAATAAAATTTGAGTATGCTTCTATATGTGTATAAATTGACATGCACTGAGAAAAATCTGTGAAGTTGTATTCCAAAATGGTAACATTTTTGTCTATTGGAAATAAAAATAGTAGCAGCCTAAAAGCATTCCTAAGAAAAACAGATATAGCTTTTAAGGTGTTTAGCACAATGCTTTGCATAAAGCAAAGCAACTATATCTAAATTTGTGTTTTATTATAAACAAAATATTTGTATAAGTTGTCATTGATTTCCATCTTTACAATTTTCTTCATTTTAAGTTTTCTAGAATATTTTGTTGCTAGAAGAAAATAGTAAATATTTTAATTATGAACAAATTATTAAAAAGTACTCAACTAACAACAACAAGAAAAATGCTACAAATATGACAAAGGAAACCTATCTAGAAAGCAACGATGCTATAACCTACTCTTGTCTCTTACAGAAGTCAAATTTCTCTGGGACTTCCTCCCTAAATCCCCTATTTTTTTTTTTTCTCCTTCCTTCTAGACACAGTTTGGAAGAGAATGGATCATGAAAAAAGAAATAGCCCCACCAGTTTCATTAGAATATTAGCTTATTCTATGTAAATTATCATCCTATTGGCCACTTTAAAATGTGGATTAAGCACTTGCCAACGGGGGCACCTGGGTGGCTCAGTGGTTGAGTGTCTGACTTCTGCTCAGGTCCTGATCCTGGGGTCCTGGATCAGGCTTCCTGAATGGAGCCTGCTTCTCCCTCTGCCTAAGTCTCTGCCTCTCTGTGTCTCTCATGAATAAATAAATAAAATCTTAAAAAAAAAAAAAAAAAAAAAAAAGCCCTGGCCAATGGCCACCCATTGGAAGAGAATAGGGCAAACACCAATCCTGTGATGCACCTGCCATCTTCTTCCTATTACATCAGATCTAAAGCTGTTCTTAAATGGCCATTTCTTCAGATAATTTATGTCCTCAGGTTACTACTATGCATGTCATTTTATCAACATCTGCTGTGCTAACACAACGACAATGTCACCAAGGCATTAATTTGGTGCAAATTGAATTAAACTACAGGAGGTAATGTCCACATATATTTGAATGCCTGACACTTTTTCAGTAACCTATAAAACTAAAAGTAGTTGTACCAACCTGGAAGGCAAAAGGATCTGTCACTCCCTCTGGAAAACACTTTTGAAATTACACAGTTCCCCAAGTGGTACTTTTTGGTAATACACATGTACTGGGAGGGGGAAAAAAATCTATTGACTGTTATTTTTCAATTTTATTTTGCTTTTCCATTTTGTTTCCAAATTGAATTCCAGTGCTAAGATATTTCTTTCTTCATGTCTTGAAGATAAGAGAGAGGAGACATTTTCTTGTAAATCAATTTTGAGTGCTGTGGATATTTTTCAACCTAATTATTTTATGGAATTGCAACAATTCATACTTTTCAATCATAAAACACAACATTAAGCATCAGTTGGGAGCACTGGAGAGAAGTAGTTTTAGGAGGACCATGATGAGAAAAATTATAATTTTTCATCACAGTTGTTTTTCTGGGTAAAGCAAAGGCTAATTACCTTGGACTTAGTAGCATTTGGATAATTTCTTAGTAAAAGAAACTGAAAACTGAAATGTTTCTTGCTAAAAAGGAAATTAGTATACATATGCAATGCAGTTGAAACATCAGGATTCATTTTCAATATGTAGCTACCAGCCTGTAAATGTTCAGTGACAGGACTTGGAAAAAGATACGTATATAGAAAGAGTTGGTGAACTAAGGAAAGAGACTCAAGTAAATCATACACCAACAATGTTAGAGTATAAAAACTTTGATTATTAAAGTGACAGTAAAATAGAAGAGCTTAAATGCTGTGGCCAAACGCTCGTGAAACCTTCGTCATGGAGGTTTTCAGTCGATTTATTCCTACTGCCTCTCCTCCTCTTATTTTTGTCTAGGAAAAAAAAATAAGGGTATGAGGTTTTGGGGTTGCTGTTTTTGTTTTTGCGGTTGGTTGTTTTTTTTGTTTTGTTTTGTTTTTGTTTTTTTTTTACTTGGAAGAAATGAAAAATATTTTTATTTAAGTACAACTGGACATTTACAAATACCAAAGCAACACTGCTATATCAGCAATGCTTAGGCACCACAGCTCAGTCCCGGATGGGTCCTCAGTGGGGCTCTCTATTAAAGGCTATTCTGCAAGGGGCCCTCCATCAATGTCTTCCAGGTTGGGTCCAGTATCACCGAGTGCAATTCTAAACACACACTGTAAGCACTCTACGTGTAGAAAAGCTACTAGTGACAGAGCAGCTACAGTGGAAGACAAATGGAACAAAGAAATTCTGAATGTACTTAGCGGGCCAAATTTGGGATGGAACTCTGTTTAACTACACCATTGCTCTGCTTTCTCTTGACTTGGGCGAAGGACACCTTCTTCACATGTTATTAGTCAAAGCTTTTGACCAGCTTAGCTGCTTTCTTTCTTTCTTTCTTTCTTTCTTTCTTTCTTTCTTTCTTTCTTTCTTTCTTTTTTTACAATATTAATATAAAGGTCTCATTTTTAAACCTTTTTTCCTGTAGTAACTGACTCCTCACTTTAAAAATATCCCAAGCACTGAGATTCCAACGAGTGCTCCCATCACTATAATTGGCGCCTCTGCCTCCCAATTTTAGTTTTCAAAGTAATTCATTATCTTTATCACATGTGCAAATACAATCTGTCTCCTTACGTTCTGATCTCTGAGAAGAGGGGAGGAAGAACTGGTGACGGAAAGTTGAATTGACTGGTGATTTCATTCTCTCTGCAGCCCTCACAAATTATTTGAAATACGTCGTTTGAAAGACTGTAACTGATAGTGACGTTATGACACGACCAACTCTAAGTGATAGCCATCATATTTAATACCTTAGATCTCTAAGAATTTCATCATGAATGCCTATTTCTGGTTGTTTACACAGTAAATGTGGAACCCATAACATTTCCTTCTAGCCATTTCTTCCTGTTCGAGTCCTGCACCTGTCTCCACCATATTTTAACAACTTATTTTCAACCCTCTTCCCCCAGAATATTCTTAAGGGCAGGAGTCTCTAAAAACATCTGGCATTATTTTCAGCTTACTTATTATAATAAAATTATGAGGTGATAACTTTGCTATTTTCTTGTTTCTTATTCAACTTAAATGTCCACGGGTTATTGTTGAGAATTAGGCTCACAGGCAAGAAAATTTTCTACTTGCAAAGAGAAACAGTTTTGTTGGGGCTGGGAGGGAGATAACATATAAAATGAATTGGAGTGCCGGAAAATTCCTAATTGTCGACCTTTTAAGCGTTGCTCTTTAACAGACTGATATGTTCAGCTGAAAATTTGTTCATCTGCATTCTGCAGAGAAAAACAAAAATTGGGCTAGCAAGACCTTAGTATTTTTTCATGTGCAAATCTGTTTTATAGGGAGCACAACACATATGTTTCAATGCTTACGCTGTCATTGTTTCTTCTTTTTTTTTTTTTTTTCCCTTTTCCAACTGGGCACACAATATGCACCCAACATACCTATAAAAGGTTGACTGAAAAATCACATTTTATAGTCTGCCAAAGGAATGTTTGCATTAAATTGCTTCAGATGGAGAAAGTTTCATTGTGATCAGAACCCAAGAGATATAAAAAGGCCATAAAGTTTGGGTCATAACGTGAGTTTATAAGCCTGCCTTCTACTTAATTTAAATTATAGTGGCAGTGCAAGAAATTGTGGTTTACCAATAGCACTAGGCCTCAAGCCAAATGCTTACATTCCGCTCGCTGCCTCCATATCCTGCCTCTGTTGGAAAGAGTTAACTGCCTTGCATAGATATTTCTTCTAACTCGTCATTTGAGAAAAATAAAACTTGGTAATCACACATAGGCACATGCATTGCTGTGGTTTACAATTATGAAGCACCAAGTATAGTGTAGTGCACACTCCACTTCATGAAGTTTTCCTTGGGTTTTTGTTTGTTTGTTTTGCTTTGCTGTTTTGTTCCTGGATTAGTGCCAACATTCAAATATCTGCCCAGAGCTGGTGCATAAGCTTGAGAGACAGGATGAATTTAGCATCCCCATTTAAAATTAAAGATTACTTTATAATTTAGTCCAATTTGACTGAATATGTCTGTGATATATAGTTTCTCATATTAGATACTACAAATCAAAATTATATTTACACCACGATGAATCAGATTCTTGTTTTCTATTCTATTTGACTTTTAAAGCATAAAGCTTGCTGTACAAAAGATGCCAGGACATAAGAGATAAACTCAACTGCCTCATCTTTGACCGTATCTGTTTCGTGAGTTTTTTAAGAGATGAAAATGACAAAAAGGGCTTTGATCAAATCCAGTCAGCTTTAGCATTTATCCCAAAGTCTAATATCACAGCATACTAGCAAACTATAAAGAGGGGAAGAAAAAAAAAGTGGGAAAAAGTGTTTTACTTTGTTATTATTTTCCCAATTAAACAATTATACTTCAGACTTCTTAATTAATCTACAGATATTTCTTTGTGGTGTAAAGTAATGCCAGGACTACAAATGAAGACAGATAATAGATACTAATATCTGGGAAAGAAGCAGGTTAAATATAACATCTACATATATGTTTCAATTATTCTGTAACCAGAAAGATTTTTATTATGAATCCAGCACAGTAAAATGTTTCCCAGATCAGTATCCCATGGTTAAAATACCTGGTAAACAATGAGTAATTGTTTATAGATGCCACGGCAGACGAAAAGGCATATTCCAATGGTAAATTTAAGTAATAAAGCTTGAATCATGGCAATGAAATTGCCTTATTAGCTGTGCAGTCATTATTCACATGATGCCTAATTCCTGGTCTTAATTCGATTCTTGAAATACGTCCTGACTTGGAAGGAAACTGAGAGGTTATCTAGTGCAACCTGCCACTCGGTAAAGAACTTTTTTACAACAGTAACTCGAATTTCCAGTAGCTTCTTATATACATTCAGTGCAATGTGAATTCACTGCCTGGAAGAGCAAGCAGTCCGCCTCTTAATTAATGAGCTTCTTCTATTGGATCAGAAGTGGCCTCTCCCTGCCTTCCTTTCAGAAGTCATACGCCTACCTGGGTCACAAAGAATATATTTCATCCATCTTTTGTGTCTGATCTCTTTAAACAGCTTGGGCAGCTATCACGTACCCCTAATATCTTCCTATAGACAGAATTTTTCTCAAATATTTATTTGATGTGTTTTCAAAGAGGTTTCCCATGTAACGTAATTCCTGCAATCAGTACCACAGTTCTCTGATATCCTGAAAAAATCCCCTCCCTTGTTTCGGGGTCTCTATTCTCATTAATGCAGCCCATGTTTGGGTTGTCTTTTCTGTCATAATGACACGTTGTGGATAAATAGGAAATTCACTCAATGAAGCCACAAAGTATGACCATGTGGAACGTCTCTTTTGTAACCTACAGTGACATAATAAATATTTTGAACCAAGTCACTGGACTTTAAACTTATCCCTATAGGATTTTAGTTCCATTTCAATCCATCCTTTCAGCTTCGACCGTCCTCTGTGAACCCCTCACTAGGGTATCACCAGAGTCTGCAGACGACATACTGGGCACCACGAGCATCCTAACAGTTGATATCCATGTGTTCTTGGGAGGACAGTTTAACCAGTTACTAATTCAACTGTTTGTTTTAGCAACACGCTCATACTTCTATCATGTTTAGAAAACAACATGTGAGATATTGTGGAATCTCTAGCTTTTCTCCGACCTTCCAATCCCATACAACCATCAAAGTAAATGCCTTTGGAAAAGCAGAGTTTGGGGTTTAGTGTTTCATTTTCCTAATTCAGCAGACAAATCATTCTTAAGTGTTTCAGGCATTCGAGAGGTAAAATAATAGTGTACACCTTTTCTATTTTCATTCTTAATTATATATTTTTTCTTTCTATTCTTTTCCTGAGACAAGAGGGATTCTTTTTTGACAAACAGTTAACATGAACATAATTCAGGTATGGTTGAGTATTTCATGCTCTGGATTTCCTACGTTATTACCATATATAAAACTAGTAAAATGCAACTCGAGTTGTGAAAAGCTCTATGGCCTTAACATCTGAAAATTGTACACCCATGTGATTCTGATGGTGGGAGAGTATCTAGGACTTTGTGGCGGTCGTTGTCTTTATCAGTGTGCTACAATTTGAGGAGGTCAAAGGAAAACAACGTGGTTATTAGACACACACATTAGACTTAAACTCTCTATGCTGCCTTAATTCCACTTTAGTAAACTATAGGCTCATACTTTACCTTCTCTTTGCATCATATTGGAATACAATTTCTTTCTTCTCTGACTTTTTCATATGAAGTCCAGATTCTGTATTTGTGTCTAAGCCATTCCTTTCTCTATGCCTATTTTTGCTTACGTCACACCACAGGTATGACAGGATGCATCTGTTCTCTTAATGCGATAGGTGAAAGTATCATGGTAAAAAAAAAAAAGTGCAAATCAAATTCGTAATAGGCTCCCTCAGTGGGAAGTAAAGGAAATAAAACCAAAGTATCCTAAAGCTTCCTTTGTTAATACTTACGTACTTACTTTCTAATGTTTCTAATATTAATGGAATAATATTATGTAAGAGGATTATCACCAGATGATCAATCCAGAGTATAAACCATGAACATCATCTTTTAACCTGTTTTACTCATGAACAGAATGAGTTGATGGCCTGAAAGATGTGGTTTGAGAAACAAGTGGTTTAAGATCCAAAAATCCCTCCCCTGTCATAGGACCAATTGCAGCAGCCACATCGAAGGTAGGGAAAGTGAAGTGATTGCCAACAGCAGACTCCCTTGTACCAGTGTTGTCAAAGGGGAGAAAGAGGCATCCTCCATCACAATATATGACCCGCTTCTTCTCTCCCTCATTTTGATCTGTCCCCATTATCAGTCTACTGGCTAAGCTTTTGTACAACATATCACAGTGGTGAAAGGCATGAAAGTCAACTCGATTTACACTTGAATACTAGCCCTGCACTTCTGGCTGGGCATCATCAGGGACACGTTAACCAAGTACTCACCCTATCCAGGTCTCCTCACACTCTCTGTGGGGCCCAGTAAAATACAAAAATGTGGGACCACTTGTCCAAAATGTCAGAAAATATTGCCACTAAAGGTACAAAAATGAAAGGTTTGTTTCCCCTTTATTTTTATTCTATCTAGACTCGTCATGGTGTTTTTATTGGCTACTGAATATCATTCTAATGTTTAAAATATCAATATTTAAATTATTCGCATGAATTATACCATTCTTCATGTTGTACAACATGGGAGGACTTAACTTGTTCAGAACCATTGAAATTATGCATGTTGTATTTCCCAACCTATATGTACTTATGGATTTTGTTCTTAACAGAACAATGGAAATACCAAACAAAGCTATTTCTGTTTTTATTATACTTTTTTGGTGCACACCAATTCTACTAATATTCTCTACCTTCATTTATAAATAAGGAAGAAAACACATAAAAATAAATAAATAAATGAGTAAGGAAGGACTGACAGGAAAAGGAACGAGAGGTTGCCATGCTTTTCCCTTTATTTTTGTGTCATTGTATTCAAACAAATGATTAGCTAACACAGGGAAGTGACATGAGAAAAAAATATATAATAGGATTCCTTGATTCTTTGCGTTTTGTTTTTTGTTTTGTTTTGTTTTGTTTTGTTTGTTTTTTAAGAACATTGTTGCCTTCTTTCTGTGATTTGAGCAAATTCTGGTTTGAACAGAAAATGTGGTGGTGCAGGACCCTAGGTGCCCTCCCAGAGTCAGGATGTAGCACAGTCACATCTTTTACTCCAAGTAGTCTTGAGCATAAAGGACCCAGGAGAAGTCAGTGCTCATGGGTTGTCATAAACCCTATATGCCAACACAGAGGCCAGGAATGACTACGGATGCACACGTTGTGCATATCTCCTCCACACATGGGCAACTTCCATTGTTCTGACGCATATCACGTACAAAATAGAAGTTCAAGAATAAAACTGAGAATTTCTAGACAGTGAGAGCAGAGCATTAAACCAAGTGCAGGGTCTTCTAAGTGCAGGTCCCATGTGACTGCACAGCTTGCATCCCCATGAACCCGAAGCCTGCCCTGTCTCTAGCAAAGAACGTAACCGCTACTTTGCTTTTTTGTTCTGTTACCATCCCAGTACCTAGCACCATGTCCAACTCAGCAAGCACACATTATCTGAGTGAATGAGTAAATGAGTAAATTAATTTATACTTAACCTATCCATCTAAGTTTAAGTTTCTTTATAAGCAAGCAGGAATTTAAAAAGTAAATGAGAAAAAAATATAAAAAAATAAAAAGTAAATGGGCAGATAAAACGATTATATGAAGCATCATAAAGTATGTAAAAATTCCAGATTACAAATTATATTCCATGGTGTATAAACTCTAAAATGTCACCTAGAGGGAAGCAAAATATTGAATTGACAGAGGGTGGAAGTCCTTACATCCTTGAGGACTGAATGCAGATGTCACTGACATAGAGCAGTCAGCCGGATAATTGTATTGATAAAGGGCAAATTCCATGAGGGCAGGACGTTGCTTTGTTCTTTCCTGTACCCTCAAAACCTTTTCCTAACTGTGGTGATCTCTAAATATGTGCTGCATAGATAAATAGGTGAAAAAGTGTGTCATGATGATCAAGCAAAAGCAATGTGATTGAAATTATATCATTGGGATTTATATCATGAGAAAAGATCCCAAGTGTTGAATTATTAGAAAATTAAATTATATAAATGAGGATTTATCAGTACATAGTAGCTCTCCTTTCCCTGGATATCTTTCTCCCTTCCCTGAGTAAAAATAACACTTCACCAGAAAGCCTCTGGATTTTTTTGGTTTCCCGGAAGATTTTCTCTAAATATCTACCTCTGAGAAAGAAATGGTGAAAGAATAAGAGAGGAAGGTAAAATCTACCCCCTAAAATTCTGAATAATAAGCGTATAATTATTTCTTTTTAACTAGTCATCAATTATTCTGAAGCGAGTAGTCCTGTTAATATTTACTTATGTCATTACAAATAAAGTAATCGACCGTCCATGACCTATTGCCCTGCTTATGTTTTTAGAGAAAAGCTTTGTCCAGATAGTGATAGATTCCTTCCCTGTGACTCATACATTACCCAGAGACTTCTGGCTTCCTGGAATTTCTGTTCAAAATTTCAAATCTCTTGGCAGTAATCCCCTGTTTTTGTAAGAAACACTTTAATTTTAAAGAAAAACAAATATTGCAAGAAATTGATCAAAATATATTTCTAGTTCTTGGCACCAAATATTGTTCATGTCAAAATTTCCAGCTTTTAATATGTAAAGTTGAGTCTTAATTTTGCCTGTGTGGGTCATCTGTAACAGGTCGCCCGTACCGCACTCTATTCATCAAGTAATTTCTTCCTTCTTCACCAAAACTCATCCTCTATGTTACACTAAGTTATACTTTTTCATATTAAACGGGGCAATATACAGTCACCTAAAAAAAATACAAGTAGTACACCTACACACTCAATCTCTCCACTCTGAGGTAACCGAGTTATGAGCGCTTAGCCGCTGTCTTTCCAAACCTTGTTTATCACAAAGATCCCAATATTCCATCTCCTGAATTCTGCATCTTGCTCTTTTCAGTTATAATATATCATGGACATTCCTTTGGGTCGATACATATAGATCCAACTCATTCTTTGGATAGCTGAGTAATATTTCTTCATGAACAGGTGCTGCAACTTTTAACCATTCTCCTATCAAGACAGACACTCCAGATGCTTCCAGTTTGGATGCCACTAGAAACAATAATGTATTAAATATCTATTTATACAGAATCTTCCATGTTGGAGACTTTAATTTGGTTAACAATTCCTAGAAATAAGAATGCTATTTCACAACGAGGCCCATATTTAAATTGTAATGGATGCCAGCAAAATACCTTCTAAAATGGTTGTAGCTGTCTATGTTCCCGCCAGCTCTATTTAAGCAGTTTTCATGCTCCTCTTAACAGCACTGAAGATGTATCAATACTGCTCGTTTTTGCATATCTAATGTGTTTGCTTGATTTTTAGAAAATGGTAATGCTATTGCATCAGTTTGCTTTTCTCAAACGAGAAAGGTAGGGATATATTCTAATATATTTAATGGCCTACATGTCTCTCTCTAGTGCTAATGACACTACAACCCTATATAGAAGACTAGCAGAATTTCCACTCCCCCACCCCACCTTAGCAAAGGATAACTCTAGACCCTCTTTTACTTTCCCCCTGTGCAACACCCCCCCCAAGTGAGTCCTTACCATACCACATGTTGGGAGCTCTTTTACCTAGATAGCCTACAGGAAGGGATTTTATAAATTCATCAAACCTAGGTATGAATTGGTAATGAATCTTTAATGTATTACCATTTGCAGTTGTATTTGCATTTCAGAAGGGAATGACCCACAGGAATGAAATGCTAGCAAAAGCATTTCTCTCTGTAGCAGCATCAGTGTAGTAAATGTAAACCTTTCTTAATAAGAGAATAAGAGGTAGAGAAGAGATATAAGTGATGAGTCCTACATTAAAAACAAATAGGAGAAGGACTAACCATGGGGACTTGGCTTCTACTTGCTTCAATTTCCTTGAATATAATAAAAGATTATAAAAAATCATCCAGGATGATGGTTATGATTTCTCTGTAAGGAATTAATACTACCTCTAATAAAGTTTACTCTAGTCTTTTCTTAGTTAATATATACAATTGAAATTACAATCTTTTTTTTTTTTTTTTGGACCAAATGAGTCAACACTAATTTAAGATTTGGGTGGATGATTGGATGTATGGATGGATAACTAAGATCAGGCTCTCCTTTGAGAATGGGAGGTCTGACAAGAATGAACATTTTTTTCTCTAGGCTGGCTTCTCCATCACTCTCCATAGCCACCAGATTTTCTTATCTTCGATGTTCTTAAGAGTTTATAAAAGCCTTTCTAGCTACGTCTGATTCTCTCACTGAGACATTGCTCATAATGCCCTAAAATTTGACTCCCTGACTAAAATGTCTCCTATTTGCACCTTACATTTTGTTAGGTTCTACATGGAAACCACTTGGGTGCTTCTTTTTCAATGTAGATTTGAGGGCAGCCCCGGTGGCACAGTGGTTTAGCACTGCCTTCAGCCCAGGGCGTGATACTGGAGACCCAGGATCCAGTCCCATGTCAGGCTCCCTGCATGGAGCCTGCTTCTCCCTCTGCCTGTGTCTCTGCCTCTCTCTCTCTGTGTCTCTATGAATGAATAATACAAAAAAAAAATGTAGATTTGAGGTTACTTCACACCAGCACTAAACCAATTCCCAAGAGATACCCAGAAAACTGCATTCTTTAGATTTTTTTCCCTGGTAATCTTTACACTAAATTTTGAAAGGGAAAATTCTAGAGTTTCCTAAGTTATATTAAGTGGCTTGCTGTTCCTCGAACTTAACTGTGTTCCTTGCCTTGACAACTTTAAAAGTTCAATCCTACTATCAATAATATCCTTCCTGCTTATGACCAAATTATCATTCTTTTATTTTTTCAGTTCATGGTGTATCATGTTCTCCTCCATGATTTTACAACATTCTGCACAACACATAGACTTATTCTAGCACATGTTCAGTCATACTTTATTTCCTTGCTGTATTAACATCTTAAATTTCTCGAGGAAAATGGTTGTATTTTATTTACCTTTGTCCTAATGCTATGCCTTTACATTTAACCAATCATCATTAGTATTCTCGTGGCATCCATTATATAGAGAGTAATTTTTCCAAGTTTTTCCCCCATTTTTCCAAGTTTTATACTATGAATTTCAAGTTCACTATTAAAAAAAAAATCTCAGTAGGTTCCATATCATGGGCAAGGAAAATGGGACTCAAAGGGTGCAATAATATGTTCCAGTTTGAACAAACAGAAAATAACAGAGCCAAGATCCAAATCCAGTCCTGAGTCCAAAGCCTAATGCTCTTTCCATCGTATTTCAATAAATGTTGGTTAAATGATTTATGGCAATATATTCCAGCTAATTCTCTAAGATTTAGCAATTAAGCAATCATCAGTCATCTCTGTAAACCTTAAAGGTTCTATTAAAAAATGCTTTCTTTTTCCTGAACACATACTCTCACTAATGTTTCCCACTGAGATTAATAAAGGAAAAAAGTTATTTCATATTTTAAAGAGCTATAATCCCATCCAAGCTTTAAAATGATTTACAAATTCATCTGAAAATTGCCTCATTCTCATAATCAGGGCAGGAGGACTAGATAGTTACAGATTTATTTAATGAAGGCAAAACACAACCAAGTATTTTGATTAAAAAAAATAAGGACATTGGTAATAGATAAATTTTAATTATCATTTTGAGCATCAATTTGGTATCAGACTTTCTTCACAAATCTGTGCTTATCCTCACAGCACTACTGAAAGTTAGTTATCACACCCATTTTAAAACAGAATGGGCTCTCCAAAGAATTTGCTCCTAGTCACAAACCTGGAGATTGTTTCAGCCCAGTTTTTGAACACAGTTGTTTTTTCTTTTTTTCTGACCTTGCAGTTAACATCTTTCCCCCCAGATCTAATGTATGTGTGTGTGTGTTTTTTTTTAAACTCTGCTGTACTGCCTGTGGCTTTCCCCCAAACCACCTGGCTCAACCACAGGTCATACATACTGCTCACACATTAAATATCATAACCAAATGAAACAGCAAGATAATTTGATACATGCTTAACAATATCTGAGTCATTTTTCTGCTACATGCTTATTAGATGAATGGTGAACAGGCATATAAAAGACCGCAATCACATTTATTTTACCAAAGTGTTCCTAGCCCAGCCTGAAGGAAAACAGGAGAAGTTGAACAAAACAGTCAGTTTTTCAAATTTCAAGGAAGACCCAGGCACCCCTGTTCGTTCAACAAGCAGTAGCTAGAACTGTGTTTTCTGTCTGATTGGGATCACGAAATGTTGCTTCTTTCCTTCCCAGGAGCCCCTCTCAAACATTTAAGTAGAATTCCCCAAGCCCCAAATAAAGCCCTGATCCCTAAGGTGTAAATTAATTGAAACAGACTCTTTCCCCCTCCACGTGGTGCTCAGAAGTAAGCAAAGACCACAAAAACGGGTACCTGGGGGTTTTGTTTACTAACGCTAATCAATTTTGAATTATTAGAATTCCAGCGCTGTGGGGGAGAGAACAGATTTGGGGGAGATAAATCTAGTTGACCTGCTCTCTGAAAGAAGGAGTTGTAGCACCAGGGGCAAACAACCCACCTATTGTTAAGTCTCATTCTCAAAAGAAACCAATTTTCTACCTCATACATCTGGCTTGGCCTCCAAAAGTTAATTGCCCAGTTGCTGCCACCTGGCTGTATAAACCAGGGATTCCCACCCCACCCTCCACTTCGCTTCCCCTGAAATGCTCGTATTTTTAGCACATCTTTATTTCCAACTCCTTGACAGAGTAAAATAATCTCTATACTTACTACGGGTTATAGCTGAGCACCACTGAAAATCAGAGAAACACCTTTCTTGTATCAATATACTTCAGGTGTTGCTGTTAACATTTACATGATATTTATTTTAACCAAAATGTTATTCATATTAAATTTTTTTTCTTTAAAATGAATGTATATGTTTATAACCCACAAATGCATAATTATCCTACGCCTCATATTTCAATAGTACTGTAATATGGACTTCTTTTGTGAAATGCTTTTATTTTGTTATGCTTCCAATACACATACTAAAAAGATTATGTTGCTAGTTTTGAAAATTGTATAATATCCTAATATAAATAAAAATATAAAATTAAAAAAAAGAAAATTAGAGAAACCCACAAAAGAGGAAAAGGCTAATCAATGTTCTATAATTCAGGCTTGAGACAAAAAGATGAGGCAAGATGAATTTGAGCAGAAATGTTACTCTTCCTGAGAAAGTAAGATGTAGGATGAAAAGCAGAAGCTGTTGGCACTACTTAAAACCCAAGACAAGCCACAAACTAGGATAAGATACTCCTAAAACCAACTAGGCAAAGTGTTGTAATCCAAACTATTAAAACTCCTACAAATCAATAACAAAACTAGAAACGGCTGAAAATAAAGGAAGTCATCTCACAGAGAAAGGGAACGCAAATGGCAAATTAATGTGTGGATAGATGCTCAGCTTCATTAGTAATCAGAAAAATCCAAACTAAGAGCATAATGAGATACCACTTCACACCCACTAGATTGGCAAAATGTCTGAAATACTAAGTGTAGGAGAGAATGAACATCAATGTAGACTTAGATCGGTGGGAGGATAAATGGGAAAAAGCCTTGGGGAGAGCAGTTGGCGGCGTCTTGTAGAGCTGTACATTCTTATACTCTATGACCCAACAATGCCATTTCTAGGCGGATTCCAGAAGATATACCTGGGCGTCTGTTTCTCAAGCCAAGAAACGTGTACACACAATGTACCAGCATTATTCATAATGGAAAGAAGTGAAAAGGATGCAATTATCCACTGATTGGGAAAAATGGATAATATGGCACAAAGGATAGTATTTTTTAGAAAAGTAATAACGAATGTCCCTGAGCTGCACCTTAAACCTGAGTGACTCCTAGACACACATGGGGTTTTCTTAATTGTGAGCTTTAAAAACAACAACGACATCAACAAAAAATGGTATCATCTTGCGTGTTATTTTCTGATACTTGCCTGGGGATGGGAAAGTACTTAAGGCTGAGCAAATTTCACTTAAAAGGAGGTGGTGATTCCATGTACTCTTTTCAAAACCCTTCAACAACTCTGTCCAGGAAGGAATAAAAGGATAGGAAGAAGAGGTGGGAGAGGAGAGGAGGAGGGAGAAAAGGGACAAGGAGGAAAAGGAGGTTTATAGAATCAGATCTCGGTTCAAGTCCCGAGTCTAATAATTAATGAATGGTTGAACTTAGGCAAATTCCGTAACATCTCTGAGACTGTATTTTCAATCATCAAATGAGAATTTTACCCCAAGGGCTGAAATGAGCAGTAAAGGAGATTAAGTCAGGCGATGCACTTAGTTATTTCTTCTACTACACACACACACACACACACACACACACACGCCTGTCTCTCCCTTCTCCACGCCCAGCCCCTGTTCTCTCCTTAAAAGGAATAGAAAACTGAGAGGTGCAGGGGAAGGGACAGGGTTTGGGCAGGACGCTATCCACAACTGCAAAATAAGCGATGTCCACCTTAGTGGCCTTCCAGGTCCCCACCCCTCAGACACCTGAGGACGTTAGAGAGTCTAGAATTCAGCACACATATGGTTGGAGTCAAACCTAGTGCTTTCAAAGACTCAGTATTATTTTTCAAGACCTCATTAAAATCATCATTAGGGGGATGCCTGGGTGGCTCAGTGGTTGAACATCTGCCTTTGGCTCAGATCATGATCCCAGGGTTCTGGGATCTAGTCCCGCATCGGGTTCCCCAAAGGGAGCCTGCTTCTTCCTCTGCCTATGTCTCTTTCTCTCTCCCTGGGTCTCTCATGAATAAATAAAATGTTTTTTAAAAAATCACCATTAGGTATGAATGTGACTTAATCTTCCCTTGGTGAGAGAATTACATTCAAAGAGGATTTTGTGAACTACAATGGACCTCTAAGTGGTGAGGCATGAGCTAGCAGCATTTATGAGCACAGTGCACCCCATCCCCTGCTTGTTCTTAACTCCTCTGCCATTGGGGAGAAAAAAAAAACTAATCAGCTTGTCACTGCCAAGGACCCATATCTCTAACCAGAAAAGTTTTAAGGGCTCAGCAAACACAAGCATTCATAAATCCAGAAACTCTAAACATCAATGGTGTGGACTCCTGTTTAATCACACTGCCTAACTAACCAGGTGAGTTTAATTGTTCTCAACAATAGGTGGGTGTGGGGTCTGGGGGTGGAGATTTTGCCCCCATGGGACATTAGCAATTCTGGAGACATTTATAGTTGCACAAGAGTGGGGTGATAATTACTGGCATCCAGAGGGTAGAGGGACCATTGGATGCTTGCAACCTAAAATGCACAAGATAGACCCAACAGCAAAGAAATATGTAGCTTCAAAATATCAACAAATGCTGCTGATGAAAACCCCTGGTTAGCTGTACATGAGCCACATGGAGCTGCCTTTTGTCTGACCAGGGAGCCCCAAGCTAGCTGTGTACTGGAAAGGAATTTTACATCATGAGGCCCATAATGCCTTAATGCAGAGGTTATTAAGCCAAAGTCGCACGGCTTGGCTTAAGGCAGTTCATAAAACCCATGAAATTATATGCAAATTTTGTTCATATGTGGAGTTTTTAAACAAGGGTCTGAAGTCAAAAAAAAAAACAAAAAAAAAAAAAACACAACTTTTTGGAAGCCTGTCCACAAGACTCACATCTCTTTTAATATTTCCCCTACAACACTGTTCTTCTTAAAAAATCAATGATTTTTTTTAAAAAAATAGTGAGATTTTTATCTTGCATAGAGATGTAAGAAGATGGTTGTTTATACTAGGGTCTGGATTTGAAATGCAGCCACATGACCTTTGAGTCTCAATTTTCAAATCTTTCAATTATTTCAATTTAATTAATGCTATTTAAGTCACCTGGCCACAGCAAGCCCTTAGTAAACAGCAGCTTCTGTTGTTGGTTTATTGTTCAAAGCAATTTAGCTTTAGAGCTTTGCCTGTAGAAGATTGTGGATGTCATGAAACATAACCACCCAGGAATATTTGAGGACACATGTATTTGTCAGGTGAGTTATTAAATGAAGGGAAAGCAGAGGTGTATAGAGATTTATATAGTGCTTCAATACCTACGCCTCATCCCATCGCCACCCCCACCCACCCCAACACGCACACACAAATGAAGCGAATGGGGTGGGCATCCAGACACGATGGGGGACGAGGGAGTTATGAGCATTAGTCATTTACCAAATAAGCAGAGACTCAAATCTGAATGCTCAGATTCTAGAGTTCTTTTCACCATGCCCTCTAGAAAGAGCAGACCCTTTGGTATTCAAACACAGCAGAGATGTTTTGATGGAGGGAACAATAATGCAGAGGCCGCATTACTTTTTTAGGAAGGTACCCAGGTAAGTGTTGGAGCTGGAAGTTTACATAGAGAGGCTTGTAGAAAGGAAAAGTCCCACAGAGAGGAGACATTTGTTGAAAATGGGGAGAGTTAAAGGTCTACTTCAACCAGTTCCAACTTCTTTAAAGCCAAGCCTGGCTGTTCAACCTTGAAAGTCACCCCTGTTCATTCTCCACTCTCTTCTAGCCCTGGAGCTCTTCTCCTAATTGCCACTCTCCTCTCCTTTGACTTTCCTCTCTTCCCTGCTTCCTCAGAGCTCCCAGTGTGAAAGCTAGACTAAGCTGGGGACACAGTGAGTGTCGGCATGTGGGGCAAAGAAGGAACTCCGAGAGGAGTAAGACCAGATGTCTCCTGATCTTATGTGTAGATTGCCCAACCCAGGAGGAAAAGCAAGTTAGCAGAATTAACCCAGAAAGTCACTTAAAAATAATAATCTAGAAAGTTGAGGAAAGGTTACCAGGATTTTCATTCATTCATTCATTCATTCATTCATTCATTCATACAGTCAATATTTTTTTCATTCCATAAATATTTACTGAGTGTCTCCAACATGGACCAGGGACTGTGCTAACCACTAATCCACATGAAAAAAAAGATTTACCCCATTTCATCCCCCATTTCAGCTAACTGGGGAACATACATGGTAAACAGATAACCCCGCTTTCATTATTATACCCACAATAATTAATTAATTACAATTATAATAGAATCTGTGTGTTAAAAGCACCATGGGGGCAGCCCCAGTGGCCCAGCGCCGCCTTCAGTCCAGGGCCTGATCCTGGAGACCCGGGATCGTGTCCCACATCGGGCTCCCTGCATGGAGCCTGCTTCTCCCTCTGCCTCTCTCTCTCGCTCTCTCTCTCTCTCTCTGTGTCATGAATAAATAAATAAATTCTTTAAAAATAAATAAAATAAAAGCACCATGGTCTATAAAAGCATATAAAAGGGACACAATCAACTCTTGCATATCTGTTTAGATAGGCTTTTCCAAGTGATTTAGCTAAAGAAGGCACAGAAGAATGTTCTTGGCAGAAAGAACAGTATCTTCAAAAGACAAAGTGGGGGGGTGGGAAAGAGGGGGGGATAAAGCAAGATAACTTGTTACCAAGTTACGCTATGTGGAAACATTTATGCTACCCCAGATGTTACAAAGACTTCAAAGGGCTCCCTAGCTTTTCCTCCCGATAAAATGCAAAATAAAAAATGAGTCCTTCAACTCTCTATTATCAATAATTTTGTGATTATGTGAACCAACGTCAGGGTGAAAAGGAAAACCACAACTGAAAAAAAAAAAAAAGTTCAAGGAGGAAATACAAACCTTCAGGGGTGAACTGAACATATGAGCCTCTTTAAAAATACGTTTCTGTTTCTACTAATAGGTCATTTTCACCTGCTCCTGGCCCTGGCCGGCTGCTGCGCTCCCCAACCAACGACGGAATGAGAGTCATTGCAGTTTGACCCCCAGGATGCGGAGGTGACCAAAGGGTCGAAGGAACAGAAGCTGGGCCATTAGGGAAACAGGTAATCCCCAAACAGGAAAATGCACTCCCAGATCATTTGGAGCCACATGCTGACCAGCTAGGCTCGGGGAACCGCCAGCTGGGTTTCTATGTGAAATGTGGGATCCTCAGATCCACTCAAAGCCAGACCCCACATGGAAACCTTGTGGCTGGCCATATGGTTGGGACACCTCTGGTGCTTACTGATGCCCCGGGACTGTGAAGCAGAAGATCCCCAAGAGCAAGATGCAAGCAACCCTGGACAAAGAATGCGGGGAGACTGGAAGAGAGCCCCTTTTGTGTGGGGTTGAGTGATCAAGGCTGGAAGCTTTGCAACAGGGAGCTTCCGTGCTGAACCCGGAGAGCTAAGCCCCTCAAGTAAGCCCGGCCAGGTTTCCCAGTGGAGCTTTAGCAATCGGCCTATTCGTAAGCAATTGCATGGCATTGTTTCATATTTTACTTTCCCTTGCCAGCTCGGTTTAAGAAACAAAAAAAAAAAAAAAAAAAAAAATGAAAGAAAATAAAAATCACAAAAAGACCTCTGTGCAATCATGACAAAACCTGACACAATCACTCTGGATTGGGGAGGATTGATTACAAGCATTTCTGAAAACAGAGCTATTTCCTTTTTCTTCCCCCCACCCCCCACCGACTCCCTAAAAAAGACTTTGAGGGAAACAGAAAACTAAATATGTTTCCTGGACACAAGGCAAGTCTGATGAAAGCCATTCTTCATTTTATTTCCATGCTGTGAATGAATATTCAGGTTATTCATGTTACCACTGCAATCTGGTTCTCAAGTTAAACCACCAACCATCAGTCCGTAGGGGTGAAAAAACTATTTTTATGCGCTGTGACATTTTTAACTTGTAAAACATTGCAAATGTAGGTGGTAGTTCTCACAGTCTGGTGTATTTTTGGAGTTCCATAATCCTCCTAGCCAGAGTTCAGGGGCTGCTTTTTTTCAACATTTTGGCATGTCGTGGCCTTTTCTCCATAATAGTACATGTTTAAAAAATAAATCTCTTTTGCTCACTGCTCTTCCAGTCCTCCTGCTGAAAGGCCCGGGGATGGGAAATTGAACACACACACATTCACACTTGAACGAGCCCCGTCCTCGTCCCCTCTCCCTGGCCCTCTTCTCGCCTCTCTCCCCCCCCCTTCCTCCTTCTTTTCTTCCCTCTTCTCTTTCTCTCATGTCTTCTCTCCTTCACATGCATTTCTCATTTATTTTTTTTCTTCACATGCATTTCTAAGAATAAATCGGATTTGCAAAACTCCAGAGTTCTATTTCAAAATAAAATTTTTGAGCCCTTCTTCTAGTTGTGCTAATTGGTGGTTAACGGAGTCGATTTCATTCATATTTAATTGGGAATTGTCTGTGGGAAAGCACGTAAGCAAGGAGTTAAATTTGGGAAATTTGTAATTAGCAAAATGATGCTAAAAAAGCCGGTTGAAATGTGAGAATCTATTTTTTTTTCTTTTATAGGCCCCAGTGATACATGATTTATTTTCTCTAAATCGAAGCACAATTTGAAAGAATGGATCAAGCGCACTACGTGATGAAAGGGCAGCCAGAGGTATAAGCAAAGAATTCTAACCGTACTCCGAGGCTACGTGGTCCAGAGAGTTCTAATGCAAGTAATCAAGGAGCAAAGGCCCAATATTTAATTGGTTTCAGCAACCTCTCAGAGTAACTTTTATCCTTGGCCACATTCAGTGGTTAGAAAATTCTTTCCCACGTTAAAACCAATGTCACTCTCCTAGCTCCAACCTCTCTCTCTAGTAGTCCCTGGTGTGCCTTTTACAGCAACGCTGGGTGTCACAAAGCCAGCACGGACCCTCTTCCCCTTCCATTTCTTAACTTCAGGCCTGGAAGTGTTTTTGCCTCAATATTTTCTCATCTATCATGATTTTAAAATACCCTACTATTGGGGTAGACTTCTTTTGAGAGTGTTCCAGTATATTAATTTTCTACCTGTTGCCATGTGACCATCAGAACCTGTTCTTCCAGGCATGTCTAGTATTTGTCGTATTTTAAGTACTATTCAGCCTTTATTTAGTGAGACAAGGAGAAACTTATTATCATTACTATAAATTATCTTTTTTTTTTTAAGATTTTATTTATTTGCTCATGAGAGACACACAGAGAGAGGCAGAGACACAGGCAGAGGGAGAAGCAGGCTCCACACAGGGAGCCTGATGTGGGACTCGATCCCAGGACTCCAGGACCACGTCCTGGGCCAAAGGCAGGCGCTAAACCACTCAGTCACCCAGGGATTCCCAGATTATCTTTTTCTTGATAGTTAGAAATAAGGTCAGTTGTCCCCTGGTCGTCTTCTTTGAGCTCTCTTCAAAATGAGCTCCATTTATAGGGTGGTATTTAATTTCCCAAAGACGGGGTGTGCCTGGGTGGCTCGGTCGGTTAATTTCCCAAAGATTTGTGGAAATGAAAAAGAATAGAAGTTGACTATATCACAGCATTTCCTTTGCAGTCCGCCAACTAGACAGGTCTTCTCTTGGCCTTGCTGACACCAGTTTTCCTCTCTTCCCCCACCACCTCCCCAACCCCTTGCTAACTTTATTCACTTTCTTAGCTATTGCCTCTTTTTCTCTACTTCTGATTTTTCATTCACACTTCCTACTCCCAAAATCCCTCTCCCATTTTTAGTCAGAGTAATTTAGAACTGTCTTGCTTCAATCTCCAACACCCTACACGCCACTCCCCAGCCCCCCACCCCCCATCACTGTTTTTAAGAGTGCCAGAGACCATTAGGCTGAAGATGATGATTTTGTGTGTGAGTGCTCCACAAACAAAAGAGCCTATAGTTAGTACAACTCACCAGTCTTGGAAAGAAATGGGAGGTTATAAATAACCTTTTTTTTCTGTCACATGTTCAGATTCAAATAAGAGATTTCTTACATGCTCTGGTGCTGGATCATTTTCCTTTTGACAGTTATGTTAGCAGTTGCTGGTGCAAACCAGAGTTAACTAGAACCATGTTTCTGGCTATTTCCAAAGAATGGATTTTTAACACCTCTCACAGACTGGCTGTCTAGGAAGTTGCCAGTCTGGTATATCTTGGTGTCAGCAATGACAACATAAAACAAGGTGATGTAATCTGATCAGGAAAGAGTACAATGGGATTCTGTACTCGACAATTGGCCATGATAGTCCAATAACTAAATAGTTGTTGGTTTAGTTTTATCCCTATGTAGCTTGCTCAATATTTTTTATGTCACCTGCCAACACCATTATGCACTCATGAAACTGATTTTTTTTTTTTTAAGATTTCATTTATTTATTCGTGAGAGACACAGAGAGAGGCAGAGACACAGGCAGAGGGAGGAGAAGCAGGCTCCATGCAAGGAGCCCAATGCGGGACTCGATCCCGGGAATCCAGGATCAGGCCCTGAGCCAAAGGCAGACGCTCAATCTCTGAGCTGCCCGGGCATCCCAAAACTGATTTTTAAATGCAAGTACCTGATCATTTACATAAATGTTTTCTTCCCTTTAGTTTGGGACTTAAACCCTAACCTAGAGGGATTACATTCAAAAATCAATTCAGAAACATTATATGTAGTTATTCTCTTTCCCAGATATAGGTCATTGCAATTTTAAGAAGATTTCAATGTCCTTATATAAAAGCCTGATTTTCTTTCAATGTTTACCAGGGCAGGACAAAACATTATCAGCTACAACAATTTAAGGCTGCTACCCAGTGTTTACACCCATTTACCAGTAGAGAATCCAGCTATTCAAAAGTGAAGAAGATACTCACAGGTATTAATAGGTGTAAAACGTTCATTTTTTTGATTTTTTTAAATCTGAACATTAAATCATTTATGTCCTGAGACATTCTCAGAGATGTATTTGCTGCATTATTTTTTGTGTGTGAGAGATCTCTTCTATCGCTCAAAGTCCTTGAAAAGAGG
Source organism: Canis lupus dingo (assembly GCF_003254725.2). Taxonomy (NCBI): domain Eukaryota; kingdom Metazoa; phylum Chordata; class Mammalia; order Carnivora; family Canidae; genus Canis; species Canis lupus. The sequence continues at coordinate 66,382,565 of NC_064248.1, read as the reverse complement.
AAGAAAATGACAATAAACAAAGCAAAGCTTAGATGCCAAGTATAGTTCTTACTGTCTCAAAGACTTCCTAAACAAGTAGAATACAAACACGACAGAAAATGATACAGGTAACTGCATCAGATATTTCACATCTACAGCACGACACTACAGAAGATTGGGACAAACTCGAAATGGTTTTTTTGAAACCAAATCTATAGTTCACTAACCATACCAAAAAAAAAAAAAAAAAGACTTTTTCAAAAAGATTTCTCAATGTTATCAAATAAGAGATGGAATTACTTGAAGATGAAGGAATCAGAAGAAACTATTTGGAGTTACCTCATAAATATCCCTTCATAATCCCCAGGCAAGTATAGACTTAGTTTTATCAGCAACATGAAAAATTTACACAAAAGTATACTTGGGAAACCAATGATAATACCATGATTTATGTAATGAAAGGGTCTTTTTAAAAGAGGTTAAATAATTTTTCAAATTTTCAAAGGTGAATTTTGTCTGTTTAAGAAGTATTTAGTTTCTTCAATACATCAGTATTTATTACCTGTTAAAATTGTTTAAAGGAAAATGTATCATTAATAGCTATTGTTTTATTTTATATTTTAATTCTTATATTGAGACTGTATAAAATGTTTTTGCAATACTTTAAAATAAACCTTACGTACCCTTTTTGGTACTGTGTGAAATAAATGACAAACTATGTTACCAGCGTTGCTATTTTGCTCAGCTCTTCTAACTACTAAAATGTTTTGTTTTTGCACCAGCAGCTATCTATCCAGTCAAATATGTTATCATTCAAATCACACACCATTAACATTAAATTCAACATAGATGCTGTAAAAAAATTGTTAAATGCTTGGAAATGTATTTCACATTTTTTTTTTTTTGATTTTGCAAGTTAGTAATCTTATCACAAAAGTTTGGTGAAGATACATTGGTTCCTAGTGCCCACTGTATTATTTTCTTTTTTTTTTTTTTGTATTATTTTCTTAATTCTCACAAACTGCCTTTAATAGTCAGTTTTACATGGAAAATGATGTTCCACCTCATGGGGAGTCAAAAAAATCATTTTTAGTCCATTAGCTTGGAAAATATTTACCATATGGATAATATCTAGCGTATGTCACAGTAGACGAGAGCGTCACTATCTCTTTTGATGCTTCTTTTGGGTTACCCATTACAATTTTTAAAATGTGTTATCTTAATCAGAAATGCTTTTGCTATCGGTAGTGCTAAAATCTATCAGTGATATGAAAACATTTTCTGGGATACATGTAAAAGTCAGCTTCTTGCAGCGTTATTGGGAATAATTTAGTACACCATGTTAACCCATGATATGAAATAGCCTTTGGCTCTTCAAGGGACCAAGGGAGATAGATACACAGGGGCATCTCACATAGAAGTATGAACAGTATAATCCAAAGTGTTCTTGAGAGCACCTTGTAGTACTCTCCAGATATATTCTGGAGAATAAAACACCTGAAAGGTCCGTCTTCAGTTGAGCCAGCATGCAAGCGAGTTCTCCTTAGAGCTTAGAAGTCCATTATATAATGGCTGTTGCTGACCTTTAATCACCAAAGACAGAGCTCATACCCCATTTTACCTGGTCTACGTCTAGTCACATGTGCCTTTTTTCCCAAAGTGAAAAAACATTAGATCCCCAATAATATTTATATCATTCTTTATGGAAGTCATTTAAGTAATTATGTAAGAGCTGAGTAGATTCAGGAAAAGGAGGAGAAATTAAGCTTTGTTCTTATTCCAACTGCTGTTATTTCTTTGGATTACTTAAGGAGTAAGTCTTCACTCCCTAGGCTGCTTGGAAATCTCCCAAGTGGATATTCGCCGGGTCTTCAGAGCTCCCAAGTGGATATGTGCCGGGTCTTCAGAGACAGGTCTACCGGCTGCCTTTATTTTTGAAGTCTGCCCATTCAGTCACAAACCCAATGGGGTCAAAACAAAGGCCAACAGATGTTACCTTGTTTGCTCTCTGTTGATCTATTCAGTGCTATAAACAAACATATAAAGAAACAAATATACCGAAAGATTCATCTTCATCAAGATATAGACTTAAATAAACCAAAAACAATAAGTTGATGGTATTTAAAAATAACGAGATTCCTCATTAAATCTAGATTTCCAGTTTCTTCTGCAAAGCTAGAAGATACATATGTGACCCAGGGTTGCCCTAAGTGGTGATAATTATCTGAATTCCTACCTTAGACAAAGATACATTCTCCAGTTTGCTTTTTTTTTATTTTTACACTGACTACACATTCACTTCCATTTATCATCTGTTGTTTTCCATATTGCAAAGTTAGACAGGAATATACCTATCAAAAGAGAGGGATCATATAACAGTAGGGCACTATGACTTAAGAAACTGGGAGAAAGTACTTTTCCAACACCAGGATGCCTCAGTTTATATTGCATGTCAACTACCTACTCCACCTTCCTCCATGGGTATCTGGGTTCATAAAACTTGCTTTACGCATGCTTCCTTCTCTTTCCTTTCCCTCATCGCTACCCAGAAAGATAATCGAGTTATGGTGTCTATAGTTCCCTGCAAATTTTATGGCCTCAATAAAATGTTGCTGCTTTGAAAAAAAAATTATATTTGAAAAAAAAAATTATATTGTACTATCTCCAGTTGAGGGTTATTCTTCCAAGGAAAGATGAAAACAGAAGAGCAACTTTACATTCTGGCTAATGATAACATCACTTCTACCCCAACAAATAAGCCTCTTCTTGCTTTGTGGTTCTACCTATAGTTTTTCAAAGATCATTTTATCCTTAGGACTTTCCCAGTGAGCACCTACTAATGCTAAAACTTTTCATTTTGATCATATACATTAGGAGGTATTATGCAGACATCACCTCTCCATCAGATCAACCTGAACACCTCCCTAGCCCCTCCAAAAAGAATTAAACTTACCCTTTCGGAATAAAAGAGGGGGGGAGGTCATATTATCTAAAACATCTTACCTAAGAGATGTAGAAAAGAAAATACCTTCCATACCTCTTGGACATATTAATAATTTTCCAAGTTTGAGATGGGAAGGATTTGCATCTACTTCTACAAGCTTGCTCTTTTTAAATGATTTAATGGGCCACTGAAATAATGGCCAGGGAGTCTGAGGGACTTGTCTTCTGGCTGACGTGTTCATTGACAACGTTTAGAGTTCTGGAATGCCTCAGGGAAATAAATACTTTCAAAACAGCCTCTCTTTAATATCTGTTTCAAGGGAAAGAGGGACATTGGTGATGCTGAGACGAGGAGATTTTTATTTCCATAATTTAGTTTGAGTGTCTCAAAGCACAGTTAGTTTGATTTGTCTTCTTACGTTCCGGACCACAGGTGTTTCCCATTAAGACAAGCAAGCTGACTTTAACGGAATCCAGCAGCGCAGTGGGCACAGAATGCCTTCTGTGAACTGCCAATAATTATTTGTCCTGGCTTTGTTTCTGGAGATTCTACTTAAATTGGTTCAAAAGCTGATAATCTGTTTCATCCCTAAAGATTAACCCCTTAAAAAAAATGAGTGTGCTTCCACATAATTGGACTGAATAAAAGAGCTCTCTTAATATCGTTGTTAAATTAGAGAATGATTTTTAAAGTGTGATAAAAGGAGGCTTCGGAAGAGCACTCAATATGTAGCACTGCTAATAAAATAGCTTCATCAATTCAGTCTTTGCGGCAGACAATGGGATGAGTTATAAATCTAAACTGGCTAGTACCTAAACGCTTATATGATAAAAAATGCTGACTGCTGACTCTGCTCTGGAATATGAATTTAAACTTAAGACATCATTTACAAACTTATTCTAATTTGCAGTCCTCTGTGAACCAAGATGCACTTTAAAAATTGGTTTCTCAGCAATCCACTGGTCCCAAAGTGGTCACAGTGTCTTCTGAGAGGATGGATAGATGACGTCCTCCAACACCCATCGTGGATTTGGTCAGATGAAGCCAGTTGGATTGCTACTTTATCGTAACCTGCTTACTTCCCTTCCCTTCCCTTGAACTGCATTTATTGGCTTCTTCTAGAGTGAGCTTGGGTGAATCCACTCCCTCAATATATAACTGAGCTTGAAAGAAAATCTGTGCATATTTACTGACTCTGAGAAGAAAGTAGATCTCACTTAGACAACTTAGCCGGTTCAGTATATTAAAGTCACTGTTGCAAAGTGTAGCTCTTGGAAGAGTCTCAGGAAGACTCATCAGGACAAGACCATTTTAATGATAAAACAAATTATATAGAATTGCTATAACATTATTCCTTTTTTTTTTTTACTGATAAATGTGTCCTAACATATGACTAATATGTATGAGTTACCCTTCAAGGGTTTAAGTTTAGTTTGAAAGCATATATTGCAGCCCAAGAAAATTAATACGTTTTTCCTAAGCACTAAAAAAACTAATTTAGAAACAAAATTAAAATTAATATTTTTTAAGATATGTTATGTTTAATTCAGCTGCTATCATTTATTTTGTAATACACAGTCCACAAAGATGCTTAAGGAACCAACGGACCCCAGAATACATAGGATGAAAGTACCTAATGATTTTAAATTAGTTTATTTTTCAGATCCAGAAAAACTTCCAGAAGACTTAGAATTAGCAAGCACTAGCTCACAACTCCTGCAGAGAATCCTGGAATCCTAGACAATGAGAATAATATTATGAACAATACAGAAAAGCAGAGGTCCAATTTTCTAAAACAAGGAGAAAATGGAAGATTCCTGAAATTGTGGGCAGTTACTACATTTCTGTAGTAACGTAAAAACAGTATGATGTAGTTATTAAGCAAATGGTTTACATACACTAACAATATAAGGGGATTAATGAGAATCAGCGACATCCAGAGGATTAAGTCTAAGTTAAACACCATTTCCTTTTTTTTTTTTTTTAAGATTTTATATTTATTCATGAGAGAGAGAGAGACAGAGAGAGAGAGAGGCAGAGACACAAGCAGAGGGAGAATCAGGCTCCATGCAGTGAGCCTGACGTGGGATTTGATCCTGGGTCTCCAGGATCACGCCCTGGGCCGAAGGCAGGCGCTTAACCGCTGAGCCACCCAGGGATCCCACCATTTCCTTTTTGATAGGGTCACTAGCAGGTAGTCCTGTGAATACTGGAGAATATTTCCTTTGCCTTCAATAAGCAATCTGTGGTCATTTCTTACACATTATTCTTAGAGATAAAATAAAAAGTTTAGGGGCTGACAAATGTCATCAAGGACTTTGACAGCTAAAACTTTACTGTCTTCCTAATACTTGATCTTTTACTTGTAATATATGACTTTGGATACTTTTTGAATTCATCTGTTCTGTTTCTCCCTCCAGTGATGGCTTCAGTGACCAGCACCATGTGGGCTCAGGTGAACTTCAGGCATGTGCATCTCTACTTGGGCCTGTGGCGTGCATTCCCACCTCCCTCCATGGGATTTTTCGGTGGACTCCACCTTGTGAGAGGTCTTGAAAACTCATTTAGTACTGCCACGAGCACAACCCAGAATCTCAGGAGATTAATACTGTTTGAGACAAAACACCGACCATTGGGCTAGGGGAGCAAATTAACAGACACAGCATAGTGGTCCTAAGATGCACCGTCTCACACTTTTCCACAGAATTGAGGAATTATTCACCCATAGTGTAACCAGCCTGAAAATATGTCCTCATATCAGTTCTCCCTCCTTCTCTGTTCTGTGACCCTTTCTTCCCCTACGCCTTTCTAGGCCTCACAGTTTTTCCTTTTCTATCCTACTCTGATCACTTGAATTATTCTCAGCATCTGGATCTTTCCTATAAAAGACAGATCCCAGGCTATGTCCAAATTTCTGTCATCCAAAAGAAAAATATGCAAAACAAGACATATTTTGTCTCTGCAGCACATTCCTATCTGATCATCATCCTCTTCCTTTCTTATCAAGGATCAAGAGTCCACATTTAAGGTCCCATAGCACCACCGTCCACTACTCATCAACAACAATCTTACTCTGCCCACAACGTATCTCTAAAACTCTTCCCGCTAACACCATCAAGGACCTCTAATTGCTAAGTAGACACCTGTCAGTTTTATTAGATGGTTTTTGGTTCTTTGATAGTGGTGAACAATCTCCTTAAGACTCTGTTTATGTTTTGCTGACACCATGCTCTCGTTGTCATTTCTGTTGTTTTTAATATCCTTAATAGTTCCTTTGTGGGTCTTGTGTTCCTTCTCTGCCTGCCTTTGAGATGTTATTACCCTTCAATCTGTACAGCTTTTTCTTCTCCAGGGGCAATATCATTCACACTCCTAGTTTGAGCAATAGTCTATCTGATCTGTTGATGCACCCAACTCTTCCTAGAACTGACTTCATGGTAAAAATTTAACTTCGTTCATCTAGCTGTATGACCCCCCAGGCAATAAAAGTTTAATATGCTCAAAACTGTATTCATGATTTTCCCCATGCTCTCTCATAAAATTGCTTTTCTTCTATCCTTTCCCATCTCAATTGTTTGCCTCCCATCATAAGTCGACCCAGTCAGAAGCACTGGAATCTTTAATTCTTTTTTTTTCCTTTCAAACTGATTAAATATAAAGATGTAGAGATTTATCTTCTAAATAGTTCTTGATTCCATCTCCATTGGACCTTATATTGTGTCACTCTGTTACATTATCACAATACATTCCCTAGAAGTTAATTATAATATTTGTCACATCCATCACTTTTCCTAAGGGAAACTGTCCTTGGAAAAGGGGCAGCTCTATGTAGTGATGTATGTAACTTTGTTTCCTCTGCCTGTGATGGGACATGGTGGGAGTATACAACCTATGGACAAAAAGCACTTTAGGAGTCTGATGTGAAAAGCTACGTTTAAATTGGGTTATCCAGAATTCAATGCAAAGAAACTGAAGACTATGAAGAGGACCAGCTAGTAAACTAGAATAGCAGAAAATAAAAGATTACCAATGTCAAGACAACCTAAGATGATGCAATGGATTATTTGCCAAGTTAAAGTTATGAGTAGGCCAATATTCCAAGTACAGAGAAAGCATGATGAGAGGATAAAGTAGAAGGTGGCAAACAAATCTCTGGAGGCAAATTTAGACATTTTGAGTTGCATACGGAATAAAACCCTACAGCAAAGTTGAGTTACATCATTAGTGACACGTTTCTATGAACTCTTGACACTAAAATCAATAGTATCTACTATGGTTCCTGTCCTGACATGTGAACCCAGGTAAATACCCCCATTATCTAAACTAGGCTTTGTAGATACCCAGAGTATATATTCACCAGTTTGGCATTTTCCAGTCTCTCACTCCCAACATCCAACACGGATAGTGCGGTCCTGAGTGATAAACCTACCATGATATAATTTATTCACCTGCGTTACACCATTCCCTCCCCATCTCAGCCAAAGGCAGTCTAAGTTCCTAAGCATATCTTCTGAGATATGACCTTTGTGCAGCTCTCCAGACTCTTGATGCTCCTTTCTCCCCTTCCCTTCATAATTAACACCCAGGCAATGCTACAATACAACACGCTCTCTCACCACAGTAAGCTTTTGCTCATGTTGTTCACTATTACCAGATTGTTCAATTTTCTCTTCCAGACGATTTTACTCATGTTCCCAACACGGTTCATATGTAACTGAATTTAGCCCTTTCCTGCTATCCGGACACAAATATTTTGCAATATATACCACATTCTATTTAAATTAGCAAGCTTCCTCAGTCTCTGCCCCTTTTCATTAGACTGTGACCTAGTGATGGTTCTTTTTCATTCAAGCATAAAACAGGACCTGCAAGAGAAACTCAGTAAGTCTTCCATCCTAGTAACTCTGTAAAGTATGTATGTACAGAGGTAGATGATGAAGTAGCATCTTTGGTACCAGTTTGAAGGATGTCTCTAGTAGATAGTCACTGGACTAAAATCCTGTTTATGAATCTGTTTAACAATTATTTAATACCAACAATTTCTAACTTAGTTCTTCTGGCCTCAACTTCCAAGAAGTCCCTCAGAAGCAATTCTGTTGATCCTTATTCTAGTTGAAACCAAACCACCTCTTTCTAATCTTATTACCCTACTACTTCCTCTTACATCCAAACTCTTTGCTAGTGTATATTCTAGCAATATACACTTTGCTCTTTTTGTAGGTTTACCACTCCTACCTGTCTCAAGTGTCTTCTAACTCATTTGTCAAAATCTTACCAATTGTTAACACACTTACCCATAAGGCATTGGTACAACAGATTATGCCCATCCTTTGCATAGCAATGCTTTAATTCCATATTCATAATTTTAAAGGTATACAATTACTGGCAATCTCTTTAATTTTCTGGGCCAATTTTTTTCATATTTGTAAACTAGAAACAATCCCTCTTTCAAAAGTTGTTTTTATTAAATGAGATCATACATTTCAAAGGTATTATTAGAAAACCTGTCCCTTCCTTTCCTCCTGAATTTTCATCATGCTTAGAATTCTTGTCATCAATTATATTTCCATCTGTTTCACAAGAATTTTTGTGTACGACTTAAATTCTGATTAGTAATTTGGGGTTTAGATGGGGAGGGAAGATAGGGTTTATAGCCTTTATTTCTTTATAGCATTTCACAAAACACATTTACTCATACAAACTAATATACACACACACAATGTGTGATTAGCTTGAAATTTATCAATTTTGTAAATGTAAAGCAGAAAGAAATGGCTATAAGTCATAGGACAGGATCAAGATTCAAATTACCTCAATGGGTTGAAATCAGAGTTTGAAATTTTCACAAATTAAAAACAATTACAATTAAAAAAACAAAAGAGATTTTCACAAATTAGTCCTAAATTTTGAATAGTGCTGTCAGTGAATTCTAGCAGGAATACCTTAGAGTGATTACTTTTACATTAGAATTGGCTAATTATACATTAAGTTGCTAGACCAACTAACGAGTAGCCTAAATTAATCAATAAGTTAAAAGAGTAGTTAATATTGAAGCCTACAATATTACAAATTCAGTGTACTTTATCTTATCTATACTGCACCCGGAGCAGGTTGTTCCATCTTGAAAGCCTCTAAACAGAACTAGTGTTTTCCGAGGAATAGAAGCCAGTATCATGAGGGCTCTATAGATGTACATATTCTGTAGCTCGGCTAAAGAAACTGGGGTCGTTTAGTTTGAAGAATCAGAGATAGAGAGAACATGACACCTGACGGCAAGTATTTGAATGATTGTCATTTGAAAGATACTAGATTTAGTCTCTGAGATTCTCCTCAATGACAGAATTATACCAATGGAGCAAAATTGCAGAGAGGCAGACACTGACTTAATATCAAGAACTTTACATGAAAACTTCTAAGAAATGACAATAAATAGGCTTGCCTAGAAAAACAGAGAGTTCCTATGAGCTGGGAGGTTTAGGTTAGGCAAGTATCTAATATGGGTGTTATAAAGGGAGTTTGTTTTTTTTCCCTTTTGAATAAGAAATTCAATTAGATAATGTCAAATAATTCTTTAAATGCTGTTTCAATTAATCAATTGAAACACAATTTAAGAATTTAATGTATTACATACTCATCTCAAATAAAACTTTCAAAGAAAAAAATATTCTTAAAGTATTTATTAATTGTCCCTTAGTGCAAGTGAGGTTAACAAGTTAATATAAAGACAGGAAGAAAAACCTTAGATTTATGCAAGTAATGTATTTTTAAGTGATTTGTAATTTTGGAAAATAAACCAAAGGCGGCCACATTAGTGAAATGTTGAAATAACTGGTTCCATGTCTGTTATACTGCTTATATGTCCATTAACCTAATTAACTCTGAAATCTAGTAATTAACTGACCCATGAAGTCACAAGCCAATGAATAAATGAACTTTTCAACATTGAAAGAAAAAGTCATTGATTTATGCTCAGCAATTCCATCTTTAGGAAGTGCATTCATACCTTGAATTTTGCATGAAGTTATGTGAATTATACAATTAGGCAATATGCATTTAGCTACAGTCAACAGAGTTCTGATTTGACTGCCAATTAGAGCTGCATGTTGACTACCACTTAAGTGAAATATGATGTGGAGGGTAAAAGATTACCTCATCAAGTCTGCATCCGTCTTTTTTTCTAGCAGATTCAAGCCTATGTTCAAGCCTATGCAATTAAGTCACAAAATACTAGACACAGTGTGACCTCCATGGCAAGTATCAGTGTATATATTCACTTTCTAGTTGACAAGCAGTACAGGTATTTTATAGGAATTGAAGTGGTATGCAGTTCCAAGACTCCTACAGAATTATGTAGGATAAAGACTCCAAAGAAGCCCTGGGTTTGATTAAAAAACAAAAGACAGAAAGGAAAGGTGGGGCTTGAAGTGCCTGATTGAAGAACAGGTGAGGTTAAAAATGACTGAAGAGTAACTGAACTCATTTTGACATGTTTTAAATAATGGCCGGAAAATACAAGGGCACGTGCAGTGCAGTTAAATCTTTCCCACTCGTTAATAGAGTGGATACAAAGGTCACTGCTGTGCAAAGAGAATTGGCTAATCCCTCCGATGCATGGTGTATCCAGTACCTCTTTTATTTAATTTTGTGGAGGAAAGCTGGTCTGAATTAGGCCTTCAATAATTATTGCAGGGACCTGACACAAACGTTAACAAGTCCCATAATGGCCTATCTATATATTCGGGCCAATTATTACATACTGACTCATGCAGTTGGGCTGCAGACATTTTGCTGTTCACTCAAAACCTTTTTTTTTTTTTTGAATTATTCTACGTTTCACACGACACAAAAGAAAATAAGTTGTATTAATTAGAAGAAATAAGCAGAATATTACCCAGGGGGACAAAATAGCTGATTCTTAATGCAATGTCTAAGTCAAATGTGAGCGATTTCATCTGTGAAGACTGAAACTGGGCTTGAAGTCGCAATTATACTCTTACTGGCACACTAAGATATTACAGAAAGAGATGCAATATGCGGCTTTAAAAAGCACAAGGACAGGAGACGGCATTGTAAGGAAGGCCAAGACCAGCATTCTGTTCTCTGAATGGCAGCAAAGTCATAAAGGAGTGGACTCCATCTCTCTGGGAAAGTATGAAAAGAAGAGAAGAAATAGGTAGTGATCAGTACCTGCTACACTATTAAAAAAAAAATTTCAAGGACAAGACAACCTGACATTTAACTCTTTCTCCCCAATTAGGCTGAGTAAAATACATGCATTGGTATTTAATTTACTACCGTCGGTGTAATGCCAAGCCCATGAGGTCTTGTTACAAGGCCACCACCATCAAATATTTCTTTCACATCAGTAGCTAGGATGCAAATCGCTCTGCCTTCTGATTTGAGGAAGACATTCTCTTTTTCTTCTGTTTGCTTATTCATCACTAGAAGGTCAATATTAAAGTGACACTTAGTTTTTGCTCCTTTAGATCAAATGCTTTTCTGCAGCTATTACTTAAATTTCATATACAGATTTTATTAAAATATATGAAAATGGAATCTGTGTTAAACATGACCTGTATATGACCTTAAGCATAATGAAAATCAAAACCATTTCCCTCTTTTGTTACCAGTTTTTCATCCCCTGCCTAACTAGTTATTTCAAAATGTGCTTTTCCCTCCCTGCAAAACACATCTTTGTGTCAAAAATGATGAAAATAGTGTAATGCTAAAAGAATACAGAAGCTCACTAGTATTTATTTATTGTTCAACACATGTTTCTCTTACTTTTGTTTTGTAAATCTTATAGATTTAAAATAAACTACTAGACAGGGATGAGAGGTTGCAGTTCTACATCTATAAATAATGCAGCTTACTAAATGCAAATGTATCTTGTAGTCCAATGTTTCAAGGAGTAATTTTTTGCAGCTCTTTTGGGAGAAAGGGGTTTTATACATTTCCTTTTGAGTTTTTTTTTTTTTTATCTCCATGATTTCAGTTTTAAATAAAAATGTTTATAAATTGAGCCTCATCTGTCTGGTTTGCAAAAGAAATACACTAAATAACTACTGTGTTTTTAGAGAAGGGCATTAAAATCAGGGTAAGGATGTGCTTGCAATTTACTTTCAGCTTGCAAGTATTAAAAATATATATATATTTAGCCTCTGGGGGTAATGCAATCGCTTTCATATTTCTACCCTAAAAAACAGTTTCTAGATTTAATCTATGCAATCCAATCAAAACCATACATCCACACAGAGCTTTTAAAAATACATTCTTTGGACACTGTTTATAGAAAAATTCACTAAAACCTTGACTACATTAAAAAAAAAAAATTAGAACCAAGTAGAAAGCAACCTTGAATAATTTACCCTGAACTTTCAAAAACATCAGTAACAAATAGAAAAAGAGTTGGTCTCCAGAATCTGTTAATTTCTGGGTACCTAGTTTCTCTTTCTCTTTTTGGGGAAAGAAAAAAAGAATTCACTGCTTCTTTGAAAGGAACCTTACAACAAATTCAGTTACTAGAAGCCCCAAGGTCACTTGAAGCAGGACCATGACAAACTTTAATAGTAAATGAAGAAAATTGAAACACAAATACAATTTTACTGAGAAGTAACATAACTCAGGAACAAAAACGAAGCATTCTGATATTTGTTTCTGCGAGAAAATAAACTATAAAAATGTATAGATTTTGGAAACTAGTTAAAATAGAATTACAATGCAGGGGGCATGAGGAGGAACTAAGGAAGGAATAAAGAAGGCAGAAAAACAATAAAAGTGAAGGGAAGGAAAAGCATGTAAAGGGAACAAGGAAAAAACGAAAGCAAAATAAGTGAAATAAAATGCTCACTTTTATTTGCATTGAACATACTTCATTTATCATCACAGGTAGGGATAGACATAAGAAACATTAGATTTTATTTATTTATTTATTCATGAAAGAGAGGCAGAGACAGAGGGAGAAGCAGGCAGGGAGCCTGATGCGGGACTTGATCCCAGGACCCCCGGATCACAACCTGAGCCGAAGGCTGACGCTCAACCACTGAGCCACCCAGGTGCCCCAACATAAGAAACATTCTTATTTTAGATTCTTAACTGTAAGTGATTATTTTTGTAAAGAAAGGGAAAAGATTTTCAGGGAGACATGTCTGTATAGATACAACTAGAGACATCAGGGGGGAGACAGGTGAGAAATAGCAATAAAGAATTGGAATTTGTTTCAAGGTAACTGCAAGAATTTGGGAATCTATCATTTAAATGCAATGTGTGTTCATTCATAGTACAGTACATAGGGTGGGGGACTAGATGTAGAGCGACCCTCTACCCATTTCTCAGATCCTCCAAGACAGCCTCCAGTGGTCAGTAACCCCAGTGTCTGCTGCAGAAACCCCCCTCCTGCAGTCTTGCCCTTCTCCCCAGAGCCTGCATCTGGTACTGAGTGTGGTAGAGCATGATAGCCCAGCAGTTCTGCCCAAAAGTAGCCCCTGCCCTCACTATATTCACTTCCAAGTTCTCCTCCAAGAAGGAGAAGACTTTGTTGGCCTGCAGTGTAACTCATTTGCTTCCTCTGCCCCAAACCGCTTCTTCTTCCCATTCTCTACAGATGGGAATCCAATAAATATCTTCCCCACTCAGCCTCCACTTTAGCCTTTGCATTCAAAGGACACAACCCATGAAAGTTGTTATCCTGAGCCTAGAAACACTAAAATCCAAAATGGGAGTTATAATTTCATATGTACTGTTTTTAAATACTCACTATACTCTTTTTAAAAGACTCTGCAGGGCACTTTCTATAACCTAGCTATCATTTAAACCCCACCACCCTATTAGATACGATTTATGTCCATTTTGCAGATGAGAAAACCACGACAGAGAAAAGTTACAACTGTGAAGTCCACAAAGGACAAAGCTTGGACCCAGATCCCAGCCGTCTAACTCAAGAATCTGTGTCATTGGTTTTTCAAAATGCAAGGATCCTTAAAAAAATATAGATAAGAAAAAAAATAGGTAAGAAGTCTAATACAGATCCCAGATAGCCAGATAAAAATGTGGAAAATTCCAAAACCCAAATAGGCCCATGTCTGACTCCATGTAGGTAAGATATTTGGATCGGCAATACAAATTTTTACCTTCCCTAGGAATTGAGAAAACTCAACAAATATTCAATATACAAAATGACTGCAGCACAAGTACTATGCCAGGTACTGGGGACGTGAACATAGAAAAGAAAACGACTGTTACTTTCAAGAAGCAAGATTCTTAAAAAAAAAAAAAAAAAAGTAGCAAGATTCTTACAGTCAGAGAGGAATGCAAATCAGCATCTTTAGTTCAATGTATTAGGTCCTAAAAGGAAGGTGCGAGATGCAGCTAGGTCATAAAAGAAAGAAACAATAGCTCTCTCTCTGGAGAAGACTGCTTTCCCACAGGACACCATGCTTGAGTGAAGACATGAAAATAAGGTGTCTTTCTTGACAAGGGAAAGAGGCCAGCAAAGGCAGGGAAGAAAATAAGATGGTATGAGGAGAGGCAGGTAAGTCGTCAGGACTGCAGGATGTTCTCATCAACTGCGAAGATCTTTTTACTGAGAGTTTCCTTCATGGCCCAACCACTGAAATTATAAATCCTATTTCTACAACAATCTTTGTTGTTGTTGCTGTTCTAGACGATCCATGAGTGGCACTCTCCATTTAGGAAACAGCAGAATGATAATGGTGCCTCATCCCATCATCATATTCAAACATTAAATGCAAAGTGTCAGAACAAAACAACCCAGACCACATCCCACTCTCCCTACTCAGAAGCACCCACAGCATGCTGGAGACTTCTGCTTCGTGCTCCCACAGCACTCACTATTACTCTGCGGGGAGCACTTCACAGCCTTCATTGTTTTTTTGCTTAATTCCATCTTCCCCACTAGACCACAAAAATCCATTTGGCACGAACCATGTCCATCTGACTCTCCACTGTTGGAATCGCCAATGTTTGGAAAGTGGTAGGCACTGAATAGGTGTTAAATAAATGGATGAAACTATTGTTCACTCTCATTTATTTTTTTAAGATTTTTTATTTATTCATTCATGAGAGACACAGAGAGAGGCAGAGACACAGGCAGAGAGAGAAGCAGGCTCCTCGCAGGGAGTCTGATGCGAGACTCCATCCATGACCCTGGGGATGCTGCCCTGAGCCAAAGACAGACACTCAACCGCTGAGCCACACAGGCATCCCCACTATCGTTTATTTATAAAATTAAGAAATATCCACAGAGGACCCACTAGATTCCAGGCACTCTGCGAAGCCATGGGACACACAATGAAACAGGTGGTCAGTGCCTTAGTTTAGGCTAGACATAGATAGGCACAAGCATCTTTTAAATACCTGCTAGTGAGCGTAAAGAACTCAGGAGCTCTAGAAGGCTTGAAACTAGAAGTCAGAAGACTTGATAAAAAAGGTCATGAAATCAGCATTCCCAGTGGATGAAATGTTTTATATAATTGGATCTACTGTATCCGATTTGAACTTTTATAAGTAAAGAAATGCATAGAAGTCCTCACTGGGTATGGTGGAAAGGGAGTGGGTTTCCCAGTAGGTGAAACTGAATTTAAAATTCTAGCTCTGCCACTCAGAAACTCTAGGATCTTGAGAGCGTTACCTTAAGTATATCAGTATCAATTTCCTTGTCTTATTAATCAGTTTAATAATTCCCATTTCCAGAATTCTTTGGGAGGACTACATAAAGTTTCATGTATAAAACATTTACCATACCCCCGGGGACACAGAAGTCATTTAACTATTTGTTTCCTGTTGCTAATTCTTAGGCTAATCTAGGTCTAGATTACGCATCACGCAAAAGCCCAACCTCCTTCCTCTAAGCTTTCTTCTCTCCCGACGTGCAAAATTCAAACTGCTTTTCTGATGTTCTGAAGTTCTCTTAAGAGAACTTACAGATAAACAGCAAAGTGAGTTTTACGAAATGTTTCCCAATGTTCTAGCCAAATTATGTACGTATGTTGATAAAAATGCAAAATAATTTATTTTGCTAATGTTTCTTAACAAGTATTTGGTTATTTTTACTATTCTGTTCTCTAATAAAAGGACAAACTGTGATAGCTTAGTTTCAGAAGGTGGATTAGAATTTACAAGTGGGTAGTTTGACATTTTCTTCTGTATCCATGTCTGGTAAAGTGATCATAAACCTCATCTAATCTACTGATTTCCTAGTTCACAGATATTCAACTGGAAGAGCTGGCAATAAAGCATAAAAAAAAAAAAAAAAAAAAAAAAAGAAAAAGTACAGATGCCTGGGTGGCTCAGTCACTTAAACGTCTGCCTTTGGCTCAGGTCATGATCTCAGAGTCCTGGGATCAAGGCCCACATCAGGCTCCCTGCTCAGCAGCAAGTCTGCTTGTTCCTCTTGCTCTTCCCCAGCCCTCCTCCACTCATGCTCTCTCTCAAATAAATAAAATCATAAATAAATACACACGTACTGCCAACTAATGAGGGTATTGCAAATAGTACAAAAGTCACTTTGAAATGCAAGGTTTGTGATATGTATTCAACCCTTTTATTTTCATCTCTTGATTCTTTTAACATTTACCTTCTGGGCCTTGTTTTTTTTTTTTTTTTTTTTTTTTTTTCCTGTCCATCAGTGAAATTTGGAGTAGGTCACATGATTTTCTGCTTAGTCTCAGATAGTGAAAATAGCCTTTACTCAATAGCCTTTCATCTATACTTGTAATCATAAAAACTGTACAAGTTATTCACAGAGATCTTCATCCCCTGAAGACTCCTAAGCACCTGTGCAGAGGGAATAGAGTGTAATCACCAATGCCCTTCATCCATCCCCAATTTGTGATTTTTACCCATCTTCTTCCATTTTATTCACAGATAATTTCTAACTTCTATGGGGAGGAAGAAAAGAGGAAAAGGAAGAAAAGGCTTTCCTGTTAAATCTGCCACAATCTGGAACGTCTGGGTGGCTCAGTGATTGAGTGTCTGCCTTTGGCTCAGGGCGTGATCCTGGGGTCAGGATCGAGTCCCACATCAGGCTCCCTGCGTGGAGCCTGCTTCTCCCTCTGCCTGTATCTCTGCCTCTCTTATGAATAAATAAATAAAATCTTTAAAAAAAGAACCTGCCACAATCCATAATTGGAGTCAGGCTCTCTGGACAGGTCAGATATCAAACTGACCTCTTTATCTCATGGGGAACAGGCACAAATTAGTGGAGACCTTCCCATTCCTAATAAATTTTTACCTGCAGTTGCCTCAGTGGAGGGCAAACTATCACTTGCTGCTCCTTTAGTTCTTTCCTCAGCTTCTTACCTACCTTCCTCTGTGATGCTGGGATCACAGGCAGCCCTACATGAGACTTATGAAAGCCCTACGTTGGCTTCCTTTCATATCTGTGCCAGTGCACTTATCTCGCTTGTGTCTGGTCCATGGAAAGCCTTACACTTCATTTATCCCCTGGGGGATGCATATTGCCCAGTGAGGCCATTTCTCTCTTGTTCTGCTATTCTTTTGATGTCTCAGGCATCCATAGTTGGCAGTACACTGTTTCCCAAGCACCAAGGTACACATTTTAAACTCTAAGTGGTTCAGTTGAATGTTTTTCCCAATGTTTGAAATGGGAGGGTCAAGCCACTTCACACTCTGAAAAAACTCCCAAAAGGAAGTGGAATGGGACTTAACAGCATAGCTGTTTCCAAAAATCCCCTTCTTATCTCCACTTTTAATACTTTCATGTTTGCAAAATGGCTGAGAATGTTTGGATTCACAAAATTGGTCTCCATAATTTCTTTTGCAAATCCTTCATGGTGGTCTCATAACTCAACTTGTAATGTGGCATCAATTGTCTTGAGTCCTCAGCTGAAACTGATATTAAAATATTTCCATTTATTATTCTATCACATGAGTTTCTCATAAAGTTAAATTTATTTAATAAAAAAGACTTCTCATTTTAAGATTACATCTTTCTTCCCTTTTTCTGGTGTGAAAATGTGAAAAGGTTTCTTGTTAAATGAAATCCTAGTGATAGTGAACTATGTTTCTTTTCATAATAAGCTTCCTTGATAAAGACTTGACCACTGACCATGCTGGTCCTTTACTGATTTTCAATTTAGAAATTAATTTCCCAATGCCTTGAAAATATTAATCTAATCTAGTACTTTTATTTAATTTATTTTTTTAGGACCTTCATTTTCAATAAGGAAATCTAAAAACCTGAAGTGACAACATAAAATTCCCCAAGCAATCTTAACAAGTAAACAACATTTTCAGAACTAATACAGGCAATGTAATTTTCCTGACTTGAGACCGGTACTCATTCCACTACTAACATACATTTAAAGAGCTAGATAGATTGTTTAAATAAAAAGAAGTCTAAATAGAAGGAGGCTCATAAAAGAGAAAGCTTGAAAAATGGTGAAAATACCATAAGCAAAAGCTAATTAACATTTATATAGTGCTTATAATGTGTCAGAGCACAAGAGCATTTGTCCCAGGTGAATTCATTTAAATTCCGATACAGCTCTGTAAGTATGGTTATCATCCCCATTGTACAAATGAGAAAACTGAGACAGAGTGCTTTTATAGTTTAGCCATGTCCTAAAATCTGGCAGTGCCCTTAACCAGTACAATTTATAAAAAAAAAAAAAACTTCTGATTAAGGCATAGCTATATCTAACCTAGAAGTAATTTCCATTATTAAAATAAATCCATATTAAGTTATCTTAAAAAGTATTAGGTAGCATAAAGATGGAATTTTAAAAAGCAAAGAAAAGAATTAATACCTGATTGAACTTTTAAGGAAGTTATAAAATATTATAGGAAAAAGGTAGAGAAGAATCAGAAAATATCAGGAGACTATAAATGAAAATAGTGTACTGATCATTTTACATGCCATAATTTGTACCTCAATGTTCTTTTCCTATGATTCCAAGATTTTTTTTGAAAGCATATCATGTGTTAAACTTAAAAACTTATGATGTAGGATTTTAGAGTCAGATGATATTTTCATTAAAGGCTTTGTATTTCAGAAGTTCATTACAATCTACTTACAATTTGTATTGAGCTTCCAAGTTCTAAAAATACATGCTTTTAAAAAGATTTTAAATCAGTTGGTAAAATAGGAGACAGTCATATAATAAGGTTCATGCTTTCTGCTGTGCATGGTTTTTTCTTCCTCCGCCTTTTTTTTTTTTTTTTTTTTGTAAATAGCATAACAACTCGATCTTAAACACTGACACTGTGCAGGCTTTGTTGGGCCGTTCTTTTCCAATTTAAACAAAACATAAAACAGAGGAGATATTTATCTTTGAAGAGTGGCTCTCACCATTGGGACAGCGCCTTATTCTCTGTTACTCTCCAGGAGATCTAGATGTAGGCAAAAATATATAGCAGGGCTTGAACAGCATATTTCAGTGAAAAGAATTAATTACCCAAGGAGTCAAAGATTGCTTGGAGCAGAATGAGATATTTCAAGAAGCTTTCCTGTAGAGCTACAATGCTGAGAAACAGACTCCATGTTGAGAAGCCCGTCCCTATTATATTTTACCCAACCTTTGGCTGAAGCCATATTCAAGCAATGTTGCCTTATTACCCCTAAAATGTTCTGGAATAATGTTTTTATTTTTTTTAAGTATCCCCCAGCTAAATATCAATTTTTTGGTTCAAAAGAAAACAAAAATATCCCTACAGTATGCCTGTCCTTGGCTTCCCCATTACAGATGAGAGTTTAATTCTTTCATCAATTTATATTAAATTTCATCAGACTAAGAAATACTTTTTTGAAACAAACTGACAGTGAAATGTCTTTCAAAATACTGTTTTGGCTTAGAACTGTCATTCTTTAGGCTTAATGGCTGCAGCCCCAGGGCTGAAAAGTTACACTAGTATTACAGCTGTTCAATGTAATATTCAAATAATGTTTGCTATTGATTTAGAAGATTCAAACGGCTTAGATTTTGTTCCCTTTCATTTACATTCTTAGCATCAAAGTCACAGAGTGTTAGGGTAGTATAGTAATGCAGTTAGGGGGAAAAAAATCAATTCTGCTGACAGTAGGATCTTGTTTTTTTTCATTGCTAGAGCTTAGCAAAATTCCTGTGTTTGCCAGTCACTGGTAAATAGGGGAATACCATTTGCAAATCTGAAAGAACAATGAATTATGAAATTATTCTGACAGTTTATTCATATGGAGAATACCTCCGACAAAACAGAGATACAACACACTCCCTGTTGACTCAAGACCTTTTTTGTAACGGTCTTAACCTTGTGCTACTTAATAAAATTCAACCCTGATATGGGTCAGTATACTATGCAATGAAGCCTGAAGGGACCATTTCTGAAGGCAGTGTGGTTTAGAAGAAAAAATACAGGAGTTAAGAATAAAAAGATCTAAATCAGCAGTTGACATAGTGTATGACCTTGGGCAAGTTGCTTAACCTCTTTGGGTCTCAGTTGCTACGTCTGAGAGCAAGAAAAAAAAAACACTTTAATAAGAGCACAAGGAAGAGCCCATTTCTTTCTATTTCACAAAATGGGAGTAGGGATTAATGAGATAATGTGTGTAAAGCTATCTGATCTCCTGGGGGAAAGACATGAAAACACATAATATCAAGCATTATTACTAATAATTACTCCGGTTGACCTATGTGCAAAGGCTAGAGAGTAGTTTGACTCTTTGGGTAGCATAATTATGTAGGGAACAGGTTTATTTATTTATTTGTCTTTTCTCCCTAAAGAGCCGGAAGTTAATTGTGTTTTGAACCTAGAAGACAAGATTTTGACTTAGACATGGTAAATGGCTCACTTGAGCAGCCACTGAATAGATGGTAATAATGCGGTCCATCCTATTCTTTGGGGTAGAATGTTGGGAGTTTGAATACACAAGCAAGGGAAACATTGAAGCAATGAATCATTATCTTCTCAACAGTGTATAAAGATTAGGAAACATCCCTTCTCTCAGAAATAAGAGTGTTTAACAAGCCGGGTTCCCAATCCCCTATCATTAAGCTATTTCAAGGCCTTGGCTAGCTGGTATGAAATGCAAGATTTTTTAAATTAGATTTTTTTTTAAATATGCATACAACCTTCATGGTCTGCCATCAAGCCAAAATCTCTCATGCTAGCAACACCGTGTACAAACAGGGACAAAAGCAGTGAACTCCTCAATGGGTTTTCTTTCCAGTAGATATTAACTAGCAGTCTGGCTTTAGTCAAATGACATTCATTCATTTATTTATAGGATTCGTTCATTCATTCATTCATCGGATATATATAGGTCTATCTCCTATTAGGCATTGTGCAAGATTTTAGGGACACAGGAGAAGGAGATATAAATTTTCAAGGTTCTAGGAGAGAGAAATTTGGCAAGACATCATGCAGGTGGTAGCAATGAGCCCTGATGGACTAGACGTAGTTGAAGTTCATTTGAGCCATAAATTCAGGAGAGAACAAATAGTCAGGAGTGACTAAAGCATAAAAACCTTAAAGGAGAGAGGCAAGACATGAGGCTTACGTGACAGTATGTGCCAGGTGATATCAGTCAGGACAGCTCTCTTGAGGCATTTAACTACTACCTGACAGACCGGTGCTTCTCAGTAGAGGCTGTGACATGACACACACTAAACGGGTCACCCTCCCTCTTCCTCCTGCATGTATCTTCACTACAGTCAGCCACAAGTATTGATTCAAAGATTTTGTGATATCTTTAAGTATATTAGGGAAATCCAAAAAGGCAATAGGAACCATCTAAGGATTTTAACCAGACAAATCACTTGTCAGATCTGTGTCTCACCCTCCACGACTCTATAATTAGATATATAAAATACTGCTGGCGTAGTTATCTCTCTCGATTGCAAGAGGGCATCTTTTTACAAATGTATTTGAATCGGTCTCCAGTGCTTCTCAAAATCCCTACAGGTATTGCTTATTATTTCCCCTGTATGCTCAATCCAATAGTTTGCTGTGTGTGCACCATTTAAAAAATAACTATAGTAAACATCATCACCAAATGATCCAAACTTTGTGTCCAGAAATTATGATAATTCAAAGGAATTCCCCAGCTCATTATCTCTGGTTTTCAATCACAGCTAAAGCCATGAATAGGTATTAATCCTTTGGCACATTTATTTTCTTTTACTTTATTTTATTTAGTTTAATGGAATGTAGAGGGGAAAAAGGAATGAAAATCTGAAGATCATATTTCTATTCCCAGCAAAGCAAGTTACTTAGCCATTTTATCTTGAGATTGTTAATTAGGATAATAGGATCTATCTGGCCCAATTTTTACAGATTTTTGTATCACATGAGACCATGAATATGAAAGTTCTTTGACAAATGCCAGTATACAGGGACAGAAAGATTTACCTAACAAGGACTTAACTCGACTCCCTGGTTTAACTGGAGAGAAGCCATAAAGGCCCAAAGCTACAGAAAATTGTGAAGGAGATGATCAGGGCCCTAGGAGGGGCAACACATTTTGTGTCTAAAGTGAATGCCTATTTCACAATGAACTTCAGAAGCTCAGCTGACCATTATTCTCTAGTAAAACAATGTGATGGAGTTTCACGAAGGTTAGAAAATGTTAGTTCTCCACATACAAATTCATATCGAGCCAAGGGTTCACAATTGAGCCTTCAAAAATATATTTCATAAATAAGATTAGAGGGGACAACAGGTTAAGTCAGAAGTTAAATAATTTCCATTGATTGAATTCATTGGGGGCCTTTTAAAAAATTTATCTATTTTTGTATTCCCAAAATTGTCCCACGCCTGGCTCATGGCAGTTATGTAATTGATTTTAAATAAGTGAATATTTAAAACAGCTTTGTGACATATGCACTAAAGTATTACAAATACTAAATGAACTAAAAAGAATCTAATTTTTCCAATATTATATCTAAGAACATGAACCTAATAGCCAGCAAAAAGTATAGTATAACATTTTCTATCTTTTTTTTGTTGTTATAACATTTTCAATAGCAATTTAAAATAAACATGAGTGACATTAAACTTAATGTGTCTGTTTAAAATAGAAGGGTAATTTAACTATCCAACCAATCATCAGTTTAAGATATTTCATACCTTGGAATACTGTCCAACTTCTGGCATTTTTCTAGAAGAAACAAGAGGCCATTATATGTATATGATAGAAGATTTCAAAAGGTTGTGTCAAAGATTTCCCAATTAAGCCTTCCAAAGAGCACTCTGAAAATAAAAAAAAAATAGTCCAATAATTGTCCATCCTGTGGTCTAGGAAATGCCTCAAGAGAGAAACCAAAAAAAAAAAGTTTTCAGATAGTTTCTTACCAAAGACAACTCAAAGAAAATAGAAAGCAATTGTTTCAAAATTAGTTTGCTCCTAAATACATATTTTTAAAAACCCAAGATGGGATCAATTAATATTGAAAAATTAATTTCAAGTAGAAAAAATACAGAATGCCTATTTCACATAAAGCATTATAGCTTCTCCTGGAGGAAACATGAAGAAACTACAGTCATTTCCCTCAAAAAACCAAAAACCAGGTAAATGGTTTTCATAGAGGTAAACAAATAGCGATAATAAGAGGCAGAATGTATTAGGGATGGAAGGCATAAAATGCTATGGGACCTCAGAAAGAAGAGAAATTAAGTTTCTTTCTCAACCCCATGTCTATATGTTGAATTTCTTCCGTTTTCAGTGCTAAGTCTTCACTTTACTATTCCTAAACAATCTTATCCATTCCTGTAGTTTTAGAAAAGCTACATTTAAATAACATTTATAGTCCAACAATTCCCAAATTTCTGTTTCCAGCCAAGATTTCTCCTCTGAGCTTCAGACTTGTATAGCTAACTCTCTATTTAACGTCTTCACTTGAATGTCTCACAGGCGTAACAAATTAAACGTCTTTATCAGTCATAGTTCTTAGATACAAGCAACAGAAATGGACTCTGGCTGAGAAATCTAAAGGTATTTTTAAAAGGTTATTGAGACCCTTGCAGAACTGTTGGGAGGGCTAGAAAACCAGGTTCAAGGCTACATTTCCAATGGGGAAGTAAGTGCCACCCGCAAGAGGAAAACCACCACAGCCGCTGCTGTTATTAAACTCTGGAAGCTACTGTTTACATGACTGCCATGGACTTAAGTTTTCCACAAGTGACCACCAGCATGAACATCCTAACCCAAGGCGGTCTTCCAGCTACTGTCCTGTCCCTGGGTAGGACGGGAGCTACTCAAGTCCTTTAGCAGAATGGATCATCATGAGCCAATCAACCTCTTGCATCATGAGCGTATATAATTCAGGGACATAACATCAAGTTGCAAGGAGAGCTGGAAGGAGCTTTTTTTTTCTGGTTTCTATCTTGGGAAGACAGAATTTATAAATCAGACACTTTCTCTGAGCATAGCAATGGTGGCAAAAGTTCTGAGCACAGAGAGACAGGACATAGTGTACGCCACGGTATCCAAAAAGAGGTCTTCATTTTCCCTCCCTACAACATCAGTTGGTCTCTGACACTTTCTCTAACGGCCCCTCAAATCCGAAGGGAAACATTTTCCTGCGAGTCCCCTTCCTTACACCCACATCGAATCCATTACCAAATCCTGCCCACTCAAACATCTCTCAACTCCCTCCATTTCTCTGCATTTCTGCTCTACTTGTCTAGATCAGGAGTTAGACAAGCTGTTTTATAAAATTCCATGTAGTAAGTATTTTAGGCTTCATGGACCACATGCAGTCTTCCACATGTTTATTTTTTGTGACCTTTAAAAAGGTAAAAAAAAAAAAATCTCACTTATGGACCATACAAAGCAGGCCACAGATAGGTTTCGATCCACAGACTGTAATTTACTGACTTAGGGTCTAGACCATGCTACTAGCAACCGATTTCTAGGTAGACACTAAAAGCTTTCTGGCATACGATCTCTCTACTGCTTCATCCATGGCCAATCCAGTCACAAAGACCATGAGTGGTATTTTGAAAACATAAATTTGATCGTGTTGCTTTCCTGCTTCAAGTCCTTTACTGGTTGCTCACTGCACTTAGCATGAAAACAAACCCATCAAGTGACCTTCAAGGCCTGCAGCCATCTGGGCACCACTGACCCCCCTGTATTTGCCGCATGCTCATTACATTCCAGCTGCATCAGCCTTACCTCATCTCCCTGAATGACAAGCTCGGTCTCAACTCAGGAGCTTTACACAAGTTCTTCTCTGCCAGGAATTATCGTCATGCTTTCCCTCCATCTTTGAAGGCTCAGAGTCACTTCCCTGATGGTCTCTTTTGACTATTCCAAGAGAATTAGGCTCCTACTCTTTTTTCTAAGAGCATGTGGCTATCTTCCTGAATAGAACATACTGTTATCTGTAGTCATATATTTGTTTCTTTACACTTTTATGCCCGTCTCCTCTTTTAGAAAGTAAAATTCCAAGAGAACAGGGACCGTATCTGATTTCTTCATTGCTATAAATTCCATGCCTAACATCTTCCCATATTCTAAAATAACTATTTGTTGAAGGAATAAATGAATGAATACACAAACCCAGGAAATATTCAAGAAAATGTTCACAGAGCTAGTGAATTTTAAAGTAAGCCTCAAAGAAAGTAAAAAAAAAAAAAAATTAAAAGGAAAATAAAGTTCAAAATTTTATATATATACGTGTGTGTGTGTATATATATATATATATATATACTGGGTTATATGGTCTATCGGAATACCTCAGAGATATTGCGGGTTTAAGTCCAGATCACTGCAATAAAGCAAGTCAAATGGATTTTTTGGTTTTTCAGTGCATATAAAAGTTATGTTTCTACTACACTATAGTCTGTTCAGTGTGCAGTAACAGTATGTCTAAAAAAAAACAACATAGATATCTTCATTTTTAAAAAAATACTTTGTTAAAAAATGCTAACCATCATCCAGGCTTTCAGCAAATCAAAATCGCTGATCCCAGATCACCATAACAAATATAATTTTAAAAGCTTGAAATATTGCAAGAATTACCAAAATGTGACACACAAAGTAAGCAAATGCTATTAGAAAAATGGTGCCAATAGATTTCTTTGATGTGGGGTGGCCATAAACATTTAATCTGTAAAAAAGGTGATATCTGCAAAATGTAATAAAGCAAAGCACAATAAAATGAGGTATGCCTGTATAAGGTATATATAATGACAGTATCCTAGAGAAGTAGGTTGGAAAGAAATCATTGAAGGTCTTATGTGGTGAGATAAGGAGTACACTTTGTCCTAGCAGCCTAAAAGAGCATTCCCGTGTGGTGCCTCCAGAGACTTCAGAGTGTGTTAGACATTTTGCCTAAGGAAGGGTGATGGTAGAAAGAACCTAAGGTGACCTCCATGAGCCCCACCTCGTGGTATTCAAATCCTCGTGTAACTCTCTCCTGTAGAGAGTATACAGAACAAGTGACTTGCTTTTAACCAATATAATTTGGCAAAGATGATGGTTACTGTACATAATAAGATTATCACATCAGTCTTGCCATAGAATATTCTCTTGGTTTTGATGAAGCCCATTGAGCACTTCAGGGATACTCATGTGACAAAGTAATGAAAACTGCCTCCAGAGACAGCAAGAAACTGAGGCCTTCGGTCTGTCAGGCCACATGGAGCTGAATTCTGCTAACCGCTACAGGAGCTTGGAAGCAGATCCTTTCCCAGGAGAGCCCTGAGATGAGACCCACCCCTGAGGGATAACTTGATAACAGTCTGTAGGAGATCCAGCAAAATCATGCTCAGATTTCTGATCCACACAAACTATGATATAATGTGCTATTTTAAGTCTCAAAATTTGTCATAATATTGTTATGCAGCAATAGTTCATAACGTATGTTACAGGAGGAGTTACTCCCCCCCAAAAGTACGTATGTTGAAGTCCTAATATGCAGTACCTCAAAATGGGAGATTTAGAAGTAGAGTCTTTACAGGGGTAATTAAGTTACAATGAGATGACTAGGGTAGGCCATGAGGAATTATGACTGATGTTCTAATAAGAACAGGAAATTTGGACAGAGGTACATAAGGAGGGAAGAAAAGAGAGGCCTCAGAAAGAAGCAAGCCACCAAAACCTTGATCTCAGACTTCCAGCCTCCAGAGCTCTGAGAAAGAGCATATCCGATGTTTAAGCCACCTGGTCTGTAGCACTTTGTTACGGCAGCCCTCGCTGACTAACACACAGGGATTAAATTATGCGTCATCTCCTTTGTAAGGAAACTATCAACACCTGTAAGATTGCTTGTACTCTGGGGAACCCAGTTTAAGAACAGCTGTGGGCAATGGAGTTGAATTGTTGAACCCAGGTATGGATGGCACAACCAAAGCAGGTTAGGTAAGATTCTCCATACTCTTTTCCCCCTCAATAAGGACATAATAATTATATCCTTAATAAGAATGTAATATTTCTTCTTCTTTACTCTATTTTTCTTACTGGGTCTTCAGTCTATTTCTCTTGATGATTTGCCATCACCCATTTCTCAGACCAGCATTCAATATGTCAAGGCGCTCAATGTCACTTTCTTATCCACTCTATTTTATGAAGGATAATTTCTAAGAAGCAACTCTACAAAATTTAAGTGTGCTTCACACAGGAAGTATAGTGAAGGAAAGCCATTTTAAGCAGCTAGGAACACTGGTTCCATCACAGTAAAACATGCACATGTATATAAAATCAGGAACAGAGAGTTTCTGAAATGCAACAAACTATTACTCAAGAGATTATTTATTGGACTTGGCAATATCACTCAGTCTGATGTTTGGAGAAACTTGATTGGAATTGTTGGAAATGGCTTTTGTTTCCTTTTCATTTCGGTTCAGATCAAGGTTGTATATTCTCCTATGTATAATAAATGTCAAAGTACTCGTGGGTGGCTTTTAGACAATGAATGTGGTTTTCAACTACTAATTGCCAAGTTTTGGTTGCAAAATCAGGCTTCTGAGACAGGGTTCTCAGAAGCTTTGATCACATGTTGGAAGTGTTTGGAATGGCTTGGGAAGTAGTCATTCCTTTCTGAGGGTTCCTCTCTATCTCCTTGACAGCCATCCCCTCCTCCTTCATGATTTAGATCTTCCTGTAAGCCTTCTACATCAGACTCGTGGTGTCCTTTTGTTGACCTCTGATTGGTCCCCAATCTTGGTATCTACTGGATTCAATGTATTGGGTATTGTGCTGATTCAAGGTACTGACTCTAAGTATTTGTTCAAGGAAATATATCCTCTGCTTTCTTTGCTTTGTTATCAAGCTCAAGCTCTTATCTAGAAAGAAGAGTTTGTACTGTCACATTCTTCACCCATTATTAAGTCCTTTAGCTACTCAGATAAGATATCCAGGTTTACCACCTCCCTGAGAGAATCATCACTAGAGTCACCAACGATCTCCTAATTGCAAATGCCAAAAGACTCCTTTCAATAACCACTGTATTTGGTGTCTGAGCCATTTGTATCTTATCCCTCAGCTTTTCTTCCTTTGGCTTATGTGTTACCATTTCCCCATTTCTCATTTTATCTCTTTAATTAAATCTTTTCAGTGTCCGTGGTGAGATCCTCTTTCTCAGAATCTCCCCCCACCCTTTTTTTATAACTATGAATGTGCCTTAGATTTTCTCTCATTAAGAACCTGCCCTATTTTCCGTGTTCTCCTAGGGTTAGCTCACTTAATTCCATTATTCCAAGGACAGCTATATGATGGTTAAATAATGACCCCCAAATTTGTATCTTTAGCTCAAACTACTTTGTTGAGTTCTATATGTATATTGGCCCAGGGAGCTTAGACTCCACATCTCCAAACCAGAACTCAATCAACTCAGCATCTTTTCCCACTTGCCATTGAACCTGTGATTTCTCCTATGATATATTCTTGTCATTTCAATTAATTGTGCCGGTATTCTTTAAGAGCAGGAAGCCATTCTATACCAAACTGCCTTCATCTACTCAATCACCTTAATGGTTCTTCTCTCTGGTTTATCAACTCCTTCCCCACTGCTTCTTACTGCTCCAGTTCAAGTCCTCATTATCTCCTATGTGGATTACTGCAATCGTTTTTTTTTGTTGTTGTTCATTTTGGTTTGGTTTTTGTTCCATCTTGAGCCACCTTACATGCTTCTGCTAAATCATCTTTCTAAAAGATAATACTTATTTCATTGCCTACACATTACCTAAAGAACATTTAAAATATAACCAGGTATCATTCATGATCCAGCCCCTCCTCTATTCACATATATTCTAGCCTCTGGCCATGCAGTTCTTTTCATTGCCTTCATTTACCCTTTCATACTCATGCTTACCCTGCTTAACCTCCTGGAATGCCTTTCCCCTGGACATGTCCACTTCTCTGTGTTATGCCTGAAAAATAACTCATCATTGTTCATGACTCAGCTTAGGTGGTTATTCTTCTTCAATTGCATTCTGAAAGCACTAGGTAAAACTAATTACTTCTTTTGGGCCCTCACAAAATATTTCTGTTATAACATCTTACTCACTCTATACAGCGTTGCTGAATAAACAGTCCATGGGCAAAGCATGACCTGGGAGGTTGTTAGAAATCCAATTCAATCCCTGATCCCATTCTGATATAGTGAATTCGAGTCTCTGGGGTGGAACTCAGAACTCAGTGTTTTAACAAGTTCTCCAGATCATTCCCACATTCACTGAAGTTTGAGATGCACTGCTCTGTAAATGTGTTGCTAGAGGTCTAGAAACTAGAGATTTTAATATGACAGGTGGAGGTATGATAGTAAGATAATCTAAAAGACAAGAGTGGCCTTTGGAGGACCCAGTGGGAGAGCTACTCTCTAGCCAAGAAACAAAAAGTTATACTGAGAAGGAAATAAGGCTGATGTACATGATGTGACTCAGTTCCTCTCTCCCTGACAAAATCAGAGTAGATTCCTGCTGTGTGTGCACATTGAGTGGAGAGTATGCCAAGCAGGTTGCTGGGAGGCCTCTGTTCTTCTGGAAAAGAGAAAATAAAACAATTTCAGCCTGAACTGCTGGAAGTGGGAACACTGCCAACAGAGAAGTAAGAGAGCTATTAGCCCAAGGTACGGCTGAAAATGCCTGCCTGGTCTTCTCCAAAGTTTTGTCCATGCACATACAGTAGAATATGGGAACAATCAACTATCTACACTCAAATACTTTTTTTCTTGGGAGGAAAAAAAAAAAGTTTTTTGTAAATGTTTACTATCACTTTGTTAGTGATACTTGTCAACAGCTTGCCAGTAGTGTGAAAGAAAGGAGTGATAGGAAGAAAGAGCCAGATAAGGAAATAGCATTGAATGATACAGAAAATATCCATAGAACAAACTGCCTAGGGGAATTCATGAAAGATGAAAGTATATATGTATTTTTATCTATTTCATTGTAATGAATGTAAAGTCTTAAAGGGTAAGAACAATGTCTTGTCCTTTCATTTTCAAAGAGGGGCCACTTATGTGTCAGGAACATAATAAGCATTCAATAAAAAAAAAAAAAGCTTGTTCGATGAATGGTAAGAAAATTTTATGATTCGTGCTCATAGAAAAATCTAGCGAATTTTCGCTGCAAAAAAATGTTTCTGTAGAGATGATAATCTGTTAGCTAATTTGAATATTGCTTTTAAAAATCTACACACCATGTCCTGCTTAATTGAATTATTCATTACTTCTTTAAAGATTCTCATTCAACATCACTCCTGGCAATGCTGTGTTTGTTTTTAAACACCAAATGGCAAACTGGAAACATAACTGCCCTCCAGTGCCTACATAGAAAGTCTGGTCCACATACTGAGTGGTCACTTACACCTACAGCCTTCTGCTTACATTCAGTTATATTCAATTATCTGAAATGTGTCTATCTGTGCATAAAACCACCTGTGTAATTTGATTATTGAACGCATGATAATGCTGAGATTTGTAATTTTTAAATGCATACAATTTAAAAATTAGCTAATATCAATATTGCATTTCTCCTAATTCAAAGTGATGCATTATAGCAGAATAGGCTAATAATACAGCAATTATAATCTTCATTTCCTCTTACAAGGCCCATCCATGGGCATTTATGTTTTGATCTAATTATGGAAAAACCCAGGCATGATATTGAAGTGAGCCATGGATATAAAATTCTCTCTAGAAATTATTTATAAATTAATCCTTTTAGAGTTAAAAACAGAGGCTCAAATTCCCTCCGTTCCATTTATATAAATTTTTATTAAGATCAATATCTCAGGTGTCCCTTTTTAATCTTTCTGCTTATCCTTTAATTCCCTAGCTCACAAAGGCTCAGAAGTATTCTATGTTTTGTTTGTACAGGCTAGCCTATCAAAAATGTTCTGGAGCTTTCATATTATATGTCCATGCTAATGATGGAACAAATATTTTTAGGAGTTTTGTGGAATATTAAGAGCCATGAAAGCTGTGAACCAAATGACAAAGAAAGTTGCAGACCTGTCATTTTTTTAAGTCAATTAGATAAATGTATTTACCATGAGAATATTTTTTTTTTAAATTAGCTGAACATTCATTGACAGCCTTGTTTAAAGATACTATTTTATTTCCCCCTGCCTCTCCCCAAAAACACTATATACACATATATTTATAATGTCTTTGATTATGGCTTATATCTGGTCTTTGAACTTTACTTTTGCTTTTATATTTGTCCCTGAGTTCCTCTAGCAGGAAAAGATGTGTTTCATTTTATGATTTCAGGTCCTCTAAAAAGTGCCTCGCACCTAGCAGCCACCCTATAAATGTCTCAAAAATGAACAAATGTATTAAATTTAAGGTAAAACAAAATTATAATTTAAGGGTAGGTTTACGTAGATGTTACAGATGGTATGTTGGTTTTAAGTCACAACTGTGGTATAATTTGCTACATTTGTGTTTATGTATATGCACACACACATTACAGTACCTAATATTCAATGAATAGATCAAAAAGGCCCACTTCATAAAAATTTATTTGAAAGGGAATAAACCTCTATATTTAAATAATTAGCTATATTTTGATGGATATTTTTACTAAGTCCTTGATCAATAACTTATTATAATACACTAGGTCTACAGGCAAACGCAATCAACTTTATTATGATGTACTTCGAGGTATAGTTTATTAAAAAAAAAAAACATTGTGGAAACTTTGTGGAAACCGATTTTTAGGTTGAATCTGTAAGGCCAAACATATATTCAATTCATTGAAAATAGTAATTTATTTTTGTGAACACAGATATATACCTAACATTATCCTAATGTGTTGAGAGGGCTAACAGAACAACTTTCTTGAAAAAAAGTGATTATTTCATTCCCAAAATCATTTTCTAATTGTATTTTTAATAAGCAAAATAGGAGGAGACAAATGATGCCCGATGAAGAGAATGGCAATCTTAAAATGAGTACTACCACTGATTGCCTCTTAAGCCAACCAAATGCCCAAGCTCACCTCAGGAATTTGATTCAGAGAGAATATATTTTTCTTCAAAACATTCACATTAATGATATCAAATCCTGGAATAGAAACTCATATTGTCTGTCCAATAAGGGCACCAGCACTCCAGTCCTTAGGAGAATACTTCTCCATTCTCTCCTTGGAATTTTATTCAGAGCCACCATGCATTTATAGACCATACCATTGCCCTGTTGATTAATCCGGAGGTAGGCACTGGATCCAACTTGAATCTATCATAGTATTTCACATTCCTGACAATAAATTTATTTCCTGCCTACTGAACATACTAGAACCCTTTCCTAGAGTTATTACTTGCAGTTTCTAAAATTTGGGACTAGAGCCCTAGCACATCCTAGAGCAACCCCTGCATATTATTATTCTTAAATTGCTGACGAGGCCATTGAAGCAGAATGAGGCAAAGTGAATTGCCCAGGGATCACACACCTAGTAAGTGTTGGAGCTAGAATTCAAACAGTTTGGTTCCAGACTCTGTCACTTTACTACCATATTCTGCTAGCTTTAGTGTGCTGTGGCCCTAGTGTACGTATATTCTAAATATGCAGAGAACAAAGAATCTATAATCCCTCCCTCTACTTCCAGTCAAATCATAAAATATGCTCTTATACACAATTCACAGGAAGGTAGAAATTTGCAAATGAGTTCTTGAATCCCTGAATGTCCCTACATGCAAAGGTCTTCATATTAAACTCAATTTTATAACATTTCAAGATGCTTTGAAATAAGGCATTTATTGAACATGTCTTAGGCTTGAAGTAGAGTACTATCTAGACACATAAAAATTATTTTTCTCAGACTTCATCATTTTCATCATTCCTATTCCATTCTGTAACTTCAGCCTCAGTTGTCATCTCTTTGCTTTTTCTTTATAGCCTCTGTGATGTCTTAAAGGGTCACCTAAGAGCAAACAGGACCTTTCTCAATTCCCTACTCAACATGTCTGAGAGAGAATTACACCTTTGCCATACCTACACAATGGAATTGCAGCAACATGACACAATTGATATGTGTCTTACTAAGGACTTTTTCCTTGTAATGAATTTTGCTGAAAAGTCTGTACCTTTTTACCTCTCATAGGTTTTGACTAGCTTTTCTGAAATTGCCATATGGCTACACAATGCTGGTACAGAGCTTGAGGATTTATTAGGTACCAATCCTGATCTCAGTTTCAGGTAATCAGGAAACAGAGCAGTTATAGTTCAGCTATTATGAGGTAGCAACGAAGCAATGGAAAGGTGGTCAGCAGTTTTCAGGAATGAAAGCAGAGGAATGAAAGAGATACAGGGCATTAACAATGACCTACATTTCAGAGGAGACCACTTATAAGAACGCCATCACTGTCATCCCAATGAAGAGCTAGTCCGTGTGCACAGAGCATCTGCCCCCCTCTCTTCCTCCCCCCCTTAAAAAGAGCAAATTTATTCACACTGTCTGGATCATCAACAATGATGTATGCAGCCATTGCTTCTCTGGAGAAATGAGATAATAAGCAGTGGGTGGAAAATTTGGCAAGAACTATGGTAATTGCAGTATTCATAACAGAAGATGGTTCCCATTGCTTCCTGTTTAAATGAAGCTGTAGTGGAAGTAACTTTCTATTCCTGATTCATCACAGAGCTTTGGTTCCTTGTGAAAATTTTCTGCCACTGTTTTTTTTTTTTTTTTTTTTTTTTGCTGTTGTTTCATTTCTAAAACATGACCAAAACTTTTGCTACATCTTATTATGAAAATCTT
The DNA here is from genome assembly GCF_003254725.2 of Canis lupus dingo. Lineage (NCBI taxonomy): Eukaryota > Metazoa > Chordata > Mammalia > Carnivora > Canidae > Canis > Canis lupus. Next base: position 66,348,478 of record NC_064248.1, on the reverse strand, counting down.
TAGAATTACTTGTAGATATCTCCAGTGATCATTAATTCATCGCGAACACAAAGGGTATTATCGTTGACTTATTTTCACTATAACTAATTTTATCAATTACTTTTGGCTGATTGAAAATGAAATTGCATTATGGCATATATATCTACATGCTGATTTATTTTTCTGACTGCAAGTTATTCTCAGTATATTCATGAAATCTCATTTATTTTTTCATTTCCTTTCCAATTATCCATAAGTGAACTGTCATTTTATAATATCAGAAATCTATTTAGTATTTGATCATCATGAGAAATATATACCACATATGTATAATATGTATATCCACATATAGTAACTAAAGCTGCCAATGCTTTTTAATTAATGTTTTCTTAAGAAATAAGACTAGAAATGTATTCATATCAGTCCTTTTTTTTCTTTTCTACTTTAATAAAATAAAAATTTACTTATTTCAGACAGAGAGAGAGAGAGCATGGGCAGGGGGATGGGGAAGGGGAAGAAGGAGAAACAGACTACCTGCTGAGCAGGAAGCCCAATGTAGGGCTTGATGCCAGGACCTCTAAGTCGTGACCTGAGCTGAAGGCAGATGTTTAACTGACTGAGCCACCTAGGTGCCCCTTCTTCTCTACTTTAAATAGTAAATAATCCACTATGACTTCTCCAGCCTACATACAATGCTGTCCTTCATTTCCAACCCATAATTGTTGGTTCCATGACTCACTCCCAGAAGGAAAGAGCTTAGCTAAAACATCAGTTGGTAACTTGCCCAGTTTCAGTGTCATACATAAGCCAAGTATTGATCTACATAGAATAGACTATATGACCAGTTCTTAGAGAACTCCATGGCTGACATAGAATTAAATCATTCTTCCTTCCTATTTTATCATCATTGGAAAATATTCTGTGGGAACAAAGAAACAATTCCATATTAAGTTGAACTTAGTTTCCTAAAAATTTGCCTATGCTCATAGGGCACTAATATTTGCTAAACACTAGCTGTGATTTAGATACTGGGCAAAGTACTTTATGGGCACTTAATTCTTACTACAACTCTTGAAGAAAAAATATTATTCATGTTTGACATATGAAGAAATTGAAGAATAGAGTTAAGTAGCTTGTCCAAGGTTACAACACTAGCACATGGTAAACCCAATGTAAAACCCATGTACTTTCCGTTTTCTCTAAATCTCTAAACTTGACTCATAATGAAATTAATATCCAATTGTCTTTGCCATAAAAATGTTAAAAAGAATACTTGTACTTCCTATTTAGGGTAATAGCAATTAGACTTGGGTGACAGACATTATTGTCTAAGCCCAACCCCATTTCAGATACACATTTTCTCATTTGTCAGTCTTCACTCTAGGGGCCATGAAAAGTATTTATTTACCTTTCCCCCAGTTTCTCTTGCCCCAAGGAGGAGCACCATGATATGGTTTTATGTGATGATGTATAATTAGAAGTTACAATGAGTTGCTGGGGAAAACCTGCTTTCTCTAATAAAAAAAGGATAAAGAGGTAGGACTCCAAGAATAGTGGAGTGAGCAGCTCAGCAAATTCTGTCTCAAAAAGTAATGATAAATGTAACACAACTGTCAAAAACAACAATTTCAGTTCTATGAAAGTCAACCAAAGCCATACAACACATTGGAAGTGGTAATTAAAAAAAAACAAAAAACAAAAACAAAAACAAAACAACAACAAAAACTACTGAAATTCAGATAAAATTGGTGGTACTCTGTGGTGTTTTAGCCTGAAACTAAAACTAATCTCATCCCACCCTTAACCCTAGTTCTCTAAGTTCAGTAGTTGAATAAGGTCGTGAAAACACTTTTGCTGCCAGAGGGTGCTGTTTGATTTGGAGCAAAGTACATCCCAAGGTGCTGTTGAAACAACAGCAATGTTGGTGGTGATGATTCAAGAGAGATCAATCATTCAGAGGTTTTGATAATTGGTTGTGTCAAGCAAAAGACCATCACACTAGCCAGAAATTTAAAAGGTATATTCAGAGAGTAAGTCAAACATATTGAGTCAAGTGTCTGACTCTTGATATCAGCTTAGGTCTTGATCTCACAGTCATGAGTTTGAGTCCCACACTGTGCATGGAGTCTACTTAAAAAACAAAACAAGAAATTTACCTATGTTTGTGTATTCACATATGTTTGTGGTCTGGAAGGCTATGCATGTACCCAAGAGTATGTAAACACTCTGCAGACACCAGAGATGTCATTATCTATAACTGAATATAAGGCCTACTGAAGAGAGGAGAAAGAGATGGCCTAGCAAAAGGAAAAGCTAAGCACACTTGTAAACTGCCTGAACTTTTGAATCCATACCCCAATCTACACACAAATCCACTGGCAAAAATTTATTGACTCAAGATTTTTTTTAACAATCATTGTCTGATCACAGAGCTATGATAATTCATTTCTAAGATGTCAGGCTTGTTAATAAAAACCTTAGCAAAGACATTAGTGGCCACACACTGTGGAAGAGAGTGACTCTTCACAATTAGTGCAAAGCACTAAACAAACAAACAAACAAACAAAAACTTAAAAAAAAGGAAAAAAAGAAAATAACATAACAACCACCCTTGAGAAGAGGGAGATTCAGAGTCTGAATTTACTACAAGGTAGTTTCCAAGTTTGCAAAAATATGAGACCTATAAAGAAACAGGAAAGTGTGATAAATCACAGAAAAAGAAAAAAATAGTCATCAATAGAAATAGTCTCCGAGGAGGCCTGGATGTTGAACTTAGAAAGCTCTAAAGCAACTATTATAAATATGTTCCAGAGAACTAAAGAAAATATTTTGATAACGGCACAAATTGAAAATATCGATAGAGATAGAAATTATAAGAATCAGTTGTAAATCTAAGTGAAGGGGATCCCTGGGTGGCTCAGCAGTTTAGTGCATGCCTTTGGCCCAGGGTGCGATCCTGGAGTCCTGGGATCGAGTCCCATGTCAGGCTCCCAGCATGGAGCCTGCTTCTCCCTCGTCCTGTGTCTCTGTCTCTATATCTCTATGTCTATCATACATAAATAAATAAATCTTTAAAAAAAAATCTAAGTGAAAAGTAAAAAAATCAAAATGGAAAAAATCAGTACAGAATATAGGTAAATATAAGTGAGTTGGAAGAAAAAATAAACTTAAACATACATCAATAGAAATCACCTAATCTGAAAAACAAGTTTAAAAAATAAAAACCTGGGGATCCCTGGGTGGCTCAGCAGTTTGGCGCCTGCCTTTGGCCCAGGGAGCGATCCTGGGGTCCCGGGATCAAGTCCCGAGTCGGGGTCCCGGCATGGAGCCTGCTTCTCCCTCCTCCTGTGTCTCTGCCTCTCTCTCTCTCTCTCTCTCTCTCTCTCTATGTCTATCAAAAATAAATAAATAAATCTTAAAAAAAATAAATAAAAATAAAACCCCTCCAATACCTGTGCAACACCATCAAACACACCAATATGTGAAAAATGGGAGTCATAGAAGAAAAAGTGAGACAGAAAAAGCCAGAAAGAATATTTGAAGAAATAATGTCCAAAAACTCCTCATGTTTGATGAAAACCATTAGTTTATGAACCCAAGAAGTTCAACAAAGTCCAGGTTGGAGAAATTTTAAAAGATCCATACTTACACACCTGAAATCAAACTGTTCAAAGTCAAAAACAAAGAGAAAAACTTAAAAACAGCAAGTGGAAAATGATTTTCTCTCCTAGAAAGGAACCATAATAAGATTAACAGCATCTGACATCTAGAAATCAAAACAAAAAAGTAGGAATCAGAGGAGACTGTGATGAAATATTCAAAGAGCTATAAGGAAAACAAAACAAAAAAACCCTGTCAACTAAGAATTCCATATCCAGCAAAAGTGTTCTTTAATAATGAAAGTGAAATAAAATTATGCCAAGATACACAAAGACAGAATTCCTTGCTAGCAGACCTGCCTTATAAAAGCTAAAGGAATCCCTTCAGGCTGAAAGAAAATGACATCAGATAGTAACATGTATTCCTACAAAGAAAGAAATACTGGTAAAGATAACTATGTGGTTAATATAAAAGTCAGTATATATTTACATTTTCTTAATATTTTTAATAACCTAGGACCATATTTACAAACAGAGTTTTAGGCCCATAAATATAAAAATGTAATATATTTGACAATGCTATCATAACATATATAGTGATGTTAAAGTTTCTATATTTTACTGGAATTAAACAAGTATTAATCCAAAGCAGAATGTAATAGGATTTATATTTTGACTCCTGCAGAAACCATTAATAACTAAATAGTGTACAACAAAAAAGAAATTTAAATAGTACCCTAGAAAATTTCTATTTAACTCCTAACAGGACAGTAAAAAGAACAAAAAGATATCAAACTTATAGAAGACAAATAGCAAAATGACAGACATAACCATATCGATTACAATAAATGTGAATGAATGAAACATTCCAAAAAAGGTAGAGCTTGTCAGGTTAAATATAATAAGGAATTATATGCTATCTACAAGAGATACTCTTTAGAACCAATGACATAAATTGGTTGAAAGAAAAGAAAAAAGACAAACCATACAAGTATAATTATGGGAGATTCAAAGTGGTATATTAGTATCTGAAAAATTTATAGACAAATTGTTTCTAGAGATAAAATGAGACATTGTATATTAGAAATATCAGAAATAGAATTATATACATATGCATCTCCAACAATATAACTTTAAAATAAGCTAAAGCTGACAAAATTTGAGATGGATAATTTAACAGCAACAGGTGATGACTTCAATACTCATTCTCAATTCATAGACACCTAAAGAGAAAATCAAAGGTAAAGGACTTCAACAATAGTATCAAGCAGTAGGACAGGGTATCTATTGCACACACTTCACTCAACAATAAAATACATATATTTTCAAGCACAAATAAACATCTTCCAAGGTAAACACTATGTTACACTATAAAACAACTCCATGTTATTTCTTAAAACAAGTGCATATTAAGGGATTCAATTCATGCAAAATATATTCTTCAACTATAATGTAAACATATTAGCTATTAACAGAAGAAAAAAATGCAGATATTCACAAGTATTAAAAAAACACTTATAAAGAACCTATGGACCAGTGAAAAAAATAGAAAGTTTTTCAAACTGAGTGAAGATGAAAGCGATGTATTAATTATGCCATGCAACTAAAGCACTGTTTAGGAAAACTTAATGTCTTTTAATGACAAGAAGAAAAAATGAGTAAATAACTTTCCATGATGAAAACCCTAGTTGTCCATTCCTCAGGACTTTAAACATAGGATTAGTGTATGACTCAGCAATTCCATTCCTAGATATAAACCCAAGAGAACTGAAAATATATGTTCACACAAAAATTTCAACATAAATGTTCATAGCAGCATTATTCACAACAACAGCTAATGATAGAAACAATTCAAATATACATCAAATAGCAGGACATACAAAATGTGACATATTTATACATGGAATATTATTAACACATAAAAGTAAATAAAGTACAGATCCACGCAACAATATGGATAAACCTTGAAAGCACTATGCTAAGTAAAAAGAGCCAGACACAAAAGGCCACATATTGTATATTCTATTTATATAAAATGTGTAGGATAGGAAAATTCATGGTGGATTAATGATTTTCCAGGAACTTGCAGAGGGGAAAATTGGGACTGACTGCTAATATATTCCATGCTTCATTTGAGGGTGAGGGAAGTATTCTCAAATTAGATAGAGCTGATGGTTCCATATTATAGTGAAGATGTTAAAACCCACTGAATCATACACCTTAAAATAAGCTGTTACATAAATTATATTCCCAAGCAAAAAAATCCTGTAACTTAAATCTACCACAAAAATCTAGAAGGAAAAAAAAAGCCTGAAGCAACAGAGTAAATAATAAATATTAGTATGGAAATCAACAAAATACAAAACAGAAAAACAATTGAAGAAGTCAACTATACCCAAAATGTTTTTGAAATGATTAACAAAACAACATTTTTTTTGTAAGACAAACCAAAGGAAAAACATAGATAAAAATTATCAAAATTGGAAATGAAAGAGGAAACATTATTTCACAATTTAGAGAAATTAAGAGAGTCGTAAGGAATGTTATAATCAACTTTGTCAAAAAATTAGACAACTTTGGGGCTGCTGGGTGGTTCAGTTGGTTAAGATCTGCCTTTGGCTCAGGACATGATCCCAGGGTCCTGGGATCAAGCCCTGTGTCAGGCTTCCTGCTCAATGGGAGTTTGCTTCTCCTCCTTCTGCCCCACCCCCCCACCCCCATTTGTTTTCTTTTCTCTCTCTCAAATAAATAAATAAAATCTTTAAAAAATATTAGACATCTTCAATTAACTAGATACTCTCTTACACTGACTCAGGCTGCAGAAGCTTGAATAGGATTTTAATAAATAAGAGAATGAATAAATAAATAAGATTGCATTATTAATTTCAAATCTCACAAAGAAAACCTCAAGGCCAAATAGCTTCACCAGAGATTTTTAATACTTAAAAGAGAAATAATACCAACCTTTCATAAACTCTTCCCCAAAATAGAGGAGAAAACACTTTCTAACTCATGTTATAAATTTAGTATTACCCTGTCACCAAAAGCCAGTCAAAGAATTCATGAGAAAATTAGAGATCAATATTATTCATGAATATTGACATCAAAATATATTCAACAAAACATAGCAATATCTAAATTTAGCAACATATAAAAATCATTATACATTATGATTCAGTGGGACTTACCGCTAGGATCCAAGCTTGGTTTAACTTCTGAAAATTAATTTAATACATCATACTAACAGAATAAAGGACCAAGACATCCAATCATTTCGATAAATGAAGCAAAAGCAGTTAAAAAAGTAACACTTATTCATGATTTAAATTCCTAAACTAAGAATAAAAGAAACATCAACTTCAGATCATCATGAAAAACCTACATCTAAAATATTTAATGGTGAAAGCAGACATCGAATATAGATAAACAACCAAAGGACTTTAAAAAGATAAAATACATAATACCAAAACCAGGCAAGAACTTAGAAGGCAGGAAAGCCAAGATTAAATATTTGAAGCAAAGGATTATTGCTTCATAAATCTTTTAGCCTGGTGTGTCCTTTTTTGTATGCCTCCCAGTTTCTAGCTTTACTAATATTTCACATTACTAATTATGGATTTTGTGTATAAAAATGATTCTATTGATAACTTGCATTAGGCCAGACATTTTGCTAGGTTTTGCTTATTAATAATGCTTTTAACTGAATTTTCTACAATCTCTTGCCAATTCCTATTAAAATGAATAACAAACACTGATAAAATATTTCACTAGGATAGCTGTGTGACATATACAGTGTGAAATATAGCTATAAAACCAAAGCACTCCAACTACCATGTGTGGAAACTGGATCTATAATATTACCAAAGAACTTAAATCAATCTGCTGTCCTAAGTGCAGATAACTCGGGTTTTGAGTCAAGAGTTTTTTTTATACTTATGTTATAAAGAAAGCTATCCACAAATGTACCTCAAATATAATCCCAAATGCTTAACATTATGACCAATGTAAAAAACTGATTTGCCCTGAAACTATGTTTAGATAAAAAAGTAGTTGTTTAAATATTCAATAACGTATTAAATTTCAGAGACACCTGAAATCTACTAAGGTGATATTGAAATAAGCAGGTGATTTTTAAATAGGTTAAATGAAGTGATTTACATATGAAAATACACTCTAAACTTCCCCATTCAAATTTCAAGTCAAGACTTTAAAAACACCAGATTTTAAAATGCAGTTATGTTTACTATACACTGACTATAAATCAGCTTTTATATTCATTTTGCACAATGGTATGTCATATTCATTTTATTGCTTTATTTGCACAAAGAGATTATAGTTACTAAAGGAAACATAACTTGAAATTTTTTGACATACATTTAGAAAGCTTGCCTGGAATGTTCTATTAATATAAGATTTTGCAATTAATTCCCCAAGCAAAAAGTAAATAAATTAAAGTAAAAAAAAAAAAAAAAAGCCCTGCAAAAAATTTTAAACTCCTAATTCACTTATAATGGGTTTTCTGAGTGTGATTTGAAATTCAGCGAACAAAATTTTAAATGCCTAATTATATACCCTTTTATGAATTTGTCCTCATTATAATAAATGCAGCTGTTATACTTTTCCCTTTCCCAGAATTTGTCACCTGAAATAAAAATAAAGATCGAAATTTAAAGGGCCGAAGTATTAGAATAATACATAGAACTCCTGAAAAGAGCTCTGTGAATCAATGGGAAGGAGTGATGAGGGGATCATTACCCTGCAAGACCGTGAATGCCTTTCTACCCAGTTCTAATTTTGCTTCAGGCCTCTCATCAAATCTTAGTTTCCCATCATGCTCAATCCCAGGACCCCGGGATCACGACCTGAGCTAAAGGCAGACCTTGGACCACTGAGCCACCCACGTGCCCCCCTTCAAACTCTCTGTTCTTAACTAATCTAGCAAACTCTTACAACTTTTTCCTCAATCCCCTGATCTCCAAGAAGGATGGGATCCCATGTTAATCAGTACTCTGGACACAATCTTGTTTACTACCACATAGCATACATGCATACGTTTTAAATGCATTAACTTTGCGTGTAAACATTTCATTATGTTCCCCAAACCAAAAGAACAATGAATAATTTTCATTTCATAAGGTCACAAAGCCAATAAAACCCCAATCAAAATCTAAACCCTTTCTATGTCCTGTGAAACTTGCCAAATTAAATTAAAAAAAAATACCACAAATGCAAAAGGTCAAGAGTAGACAAGACATTCTTGGAAAACAAGGTGAGAAGACTATTGTACTGATTATGGAACCTTATAAAGTTCTAGTAATTAAGACAGTGTGATAGTGGTGCAAGGATTGAATAGAAAATAGATAAGAAGCTGTAAGGCTAACAGACTCTTGTTTTATTGTGTGATGGCACACATTAGTATTCATTAAAATTTGCTGGCCTTCCCTGCAGGAGGTTATATGTACACAAAGTGGCTGATCTGTTGGACACATACTAGCTTTGGTCAATGAAATATGAGAAGTCAGTATCACTTCAGAACAAAAGATTTAAGAATCAGTGTATGCTTCCCGCATCCTCTCCTGCCGCAAAGACCCTCCACGTTCCAAACACATGTTTTATAGCATAAAGCCAGATCCCAGCCATGAAGGACAAGGAGTATGAGAAATAAACTGAGGTCTAAAGCTTCAAAGACTTGGAAATTTGTTTCTATTGTAAAACCTAGCCTTTCCAAATAAGAGCTTGCGCTGTAGAGTTAGTACGGCAATAACCCGTAGTCTTTTCAGTTAATTGTGCTGGGGTAAAAGTAGCTCCATATGGATAAGAATTTTTAGAAACTCTTTTCAACCTCCTATCATACGCAAACATTAATTTGAACTAAGTTGCAGGTCTACAGCAAAACTAGCAGATAATGTAGGGATATATATTTATGATGCTAGAATAGTAAAAACCTTTCTAAACAAAACACAAAACCATTATCTCTGTGGACCAATAATTTGGGTTATATAAAAATTAAAACTTATCTTCATCAAAATATATTATCCAATGCCCCTGAGTAAAAGAAAAAGGGATATTTGCGACACATATAACCGACAAAGGGCTTAGAAACCAAATATAACACTTTTTAAAAAATGGACAAAATTCTTGAATAATCGCTTCACCAAGAATTTAGCCCAGTTGGTAGACAAATAAATACCAAATTATTACACCACTACAGATCCACCGAAGCAGCAGAAAGAAAAGCTACTGACCATACCAAGGGTGAAAAAAGAAATGAAGTAACTAGGGAATCCCTGGGTGGCTCAGCGGTTTAGCGCCTGCCTTTGGCCCAGGGCGCGATTCTGGAGTCCCGGGATCGAGTCCCACATTGGGCTCCCGGCATGGAGCCTGCTTCTCCATCCTCCTGTGTCTCTGCCTCTCTTTTCTCTCTCTATGTCTGTCATAAATAAATAAATCTTAAAAAAAAAAAAAAGAAATGAAGTAACTAAAAACTCTTGTAGCCTTCATGAGGCTATAAATGGAACAACTACTTTGGAAAAGAGTTTGGCATTATTGGCTCAAGTTAGAGGTGCACAAATTCTACTTCTAAGGTAGACTTTCAGAGAGCATATATACCTTCACTGGACTTGGAGATTCCCGCCAAATTCCTCCAAGAGAAGACGTGCTGCCAGAGGCATCGAGCTGCAGGGAGCTCACCACTGAAGATCACGGCCTTCAGGGGCAGCAGCTGGTATCCACTCCCGACTACTGAGAGAGGCAGGCTTTAAAGGCCTAGTCCTTTCGGCCTTCTGTATTCACTGTAGACCTGCTTTCTCCAGGTTTGCTGACACTACAAGGCCCATATCTCAGTTCAGCTTCTTTCTCTACCCAATCCTGCCACCACCCTCTTTCCTTTATGGGGTGTTGATGTCTAAAAAGCATTGCATACCCTAAGTGCTATCTCAGCAAGTGCTTCTGAATGATCTACCTGTAATGGTTAGTGTCGAGAGTGGTCTGAGAAAGTAGCTGACAAGTGAGGATCTGAAGCTAGCTCATTTACTACCCAGCTAGCAATGGAAACTCCATCTAGGGCGATAGGATAGGCGGTACCCTCATAGCCTCTGGTGCACTGGTGTTGATCATTGGCAGTAAATCGGGAAGGTGGGCTAGGAAAAGCGAATGCACCTGTATTAGGCTTTGAAGGTGTTTGGAGAAAACAGTAGCTATCGGGTATTGACTATTGCTAAGAACAAAAAAAGATAATCAGTAGCTGTGGGCAAAGAACTGGCAATTAAAAGCCAGATGTAAAACCCCTGCAGCCTTTTGGGTTGTACACAAAGAAGGTTTCAACAACTCTCTTGGTAGGACTGGAGAAAACCAAGGCTCAAACCTAGAACATAATAGACTAGCCGAACTTCAAAGAGTTAAATGCTCAATTAAGTCAGTTAAGGGCTTGGTTTAGAAAACCTCTTCCAGCTCACAGCCATATGGGGAATCCTGATGATCAGCTAAAGGAGGAGGAAAATCTCCGAATTTGGTTCACGGATAGTGTTATGGGCTGAATTGTGTCCCCCTAAAATTCCTATGTTGAAGTTCTGACCACCCCCAGTATCCCAGAAAGTGACTCTATTTGTATATAGGGTCTTTAAAAAGGTAATTAAGTTAAAATTATGTCACTAAGGTGGGCTCTCATCTAATATGACTGGTGTCCTTATAAGAAGAAGAGATTAAGACACAGACAGGTACAGAGAGTGTGAAGAAACAGAAGACGGCTAGCCATCCACAAGCAAAGGAGAGAGGCCTTAGATGAAAACGAACCTGCTGACAACTTGATCTCAGACTCCTAGCCTCTACCACTGTGAGAAAATAAGTTCCTCCTAATCCGTGGTACTTTGTTATGACAGCCCTCACAAACAAATAGCTTTGGATAACAAGAAGTGGGGTTCTGCTGTAAAACAAAACAAAAAACAAAACAAAACAAAACAACAACAACAACAAAAAAACCCTAAAAATGTAGAGATAGCTTTGCAACTGGGTATTACACAGAGGCTGGAAGAATTTGAGTGCATGTTAGAAAAAGTCTAGAATCCTTAGAGATTATTGGTAGAAATAGGGATGTGAAAGGTAATCCTGATAAGAGCTCAGAAAGAAAAGAGGAGAGCTGGAGAGACAGCTTCCCTTATCTTAGTGTATCATCATGAAGAAGATGTTGGTGGAAATATAAATGTTTAAGGTTCCTGGCGAGGTCTCAGACGGAAATAAGGAACATGTTATTAGAAACTGGAGAAGACTAATACCAATTTGATGGCTCAGATGGTGGGTGCAAGCTGAACAAGGATGGCATCTATAGAACAGCTTCACTCGGATGGTCTTGAAAGACAATGGGGAGAAAATCCTCCCAGTGGGCAGGTCTCCGACCAGTGAATCTAGTCATCTGCTCTGAGTGTAAAAAGAAGTGGCCCAAGGCTATAACACATATGGACTTATGGTCAGTGGAAAATGGTTTGGCTGCTTGAGGGCTTGGAAAAGAAATATCTATCAATGAAAAAGTGGATAAAATTGATTGATAATGTTGATAATATTTATACTATGAAATATAGCTACGAAAATAAACTACTGCTACACACAATAAAATAGATGAAACTCACAAAATTAAGAAGTCAGAGAGTAAAGGATACATACTGCACAAATCTATATTCATTTTCTAGGGCTGTTGAGACAAAGTACCAAAGACCAGATGGCTTAAACAACAAAAATGGATTGTCTCACAGTTCTGGAGGCTACAAGTGGGAGATCAAGATGTTGGCAGGGTAGCTTCCTTTTGAGAGCTGTGAGAGAAAATCTTTTCCAGGCCTTTCTCTGCGGCTTGTTAATGGCTGTCTTCTCCCTGTGTCTTCACATCAGCTCCTTCTATTGGTCTCTGTCCAAATTTCCTCTTATAAGGATACCCACCATATCAGATTAGGGCACACTCTAATAACCTCATTTTTAACTTTATTACCTCTGAAAGGGCTCTATCTCCAAATAACATCACATTCTGAGGTTTTAGGGGTTAGTGCTTCAGCATATACATTTTAGGGGGAATGCAATTCAACCCATAACAGATTCAATTTTATGGAATCCAGAAATAAGCAAAACTATAGTGTTCAGTAATAGATATATATTGTGATAAAACTATAAAGAAAAGCATACATAAAATACAGATAATGATACCTTTATTGTAGGGATGGAGTTGAGATCTGGAAAGGATACTCAGAGGTGTTAGCAATGTTCTATTTCTTGATCTGGAGATCATTACACAGGTGTTTACTTAATAATCCCATACAGTCTCTATGTATTAGGCACTTTTTTGAGTCACGTTTTATATCAGGAATTGGGTTATATTGTAGGTGAGTGGGCTTCCCAAAACTGAACTTCCCAGTGAGATCTACTTACCTACTCAGGCAGAGGGGGGCCTCAACTATCACATACAGAACTGAGAAGAACGTGTGCCTCCTTTGGGCAGCTCATTCACAAGAGAAAGGAGAGAGCAATAGACTGGTCTGCATGTGTCCTTTCCCTCTCCTCTCCACGGTTAGATAAATTACTTCCACTGGGAGGTGGTAGGGGAGAGAGTGAGAAGGAAGGTGGAGAGCACCCAGGAGCATTATGCCATAAAGCTTCATCAGCATAAAAGGAGATATCAGGAGTGGAGAGTGAGCCTTGCCAATGTACCCAATACTGTTCCTGAAGTTTTTGTTATTTTAAATCATTGATTTTTACCATTAAACCTAAGGTCTCCTAGGGTTTGTGACCATTCCACTTAGGAAAGTAAATCAGAAGCCCATCAAAGACAGTACTATCTTGATGAAACCATTCTTTCAATACCATTCCCTTTGAGTATCCTCTTGTAACCACTGATAGGCAGTAAAGACTTGAGTCCAAATCGATTTGAGGACTACATTGATTTTGATCTGAAAATGATTACATGGTACATTAAGCACATCAACACCAAAGGCCAATTCATACCCAAGGGTAAAAATGGTATCCTTTCTATTTCTCATGTCCAACCATGTTGTCAAAAATAAGCAGACCGAAGACTCTGTAATAAAAGATCAAATGAAAACACTAGGATAATGCAATAATCAGTTATCATTGTAGAGATATTCCAATGATGAAATATCAAATTTGAATACAAAGTCTTCTGTGATTATCAAATCTCCAGGGCACAATTCAAGTCTAAAGATTAAATCCCCTTGCAAGGGGGTTGCTAGAGCTCTAGCCATCGTTTCTGTGTTCACAGAAGGAAAGGAAGTGAAATAGAGCCCCTCTTTGCAATCTTTTTTGAAGAATTCTGGAAGTCTCATACATCACTTTTATTTACAACTCCTTAAGCAGAACTTAGTCATGTAGCTTAATATAGCTGCAAAGGAGGCTGTTAAATGTCTTTATCCCAGGTGGCAATTTGCTAGGATAAAAATCAAGATTATTTCAGCAAGGGAGAAGGACATAATGATATTGGGAAGGAACTAGCAGTGTTTGTCAAAGAAGACTTTGAGATTTCCTCCTTTCTGTGCAAAATCTCCTATTTTTCATCTGATCTCAGAGCCCCCTGTTTCTAACACACTAGTACTAAAAAAGAAAGACACAATGACCATATTTTCTATTGATGAGGTATTTTCAGACTTAGGCCATAGTAGCTGTTTCCACCACCTCTTGCTGTGTTATTTATCAGGGTGAGAAACCTGCCAGTGTAACTCAAGTAACTGTAGTGGGTGAGAGTACATTTGAACTAACATGAAATCAAGATTAACTCCTTTTTGTTTTTTTGTTGTTGTTGTTGTTATTGCTTTGTGTTTTCTTTTGGTTGTTTTTTGTTTGTTTTTAAGAGAACTTTATTTCTTTTGAGCAAGAGAGAGCAGCATGTAAGCAGGGGGAGGGGTAGAGGGAGAGGAAGAAGAAGAAGAAGAGAGAGAATCTCAAGTAAACTTTCCACTGAGCATGGAGCCTGAAGCAGGACTCAATCCCACAACCCTGAGATCCTGACCTGAGCCCAATCAAGAGCAGGCCACTTAACTGACTGAGCCACCCAGATCACCCAAGATTAACTTCTTTTCAGGACCCTAAAGGATGTCCCACTCCCAGTTGATCCCTACTTCCCACTCTGGCAACCAGACCAATGATTGAGGAATTGAGGACACATCTCGGGAGGCACAGCTTTGACTGGGGATTTGCTGGGCCTGGGATGGAGGAAGAGGGGGTAAATGCCAAAGGAACTGCAGAACCCAGATGACAGATACCAGCATGAGCCAGAGGAATTGCATGGAACTGGATTCTCAGGATGCTACACCAAGTAAGTGGGGGTGGTGAGAAGTGAAACATCAAATTGGCCAAGAGAGAGTTTATTGACAAGGGAGCTTTCTCCCTTGTAAAAAGCCCTGACAAGGAGCTAACATGCTGTTATGATAATCCTTGGAAGCTTAGAAAAAGTGATGACCTACTTTAATCGAAGTCAAAATGTAGAACTGCCTTAAGTGATAGAGAACAGATGGGACAAAAGCATGTAGATGTGAAGGATGCAGGGGGTGAACTGCAGTGCACCTGTGATGCTCTGTTCCAATGCCCTCTTGAGGGTCAAGCATCCATCACCCAGCTTTCCAGCAATATCAACTGCTCAGGTCTCCAAGTTCCATCCCTCAGTGACAATAACTCTAGGCCTGGGGTTAGCAAACTATGGCTTACAGTTGGCTGCCTACGTTGTACACAAAGTTTCACTGGAACACAGCTATGCCATTTATTTAAAAACTGTCTATTTATAGCTTTGCACTACATCACCAGTGTGCAGGGGTTGTGACAGAGACAGTATGGCTCCCAAGTGCTCTGCTCTAGGCCACAGAAGATGCCTTGTCCAAGGCTCCCCCTACGAAAGACAGCCCCCAGCTAAGACCGATGATGCAAGGACATACACATCTGGCCCACTCACCTCTGGATGGGGATAACTCTGAAGACTGTATCAGCTCCAGGTGGGCTGAGGATTCATTTGCATTCCTTTGAAAATCAATTCTTCTTTCCATTTAATTGTGCCTTCCCCCCTTTCTTACAAGATATCACTTCTGAAAGTACTCTTCAATAAACCTCTACGTGCAACCCTCAGTTTCAGAGTCTATTTCCAGAGAACTCAAACTAAGAAAACAAAAACAAAAAAACAAAACAAAACAAGACAAAAAAAAAAACAAACCCTAAAAACAAGACAAAACTAAAAAACCCCACAACTACAATGGTTTAGTGACACCCATTCTGTAACACAGGTACTCCTTATTCCTGTGATTTCTTTACCCTGTTTTCATTTCTCAGCTTGAAATTCCCTTTGCCAACCTGACACATTCCTACTCATCCTTTAAGATCAAGATTCAAATGCGTTCCATTACCCCTCACACCAAATAAAATTAGTCATTCTATCATCTATAATCTTATAGCACTATTATGGGAGTTATTTTCATTCTTTTCTCTACTTATAAGGGGATAAAATAGTAAAAAGTTAAAAATAAATTTTAAAGTAAGAAAATGCAGGGGTGCCTGAGTGGTGCAGTCAGATGAGTATCTGACTGGGTTCTGGCTCAGATCCTGATCTCAGGGTGGTAAGATGAAGCCTGGCATTGGGCTCTGTGCTCAGTGCAGTCTGCTTGGGACTCTCTCCCCTCTCCCTCTGCCCCTCCCTCCTGTACTCTCTCTCTAAAATAAAATAAATAAGCCTTTTTGAAAAAAATGTAAGAAAATACATATTCTCCCCAACATCTGCAGGGACTCTAGTTGCTTGCATGTATACCTATGTGTGGTATGTGGCAGTCCTAGGTGAGAAGGGATTCAACATGCAGAACTATATCTGAATAAACAGAAAACTGGGTTTAATCACTGAATTAACCAATTAGTGTAAGTATCTATTAGAGGCTAGGTTTCACTTTCCCCTCAGTCTTTCCTTCTCAGCATGGCAATCGGTAAGTTTATGGTAAAATATACAAATTTAAAAACCATAGTATTAATAATATCAACACACCAAGTATTTCCTAAGCCTTATACTTATATTAACTCCTAGAAGGCTCCCAGCAACCACAAGAGCTGGAGTTAATATAAGTATAAGGTTATTGCCTGATGCTTAGGAAATACTTGGTGTGTTGATATTATTAATATTATGGTTTTTAAATTTGTATATTTTACCATAAACTTACCGATTGCCATGCTGAGAAGGAAAGACTGAGGGGAAAGTCTTATTATCTCCATATTGTAGATGAAGAACAAAGACTCCAAGAGATTAAGTAGCTTACTGTGGCCCCACAGTTCACAGTGATAGAGCTATGACTCAAAGTAATAACATTTCCATCCTTCTTAATTTCTTAATAATCACTGCCTTAAAAAGACATTGTTTTCTTTCTTTAATGCTATGCTCATGGTTTCAGATGCAGTCATGATGCAAAGAAAAGGTTTTCTTTGATTATTAGATGTTCTTCCTTGAAAAAAAAATCTGTGTGTTCTAGGTCATATATTGCCATCATCATCATCGCCGGATAACACAGCTGTCTGCTTCCAGGATGGAGGCAGGAAGAGGAGACAGAGAGAGAAGATGGAGGGAACAGAGAGGATCAGAGGAAGAAGACCACCGTGGCAGGGTCTTACAGACACTCATCACAACTATGCTGTACTCAGGCCTGAAACGTACTGAATGTTTTTGTAATGGCCTTTGGACAGCATGTGTGCATGTAATCAACTAAGAGTGACACTGACTTCTTGCTGATGACAGATGAGACCTGCTTCCCTTCCTAGACATGATGAGTGCAGCGTAGGTGTTACACAAGCATGTATGTTTATCAACAATGCACCGTGTCGTTTCTTTGCACAGCATAGGCATCTAATAAATGTCTGTCTCTTCTAATTAAATTATGTTTCACACACTTGATTTTCCCCATGTGAAACTTAGCCTTTAATTTGACAGAATCAATAGGAAGGAGTCAAACTAGTAAGATGTCATTATAAACAGTTAATGTGTTTATTGCAGTGGACTTAATGATGAAAATAGATGAGAGAATTTTTAGACAGTGGGAGAATGTAAAAGAATTTTCACTTTCAATTAGAAGCAAAGAATTTTCACTTTCCTTGGGAGGTAATTCGGTATTGTGAAAAGACTCCTGGGGCACCTGGCTGGGTCAGCCAGTAGAACATTTGACACTTGATCCTGGGTTGTGAGTTCAAGCCCCACATTGGGCATAGAGCTCACTTTTTTTTAATATTTAAATTCAATTTACCAATATATATTATAACACCCAGTGGGGCACAGAGCTTACTATAAAAAATCAAAATGACTCCTAGATCAGTAATCTTTGATCTGCCATGAAGAGTTTGCACAATCTCAGCCAATGTTTTCATTTTCCTCAGGTTTCTCATTTCAGGGAGCTTGTGAGACTCCAATAAGATAACCCATGTCAGAACCCTACAAAAATCCTACCATATTGAAAAAACATTTTTTTTTCACTATTGATCACAATACTTTCACAGAAACTAGGCCTTTCCTAAAAATCTACTGATTAAAATAAGTCCCTTGATTTTACCATTTCAATGACACACATGTATATGTCCCTACTGATAGATAAAACTATAATAATAAAAATAGGTAAAACATCTTAATCATATTTATACATATATAATACTTAAATAATCCCTACAATGACACTGTGACATCTCTATTCTTGTCATACCTATTTCACATGAGGATTATAGAGGTTATATAACTGATTACAAAGTTTCATAACTGTAAGTGCTAGAGAAAGAATTCGGCATATATCTCCAGGACACCAATATTCTTATCATTTCCATTATGAAATCTTTCTACTATTTGATATACAATTATCTCTGACATATTCTCAGGGCAAAATACATACCCACTATGGACTCGCAATTGCAAAACATGCCCCCCACAACTCAAAGTTGTTTTAAAGGCAAATCACACACACACACACACACACACACACACACACAGCACAGATAGATCCACTTGATATTAATGACCGTCATGAGAATAATCCATGTCTGTGCTGAAATCCCTTTGTTCATGGAACTAGCTCTCCTTTTCTAATTTCTTTGCTTTACATAATTATCCTCTCTTAAAAAAATAGATGTAATTTGCAATGTTTTAGTTAGGAAAGTTTCTATTAATTTAAAGAATGTTCTGCTTGCAATATCACAGAGATAATCAGAACTGGTAACCCAAAGGAATAATATTATAACAAGCCACCCTTCTCATCATAATATCACCATTCCCCAAGCAACTTCTCCAAAAAAAATCAAAAGTTTTATTCAGATGACAATATTTATTAAATAGAAATAGAAATATATGCTGAACTCTTCAGAAAAGGTCTGATTACCTGTGAACCTTGGAGAGAGCCATCTATACATTAGCATGGATGATAATTGCCTGCTTTTTGATGATGTGTACTGAATTTGACATCCCAGCTACCTGTTTCCATGAGCAAGTATAAAATATTTACCACTTCTGGCATCCGACCAACTAATTACCTTCAAAAATTCAACCGGAGTCTGCATAAAACATAAAATTAAAAACTTTTAAAATAGTTCCCTTACATTCTTTAACTTTATATTCTCTTTTAATTGTAAATAGTCCTTGGAGCTAAAAGTCTCAGGGTACTGAAAAAGTTATTCAGTGACCTGAGAAAAATAACTAAGGTCATGCCAGCAGTTTTTAAACTACACTTTATGTGTTTAATTGAAAATCACATTCCCTTTACCTTCTTCCAGCATATATTGTACTTAACACTCTGAACATTAGCCCTCGGAATAAAGAAATGAATAATATATGAGTTGCTCTTTATTATGATTCTGAAGCCTGATTTAAAATTAATTTTCGAGACTATTATGGAATACCAAACGTCATATTCACTAGTACCTGTACGCGGCTTCCCAATTGCGATGGGCTGTTTGCCACAGCCATCTGTTCATATTCTCGCTCTTCCAACTTGAATGAATATCGACAGAACCTCTTTCTAAAGGAAAAGAATTAGAAATTTGAAGCTCTCTCTGTTTTTGCACAAAGCTCATGTAAAATTTGCACTCCGTAGCTCGGAATTGCACAAAACAATACAACTACAGGAACTCATATAAAGCCATTTGTGATATGCTGGAGTATGCCAGAAAAGTCTGGCATTGTATTTAAGCAATAGGTCTTACTGCACAAATGCTCAGAAGGTACATAATATCAAGTCTACAGGGACTATGGGCATGAATGCAGTGCATAACTATGTAATATATTCTTTAAAAATAATGCTTAAAAAGAGGACTTTCACACGAATGAATGCTAAATGCCCAAACTAACATCTTTGGCACATCATAATTATACTCATCAAGCAAGAAGAACTTCCTAATGTTTAAAATAAGCATTTCCTGGCTGGTGGATGCAACAGTAAATGTGAAAATTAGGACCTTTGCAAGTAGGATTTGACAGTTTCAAACTTGTAAAGTTGTGTCTATCTAAACAGAATAGATTCATACAGTGAACAGCATATTGTGAATCTGTTCTCTTTGGAGTATTATGCTAATTTGGAGAAGAATAGAAAGAAAATACCAAGAAAATAATTGATAGAGTACTTATCCTCAAATTTATTTTATATCCAAGAGGAAGGATATAGAGGCTAACCCACTGTAAGGAGAAGGAGAATAGAAAAATCAAAAATCTAGTTACAAATGAAATAAACAATACAAGCAGCCCTCATCTCCGCCAATCTCAAAGCAATACACTTTACACAGAAACTTCTCTTTTGAAAAGAAGTTAGGTAATCTAAGAGAACAACCCATGAATATGTCATCAAGGTTTTTCTATATTCCCAAAGCAGATTGAGAAGATGACTTTGGCAAAATTTACTATGTGAAAATGGCAGGCAAGGGACGCTTTCTCTCTCCTTACTGATCAAGTGTAAATAGTGCCTTGTTCCCTTCCCAGGTAGTTGCTTAGTGCTTGGAATAAATTCCAGAAATGAGTATGATCTGCCTGTGACATCTTAGCCCCATTGATCATCATGGTTGACAGAGCTCATAGGCCCCCCTTTGCTTCTTCATCACTTCCTGTGTGTCAGACTAAAGCTGCAATTCTCGATCAATTTCCAGATAAAGGTGAACCATTCTTAAAATAAGGCTATATGAGGAGATGAGGTCTCTTGCTGGAGCCTCCAAATAAATAAAATTTATCTCTGGATCCATTACCCAATTCAATTTATTTGGGGCTATAGTTTTATTACCCATGTAACTAATTTTTTTTTTTTGGTCATAGCTGTAAAATCACTGAGGAAGACTACATCCTGACAGCCATGCGTGTAACTTTTCCAATTGGCATGAGCTGCCAAAATTGAATCAATACTACCTGAACAATTAATGACATGTTGAAATACACTCTAGCTGGCAGAGTGGCAACTTAATTGATTCTGCTGTACATATTCCACAATATTAAGCTTTTGTTTTAGTACAAGTCAAGGAACAAAAGGAATTGCTAAGTCCCTAAAAAAAGAGTATTGTAGGGGAATGCAAGATCAGTAAAGGGCTGAATTTCTGCCCAGGTGGAGAACAGGAAAGCAAACACAAGCAAACAAGATTTAGGAATGATAGCAATCAAGTATTTTTTATAAGAGCAAACACATACCTCATTCCTTATGAGAGAGTCCAGCACACTGTTTCATTAATTGGATATTCCCCGGGATAGATATCAAAGACAAAAAAAGGTGTGTCACACATACACACACACTATATATATATATATATATTTAAAGTTACTTGTCCATTACTGAAAAGAGATTACTCTAAAAGGTATCCCAAAGAGCAAAAAGAGACACTAATGTCCTTTTTCCTTCCTCAGATCATCAGGTAAACCAACATAAAGAGCTTGATATATCAGACAGGGTTTCAGCTGAATGTGTCAGCATGAAATACAAGCACTAAGGCAAAGGAGAATAGATTATATGTTTTCAAAACCAATGTACATTATATAATCTACCCTGCGGTGACCATAGGGTGAGACACATCAGGTGGGGATAATCAAACACGCTTTACGAGTAAACACTTCCATGCAGATTTTTTTTTTTCCATTTGAAACCACATTTCCAAGGATAGCTTTTATTCAACTCAACAAACTCCTGTTTTTAATCGCTCATTCAAAGCTTTTTTTTTTTTTTTAACAATTCATTACAGACTGCAAACGGCTATGTACAGCATTTTGAAATGGGCTTTGCACTAATGTGATAAGAGATATCTTTTGAAAAAAATAAAATAAAATAAAATAAAAGCCAGTAGAGCATATGGTGCTTACCACTCAGATATCTCTGGCTTTTTTATAGTCAAACTCACCAGGGAGCACTGGAGTTTTTAAGAAACAAACAAAAATACTTCCATACTTACAGGAATGGTTTTGTTTCTCCTGTATCTTAATTAACTTTAAAAATGATGTCATTTTATCTTTTAGATGCAACTTTATGATTTGGGTAGGAAGGAAGCATGTTCATTGCAAACCTGCTATTGCATATTATGCCAAGCATTTTGCCTGTGACACCCTATTTGGGCCTTGTGATAACCTCTCCAGGTAGGTACTATTACCTCACTTTACAAATGAAAAGTGTTGAAAACCTCCTGACATCTTACAGCTTTGACAAGCCATAGGATGTCTCTCAGGATGCATTTGGGATAGTTATTAGGTTATTAGCTGTTAGGTGGACAGCGAAGTGCTCAGGACCAGGGTCCCCAACAAGAAGATATGGAGTCAGGACAGCTAAGACAAAACAGCACTAGCATCCTGTTTTGCAGCTTACACGGGAGCACACTAGCATTCTGTGTGGCTGCCTTTGCAGAAATGACTTCTGCAAAACGTCCTAAAATAAGAGGCAATTAACCACAAAGCATTTGTTACCAGCACGAGTAAGAGGCAGTTAAGACATAAGCCTCCAGATGCCACCCCAAAGAGACCATGAGCCAGTCAACATTAACCTAACAGGTAGATACATGACCAAAGCCCTGACTGGCACGACTCAGCACACCCAGATTGTTTTAAAACAATTCCACGGGGGCACCTGGGTGGCTCAGTGGTTGAGCGTCTGCCTTCGGCTCAGGTTGTGATCCTGGGGTCCAGGGATTGAGTCCCACATCGGGCTATCCGCAGGGAGCCTGCCTCTCCCTCTGCCTATGTCTCTGCCTCTCTCTCTCTCTCTCTCTTTCTGTCTCTCATGAATAAGTAAATAAAAATCTTAAAAAAATAAAATAAAATAGTTCCACAAAAGAACTTATAAAAACCACTAGATTGGAACACCAAAACAGCAAACCCCCTCCCTCTTTGGGAGTTTTGTATATGTGCTCAATAAACTTCGCTTTGTTGCCCACCACTCTTCATCTAGTCCACCACTTGATTCCTCCAAGCAGTGTGACCAAGAGCCACGGGCACCGCCGAAGCAGAAATCCTGTAGCAATGCCGAACAAAATGTGCCAGAGAAACCACGGTCAACAGAACCAATGGTGCCCTGCTTTCGTGGCATCATCAGACAGTACAATGAAGAGCAAGATTGTTGGCATCTTCCCTAAGGATCCTACCTGCTAACTACATTAGGGCTTTCCAGAAACCCAGAGTTATCCTACCACAAAAGCACTGTAGGGGTTCAAAGAGGCTCTACCCACAGAAACAAGCAAACTTTACAGCTGCTCTTTTAAATCACTGCCATGAGCTAGGAACAGAAGTCACTCATTAAAACAGTTGGATGGTGACTTGTTTTCTGATAGTTATCTGTCTGAGTAGTTTAAGTAGTTTAAGTCTAAGTAGTTTATCTGTCTTCTCGATTTATATTTGGAGAAGACCCTTCAGATTTGTATTTCCTGGGGCACCTGGGTGTCTCAGTCAGTTAAGCATCTGCTTTCAGATTAAGTCATGGTCTCAGGGTCCTGGGATCCAGCCCAGAGTTGGGTTCCTGGCTCAGCAGGGAGGCTGCTTCTCCCTCTCCTTCTCCCTACTGCTCTGTCTACTTGTGCTCTCTCTTTCTGTCAAATAAATAAATAAAATCTTAAAAAAAAAAAAAAGAAAGAAAGATCTGTATGTCCATATTTTAACTTCAACTTGGTTCCATGCTCAGCATGGGGCTTGAATTCATGAACCGGAGATTAAGGATTCCACCCTCCACCCATTGCACCAGCTACGCACCCCAAGTTATGTGTCCTTATATTTTTATTTATTTTTTATTTATTTATTTATTTTTTTATTTATGATAGTCACAGAGAGAGAGAGAGAGAGAGAGGCAGGGACACAGGCAGAGGGAGAAGCAGGCTCCATGCACCAGGAGCCTGACGTGGGATTCGATCCCGGGTCTCCAGGATCGCGCCCTGGGCCAAGGGCAGGCGCTAAACCGCTGCGCCACCCAGGGATTCCCTTATGTGTCCTTTTAACAGAAGAAAAACCAAATTCTAATTTTGCACCAGCTTCCTTTTGACATTAAAATTCATTTTTAAATAAATTCACTTACATCTTAGCCACCTTGGGATGCCCAGGTGGCTCAGCAGTTGAGCCTCTACCTTTGGGTCAGGTCATGATCCTGGGGTTCTGACATTGAGTCCTGCATCGGGCTCCCTGCAGGGAGCCTGCTTCTCCCTCTGCCTATGTCTCTGCCTCTCTCTCTGCATCTCTCATGAATAAATAAAATATTAAAAAAAAATCTTAGCCACCTTGATGGCACATAAAATTCCTTTTCCACAAGTCTTCTACAACTTTATTTTCTATATTCCATTTTTGCCCTAGGAATTTCTCTGAAAACAAGCAGACTCACTTTAAAGCAAAATTACTCTCTTTCCTCTCAACAACAATAAAAAAGGCATCTCCATTTCTCATAACTTCTTTTACTAAAAACCCATCCTTCTTTCCAGGCATAGGTTGTTCTGTGTTTTAGTGGCCCAGTCTGGTTCCCTAGCAACAGCTTCCAGTGAGGCCGTCACATTTTAAGCCCCCACAAGTGCACAGACGGACAACACACAAAGATCTACGCATCCTGAGTTTTTATCCCATCTGCCAAGTTAGAAGCCCAAAGGGAGGTGGATAGTCTCATGTTCTTCTCCAATTATAATTCTTCCTTCACCTGCCTTCCTTTTCCTTCTGCTGTGAGCTGGGCATCAGTGGTCAGTCGAAGAGGCCGTAAGAGGGGCCAATCCAGCAGGGCCAGGACTCAGCAGCCCTCCCTACCCGGTGGGTCATGTGACTTTCTAACAGCAGGCTCTTTAACTTGAGGCAATTTCGGGCATCTCCTCCTCAGTCGGTGGTCTACGGGCATCAAGCAAATGAGTCATGCCTCCCCACCGAGAGGGGCTCAGCCACTCTGGATTTTCCCCCTTAGAAGCCTCATCTCTCTGGTCCATTCTCCAGTCTCTAGGCTCCTCCTGTCTGGCTTGCCAATTATCCTGTAAAAGGAAAGGATATGCAAACAACCTCCAAAGGCTGAAGGAGCTGTAAAATCGAAGAAAAAGGCTGAAAAGTCCAGCTGGACCAAAAAAAAAATATATATATATATATATATTAAGGGGACTTATGGATAAAAGCACGTCATGGGCAGCTGCCAGAGAAAATCTCCACCACCCCAACTTCCGTTCAGAGCTGCTTTTATAGCCCTCCAGGCTGGGGGATGGGGGGGCTTGGTGGTAGACCACCTGGGAGGAAATGTAACTCAACTAGCAGAAGCAGGCTTCTTGGTGAGTTGCAGATGGAAACTATACCAGGTGAACTGTGGCACAAAGAAAACTTGAATTGCAGCAAATAAGGAGATCTCGAGGGATAACTTCCAAAGCTGTGACTCCCGAAGGAAGGCTGAATGGGTTCTTTTTATTTAGAGTTAGGAGGAATATTCAGGAAGGGGAGCTTGCCCCTGTATGCAGAGGTGGGCATAAGGTCGCACATGAGTCTTCAGGACACATGCCTATACATACAATGCATGTTATATAAATGAGACTGTGCTTCTCCTTGGGCAGAGATGTTAGCATTATAATGAGGTAAAGGTCCTTGTGGCCCCTCGGAGTTCCTTCTATGCCCAAGTAGGCAAGTAGCTCAAACTGGTCTGGTGGGCCAGAGCCCTTTGGGCAGTCATCATTGCTTAAGGTGCAGTTTCAGTTCTCATCACAAGATGCTACGCCCATTGTGTCCTTTTCCCTAGTTGCCAGATAAACTGGAAAGAAGAGGCTAAGGAAAATGTGGGATGAAGGTCATGGGTGCAAATGGGCAAGCACTAAAGGTCAAGTGTTGGTGTCTAGCTGGTGATAGAAATGTTTGAGAATCCCAGTCATTTCTCCAGAGCGGATCAATGAAATTATACTTCTAGGGTGTACTTAAGGGTGTGGTTAAACAAAAAAGAAAGAATGAGGTGGGGGGTGCGGAGGTGGGACCCAGTCAGCTTCAGGTCACAGAGCGGTCATCAAGGTAAATTCAATCATCCAAGATGGCCTTAGTCTGGTTCACGCAGCAGGATACACTCTTGAGAATGCTACAAAATAACACACATATTCTTGGTTATTTCTCTTTTCTTGGGCAAGGACCTTAAATAGGTTGCCATTTGCTCTCACTGTCATTCTTCCATACTGAATAAGAGAAAAGGGGTTTTTTGGTTTGTTTTTGTTTCTTTTCTTTGATTGTTAACCATTTATTTATATCCTTCCTTATGCCAGAAAGGATCTGGGAAGATCAAAGAGTTGATACTAACTAATCACCTACAAAATTTGAAGTTTGTATTCTCCTGTTCAATTCTTGCAGCGTTCCTACTGAGAGAATTCTTCATAATAAAACCAATAAAGGGAAAAGAAATAAGGAACAAGATAGTGTTAATGCACTAACTGACAAATCTAATTCCAAGTTTCCTGATCATTTTGCTCTAAAAGGCAATTTTGTGAAATGAGGTTTTCTTCTGCATTTGCATTATATAATACATATACACTTTTTTGACTTAATGTGTTTATAATCTCACCAAAAGATTTTTTTTTTCCAGGAGGGAAGAAGGAAAAATTTTGTTTGGACTTCAAATACATTTCCCAGGGAATGTTTTTGATGTCTTGGAAATTTAGTGACAAAGGGCGAAAGCTTTAGCAGAAACAAAGTACGAAATATCTTTGTTTCATTGTTGATCTTTAAGAGAAAGAGATAATAGTTTCTAGACTTGGACAAAAAAATTTATGAAAACTAAGTTTTTTCTGTTCTTTTTAAAAATGTGTTCTTTTTATTGAGGTAATTAACATACAACATTATATTGGTTTCAAGTATTAGTTTCAACATAATGATTCGATGTATGTGTATACTGAAAAATGACCACCACAATAAAATTACTCAACATCCATCACCACAAAGTTATGTGTGTTTTTCTTATGGTGAGAACTTTTAAGATCTAGTCTCATAGCAATTTTCAAACATACAATATATTATTAGTACCTATAGTTGTACTGTATATTATATCCCCAGGACTTATTTCTTTTGTAACTGGAAGTTTGAATCTTTTGACAACCTTCATTCATTTCATCTACCTACCTCCTTCCTGGTCCATCTCTGGCAACCACCAATCTATTTTCTGTATCTATGAGTTCGTTCATTTTATTTATTTATTTTTAATTTTTTTTTTATTCTCTATATAAGTGAGATGATACAGTGTTTGTCTTTTTCTGTCTGGCTTATTTCACTTAGTATAATGCATGCAAGGTCCATCCCTATAGTCACAAATGGCAGGAGCATGACAAATTTAAAAACTACATTTTAAAAATGTATGTGAGACAAAAAACGAAAGCTATTCTCATGGGTTTTCCTTTCTTTCTTTCTTTTTTTTTAAGATTTTATTTTATTATTTTATTTATTTTTTTTTTATTGCTACTCACACTTCAACTGTTTTTAAACCCTTGGAGAAACTTTTCAGTAGCAGAGATTAAGCAGGCATAAGTGTAGTAGAGAGCATGCAGGCCCAATTTGTTTTAAGGCCAGCAATTAGGACTTCATATAGTCAGAAATTGCTATAAGGCATCAAAAAATCACCATCACGAATGTGATTAGGTTTTGAGGAAAAAACTGCTTCACCTGGCACAAACCCTACCTGAAAGGCAACATTTAGGATTGTGGGAAAGTATCATAATTTCTCCTTACTCTTTTCATGAAACATTTGTATGTTGAAATAAATTGTTACAAGCATCCACAGTGTTTTTTCCACCTATTGTAGACCTAATTAACTGAATGGTCTGTGAATCCTTGAAACTTGGATAACAAAAGTGCCTCAAACTCACCTTATTTCAAGTAACCTTGAGAAGATTCCTAAAGCTGCCAAAGAGCGTTTGTGTAGACATCTTGTTGCACTATGAAACAAGAGAAATGAGAAATAGTACAGGGAATTTTCAGCTGGAAAAGTGGTTTATTTTGTATTTCAATCCTAAAGATTGGACTAGGGATTAAACAATAAGAGTATTTTTATTTTTGAGGAAGAGGAGGGAAAATATCTTAAATTATTATTTTTGCAATGAATTTTTATATGTATGTGCATGTGAAGTGGGCTTTGTTCCTTAAAGCACAGAAGCAAATTTGTATACCTATGTTATATGGACACAGATATAGCAGCACTATAGATGCCTTAAGATTTGTTCTTAAATAAACAGACCATAGTCTATGCATTTTTCTCATTTTATTTTTATTTTTAATTTTTTAAAAAATATTTTATTTATTTATTCATGAGAGACACAGAGAGAGAGAGAGAGACAGAGACATAGGCAGAGGGAGAAGCAAGCTCCTTGCAGGGAGCCCAATGTGGGACTTGATCCCGGGATCCCAGGACCAAGCCCTGCGCCAAAAGCAGACTCTCAACCACTGAGCCACTACTTTTGAAAAATACAAAACTAAGCATGATCATAGTGAACTATAATATTTCTGATCTTGATAAAATCTGTAAAGATGAACTATTTATCATCTAGTATTCTAGACTTTTTGGAATAATGCCTCCCACAAATGTTCAATTCCTAATCCCCAGAATGTGTGATACATTATGTTGCATAGCAAGGAGGCATTAAGGTTGAACATGAAATTAATATTGCTAATCGGATACCTTAAAATAAAAAGATTCTGGATTATATGGGTGGGCCCAGTGTAATCACAAGAGTTCTTTAAAGTGGAAGAGAGAGGCAGGAGAGATCCGAATTGGAGAAAGATTTGAATGTTCTATGCTAGTTCCGAAGATGAAGGAAGAAGCCACAAGCCAACAAGTGCAGGGAGCTTCTAAAATCTAGAATAGTCAGGGAAATGGATTCTTCCTTACAGCTTCAAGGAAAATACAAAACAACACAAAACTAAAAAAACACAGGCCTGAAAACACCTTGATTTTAGCATAATGAGACCCACATTAGAATTCTGACTTTTGGAATTGTACAAAACAAAAATAAAGACCTAGTTTTAGAAATTTTTTGTCCAAAGCTAGAAAATACTATCTCTTTATCTTAAAGATCAAAAATAAAACAAAGATATTCCATATATATAAAATATAAATGTATATAATAATACAGCAATAGATCTGTGTTGTTTCAAACCACTAAACTTGTCCTAATTTGTTACAATAGCAGTAAGTGTTACTCTATGGCTTTTATTGTAAAATTCCTGTGTTTTATCAGTGTGAAAGATATCCTAAAATATTTTTAGGAGTATAGGAAAAATTTGGCTTCAATAGAAAACTTCACTGTCTGCAACACATTCCAGCGGGTTATCTGATTCTATTGGGAGCTATTTTATAACTCTAAATTGTAGATAACTAAAATACGACATAATTCTTGCCTGTGCACATGCAAGTCCTGTTCTGTCCAGTATGGGTTCAATTCATTTCCAACCCTTGCTGTGGAAGAAGTTGGTTTTGTATCAACTTACATATTAATTTCACTATTTCTGATCTACAATTGTGTTTGTTCTTTGGATTCGCCTTTGAATTGGTTGTAATGCCTCAGCAGCTTTCTCATTAATAAGTTAAATAAAATCTTTTGTACACATTTATTTTTATATTTCTATAATAATCATGATTTTACCCCTTGTTACAGCTATCTTTAACAGAAGTGACAGAAACTTATCTTCAAGCTAAAAGAAGAAAGAGAAGAAGCCAAAGAGGAGAGAAGGAAGAAGAGGGGCAACAGGGGAAGGAGGATAACGTGAAGATGAAAAGGTCAAGTTTTTAGAGCTTCACTTTTTTAAATTCACCCTGGAAATTCCTGGCTCTTTGTACAGCTGAATGGCTGTACTCATATAATGCCCCCAATAGCATGTTTCCTGTTTTAGCTTTATCCCATGTGGGTATTTTTCTTAGAAAACTACTTTCTTGAGAGAAGAAAGAATGAGAAGAAGAATGCTTTTGAGCATTTCTAGGCTACTTGAATCTCGCTATGTCGGATCCCAACTCAGATACTCTCTGTCCCAGTGTCTTGGTCAGTTCCATAATCCATATACATAGCTGCTTGATATCTGTGTGATTTGGTACTGTATCTAGATATTTGGAAGGCATCAGTAAATACAACAAATGCCTTCATCCTCATTCTGTTGAGGAAGACAGATCCATAATAATCAAAATAACTAAAGTGATTACATTATATATTAAAAGATGATAAGACCCATGTTTGGAGAAAGAGTAAAGTTGAGGATCAAGGATGTTAAGGATGGGGGCCAGGTGGTAGTGTGAATTAGGAGTTATGCAGGCCCCACTGAAAAGGGGAAATATGAGAAAAGTTTCAAGGGGAAGAGGGAGTGAGCTCTGTGAAAAACTAGAAGAACATTCCAAACAGAAGACATAGTCAATGCAAAGGCACCACTCCAAGGGAACTGTTAGCATTTTTTAGGAACCACACAGAGGCCTGTTGGCTGAAGAAGGGTGAGAAAGAAGAATAAAAGCAGATGGTTTTGAGGAGCAAATCATGTAGGATCTCATAGGCCATTTTAAGAACTTATGCTTTACTCTACATTAAATGAGAATTCTCATTGTTTCCAGCAGAAAAATAGTATCATCTGACTTACATTAAAAAAAAAAAAGTCTGTGTATTGTAAATTGATTTAAATGAACAAACATAGAAGTTGGTTAGGAGGCTACTGCAGGAATCCAGGTAAGAAATAATGTTGGCTTGACCCACAGTGATAGCAGTTGGAATGTAGTAGTGGTGGAAAATGGTCAGATTATGAAGACATTCTGAAGATAGAGTGAAATTGATTTTTTTATGTGGTGTGAGAGAAACACAGGAATCAAATAGGATTTCTTAATTTTCAGCTGAGTAAGCAGAAGGAAGGAGTTACCATCAACTGAAAAGTGAGAATTTCAAGTATTGGAGGAAAATCAGAAATTTCGTTCTGAACATGAAGAATTTGATCATCTGGTAGACAAACAGATGGAGAAATCAAATGGGAAGTTGAATACATGAGTCTGGGGTTTAGGAAAGAGGTCTGTACTGGAGGCATAAATCTTTAGACATCATGCACATTTAAATCTTATTTGAAGATGATAAGGTCACCAGAGAAGCAAGGATAGACAGGGAAGTGACCAAGGACTGCTCATCCAACACTGCTCATCCATCCAAAAAAGAGGAAGAACCAATAATGACGACGCAGAATTAAAGTAGGGGAAATCCAAGAGAGTGTGATATACTAAAACCAGATGAAGAAAGTGTATCAAAAAAGAGGAAGATATTAACTGGGTCAAATGTTCCTGAGAGTTGTAGCTAGGACAAGAATTGGCTATTGGAATTGGAAAAAAAAAAAAGCCATAGTGATGGAGATGAGAGCAATTTTGGTTGGAATAGTGGACTCCAAAGACTCAGTTAATAACATTAAATAAAGAATATAGAGAATTAGGAATAGGGTCTCCATAGTGGTAACTAGAGACAATTCTTGAGTGTTACTGCAAAAGGGACCAGAGGTAGGTAAGGCATCAAGAGAAAAGGTTTGGATTTTTATGGCAGAAATAATCTAATGTGAATATTGTAATGGCCATTTCCAGTAGAGAGTGAAAAACAAAATGATATAGGAGCTAGAAGGGAGAATTACATGAGCTATTTAAGAAAGGATGAGAGGACTGAATCTAGTATCCATGGGGAGGGATGAGTTCCAGTAGAAGTGATGATCTTCATTTACAAGACCCAGGTAAGAAAGCAGAGCATTTGAGTGCAGAAATGATGTAGGAGGTTACTTGTGGAGATGGAGGATGTAACTATCTGAATGCTTTAACTTTTTCAGTGAAGAATGAAGCAAGATCCTTCCTGAGAGCGAAGATGAGGGGGGAGGTATTGAGGCTAAGAAAAGAAATGGGAAATGGTCATCAGAGACTTGGGACATATTGTACAATGACTGGCTGTGTTAAGTACCCTCCCGAGGTTCACAGTCATGAATTTGAAATGAGACTAGTCATCAGGGTTGTGCATTTTCCTCCAACTCTGGCTAGCTGTACAGGTACAGGTACAAAATAGGTGAGGGGTTTAACTTCACTAGGGTTTTACTTTTGCCAAATGAGTTTAAAATTCCCAGGGCACATAGGTTATGTTTAACTTGTCTAAATCATGTAAAGTGAAAGGAATTTTAAACCTCTTGGGTAGCATATCAGGAAACAAAAGTGTCTTATTCCTAAGGGCTTATTTACCCAGGGATATTTAAGGCTCCCACATGTCTGGCAAGAATTCAGCAGCATATCCTAATTGTGAAGTTGAGTTTTAAAAGTTGGTGTATTGGCCAACTAATTGAAAGTTATTTACAAGAGGGAGAAAACTATACTGAAATAGTACATTTTCCTATGACAAGTAATTCAAGATTCTATTGTATCAGCATAAAATGTAGTTCTATATACAGCTGTCATTTTCATTTATTGTTAGAAGTGTCTATGCTTTATTTCCCAACTAGGGTGACTGTTTATTTTAGGCAGATACTGTGTTTTATTCTTTATATTCTCTACCGAACCTAGCATATGACAAAGCACATGGGAAATTCTCAAATAAAACAAAACAAAACAACAACAACAAAAAAACCCTCTTCATTAATGGAAATTATCAACTTTACTATTTTAGGTGCAGAAAGTCCCCTACCAGGTTCATATAATACTATCCAAAGATTCAAATTCACACTGCAGATTTTAAATGTATGTTTTTCAATTGGAGAATATTAGCTAAACAAGAGCTTAAATTCTGTTACTATCTTGTTTCAATAACTTAAATATAATTCCAGTAATTTTCCACATACACAAAATATTTAGTTTACAGATAAGATACATTACCAGCCAAGGGCCATATCTACTATGGTATCAAAAAAAAAAAAAGAAGAAGAAGAAGAAGAAGCACGACACTAAGGCAGATTTTAGGAACGAAATATAAATCCTGAAAAACAGTGTTTATAATGGAAATGCTGACAGACCCATAACAATAGCAGTGCTAGCAGGCGCCGCTTTAATACCCAACATCATCAGCCAATTTACCTCTTCATTCATGTCTGTTGCTAAGTGTCTAGTTACTGTAAATGCTTTAGATTTTGCATAATTTATGTAAATTATTAAACACCTGTTCTCTTCCCAGAAAACAAAGATATGGAACAGTCTCCTTAGTTTAATTGATTCCTGGCTTGAGTTCTGTCATTGTTTCTTCAGCAACTACAAGGGAGTAGCTCCCTAATGGTCAGATATTGTTGGAAAGACACAGATGTTAAGAATTGATCTTTCAGACACATATATCTGTAGAGCTTTATGTGTGGTTGGGTGAGCATGTAAATGAATAAATGAAAATATCATTATTTCTCCTGAATGCATTTAAAACAGAATATGGGCATTATCAATATACTTAATTGCAGAGCACTTTTACTGGTTTTTCCTACATTGACATTTTATGCTTCAGGATCATCCTTAAATTTAAAAAGAACAAACTGGGTTGTATTTTCCTTTTAGGGAAAATATTATATTATATTCTGCATACCCAACTTGACTGATTTTCTTCAAAGATTTCCAAACATCTAGTTCAGGAATTTTGTGCTTAAGGTATAGAGAAAACTCAATGAGGTCACTTGAAGTCTACTAGGAAGCACATGATTTTT
This sequence comes from Canis lupus dingo, assembly GCF_003254725.2. NCBI lineage: Eukaryota > Metazoa > Chordata > Mammalia > Carnivora > Canidae > Canis > Canis lupus. Next base: position 66,314,842 of record NC_064248.1, on the reverse strand, counting down.
GTGAAAAACCATTAACTGTTACTATTACTCTCTTCATTCAAATGTCAAAAAGTTCCTGGATTAAAATAACATTAGAAGTACCTAGCTACCCTAGACAATGCTTTAAATTGGGTCTTTGCTAGGCAAAAATCCAGGATTGCCAAAGTGGTTTCATTATACTGGACCAATTAGATGTAATATATTATGTGTACATATAAAATCTTTCCATCAAATTATTTTCTTTAATGCAGTTGGTTTGAGAAGTTATTTTACTCAGAAAGACATTTAAAAATTGTTTGTAAAATATGAAATTTGTGAATCAGTGTTTCGCCTTTCAAGGTCATTATATCTTTGACTCCCAGACAAAGCTAAGTCAACTGCTGAAGAAAATCATGAGTTAAGAGGCAGTAAGTAAAGAAAGAACAACTAAAAAGGTGTGTAAGTTCCCTCTACCTACCATAGTTTTATTCTTTGCCGTTATTTATAAACCTTACCCATAACTGTTTAAAACCTTCAATGTTTGAAAACCATGTGGAAAAATGTATCTGAATTCTGAGTTTATATTCAGCAACAAAGTAAACTCCAATTTTTGGAGGTAAGAATTTAAACTTAAGAGTGGCTTTTAGGCAACCTAAATGGTGAAAAAGAAAAAAGGGGCACAGTAACAATGTAAGTAATACATTTGATGCAGATGAGTTGAATGCGTTCAATTTTGACAAAAGATAAATTAAAACCTAACATAGTAGACTTTCTATGATAAAAAGCTGGGCATTTAACCTCATACAAACTTCATATGAGTCCATAGTGTAAGGCAGGTAGTTGATGAAATGAAATAACATGCCTAGTACATGGCAAGCAGGCTGCGTATCAATTATTTTCCGCTGAATAACAACACACAATTTCAGTAGCATTCAATAACAAACATTTATTTCTTGCTCACAAGTCTAGCCATAACTGAGTTTAGTGGATCTAAGCTGGCCTCCTCTGGGCTTGATTCCAAGCTGTGGGATAGGTCCAAATCTTTTGGATGTAGGTGTCCTTCATCCCCTTGAACCATTAGACACAAAGCATAAGCTTCTTTCAGTCAAAAGCAAGAGCACAAGTGAGCATGCCCACCTGCACAAATATATATTAAGCCCAAGCTCACTGTTTTCTGCTAATATGCCACCGCAAAACAAGTCACATGGCCAATCCCAACATCAGTGGCATAGGAAATACGTTCTTGCAATGGAGGTAAACTGCAATGGAATGAATATTTGCTGAATAAAATTTAGATTGACCATAGTCAACTGTTAGTATTTTAAATGCAATGATAAACTGAGGCTACTTTAATAGATGTCTCATGCCTAGTTCAAAGGAAGCATGTCTAGCCAGGCTTTAAAAGGAAGAATTTAGCTGTTTTAGTGGAATCAACCCCATCCCTGTTCACCAATAACATATATGTGTAGGAGTATGTGTGTGTGTGTGTGTGGTGTGTAAAGAGAGAAGGAGACTTGCTTAGAAATTATTTTTAGATCACATTGCTACCCTTTAGAAGACTTGCTCCATCCATGACCTACCTAGGCCTGGTCACTCTACATCATTTCTTCTGTAGCACCCTACACAATGCCTGACTCCCACATTTCCGCCCGTCATATTTAATTGACCATGGGATAACACCTCTTCCAAGATGGACCAATCAAATGATGTCTCCTGGACATTTATAATTAAATGTAAAAGGCATTGTTCAGCTGAGATTGGTCCTCTGAGGGTGGGACTTGGTACTACTGGGGCTAGCCATGTATAGCAAAGCTTGCTTCAAAGAGAAGGGTGGAACAGATGACAGAGAAACTTTGAAGAGAACAGAGACTTGGCTTTGTTCCTGGAGTTTTGGGGTTTTGGTTCTGTCTCTGCTGAAGCCTAGCCCTTTTTAGGTTCTGTGAGATAACCTAGAAGCTTTCCAGTTAATTGATCCCACGGCTAACTAAAGTGATATTCTTTTTCTTACATCCCAGATAACCTTGGTTCAAAGCAGAAAATTATTGTGTTTAGGTCTGAAGTGAATATATCAATATTCACCTACCAATGAAGAACAATAAAATGATCTTTAAACTATTTTCAGTTCATTCTATTTATATTATATTTACATTTTATACCCATTACCTATAGCATCTCATTTTATTCTCAACAAATTAAAACTAAATTAAACTAAATGACACTAAGCTAAATTCAACACTATGAAGTAGGTAGGGCATATAGGATTACCAATATTTAGCATGTAGTAAAGAATTAATGAGTTCTATAAAAATATACATGGAAAAATTTTATGTGTATCCAGGTAATTAATTTCAGAGATCACACATTTCTTTTTATTTACTAGGGCTCCTAAGATAGTAAAATGCAGGATGAACTCACTTACTAGTCCTTCATATGGTATGGTTTAACCAACAAAAATATTATGTAACTCATTTACCTAATATGTGCAGCCCAGATTTCTACTGAGCTCCTTCTGTTTCTCTAATCTTGTGCAAAAGTAAAAATTTTGGTGTCATTGCTTTCACTAACATTATAATTCTACTCCATATCTCTTGTTTTTTTGGTGGGCTTTCAACTGCCACTGTCCATGACCAGTGGAAACTCATTCACGGTCCACATGATGGACTGCTATCCCACTTTTCTTTATTTGGGAAAGATTTGGAGTAGAGCTTATTGCCCCTTTTGTTTTCCCAAGTCCAGTACATAAGATTTTATTGCACATGTATTTGTTTTTAACTGAAGAGTTAAGACAATTTCAGAAGGGAATATCCATACACACTGGAAAATGTTGAAGTTCTAACCAAAAGTTCAGAAAATCTTAATCTTAATCTTAATCTTAATTTTTCTGTGAGTCTAAATATGGAAGAAATCTGAATACTGAGGACTTCCATAAGAACAAAACCCTTACATACAAATAATTACAATATTATTTGACTATATTCCATATTATGTACTCTTTTGCTCCCTAACTTATTTATTTTACAAATGGAAGTGCATACCTCTTAATCTCCTTCATTTTTGCCCATCCCCTTACCCATCTCCCCTCTGGCAACCACCTGTTTGTTCTCTGTATAGAAGTCTGTTTGGTTTTGTTTGTTCATTTGTTTTGTTTTTTAGATTCCACCTGTAAGTGAAATCATATGGTGACAGATGGTGACTATGCTTATCATGCTGAGCAATGTGTAATGCATAGAATTGTTGAATCAATATGTTATATACTTGAAACTAATATAACATTGTATGTTAATTATACTTCAATTGAAAGAAAGACAAGAAAGAAAGAAAGAAAGAAAGAAAGAAAGAAAGAAAGAAAGAGCGAGCCAGCCTTCTGTGGATATCTCTTCTAATTTTCACTTTCTTCTCTTCTTGTAGGTAAATGTACTTTCTCGAATCATCTTACTTCAGATCATACCCTCCAAGTCTTATTCCCATTCATCACCATGATTATATTTTTACAAAGCACAGTATTAAGAGCATAAACCCAGCCTTCTAACTGCTTAGGTGAATATCTTAGATTTGCCACCCTGTGGCTACAGAAAAGTTATTTAAGTCTCCTTATGTCCACATTTTTTTTATCTGTGAAATGAGTATAGTAATAGTACTTATATTATTAGATAGTTGTCAATATTAAACAGATTATTATATACAAATACCCAAGGAGTGCCTGTCATGTAAGAAGCACAATATATATTTGTTATTGTTGTTATTATTATGATTCAGATGCATTGCTCCTTGTCAAAGTCTTGTAGGCTCAAGCAGCCTTTTCACGGTTACCCAAATGACAATGACATCTATCAGTACTCAATGCCAAAGTTTCACCAGCCCCATGGATGGATGGAGTACAACATACAATTACTATCTCCTGATCAAAATTCTAACCTGTATGACTGTTCCGCAACTTCCTTTAACAAATGGAGCTATTACAGTAAGTACATCTATCAGGGATAGATATTAACTTATCTTTTGGCTACAGTCTTAAATCCATACTGAAAAAAAAGGAAAACCCTTTTTTTTTTTTTTTCCAATTAGCAAGGAGCCTGTCTGCTCTATGAGTCAATGGCCCCCAATTAGTGGAGAAGCATTTGATTTCTTTCCTGCCCCACCCCAATGGGCCTATCTGAACCATAAAAGAGATATATTAGCTTTTAATGTGTGCTCTCCTGGTTAATATGGAAGGGCAGGGAACTCAATACTTTATACCCAGTTGCCCTCATGGATGAAAAGAGCATAGAGGTATTACCATTCTCTTCCATCAAATCTAAAAAATATTTAAACATTGAGAAATCCCAGACATTAGGAACTTCCAACGGCTGCTTTGCCCTGTTCCTACAAGCCATGTCAGTCCTGTCAATGAATTTTACACTTGAATTAGGATCTTCTTTAAACCAGAGCCCAGTTTTCCTAAGTGCTGTTTCCACAATAACTGATGATTCGTTTATATCTATAAAATCAGTGCTTTAATTCATTAAGAATACATGAAATATTGTATCCTATTTGTCTAGTTGTCTAACACCAATTGTAATCTTCTGCTTAGAATATGCTTATAAATTAGAGCATAGAAAAATGGAAACTAAAAGATTTTGCTGTAAATATAGGCAATTTGAGAAACTTATTTAATTCACTATAGGCTCTTCCCGTGGAATTTTTCTATAAGATGCCTAAAGCTATCCTAGTATGTGTTCACATAAAATCAAGTAAAAATGTTTGTATAAATAAATTTATAAATTAATTGTAATTATTTCTTAAGTCTCTTTTTTTCACCTTCACCATCATTAAAATTTTGAGGTTTCATTTAATTTTGCTTAAGCAAATTGCAAAATGATTCAGCCCCCCAAAGAATGCATTCTGGGGAATTGAAGCTCACAATTATTTGTTCTGAGATGTAAGTATGCCTCAGAGGGATGCTTTAGAAGCTACTTGGGTTTGCCAGGTGTTCTAACTCAGATAGACGCCTAACTAGCGTGTCATCTGAACACACAGCCAAATGATGACTCTTCTATTAGCGGCTCTCCATGGTGCACTTGCAGCCCAATACAAGATTGAATATAGAAACACAGACTATATTCTATGAGTTTCAACTATATAAATAGCAGTATATTTTGTCAAACCATATTCTCAGTAATACCGTCAGATATCATGCAAACCTTATGTTAAGTTTCGGAGGTATTTCCTCCCCCAAACTTTCTAAATATAGTAAATTTCAATAAGAGCATACCCAAGTTGGTTGTTCTCTTTGCAGACCATACATCCTTTATATTCTGGTATTTTTAATAGGTTTAAATATCTAAACTATGCTAGTCAAAGAGTTATATAATTTAAACAAATCTCTTGGTTGTTAAGACTATCTTGTCTCATACTACATTTTCAGTTACAAGAGCTAAATCTTATGTCTGTAATATTGTCAGAAAATCTGACTTGTAGTTCTAATTCTTCTGTAGACTATATGGGGAACTTGTGCAATCCACTTAAAATCCTTTTTCTCCCAGTTGTATCAACCCTTAAATGAGAATCATGCAATCTTTCATTTCTATTGTGTTCCAAAGAACAATGCACACATGTGGACAAATGAACAATTATAAGTCATCATCTGTGTGTGACACAGAGTGTGCACTCGTAAGTTACTGTGAGTTTTAGCTTTTGATTTGTCTATATTTTACAATGAAAAATATGTTAAGTATCACTATATATGTTTCACTTGATAACCACTGATGACCCTCCCTAAACATTATTGCACTGGTCCAAATCGAAGAGTATAAAATGATGGGGCATATTTCCCACAGCTATAGGGGTAGAACTTTATGCATGCAAAATAAAGCTTGCTCAAGTCATTTTCCTTAACTCTCACTTCTCTTGGCTTCTCTGAGCTATAACTGTAGTGCTAACATTATATTGCTCCCTGAGTTTAGTTGTACATTATTCTATGTCTCATACACAGATTTATTTCTGAATAGAAGGGGTTACTTTTTTGTTTACTTTTTTCATGACATTAAAAGCCTTATTTTTTTAATGTTTTTGTTAATCTAGATTTTTCTTTCAGGGGATATATTTGCAATTTTGAAGTTTTTAATAAGCAATGCTCAAAGAGCATTAGAGAAACAATAAAGTAATTCTCATGATTTCATTGATAGTCTGCTATTATTGTATAGGTAAATTATACCTCAAGGTTTCAACATGCATGATTCGATCATTACAAGCACACAAAAGCTTAAAACTGGTTGTAAATTAATAACTCTGGGGCACCTGGGTGGCTCAGTCAGCTAAACCTCAGATGCTTGATTTTGGCTCAACTCATGACCTGAGGGTCATGGGATTGAATCCCAAATGGGGCTTCATACTGAGCACGGAGCCGCTAAAGATTCTCTCTCTCTTTCTCTCTCTCTCTCTGCTCCCCCCCCAACTCACACACATACATATGTGCATGCTCTCTCTGAAAAATAATAATAATGCTAACTAACCATATAAGTTTGCAGAGCCCCAAGGCTTAAGTAAAGTTGGGCAAGGGTTAAAGGAAACAAAAGAAAATAGGAAAAAAAAAATGCCCTCAGTCTTCTCTTGGTCCAACCATCTGTCTAAAGAAAATTTAAGGGCATCAAAAAGAAGATCAAGACTTTATTCAGTTAATGTGTATAAGAGAACACCTGAACACCAGCTAACTCTCCAAGTTGAAACAAAATTGGAGCTTCACAGGGTCAGAGGAAGAGAATAGTACATGCCTTTGTGGCTTGGCACAGATTATACTTTTGATCTCTAACTGCTCTGAAAACTGTGGCTACAACAGCTGGAGATTATTCTGTTTCCCTCCCCACATCCCACACCTTTCTCAGTATCATTGGTACAACTGCCAACATACTTCTTTTGAGAGCTGTTATGTGTAAGCCTTATGGTATGTTGGTTGGTTAAGGTTCAGGAGGTAGATGGTCAGGGGGAAAAAGTGAGCAGAAGATGGGAAAGGAAGGGAGGAAATGGAAGAAGGTAAAGGTAAAATGTTAGGATGACTAAGGACTCTATCATGCCTAATTTAATTCTTTACCGCATCTTTCCTTAAAATTCTGAATTTCTTCGCCATTAAATAAATAATACTTTGGGGTCTAAAAAAACATGTAAGTTGTCCATGAGAGGCTATAAAGTTGATAAATTTTTCGAATCTTTCTTCAAGATTGAATTTTAAACCCCTTTCAGTTGTACTCTTAAACCCAGATATCAGTAATGCCACCATGCACAATATTCATCTCGCAACTCAAGTCTGGGGGCTCACACATTTATACAATACAGAAAAGGCCCAGTTCCGGATATCCATTGGAAGAAAGTTACTGTGCCATAAAAGTTTGCAGCTCATTTGTAAAAAAAAAAAAAAAAAGAAAAAGAAAAAAGAAAAAAAAGAAAACATTTCATTCCCAAAAGCATTAGAGAAACAATTCTTCCTCTTCCGCTTCTGGTAAATTTCAGTAGTTTAAATAGATTAGAATTTACACATGGTTTCAATAAATCTAAATGATAGAACAGAATGAAATGGATTCATTAATGACTTTGGAATGAACCACTTGCAGTCTGAAAGTTAACAAGGGTCTTGGTGGCATTCAGTTTTACTCTCCAGAGCTCAAAGGAGGATTTTATCTACATTGTACCACAATGTTTTAATTTACAAACAATCTTCTACAACTATTTCTTTTTTGGCACAGCTCTATTGGAAGGAATGAAAGGTCCTTGGCATCAATTCCTATTTCTCTCCTACATGGCCAGTAGATAACCGGATGGCTTCCAGAAGAAACTTGCTCTTGTCTTCCCTTAAAATGTGGTCTTAAAACTCATTATTAACATCTCAAAATTCAGAAGTGAAGCATGGCAAAAAAAAATTGAAACTTTTATTAGTGTTCACTCAACTAATATGTTTATTTGGTTTCCTTATTATAAAATGAAATGTTTTTCTGAATATTATATTAATTGTGCTGGAGGATGTTAACTGGTTAACTGAAAAATAATTTCTATCTTGTTTAGAATGACTAGACTTTGAACCAGAACCTCTCTGGAGTTCTTGCTATTTCAGAAAATGTATGAAAAAGATAGTAATTTAGCACCATGCGCCTTATAATTAGCTTAATCGTTGTCAGCATGTAGCTATAAACCAAATACCAATTAGTCCTATTTGTATATCCATGGGCTTTTCTGGTTGTCTTTGAGTTAAAGTTTCTTATTTGTGCAACTTAGAGCCCCCCCAGTGTGCAAGGGAAATGTTTTTTTTTTAACATTTTTAAATGTGCAAATTAACTGCATATTTAGTTTCGCTATGCAAATAAGCTAAGCTGATAAGTTCTTATTAGCAAAAGACAGGTTTTGTAATGCTTAAAATTCAACTAATGTAGGAAAGCAATCTGTGATATGCTTCAACAGTCCACGAATGGTGGTTAGGTATTATTAGAGATTCAGTTACTGTTTAACAATCATTTAATCCCTATAGCTTCCTGTACTTAACAAAAGCCTATTTTCCAAATTGAAGAAAGCGTACATATCAAAATGAGCTGTGTTCACATATTAAGACAGGCACAGAGAAAAATCAGTACCTACGTACTGAGAGAAGTACAATACCCTGAAAACCATTCAAACATATATCGCGAAAGGCATCATACATACTGAGAGACCCACATTCAGAGAAATAAATATATTCAAAAAAAAGAAACAAACTCAAGTCCAAAAAATGGATTTGAAATTCCTACAGAAGTGTAATAAATGTTCACTAAAATCTGTTTCCTTGGGAATCCCTGGGTGGCTCAGCGGTTTGGCACCTGCCTTTGGCCCAGGGCGTGGTCCTGGAGACCCGGGTTCAAGTCCCACATCAGATTCCCTGCATGGAGCCTGCTTCTCCCTCTGCCTGTGTCTCTGCCTCTCTCTCTCCTCTGTGTCTTTCATGAATAAATAAATAAAACCTTTAAAAATTTTAAAAAATAAAATCTGTTTCCTCTTGTTCTGGAAACAGACAATTATTTTCCAGTTTTGCTTGTAGATGTGGTCATGTGACAGTTCTAGATAATGGAAAAATAGGAGGTGATGAGTTCCATTTCCACGCTTTACCCATAGTGACATCCTATGTGCCTTTCTGCCCTGTCTGGATGGGGTGGAATTAAGATTTATGACGACCATAGTAGCTCCATGTTGAAGATAGCAGAGATGCTGCTAGCCTAGGTTTCTGTCTTGGGACGGAGTCTCTCCTTGGGTTCCTCTCTGACACTTTAGCATGCACTTTGGGTTATTGGAAAGAAATAAACACCTGAGACTACTAAATGGACAGAAATACATTTCTACAGTGTTTGAGCCATTATACATCTGATTTGTTACTTTGGCATAGCATGCTTGAATTAATGCAGTGAAGGAGATTCAAACTTAAGGGACAACCTTCCAGTTTCTTAACAATATTTGATTTTCCTTCAAGACTGTCACAACTTGTTGAGTTGAAGAAAATTCTTTCATATATTTAACTGCAGCTACCATGAAATCTTTGTCTTCGAGGCCAAATACCAAGGCATAATGAAAGTGATAAGATAGTAAGTATAAACAGCATTGGCCTAGAAATTAAAAGGTATTATTTATATTCACGACACTGCTCCTTCCTAGCTAATGAAATAGACAGGTGACTTTTCCTAACTAGAACTCCTTCTATTTCCACACCTGTAAAATGTGAACACTTAAATTAAATGGTCACCAAAGCTCTATCACACCATAGTTATCATTCTGTGAGTCTATAATTCAAAAGGGGTCAAAATATTCCAGAGATTCATCTGTAAATAAGAAAGCCAATAAATACAACAGAATAAAGTTAAATGTGAAAAACTATACTGTATGCTTTGTTTTTATTCTATTTTTTTCTAGGACTTTTGAGACTGGAACTCTAGCTCTGATATAATCCTGAGCTAGTACTCATTTACAGTCTCATTTATTGCTACTCAAAAATAAAAGGATCATATGGACAATATCTACAATTATCTCAAAATGTAATGCACCACGGCTCTGAGAAATACAAAGTGTTCATCTCCAGGAATCATTTGTTTATTGAAGCTTTGTCAAACATAACCTGCTTCTGTGAACCAAAGAATAATTTGGGAAACTATCTGGATAACAGGATCTGCATGATAATGAGCAAGTTGCTTAACCTCTCAGGGCCTTATTGTCCTCAACTATAAATGGTGCCTAACATTGACCTCCTAGTACTGTTGCAAGGATTAAAGGAGATTGGGAATGTGGGAGTTCCCAGGTTAGCCCTTGACATTCAGCAGCAGTTCTAAATATGTGTTGGCTGATTCCCCAGTTTGCTGCACCATATAGAAAGGGTATATTATACAGCAGGCTCAACTCTGACCCAAACACTTTCAAGTTGCTGTGAAATATTCAAAACAATGAACAGAACCTTAAGTATTGAGAGAACATGCAGATTGTGGCATAAAGACAAACAGAAATGTCAATGTAAAATTAATGGTAATCATTGATGAATATTTTCTTGGGGTTATATAGTTTATGCTTAAAGAGGGAATGTTCATAATTGCTTTTATTCTTATTTTTTAATATTAAGCAACTGTTTGCTTTCAAACTACTAAAGGTAATTGAGATTTCCTGCTTATATACTACATACCAGACATGCTTTTTCTGTTATAGACTTTAATTCTCATAATCAAACCTTTAAAGTAAGTGGGTGACCCTCCTCTATTATTTGAGTTAAAAAAAGAAGAGTAGTGATGCCAGTGAGCCTAAGTTATCTGCTCAGAATGACCTGCTGAACTCATAGAAGGAAACCTACACAGAGAACCAAACCCAAATTTGTCTGGCTCTAAAGTCCATTTTCTCTGACTATATCACAAAACTTTTAATAATAACATCTATAACACCTCCAATTGATTCTGCTTTAACTTACCAGCTCTTACCACAGTTTGCATTCCTCTCAAGTGAGTTCATGTATTAAAACTCAGAGAAGCATGGTGTACCTGGGTGATGCAGTTGGTCTTGGGTTTGGCTCAGGTCATGATCTCAGGGTGGTGAGATCAAGCCCCACATCAGGCTCTGCAATGAGCACGGAGTCTGCCTAAGACTCTCTCTTCCTGTGCCCTCCTCCCAATAAATAAAATAATCTTAAAAAAAAAAAAAAAAACAGAAAAGCCAAACACAGGGTAGGGATGTGGGGGTAGGATAACAACTTAGAGGCTTAATCCTCTCTAAATAGCGCTTTGCATTACGAAGGACACAAATGACCCCAAATATTTAAATAACATGTATCTCTTGGCAGAAAGTTAGGAGGCAGTAGGAACACGTCTGATATGTGGTCAAATCAAATATAACATGGTTAGCATAGAGAACAAACAAGAGAAACTTTGCTGTGACAGTTCCTTTGCATGATGTCATTTGGCTTTTGTTAGTAAAAATCTATAAATGACATCTGTTTATTCATTTGTGAACAAGACTGAGCCATATTTTGTACCGGGTCTCTCTACACAGTCCCCTAAAGGAAGGCCCCTTGTAAGTGATGATGTGTCAAAAGTCACAAAAAACCGTTAAAATTCTACTTCTGTTGAGAAAATAGTTCACTTGATGGATATGTGTGTGAAATGTATTAAATCCAGATGAGAGTGGTATTTCTGTCTCCATTAGCAACAAACACCCAGGAGAATGAAATGTTTAACTTAAAGAAAAGATTGTTTGTGATCAGAATGGCAATTTCCTCGAGAGAGACCAAAATGCAGACAACTATACCACCTGGATATGCTTCAAAATTTCAGTTCCCACCATCCTCCTGAATCGTTATGTGTGCACAAGTAGATGACTTCAGAAAAAGTTTCACTGTTATGTCTGGAAAGAATTTCTTCTCTTTTAAACAATGTTCTTTCAAGAATCGTTATTTATAAAACTTGCAGGAACTGTCATCAACTCTACAAATTAACCTCCTTTTTTCTGATTATTGGTAATTCTTGAAATACTCTTATATCTCTGGCTCCCCTCAGCAGACTTCCTATATATGCACTCTCTGCGTACCTGTGGGCTCTCTACTCCAATCAGGCAAAGTTTCTACGTGCTTAACGGTTACATGCCTCTCCTGGAAGACTCACTGGAAGGATCCAACCAGGTACAATTCATGGGTAGTCATCATGACTGACATGGCTGGTTGCATGTACTTAATAACAAATCACTGAGGTTTTTTTTTTTTACTTATAAGTTGCTGAAAGAAAGAAATGAAACAGAACAGTAACAATACTATGAGATAAATATATGTTGGTTCTTTGCTGGGAAAACATTTAAAATGAAAATAAAACCTAATGGCTTAAAGAAACAATTTTATTTGCTCATAATTCTACAAGTCAATAATCTGGGCTGGGCTCAGCAAAAAAATTCTTCTGTTGGTCTCACCCAAGGTCACTCATGTGGCTGCCATTATCTGGCAGCTCAACTAGAATTGAATGTCACTCACATGTCTAGTGGCTGGTGCTGGCTGTTTGGCTGTTGCCGTGCAGGGGATAGGGCTGTTTGCTTTTTTATCTTCTAATACACTTGTGCAGACTTCTTCATGTGCTACTCTTAAAGAACTGGAAACAGGACAAACCCTAAAGTGTCAGTGTCTTCTCAACTTTATGTTTTTCATGTCTGCATGTTCCATTGGCCAAAGTTTGTCTAGTGGCTAAATCCTTGCTCTTCATGGAGAATTAGGAATGTCTCATCACAAAGAGACATTTATACAGTGACTGTTGGTCCCATAACATTCTTACCCCCATCCAAAGAGTCACACCAAAGTGTTCGCTATTCTTGCAAATATTAATTTCTTCTCATCACATCCTTTCATTCCTTTGCCTTATTTCTTCCTACACCACCAAAATTTATTTTTATTTCATAAAGTGCTTTTGTGTTCTTGTCTACTGCATATGCTCTCACCTTCCATCAGAGAGGTTGTAGAGATTTGTGGACAGTGATACAAGAAAGGAATTAGGGTATCATTTGAATTATTTATATATCTGAGTTACTGGGAAAGGAGAAAATAGACCCCCTCAGCTTTATTTTTCTCCTACAACTGACTTTCTACTATATAATTTTTCCTGGGTGATATTTTGGGTACATCTAGCTTTCAATTAATGGAAGGGCAGCATTTTAAGATATTAAGAAATCCAATTAGAATCGAATTAAAGTTTTTATTTCACATCCAGTTTAAAGTTTCTCTTCTTCCCTGAGTTTAGACCTCAATCTCAAATGCCATTTATCAGCTTTGGATGAGGGGGAAGTGGTTAATTCATTCATTCTCCAAGAATGAGTAAAAGATGCAAAGACAAAAAGAGAGGAAAATGGTGATTTTTTTTTTTTAAACTGGTGATGCTGTGATTTGACTTTGCTGTCAATTGTCTGGCAGATACTCAAGTATCAGCTACTCCTTCAGCAAGGCATCATTGTGGGTTACTCTTCCTGTTGGAAAACTTTACCCAGAAATCTCCAATAGTGGCAACTCCTCTTCAGCTGACTTCTTACATACCCAGCACCTTAATTCTTGCTTCTGGAATAACCCCTTTCTACTAGGATGAGTCATCATTACAGTTATGCTCTTGAACATGTTTCACTCAAGAAGGCTAGGCTGACTGCTTTCTGTACTGACCACTCTGACCCACAAGAAGCACTTACCCACCAAGTCTTAGGATATGGGTCACTTCCATGGTCTTCAGAGGCAGTGTCATACAAGACTTTTCTTTTGGCTTTTTAAAGTAAGAGTCAAAGACACTTCTTATATAGTCCAATCTTGAGATGAAAGTCAGCTCTTTTTATTTTTAAGATTATCTATTATTGGGGGTGGCGAGCAGCACAAGCAGAGGGAGGGGCAAAGGGAGGGGCAGAGGAAGAGGGAGAGGGAGAGAGAGAATCTCAAGCAGACTCTCCACTGAGTGCAGAGCCTGACTCAGAGCTTGATTTCACAACCCCTAGATCATGACCTGAGCTGACATCAAGAGCCTGATGCTTAATGGACTGAGCCCCACAGGCTCCCCTAAGGTCAGTTCTTCCAAAATCTCCTTCACTATGCTTCGCTCTGGTGGTACCATGAGAGGAGTCTAGGAGCTTCCAAAGTGTGAAAAGTATCCCACTGGAGTAAGACGTCAATCTTCCTTTCTGGTAAGCAGTTTACTGTCTTCCAAGTGGTTTTTCTAGCTTCCTCTCTGGTATGATTTGTGTAGTAACATCTCCCTTTCCTCCTCCAAAAAGGGGGCAGGGAACGCTCAGTGCTTTAAATGGGAAAAGCCTATTGAACAGTCTATTACTTAAATATTTATTTATTTAACATTTTTTCCCCTCTGCACACTTAAGTTCGATTTCTAACACAGCAGGCTTTCTGAAGTAACTATTGCTACCATTTCTTGTCATTTGTCCATTCTACGTAGATTTACATATTTGAATATGCATGATGATGCATATCAGAAGGCTCTTCTCAGGTTAATCAGAAAAATATAAGACTTTTCTTTTTACTCTGTTGTACTTTATGATTGGTGCTGCCAGCATTACTCTTCCTCCACTAGACTCACTTTTGCTTTGCTGCATTAACCAAAATTCTGTGCTTCCCAATGCTTTTTTGTTGTAATTCTCTTAGCCTAACTCCCTCAATAATATTTTTTTTCTAAGACCACTGAGTCTGTAAGACCATGCTTCAGTGAGCCCCTTGTGGTTCAGAGGGTTAAGTGGTTGCCTTTTGATTTTGCCTTGGGTCATGATCTTGGGGTCCTGAGATCGAGCCCCACCTCGGGCTCTGTGCTCAGCCCACAGTCTGTTTGGGATTTTCTCTCTCTCCCTTTCGCTCTCTCTCTCTCTCTGCCCCTCCCCTTGACTCATGCTCTAAATAAATAAATAAAATCTTCAAAAAAAGGGGGCTCATTTATCCTGCTCTCAAGAATTCTAATTTCAAGTAGAAATTGATAGGACTTAGGCTGCAATAGTCATTTTAGAAAAAGCAGATTGATGTATCTACTGTCTTTGTTCTGTTTTTTCTTTTCAAATGTCTTCCTTTCCAAACAATGAAGGTAAGGGATGGGAAATTCACATTGCATATGCAAAATGTCTAGCTCTCATTCAAACAGTCATTAAGAACAAAATAAATAAGAGCATTTCACAGTTTTTACATACCACCAAATACATCTAGACTATACTAGTATGCAGGACCATACTCATAGATGAGAAGAAGCCGTCACTTTTCTATTTTAGATGTCTGGTAGCAGAAGAGTATTGGTTGATCTGTTATAAACTCTATCACCGAATTCTTCTAGTCTGGACTCTATTGAAATTATTCAAAGGAGTTCATGCAAGTGCTCAAGCAAATCAAAGATACGGAAAATATCCTCCCAGAGGAGACCTGATTGAAATCGCCACAGTCCCAACTGTTTCAAGATGCTTCTTTCTGCTTTCTGCAAAAGTTTTTAAGTGGAAACATGGCTGTTTTACTCAAAATTTAAGTAGAAACTCAAGTTCTATGTCTAAAGTAGCCTGAATCTATGTCTGAATGTAAGATCCATTGCCTTAATAGGGGGAATAACATTTTTAAAGAGCTTTCTGGTCATGGAACCCCTAGGCACAGGTAAATCCTCATCTGAGTCATGTACTTCCAAGACAAGGCCGTGGGGTCTAACAATGTGTTCACATGGTTAGGCATTTTTGTAAAATTTGAAAATGAGCTATTTTAACCACAATTTTATCTATTTGCTACCATATTATACTCCAATATCTCCAATATTAGTTGTATATCCCCTCTTATCTTGTGGCTTTGGTGTGGCATGGGCATAGGGAAGGTGAAGAGGAGGTATGAATCTATTTAGTTTTGGGCTGGTAGTGTGCAGTCACTTCTGTATATAGTTCAAGGGTAGCAGGCTACCCATCCAGATTCAGGAATGGCTTCAGAACAACCACTCCTGACCCACGGGGATTATGACTAACACTGCAAGGTCAGAAGTCAGAGAGCTGTGTGAAAATATCCCATGACATTTGACATCAGCAGTATGTGACTAACAATTCATTAGTTTCCTTCAAAGAATATTTAACATTAGTGAATAAGAACCTTTAAAATACTCTGATACCTTACAGCTCATCTATGAATCTTGAGAAATGGTTTTCCAAATTTGACAATAATCCTAAAAATGTATTTGATATTATCAGTAATAGGTGTGAAGCTGAAAGAATTTTTTCTAAAGCTAACAATAAAATATTTCAATCAACAAAAGATTGAATTATCTGAGATAAGATTGAATTAAATTAAAATATTGCCATGTGAAGTCACAAACAGAGGACATGCAACAAAATTTCAAGAAAAAAGTGTAGGTAAAATATATAATAAAATGTCTTAGGCAATTCAAAAATTTAAAATATTGGTATTTCTTTGGATTTCATGATATTTGTGATTAGCTTTTAAAATTCTATAGTTTTTCATAATTGTTTTTTTTTTCTTTTCCAATTTCCTGTATAATTATCATGGTATTTTATTTTAGAAAGCTCCACACAAACTTCAGACCACATAATACCTGGATTGGCCCCTGCAGATTAGGTTAGATAGATGATAAGAAAAAAGAAAGAAAGAAGAAAGAAAGGAAGAAAGAAAGAAAGAAAGAAAGAAAGAAAGAAAGAAAGAGAAAGAAAGAAAGAAAGAAAGAAAGAAAGAGAGAGAGAGAGAGAGAGAGAGAAAGAAAGAAAGAAAGAAAGAAAGAAAGAAAGAAAGAAGAAAGAAAGAAAGAAAGAAAGAAAGAAAGAAAGAAAGAAAGAAAGAAAGAAAGAAAGAAAGACAACTCTCTCTAGTTCACTTCAGCTTCTACAAAGGAAAATTTGTGAAGGCAGACAATACCCAAACCATACAGGACTTTTAATCAATATTTCAATGCAACCAGCTTGCACTTAGGAGCTAACTAGGAGCCAATGCAAAACACATAGATGACTCGCATAAATAAAGCAAACCTCCTAATGGAGTACATGTGAAAATTAAGACGACGACAACATCCCATTTAAGAAAATTATCTGAAGAAGCCAATCCCCTTTCTAGAGGTGGTATGTTCCCAGTAAAACCCTGGGACACATTAACAAGATAGCCTATCTATCCTTTCCCGTAATTGGCTCTTAGTGAAGGGCGATGGATTTAGGAGCCATTTAGATTTGGAGAGGATTTTGTCTGAAGATAGATTTATGATTAGGTATACGTTTTCAATCAGAATATTCAACTATTTTGGCATTCAATAAAAATCCCATTGGTTAAAAATAGGAATTCAAGTTCTGTTGTGTTGTGTTTTGTTTTGTTTTAAAATCCTTTGATGATTTCTGGATTATCATCAGGTATAGTATTTGAAGGAGGGGCTCATTGTCTTCCAACTCTTTAGAAGTTTATGGCCTGTTCCAAAACAACATGTTTTTGGGTAAAACCCAATTTACAAAATGTACCTGAGCAACTTTTCCTAAATATTCTTGAACAGTGGAATTTCAGTTGCTAATAAGTTCTGGGCCAAATTTATATTTTTGAATAAAAAGTGAATTTTCTTTTTTAAATAAATCTCTGAAACTGAATCCCCAAAAATCATAATCACACAGTGTACGATGTAAAAAGTTCTGATGATAACCAAACCTGTATTTATATGCAGCATTTCCCCTTCTCCATTGAGAGACTCTGGTCATAGGGCTTCAACTCTCTGAGCGTCATTGTATTCATATCTACAGTGAATCTCATAGTGGAGCCTAAATCCTAGCCCTTTGGTGAGGGTTATATGTGGACCCAGGTGAAAATGTTTTAATACAGGGCCTTTGTACAATAATTAAAAGCATTGCAAAACTCTTTTCAACTTGTTATTTTCAAAGCTAATTCAAGTGAACTTGTTGCTAAAATGCTGTTCTCAGGCAGCCCGGTTGGCTCAGCGGTTTAGCACCACCTTCGGCCCACGGCCTGATCCTGGAGACGTGGGATCGAGTCTCGCATCGGGCTCCCTGCATGGAGCCTGCTTCTACCTCTGCCTGTGTCTCTGCCTCTCTCTCTCTCTCTCCCAATCTCTCTCTCTCTCTCTCTCTCTCTCATTAATAAATAAATAAAATCTTTAAAAAATAAAATAAAAAATAAAATGCTGTTCTTAAAATTTGGGGAAAATGTTCTTAAAGGAACTAGAATGAGTGACTAACACAATATCGAAGATACGGCACACAGAAATAATGTGCAATATCTGCTAATTCAGATGAGTTAGTGACACTTATTAACATAACAAAAAAAGGAAGAGCATTTTCCCATGGTAGAGTTTACCTTTGCAGGCCAAGTTAGTGCTTCTGTGAGTTAGTGATGCTCAGGATAATTTGGAGTAATGGTGTCTCCTCTGTTTTCTAAGTGGCTTTTTATGCATTGAGCAAGAAAATGAACAATTCATTCCATTACCACTGTTTTGTTTGGTTTTTGTATTGTTTTGGGGTTTTTTTGGGGGCGGAGGAGTGGGGGAGTTGCAGTTTAGATATTCTAATAATGATAAAGAAACATACTTTCAAGTGCTAGAAAACCAATTTTCTGACTTAAAATTTCCCTTTCTCTCTCTCTCTCTTTCCCTCTCTGTCTCTCTCTCTCTCTTTCTCTCTCTCTCTCTCTCTCTCTCACACACACACACACACACACACATGCAATTTCTGTCCTTTCGTTTTTTTTTCCCATTGGAACAAAAGGGACATAAGGTTTAAAACCTTGTAGGTGGTGGAAGAAATAACAATTAATGGACTAGATATTGCTCTAATTGTTCTTTTCCATTATTATGAAGAATTGTGAGTTTCTCTTTTTTTCATTAAAGGAAACATTAAGTGAGTTATTACTATCCAAATTGTAATTTATCTTCCTTTTTTTGTAATTTATCTTCTTAAATTTAATTTAGTGATATCATATTTGAGGCCCTTTAAGAAAATACTAGAGTTTTTAAATAGTAGTATTCTAAAAGTTCTAAACTTGTCCCAATTCTGTAATTACTGCTGACAGTGGTAACAACTACATAATAGTGACAGTGACTGTTTTCAGTGTCCGTGTGCTCAAGCACTGATTAAATATTTCATTATATTATCTTCTTTGCTTCTTAAAATAGACTTATGAGATGCTATTTTCAACATTTTGGAGTTGAGGACACTGAATCTAAGAGGTAGCAAATCCCTTGCCATAGTGAACTGTCCAGCAACTGATCAAATTAAAATGTACATTTGAACTCAAGAACCTATTAGGTTTCATTTTCTGCAATATTATCCAAAAAGAATATGTTCTTTCAATGACCCATGTTCTGCGTCATTGTTTAGCTTGATAACAAGAACGTTAACAGTTCACATTATTTTTTTTTACTATTCCTAGAACCGTATTAAATTTTTTACATATGTGTTTGTAAAGTCAGCATAAAACTAATCATAATCTATAATTATCTCCATATCTCCTATCCTATGTTATCACTCCACAACATGCCTTTTCATGCAGCTTAGGTAGGTATTGCTATAGGATAAATTGAAAAATGCCAGTTTGCCCATGAATAATGCCACTTATGGAGTTTTGGGACCAAGTTAGTAAAGTCAAGTGATAGATGATTTATCCATTAAATTACTATTACCTCATCCAGGGGATCCCTGGGTGGCGCAGTGGTTTGGCGCCTGCCTTTGGCCCAGGGCGTGATCCTGGAGACCCGGGATCGAATCCCACATCGGGCTTCCGGTGCATGGAGCCTGCTTCTCCCTCTGCCTATGTCTCTGCCTCTCTCTCTTTCTCTCTCTGTGACTATCATAAATAAATAAAAATTAAAAAAAAAAGATTTTAAATTACTATTACCTCATCCAGAACGTAGCTGACACTACCCTAGATCATTCAGAAAAGGGACTCACAAAGAAGCAGAGTAGGCTGTTGGTAAGAGTAAACCTTAGCCTAAGAGAACAAGTCAACTCAGCTTTGTGTCAAAATATAGAGCAAATTTAATGTACTTTAAAACAAACAAACAAAAAACTTGCAAATGACTAACTGCAAAGAGCAAGATCTAAGCTTTAGGTGTATAATAAATACATTCAATTTCTTTGGAAAAGGTCAATAAACCTTAAAGAGCAAGATTTCTCAAGACTTTGTATTGCTTGCAATTTTTCAACTGGTAACATTTCATTATCACGTCAGCACTGTTATTTCCTTTTTTGTGATTCAAAAGTTTGTAGGTAAAACAAGTTCTCCAAAAAACGGCATAGATTTTGCTTAGAGCCACTTATATGCTTGATGTAAGATGTGTAAAGCAGCAAGAGTTGTTAATGGAGATCTTTACATATTCAAAACAGTTTAGAGCTCCAGAAAGCCAGTCTTTAAAGTAATATTCAGGCATTAAGCAAATTGATATTAAGGCATGAGCTATCTTTGTCCCACAGAAATATTTGAGGAAAGAAAGGAAAGAAAAGAGTCTGAAGTTAGCCACCACATTAATAGTATGACAGAGGTCCATCTGGGCTATATTTTATTGACACATCTGAAGAGTCCTAGCACTTTTTTTTTCCCCCATGAGAATACAAAATATTTTCTTGCACCAATGAGAAACAGGCTTGTCTGGGGAGCTTTTGTTCATCTTTCTAGCTCTGAGTTTCCAATATAGTGTTTCCAGTCCTGCTCCAGCTTTGATATTTCTTAGCATTCCCACCCGGGACACTAGTGAAGGCTTTTGGAATCCTATGTTCTAGGGGAACATGAATTAAAAAAAAAATATTGTAGAGTTTTTAAGCTGTCAAACTATACACATCAGTCTTTCTTTGTTTCTGTTTTCTGCCTTCTCTACTTTCTTCCTGACTCCTATTCCCTCCCTGTACTGTCCTCTCCACATGAACCAAAGGAGATAGATTCAAGGCAAAAGTTTTAAATTCTCATGCCCAACCTGCATTCCTGGTTCAAGTTTTTCCTTTAGAACTCTTCCCTGACAAGGAGGCCTCCTTTCTTCTCAAGAGTATTGTCTGAGAGGGCAAGATAGAGTCCCTAAATCCTGACTGGTACTAGAGGATTGTGGAGAATCAGTATCTCGAGAGAAAAATCTTTTCAATTCATGGCCAAAGAATCATTTTGGGGGATGCTTATATTTTTTAACTTCCAAATTTTTACCCAACAAACATTTATTATGTACAAGTGCCTGTCAGGTCCTCTTAGTTTTTAGGAATACAGAATCAATTGGATATGGGCTCTGCTCTCAAGTGTTTTTCCATTTAATATAAATGTGCCTGAATACATCCAGGTATACATCGGTTATGGTAGATTATGTTCCTAAAGATGATCACAGTATCCCCCATCTGATGTATTCTTTTGCAATGAGGTTTGCCCCTGCCCTATAAAGATGTATCATTGATGTTCCTTCTTTAAAAAAAAAAAAATTACTTATTTATTCATGAGAGACACACACACACACACAGAGAGAGAGAGAGAGAGAGAGAGGCAGAGACACAGGCAGAGGGAGAAGCAGGCTCCATGCAAGGAGCCCGATGTGGGGCTCGATCCCTGGTCTCCAGGATCATCAGGCCCTGGGCTGAAGGGGGTGCTAAACCGCTGAGCCACCAGGGCTGCCCTGTTCCTTCTTTTTGAATCCGTGCTTGCCCTATGAGGTATTTTGACCAAAACTATGTGAAGAAAGTGATGCTGCATGATGCTCAAGGCCAGCCCTTACCTGTCTGCTTGCAACACTCTTTTGTGGAAGCCTGTTACCATTCTGTAAGGAAGCCCAAACAGCTAAGTGCAAAGGCTCCAGTGGAGAAAACAGAGGTTTCCAGCTAATATATCCACTGAACTGTGAGTTAAAATCTTGCCCAACTGTTGTCCATATGGATGAGGCCATTTTGGATCTTCCGATCAGTTCAGCATCCCAGAAAATAGCGTATAAATCAGGACAGCTGAGTAGGCGACCCACAGAAGTTTGAAAATAATACATTAATGTGGTTCAAGTTTTGGGATGGTTGGTCGTGTAGCAATGGATAATTAAGAACAAAGGGTGTGTAGTTTTGATTTTTATTCTAGAACCGGCCTCACATACTTCAAAACGTAAATAAATGAATGCAAGTATATGAATAATATGCTATATTTAAGTGAGTAACCATGAATTTTATTTTTGTTCTCAAAAAAGTAACACTATGCAAGCAATCAGTTCCATTGTACAGTGGAATGGGGAAGTGTTATTTTATTCTTTATTCAACAAGAATTGAAGGAACTTTGCTATAAACCATACATACTTCTTGACAATGGGGAAGAAAACACGACTTCCACCTTTAATAATGCTCAGTCTGGTGAAAGAGATGGAGAAGTGCACTTCAGAAATAAAAGATGTGATTCATTGTAGAACATTGTCGACCCCCTTGATACCTCACCTTCACGTCTCTTGAGCCCCCGTCTGAGTTGAGCTACTGCAGAAGTTTCCCTGTGACCTCAGACTCTCATTGCCATGACAGGGTCTACCTCAGACTCCTGCCACCGAAACTCCTGCTTTTTGTTCTCAGGACTTCTCCAACACAATAGAAACCTCTGTCTGAACATTTAGGGAACTAAAGCTACCAAAGGCAACTCTCAACCCATGAGGGAAAGCAGACAGTGAATAAGTGGTCCAGACTCCATCGTTCAGATAGAAACATTCTGTGTGATTCTCAGGGGTTCTAAGGTAATTGAGCAACTGTCACTTTCCGTGGCAACACCAAGTACGCACACTTACACACTTACTTTCTTCCATCCGTGTCTCACTCTCCTTTTTCCTTCTCTCCTCACAATTAAACTATCTGCATCAAGTCTTGTCTCAGCCTCTGCTTTTGGGTGAACTCGAAACACAGCAGTGAGCAGTGCTCTGGGAACAGAAGAGGGGCACTTGATTGGAATAAGATAAGCAAATGGTCTTTGAACTAAACGTGTGGTCAGTAGGATACATGTTGACTGAACGATTGAGTGATTAAGGGAAGGAGTTCTCATCCTTCTAATCTGAACATTAGACATTTGATTTTTTAAAATTCTACAGCACCCAAATTCAGGTTTTCTTCAGCTATTTAGAAAGGCAAGAGAAGAAAATTAGAGAGAACATGATGGTTGAAAATCAGATGAACAAATGCAGTTGCCAGATGTTCATTTTAAATGTAAAATTAATGTGGTGAAAAAGTATATAGTTTGTCAAGAGTGTCTATGGAATGGAAAATATTAATAACAAGAATGTCTTATAAATGATGTACTCCCCAAACAGCTGAGTATACAAGATAAATTCAATTTCAAAGCCCTTGTGTCATTAACAAACTACTCATGCTTCTCTCACTAGGCTTATGGATTCTCCAGGACCTTCTGTGCATTGCCTCACACGGTAAAGATTCATTAACTTCTCTTTCCCATTTTGTTATTGTTTGACCTCTGAATTAATCTGTCTCTGTAGAATTTCCATCACTATTGTTTTTTCCAGACTAAATTAAAGAAGAGTAAATTCAACTTGAGTGAAAAATATTGCACAACTCCACACTGCCTCCAGTCCTGTTTGGGGCTGCTTGCAAGCCAGCAAAAGTAGCAGGGAACAAAGCATTCCATTTGCTCAGAAGTTTCCAAGTTTTAATAAGATGTATGATGGAGAGTTTTGTTGTGTTTTTTGTTTGTTTTGTTTTGTTGTATTTGGTGCAGGAAGAATGATCCAAGAGCTAACTATTAATTTCAAATTGAGATAAAGCTAAATTAAGTAAGTATGATCAGATTGCAGTATAATAGTTCAGATTGGAAATGGGCTTTTTGGAAAAAAAAAAAAAGCCATTTGCTTCCCTTGTGCCACTTACAGATGCGTAAGAAGGTATAAAGGTTCATCTTCCCATTTCTGTCTGAATTAGATTTATTCATACAGCAAAGTGTGAAAAATCAGGTTTGTGAATGTGTGAAGTGAATCAGAAACATACATGGGCCATGTGTATCTTTAAATACTCAATTAGGTTGGCAGGATTTCCATTTGTGACAAGTTTGATATCACAGTGATACTCAACACAAGTAATATTTACAGATAAATTTTCAAGAGTCATGCTAATTATTATATTACTTAAACTTTGTGAATTGGGCCACATATTTGTAGTTTAGTCAGTGCATATGTGTATATTTTAAAATAGACTCATATTATAAATTATGTAATCTGTTTTATGATGTTTTCATTAGGATTTCTACAAGGCCTATATAACATACTCAACAGTCTGTTTTTTTTTTTTTAAATGTTCTTTCTTTTCCCTTAACATGTTTTGCTTATTTTCTGTTTCAAGCCAAATATTCAAGGCATTATCTTTTAAATACCTGTATTTTTTTCTTTTCTTTTCTTTTCTTTTCTTTTTTTTCTTTTCTTTTCTTTTTTTTTCTTTTCTTTTCTTTTTTTCTTTTCTTTTCTTTTCTTTTTTCTTTTATTTTTTTATTTTTTTTATTTTTTGGTATATCTCAGCTCTTTCTTGAATTGTATTCATCATTTAAAAAAAAATCTGCCTTATGAGGCCTAATAAAGTCTTGATTCTGTGACTACACTGTTTAGTCTCTCCAGATTGCCACTCAGCTCCAGGGTGACACATGAAACTGCTGTAATGTAGAACTCTCCCAGAAAGATGTCTTTAATGTTTGCTTCTTTCCTGTTTTTACCTATTCTGAACTTCTAAAGTCCAGCCTATTTAATGATCTAAGAAGAACAATCATCACTATTATTAGGACCCACTCAGATTTCAGTTCTGAATAGAACTAAACAATCAGAGATTTTTGTTCCGTTTTGTCCACTGCTATCTCCAGTGCCTAGAACAGTGCCTGGCATGCAGTAGGAACTCAATAAGGATTTTTTGAATGGGCACATTCTCACTAATTATAGTCCAATATTTACAATAAAACCATCTTGTTTACTTGTAACAAGTAACTCAGTGAAAAGGATTTGGGATTTGGAGTTGTTCAGTTGGATCCAGAGCCAACAAATGGATATCCTGCTGTTTGTAGAACACTTTTGAAACTTCACCAATCTCACAAACACAGCGGGGAGCCTGAGCCGGGCAGAGCTCACCAGTGTGGCACATACCCTCATACTTGTCTCCCCATAGGCCTCAGAGCAACTAACACAGACTGGTGGCCAGCTATCTAGGACATTCTTGAAGTTTTGTCAACATTGCTGGGCATATTTTCATTTTACCCCCCACGCTACCATCCCGTACATCCCCTCCAACCTCTACTCCAACGTTCATGCCACATTTGAGTCTTATCCTTCTCACGGAGTCTGCTGTACTATTTCTCCCAAATCCATGCTTAGCCATAGGAACTATATGCCCTGATGCTAATTTGGAGTCTCTCTTTGCCAAAGAATAAGTGTTAATGATAAGCCAGCATGGCAAGTGAAGGCTCTCTATCCTGGCTTGTATGTGAGCAGCATTCTCTGCATGTAACAATAATATTAGAGACATCTTAAAGTCTCTCTGAGGGGGAAGACTATCTAAATCAGGACAGGCTAGATTGCAGTATCAAGTTGACCAAACATATCATGATATAAATATAAGAGAAACACATTTCTCACTCAAAACCAGTTCTGTTTGGTCAGGGTGCTTTGCTACATGCAGTCATTCTGATATCTATGACAACAATGATTGCATCATCAAAAACCATCTTGTACATGGTTTTCAAGGTGGCCCCGGGGGAAGTCTTTATGCCAATCACATGGAAGGAGATTTGAAAGACTTCAGGGAGTAAATTCATATTGGCCATACTTGGAAATTGTACCTCAATTATAATGATGAAACTGATGAAAATCCTAACAGTTGCCAATCCTAACAACACAGAAAACAGAGGAATTTATTCCAGCTGAAAGCACGTTAAGAAGAAACAGATTGTGGCAGCCATAAACCTTCACTGTTTAGGTCTCTCTCTCACAGCACAGTGTATAACCGACTACTGTCCCCAGCACAATGAAGATTCTGCCAAATCTAATACTGCAAGTTTTCAAGGTGCATCTTTTGGCACATTCTCTTCCTTAAACTCTATCTGAAGCCTTAGCCATAAAACTTCACCCAAAGACTTAGATATGCAGGGTGCCTGGGTGGCTCAGTAGGTTAAGTGTCTGCCTTCACCTCAGGTCATGATCCCAGGGTCCTGGGATGCAGCCCCACATCCTTGCTCAGTGGGGAGCCGGCTTCTCCCTCTACCATTACGCCTGCACATGCTCTCTATCATGCTCTCTCTTTCTCCTCTCTCAGATAAATTCAAAAATCTTTAAAAAAAAAAAAAAAACCACTTAGATGTGCAGAGTAGTGTGGTGGTTTATAATGCAGACTTTTGAGATTATTTTGGAACCAAATGGCCTGGGTAACCTTGTGCAGATTACTTAACCTCTCTGCACCTGTTTCCTTATCTGTAAAATGGGGTAAGTGGTATGCATGTTGCACAGTTAATGAGAGGATCAAAAGACTCATGCATACAAAATACTTGGGAGAGCATGTGTCCTTATCTACCACTCTATAACTATAAGCTATTATTATTCTTATAACTATAAGCGATTATTATTCTTATAACTATAAGCTATTATTATTACCACCTATGGGATTTGAGAGTTTTTTGAATATTCTTGATAGTTGTCAGGTTACAGACCTCTTACTACAGCTATATCTAAAGAAGCTCTAGTATTATCAGTTTATTTATTGGCTTCTTTAGTGGACACAAATCTAAATCCAAGTTTCAAGGTTTGCCTTAGTTGCAAAAGCTACTTTGGGCAAAGATATATCCTTCCCAGAAGTATATCTCATGGCTATTCAGAATGGGGCTTAAGGGCATCACCTTGGCACCCACTCACTGCTGGACAATTTTATTAGGCCCCATATGCTGCTTGCAGGTATGGGAAAGGCTTTGTCATACTTTGTAGTTGAGCTTGTCTTTTGCCAATTCTTGCTTCTTCTTTCTCCCTTGCACAAAAATTGCTAACTCCTCATAAATACACTACATGCCAAACTTCCTCTCGTTGTTCAGTGTCTGCTTCTGGAAAACCTAACCTGCAAGAACTTCTATATAAGATTCTTAAAAAAAAAAAAAAAAAAGATTTATTTATTTATTTATTTATTTGTTTATTTATTTATTTATGAGAGACACGCAGAGAGAGGCAGAGACATAGGCAGAGGGAGAAGCAGGCTCCCTGCGAGGAACCCAATGCAGGACTCGATCCCAGATCCTGGGATCAGGCCCTGATCTGAAGGCAGACGCTCAACTGCTGAGCCACCCGGGCATCTCTCTACATAAGATTCTTAAATACAAACAAACAAACAAAAATAGAAACCACTTGTCTATACAGTTTAACATCTTATAATGATCTTGATTGCTTTATGAGTTTACAAGTTTTCTGCAAGATGGTTCCCAAAGGCAAGAATTTGGTTATACAGATGGAAAGCTTAATGCCTACTAGCTTGACTCACTGGCTCTTTCGCCGCTTGATTGATTAATTGCTAGCCTCGGGGAAATTTTTTATGTTAAACACATTAGTGATATGCAATAAAAGTAGGATATGCGTTTATTTCTGATGGCTTAATATAGGTCCCCAAAATATTTATCCTAATTGTGAGAGGGAAAGAAAGAGGAAAAGAGTTTCTAAGTTAAAAAAAGTAAACTGTCTATGTCTGTTAACCAAAGCTTTTAGTAGTTATTTACTCCCTTGTCCCAAGTCTTTAGCTTTCTCTATTTTTGCCAGACAGATAATAATCTACTTAACACAGCCTCATGCTTCAATGCTTGTCTCGGCCTTTGAGAATTCAGGCCCAAACTGGCAATGCCCCCAGGAGCTGATGGAGCCTACTGCAACAGGATCTGCCTCCCAGAGACCCCCTGGTGATGACTCTAACAGTTGAAATCTTCTTAACAATGAACCCAAATCTGCTTCAGCAAAACTTTCAACTGATTTCATTCTTTTTCACCATTTGGGGGGGGTGGGATAAGTCTATACTCTTAAAGATTACAATCCTTCAAATATTTTAAGACAGCTCTTGGAATTCCCTTATGATGTTTCCTTTTCCAAACTAACAATGCTTTGCTCCTTCAAGAAATGAGATTTTCAAAAAAAAAATTAAAAAAAAAAAAGAAAGAAATGAGATTTTCAGACTATGTGCCATTCTGGCTGTCTTCCCCTGGATGCATGCTAGTTGCTCAAAGTCTATCAGAAGCGGTGGCAGCCAGAACTTAAAATCATACAGCACCGTTCATTGGGACTATTAGTTTCCTTGTTTTGAACACTGTTTCTGCTCCTGCTGTCTGTATTTGCAGCAATTTGTTAGCTCCTTGTTATGTTCTGCGGTCCGTCGTAGTGGCGTTTCTGTCAGATTCTTATAATTTGAGTTCTCTCCAGTTTAATTAGACATTTGCAATCTAAAGAACTCCCTCCCACTCCCAGCCTCCCAGCCTCCCACCCCAGCAAGGATAGAATTTCCTCATTAATATCATGGAAAATGTTTCCCATCTGGCCTTTTTAGAAAACCATTATAAGTAGGGACCTTACTCCAATGTTGAGTGACATTGCTCCACTTACTGAATACCAGCTCTATGTGTGTACTTTATAGGATCTCTGGGATCACTACATATAGAATACAATCTATGAAATAGAATTTTATTTTTACAAAGCTAAATTGATTCAGAAGGAGGGAAAATTCTCCCAAAACCTTCTGGAAATTCAAAGCAAGCTTGCTATTGTTATTGTTTGTAGATTTTGTTGTTTAGTCTAGATTTTATATTATGTTTATGTTGGGCTGAGTCTACATACCTTTATAGTTCCTGGGGTCTAGCTTCTTCTGCAATTGCCTCCGAAATGCTGTCCTGTGGGACACCACGCGCAAGAAATTGTGCAAGCTTTTTTAAGAAATCTGAATTTTATACAGCTTCACAGTCTGGTGTCAGGTAAAGCCAAGAATCAGTTTTGCAAATTACTGACACAAATATAACACAAACTATGGTGGTTTATTTACTGCAGAAATTTGATTACCATTTTCATTATTTATGAAGAATTGATTTTTCCAGGGGTTCATGTACGATGTAAAAGTAATAGCTAATATTTACTCACAGGTTGTTACATATCAGTAATAAAGCCGTGAACTGAAGTTTTATGAAGTTTGTCTCTCACCCAAAGCAAGCTTTATATAATTTAAGAATTCCTAGAAGGAAAATGAATCCCATAATAGACATTTTTCGGAGACCAAATTTTGCCTGGAGACCAATATTTTAAATGGAGAACATTAGTTAGGGCCTTCAAAGTCTGACCTCTGTCCCGTAGAACCCTGAACTCTAGATTCCTTGAAGGGGGTGACTGTGTCGTGCTCATCTCTGTAACCTGTCCCTGGCATCATGTTGATAAACACTTGGCCCTAAAGAGATTCATATGGATTGAGTGAATAATGAATGAATGAATAATAGCCAGTGCCAAGCACGAAAGTGAGCATCTTGTGACCATCTTAGGCATCACTTGAAAAGACAGCAGGAGCAGGACGGAGAGATTATCTGGGGAGCTACAGAGGAGGAGGCATAATTGGATCATTGTTTGGGAGACCAGAAGAGAAGATGCAGCAGGAGGACGGGAAATCACCAAGGACCCCAGAATATGGCAGGGATGGGAGGCAGTCAGCAACATGAGCAGGACTAGAGCCAATGTGCTGCTGGGAAGTCTGTACCAGGGAGGAGACGCACATTGTGTGTGGAAACGATGTAGGAAGGCAGCTCTCAGTGCACAGACAGAGCATATGTAGCTTGTTAATTGGGGGATTTAAAAATTATATTTGATATATAAAATTAATAAAGATGATGAAAAATTAAAACTAAGAACAAGAAAATGGATGCAAAGAAGTCCTTAACTACATGTGTTTAATGATCATAACAATTTATTATAAAATGCTTAGAGCTATAGTCATGCTCATGGGATGAATGATTTTCACAAAATAAAAACAGCTGTGGGGAAATCACAAACTGTAACAGTATCAATAAAGGCAGTAAAATTAAAAGATGTACCTTGAAATATTATTCAAGCAGACAATACATATGCAGTTATCTTTTAATGCTATATATGGCTCAATTAACATGTAATTATAAAAAATAAGCCATATTTTGTAAACGTTTAGTATCAGCCAACATAAGCTACCACAGGAAGTTGTTTAATGGATTGAGTGTCTTGATAAGCATACACTTACCAAAAGAGTGCATTGCACCTTCTGCATTACCACTTGCTATAAAATAAGGATAGAAAATGCCACAAAGAAGGGATGAGGGACTGTAGGTTTTCTATGAGAGCATTTGCACCATGACCAATTGAAACGATCCGTGTTTGTTAGGAGTAAAAGCCAAAGATAATATAAGGACAGAGGCACAAGGCAAATCTCACGTTCAAGTTTAAAAAGGATAAACAGGGATCCCTGGGTGGCGCAGCGGTTTAGCGCCTGCCTTTGGCCCAGGGCGCGATCCTGGAGACCCAGGATCAAATCCCACGTCAGGCTCCCGGTGCATGGAGCCTGCTTCTCCCTCTGCCTGTGTCTCTGCCTCTCTCTCTCTCACTGTGTGCCTATCATAAATAAATAAAAAAAAAAAAATTTAAAAAAAAAAAAAAAAAAAAAAAAAAAAAAAAAATAAAAAGGATAAACATCTTATTGCATATTATTACTGATATTGTTAGGGTCACTTTCTTTTTTTCAAAAATAATTAGCCAGGACATATAAGTTGTATGCATTTTGCTTTTCTTGAAAAGTATGCGTATAGAACAGCTTTTAATTCTATGTGTTTTACTGCATTTGAATATGTTAGTTTTAACTTTTTGTCTAATTAATGATTTTTGACAAATTCATGTGCTTTATCATTTGTGGAGAAGCACACGCCCCTGTGTTATTTTATAACATGATATGTGTCTCAATTAACAATGTTTTTCATTTCCATAGAAATGTTTTAGTTAAAATTTTCCACACACTTTATTCCTTCCCCCTCACAGCAATTCCATGAGATAAGCAGATTAGGTACAATAATCTCCATTTCAGGGATAAAGAAACTGAGAAATAAAGAAGTTAAGTATTTTAATAAAGGTCATATAATTACTTGATTTCCTAGGGCTCTAAGTCTGTTTCTCTGAATTGTCTTTCTTTGAAATCCCTCTCAGACCTTCCTGCCTTGTGTTCTGGACGTCCCTGTCACAAAAGCCAAGAGCCACTAGTCAGAACATTGATGTCTGAGCAGGTGAAGGCAGACAATTAACACAAGCGAATAATAACTGCCACTTTTTAGGGTTACATCTCTAAGGCCCAAGCAGGACACTTTTCTCATTTCCAAAAATGATAAAGTATTAACACTTCTGGCCATAATGGGCACATTGACTCTCTCAAAAATAATCACCTTATTACAGAAATCAAGCAAGCATCACTGGGAAGAAAGAAGCATTAAATAGTGGGATTGTAACGGAAGAAACTCAGTTACAGCACTTGACTGGAATCTTCCTTGGGAGAATGTTTCTAATGCATTATATAGATTTTAGGAATATAAGAGGTGGCATGTCCTTCAGGACAAAAGACCACATACCATTCCAGTAATCCTAATCATCTATCACCATAAACACTCTCCTTTTCTGAAGGTTCCAGCTCATGAATTTTTCAATATCATTCTTTTTCATAACAGTTTGATTTTTTTTCTTTGACTCTCCATTATGCCATTAATATCATCCCATAGAGGCCTTTTCAAGTAGAAAGCAAGCCGCACTTGATTACTGAAATTAGAAATGACAAACATCACTGTTTTTATCTAATACCTCTCTTCAAAGTAGTTCTCTATGTAAATTTAAATGATCTTGAATCTATAAGATTCAACTTTTTACAAAGACTTCTAAAATTCTATTTTTAAACCTACTCTTTCAATTCCTCCCAGAAAAAGACAACTATTTTTCCTTCTTAATATGAGGCATTGAGTAGTATGCTAAGAATAGTAACTATCATACAACATTAGCTTTTGCCTCCACTAAATCATTTCTTCTTTTTTTTTTTCCCCCTTTCTCTAAGGCTGTTTCCCATTTATTAACATCAATAAAAATTCCAAGTTTATCAGTTAAGGAAGTTTGGATTTTTCAGTTGTAAGTTAGAGAAATTAACTGCGACTAAAGTAAGCAGGAAAACTTGCAGGAATAACAGGTAGTTTCAAGAATTAAAGGAAAGATAAACTGGGTTGTGAAAAAAGATAGGAACAAGATCAACTGTGAAAGCTTAAGTCTCAAGGACCACTCAGCTATCTCTTCAAGTCTCCTCGTTGGAATGAATGAACTTAGACTATTTTCTCCATTGATTCTTTCAGGTGTAAAGAATACTAACAGTGAGAAACTATTGGCCACTTTTGGGTAACACACCATACCTCAATTAGTATAAGTCAGGATATCTTGATTTTCAGTCTCATTAAGAGTATAAAATGAGGGAGAAGCAATTCTACTAAATAAAATCAGGATGCACTTAGCAAAGGCAAGGGTAATAGATACCAGTAAAAAAAAAGAAAAAAATACTAGCATTAACAACACATGTCTAGTACCATAAATCATAATCCATACTCTTTTAAGGAAAAATATAACATCAGAAGCTAATTAAATTGTGAGGCACATATAATTTCCTTTTCTTCTGAAGCCAGATTTCTGGAACTCAGAATCTATAGTCACTCTATTTACTTCCTAAACACCTGCTACTTTTTCATTCCCAGCAATCAGTCATCAGCATCCAAATTACTATCCCTAAGGAATCCAGTCATTTACTTTTAGCCAAAGCCAATGGCCTGTCCTCTCTCTTCAATGGATTCTCACTTGCTGTAGCATCCGATTCTGATGACCACAATATATGTCACTTCTTTATTATTTGACTAAATTTTTGTGAAGTGCTTTTTATGCAGCTGTTACTCCCCAGAGCAGAGAGATACAAAGAGTGCCTGGTCCTTGAGGGGTTCACATTTAAGCCTGACAAACTGGGTCAAAAAAATTAAGGCATTGTGTACCAGGGGTCATAGAAGCACTTATCTGCACACAAAGAGAAGAAGCTTAGCGGATAGAGAAGGAGGGAGAGTGTTCTGGGCAGAGAAAAGAATGCATACAAAGGAATTGAAGCTTGGTATACCAGGGGAATTCACAGCGCTACAGGAAATCATGTATGATTCAGGTTAAGAGTGTAAGGAGCTAAATGTGTATGGATAGAGGCTTCATTGTAAAGGCATTTGTGTGACCTACAAAGGGATTTAAACATTAGCCTATAGTCAACTGGGAGCCATTGAAAAATTTTAAGACAAAGTAGTAATCAGATTTGTGTTAAGAAGACTATCTGGTGACTGCATAGATAGGACTAGGGCAAGAAAAAAGGGAGGGAGACAATTTAGCACACTTGTGACAATCCAGGCCAAAAAAAAAAAAAAAAAATGCAAATTAAGGCAGCTTCATTTCCTGAAGCTGCTAAGTCAGTTATTACACACTTATGGCTGAAAACAACAAAAATGTATTCCATCACAATTTTGGAAGCCAGAAATTGGAATCAAGGTGTCTGCAGAGCCATACACCCTCCAGTGACTATGGGGGATCCCATTTCTTGCCTCTTTGAGCTTCTGGTGACTGCTGCTATTCCTTGCCTTGGCCTTAGCACTCCAATCTCTGTCTTCATCTTCACATGGACTTCTCTTCTTTCTCTTGTATTTTCCCTGTGTGTGCCTATTGTATGGATGCCCATGTCATTGGATTTGGGGCTCACCTGGATAATCCAGCAAGATCTCTTCATCTCAAGATCGTTGATTACATCTGCAAAGACTCAATTTCCAAATAAAGTAATCATTCAGTTTCCAGCAAGTAAGGTGTGAACAAAAATGAGGACTACCATTCAATCTATTAGAGCAGGGCAATGAAGGAAAAAGAGGGAAAATGGCAGATTTGATTCAAGACTGATTAAACCTATTGAGTAAATGATGCACTGAAGAACAGTACCAAAGAATGATTTCAAGGGGATTGAGAACGTGGGTTTGACTCTGATTTCTGTCTTGGGGGAAAAAAGAGAAACTGCTCTTTGCCTGTCACTATCATTTTTGAAAAATTTTTCATCTTCTCAACTTGTAGAATTCTAATTTGGAAAGGATGATTTTTTTTTTGTCCAGATATTACTTACTTCCTAAGACTCTTATAGCTATGGTTATCCTTATGACCAAGTTCTGTAAGCAAAAGTCTTCTGGATGAGATTTTAAAATGCTTTTTAAAGAGATTTAACTTAGCAGACATGTTCTTTCTGTGCATTCGCCCTTCACATTTCACCTTCCACCCTCTTCCTAACAGAAATCATGATACAATCATGTCTTTAAGTCAAGGGCTGTTTTATGACCAAGAGGCTGAAAGCCGAATACTAAGGACAGTAGAGGAGGAAGATGGAAGGAACTCGCACCTTTCTGGGGACACTGCAGAAATGTTCCTCTAGCTTGATCTCCCAAATTTATTGAGAAGAAAAAAAATTAAACAAAAATACTTAGGGAGAAGAGAGAGGGAAAAAAAGGAGGGAACAGATAGAAAGAAAAAAATTTCAAAAAAAAGTGACAAGGACACGCAGTGAGGCAAAAGGAAAACAAGGAAAAAATGATGTTCAGAAGCAAAAAAAGGTTGTTCAATTGTTGCTCTTTTTTTCCTCCAGAGCTCTCTTCAATCTTTGGTGCCTTAGACCAATATACATTGAATGTTTACCATGTATGGACAGATCATAATCTACTTTTCTCTATATACTTCTGTTTACTTCTTTGGAGAACTTTATACTTTCTTTCTAAAAATTTAAAAAATTACATCATTACTACTGATCTCTCCCTTTCCAACTACTTACAAATGTCTCCCTTCCTTTCTTTTCCTTTCTTCCTATGACCAGTGATGGAAGCTTTCATAACCGCCTAGGTCTTGAGAAATTCTATCACCTTTTTCATTCATTTTCTAATATTTAAGCTCAACTCTGTCTTTTGCCTAATTATATCTGAAGTTGGCCAAATTATTAGGAATTTCAATAACAAGTTATATAAATTTACTTTAAAATAATAGGAGACTCTCTTTTAATGGGGGCTCATGTTTAACTGTCTTATCTCACATAGGAAATACTCAGAGAAGTGGAAAAATGTCCTTTCTCCTGACTGTATCACAACGGCTTTGAAGATATAACATCCTCCTCCCAAAATTAAACTGTACATCCAAAAGAAACAAAACTCAGCCATGGATTCCTCTTGTCAAAAACATAAGCTAAAGTAATAAAAGACCAAAAAAAAAAAAAAAAAAAGAGATTTAAGCCCCATGAGCTGTTGTTGTTTTCTGAAAGGCATATATTCGGCACACATTTTTCCTACAACTTGTCCTTATTCTAAGAAAACTATTTTAAAGGATTTTAATTAAAATTTGTAACGATATTGTTGCCTAATTACTCTAAAACTGGTAGCTTACCGCAGGCATTTGATTGGTCTCATGAGATGTGAGTCAGGAATTCGAGAAGGAATTGGCCAGACAGTTCTTGTCTCAAGTCCCTCCCATGGTGGCAAGTCAGCTGTCAGTAGTGGCTGCAGTCATCTGAAGTCTCAGCTAAGTTAATGTCTGGAAGGCTCACTCACGGGGCCGCAGTTGATGCTGACCAGAGTGCCCATAGGAGATCACTCCAGCATGGTAATTTCTAGAGTTGAACTTCTTACATGGCAGCTGGCTTTCTCCAGAGCAACTGTCCCCAGAGAACCAAGTAGGAGTTGCATGACATCTCCTGATCGCACTCAGAGCCATCCAGCATCACTCTTATAGCATTATTGGAGTTACAAACAAATGGCCAAATCCAATCCAGGTACAAAGGAAGAGTCATAGACCACATCTGTTGATTTTAAAATGCCTGAGAGTTTATGATTATGAAAGTGTATTTTGTAGTTTTCTTACTGAAAAATGTTAACAATTTTTACAACCAATATGTACCGTACAATACTTGCTATCATCTCCTTTTTTATGATTTTTTCATTTCAAGAAATGAATGACTCATTAGTGGGTACAATATATGTTTATGATGATGAATTTCTTACATAACAGAGAACTAAGGTAGCCTGTTGAGTTTTGCCTTTCTACCCTTTACCCTTGAACCAAATTTACAAAAAAAATCATTAGGGTTAAAGCCTCAATTTATTAAAGCAAAAGGCTACCTCTGGGGAGGAAAGACTAAAAAAGTAGTGAAGGTCTTGTTCTTTCAAGCTGTGAACAGCAGTTACTTTAAGTCTTGTCTCTGCAGGAAGAAAAAAACAAACATGCCTTCTTAGAATAAAGAGGAAAGAGAAAAGTGAGGCCTTGTATTTACACTGGGGGAAATTGAAAGAATTTTTTCCAGTCTGGGTTAGCCTTTCCAGAAACTGCCCTTAAACATAGGCAAAGAACGTAAACTTAAAAAAATTTAAGAACTAATTTATTAAGTATCTTTAACTGATTTATTTCAATTCATAATAATTAGCAGCTTTAGATTTTCAACTCAAAAATATTTTGGAAAATCTTTAGTAAAAATAGAGATAAGCCAATTTTTAGAAAATGTTATTAAGGCTAAATTTCTATTGCTTTATCACTGCATGAGCAGTTCAGACCTTGCCTTTGTTTTATAAAGAAGTCTGTCCTGATTATAATTTTAGCTTGTTTTAAATGTAAATCTTCCCTTGTCCATATAATTATCATTATCTTTCATGTTTTCACAACAAACTTTTATAAAAATATTTATCACAGATTTACTCCGTCTAAGGCCCTATGCTAGTGGGTGTATGAAAAGTTCAGATTCTTGTGTCTTGTTTTGTTACAAGAGCCATAATGGAAACAAATTAAATTTATAAAAGACTGCACGTCTGTCTGTCAAGGGTTTTGTCTATAATTCTGGAAGCTGCCACTACATAATGGCACTGTTGCTTGTTAATGTAGCTAGAAGCAATAGGTAGACTTTATTTCTAGCATAGACAAATGATGGTTCCAGCTTTCTGCTTTTCAAAGTAGTCATGATACCTGAAGTAGTTTCTTGAAACAATGGAAGAACTAGGCAAAGATGAAAAGCCAACATCCGGAAGGAAGAAAAGAGAAAGTAGGGGATAACCTTGGTCTTTGACATCGTTGAATGGATAAACCAACACTTTCCTTTTGAACTCTTACTATCTAAGATAAATAAACCTCTCTTTTTTATAGAGACCTTGAGATGGATCTTTTCTTATTTAAAGCAAGAAAGCATCCAAAATATGGTATTAATTGTAGTGTTTGAGACACTCATTAGAAGAAAACAATTCTATTTGCTTGTCTGGTAAGAAAGACGTGGAGATATTGGGTCTAATCATGTTATCTTTTCCTGAGGGATTACTCTACCAAGGTTCAACTTCATTTCTCCACAGGTAGAACATATTTAGAAAAGAATAATTGGAACCATCTAATCTAGGGAAGGTCGAAGCCATATTGGCATACATACAAAGCATAAGGGCCAAAAGAAGTATCTATCCCAACTGCCTTTGAAATTTCTTTATTTTCAAAAGGCCTGAGATTTAAATACATATAGTCAACCCACATGCCATAAACATGGAATAATGCTTAATACAAAGATGTGAGAAAGCTATTTCTACCTTTTTCTACCTCCCTTCAGGTGTGACTTCTTTCTGCTTTTAAAGCTGTCTTTGATGTTGCTTTTAGCTTAATAGCACTCATCGATCTATAAATGTCTGTGGGACAAGCACACAGCATTCCCTTACTCCTGCATATTTTTCTGTGCTTAGATTGGGCTTCGACAAATGTATGCATTCTTTCACTCGTTCATTCTTAAAGCATCTATTGACCACGCATTATGTGTCAAGCATTGAGCTGACGCTGGAGATGGGAAGACGACCAAGACATAAATTCTATACCCACTTGCAGATAACTGAAGTCCCGTGTCATAAGATCCATCTGTAGCATCATGTATAAATGCTGCAAATGCACAGAGGAAGAATGACTTTTCAGAATGAGCTAGGGAAGATTTCAGAGTAGACAACTGAATTGGGCTTTGAAGAAGGGTAGCGAGGCAGAAAAAGACAACAAGAGATGCCGGACAGAGGAAAGAGTCTGAATCAAGCCACTGAAATATCAGAGCATTTTGCATATAAGGGGGTGACAAAAAACAACAACAACAACAACAAAAAAAGGGGGGGTGACAAGGAGTTGAATGTTTATAAAATGTAAATGTTGCATAACCATGGGAGAGAAGCCTTGGATGGTAGAAAGGGTCTGCAATGGCACACTGACAATTTCAAACTTTCAAAAATTTTTTTTAATTTTATTTTGAGTTTTAATGGAGAATCACAGCACTGTATTTTACATTTCAAATGGTAGCCTGAAATAATGAGATTTCCAAATTAGGGAAAAAATAACCCTGGAAAAAAATTGGAGGATGGCTTCAAAGAAAATGCTCCTACATCTTTTTAGTCTCCTAACCAAGGTAAACAAAACCAAAAACTAAAAACCAAAACAGAACCAAACAAAAAACTCTGCAGAACATTTTCTGCAAGGGATTACCCACACAGCCTCTCTTCTTTCACTCCTAGATTTGGCCTTCTGATTAGTAAACAAAAGTCCTTACTAATCCAGGCATTCCAACCGGCAATTTGATAGCTGCACCTTCCCATGGAATTTCTCTCCCTGGTATAACCTTCACCAAACAAAAGTCCATTTTGGGGAAGGGGGGGGAGGTTTGCAGCCAGAAAGTTTTGTCTTCTTTGAACATTCTTAAGCATTTTCAACAAATTGAAATGCAAAATAACAGTAATAACAGTTATTGGATATTCAAAACAGTGGGTTTTTTCATAGTTTAATTACATTGAAAGCCTCATTGAGTCCATGATAATCTTGCATTTGCTAAATTATTTTAGACTACTAAAAACCCTTGTTACCAGAATTGTATTACAACATGCAAATTCTCTTTTCCTCTGACCTATTTAAGCATAAGCCCTTCCTCTACTTAGCACCTGATATTGACGAAACTTATTGGATGCCAGGGCATGCCACCTCATGTCTGGCCCATTTCGTTTATTACAGGTACTCATCACAGAAATATCAGCTTAGGTAGAAAACAGCAGCACTCTCATTTCTGTTTCATTTTTCCTCAATTTGTCTTCCTTTAATCCTAGAGATATCTGGGTTTATGACAATAGAGACAGCATAAAGAGAACAAAAAGATTCCAAAGAGTAGGATGAATTTGCCATAAATGGGCAAATTGATATGAGCGAAATCCTAGTGGGGATTCCTTCAGCTGTGTGTCATCTTCGTTTTTATGGGAATTAGCATAACTTAGTGGATTATGTTCAGGTTGACTGACACTCATTGTGCCTGTGCTTGAATATCTCTGACAGATCATCATAGCAGAGCATGATAGAATGGAAAGAGCCCGTCACCTGAGAGTCAGGAGGCCTTTGTTCCACCTGGATCTGACACAAACTTTCTAAGGAAACTTAAGGAGTTACTTTACCTCCTCGTGTCTCCAGTATATCATATATAAAATAGAGTCCACTAGGTAATTCAAACCTCCTGTCCTTTCTTGCTCTAAAACCCAGTTATCCTTGGAGTGCACTTTAAATTTCACATAGAACTATAACCATTTCAATGCTGGTTTGCTCTTAAAATCATAGTACCTTATTATTTAGGCCAAAATCCATTACTAAGTCAGCTAGGTATAGGGAGGCCTCACCAGAAATTAGCAAAACCACATCTTATTGTTTTCTGGAACGATCTGGTTAATGTCTAGTCTCCCCATGTCTAGAGTGTTCCCACACACATCAGGACACCATTATTCTAAGAAACCTCATTGATAGAGTGAGAAATAACATAGAAAAGTAAAGAAAACAACACAACAGAAAAGCACCATATATACAGTAAACAATATCCTTTTATAATCACCTCAACATGAGTTGGGTTCTGCTACCAACACCTATCTCAACTTGCACATGAAAGTAGCTAGAGACCCATGCTTTGGGAGTAAGACAGCAAATTACTGTCTCCTGAGTCTGGCTATTTCAACTGAGTCTGACCTCTTGCAGCCCTCCCTATACTTGGATGACCCAGAACCAACTCAGAGTACCAGAATATCTACAATGCTCTCTATAATTCTGAACTCAGATTCACTCAGTAAGAGTAAGTTGTTTTTTCTCAGAAGACTGATTCTAATAGAAATCTTACTAAATAGAACACACACACACACAGGGTCAAAAGCAATATGCACATTTCAACAGTCTTCACTGCATCGTCTCAGTTTTAGTGTACAAACATCAATCCTGGCAATAGACAAATAAGAGTTAACCTTCTGTTTTTAAACGGATAAAAAGATTTTTCCTCCTGAGAACGTGGAAATTATCCTCAGATTTATTTTCAAGAATAAAAGACAAGTCTAGCCAAAGCTACTATAATTATTTT
Organism: Canis lupus dingo; assembly: GCF_003254725.2. Taxonomy (NCBI): domain Eukaryota; kingdom Metazoa; phylum Chordata; class Mammalia; order Carnivora; family Canidae; genus Canis; species Canis lupus. Next base: position 66,274,477 of record NC_064248.1, on the reverse strand, counting down.
GCTATTGTTTCTTCTAGTCTTTCCCCTAGTTCATTCATTTCCATTCTTGTATATGTACGTGGGTATGAGCATATACATTAAACTCAGTTGATGTGTACACTTTTATATGTATCTTTATCATTTAATATTACAGTGTGTTTCCCAATATTTTAAAATATTTACCATAAACAAAGCTTTACAAGCCTATCATGATAATTTAAGAATACCTGAATTTAAGAATTGAATTTAAGAAGATTTCTTTTTTTGTTAGCAGGATAAAATGTGGTACAATAAACACTTTCAAAAGTATCTTCCTATTATCTGGATACAGCATATTTTCAAATGAAATATAAAATGCAAAAAAAGATAAAATTACCATACTTCAAACACACTTAAAGAAATACCTATATTATAAAGTATATCATGTATATTAGTTTCCTAGGGCTGCTATAACAGAGTACCCAGTACCTTAGACAACAAAAATATATTATCTCAGAGTTCTGAAGCTAAAAGTCTGAAATCAAAGTGATGGTGGACTCGTGCCTTCTGTGAAACCTGTAGATAAGAATCCTTCCTTTCCCTTCTAGCTTCAGGGATCGCTGGCCATCCCTGGCCTTCCTTGCCTTGTAGATGCATGACACTAGTCTGATGCTGTTACATGGATGTCTTCTCCCTGCGTATATTTCTCTCCTTTTACTAGAACATCAGTCTTTTTGGATTAAGAGCCCACTCTAGTGTGGTCTCATCTTAACTAATTACATTTTCAGTGACCCTACTTTTAAATGGATCGCATTCTGTTGTATAGAGGTTAGGACTTCAACATTTCATTTTGGGGGGACAATTTAACACACAGCATGTAATACAGAAAATATCATTCCCACTTGTGCACATGCTCATATGCTTTTGCCTGCCTTGAAAGCCCTTCGCCCTTTCCACACATTTCCACACCCTCTCCTTCAAGAGCTCAATCCAGTACAGCTTCCTCCACAAGTCATGATTAGGGCCCCACTCATGAAATGCCCATGAAAAGCCAAAAGTTTGGGAATAGAACACACAATACAGATTAGAACTTGAGCCTATCTTCTCTTCTGAATTTCTATAGCAATAGTTGTCCTTATCATTTGTATTCTCATGGGTATTTTCCAGTCATACATTTTAGATACATAAGATCTTCATTGGTAGAGAGAATGTTTATTTTTTTCATATCTTCCAGTGCATACCTGGGTAAAAAATGTGTGACTAGATAAATGAATAGAAGAGTGAAAGAATGAACGAAAGAAATTTCTCCTACACAGATGCTCCATAAGATCTCTGTGAGCTCTTGCTGTCCTGGAACTGATTCCTCTAGGAACTCCCGCTGTCTGCTTTTATTTTCAATTTCCCTTTCCCTCCTGTCTCATTCTTATTCCAATTCAAACACATTTGAGGATCTTCCATCTTTAAAATGTTTCCTCTGACCCCATATATCTACCTTCTGTATTTCTCTCACTTTGATCTCTTCAGAGTCAAGCAGTTCAAAATATTAGAGACAAATTATTTCAATTCCCATACTTCCCATTTATTCTTTAGAATGAAGGTTTTGCAATATTTAAATGTACAGAAAAGTAATAGCTGTAGAAGTAAACACCTCAAGCTGCATGCTACAATCTGCTTCTTTTGATTTATATTTTTTCATTACATAATATATTTATTTGTTTACTTTTTAATGTCTCTCAACTGACTATGTACTTCTTGAATTCAGGACTTTACCTGTCTTCTTTACCATTGTGCAAGAAGGAAGCCTGGTAAAACAAATATTTATTGAACAAATAAATGAAAAAATAAAAATTCCCCACCCCCAGACTATAAACTGAATGAAGGAGGGGACCATATATATTTTTTTCACCAATATATCAACTACCTAACACATAGAAAGTAGAGCAATAAATGCTTTTATTGGACAAATGAACATAGCCTTGAGAAAATTTAGCATATATCATATTATTCTCCAGTTTAAAATATTAACACAAATAGCAAACACTATAAAAGATGAATTGAGCTATCTTTTCCTTCCAGAAAGAAAAGCATATAACCTTTTGAAGAATATAAAAGTCCCTCTGAATTAAAATAAAACAGATTTAAAGCGTCTTTGCAGAGTTAGTCAAGGAAATACATGTGTTTTTGCCTGTTTTTAGGGTGTCTTAAAATTCTAAACTAAGAAAAACAATTTTATCACAACGGACTTTTAAACTGTGGAACATTTTTATTTTATCTCTGGATAAATAAAAGCCTCAAGTATTTAAAATTTGTAGTCTTTTTTTAAAAACAAAGAGGCCTCTTCTTTTAAAGACGATATCTAAAGTTAATATTGTAAGGTGTTAAATATTACAACTGATGGTCAAGTCTCATGTACAATAAACTTTCCTGTATATCCTCTAGGCTCCTTATCTACATTTGTGCCCTGAGGTACTGGTCATGGCTAGCATGCTGTCCTTGAGGGATCCAATCTGGAATGATAAATGAGAGGAAAGAGGGCATGATAAACATCCTGGAAAAATCAAGTCCACCACAGCACTGCTTATGGTAAGAAAACAGCTTCCTAATTGCTTTACAACTTCAGGGACACCTGCCAATTATAATTAAAGAATCAAAGACTAAATATTCCATAAATCTTAATAAGGTACCATGCAAAACAGAAGTCAGCAGGAAATATAAGTTACAGTCTTTCCCAAGAGTTCAATGAAATCTCTCTGACCGGGCCACTTAATATTATGTACAAACCATAAATCCATAACAAGTATATTACCTAGTATAAAAGGCAATATCTCTTTGTCAACATATATTTTAATCCATGGTGTCAGAGATACACTATATTTTAGGATGAATTATGATCAGATAAAAAGACTTCCTAATTTCGCATTACTATGCCACCCAGCGTGGTTTCCTGTAAAATTATTCTTTGGGGGAAAAAAATACGTCTCTGATAGCTTCTATTGTGAAGAGGGAAGGAAAAGAGTGAAGAGACATGGGTCATCATATTAATATTTTACATGTTAAGGTTCTTGTTATTGTTGTGAGAAATTTATGTTTCTTGACTATATTCCCCTGTTAATATCATCAACTTTTTTCCTCTCTCAGACCCTCTAAGCATCAGCAGCCACTGATGTACTTTGGCTATAGGTTCAGATCATTCTTCTACCTGCAGAACTCACCACATTTGCAATCTAGGATGTTGGAAGGGCAGTTGTCTTGATTTAAAATGAGGTGATAGAAAGGCATGCAGATGACACAGGATCAGGAAGCAGACAGATAAGACTTGTATCCCAGTTCTACATGACTTTGAGCAAATGAAGAAACCTTTCTAATCTAAGATTCTCCATAACTAAGATCTTTGCATTTGCTGTTCATTCCTTTGCCTCTGACCTCTTCTTTTAGATCTTTATGTCTTTCTGTATCTTCTCAAGTCTTCCCACTTGAGGGACTTTTCCAGTAGCTTGAATATTCTGTACAGATCCTCTTACTCTCTCCACCACCACCCCCTAGTAACGTTCTATCTCATTGTTGTATTTCTCACTATTTGAAATTGTGTCACTTATTCGTGGAATGATTCTCTGTTTGTCGCTCCCCCTCCCCCACTATTACACAAGTCAGTGGGTCTCAATAGGGACAGTTTGGTCTCCTAGGGGACATTTGGTAATCTGTGGAGACATTTTTTGGTTATCAGACTTGCATGGGTCAGGGAAGCTGTTTCACATCCTAGAAATGCACAAGATAGTCCCACAACAAAAAATTATCTGGTCCAAAATGTCAATAGTGGCAAGACTGAGAAACCCTGACATAAATCGGTGAGAAGAGCAGCTCTGTCTGAGTCCTTGTTGAATCTCCATGAGCTAAAACATTGCCTGGCATAAAGTAAGATATCTGTTGAATTAACCTAAGCAGGGGGCTATTGAGAGGAGTCAACAGGGTAGGCACACAAACCTCTCAGTAGAGCTATGTAAATGTAGGTCCCCTCCTTCCATTGCCCCCACCTTGTGTTCTTAGTGGAAACCTCTAGCACATGTATTAAAAACTAACCTGCCTGGGTTCTTCCTCTACCACTTGCTTGAATGTCCAGTAATGCTCCAAACTCTGGGGACTGTATACTCACATGGATTTTCTGATACAAGGACCTACTTTGTGATCTTACTTTTGTTTTTATGACTGATGACTGCAAATAGATTATTCCTGCTTCAAGCAAAGTGTGAATCACAGCTGATATACACCATCCTTAGTAGTTACAGGACTTCCATTCAACATTCCACGGCATCATCATTCTTGTAATATTTTTTTCCCAAGGGCAATACAAAGAATATAGCATGGTATATTAGATTCTGAACATGTGTAAGATGATGTCTGCGTTCATGTATCCTATTCCTGCAATCTATCCTCCTTTAATAAATAATCAGTTGTCAATTTATTTAATAAAATTAGATGTTTATCTTTTCTGACATTTGCATTGGCCAAGTAGATTAATACTAGATGCGGCTTTGGCATAATAAATTAGCAGATTATTTTCAATTTAAGCTAGCATCTGCTGTCACCAGAAACTTTCTGGAAAAAAAAATATTTTAAAAACAGCAATTCATTCTATATCTATGTAGGAGTTAAAACAGGAAAGGTCAGCAAAGTTAAAAGACACACACACACCTTTATTCACTTATGATATAATTAACTTATATTGTAAGAACAAACTTTAGATATGTTAGATTTAGCCAGTAAGAAAACACCATACTTTTTGTACAATAGATTCAGAATTCTATGTTAATTTATATAGCATATAATGCATGTTTTGCCAGTTTGTTCCTAAAGGCTTCTCAATAAATAAGACACATTACAGAATGCTTTAGGTGTGAATTTTTTAATATTTGGCTATTCTATAACCTGCATAAATGTAGTCTTACATTTACTTGTTTCCTTTAATCAAGTAACTAAAATATAACAATGCTTCATGGTGGAATAGTCACTCAAAGTATTGCCATAAAATAATGGTGCTGAGCAATTTTAACTACTATATTAAAACTGAAATAGAAAATTTGTCACATAGCTCAAAGCCCTTGTCTTACTAAGCTCTGAGTTTATTTCAGTGTGATTGTTACTTCAATGCCACTTCTGATCGGCCATCAGAATCCTTGGCACATTCACATTTACGACCAGTTTTGCCAGTAGATTAGATTTTAGAATTATCCAGAATCCCTCAGGAGTTAATGATATCTGAAGTGTTCCGGCAGTTAACATTTGCTTTAACTTAAAAATAAAACAGAAGCAAAGCATTGTTTTCCTACATGTCTTAAAAATTGTTCTAAAAATGAATTCCAGAAAGAGTTTCAAAAATTCACAGCAACATTATTGGCATATGTGTAGTCTCTTGAAGTGACTTCTTGCAAATGCAAATTGTATTTAGAAAGCAAGTTTTGGTACTTCTGCTTAAAGAAGATTCAATAAATATCTATTAAATAATTGTTATGAATTCTTTCTAAAGAACTGTGGTAGGCAAAGTGTGATAGACACACACACATAGAAAAAGGCTTCAAAGGAACTTACTAAAGAATAGGCAGGGATATTCACAAATGATTTTTTAAAAAGAGCAAATAATAGAGAGCATAGGTGGTTTGAACCAAATATGACATGCGGATTTGTTTTCTTTTTATCAATAGTCTGGTAAATGGCAGAAAATTATACCCCTGGTCTCCTATTCTGTGAACAATTCTGCTTCATAAATAATAACCTTAATGATATACGTAAAATATTTTGGTCCTACAGATATGACTTTTTTTTTTTTTTTACAGATATGACTTTACTGGAGAAATGTAAGTATAGTTTAAAATTGGGTTACAAATGAGATAAACTATACAAATACCACTAAGTTCTATACTTTTTGGTGATAAAATTTGAAGTTCTTAATGCTACTTATGACCAAATGTGCATCCTTACAGATGCATACTATAAACTATGTAAACGTCTTATATTAAATATATCAAGCACAGAGCAAACCTCTGCCTTTTCATTACTTGTGTCAGGAAAAGTATACCGTCACCATGGTGAGTCTGGCTTATGCAAACAGTAGATTATATAAAATTTGCCCTTGGTTTACTCAAAGCTACCATCTGACTCGCCATTGGTAGTATTTTATACTTAAGATGATTTTTTTTTATTTTTTTAAGATGATTTTTAATTAAACACAGACTGCTGTGACAAACTGTGAAAGAAAAGCAACGTAGGTATACGGACAGGCCAACTGAACAGCCAGATTGTGTGTTTGAGAGTGATGGAAGTCCAAGGACACTGGTGATCAGAGGAAAGAGGGTAGCTTAGGGAGAAAAAGCAGAATGGAAAGGAAGTGTCTTGAACAAATTTGAAATATAACCACCCCACAGTGTAGGTCTATTTTCTAAAACATACCAAGGGAAAAAGAAAGAAAGAAAAAAAAAAGAGTCTCCATGATTCTTTGGTTCAGCGTGGTCACCATCCCCTCCTGCCCCATCCCATTCTAGATGGGCTAATGAGCCTGGGACTCATGAGATTACACGGTAAATTGAGCGATAGCTGCTTAACTCAGTAGAAAAAGAGCCCTTTTATTACATGATATCACCAGGCTTTTATGGTGAGCTTTATGAGATCTCACATGGTGATTTACAATTACTCTGTGTCACCAGTGTGGCACTACTGTTGCATTGTTTTGGCTATTAAAGTAACTGCCTCCTGAGCCAATTTGCGAACGGAGACAATTCACAAAGCGGCAGTGCTTTGTACTGTAAAAATAGATGCTAGAGATAATTGGGCAAGGTGGTATCATGTCACTTGTGTGCAGTTCATTAATTAACTGCTTGAAACTGCTATAAAATAATAGCCATGTCATCAGGATGAAAGTACAAGAGTGCAAAGGAAATAAAACTTCCTAAGTAAGAAGACAGAAGTAGCTGTTAGGAAGAAAACTCAAATGTTTCCTTCCCTTTAGTACCCAGTCTTATTCCCCTGTAGTTACAAACCTGCACTTCAACTTTTTGTATTATTACTTGTTAGTGTTTATTGGGTGCTAGATGATGCATGCAATTTATGCTCCCCTCCGAACTGCGGATGCTGATGGATTGTTTACTAAAAGAGCTCAGGGATCACTGCCACAGACAGAGCAATATCCAGTGATTTTCCTCCCACAGTTCAGAAACAAGGACCATATTAAAGACACTCCCAAATGTGTCACTAATGGGATTTCTAATTTCAGCAACAACCAAGAGCTTTAGCAGATATAGTCAAGAGCCAGGAAACAAACACATTCAGAGAAACTACTTTGCCAGTAGTAAAGGCCTTTGTGGCATTTTTTTTTAATTGAATTAGTAGGCCTACTACTGTTCTTTCATAACTACCCTGGTTAATTGACAGCCACATCAAAAAAAAAAAAGTGTCAGAGCCATAAGTCAAAATGTGGTCAGCAAAAAGAATCAGAATAGTAACCCTGAGCATACCACACCAGTAACTATTTTTATCTGCCTCTCAGTTACCAGCTCCACAGCAGCCTTAAACCAGACAGAAGCTGTGAGATGTACTTAACAATTGGAAAAGTAGATTTGGGGAACCTGGCTGAAGATGCCCCTGGCTAAAAGAATATGGGATGCTATTACGCACCACACATAGCCTAGAAAAATGCAGGACTGTGTACTTAAAGATATTAAGTTTATTTCTCTATCAGAACTCCCTCTCTATAGCAATAATGAAAAAAAAGGTCACCTCACAATGGCAATCTTCTCAGAATTAATGTACATTTGAGTCAGTTTGATATCTTTTTAGCTGAACAGTTGGGCTAAGGAGGGTGGTGCTAAAAGAAGCAGTGCATCATCCTTGTCACTGATTGTAGGGAGAGGGCGCCTACAGAATGGCCTCCAAGGTCTGTCAGAGATTGTTCCAACGCCTGGGCTGATGAAATAGTTCCTGTCAGGGCTTACTCTACACCTGACATTTCTCATATTTGATCTGTTAATGGTTATTGCCCACTATGTTGGTTTCAAAGGTCAGATTCATAAAAAGGTTCTATCTCTACCAATTGAGTGCTTCTTTAGGACTCTTGCTCAAATATATGTTGTAAGCCATGGTGACAAGTGCCTGATCCTTCTCGGGATTACACAGGTGTGATGGCCCATCCCAAAAGGATAATTTGTTTTCTTGTGCTTTGGGGAAGATAATAGTAACATCCCTTCCAGAGGTGTTAATAGTTTAACAAAAAAAAAGAAGAAGAAGAAGAAGAAGAAGAAGAAGAAGAAGAAGAAGAAGAAGAAGACGACGACTACGACGACGATGAAAGCAAGTAAAACTATGGATGGTTTTCCTTCATATGTATTTCCATATCTCCATAATAGATAAGAAATGCTGAAAATGTTATTAGCAAAGAATTATAACAACTTTTAAAAAAAAGATTTTATTTATTTATTCATGAGAGAGAGAGAGAGAGGCAGAGACACAGGCAGAGGGAGAAGCAGGCTCCATCCATGCAGGGAGCCCGACGTGGGACTCAATCCCAGAACTCCAGGATCACACCCTGGGCTGAAGGCAGTGCTAAACTGCTGAGTTACCCGGGCTGCCCGAATTATAACAACTTTGATAAAACTTTCGTATGTATTTATCATAGATAGTATATTAATCTGAAATCATGTATTTGTCATTAATAAAAACCTAAAGCAAACTAAAGTGATAAGAGGAAACTTTATTAGTTCCAGGATACAATGTCAGGTTGAAAATCAAATTGCAGATATAACTGGAGTCAAGGAATTAAATCCCATCAGGATACCCTTATGTCAGAGTCTCAAGTATCTGCCTCATTTTTTCTTACAGCAGACCAGCTTTTTCCAAGTAGTGCTGTTTATTGTCATTATTGGAAAAGAAATCACTCCCATTCTTAGTTATAAAAAACTGGAAAGACCCTGACCGGTCCAATATGAGTCTGTTATCCATTGACCAATGAGCTATGGGATGAGAAAAATGTGTGACTGTGGCAGATCCCTTTGGATCAAATTGTTAGACTAGAGGTGGGAGGTGATTCTGGTTCCTAAAGGAACTAGGGTAGGAGGAGAGGAGGATGAGAAAAGAGCATGTTTCCAAAAAAAGAAAAGGGACCGCTGGCCAAATAATTGTGTTAAAATCTTCACTGGATATATCACTTGGGAGACAAACACCATCTCAAAACCCCAAATATGCTACACACCTTCTCCTAAAATCTGCAGTCTCTATATGAAAAGAATTGAACTTGAAGGACATACATATATAACATATAGACACCTACATATATATTTTTAGTTCTATATAACTGATGTTATATGACTAAAATAGAGCTATATGTGTATCACTAAAAATGTTCTTGATCTTGTACAGTTTATATATAGGGGAGATATTTGAACAATAAACAAATAAATGAAACAAACTTATATATGATATCAGCAGGATGAAGAAAAAGCAGGGTGAATGAGGGGAGGCAGGCGGGGGTAAGGGATGTTCTATATGGAGTCAACAGGGAAGTCTTCTCTAAAAGGTGCCTTTGAATTGATACCTGAAGACAATGAACAAATCATACACGTGTGTATGTTCTTGAACATAAGATTTGCTTTAACAAAATTGAATTTGTGACTGTTGTGAAGGGTAATGAAAAGAGCAGCTTTATCTCTAAGAAGCTGAGAAGACTTCGAAGTATTGTAATTGAGGCCTCAGTTTCCCCATCTGCAAAACAAATACATTATTTTCTGTGTTTTTTTTTTCTGTGCCACATTTTAAGATTGTTAATTTGACAAAATTATTTCCTTGTACCTGGTTCCGATGTGCTAATACTGAGCAGTTTATAGGTGAACCTAAGTGCCTAATCTCTTGCTTGGACTATGTCAATAGCTTCCTAACAAACATCCCTGCTGCCCAACACATGCTAGTGTTAAGACGTAAGTCAAGTACATCACTCCTCTGCTAAAAAGTTCTAATGGTTCTCCATTTTACTCCAGTGAGTAAAACCCTGTTTCTTAAAGACCTACATGAACAGGATACAATATCTCTCTGTTACAGGCTGAACTGTGGCTCCCAGAACCCCACAAGTTCATACGTTGAACTCTTAAACTCCAGTATCTTCAGAGTGTGACTGTATTGGAGAGGGGGCCTTTAAAGTGGTTTCATTTAAAATGGGTTGTTAGAGTGGGCCCTAATCCAATACGGTTGGTGTCTTTACAAGAGGAGATCAGGACACAGACAACGCAGATCGAAGGATGACCATGTGAGAACACAGGGAGAAGGCGGCCATCTGCAAGCCAAGGAGAGAAGCCTCAGAAGAATCCAGACCTCTTAACACCTTGATTTGGAACTTCTAGACTCCAAAACTATAAGAAAATAAATTTCGTGTTGTTAAAGTCACCTAGTCTATGGTATTTTGTTATGACAGCCCTAACACAACACTCTCTAACTTTATCTTCTAGAAATGAATACTCTTTTGCTTATTTTGAAAACACTGGACATGTTCCCCCCCTCAGGACCTTTGAACTGATTGTTTCTTCTGCCTTCAATTCTCAGTGCTCCCTCCTTTATTTCCTTTAAGTCTTATTCAAATATTCCTTCTCAGTGTAGCTGCCTTTGACCAGCTCCATTAAAAGTGCATCCCTATGCCCACTCTTATCCCCTCACTCTTAATCCCATATAGTTTGTTTCATTTTTCCCTATAGCACTTTATCATTTATAGTAATAGCTGATCAATGTTTATATTATTGATGGTCTTTCTCTACTAACAGGTAAACCCCACGAGGATGGGAGAGGTCATCTGTGCGGCTCACTGACGTAACTTTGCAGCTTTCAAAACATGCCCAGCACACAGTAGAGGCTCAAAAAATATTTCTTAAATGGATAAAATAGAAATGATAAACTGGACAGTACTTCAATGATTAGTTAGCCCAATTTCTTCCTGGCTAAGTAAAAATCAAATTTATATTTAATGTCCCTTAGCTAGTAAATCTATAGTAATTATTTTCAAATAGTAAACATTGATCTACTTGTAATAGATATCACTTTATGCATTGAAAATTAGCACCTAAAGATGCTATTTATATGTTTGTTGCCAGTCAATAGACCCAATTTATTATAACTTTGCAATTCAGTTTTCATTAGTCAAGGTATGCTAACTATAATAAGCATCTCCTCATTTCATTAATCTAAGACTAACAAAGACTTCGATTTGGGGTTTTTTAATTGTTCACTTCATAGTGAATAGTGAATGCAGGGTGGGGAGCTAGGAAGAGATCTGAGGTGAGGAAAAAAAAGTATTAAGAACTAATTGGAGGTTTTAGGGATCAGAACTGGAAGTGGCCTAACACTATCAGTTACATTCCATTGGCCAGAGTAGTAATTTGGCTCTGCCTGCATGAAATGTAATTGAGAAAAGCACCAAGGAAGAAGTAGATGAGATATTAGTGAGCAAGTGTCTCTCTAACATTTAACCATTCTCTGCTATGGGAAGAACTGACACAGATGGGGGTTTTGTGTAAAGAACAAAAGGAATCTTTGATTTTCATCATAGCCTGAGTTACTAGAGATCAAAAAACAGAGAACTGGGAAGGTATCTTGTAATTTTAACTGTGTTGTTTTATTTAGCTTTATTTTTCAATGTAAATCATAAAAATATTAAACATATTATTCACATATGCATTTAACTTAGACTATAAATGTAAATTATTTATGTGTGTCGTGTCCACTGCTATTTTTACCTGGACTTCTCCCCATAAAAGTCACAGAGCATTTGTAAGCACAAGGGAAAATCTGAAGTATGAATGTTAATAGCTACCCCCAAATTAATCCCAAACCATTGGACTGACAGAAGGAAATCATAAACCTACATCTTACCCCTTAATTATGAGGACTTTTCTGCTGATAATACATTAAATTGTACAAAATGGTAGAGTTATCTAAGTTTGTTCATTCGAAGTCAGCCTTCTCTGCAATCTAAGAAACAGACTCTTAACTATGGAGAACACGCTGATGGTTACCAGAGGGGAAATGGGTAGCGGGATGGGTTAAATAGGTGATAGAGATTAAGGAGGGCACTTGTGATGAGCACTGGGTGTTGTATGTAAGTGTCCAATCACTATATTGTATACCTAAAACTAATATTACACTGTATGTTAGTTAACTGGAATTTAAATAAAAACTTAAAAAAAACTGTATTCATCTGTGGAAATAGAGTAATGAAATATACATTGCCCTTCCCCCCAAAATATAAAAAAAAAAAAGTCAGCCTTTTCTGAATTTCAAGTAAATAAAGCAGTGTACCAGGAAGTTAGAGGATTTTTTTTTTTAATTAAAATTTGGATTCTGGATTTCAGTATCTTTCAGCCTATTTCATTTGACAAATACATAATAATGTAAGGGTTTAATGGAAAGAACATGGGTTTTAGAGCTAGACCTACTATTGAGCACTGGTTCCAATGCTCACTATGTATGTTGTGGAAAAACACTTAACCTTCTGAAATTTAGTTTCCTCATCTATAAAACGGAGAAGTATAATTCTTACCTTGTAGGGCTGTTCTATTCTATGTTTTAGAATTAGTTATGAGAACAACTAGGTCAATCCTTACCCTATAGTAGGCCCTGAATACACTGTAGCTGTTATTATTATTGTGCCTTAAAGTAATAAATTTTAAGGCCCAGCATAAGTTATGGACAATAATTGCAATGAAAGTTGAAGGATATGGGAAATAAAATGTAAGCTGAGACAATAGGGAAGGAAACCTAGGCGGGGCTGGAGCTAAACTTTGAATTATTGGTAGTTTTTGGTTGGAAAAGCGAGGCAGCTGGAACACAGTGGATTTTAAGTTGGGAGCAAATATGAACTGCTTTAGAGAAAGAGTAGAGAACTTGACTGAGAAATAAACATTGAATATTCAGGGTTTATGCACATGCAGCTTGTTGACTTGCCTTTATGTACTTTTAGAGATGGACATCCGGATCGTCAGTGTTTGAATTTACAAAACATGTAGTTTAATAAAAATATTTAGTGTTGGCTAAGAAAAAATATCATTTTATAAAACTATTACTAAAAGATTTCTGTGGTAATAAAAGTCAAAATGTATGTGTTAAGCCATTTATAGACTACTATAAGAACATTTGAATAATAGTTCAATTTTGATATATATTATTCATGTTAATTTGTGTAATTTGAACAACATTTAATATGAAATACCCAGGCTGATGTATCAGATTTCTTTTTAAGACACCACGTGTAGGTAAAATTTCAGAATTCTCTCACTTTTTAAATTATAGTTGGTAAAGATGAATGGTTGCAGTGGTGTGAATTCCGATGCTTCTGATTCTTTTTTCATCCTAAGTCAGACAGAAGCTAAACATGAAAATGGACAGATTGAATATAGCATAACTTTCCTTGCCATGGAAATGGAAATGCCTCTTGATAACTTTAAAAGAGAGGAGAAGTGTATGCAAAGTAACATTTGTTTTCTATAAAATCCTACTTCAGAAAATATCCTGCTTAAAATAAACAAACCAAAAAAAAAAAAAAATGAGTAGTCCTCCAAGCATATCCTTATGCCTTGCTCAGGGATAGCCATAGAGCTGTGGGTAGATGGACAAACTGGAAAGTTTCTTTGTTAAAAGAAGAAAAAAAAAAGTATACACATACATATATATATATAGTGCAACTCCAGATAACATGCAGGCTCAACTTCTCTATTTGCTCTCTCCTCTGGGCTATTCCAGGGCCAGTCAAAGGCTGAAACTGACCACTGATCAACTGCACGCCCTTGGTGTCACAAACTCAGAATTAGGGAATTTAAAGTCCTATTTTCTAGGACCTGTGAAATAATTTTAACAACCCAAGATATTCAAAGTTTGATGGTTAAACAAACAGACAAACCAGTCTGGTGTACAATTTTATCTATTTTCTTAACTTTACACTTTGCTACATCATCACATCTGGTATTTCCCGTGAGCCAAAATTTTAGTCCCCCGCTTGATAATTCATAAATGTTTTACAGCAGGATTTTCAGCCCAACGATTGCCACCAAGGAAGCATCATATGTATACATTTGTTACATATGAATTAATTAATATAAAATGAGATATTTTATTTACAACTGTATTTTCATAGAGGAATTTGTGGGCCAAATACAGCAAATACTAAATTTACCCTAAACCCGTATTCCATGAGTCTATTTATCTTCACTCTTAGAAATAAGGTCTAAATAAAACAAAAGTACACCACAAATGGATATATATTACAGCAGAGCACCAAGCAATTAGGATATCACACTGTAGGCTTGATTTAAATGGAAAGTTAAATTTGATTTATTCTTTTTCTCCTCCTCCTCCTTCTTATCATTATTGTTTATTGCATATTGTTTCCTCAGATTACTTATGTCTTAACGTACGTACATATGAAGCATTACTTGCTGGGAAAATAAACTTCAGTTAATCTGGACCATCATTTCTTCTTCTGCTCTAGGATAGGATGCTATTTACATATGAAATGGAAAAGGGAAGAAGGATATCAAAACCCAAATTCTTTGGGGAAAGAAGACGACAAGTAGAGAAAGGAAGAAAGGAGGTTTAGAAGAAGGAAAGGAGAAAGAGGGGAAAAAGGGGAAGGAGGGAGAACAGCAAAATAACCTAATTTTCTTTGTGTAGGAAGCTGACTATGTCATTCTCTGAAACGATATACCTTATAAAGCAGAGGCACTGAAGTGGTGACTCTTGGATTTTTAAATTCCGGGAATATAACAGTATAATAAATTTTAATAAATTTTAATTCCTCCTTGTCAGAAATACGCTTGGTCTGTCAACTTTATTGAACAATGTTCCTGAATTCTGGCCTAACAGAACACCCGACGTGAAATACCATTGATTATGGCCACAGGAGGCGTGGTAGGTGAGCAGAGTGGGACGGGAAGTTATAATAATTTCTAACCCAAATAATGATAGCCTAGTCATTACACAGAAGTTGTCTGTCTGTTATGTGGGAGTAGCTGCTTCTCGCTTTCCAGTGGAGGTGTTTAATTCTACTGCACAGGAAAATTTCTCCCCATTTTGCCCCCATATCCTCTTCCCTCACACATGCATCTAATCTTTGACCAAAGAACAACTGAAGCTATCCTGTCCCATCCCTGCTTTCATTGTCTTCACTCAGACCTTCCATTTCTGCCGGAATTCCCTAATAACCTAGCGATCAGACTCATCTTTGACCTCAGTCCTGCAATCCCTCTTCTACACTGCTTCCTCAACTTCCAAATGGTTGATGTTCAAATTTACGTTTAGTGGCAATCCTCTCATGGTCTTTAACATACAGTTCATATCTATTGCCACCACATTTAAGGAGCATCAGAAAGCTGTTTCACGGATGAAACAAATATTATTCCATGCTTTCGATAGGCAAGAAACTTTGCTAGATCCTATGGTTATAAACAGAAAAAGACAGTTTGTCTTCTTAAAGTACACAAAGGGGGAGATAGGGTTGGAAATCCTCAAAATCGATTGAGAACACTTCCTCAACAAATTTTAGTACCAACGAAGGACAAGCAGCACTTCAAACCTATTTGAGCAAGTCTGGGTACAATGTTTCGAAGTGATCATTTCACATTCATGTATTCGTTCAATACATATTTATTGCGTTCTTACTGTGTGCCAAGTCTTGAGTTAAAGAATGGAAAATACTTGATAAATTTTTGGTGAATGAATAAAGGAGTGAATGAATTGTAGGTCAGCTTCCAATACTTCACATTTCATTGATGAATCCTACAGAAAGTTTACTTACAGAAGGCTGTGGTGGGCCCCGGGAGACACCATGCAGTTTCCCCTTAAGCCTCAGTGGCTCAGTCCATTGGGCCTCCGCCTTCAGCTCAGGTCATGATCTCTGGGTCCTGGGATCAAGCCCTTCATCAGACTCCCTGCTCAGTGGGGAGCCTGCTTCTCTTTCTTCCTCTGCTGCTCTCCCTGCTTGTCCTGACTTGTGCTCTCTCTCAAATAAGTAAAATCTTAAAAAAAAAAAAAAAAAAGACTAATGAATGTATCCCTCATCTGCATGCAGTTCTATGAACAGACAGCTCACCACTGTATTGTCTTGTTGAAAGAGAACTGCCTCACTCAAAATGAGTGCCTCTTTTCGAGGCACCCCATATCCAGTGACCAATCAATGTAAGGTGATAAGGGCTCAGTCCTCTCCCTCAACTACCTCAACCTCAGACCTCACCATGGGGTCCCCTAAGACCTTTGCTGAGACTACACTGCAGCCCAGCTTCCTTTATGCCTAATCCTGTTTCTTTCCTTTTCCTTCCACAGATGGGGACCGCAAGAGCCTTTCCTAATAAACTTTCTGCACACCAGTATTTAACTCAGAATCTGCTTCCCAAGGAAACCTACGTGTGACATAGATACACTTACACTTTTTTTTCTTAATTACTAATTATGTTTACCATTCAACAATTGAATATATACTTCAAATATGATAGTGAGTTCACAAAACCCTACCTGGCCCACAAAAATGTGATTCCTAAAGGGTTACAAGAGGTAATAACAAAAGTTCAGCAGTAATTGAGGGTTGTCTTTGTGCATGCTGCCTCAAATCTAACTACTCACGTGAGGATAGCAGCTAATGTTCATTGCAGCATACTGAAAGTAATCAATGATATTTTAACAAACAAAACCATAGAGTTATAATTGCCTATGATGTGTACCTTTGTAGTCAGATTATTTATTAGCAATGGAGTAGCATTAAGGAAAAAGAAATCTCTGCAAAAGTAACAGTTTAAACCTAATATTCTAATTGAGTTTTAAAATAGGTGCAAACCACTAAATATACTTTCTTGCTTATTCTAAAGTTTGGAGACTACTGTAAGTCCTTAATGATTAAAATATTTGAAAAATAAAAATAATACAGATATGTTCATTTGTCATCTTTATTAATATGCACGCAGAACCATATAGAGTATTGCAGTAATACCTACTTACTATGAGATGTTTTGCCTTTTTGAAAACAATATTCAGTATTGAAAATTATAGTGGGTAGTGAAACTGTATCTTTAGGATAGAGATCTCACCAAAACTCCCTAAAGAAATTAAGGCATGCTTCTACTATTTTTTTCAAAAATATTATGACTGTCCATCTCATACTTTGTATGTATAAAATATAATGATTTACATTAGTACAAGTTAAGATTCACAGTTTAAACTTTTACCTACAAGGGCACTCATAAATGTAATTACTGCCGCTACCTTCTTACTTGAACAAATCCCCACATGCTTATTGTAAAAGGGACATAAAGGGAATTTCTATTTCTCTGGATTATTTATTTTCTTTTGGTCAAAGTGTGACCAACATTTTAAAATAATGCTAAAATGTGCTTCCTTTGCAGCACCTAAAAATGTCATTTTCAAATTGCTTTAAGATACTCTAACATGTAATTTTTATCGTATTTTAAGGGAGAGAAAAAAATCACCTTGAGGCAGCCATTCTGCCTTAACTAAGTGGATTATGGACTTTGAAACTAAACCTGAACACATCTTAAGCAGGTACTCAAGCTTAACTATCTTGTCCTATAAATATGGAAGCCACTTTGACAATAATTGGATCTCTCTAATACCCATATGGATTCAAATATTGCAGAAAGGAAATGGATTGTAAATTTTGGCAACTGAACCTAACTATACCTCCATATGTATGCTTTACCAACCACAGGATTTGGAATTCGAGCTGTTGTTACAAACCATTTTTCGCTAATTAGAAGCATCTTCATTTTTCACCTTCACAAGTAAAGTTGCAAGAAGCCCAATGTTCGCCTTGCTTATCTCAAACTCCCATTTGGCAGGCAATGTGAAAACTAACTCCCAAAGAGCTGTCATATGCCTAGAGTCTCCAACTTGGCACAGCTACTAGCTTTGACCTCAGGGAATTTTCATGTGTGAATCTTCCTGTGGTTTACCTCTGAGAGTTCTCTCTAAATTGAAAGAGAGCAAGAAGGATGGGTAAAACAACAGCTCGACAAGCCAGGTTTATTTTAAGTGGTACACAAAAACACATTCTCTTGCAGGCCCAAACTGCTATAACATGGTCTCAGATAATTACTCTTACAAAGTAATTGAGAAGGAACAAGGCCAATTGTCTTATCAATTATGAGGTGTGCTAACAGAGCAATGCACATTCATCAGAATAAATAGCCACAAATGTTTCTCTAGACAGTGCATCAAAGTGTGAGAAATACAGATCTTGGGGACTATGCCCCTGATTAGCATCACGTACCCTCCACTGTCATGAATTCTGCTCATTACCTGCTTATATCACTGCCACGGCGGGAATTTGGTCTAACCTGCCTCTTTGTAAACAGGCCAGGGATGAGTGGACCAAACATAAAGGAAATCTAAAATTCAGGCTTTTTAACCATTTGAACTAGTGTCCTATTAATTATGTATTTCTGGATGCCAGCTGGATTTCAATGTTTGAATGTAGGATATGTTCTTTCCATGAATTCTTCCAGAATGTTTTCAGCTATTGCCGAATTGATAGTAGACTCTGTTTTCACTGTAGGGTAGTGGAGAGCCAGGATCTGGTGAGGAAGTGCCCTGCTTCAAGTCCCAACTTTGCTATCTACTACCTAACTTTAAAAAACTGAATCAACCACCTCTGTGAGCCATTTGCCTATGAGCCCTCAGATTTATTTCTTGCTCTGCCCTTGTTTCACCTTCCTATTGCAGGGAACATTTCCCAGAAGAAAGAGCATGATATGTCTCTGCTTTTCTTTCGGCTTCACGTGGAAATCTCCAGCAGATCCTATGCTTTAAGGTCCTACTTGAATAGCCACGCCCTCAATGGGCACCCATAGGGCAGACCCAAGTGTGGTCCTACCTTCTACAAGGCAGCCCCAGATCCAGACAGAGTTATATCTCTCTGTGTACCTCTAGAGTTAGGGATAGCTTCTTCTCCCCCCATGATTCATGTAATCAACTTTCGATATTAAATTCTCTTTAAAAAAAAAATATGTTGAGAATTTCCTATGTTCCTAATTGGTCCCTGACAGTTATACCAGGGGGATACATAAGAAGATTCGTGTGCGCACGTGCACACACACACACGTATACATATATATGTGTGTGTGTATATATATATATATATATATATATAGGTATGTATATCTATATATCTATTTTTTTATTTTTACCTTTCACAGAGCTTTATGCTTTTCATTTTATTTTATAGCTTTTCAACTCCCATGTGAAGTAGAACAGATATGTTACAAAGAAGTGACTCACCTACATCTGACAGATATTAAACAGTTTGGGCATAAAGCACCTAAAGCTAAGAGCCCCAAGCCTAGTCACTCTGAGGCCTTCATTTTACTTTTAAAAAGAACATCGGGTTTTTCAAATCAGGGACACCGCCACCAGGAACCATCTTCATCATCATCATTATAATGGCGCTTAATGACGAGGTGTGGATTGCTAACTCGCACAGCTTCCAGCAGCTTCTGAGCTTCCTCATCAAATGCTTCTTTGCACACCCCCAGAACTTTCAGTTTACATTCAGGAGACCTCAAGACTTCACATCCTCTCTCTATATATATCATACCACTGCTTCATGGGGATACCTAAGAAGATATTTATATTTATTACCTAGATATCAAGATCTATGTCTATCTCATACCCCTTGAAAATGCACAAAGGACTTAAAGGTATAGAAGAGCAATCCCATTATAGTTTCCTTCTAGACTTGGAATATTTCCTCCTATCCTGATCTTTACAATTTACTCCCTATAACTAATTTGACAAACGTTCCTTTGTTTCAACCTAAACTTGACCTCAAATAAAGATTTTATTTAAAATTTTACCTGAAGTCATGGTTCCTAAATTCAAAGTTTTGTCCCAACTAGTCTAGATAGTTTTCATAGGAACAACTCCTCTGTAATTTGTGCTCTCATACTTCACAGATTTTTATACAAAAAGCATAAAAAGCTTAGAGAACAAATGTAACTGACCCTTCTCCCTCAGAGAGCTCAACTGGAGGGAGCACAATCATGTGGATTTACTAGCATGTCGTCTGGTCACTGGTGTTTGGTGGCTGTATTAGTTTTTCTATTGCTGTGTAGCAAACTGGCAGAAAGTTAACAGCATATACTTGTTGCCTCACAGGTGTTGTGGGTCAGGGGTCTGGGACAGGTCAGCTGGGTCTTCTGCTCAGAATTTCACAAAGCCGGAATTCAGACTTTGGCTAGCTACATCCTCCTTTAGAGGCTCCACAAGAGAAAGACCAACTTCAAGCTCATTGAGTGTTAGCAGAATTTATTTTCCTGTGGCTGTGTGACTGAGATCACTGTTTTCCTGCTGTCAGCCTGATTTTGTTCTCAACGGCTAGAGGCCACACACAGTCCCTTGCCACGTGGCTGTCTGCATAGGCAGTTCAAAACATGGCTCTTTGCTGCTTCAAAACCAGCAAGAAGACTTCTCGGGCTTTGAATCTCTCCCTTTAGGCCAGTTTCTCTTAAGGGCTCACCTGCTTAGGTCAGGCCCACCCAGGATAATCTCGATTAACTAAAATTCAACTGATTTGGAACCTCAACTACATCTGCAAAGTCACTTCACCTTTGTCATATATCATAACCTAATCAGTGGTGTGAAATCCAACCCAACCCCCTAGAGAAGGGAAGGGATTATATAGGATATGTATAACAGGGGAGAATCTTGGAGAATCTCAGAATCTTGGAAGTCCTCACATAATTGTGTCTATCATAGTGTCTATGAGCTTGAGTTAGTTTGGTTTACAGAGCTATTAGAGAGTGTTGATTAATCTAGCAAGTGGGACCATGGAGGTGGTTAAGAGAGCTTGCATTCTAGTTATATTTAGGTGGTATTGCTGACTTCTTAAGGGACACTGATAGTCATACAGACAACTATTCAGAATAGTTATCAGTACTCCAGAAAAACTTCTGTAAGACCATATTTTTATATTAAGATGTTATTTTAAAAATTGTAGAAAAGCTAAAATTACCATTTGAAAGGTAAAGTGTTAATGTGAGCAAATACAAATTGGCTGGTAAATATAGACATTAAAAGTAGTACTTTATCACTATTTATTATTATTATTATTATTATTATTATTATTATTATTATTATTATTATACAGTACCCTGAACCAAGGCTAAGAAACTTTTTTTCTCCTCCATACTGAAATTTCAAGAGTTATAATCACCCTGGCATCCCCAGACAGATAACTGAATCAAAAGAATGCTCTGATTCCTCAAAGGAAAGTAAGTTTAAGTAACAAATTTGAAAAATTGATAAATCTCCCTCTTTCTGATCTCATAATTCTCACTAGGTAAGGAAACTTTTTCTAATATAATTGTTCAGGTCTCCGTCACCAACCCCGATCTATGATTTGTTTTTATGACCTTATTTTTGTGTCCTACATGGACTCATGACCATAACATATGGAACGATCCTCTCAAACCTCTGGAGCTAAATGTACCCAGAGCAGCTACAAATGTCAGCTATACTGAGAACCTAGGAAATGTGAGAGCCAGAGACAACTATGTTCACATTTCTGCATGGCAAATTTAATTGACTTTAAACAATTTATTTAATTTTTCTGAATTTCAAAGGAAAGATAATTAGAATCTATAAATATTAAAGGAATAAAGTGTATTACTTTTGTTTAGTCAACTTTTCAAAAAAGATTTTATTATTTATTTATTTATTTATTTATTTGAGAGAGAGAGAGAGAGAGTGCGTGCACACAAGCAGGGAGGGGGCAGAGGGAGAAGCATACTCCCCGCTGAGCAGGGAGCCCAATGTGGGACTTGATCCCAGGACCCTGGGATCATGATCTGAGCCAAAGGCAGACACCTAACCGACTGTGCAACCAAGTTGCCCCTCAGTCAACTTTTATTTTAATATTGCCTATGTCTTGCTAGAAGTTCATCCGAACTTCTATATATTATATATATATGATATATCATATATATGATACTGTTTAGAAGTTCTATATTATAGATTATTTATAATGATTTATACAAAAATCATTATAAATATATAAAACAAAAAATACTGTTTCCTACGGTGTGTTTCATGGGCCACTGGGCCCATGTGATGTTTTTGTGAAGAAAGAAGAAGAAGAAGAAGAAGAAGAAGAAGAAGAAGAAGAAGAAGAAGAAGAAGAAGAAGAAGAAGAAGGAGGAGGAGGAGGAGGAGGAGGAGGAGGAGGAGGAGGAGGAGAAACATAGTAGTAAACATGGGCAAACTTTGTTATATTCAACAGTGCTAGAAGAGTCACAATGAATATTAGCATAAAAAAGGCTCGGATATGCACTACTATAAAGATAAACGCTTATTATTTTTCAAAAATTTGCTAAAATTCCACAGGGCAAACTTAAGGTAGTGTTTTTAAACAATTTTGAATACCTAAAGCCTAACAGATTTATTTGGAGTTTTCTCACCAGAACTAAGAAAAGAAATATGAATGATACAGATGTCAACAGAAGAATTAGACTCACAATGAGTGATAAGGAATAAAAAGAAGCTCTAGTTTTGATTTGCTCACATGGCAAGTGATGATCACTATTACTGTCCTTCAGCAATAGTAAATATTGCAAATGGCATTAAGGGTAATATATTATTGAAGAACAATAAATCCTGATCGTCATTATCTAAACTAGGTGATACATTGCAACGTGTGGCACTCTGGAGCAAATGGGGGCCGGAGTGGGGCAAATATGCTACCTCCAGCAGTAAAACAAAGGAAAGAACTGGGAAGGTCCTTTTGAATAATTACCATCATGCTTGGAGCCTAGTGAATGGGAATTGCTGATGAGAATGCTGGTAGACAGGAAAATAAAATCGCAATTATGTGACAGAAGAGGAGGGCAGGCGAACACTTTTTCATA
This sequence comes from Canis lupus dingo, assembly GCF_003254725.2. NCBI lineage: Eukaryota > Metazoa > Chordata > Mammalia > Carnivora > Canidae > Canis > Canis lupus. Next base: position 66,251,600 of record NC_064248.1, on the reverse strand, counting down.
GAGTAGTCAGAGAGGTTTGAAGGGTAGTGTTTGAAAAAAAAAAAAATAGACCTTTTTCACAGTGCCCAAAGGTGTCCCCTGGACTACAGTAAATCAATGTAGCGGTCATCTATTGCTAGAGATAAACATGACACGTGGACCTAGAAACTTAGGGCAAAGTCAAATGGCTTAGTTTGTTCCGGGATAAATTTAATCCCTAGTACTGTCCCTGTTATGCCCCAGACCCCAGATGGGACACCTCTTCCCCGTTCACTCGCACTTTGGGCTGCTCATCACCTGACCTGAGGTAGCAAGGTAAAGTGAAAGTATCAATAAATGATCTTACGGAACTTCTTAACTGTCCAGAGCCACGATGCTCCATCCAGAAAATGAGCATTACACAGCTGTTATGGTGATTTGTGAAGTCAAATGTACAAAACATACAATGTTATTATAATTTTGACATATTTTGACATTTGACTTAGGCAGTCCTGGGTCCTACCCTTTGATCTAGGCTTTATTTGGACATCACTGCCGTTTTTGGTCAAACCAATCTGCTACCACTCCCAAGATAAGCTACATTGCATAGATGACTGCTCTCAATAACATAGAACATAGGTTTTATGTTTGAATAAACTGAGCTTTAGGGACATGAAGTATCTTTCCCACTGGGTGGTTCATCTAGTACATCATGACTTTAAGTTTAGTTTTTCTGATGATATGGTTTATCATTTTTCCACTGTACTATTATGCCTAAGTAGGAGCCAGTATGGATAAACAACATGTTTGATGCAATCCTTTGAACAGTATATTAAAGAAGGCATATGTTAGTATGCTCGTGTGGACTGCAGGAAATGGAAATGAAGCTAGGCTTGCAAGTATAGATACCCCATAGGAAACAAAGAAGGCGGCATTTCTTAAGGGCGAGAAACCCTCAGCCGAAGAATATTTTAGGAGAGTGTCTTCATCGGAGTTGTCTTGAGGAGTGGTGAAAATCATGATAGAGGATTAGGAGAATTAATAAGCATTATATACGCATTATTTCATTTAACTCTCCCCATAATCCTATAAGAGAGGAATTATTATTTTGATCTTATAAGTGAGAAAACTGAGGCTCAGAGAGACTCAAGTTCACACTGGCAGAGATTGTTTTTTTTTTTTTAAGATTTTATTTATTTATTCATGAGAGACACACACACAGAGAGAGAGGCAAAGACATAAGCAGGGGGAGAAGCAGGCTCCATGCAGGGATCCTGATGTGGGACCTGATCCCAGGACTCCAGGATCACACCCTGGGCTGAAGCCAGGCGCTAAACCGCTGAGCCACCCAGGGATCCCCTGGTAGAGATTTCTTAAAAACAAATGTATAACAGTACTGTCTGCTAGACAACGATCTAAGGTATTTATAAATACAAAGTGACTTAACGCTTGTAGCATGGTTATAGGTATGTGTTATATCTCCAGTTTACAGTGATATTCCCAGCAGGTGCTAGAGTCAGAGTCCACGTACTTAGCCATGATGTTATGCTGCTTGGTATGCAGAGGAGCTGGAACCCATGTCCATCTCAGTCTGACCTCAGGGGACACACTCCAACAAACTAAGCTATACATGCAATGAAAGCTCATCAGAAAAGCATGAAATAGTTGATTTAGATGACCTATGACTGGAAGACTTAGGGAGGTAATGAAGGCTCATCACAAAAGTACGAAAGTAGTTGATTTAGATGACCTATGACTGGAAGACTTAAGGAGGTAAAAATGATGAAATATTTTGCGCCAGAGTGTAAAACAGAAGTTAAACAATTATAAATAGCCTCCATCTAGTTGCATCTTGATTTTCATGCCGTAATAGTAACAATAATAATGTCATGATTGCAGACTTACAGTGTTCCAGGTACCAAAAAAGTGTTTTTGTCTTTTTCCTCAAGGAGTTCACAAACAACTTAGAATAGGAACATTTCTTACCATTTTCCAAACGAGGAAACTGAAATAAAGGGGAATTAAATAATTTGCCCGAGGTCACACAGCTAGCGATGGTTGGTAGATTTGTGCCCAAACACCCAGGCAACATCCCAGAAGTCTCATGCTAACAGCCCTGTACTCCTACCCCACATGGCCATGACCATGAGTCCCAGGAGTGCCCTGGGCTCTAGGCATAAAAACCATGAAGGAGACCATGCTTCTCTCCTCAGTATACACAGACTTTCTTTTAACTAATGTCTGTCTGTGAAAATAATTCCCCATGATATTTTTTGAATTCAAAATACATGAAAATATCTCAACCAGCAGGGAAAAAAAAGTATTTATAATGTGAATGAAACTGGGCACTTTCAGGTTTGGAAGTGAACTCCCAGAAAGTAATCATAAAGAGAGTAATGCTTTGTAATTCAATATTTGCATCTATTCTGTACCCTGAATGAGTGGAAATCATAGCCCTTTCGTATTAGAAGATATTTTCCCAAACAATAGCCACATAGTATTAACCAGCCTCTAAATACACATATACATGGTACATGAATATATACATGTACATACACTAGTACAATTTTTAGGGACCATTTTTCTAATTTCTACATCTGAGTAGTAACCATTATAACAAAAAGAAAGCTATAATTTAATTGAATTCTGTTAAAAGTAAAGTGCAAATTCTCCATTTCTACTAACCTACGACTCCTTCCTTTAGACTAAAATATTTCTTTTCCTTATCACTCAGTCAGTGTAACTTTTATTTTAGTTGTAATAATAGCTCTAAGTGCTGCATTGCCAGGTTAACTCAGGGAACATGCATGAGAACATTCCTGTCAGCTCCTCTTGGCTTCCTACAGTAAGTATTGCAGGGTGATCCAGTGGTCTCCCCTCTGTGTTTCTCATGGTCTCCAATACCATTAAGATTTTTTTTTTTCCATTAAGATTTTCTGAAAATTCTATCCACACAAAGTAGGAAGGTAAGGGAGTTGGTAGGACAAAAGACTGACAAAACAAGCTGAAGGTTAAGATGGTAAGAGTTTGTGAAGGAAAAAAAAAACTGTAATAAACTGCGCAGCTCAAGAGCACACAGTGCTCTGGTGGCAGAGGAAATCACATGAACACGAAATGGAAACAATACGATAGGGACACCTGGGTGGCTCAGTGGTTGAGCATCTGCCTTTGGCTCAGGTGGTGATCCAGAGCCAGGGATCCTGGGATCCAGTTCCACATTAGGTTCCCATGGGGAGCCTGCTTCTCCCTCTATGTCTCTGCCTCTCTGGGTCTCTCATGAATAAATACATTTTAAAAATCTAAAAAAAAAAAAAAAAAAGTTGTTTCATTCTAACATCTCTTTTCAATTGGTCACTTATCACTGCTTATTATCATGAATTCCTAGCCTAGGAGGAAAAATTAACGAGTCACATTTTGTTGCACTGGATTGTATCCTGATGGTCCAATACAGGTTTGGGGAAAGTGATTGCCATTTTCTGATCATCAGACCACTTATTTTTATTAAAAAGAAACCAAACACATGTGGAGTTCCGTGTTTCTTCTGTTTGCAAGGCTGAGGTCGTGTGTACACTCTGCGGGCGCCTCGGGGCTGGAGGCCCCAGGTGGACCCTTGGTGCCAGCAGCAGAGCAACCTTGCACACTGGGTTTCTGCAACTTTCTCAAAGTATGGCCCTTGTGCAACGTTCTGACACCGCGAATTTGAAGTCTCTGTGCATGGTGACTTGCCAGAAAATTTAAAATGTTAAATAATCTCTCCAACTTGCCCTAGAAACTCAAGTTGGCTTATTAAAGTTTTTTTTCCCCTGTTTGAAAAACTTCTTTGTTTCACTAACGGCAAATCTCCTGTGTTTTGTAACGTTGTTATTGAACAAGTTTAATGATTTGCTGAGGACCTCATCTAGAGGCATTACCAAGCAGCTCGAGATTAGAAACGTATGGTGGTGGAGGCTCTCCTAGAATAAATGAAAATATTTTATTCAGCTACCGAGAAGGGTCTCCAGAGATCAAATTAGAAGCTAGCTGTGAAGGGAGATGTTTAGGCATGCTCTGGAATTATTTATCAGCATTTTCTGCTTGTGTGAGAATAAGCAGACATTAAGTTTAAATTAAACAAAGAGGGAAAGAAAACAGTTTTTTTTTTCAGTAATTTGACTGCTAATGATATTTCTGAATTATTCTCAGCTTAATAGTTTAAGTAATTTGCAATGATAATAATTGTTCCTGCTAAAGCTCCGATAGTGTCAATTTTTTTTTCTTTTTGCCAAGATTAACCCCCTTTAAAACCTTTAATGGCCAGATTAAATTGCAAATTTATTGGGGGCTCTGTTAATTTTTAAATTTGTTTTCTTCTTGACATTTCTTTTAATTTAATTTAATTTTATTACATTCATCAACAATTTGAGAAACTAACTTAAAAGTCCATTAAAGAGGAATAAATGTTCTCTATGTTGCACTTGTTTGTCTTTATTTATAATGAGGCTGAGCTTGTAGATAGGCCAAAGGCAGCTTAATTATTACTTTCAACATTAATGTGCTTTCCTCATGCACTCATTCAAAATAAGTATGCTTTTAGGGTTTTTGGAAAGAAATAAATTGTTAACACGGGGTTGAAATCGTCCCTTAAAATAATTAAATAAATAAAACAGACCGTATTCCGAATTACCACAGAAGACTGTATTTTAAGTAACATTTAGGTGATGAACTTGTGCTAAAAGCAATTAAACTTTGTTCTGGAAAGAAGACTGCATGTTATTACAAATAATTGGTAATTGAAAATATTTTCATGTGAAATGCAGCAGGTTAATAACCTAGAAACTAAAACCCCAAGTGCTGTGACTGCTTTTCATATTGAGGAAATGTAAATATAAAGGCCGACATTTCGTCAGCCAGTAAATTGTCTTTCTCGTGTCCTGAAAGAAGTCACTCTATCAATCATCTACATGGAAATGAGCAGGACCACGAAAGCTCCCCTCCACAGTCTCGGTTTCACAAGTGAAGTGTTTGACGGAAGCCCCAGCTCCTGGGAACTCGTGTTGTATTTTTGAATGTTCTGCGTTCATATTAACTTTTTAAAAGGATTTGGTTGTCTGTTCTCAAATCATTTCCATTAACTTATTCCATTGTGACTTAAATTGTACCTTAAAGTTTAAAAAGGAGTGAAAAGGTAAAAAAAAAAAAAAAAAAAAAAAAAGAGAGAGAGAGAGAGAGAGCTAAAGTGAACTGAGGACTTGATAAAACATAATCCTTTCCTGGCAGGAGGAAAACATTAACATTCAGAAAAACAAGCAAATACATATATATGCATACATATACACATGTATATGTGTAAACGTGTGTATGTATAGTGTGTGTGTGTGTGCATATATATAAATATATGTGAATGATATATTCTCTGTGTGATTTGAGAAGGAGAGTTCATTTGGTGTAAATTTCTTCTTAATCTGAAACGTCACAAATGTTAATGACTTTTATACACTTTTGTGTAACCCTCTCCTAACACTTTCAGTGCTCAGGAATCCAATAATTACAAGATGAAGTATTAAAACAGTCAAGAAGTCAATGCAGTACTGTAAATTAAATGAGAAAAAGTACTCATTTACTGACACAAAGGAGGGGAACAATTCAAATAATTGACATTATTAGTAGAAACTTAGCAAATGCCTTCATCTTCATTTAAAAAAATATTCCCAGATATTATTTACATTTATACCTGTTGGTGTTTTCAGCTAATTGCTTATTTTCCTGAAATGTCAGATATTGATTTTTTAAATAATTTTTGGGTAGTAGTGACCAACGTCCCTCAGATTCCCCTTAAACACATATTTCTGATTATGTCTTCTTCACAACTTACATAATTGATATGTTAGCTCTTTCTCAAGTATAAAGAATTGCTTTGGAGCATTCTCATTGGTAGTGACAACCACTTTCCAATATTTTTCTACTTTTCTATAATTTATTGCATGGCTTTCTTCTTTGTCTCATTTCTTATCATGGTTCCTGATGTTTCAATAAGGGCCTAGAAATTTTAAAAAGCGTACATTCTTATTCATGATATAATTGATGAACCGTATGTGTGTGTATCACCACTAACTGGGCAGTATTGGTGAAGGCTGGGCTTGAAAAGCCCTTGTCTTGGATAAAAGTTGGAGAAAGACGTTTATTGATGTTAAAGATTGTGTTTTTTTTATTTTGAATCCTTAGAGGTGAGTTACTCTTCTACATGATAATCTTTATAAAATACATGTCTGTGTGTCTAATTTATAAGCTGCCAATCCTCTCCTCTTCCCTATCTAGATTCCTTGGTCCACTTTTTCAACATCTCCTTAGTTTCTTTCCACTATGTTTAGTTCATCATATCTCAGGATTTTTCAACACATCTACATGGAGTAGTCCCTTCCTCTTTTGATCCAACTGTCCATCTTATCCATATCTGCATCTTGGATGTGAGGATTAGGGGTGGGGTGGGAATCACACAGTCTAGCTGATTGGTGTCATTTTAGTTAATTTGCCTCTCGACACTTGTAGGACTACTTTTCGTATTTTCTTCAACTTATATCTTCTCCAGTCTCCTCAAATATCTGGGCCCATGATTTTGCCCCTTATTTTGACAGATGAATAGAGTCCTGATCCATAGAAATCAGTATTAGGAAATGAACTCTACCTCTCATTGCTAAACTACAAGCCTACCTTCCTCCCTCCCTCCCTCCCTCCCTCCCTCCCTCCCTTCCTTCCTTCCTTCCTTCCTTCCTTCCTTCCTTCCTTCCTTCTTCCTTCTTTCCTTCCTTTCTTCCCTTCTATTACAATTGAGGGTGTGTCCATCCTTGAGTTGAAAAATAATCCTTTTATATCTGCTTCAGATATCCACCCTTTCTGCCTTTCTCAGAAACCTGAACCTCTTCACCCATTCTATGGACTTCTACACTTTGGCATTTCAATATACTGAGAACTCTTTCATTTTAAAACACAAACAAGCAAATAAATAAATAAATAATAAATAAATAAATAAATATCTTTCTCTTCCTCAAGTACCACCAGCTACAATTCTACTTCTCTCCCGTAAATGTTTTCACATAGTTCTCATCTGCATGCTGCCCCCATTTTTCTCTCTTCCCCTTCATTCCTCCAGATAGTGCAACACTCCACAGAAAGGGCTCTCACCAGAATCCCTACTGACTGGTTACACTAAACTTCATGGACACTTCTCAGTCCTCATGCTACTTCATCCCTGGGCACCATTTGGAAAATTGACTGACCCCAGAGTTGAGCAGTTGGGACAAAGATTGCATGACTCACAAAGCCTAAACTACCTACTATCTGACTTTTTGCAGAAAAAGTTTGTCAACATCTCCTAAATTGCATTGTTTTGTTTTGTTTTTTTCCAGAAAAAGTATCTCTTTAGCTACTACAATGTGGTCTCCTGACTAGGTTTCACTTTTTACTAGAACTTTTTAATGTTCATGCTTATCTAGGTTACACCTTGAGTTTTATCTTATTCTACATGGTTCTCTGAACAATTCCATCTGCAGCTATGGGATCTTCCTGTACTAGCTGATTATATGTTGATAACTCTCAAATATGTAAATCAAGGTTAGACATCTCTTCTGAGCGTCAGAAATATATAACCTACTGCAAAGACTTTTCTACTTAGATTATCTTCTAAGCTTCTAAAATTAAACAAACACATAATTGAGCATATCCTCTGATCTACCCTTCAACCTGTCATTTTTTGTCCTGCTGAGTTAGTTGAGTCATACACTAAGGTTTCATAATGGCTTCCTCTTGTCTTTTGTATCCAACTTATCAGAATATGTTTCAAGTTCTCATCATACTTCAGATCATCTAATCTCTGATATGAATTATTTAAAAAGCCAACTACTGTTCTTTTTGCCTAGTCTTATCAATCTCAGCAGTGTTCATGAATCAGCATATATTCTCTCTTTTCCCTATACCTCTCCACGTCCTTCTACCCTACCTTACACACACATACATACACACCCACATACTATATTCAGCTGGCTAGCTTCAGATTCAGGCTTCGGTTTGTCCTCAAAGATTTGACTGTCCTCCATAAATTCCTCTAGACTATGTTATTGTATCTTTTTGTTTCCCAACTTCTCCATATTTTCCCTTGTCATAGTATTTTTCATATTTCATTCCATTCACTACATATTCTAAGCCCACGATGTACAGAGATTATGGCAATCTTCTTCACCATGGTCTATTCAGCAAGCTGTACCATATTTGGCTTAAACACACAATAATCTTAATTAAATGAATCCTAAGCTTTTCTCAATTTGGAAAATCATTCATATAAAACATGATTCCTGAAATGCCTAATGACTTTTTAAATAGTGTAATACTATGAGTAACATTTATTTCAGTTCTTGCCTATAGCTCTTAGAAGACCCTATCTGTCATCTCATGCCACTCATCAAAATGGCCAATTGTGAATGTAAGCAATGCTGGTCTGTGTCTCTTGTAGAAGAAATACCTTTCTCCATGGATCCTCTTTCCTTTGTCAAGGCTTACATATAGGATTTTTATATACAGAAAAGAGTAATTAGCTGCTTTGCAATGTGCTGCTGGGCAATATGATGCTATGACAAAAGTGTCAGCAAGTACAAATTTGAAAACAGTAAGTTTGCTTTTTCAAAAGCAGCATGGCTGTGTATAATCACTATATTTTGCATTTTTAAATATAGTTGGCTTTAATTAATGTATGTTGCACAAATGAAACATATTGTTTTATGAGTGTTAGAAGTATAATCAATGAAACAATTACCATACAGTGCAACATAAAGTCAAGGGGAATATTTAATAAAAAATAATTTATCAATCAATCAGAAGGGCTAACAGTAATGGATTTCTCCTCTACATAGGAAACTTACATATTGTTATAGTATCCCTTGTCATCTAAATGGGTTTCCTTTAAGCAGAAAGAATTCTAAGCCAAAGACTATTCCTCACTGGTAAAATGCAGGTCATTTCATGTTACAGATTTATAAGACAAAAACATCTTTGTTTTTCCAATTTTTATGGTTTATCCAATTTTTATGACTAAATTTAAAACCTGGCAAAAGAAGGACATGTAATAAAAACTGGGGCACACTCCACATAGTAACCAAGTGAATAGATCTCCTGTACAGCTTCTTATTGATAATGAATTCTCCATTTACTAGAGGAGACAGAGTGAAGCATTTCTTGGCAAATTATATTCTCTTCTGTGCTGCTGCCAAATGAAATACTCGAACAAGTGCAATCCCACATCCTACACTTGATGCGAGTCTAATGTCACTATATTTGGAATGAAACATTGCTCAAAAGTTGGTAACAAAAATGTTTTTGTTTTTAACAGGTCTCAACTGTTTCTCTTCTCCTTCATTTCTTGCAAAAACTGTACCTCAGACTCTTACAGAAAGAATCTGAAGAGAGTCATTTTCCATTTCCATATCAAGTCTTTGTCTACGAATAACCAGGTTAGAGGTATCTATTAAGAAGAGGCCCCAAGCCTGGAAACATATTTTATCATTGTGGTTTTAATTCATAGAAGACATTTCAGGAAACGTTTTGCATCCAAATGACAGAGAAAAGGAAACAAAAATTCATCATATTAATCCCAGGTTTCTGCCAGCAGAGTAGCAAAGCATTTGAGGAATCCCAGCACAATGGGTGTGCCAAAAGATAGCCTCAAAGTGATGATGTGTTCATATTTATGGCAATATTCAAACTGTTTCCAGTTTGACTTTTCTTGTATAGTGATTTTATATCACCAGTGTTCACCTCAGGAAACATCATCTCTTCCTTTTTCCTATTATACAAAACCAAAGTTCTTCTGCTTGGCTTCCAGAGCTCCTATGCTCTGATCTGATGCAGCCCTTCCTTTATCCCATAGAATGCTTCAGTGTCACAAGAACAGGTCATGAATTGGAATGAAATAAACAAACAAAAAAAAGTAGATGTGGTACCTAGTCATAATTGGAAAAGCATGCCCTTAGGAAACAGGGAAATTTGAACTTAATCCCAGCTCAACCATTTAGTAGGATTAACTCCGTCTAAATAAGACACCACAACCCTTAAAATGGCAATACTTAACTGAAGCAGATACTGTTGCAAAGTAAGAAAACATCTTCCTCAATCCTCTCACCTGTCTTTACTACCGGAAATGGTCAGGACCCCCTTTCCCAGACACTTTCACAGCACGGGGTGGCTATGCAAATGGATCTGCATGTACTATATTAATAGAAACCTGCTTGGTGGCTCATGGGGAAACTTTTATTTCCCTTATCCTAGAGATAGATGTCCCTGACTTCTCTCACTTTATTATTGCCTTGAACATGGATGCACTACCTGAGCAAGAGTAGTCATATTTTGACCAAGAGATCAGGAGATAGCTTGCTAGGGATGGGGTCAAAATAGAATCACAGAAAGAAACAGCATTTATTATCTTATTGAACTGCTACCATAGCAGTGTTTCTCATATAATTCGATTTTAAGTAATGTAATAAATATAACGTCTTATTTTTTAATAACCATAATTCAGAGTCAGTTACTTACAGCCAATGGAGTCTAACTGACATACTAACATACATATTCTTTACTCAAGGCACACTGAATGTCTTGGTAATTTTATTACAGCACCTTCAGACCAAAAGAAACATCTAACAAGTTCTATTTATTAATTAGTTAAGTCCAGAAATGTAATATATACTTGTATCCTAAAAACTTAGTTCTTACTGGGTATAGCACAACTTCTTAAACTTTGGAATCAAAAGTTTGATTCCAAACGTGGTGGATACTGCTACCATCACTTCCTGCTCCACATGACATTTTGCTTAACACTTTATTTTTATTATAGTAACCACTAAAAATCCAGATTCACAAAGATATGATGTCAGAGAACGATATGATGTCACTATAGCAATCTAATGTCCAAACTGTGAACCATCTTGAGATACTGGTTTGTACAGTGACCAACTGATGTCACTGTATTTTTCTAGAGAATCATTGCCCTTTGCCTTTGTGAGCTTGCCTTCACATGCCATTTGAGACTCACAGCCATAAGATCCAGATATGTTGTGATAATAAAAAGAGATAATAAACGTAAATAATAAGTGCCACTAGCTAGCATATAACACATCAGCAATTAACTGTAGATGTTAGTAGTAGTAGTATAGTTCTCATCAAATTTTGGACACACTGTCATGAGTGTCTCCCCATAAACAAATAATTTCAATCTATGAGTATAGGAAATACACTATTCTTTGTTCCGTGCCCTGAACAATACATAGCATCAAATTAGAAGCATGGTATTTGATGGATTCCACGTATACAGATACATATCGATGTAAAAATGAAAGCAGCTGCTGGGAGACAGGGATCCAGTATGACAATCAAAGTACAATATTACATTTCACAATATAAGCAAATATCGAATCATACGTTGTACACCTGAAACTAATGTTATGTGTCAATTGCATCTCCATTTTAAAAATACCATACCGCAATGAGAATACTACCTTAAGCTTTTTGGCCACTAAGAATTCCGCCATAATGCCTATTCCCAAGTATCTCCTGGTGGCCTGGCACTTATGAGAAGCTTGAGATAGAAAAATGAATAAATGTATGAAACATTCCTAGTCTTCACTGATCCCATATTCAATTCAGTCCAAATTTACCATTTCAGGGTTGGATTTACCATTCTGCAATCACTCTCCATTAGAAAGAGAATTCCTACTAGTGTTTTAATTCTCACTTGCCCTGTTTATGTTCTTTACAACAAAGTTCAAGTGTGGTTTGCCCCAGTACAAGAAAACACCAGAAGCCCTATCGGCTCTTCATTCAGTGTGAATGGTATTTCCTTCAACCTTGGTTTGTTGAACTTAAGCTCAACGACCAACCTCTTTCTCAGATAATAGGTCTCTTCTAACATCGGGAACTGAAGGCCAAGTCTTTGTTTTTCCAAGCTAAATTCTTGCTGCTGTCAACTGAACAAGATGTCTCAGTTGTCCAAATACTTCAAGCTTAATGACTCCAGGAAATAACAGTCTATCTCACCCAAAAGGTTCAAGATCACATTTTAGATAATATGAACCAAAGGTTCATATTATGGTTTAATGTGAACCAAAGGTCAATTTCCTTGGAGGCGTGAGATGTTGAGAAACAGAAGTCTCTACATGCCAAGGTCACTATTTGCTTGGAGAACTTCAAGGCATTTCCTGATGTATTAGGAGATAAATTAGACTACTTCCAAAGAAGCCTGGAAACCACAGTTCTGAAGACTAGCTAAAAAGATTGTGTCAGGCAACAAAGCCATTGGCTTCTGGGAAGCAAAAGCATCAGGAGGCCCAACCAGTGGGATATGTAGCAATGAGAAAAAGGTTGGTCCTATCTGTGAGGAAGCACTGTGTAAGCAGTGAGGCCCACAACAGTGGTCAATGATGCAGGGTGATCATAAACTGCAACCCTACTCTCACCCAGGTCAGAAGTACATGTAACCCCCGCAGGAAGTACCATAGAAAAGAGAGATATTCAGGCCTACAAAATGTAATCCCCTTTTCAGCATTTTCAAATATAAATAATAAAACTCCATATGAACTCATTACCTTCATAGGCAAATCACCCTCTCATTTGAAATTAATAGCTTATATGGGCATAGCAAGTAATTCAAGCAGCTAAAAATAGATATTGTTCATTTCTTGCTTCTTCCATCTTTTGATTCCTTCCGAATGGAAACTCCCCCCACTCCTTCTTTCTTCCTTTAATATCATCCCTTCCCCATAATTTAAGAATAAAAATGCTGGCAACTGGAGGCTTAAATTATGCCACGGAATTTGCTTTGTGCGACTTGCAAATCCTGCCATTTCCAAAGGACTATCATACATAACTCTTTGCACACGAGTTTCTCAAGACACTTGTCTCAATAGCTTGTGTACTGCGAGGTGCAAGATACATTTGATTATTTATTTATTTATTTATTTATTTATTTATTTATTTATTGGATTAAATTTTAATACTATGCTATTTGATACTAGGCCAAATAACACATTAACTGTGTGTGTGTGTGTGTGTGTTTTAATTTCTTACAATTAGAATGAAGTGTGACAACTTAATTAAAATTCACATGAAGAACTAATGAACAGTAAGCCAAATCGGTAGCTTAGAAATCCTGGATACCATATGTATTAGTCATTCTGTAACCAGGCTGACCCATCGTCTTCTATTTCTTCATCTGTGAGTTGGCAAAATAACCTCTTCCGCTCACCTGCTTTAAAGTGTGGATTAATAAGACAAAACTTGCTGTGGGGTCAAAGTGTACTAAATAAGTGCTGTAATTTTCAAGGACAATAATGTGGGTATTTGTGTCATACACAGTAATGGAAAGGAAATTATTTACTCTGGGGACCCCGGCTACATTATCCTTAAATTATTTGCATCCTGATAAATGATTAGCATGCCAATGAGTACGTATTCCCCAAAGAGCCTTTCTAAAGGATTCTCTCTAGTTTTCCTATCAGGTGTATATGTGTCACCATACAACAACAGAGATGTGGAACTTCAAAAGGTCTGTGAAGAGAGTTCTCCCTTTTTCCCATTGTAATATTCTTTTGGAGGATCAGTGAGTGTTTTATTTTACACTTGCCAGCTTGTTGCCAATGAGTTCTTCTCAACTGTGTAAGTTTTTTCACCCATTTATGTATTTGTTGATTTATTTTACTTCTTCCAAGCTTATGCCACCATTACCTTCCTCAGTGTGAGCCAAGGATCCTTTCTCTCCCTTGCTGGAATGACATAAAGATTCAGTCCCCTGATAGAAGATGAAAAAATAGTCTCAGAATTTTTTTTTCTCCCCACTCCAGTGTTTTGCATTTGACTTTTATCCATAGGCAACCAAAAAGGGAAAACAGAAGTTGAAAACTCTTTAGATTGTAAATAAGGTTTTGCCTCTGAGTGAATTTTAATTCTTCTGTTCTTTTCTCCCATAATGTTCATTATTCTGATCTCCACAGAGATAGTATTCCCAATGTCTACCTGGATTCAGCTGCTGCACTGAGGGCACACATTTGATCTGAGATTCTGCAGACAGATATTGCAAATAAAAATAAGCGGATCCTCTCCAGGGTGTTCTTACACTAGCTAAAATATGACTTGAAAGGTTAGTGGGGAAGGGGTTTGTTCCCAAAGGGAGAGGCTGTTTCCCCACACTTGCTTGTTGGAGGATGAGTACGCTAATTGGAAAACTAGAAGTTCTGGGGGATTTGCAAGTGGAACAGGTGAAAATGTAACTGGTGATAATTAAAGGCTAATTATCTTCAACCCACAATTGGCCACAGGAGGTTATTCTGAGCCACTTAAAAAAAGAGAGCCTGAGAAGGAGAGAGAAAGAAAAGAGAAAGAGAAAGCCATACAAAAAAAATATACAATCCTTTTATACACCCCTGCCATTAACTATAGATAAGGATTGAACCTGTGTAGTCATTGCTGGTTGATACCTACCTCACCACCTCCTCCCAGTCACCCCCCCCCAAAATTTGTATTAAGGATTGGTCCATCTTACATCAGCATTAACAGGATTTACCCAGTTTAAAATTCACCTGTTGATTAGAAAATAGATACTCCTCTGCTATCCTGAAGAGAACAATTTCTGACATGCAGAGTCATTGTATTAACTCTTCTGGAAAACCCAGGAATACAAAGTGCTTCCATGGATCTCCTTTTTAACGATGGTTTGTGGAGCACCAAGGTCCAGAGACACCCACCCCCTCCAGCTGCATTTGGTTTTACTTAGACACTTCAGTGTTAGAAGAGATTCCAGAAAACCTTCTCTAAGAAGCTCCCCAGTTGTGTTAGGTGGTAATAGGAGGAACACAGACCAAGAGGAAAGGACTGGCAGAAACTTCATTCCAGGAGACATGGCCTTGTGAATGTTCCTCTTGCAGTGTGGTGGCACACGACAGATCCCTTACACTGTTGCTTCCTCCTCGGCATCTAAGCCAGCAGGTACCCTGCTTATCTTCTCTCCTGGAACTTCTTCCCCCATGCACGTGACACCTTCAAAACTAAAATGTTTATACAAAGCCCTGCACCTACCCTGACTAAAGTCAAATGATCCAGAAATGAGCACGGATCTAACGTAGGAATATCAGGGAACTCCCAAAGATTTTTTTTTCAAAATGAATCTGAGTGACAAAGGTAAACTCTCTCGGGTGGCAGAAAATTGGTAGGATGAAACTCAGAAGCTGTCAACTACTCTTTTCCACTATACGGAAAAAGTCAAAAAATAGTAAGAGAGAATTAGGCTGACAGGAAGAAAGTGACGAGGACTAGAGAAGGAAAAAGTCCTGTTACCTTTTGAGCTCCTAAAATTTTTGATTCCAAACGCATCTGTGCTCTCTGTAGTGTAGACATTCAATCCTTACTTTTTGACTAAAACAATTCAAGTTAGGATTTGTTATTAGAACTGAAAGACTTCGAAATGAAGCCACATATAATGAGATATCATTTAGGAATATTAACCAAGGTTTCTTCTTGTATCGGTATTGCCAACCCATACATCTCCTGCCATCAACAGAGAACAGAGCACCCTCCTTTTTGGCTAAGCCCTGATTTATAGGAAAGGAGAAATACACCAAATGGGTTTGGAGAGGTCCAAGAGTCCAAGGGATTTATTTCTTGCCACCTTGGTGATGTTTGAAATGACACTATACTATGACATCCAGAGACGTAGTATAGTTATTCTCAAAAACAATATGGAAGTTCTCAATGAAATTAAATGAGCATTAGCCAACAGTGTCATTTCTTGGCATACACTCCAGATGCACAAGCATGCTGATCAACACTGCTTGGGTTTGCAGGAAACTGGCCACAGCCTAGTTGTTTGTTAATAGAGGAATGGGTAAGCTTAAGTTGAACCATATGAAATTGCTAATATTTGACCATTTTTACTATAAGAAAATATCAGTCTCATACTGTTCAACCTACTAAAATGTGGTAGATATAAATTATGAAGTAGGTAGGAACAAACAAAATATACTGTATCTTCCTACAGCAACATGAATATACTTTAAAACTTAAAGTTTACGTGTATATGTATATATATATACATATATATAATCATATATATGGTGAGATTTATATCATAATGCTATTTATAAAAATTTAAAACACATACATGAGAAACAAGAGTGTGGCATGAACGTGGGGAGGCAAAAGAAAGCAAGAAAGTATGCGACCATGAAGCGAATGCTTAGTCTCCAAGATCAGACGCTTAAAGAGAAGGATAGATTAAAACCTAAAAAGAAAGAAAAGAAAGATCTCAGTGCACTCAAGGAAAGAGATGTCTCCCAACATCCTTCCTGCTTATTCTTCCAATATAACATACAGCTGGGCCCACCTTACCACATCCTGGTTGATACCAACTTTATCAACTTCTCCATTAAAGCCAAACTTGACTTAGTACAGTCAATGATGGACTGACTGTATGCCAAGTGTATCCCTGTAGAACTGACTGTGTAATGGCTGAAACTGAGAAACTGGGGCAAAGGTATCAAGTGGCTCTAAGGATTGCCAAGGATCCAAGATTTGAACGATTGCCATAAACACACAAAGGAACCTATGCAGATGACTGCTTAGTACAGAGTAACTCAGCACAAGTGTTACAGTTGACCAGGACCTTAAACGAAGGATCCAGAAGATCCCTGGAGTTCCCATCATGTATATTTCTAACCATAGGTACAACACTGAGCGGATGCCAGATGATTATGAAGCCCCTCGATTTTAATTCTTAAAAGATAGAGTTTTTCTGCCTTCTTCTACCAACTTTTTCTGTTACCAGTTCATATTAGCAATATGCTATAGTATGAATTATTCTTCTTACCCATTTGCTCTGTTACGAGCTGAGTATGGTTAAATATAGTCATTTTTTGATGTTTTGAAATCAGTATTTTGTATCATTTTAAGTATTGTTGCATCTTTCTATAAATCAGATGATTGTATATTTATATTTATATTTATATTTATATTCCCCAAATGAATGAGAACATATAATGTTTGTCCTTCTCCGACTGACTTACTTCACTCAGCATAATACCCTCCAGTTCAGTGAAAGGGAATATAAGGGAAGGGGGAAGAAATGTGTGGGAAATATCAGAAAGGGAGACAGAACGTAAAGACTGCTAACTCTGGGAAACGAACTAGGGGTGGTAGAAGGGGAGGAGGGCGGGGGGTGGGAGTGAATGGGTGACGGGCACTGGGTGTTATTCTGTATGTTAGTAAATTGAACACCAATAAAAAAAATAATAAATAAAAAAAAATAAATAAATCAGATGATTGTAAAAAAAAACAAAAACAAAAAAACAAAACACACACACACAAGAATACAGTACATGTGTTGCCAGGATAGATACATATATGAGGATATATATCAAATACTATTCACAGAAATGTGGATCTGAGATAACAGAGAAAAATCAAGTATACACAGAAATGTTTTGTAAGGACCAATGATGATAATGTGTCATGGGCTAGAGGGAAATAAGCCCACTCCTCTGAACCTGAGGAGTAATAAGAGCAGGTAACCAGAAAGTCAAGGAGAAAGAAATAGAGAGAGGAAGGTCCCTGTACCAACATGAGTCCTCATCAAAAAGCAGAAAATGGGAGGAGATGTGCCTAGGAAAAGAAGACCTGAAATAGATCCCCAAGTCTTCCATCATTCCAGAAAAACATTGGTAATCTTTCCAAATATTTTCCAGGCCTTCTAGAGAGGCTGATGAGCTCAAAGTAGCTGAGAGAGGGGTACCAGATAAAACAAGGTCCCTTTTTGGTGACTGGGGGAACACTATCGCTGTATGTGGCATGAATCACAGAAGCGATGGCCAGTGTCAGCTGTGGATAGAAGTAGTTGATGCCATAGAAAATGAGACCAATGATTAAAGACCTAGCATCATGATTCACATCTCCGCAGAGTCTAGAAGAGGTCAAAGGTTGCTCATCGTCATGAAGGTGCCTGCATTTTCATTGTCTTCACACCATCCAGTTCATGGGGATTCCATAAACCTTCTAATTTAGATGTATTCTGAGGACAAGTGAGAGAGGGACATCCTTTGTTTTAGTAAAAACCAGAAGTGACTAACACTAATTTGAGTTTACTTAGGGGATACTTGAGTGAGTCAGAAATAGGGGCTCAAGTTACAAATTATGTTTAGTAATAGAAAAAAAAGAAAGTTTAATTTCATACATCTGTATTTTGACTGACATTTATAATTAATGTATATATAAACATCAGTTTCTCACTACCTAGAACTCATTTAACTATTAAACTTATCTATGAATTTACATTCAAAGCAGCCTGGAAATTTTGGCTCTGTATACATTATTTTTGCACTGCAAGGAATCATAGCATGCCAGAAACAATGGTGGAGGTTTCCCTTTAATAGGCATGCCACTGGTATTTCAAAATAAATAATACATTCATTAGAAACTGATATGTCAAAAAGCTAATAATGATTCTTGGCTCATTCTTCACACAGTTTTTTGAGGGGACGAGATGGGGAGAGCATGCTTTGCAGTTGGAGACCAGTAGCTTCACAAACATGTGCAATGCACTAAAGATGAAAGGAGGTTCCTTTGAATTAATGGCACAGCTCTAACTTGATCTAACTAGAGCAGTATCAGGGCGAGCCAGCAATGTCACCCCCTTTACATTCCATGGCATGTCTACCTTTCACAAAAAGTAGAATTTTTCTCGGGAGAATTCATCCTGCAGGATAGCGGTTCTGAGCCAAATGCACACACTTCAAGGAAGGAGCTAAGGAAAAATTCAGTGCCAAGTGGGAAGTTTGGCTCTTCAAGTATAGTATTTGAAAAAGTAGATTTGAAGAGAAAAACAAAGGAGCATCGCTAGGAGTACATCATTGATTTGTAAAATTGTGTTCAAGAGTAGAATCCATTTCAATCAAAATTCAAAACTCAACTCTATTAAATAAATCGCCTGACATCAGAGCCGCTCGGTTGAAATTACTTTGGAGGGCAATTGGAAGCACTGGTGCTCAGGCCCACTCAAAGCCAGAAGAAGCCCCCCAAGGCTTTGCAACACCCAAGGACTTTGCTGAGCACACTTTGAAATGACTTTGTAGTGATAGCTATAAAAATATGATAATAGAAGGAAAACCAATACCAAAAGCTACTTTTTATGTATATCTCCCAGGTGCTGAACTCTTAATCACATCACCTCTGTCAATCTTTCTAGCACCCTTAATCCTCAAGTTACAGATAAGCAAATTATGGTTACAATAGGTTAAGTCAGTTGCCAATATTACTAAGCTAATTATTGGCAAAGTTGGAAGAGAAACACAGGCCGCCAGAGTCTGGAAATCTGAGCTATTAATCACTCGGACTATAGACATTTATATTGGGTGACTTCTTGGTCGGTGATGATGTTATGAGGGAATAAAAGGGGCACTAGGTAAAGGTTTCCTTGGAAGGGAAGTGAAGGGTCATAAGTGGTCTAATTTAGGACACACTGGGTGTAAAGTGACTAAGAGGTTTCCAGTTGGACTTGTGTAAGCACCTGGACACACGGACCTAGAGTGCAGGAGAGGTCAGGGTAAGAGGGCAGCAATTTCAGAGCAAAACTATGGGAGATGGGTGAATGTTATGTGGGAAAAATCATGCGTGGAGAGAGGCTGTTATTAAAGCCTCCAAGAACGTTAGCATTGAAGGGGTATTGGAAGGAAGGGGAGTAATTGAGATAAAGTAGGAAAGGATATATTTGCAGAAACCTGGCAAAAAGAGAGGATATAAGTATCAGGAAGGCAGGGCTTGCTATTTTTTCTTTCCTATTTTATTCACTAAGTACCTGAAATAATGCCCCAGATACAGGAACCTATGCTTGGTCCATAGCAAAAGCCAAAGAATAATTGTATAATATAGTTATCAGGAGCAAGTGCTGCAGGGGGAACGTTGCAGTTGAAATGCTCAGGGGACACATATAGATGGTGTCACTCAAATGTCCCTCACACACTCATTTCCCAAACATAAACTCAACATAGTCTACATGCTTTTTTTTTTTTTCCACAAAGTGATTTTCTTTTTTTTTTTTTTTTAATTTTTTATTTATTTATGATAGTCACACACAGAGAGAGAGAGAGGCAGAGAGAGAAGCAGGCTCCATGCACCGGGAGCCCGACGTGGGATTCGATCCCGGGTCTCCAGGATCGCGCCCTCGGCCAAAGGCAGGCGCCAAACCGCTGCGCCACCCAGGGATCCCCACAAAGTGATTTTCAAAAAGGAAGAGTTAATGATAACAATTTTCCATGACTAAAAAAATACCAAATATTTCAGGCATTTCTACATGCTTAAATATTTTCAAACTGGCTTCTTAAAAAGGAGATAATTAGAACACTTCCCCTGAACAAAAATACTAAATATTTCAGAAATTTCTTACCAAAAATGTATCTCCTAATGAGATCAAGGGTGGGGTTAACTCATTTCTGAAGCGATAAGAGACTCGAGAGTTGTATTCGTTTTTAGCCTCACATTTGCCTCCTTGTACACACACCTACACGTTAGCATGTTTTCATTAATTTTTCAGTTGGCCTATGATTTATGAAGCAGTTAATACGAATTTAGGAATTATCTGCTTCCAAAAATGCATCATAATTTGTGTCTAAGTAACAACTGTTTCAAAAAAGAAAACCACAGTCATCACTCGGTTGTGTTGGCTGACAAACCTGGAGTAATTAATCTTTGTTTTCAGTGAATATTTTATTAAATTAATTTTCAAAAATATGTGCAAATTACAGTTGAAAAAAAGCTTTTATGTGTGACAGTGAAACGTAATGAAATGTACTCGGGCCCAGACATAAGCACCTGCCAAGATTTGAAAAATGAACTGGTTGCTTTTTCTTTCTTTCTTTCTCTTTCTTTCTTCTTTCTTTCTTTCTTTCTTTCTTTCTTCTTTCTTTCTTTCTTTTCTTTCTTTTTCTTTCTTTCTTTCTTTCTTTCTTTCTTTCTTTCTTTCTTTCTTTCTTTCTTCTCTTTTTCTTTGTTTCTTTCCCTTCTCTTTCTTTTCTTTCTCTCTTTCTTTCTTTCTCTCTTTCTCTTTCTTTCTCCTTTCTCTTTTCTTTCTCTTTCTTTCTTTCTTTCTTTCTTTCTTCTTTCTTTTTTCTTTCTTTCTCTCTTTCTCTTTCTCCTTCTTTCTCTTTCTTTTCTTTCTCTTTCTTTCTCTCTCTCTCTCTTTCTTCTTTTTATCCCAAAGAAATCCCGGGGCCTGGAAATTTGCAAAATGAAGAGTTGCCGGCACGTTGTGTTATTGTACACATGAGCAAATACCATTTGTGGGACCTTGTTCGTGGACTGTATGTCAGGCTTTGAAGACAGACAGACTTGGGTTTGGATCCTGCCCTCGCCACTTCTGAAGGTGTAACTTTGAACAAATTATTTCACTTCTCTGAGCTCTTGTTCTCTTAAATCATGAATTGGGGCTACGTAGACACCCATTGCAAGGTTATTGCCAGCTCTACGAGGACATGCACTATACCTTTCTTGTCCAACAGTATATATCTGACTCCTATCACAGTAGGAGTTTAAAAATACTTGTTTTATTGGTTTGGTCAATGTGCAGAATACGATGCACGCTGCCTGCACACAGAGGGAACCCAACAAATGCCACCTCCCTTTCCTTCTTGCAGTTAATTATTTGCTTCAGTTTATCTCTCCCCTCAATATTTCTGTTATTGGAACACGTGTGCCTTTTCAGCTTGAATTGTCAGAATAGTTATCTAAACCCAAATAATCCTTTCTCCTTGGAGATGTCACACCTCCTACTTTCAAAACATTATCATTAGTCGTAATTTAATGCACAAACATAAAGCTACCCAAATATTAACCTCAACTTCCCCATGGTAGCAAGAATTTGCTCTCTTCATTTTCCTTCTTTCACATGACGTCCATGAATCCAGAGGTTAATTGCAATCGAGCTGAGTTTTACCAGTGTTTTGGTTAAATAGATGACAAGTCATGTCAGGCATGCTGTTCTTGGTTGTCACACACAAGACCAGGGGCCTCCTCTACTGTACATTCTACTAACGGTTCGGGTGTCAAGAGCAAGTGGGGTGAGGAAATATGCACTGATTGTTATTGAAATTAGGACTTCCAACAAGAAAGATTCCAAAGCAGGTCTATTATTTATCTTACATTAGAACTGTTATAAAATTGAAGCAGTGACATGATTCAATTTAGCTTTGCTTAGAACTATTGATCTTGATTTTGGTACGGAGAAGTCCTTTTGGGCTGAGGCTCGACATAGAAAATCAATTTGCTTAAAATGTTTCCTTTATACATAATAGCTTACTCATCGGGGACTGAAATTCTACATGTGAATAACACTGCAGTCTCCTTCTTGCCAATCACTGGAAGCACTATGTAAATTATAATTGGAATATTAGGGCAAAAACCTGGAGGCCGCAATCTTTCCACAGAATAATTGAATGTCAACAATGGCCCAGGAACACACTTAAAGCTGCAGTTCGGGACAGGTATAAATATACTCAAATTTAACTTTTAAGAAATGTTTTTCTTCAATGTGCACAGAGCATTTGTCCAAGGATGGGCAAACTAGAGACCTAACATAAAAAGAGTGAAGTCAGTTGTAGCTGCAAAGAGGTAGTAAGCAACCAGGCTTCCTAAAGTTAGACAGTTACATAAGCTCTCTGCATCTAAACATTCTCATTTATAAAATTGGAAAGCCCCTCCCAAATATACAATGCTTCAGTTACATCAAGAGTTATATAAACATTTTATACCTTGAAATTATATTATTTCAAAATTTTTGAAAATAAATGCAAGAAAATGAGATGTGGTCCTAGCTTTTCTGGGATTAGGCAATAAAACAAGAATTGGGGGATTTGCACATATATGTTTATTTCAGACTCTTTCAAAATTTAGGCTGTTCCTTGTGAATTCAAGATAGTCTTCTTTTATAAATCTTATCGATCAACAAAGAAATAGAAGATCTTATGTAGTATCTTTCATGTAGTCTAATAAACCCTGTATTAATTACATAATTACAGAGACATTTGGAAACAACTTCCAGACTCTAACACAATTTTTCTTATGTTAACTAAACTTATTGTGGTAATCATTTTACAGTATTTATTAAGTCAAGTCATTATGCTGGACACATTAAACTTCCCTGGTACTGTATGTCAGTTATATCTTAATAAAACTGAAATAAAAAGAAATATCTGTATCAGTCTGTGTTTCATAGGAATTCTAGAATACTAACTAAATTCATAATTTCTTTTAAGATTTATATATGAATTTGATGATTACAAGTAGGACGTTGACTGTTGCTATTAACTTTACCTTCCATTGTGACAAAAATGTTTCCTATGCTTTTTTTTTTTTTTTTCTGGTATAGACCTAACTTTCTCTAATATGTCATGTAAATTATATGTCCCGATTTGAAGGGAGATAACATAGTTCCATACATAGATATAAAATACACTTGTTAATACTATGCATGAGTATTGCATTTTGTCTATGATCTGCTTCCATTCAATTTCCTTAGAGCTAATTTCAGAATCATTTCCCCATAAAGATTTAATTGGGAGTGTCTCTTCACTACAGATCTAATTATTTCTTACTATACCATGAACACGACACACTTCCGGCCTCATATACCCTAAAGGATTTCAATTAATTCTAGCTATTGTGAAACATTAGGAAAGTAATTCCTAGCCATTGTGCAATATGCCTAATTTGTATATATCTAAGGAAATGTGATCTAACATAATCATATTTTACCGGAGGCCAAATAAAGGACACAAATGTGTTATTGAAAGGCAAATCTTATATGATTGAAATTTGTTTTTCCTCCAGAGCAGTTACTTCAAAAATTGTCAGAAATGAGGATTATTCCATTTTCTCATGCATAAGGGGGAACAATTAATCTTTTAACTCTAGCAAATAATGGATGCATTTTAATAAGGTTTTTAAAAATCTGAAATTAGCATAACATAAAAAGGAAATTAGACATTTTATCAGTAACTACATGTAATAATTTACTAATGAGAAATTACATTTCTCTAAACATTTATAATTTTCTAAATAAATCAATAACTCAGTAAATAATTAATAAAGTCTAAGAGTTTGTCTTGTTTAATCCATACTGTCTAAAATCTGCTGTAGTTTCAAAATGAAATTTAATCAGTATACAGAATAATGACTGAGAATATGGTCTCTAGAATAAGACCGACACTTTACCTGCTATGGGAAACTGAGTAAAGTTCTGATATCTAAAATCTTAACATCTTCTTTCATAAAATGCAAATTGCAATAATACCTTCTTCACTTTCCTTATCAAGTCCCTTTGCAATGATTAAATATGATACTTGTGAAGTTGTTACCTAGCACTTATGTAACAGTGAGATCAACACTCACCTGTCCTAGAAGTCTTCCTGATTCAGAGGTAGATTTGTATAAAGTGAACACAACGGCATAAGCCCTGAACTGGTTTAAGTTAGTTTAACATGGGCTCGGAAGATTTGAAGAGATCCCAAGCCCTTTCTCAGACCATAAGCCCTCTGTCATTTGCCCTCCACCCCTATGGTGATTGGTGGTTGAACTAGCCTTTCTGGGCACACCTGGCTGACAAGCGTAGCAGTGAATGCCTACTCAACCATCGTACAGCTGTGCCTCATCTCCCTGTGTTCTAGTAGTATTACCTGGTCCCAGAGGATTTCACTTTGCTGCTTAATATTCCTTGCCAGCAGGAAATTCTTCTCCGTAGTTAACCAGATTCTCCTGATACAAAGATCATTTACTTTATTGTCTAAAATTGATACAGATAAGCTGGTCAGCATTTTTGGCCTAAGAAGTCTTTATATACGTCAACGCCGACATGAAGAATGTGACAGCAAGCTTATGCAGAGTTCAGCCTTATGTAGTTTTGACATTGCTCAAAACATAAATGAGAATCAAGACTTATATTTAATATATTTTTGGGATCCCTGGGTGGTGCAGCGGTTTGGCGCCTGCCTTTGGCCCAGGGTGCAATCCTGGAGACCCAGGATCGAATCCCACATCGGGCTCCCGGTGCATGGAGCCTGCTTCTCACTCTGCCTGTGTCTCTGCCTCTCTCTCTTTCTCTCTTTGTGACTATCATAAATAAATAAACATTTAAATATATATATATATATATTTTTTAAGATTTATTTATTTGTGTTTGAACGAGAGCATGTGCATGTGTGCAGGAGCATGCAAGGGGGGTGGGCAAAGAGAGAGGGAGAGAAAGAATCTCAAGCAGATCCCCACTGAGCACAGAGCCCAAGTAGGGCTTGATCTCAGGATCCTGATATCATGACCTGAGCTGAAATCAAGAGTCAGATGCTTAACCAACTGAGCCATCCAGGTGCCCCCATCCTTAGTTTTGAAAGCAAAAACCATAAAAGGTACCCAACCAGTATCTCAAAACTCTTTTGGTTAGGAAGTTTTAACTTACACAAAATTTAAATCCATTTGTCTACAATATAAGCCTATTTTCTCTTGTTTTGTTCTCAGTAGATAAGAACAGCTACTCATTGTTCTGCCTGCAGTTTTTATCTTTCTGTAAGTTATTCCTCTTTTCTAAAAAATCCTTTCTATCTTAGTTATATAAAAGAGCTACCTGCCTTTTTAAAGTGAGTCTATCTCCATAATAGCTCCAAAAATAGATATGTAGGTCTGGATGTACTTTTCCTATTTAATGAAAACACTGCAAGATAACATCCTTGTGTAACTATTTGTTTCCCATCATGTGTAACTAATCGTTATCATATATTGAGAATCATATGTATACGTATTCCTGCTTACTACTATATCATCTACATTTCATTCTGAGTAGATGTTAATAGCAACTCTTATTTTATTTCTGTTTCTTAACCATATTCCTTATATCATTTCAGATGTATTAGCTTGATCAACTTCATTCTTATAGCTTAAAAATAGTTCTCGATAGGTTAGTGTTAAAAGAGAACATCTATTTTTTTAAGATTTTATTTATTTATTCATAAGAGACACAGAGAGACAGAGACACAGGCAGAGGGAGAAGCAGGCTCCATGCAAGGAGCCGGATGTGAGACTCGATCCCAGGTCTCCAGTATTACACCTGAAGACAGCTCTAAACCGCTGAGCCACCCAGGCTGCCCGTCTATGTTTCTTAATAGACAAATGAAGTCCCTTTCTAGCTCCAACCTCCTGATGTTTTTTCAGAAATAGAGGCATCAGGATTCAGTTCCACATAATTGGCCTTACTTCACCCCCCTGACTGCCATTAACACTACCCACACCTATCATGCACCCCATTGTCCTAGATTTCCTGTAGTTGTCTTTATTTTCCAGAGGCTCATCTACGTTGTTTCTTTCCATGACTAAACAGAAGACAAAGTTGATCAATATCTGTCACTTGAATTTGTCCTTTCAATTGAGTATTGTACTCTTACTCTGAGTCACTAGGAATTGAAATTGACATAGCCAGTAGGCCAGGTGATAATCCAGTTACATCAACATCAACATAGAAAGACAGGAATGGTCACATTTCCTTTCAACTCTCCTCTCATGCTAATCTTCCTGAACTCAGAAAGTATCGTCACTCTTTCAGTGACCTTCCAAGCAAAGCCCTCAGAATCATTTTCCCTTCTTCACTATGCCTTAGCATTAAATTCACTTATATGCCAAATGTTGTTTCATTGTTCTTATTTATTCTAAATGCTTCCATTGGTTTTTCTATTTTCTTTCAATCTCAGCATTCTCTAGTTTTTTTATTCTTTGAAAGAGAGGAGAGAGAGAGAAAGAGAGAGAGAGAGAGAGAGAGAAGGGGCAAAGGGAGAGGGTGAGAAAGAATTTTAAGCCACCGCCATGCCCAGCAAGGAGCCCCATGAGGGGCTTGATCTCACAACCCTGAGATCATGACCTGCATGTGTTAAAATCAAGTCAGGAACCTAACCAGCTGAGCCATCCGGGTGTCCCCGCATTCCCTGGTCTTAATACAACCTTTGATCTTCCATATAATTAAGCATACAATGAATATTGAAATGTTAGTCAATTTGTAGTACTCATCTGAAAGTATTAACTTTCCAACTATTTATGTTGGTACATTAAAATACACTTCAACTCTTTTGAACGTGATTTCTAAAGTTAGTTATTTGTCTACTGAGTCTTAGGAATAATGTTGTCAGTGTAGTCTTTCCCACCATTTTTTTCTGCTAATGTTTAATTTGTTATGTTATACAATTTCTACCTTGAAATAATATACAGCTTTACCTTTCTCTTTCATTGTAATGTCCACATTTGTTTTTTTCTAAGATTTTATTTATTTATTCATGACAGACACGGAGACAGAGAGAGGCAGAGACACAGGCAGTGGAGAGAAGCAGTATCCATGCAGGGAGCCCGCTGCGGAACTCGATCCCAGGTCTCCAGGATCACACCCTGAGCTGAAGCTAGCGCTAAACCACTGAGCCACCCGGGCTGCCCTCCACATTTATTTTAATCTCAGTTCTTCAATTAAATATATTCTGTGCTCACCACATACATCAGTTGACTGAGATTAATACATTGGTGAATTCTTTATAACATTTTTGGGGAAACAATATTTTCTGAATTCCTGAATGTTTAATACTGGTTTTCCTGAGCTTATGCACTTGAAAGGAACTTGTCAGATCAAAAACCCTTGGCTCACACTTTCTGTCCTGGAATATCTTGGGTATTTTACTCTATTTTTCTACTGCATTAAGTGTTCTTTTGTAGAAATCTCAGGCCAACATGAGTTTTTATTCTTAAAAGTTATTTGACAAACACTTGCAAATCATATCTGAAGAGGAGTCAATATCTCTAAATATATAAAGAACTCCTACAAATCAACAAGAAAAAACAAACAAACCTGATTAATAACAGGCCGAGAACTTAAATTACTATTCTTTCAAGGAAGGTGTATAAATGGCCAATAAGTCCATGAGAAAATACTCAATATCACTAATCATCAGGGAAGTGGAAATCAAAACCACAATGAGATGCAGCTTTACACCCTTAAAATGGCTGTTATCAAAAATTAATTATAATAACAAGTACTGTCAAGATTGTGAAGAAATTGAGGCCCTGTGCATTGCTGATGAGAATGTAAAGTGGTGCAATGGCTATGGAAAATAATACGATGGTTCCTCAAAAAACTTTTAAGAAGAATTTTCATATAATCCAGCAATTCTACTTCTGAGTGTATCCCCTAAAGAATTGAAAGCCACGATTCAAACAGATATTTATATACCCATGTTCTTAGCAGCATTATTCACAAGAGCCAAAAGGTAGAAGCAACCCAAGTATTCATCAACAGATGAATAGATAAGTGATATATGCATACAGTGATATATTTTTTGGTCTTAAAAAGAAAGGAAATTCTGACACATGCTACAACATGGATGAAAAGACATTAAGCTAAGTAAGATATGCCAATCACGAAAGAACAAAAACTGTATGGTTTTACTTGCATGAGGTACCTGAATAAGCAAAATCATAGAGAAAACACAATGATGGTTGCCAGGGGCAGGGCAAAAGGGATAAATGAGGAGTTATTGCTTAATGAGTAGAGAGTTTCAATCTGCAACATAAAAAAAAAAATTCTGGGGATGGATGATGGTGATGATTGCACAATAAGGTGAATGTATTTTATGCCACTGAACTGTCCACTTAAAAGCGATTAAAATTCGGGATCCCTGGGTGGTGCAGCGGTTTGGCGCCTGTCTTTGGCCCAGGGCACAATCCTGGAGACCCAGGATCAAATCCCACGTCGGGCTCCCAGTGCATGGAGCCTGCTTCTCCCTCCGCCTGTGTCTCTGCCTCTCTCTCTCTTTCTCTCTGTGACTGTCATAAATAAATAAAAAAAAAATTAAAAAAAAAGCGATTAAAATTCAAGGAACTTGGGTGGTGCCATTGGTTGAGTGCCCAACTCTTGGTTTCAGCTCAGGTTGTGATCTCAAGGTCGTGGAGTTAAGCCTCAACTCATGTCAGGCTCCACACTCAGCACAGAATCAACTCTCCCTCTGCCCCTCCCACTTGTGCTCTCTCTTTCTGAAATGAATAATTAAATCTAAAAGAAATTTAAAATGGTAAATTTTATGTTATGTATATTTTACCACAATAAAATAATAAAATATATACCTAATCTTAAAAACCTGATATAAATTTTAAATGGGCACTTACTTTTTAGTTAAATAATGTACTTCTAGTAATTGACTATAATAACATTAAATTCCTAAAATAAAAAGTGATTGAATACATCAACTGACAATAGAAGTGTAAATAAACTAATCCAATATATTTCTACAATGGAGTACAACTCAGCAATGCCACATGGATAAGTCTCCAAAATATTATGTTGAATAAAAAAAAAGAAAGAAAGAAAAACTGCCACAAAGTAGTATATTCTATGTAATTGCATTACATGATGATGATGATGAAAATATGAAAATTGATTATTTTAGATGATAATGACTGGAAAGAGAGGCATCAGGAAATTTTAGGTAGTAATATTCTATATCTTGATTCAGTGATTACATGGCAATGATCTTGTCAAAAATCATCAAATACTATAAGTTCTCTGCATTTTTCAGTATATGAGTTTTACTTCAATTCTGATTGTCTTAGGCAACAATACAAATTAAGATCTTTTGTGTTGTGTGACTATGTTTTTATTTTAACCTTAGAAACCCAATCATTGTTTTAAGATATAACCCATTAAGATCTAATTTCAGTCACATTCCCCAGAAGATGGTATGTTCCTTTACAATGTAGGTACAATTCTTCTTTTATTTTAGAAAAGATTTCTATGAAATGTATATATAGATATGTGAACTATTTCCTTTTTATTAGGTTTTTTCGGAGATTTTGAATATTCCTATGTGGTTCTTTTCCTCTCTCCTCTTATTTTTTTTTTCCAATTCTTTTAAACACACAACTTCCTCCAGGCTGGTATATGTCACAAGTATTCCACTGAGATAGCTTTAAATATGATTATAATAACTTAAACATCACCAAATCTAATGGAAAAAATATTTGATCTTCATCTAATTTGATCAACATTTTCATCTCCTTTTGGAATTAGTATCTTTCCCTTGACTTCCAGAATAACACACTTTTTCAGCTTTTTTTCTGACCTCTTTGGTTTGTCCAGCTCTCTACAGTCTCAAGCTGATCTTTCTCTAATCAGTGGTAAAATATAGAACAAACCAAAGACTTTTCTATAGTCTTATTCTTTCCTCATTGCATTTACTCTTCCTAAATGATCTCATCTACACATATCTTTATCTAGTACTAATATTCAGATGACTCCAAAATTCATACTTTCAACATGGAGCATGACTTTGAACTACAGATGTGTACCTCCTACTGAAGTCTTCCAATATCCATTTGTATAAGTCAGTGTTCTTAAAATTCATATTTCCAAAACAAATCCAGAAATGAACTCCCCCAATACTTATTAATGATTTCATCTTCCACCCAATTAAACAAGCCAAACCCTAAGAATCACTCTTGATTTTGCATAACCCAGGCACCATATCAAATCTACTACTAAGACTTGTTGATTTTATCTACATATTTCTCACGTCTATTTATTTCTCTCTATAACCATAGCAACCACATAACCATAGCAACTACTCTAATACAAATTCATCATCTCCAGCCTGAGCTACAATACCCTCCTAACTGCACCACTCTACACATATTCATTCTTGTTTATTTCAAATCTATTTTCCAAAGCAGCCATAATAACTCTTCTTCCCCTAAATACAAATCTGATCATGTCACATCTCTACTTGAAAACCTTCAGTGAATTTCCACTGATCTTGAAGTCTGAAATCCTACAACGCACTGCATACCTGGTTCCCAGTCAACTTATCTAACTTCATCTCAGAATTGGAACCCTTTATTCTCTGCACTCAGGCAGCACTGTTTCCAGTTCCTTCCATGATCCAGTCTACATTCTGCCACAGAGATTTTGAAAATGATCTTTTTTCTCTTTGCATGAAATTCTTTGCCTGTTATTCATTGCATTGCCTTATATTCATTTTCATTTTTCATCATGGATCATTACTTTATAAGAGAAGAGCTTTCAATGCTCTTAATCTAGTCAGAATCTAGTATTATATTATTTCATTGCACCATGAAACTCTACTACTAAAATTAGAATTGTGATTTTATGAGTTTTTAGTGTGATCATTATATTAATATATGATCCAACCACCAGAGTTAATGGCACTTTTTGAGAAGGAACTATATTTGTTTGGCTTACTATTTGCTCCTTGTTGCCTAGTACAGTGCTTGGCATTTAGTTAAGCACTCAATAAATATTTAATTCGCAAATAAATAATAGGAGATAATCCAGAATATTGTAAGTTGGGACCAAATTGTGAAAGATGTTCAAACAAGGTTAAGGAGTTGATACATAATTTGGTAGGTAATAGGAACTCATTGGAGGCTTTTGGTCAAGAAGATGGCATGAAGTAAACTATTCATCAGGAGGAGTAATGTGTTAATGTTTTCATGGTTGGTACAGAATTGAGGTCAGTTAGAAGTTAATATTTATTGTTGAGTTAAAAATTACAGAGGTACATAGATAAAAAAATAGAAGTGCAATGAGAATAGATAGAAAATTCCTTTCACTGTGGCATCATGTGTGTTTTAGAACACATCAGAAGGAAGAATCCAGGTACTTTAAGGCAGATCAAAGACAATCCTACAAAAAAAAAAAAAATCTAAATGAGAATTGTGGAATAAATTGAAATAATCCAATGTTCATTTAAGTCAGAACAAAAGGAGAGAATGGTGTAGAAGAAAATATTTGAAGATTAAATGGCTGAAATTTTTCAAAATTGATAAAAGATATAAAACCATAGATCCTAGAAATTCAGAGAGATCAAGATACAAAAAAAAAAAAAAAGGAGTAACTATACATATGCCAGTTAAACTGCTAAAAACAAAAGTCAAAGAGAAAACCTTAAGAGCAAAGAGGTGAGCTTGGGTGGCCGAGTCAGTTAAGCATCCAACTCTTGATTTCGGCTCAGGTCAGGATCTCAGGATCATGGGATCTAGCCCCTCCTCAGGCTCCACACTCAGCAGGTAGTCAACTTGAGTTTTTTGCCCTCTCCCTCTGCCTCTGCCCCTCTCCCTGATACTTGCTCATTCTCCTTCTCAAATAAATAAATAAATCTTAAAAAAAAGTGTCCAAAAGAAAACATTACTTTTTCTTTTTCTTTTTTTTAAGATTGTATTTATTTATTCACGAGAAACAGAGAGAGAGAGAGAGAGAGAGGCAGAGACACAGGCAGAGGGAGAAGCAGGATCCATGCAGGGAGCCTAATGTGGGACTGGATCTCAGGACTCCAGGATCACGCCCTGGGCTGAAGACAGGCGCCAAACCTCTGAGCCACCAGGCTTCCCATAAACACATTACTTTCAAAAGGAAAAACAAAAATGGCAATTGATTTCTTATTAGAAATGATGTAAGTCTGAAGACAATGGATAAGGGTAAAGTGTTGATGGAGTGAACAAAAAAAAAAAAGGAACAATGTATCAACTAGAAATGAATATCTACAAAAATATTCTTTATGAAGAAGAAAAAGAGATTTTTTAAAAAATTAAGTAATCTCTATACTAAACTTGGGGCTTGCACTTCGAACCCCAAGACCAAGAGTTGCACACTCCACTGACTGAGCCAGCCAAGTTTTTGACAAATATAAACTGAGGGAATTTTTCACCGAAAAAAAAATTGTTAAGTAAATGCTAAATAAGATTCACAACAAACAAGAATATATGAATCAAAACTGACTGTGAGAAGGAACTGATTTAAACCCATGTGGTAAGAAATATAATCAATTAAAAAACACTTAACAGAGATCCAATAGAATAAAGCCTGCATTAGATATAGTTAAGGAGAAAATTAATAAAATGGAAGGTACGATAAAAATAAACAGGACAAAGATGGAAAAATATGAAAGAAAAATGAAAATAAATGGACTATAGATTGGCAGACTCTATAGAGTCTTATAGTCTCACAGTGAAGGTCACAGATCTGAAATCAAGTTCTAATTCTTTTTGTTTGGGTCATTTTAGACATCTCTGGCCCAGTTTCTTTATGTGTAAAACTATGATAGTAATAGTTCTTACCTCAGAAGGAGATTGTGAAATTGAACCACATTTGACTCCTGAACAACATGGATTTTAGGAGCACCAATACCCTGCACAGTTGGAAATCCACATGTAACTTCTGGCTCCCCCAACACTTAATTTCTAAAAGCTGACTGATGATCAGAGCCTTACCAATATCATAAACAATCAATTAACATTTTGTATGATATATGTATTGTATACTGTAATCTTATAATAAAGTAAGCTAGAGAAAAGAAAATATATCTGTAGTATATACTGTACTGTATTTGTTGAAAAAAAAATCTGCAGATAGGTGGACCCATGCCACTCAAACCCCTGCTTTTCAAGGGTCAACTATAGTTGAAATATTCTTAGAAAAAATTTTGGCTAATATTAAGTATGCAATAAACAATAAATATTATTTTATGGCAATTTTAGAAGTAGGAAAAGAAGAGAATGACAACCAGTAGTATTTGAAATACCAAGGCTTAGGTATTTTTAGATTTATAGAAACTTAGAGTCGGCTTAAAGGGCATTGCCAATTTTGACCAGCAAATAAAAGTAGGTTTAAGAACAGTTTGTATTTTCTACAGATAAATAATAGTTGTACTAATAACAAGCTTCTGGAAGTTGATAAAATACATTAATCTATTGTATGTAGGCAGTAGAAAAAAATGAGTAAATCTAGATAGAAAAAATTGGGCTGTATGAGCTGAGTTTTTAATACAATATTTTGTTAAATTAAATCATTATTGAAAGGAAAAGTTATTTTTAATTGATTCAAAAATGATTTGCCTATCATGCTAGATTACACTAAAAAAGAAAACAAGAGAATAGCCATTTCTTTTTTCAAATCTATTAAAGTATATGTAGATAAATATGTATGTTAAAAGTAAGAGTGATTATATTTTTCTAAACAAATAGAAGAAAATGAGAATAAAATAACTCTTATCAATAGAATGAAAAAAGAACAAAGCACACAGAAGCAAATTATTATTTTATTTTATTTTTTATTTTTATTTTTTAATAACTTTATTTTTTATTGGTGTTCAATTTACCAACATACAGAACAACACCCAGTGCTCTGGTTTCTCTTCAGATCGCATAAATCTCACAGAAGCAAATTAAAAAGCATTAAATAAAATGATAGAACTAAGTAACCACAGTAAATTTTTATAAACTAAATTTATACATGGAAAGTCAGGGACGTTAGTTTGGTGTCTGCGTGAGTTTAATCAAATCATATCCCACAATAAAGCAACACAGAAAATAAAGAGATGGAAAAATTCTTGATGGAAACTTTTTTTTTTTTTTTTTTTTATGATAGTCACACAGAGAGAGAGAGAGAGGCAGAGACACAGGCAGAGGGAGAAGCAGGCTCCATGCACCGGGAGCCCGACGTGGGATTCGATCCAGGGTCTCCCGGATCCCGCCCTGGGCCAAAGGCAGGCGCCAAACCGCTGCGCCACCCAGGGATCCCTTGATGGAAACATTAATAAAAAAAGCCAGTCTTAATGCTAGACAAAATACATTTAAGGGTAAAAGCACCAACAGAAATACAGTGGGATGCTAAATTCTGAAAACTGCAGTAATCCAGCAGCAAGAAATAACAATTATGAACTTGAATATTCGTAAAAGATAGGTCTTTAAAGAAGCAATATAAAAACTTAATCATTTAAAAATAAATATTAAATTCATCAGTAGATTTGGACTGGGAGATTTTAGCAAACTTTATCAAAAACTAATGCATCAAACAGATATTTTAAGAACTAATAAAATATTTACAAAATCTGACAACTTAATAAGTCACAAAAGAATTCTCAAAAAGTTCCAAGGATCAATATTATAAACACCACACTTCTGACCACAATAAAATTACATTTGAAATCGATAATTAAAACATAGTCTAAGGAAATCATATGTCTGCTAGTAATAAAATATTTAGACTTGCGCAACACAATGTAGTATGTACTAAAACTTGTAGGATGATGCTAAGATAATCTAAGAAAGTTGGAGTGTTAGTTTGTTATTCCCCAACCAAAAAAATTGCAGAACAACAATTGAGCAAAGTACTCGACTTCAAAATCTAGAAAAAGTATAATAAAGTTGACCCATGGAAAAGCAAAAGAATAAAATAATAAGGGTACTATAAAAATTAAATAACATAAGAAAGAAAAAGAGAGATGATCAGTAGAACCAAAAGATGGTTCCTGGAAGAGCCATAAGACATAGGAACTTCTAGCAAAACTGATTTTATAAAATAGAAGTCACGAACAACACTATTAGGAATACAGGAAGAAACGTAACAGCAAATATATAATTTCATAAAAGAAATTTGCGTTTAAACCTAGGCTAAATAAATGAAAACAAGCTGGAAAATTTTGTCGACCATATGAACTTGAAAATTCACAGAGAATAAATAGAAAACCAGCAAAAACCGGTAACCATTAAAGATATTATACTACTAATTCAACATCACTAATCCAACTCTCAAAAACAATAAAGTGTAAATTGCCTTGAAGAGGTCTGCCAAATTCCAAGGCATAGATTTTCTTAGCTTGTAGAAGTATTTAAAAAGAGAGAAAAACAGGAAAATCAACTAGCCCATTTATGAAGTGATGATAAAGTTGAAAGTCAACTGGAGAATAATACTAACATTATAAAACAGTCACACTTATGTATATAGCTTTAAAATCCTAAGTAAAATTTTGCACATAAAATCAGAAATCGGAAAAGAATAACAATAATACTGCATCTTAACCAAACAGGGCTTATCCCAGAAATGAAAGAATATTTAACCTTGTAAATGTATTCATGTAATTTACTTTAACAGAACACATCATTTTTCTAAATAAAATTTTAAAAAAATTAACTGGTTAATGCATAGAATAACTGTTAGAAGGAACTGTTAGAAAAAGAATAAAAGATTATATTAACCACAAAACCAGATTACATCATATTTAAGAGGAAACTCTAGTAGAATTCCTTTTAAGATCTGGAACAACAGAAGGATGCCAGATATTAATTAGCAAACGTAATGCTTTTCAGAATTCCTAGTGCACTGATACAAGAAAAATTAATGTAAGTTAACAAGGATTATAAATGAAGATAATATCATTAGCTTCATGAATGAAAATGAAAATGAATGTTCATATGTAAAATCTAACAGAATCTATAAGCACATCTTATAAGTAATAAGAACTGTAGCCTAGCTTTTAGAAACAAAACCAACACAAATATTAGAGCATTTCTATTTACTCACATTAACTATATGAAAGTTTAATAGAAAAGAGCCTATCCAAATAACAACAAAAACTGTGTCACCCACGTATAAATATAATAAAACATGGGCAAAAATTTGAAGAAATATTGAACTATTTTTGAAGGAAGTAAAGAGATTTGAACAAATGGAGACATATATTTGTGTAACGGAAGATAAAAACATAAAGGATATATCAAATGTTACAAAATTATACATTTTCTACAGTTCTAAAAGAAATTCACCAAAGATTTTTTTATGGAAGTTAAAAAATGGATCCAAAAATCATATATAAAATTACTTTTATGTGTCAAGAACAGCTATGAAAAATATGAAAACATAAAAGAAAGAGAAGGTTCAGGATTTGAAATAAAGATTATTATAAAAATATAGTAATTAAGATAATGTCATATTTACATAGAGACAGAGTAATGATAAATGAGGCAAAATCAAGAGTCAAGAAACAGAACCAAATATATATGAGATCTTGGCAGGCAATCAAATATCTTTGAGGGAGACAAGGTTGGGTAGTTTGTCTTATTATTTGAAAATAATGAAATTAATTGTCTTCAAAATAGAAGCAAAAATAATTCCAAATAAATTATAGTATTAAATGTGGAAAAATACACATTAAAATATATTGTGCCATGAATGTATAATTTCTTCTTCAATATATAATAAATAAGACTAATAAAATGAGTTTCAAAAATAATTAATAAATAAATGAGAAGAGTAAATTTGACCATATTTTCAAAAGAACAAAAATATACAAAAATATTCTGAGCAACAGAATATGAAAAATATTGGACCCAGTCAAATAAATAAAATATTATTACTCAAAATAAAATTTCAGACTTCTAAATATTGGTAAGAAAAAGACTCACTTTAAAAAAATAGTGTAAAATATGAACAGGTGAATCAGAGAGAAAGAAAATGTAATGCGGGATGCCCGGGTGGCTCAGTGGTTGAGAGTCTGCCTTTGGTTCAGGTCAGGGTCCAGGGATTGACTCCCCCATTGGGTTTCCTGCTGGGAGCCTGCTTCTCTCTCTGCCAATGTCTCTGCCTCTCCCAGGTGTCTGTCATGAATAAATAACTAAAATCTTAAAAAAAAAGAAAAAAAGAAAAAATGTAATAGTCAGTAAATAGAACATCAATCATACTAGTAATTAGGAATATGTAAAACAATAATACTGAAACCATCTCATATATATCAAATTGACAGATATCTTATAATCTGATGATGGCCAAGTATTTTTGAGAATTCAGAGAAATTGGAAATATTTAACAACCCAGAAAATGAAACATATTTCAACCCATCAAATATAGATTGTGTGTGGCCCACTTAGTTTAACTGCTATAAACTCTGTGATCAGTTAGGTACCACCATAGATCCTGCAGGTCAGAACATCCAGATCCTCATTGTATCCCTTTGTCTTCCTTGAATAAGGGCCACTGTATGGCCCCTTCTCTTCAGGATCCATCTCCCACCATTTTGACCTCTAGAAGATAGTGCCTCAAAAGTTATTAAAGGATGCTGATGTTTTCCTTCCCCAGTTCCTTTTAAAAAATTTTTAGGAAAAAAAAAAAATTTTAGGAAGGAAATGTATCTGGATCTTCGTAGGAGGAGCATGGTTTAGGGTAGATGAAAATGTTAATATAATCAATCTACTGCTCCCAAAACCCTCAAACTTTTTCTCTACAGCGGGGGTAGGAAAACTTTCTTTGTAAAGACCCAGATAGTAAATATTTAAGGCTTTCCAGTCCACATACAGTCCTGTTTGACATTATAATTTATTTTAAAACCTAAACATGTAAAAACAAATAAAACAAAAACATTCTTAGCTTGATGACGAAAAAAAAAAAAAGTAAGAAAAAGAAAACAACACACTGAGGGCTAAATCTGGCCCGTGGCCATGGTTTTCTGACCCTGCTCTACGGCAGAGCAGGGAAGGGGGAAGTGCTAGAATCTGAATTTCAATTTGTGTATTTCTAGGAATTTGTCATTTTCATCTA
This sequence comes from Canis lupus dingo, assembly GCF_003254725.2. Lineage (NCBI taxonomy): Eukaryota > Metazoa > Chordata > Mammalia > Carnivora > Canidae > Canis > Canis lupus. The sequence goes on along the minus strand of NC_064248.1, from coordinate 66,213,196 downwards.
GGTTACATATTTTGTTGGTTGATAATTGTTTATTGTATTATAGTATAATCATTTTTATTTCTGTAAGGTTGTAGTAAAGTCCTTGCACTCCTTATTTATTTATTTTTATTTTTTATTTTGTATATTCTCTATTTTTCTTTGTCAATCTAACTAAAGGTTTGTTAATTTTGTTGATCAAGAAAACCAATTTTGGGTTTTACTGAATTTCTTCATTGTTTTTCTATTCTCTATTTTTGTTTATCCCCACTCTATCTTCATTTTTTTTTCCTTTTCCCTGCTAGTTTTGAGTTTTATTATTTCTTTTTTCTAGTGCATTAAGATGTAAAGTTAACTTATTTAATATATTTCTTCTTTTTTTTAATGTATGTAGGTAGGTGTTTACTTCTTCACATTTTCCTCTCAGCACTGCCTTTGCTGTATCCCATAAGTTTTAGTATACTGTGTTTTGTTTTTCATTCACCTCAAAGTATTTTCTAACTTTCTTTGAATTTCTTCATTGATTTTTCATTTGTTTTAGAATGTATTGTTTCATTTTCACTTACCTATGAAGATTTTTTCCAGATTTATTTTTTTTATTTCCATCTTCATTCTATTAAGGTTGGAAAAGATTGTTTTATTATTTCAATCTTTTAAAAATTTAGATAGCTTTATTTTATATATATCACCTATGTAACCTCAAGATTTTTTTTAATTTTTTTTACCTCAAGAATTTTCTAACGAACTTTAATAAATCATAGTCGATGGAATCAGAAAAACAATCAAGGTTAGCTGAATGATATACAGTCACAAATACACAGAAATGTGTAAAACTAAAAGGAAGAAAAGTTGAAAGCTAAAGAAATTAGGGCAACATAAAGGAGAGCTATAGCATGAGATAAGATATGAGTGACAGGATGATTCCAAGTGAGACTAAGTTCCTTCCAGCTCATGAAACAGTAGTATAATAAAAGTTCTTTGGAATTTAGGATATTGAGAAACTCCATGGAGGTCTTGCCTTTCAAGTCAAGATGGAGTACTTGGAAACGGATTTACTCCACTAGCTAAAATAAGTAAAAAATAAATAAATAAATAAAAATAAAAAATAAAAAACAAAAAAACTAGACTGAATATATGAAACTAAGGTTTCCAGATATTAGACATTAGATGATGCAGAACTATGATCTGTAAGAAGGAGAAAACCATTGAAATGAGCCCAACCACCATCAATAGGGAGAGTATCCCAGTTGCAACACACAGATGGAGAACCCAGGTATAACCCCGAAGCCATCTTGTGCTAAGGAAACCGACTGGGATGTTGGGAGTAGCTAGCATCCAGTGTTGTGAGATAAAGTACCAGAAAAGTTCCTACACAGAAAGAAGGGGGGAAAAGAGCTCCAGACATGGGCAGATGGTTCTTCTTGAATGTTCAGCTGAGTACTGATCAAGGCATATAAGTCATATAAGGAAAGAACTACCCCCAAAGAGGAGAGGGAAAAATCCATAGTAGTCACAGAGGACTGGGAATAGTCTCTGTCCTCTCCAACCATAATGGGAAAATATCATAATTCACAGGGTATAGGGTAGTGTAGTCAAGAGATTGCCTCAGAAATCTGTCCCAAATCACCAAAGAGTAAAAGTTTACTCTGTTTTAATCATTCTAAGCTAAAAACCAAGCTTCCACAGGATCAGTTTCCAAAGATGGAGGACAGGCAACATCTGATTTTAAGACCTCCTAAAACTTTATAGAAATAAAAACAGTGTGGTATTGGCATAAAAATAGATAAATAGGTCAATGGACAGAACAGAGTCCAGAAACAGATCCACAAATATATACTCCAAATGATTATTGGCAAAAGTGTCAAAGCAATTCTGTGTGAAAAGAAAATCATTTTAAGAAATGATGTGGAACAAATGAAGAGTTGTATCCAAAAACAAAAACCAAAATTCATTGACCTAGGTCTCGTGTCATATAGAGAATATTAATTTGTAATGCTCATAAACAGAATGTAAAAGCCAAAACGATAAAACTTCTGGAAGGAAACAGAGGAGAGCATCTTAGTGAGGTGGATTTGGTAAAGATTTCCTAGGTAGGACACCAAACACTATAAAGAAAATCAATACATAGAACTTTATCACACACACACACACAAAAAAAGAACACTTTCACACATTAAAAGACATTGTTAAGAAAAGGTAAAGTCAAGCTGGAGATTAGAAAATATTTGCAAAATATATATCCAACAGATTGGCAACTAGTATATGTAAAGAACGCTTACATTTCAATAAAAAAAAAAATAAAAAATAAGCAAAACTACTGAGCAGAAACTTTGCCCAAAAAAGTGTACAAATGGCAAATAACACATGAAGAGACTTGACAGTATCACTGGCCACAGGGAAATGCAAATATAAACTACTATTAGATATCAGAATATTTTCACTAGCAGGGCTAACCCTAAAAAAGTCTCACTATACAAAGCCACACAGTTGGAACTCTCATGAACTGCTAGTTGGAATATAAAATGGCTCACATGCTTGGAGAGACTGTTTAGTAGTTACTTGAAACACTAAATATACCTGATCCAATGACCCAGACTATGTATTTATCCAAGAAAATAAAAGTTTATATCCACACAAAGATATTCATGCATAATGAATGTTTATAGCAGCTTCATTTGTAATAGTCACAAATTGAAAACAACCAATGCCCATTGACAGGTGAATTGAAAATAAATTGTCCTGTATCCACACACTGAGATAGTACTCAGCAATAGGAAAATAGAATGAGCTAGGGATATATGCCATATATCAAAGCAATTATGTTGAGTGAGAAGGACCACACCAAAAAAAGAATACATATTACATGATTCAATGTATACAAAGTTCTAGAAAATGCAAATTAGTCTACAGTTACTGTCTTGAGTGAGGGGGCAGGGAAGGAGAGGAGAATGGAATGATTAGGGAGCACAAGGAAACCTCTGAGGTTGATGCATATGTTTTGTCATCTGTGATGGCTTCACAGATATATATTTTTTATAATATACAAATATATATTTATAAATTCATCAAATAAATTTTCTCATAAAATTTATGCTTTCTATATGTACATGCTAAAATTTATCAATACCCTTTATATATAATACATGCATTCTAATATGTATCAAGTGTACACAATAAAGCTATAATAAGAAAAAACTATATTCAGAATGTTAGTTATTAACTTAAATTTCTTTTTTTTTAAAGATTTTATTTATTTATTCATGAGAGACACAGAGAGAGAGAGAAAGAGAGAGAGGCAGAAACACAGACAGAGGAAGAAGCAGGCTCCATGCAGGGAGCCCGACATGGGACTCGATGCCGGGTCTCCAGGATCACACCCTGGGCGGCGCCAAACCACTGAGCCACTGGGGCTGCCCTTAACCTAAATTTTATGGTTGTCAAGAGCACGACAAGGTCTGGACTGTAAAAGAAAAATATATTTAAGTGCTGTGAAGACTAAAGTCATCAGATGAAGTAGAATGACAGCTGGAAAATCAGAAAATATTGAAAATGAAACTAAAATGATTTTATAGGAGAAAGATATTGGTAAATTTGAAACAAGGAAGGATAAACCCAAAAAGTGAAGTACATGCATGTTTCACCTGTTTCATTAATTAGATAATTGACAGAAATCCTTAATTTCCTTCCCTGAAAACGGATTAACACCTGTACTATTCCTCTTGATAACGTAAGTATTTAACATCTCTTATAATCACAGAAAGCAAATGTTATCACCTTAGAACATGAATGTGCCCTCTACATATACAAATATTTTTGTTATTTTATGTATCTGTTTAATTGTTTATACAGGTCAACCATTATGAATATTTACCTTGTTTAGGGTCAAATTTACTAATTGAATTCATTTTAATTGTAACACAGTTTATTTTTGAGGTAGATTGTGTGTTTAAGTCTCTTTAGCATGCACAAAGTGAATTTAAAACTGTTTCAGTAATTCTTGTCTGATTAGTTAACCTTAAAAGCAGGTTCTTTCAATGAAATGCTAAGAACCTAGAATCTCATTTTACCAATTATACAGTCATTAGATCATTAAACACATTGCTATCAGAACTATTTTTAGAGCATATTCAATGATTGCTCTCAGTTTCCGGGCTTTGCCTCAACATTCATATTCCTCTGACTCTCCTAACCAGTCTGTTCTTCATTATGAAGCAAAGATACAGTGTGGTTGCATAAATATTTAATAAATAAATAAGGTCAATGGCAAGTTTGCATTAAAATGGAAATAAAATACAGGCATATATGAGCTAAGGTGGCAACTGCACCTTAATAAAAAATATACTCAAACTACAAATAATAGGGATGCCTGGGTGGCTCAGCGGTTGAGCTCCTGCCTTTGGCCCAGGGCATGATCCTAGAGTCCCGGGATCAAGTCCTACATATGGCTCCCTGCGAGGATCCTGCTTCTCTCTCTGCCTATGTCTCTGCCTCTCTGTCTCTCTGTGTGTCTCTCATGAATAAATAAAATCTTAAAAATAAATACAAGTAATAGAGAAAAGAACACATTACGTAATCAAATAAATGCAGTTCATTCATTCTTTCATTCATTCAACAAATAGTTTCTGGGACCCCCACTAGACACTTGGGGTAAGTCAGTAGGGAAATTAAAAAAAAAAAAAAAAGAACAAAATTCTCCATTTGGAGTTTATATTATAAACATCTGAGAGGAGTTTATATTATAAACATCTGAGACTGACAAAAGATATATATAAAATAAGTAAATGTGTGTATATATAATGTTCTAAAAGGTCAAAAATTCTATAGGAAAAAAAAAAGTAGAGCAGGGAAAGGGGAATAGGAGGTAGAGTTTGACATTTTGAATAGGGTGGTAAAGTAAGCCCCACCTGAGAAGGTCTGTGTGAGTAAAATTTTGAATGAAGTGAGGGATCAGTCATAAATGACAGAGTGTAAAGGCCCTGGGGCTCCTTCCGGGCTTCACCAAGAGCAGAGATGGCAGGTAGCTGGAGAGCAGGAACTTGGAGAGGGCAGGAGATGGAAAGGTCAAAGATGTGGGGAACATGATCAGTAGGCGTTTGGGTACCAGTGTCGTTTTAGTCTGAGCGAAATAGGTAGCAGTTGTTAACCGTTTTGAAAAAGAGGTCAAAGTTGAACTAATTTCAACTTTAAGGGAAGATTCAGGCTATACCGTTGGGAATCGAATGTAGAGACAGGAGGGTAAGCAGGGAGTCTGCAAATATTACATGTAGAGTTTATTTATTTTTTTAAGATTTTATTTATTTATTCATTAGACAGAGAGAGAGAGAGAGTCAGAGGGAGAAGCAGGCTCCATGCAGGGACCCCGATGTGGGACTCAATCCCGGGTCTCCAGGGTCACGCCCTGGGCCAAAGACAGGTGCTTAACCCCTGAGCCACCCGGGCTGCCCACATGTAGAGTTTATCTTTTTAAAAAAAGATTTTATTTATTTATTCATAGAGACAGAGAGAGAGGCAGAGACACAGGCAGAGGGAGAAGCAGGCATCATACAGAGAGCCTGACGTGGCACTCGATCCAGGGTCTCCAGGATCATGCCCTGGGCCGCAGGCAGCACTAAACCACTGCGCCACTGGGGCTGCCCACATGTAGAGTTTAATACATGTCAACCACTTTTCGGTGTGGTTTTTTTATTTATCAACCACTGTGAATCTCACAACTATCGATGCAATCCAAACCAGAGCAGACCAGACTGACACCGTAGCTAATGCAATGAGAAGGAGTTGAATTTGGGGTATCTTTTGGCTGCACACTAGCTAGTATTTGATAATGGATTGGATGTGAGCTGGGAAGGAAAGATCTTAACTAAGAATGAATCCAGGGGTCTTGGCCCAAGAGACTATAGAAGGATGGAAATGCTGTTGATAAGTGAAGACGTGGATGATTTGGGGTGCAGCGGGGTTTGGTGGACACACATCTGGGAAGCCACATGGCCACATCCATTCTATGCAGCGGATACCAACTGCCCTACACAGTCGCAGCTGATGGGGACAGAAAAGAGAACCTAGATCCAGGCCCTCCAAGGATTATTAGGCAAGTGGACCCATTGATAGCCTGAGAATTCTCCCATCCGAAAGGAAGTCCCATCCAAAAGGGGTCATGCCTAAACAAATCAGATCTCTTGGCCTGGTCCGGAGCACACTGGTCAAGCCAATGCGATTCATTATGAATAGCAAACAAGGAAGGATAACATGAAGTTAACATCCTACATTTTTAGAAGTCCTTTATAGCCTTTGCTTGATATATTCAAGTATTAGTGCAAGGGGAATATTCCATCTCCCAAGCTGGGCTGTGCGCAGAGCCACCTTGACAGCGTTGATGTGCTGGGCTCCCCAGACACTTTGGGGGGATGGGCGACAGGCTCCACTCAGCTGCACCTGGGACTCCCAGATCTGGGCAAACCGGGGATGCAGGGGAGACAGAACTCAAAGCAAATGCCGAGAAGACTTCTGGGAGCAGCATAAAAATTATGAAAGTGGAAAAGCAATAATCCACCCTGACTAAACCTGAATGCTACATCTTCAAAGTGAAGATGTGTGGGCACTTGTTAAGGCAGATTGAAAACAACCTCCCTTCATGGGGGGATGGAGGGGGGCGGGCAGAAATACTACCTGGCTTATTTATAGGTTGACATTGAATAAAATTGAAGTAGGGTTCAAACAATGGGTTATTTACCAAAATGTGTAATTAAGTGTGCCATGTGAGAGAAATACATTAAGGGGAAAAATTAAGAATTTATGAAAATATTTCTCCCTTGGTTATTGATCAAGCTGTGCAGACATATATATTTTTTCTGAAGACCTTAGATTAAATGAACTATGGGTTCGACAACAACTGTTGTCTCCAAAATATAACATTGTGCTCCTTTTATGGGAGAAATCCAAGATTATAATACATATTTTGGAATACAAAGCAAAACACAAGGAATTCCAAAACCAAAAATGAAGTAAATCATTTTTGATCCCTTCTCTTAGGGTTATCCACTGCTAACATGTTAGTGGCTGACCTAAGATGCCTAGTGTAAATGTATATTTTGGAATAAATGTAAACACACACACACATGTATGCATGAGCACCCTTATGTGAACATTTACCAATTTCCCTTGGAGGTGACTTGGAAGAAATGAAAATTTATGGCTTAGACCACATATGGATGAAAAAAGGTGATAGTTAAGGAGAAACATACATTCCAAAATAATGTTATTTTCAGAAACATTTTAAAGAAGTGTATATCTCTAAAATCAAAAGGTGATAATCAATATAATATTCCATCAAAAAAAATATTGTTTCTTACATAATTTTTGACACACTATGCATCAAGTGAAATAAAATTCCATGTTTTATATGTCTTACCAGCAATGATTTTTTTTCACATAAGATTTTTAAATGTATGCTTTGTATTGATAATTGTCATTTCATCTAATTAAAATGTCATGATTAACACATGGATATGTGTGCACGTCTGTATTGTGTGTGTGTATCCTCTTACTGTTTCTTTCAGTCACTGATATAACTCTAAGTGAAGAATGAGATAAGAATAAGTGTAAGAATTATATAAGTCATAAGAATAAGTGAAGAATAAGATAATATTCATAACAGCAAATATTATATGTAGAATTTAACGTATGTCAACCACTTTTCTATGTGGTTTCTTATTTATCAACTAATGTGAATCTCACAACACCTCAACAAGCCAAAACCTATTATTATTACCACTTTACCAATGAGGAGAAATGAAACAGAGTGTCTTACCCTAACTTACCTTCGGTCACACAGAAGGGAAGTGACACTGGGTTTCACTCCCTGGCTATTGGGCTCTGCAGTTTGCACCCTCACCTGCTGCACTCTGATGCTTCATGCAATCTCAGCCCATTGATTTCTCTTTTTCACATGAATAGGTATTTTTAAATTATATTGGATAAATATATATATTGCAAATAATCACTATGATTCTTAACTTAAAAACATCTAAATGTTTAGCCTAAATGTTTTCTGTGGACATTTTTCTTCAGGGAACTTACATTACCAAAGACTTTTTATAATTATTCTACAAATTTACATTTCTAATTCTTTCCTAAAATTCCAGAAACTTTTCCTAGATTTAAGCACCTCCTAGTATTTTTCTAGTATTTACACAATCATGATTTTCCTCCTTGGCCCCCCAGGCTTGAAAAAAATAGGTTATTTGTAATTCAGCTTTTCTAGTAGTAACTAACAAGTCACTACATTAGCTGATGTGGTACTGTTGTTTCTTCAGAGACTACTATGTGCCTCACACTACAATTGATAGTTAAATAAATGAAAGGCATGGTTCTTTCCCTGGAAGAATTCGCAGTGTGATTGAGAAATAGCTTACCTTCACAAGCAAAAACTGCCCATACCAGCATTTCTCACCTTCTTTTCACCATGCACCACACAGTGACTTTCACCAGGTCCCACAACGCAATTAGCAAATATTGTGGGTGATAAGTAACTCCTAGTTCACTCCCTAAAACATCCAAAAAACTTTTTTTTTTTTGGATGTGATAAAGTTACCGTGTTAGTGAAAGAGAGCATTGTCAGTACAGAAATAGGTTTAAATCTCCATAATAATCTGTTTCTTCTTAAAGCATACCCTTTTTAAGCTTTCTTAAGAAATTACTTGCAACTATTGGCATCTTGCTTTAGAATAGTTTTTTTTTTTTTTCCCCCCACCTCAAAGTCTTTGAAGGCATGGAAGGCTTTATTGAGAAGATGGGCTTTGAAGGATGTATACCATTGCTATTGAACTTCTGAATGATACTTTATTTTTAAGTTACTATGGTCTTATTTCAATAAATCATTCTTCTTGAATTCCGTTGCCTGCCTAAGTAATATTAAAGCAGCCTATATTCAATTTCACCAAAGACATCCCTTGAAGTGGTCAGAGATCTCGATTCAAAATTGTGTCGTATTGTATGGAATTGGTGTTTTTCCACTTTCTTCAACATAGCATAGATATAACTTTCACTCTTCTAATAAGGCCACATAGCTCACTGAACAATATATTGGTCTTTATTTTTGTTACATGCAAATTGTCCAACATACATCCCCCTCTCCATTCCCTATATCTTCTCTATCAGCATCTCTTAAGATGCTCACTATCTATTGGCAAGCAATTATTAACCCCCCAAAATCAATTTTAAGCTAGTTTTCACAAAGAAGCACTCAATTACTTTTTTAAAAGTTTTGTATATCCTAATTACTTTGATGCTAAATAGAACATGTATTTCTATTACAGAGCAAGCATTTGTAAATTATAAAGTTTTAGAAAAAACACCTTTTCTAATGAAAGAAAATATTTTGCTGTAATGTTTTGACTATTAGAACAATTAGGCATATTTGAAGATTTTATATCTCTATCAATTTTTTTTCTTATGTATTGAGCAGTCTATGCTAGTTAAAGGCAAATCTAGAAAACCAATAGGATCAGGTCCTGCGGTAATTTAAAATCTACCAATTTTTTTTTTTATTGACAGCTACATCGTAGTGTCCAGTATCTTGTATTAAGGGAGAATTTTCCAATTCTAGAATTTTCATTGGATTTTTTGAAGGAATTAAAAGATTTAAAGAATGCCACACAAACTTGCAATGATAATCACACAGCACAGTCACCTTAATTGCTGAACAGTACCTGATGCCATCTCATCAGGATGATATTCCCCAGGTTGGACTGCAGCATTATGTCTTTGTTTGAACTGTCACTGACCTACCTATTCTTTATGTCCTCAGGAAGCAATCAGATTTTGATTTTTCTTCCTATTGGGTCCCAGTGTCATATAAACCTCTTACCTCTTTACCATTTTAAGCATTGGTCGATTTTGACAACATATTCATTAACTATTGTGGCCTTTGAACTCAGGATTAACCTAAAGAATATGCTACTTCCTTAAACAAAAATTTATAGACAGTTATAGTTCACTCTATAAGCATAACCAAGGTCTAAATGTCATTTGAGTGTCCCTCATAGTTCTATTTTTTGATATCCTCATTAACTTCTGTTTTTTAAACAGTTACAGTGTTTCAGTACTGAAATGCAAAGACCAGGTGACAGACTATTTCATGGCTTATACTTCCATAAATTTGTAAACTTGTGATATAAAAATCTGGATTCTAATTTACTAGAAAATAAGCCTTTGATCTTGGTGCTATATTGGGCAGGGCTCCAGACTTCATTTTTATGTAGGCCTCTATAAATGATTTGAGGATAATAAAACACAGTTTCAAATTTTCATGAGAGTCATAGGAAAGCAACAAGAACAACAAGTTTCTATAATTCCTAATCATTCTCTTTATATGATTATATCCAAAATCAATATTGTCCTTTATTATTATGTAGAATACATATTTTAAAAATAATAAAATAGTTTTATTCCTCAATAGTTCCAGTCTCTGACTTCATGTTTTTATTGGCACTGGGCAACATAATAATAGTTCCAAGCATTTTGGGGGTAATTAGAAAGTATACCACAATTTTAGGCTAACATGTTTTAATTCATCTCAATAATTCATCTTAATAAATAGTTTGTAAGTGTCTCCCATACACAATCTAGGTACAATATATTAAAGGGAATTAAATGTCAGATAAAAACAATCTCACTTCCCTAGGACCTAGCAATACTCTAGGTAACAGAGCAAGGTTAGAAGGTATGCCATATTTATAGCTAAATTTCACATACTTGATTTAAAATTAAACTTAGTATACATCAATCATGCTTATGTGAAGATGATATCAATTATGATTGTATTGATGGTGATCTATGAAAATACAATCTTTTGTGAATCCACAAAGATAATATTTAATGTTCCTTAGCAGGGACACATTCATGATGGCAGAGTCATTTGAGGCGGACATGGAAAAAAGAGATTTCAAATATGGAAAGAAGAGCAAAAACAAAAGAAGTGGGAAAGTCCATGGCGCCTTACAAAATAACTTTATTTGATTAGAGATGATAGTACGCGCAGCAGAGCAATGAGAAAAGGGGAGACATCAATGTTACATTAAAGAAATATTGTTCCCACTCTTGATTTCAAACGTGGGAGCAAAAAAAATCACATATAATTCCATAGACAATGAGAATCCAATGCGGTGTGAAGAAGAGTATGGTAGGGTTAGAGCTGTGGTTAGAAACAGAAGTAGCTCAATAATAGTCTGTGTGTTTTTGTAAAGTGAGGAGGTACCGGTGCCAAAAGATTATCTTAATGACCCAGAAGAGAAATAATGAGACTAACCTAGTGTCAGAGGGACTGGAAAGAAAGGGATGAGGTGTTGTTTTATTTTGGGAGGGGGCTGTAGTCGTTTGTTTGTTTTTTAATAGAAGAAGTAGAATCTAAAGACAGGTACCTAAACTGTGTGAGGTGATATCAAATGAAAGTTTAAAGATAACCGACACTAACTGTGGGTAACAGAGAATTCTGCTACGATTACAGACCCCAGGAAATCAGGAGCAGAAGCAAGCTGTGGGAAAATGAGCAGAGTTGAGTTTAAGGGCTGACAAGGTGTCCACGTGGTGTTGCAGAGAAAACTTTTGGAAATGCTGATCTCAAGCTCTGGAGAGAGATGAGGGCAAGCAGATTCAGGAATCCCCTCCACAGCGGTCCAATTCATTCCATACTGACCTAATTACTGCCAAACCTGTCTTCAGGACTCCATAAACTTCCCCAGGCAATAAATTTAGTGTAGTGTTTCCCACACATATTCTTATGAGGATTTTAACTCAATTTAAAATGGACATTACATAATGCCTCTTAGTTCAGTGAATATTAGAGTGTCTTTGTCTGTGATCTTAAAATAGAGAAAATATTACCCTTTTTCCAAGTCACTTGAAGTTTCAGGGATTACATGATTCTTAGGATCACACTCTGGACTCTACACTCACTCTTCTCTTTGTAAATTTAAAATGCGTAAGTAGTAACCTCTACCTCGCCTACATAGAATTGTGCATTCTTATTAAATGAGACAAGATTAAAGCCCTATTCAATAAAAGGGGTGACTATGACGTTCTCTCTTCACCTTTATCTTCATTCCCATGTGAAAAATGGCTGGCGGGGACATTAAACTCCAGCTGCCTGGCCTCAATGGGCTATGCTTGGGGTTTGGTAGGTATGGACATAGCTTTCAAGTGAAGGCATGAGGCAAGATGCTGCTGTGCTTGTGATCATGGGCTATGAGACTCTGGGCAAGGCAACACTCACAATGTGCCTCAGTTTACTCCTCGATAAAAACTGAGACGATGATAGTTCCTCTTCATTAGGTTGCTGTGACTCCTAAGTGGTCAGAAATATTAGCTATAAACTATGATTGTAATGGGCTCAAACTTTCAGTCTCAAAGTTGAGCTTGCAAAAATGTAGTATTATTTCCTTAAAAAAATAAAATCAATATAGCTCTACGGCCTTGATTCCAGCTATTGGCAAATTTCTTAGCAATGCAAGGTGAGAGTCACTCCAGTTTTCAAACAACTTCAGTTCAGGATTTTGACCCAATTAAGTTTTATACACCCGGTCCCTTTGCATTTTCTCATCTCTGCTACTTACTTAAGGTCCAGGCATCGGGTCAGAGCTGTTTGGTCCACGTGCCCACATGCCATCCTCCAGCCTGGCTGCTCTCTGCTCTTGTATAACATGTCAATCTTGGTTGTCATTGTGCCCTGGCATCTGCCGCTGACATCTGTGACCTTTGCGGCCTCTGGTCAAGAAGTTCAGATAGTGTGCATCTTCACTGTACGCACTTCTATTGATGGGCTTAATCATGCTTTTTTTAAAAAAGCCTCTTCATATTGTACCATATTTGCTTTGCATTTGGAGGGAAATAAATAGTTACTGATAAGTGTGACTCCTCTGGATCCCCTCCTTGTTCAGATCAAGAAGGGCATAACCATCACCCTTAATTTGTTTGTTAGCATTAGAGAGCATTTTAAGCAACCCTGTTCATTTTATAAAGTATTTATCCCTTTTGGGAAAGAACTCCCTGAAAGTTTCCTGTAAGTAATTGTTTCCTCTAACACTTTTAAAAGACAGCATTATTTACAAAAGTGTGTACTTTTAAGACTCTGTATGTACTGTGAAAAGTAATATCTATTTGTCTTTGCAAATAATACAACACAAATTCTGACTTTTGTCTAAGAACCTGATACCAATTTATCAGCGAAATAAATTGTCTGTGTCAGTGTGATGGATCACTAGAGACTTGGCATGATCCCTGCTTTGTGAGAAGGAGATGCCTTTTGTCCACAGCTAGCCAAGATTCAAGGGCTGTGCCTCTGGCCAAGGCAAAGAGCTTCTACTCTGGGTGAGATTAAATGAGACTCCAACTGTGGCCTCACTGGTACCCAAATATCAAGTTCTCTGCTCCCAATCCTATTACCACGTACCATTTGCTTAGATGAATAAATGACATTTCTGGCTAGGCTAGTAACTCTTCCTTAGAAAAATGCAGAGTGGAAATGCTTCAAAAATGTGAGTTGTGGCATTTGAATTAGAATTCCGCTTGGTATAAGAATATCCTTTTTCTGTTTTGTTTTTTCCAGCTTGTCACTCACTGCAAAGGCAGTCAAAAAAAAAAAAAAGAATCTGCCAATTTGTTTTATCTTATATGTATTTAATTTTTTGATTCTCAAACAGGGAAAACATGAAACAGAAAATCTCACATGTAACCAAGTTGAAACAAGAAAGACAATTACTTTTCCCTAATGAAATGTTCTATTTCCTTGGTTTGCTGTTTCATTAATTTCCCAACTTCATTTTATGCTGATCTAGATTTTACTAGTTTTCCCTGAGCACAGCTTGAGCAAAAGATGTTTGGATTAATTCAAAAACCTATTGTGTATCTATGGTGTGAGCAGCCCTTTCTTATGAATTGAGTAATGGTCAAAAGCAGTGCATATTTTCACTGTCACAGGACTTCCATTTGAGAGCTGGGGTGACAACAGATTAAAATAGGCAAAACAGAGGCACCTGAATAGCTCAGTGTTTGAATGTCTGCCCTCGGCTCTCGGGGTCCTGAGATCAAATCCCACATTGGCCTCTCTGCAGGGAGCCTGCTTCTCCCTCTGCCTGTGTCTCTGGCTCTCTCCTTGTGTCTCTCATGAATAAAGAAATAAAATCTTAAAAAAAATAAAACAGGCAAAATAATAAATAAATAAGAATTGAACACAATGGTAGTTATGATCAAGAAAATAAAAAGATTTATTTAACAGAGAATGACTCGGGGGCATATAACCTGCAGAGTCCTCTCTGAAGAGACGAGGCTTGAGCTGAGAACTTCCTGCTGAAAAAGATGAAGCAGTAAGTGTGAATATTTGAAGGGACACTCAGCTACCAGAGTAAACACAAGAGCCCAAGAAAGAGACCAGTTCAGTGTATTATAGGATTGGAAAGGAAGTCATTGTAACAGGAGCATAATGAACAAAGGAAAGAGTGACAAGAAATGAGGAAGGACCAATATCTGAGGGTGACACCAATCACCATATTCTAAAGTATTATAAGATAAGTTCCAAAATAAATAAATAAACAAACAATATTTTTTTTAAAGGTAAGTTCCATTGTGTTTTTAGTCACTGGAGGATTTTCAGCTGAGGAGTAATGTGATATAATATACACTTTATTATTTTATATTTTTAAAGATTTTATTTATTTATTCATGAGAGACACACAGAGAGAGGCAGAGACAGAGAGATATTTTGGTCCAGGGTGATAGAGAGTGAAAGCAGGGAATCATTTAGGACAACACTCTAGACTGTAGCCTGGATTTCTTTCTAGATCCCCTTGAGTCTTTCCATACAAAAAAGAAAGATGACATCATCCAAACTCTATGTTTACCCACTTTTTCTTCTTGGCCTGGCCTTTGACTTGGGTTCATAAATTGTGGGCTCCTTATTTCTTGGTCTCTTTTTCCCTTTCCCTAAGATATGTCATGAAGTCACTTGTGTTTACTACAAACATTAGGAGTTCCTCCCCTGACTACTCTGGGCAGAAGAATGGACGGAATTCTCTTTCTGGTAAAGCCACCATAGAGTGTGGCAACTGCACTCAGAGTTGCCACCCTGATGTCCAAGTGATGACAGTATTGACCGAAGCAGCCTACTATTTCCCAGAAGTTGCTAAATATTCATAAGCATATCTGTGATCCAGTAGTCTTAGATAATAGGCGAATATGTTTTATCTTTGCCTCTTTCTAGCTTAGCCATCGTACATTGTTAAACTATAATTGATGAGAAAACCAACTTCATGAACATGGAAATTCATTCAAGCCATAAAAAAGCAAAAAAAAAAAAAAAAAAAAAACACATTTTTTTCTGATTCCTCTCCACCCCAAGTTATTGGATGCTGCAGCTGAGTAACATTAAGAGGATTAGAAACATGCATGGCCTTCTGTTTAGTTTTCTGTGCTTATCATATGTGTCAGGCTAATTTCTAGAACACCACTTTTGCTGTCAGTTATAAATCTTTCTGAGGTGGAACACTTAGCGGTTTGGTTTCAATCACTAATTTATCTGGTCTTAAAATGTTCTCTAGATGCAGCGGTTCATATGTGTTCCTGATTTCATTTCTGGCTGGGTGTTTTGGTCTCCCACTTTGGTCGAGCCACAATGGAGGCCAACTCTACAGAACTATTTATGAAGAAAGTCTCTGGACTTAGTGAACAGAGGGAATTATTTCCCATTACTGGGAGAGGTTGGGTGATTTTCATAATTTCTGTTGTGGAATTTTGGACTGAAAGAGGAAGAATATTGCCATGTTTTCTAACAGATGCTCTCTCTAGCTCAGAGCTTGAATTTATCAAATTATTGAAAGGAGCATGTGTGACATCATGTCTCGGTGAAGAATAGAAAAAAAAAAAGGAAAACTCGCAGGCCCATCTTTCTGAAATATTCTATGTATTCAGAATTAAATACTACATTTGAGTGAGCCAGTGCCAATAATGGTATAATTTAAAGGATGAGTGGAGATTTGCTTGAGCCACTGTCATATGAGACTTCTTCCTTTCTTGAGACAACTACCTTCTTCTTGACACTGAGTCCAGATAACCAAGCATTCACTTTGTCTTCTCTAGGAAATTTTAACTTTAGCTTCAAACAGTTCTTTACATGTCAGTCTATGTAACAGATGTAAACTTTACATGTTTTTGTTTGTTTTGTTTGTTTCCTTTTCAATGTCTTTTATTACCTTCATGCCAGTCAAACCTTCGTTTCAGTTTTAAAGGGGGATGGGCATATCGCCCCCCTAGGCATCCCACAATGTAGACAGGTCACCTGAAGGACAACCTTTACACACTCAAAATTTCAACTCACATTACCAGTGAAGATTTGGGCATCACCCCAAATCATTGTTTTTCTTACTCATGGGTTTAAGACATTAGACTTTGCCTGTTTAAGACTCAACAGCCCACATCATTTTGTTCACACCTATTTCTTGACCAAATCTTACTTCTAGAAAAACCTGTGGCTTCTATGGTTGAAGATGCATAATTTAATGCAAATACTGTCATGGGGATAATTGTGGATTATATTATGTTTTGATGAAATAGTTCTCCACTTTCCAAACTAATTAATGCAATGGAAAATCCTAGATGTTGTCTGTGGACTTGGGATCAATTTACTTCTATCGACCATTACTTCTACTTCAGTCTATGTCTTACTACAAACGACCTTTAAGAAAGAAAATCAGTGTCTGTAATTTATCAAATGCAAGTTCTTTTAAAACGATGAGCCAGGATAGTTAAAATTGTGTTGTGTGAGTAAATGGCTCTAAAAAATCTCAGTGTGTCTATGGACAATACAATCTTCTTTCTTGCTCATGCTACATGGCCATTGAAAGCAGGCAAGAGACAACTTGCTCATTATACTCAATATGGAATCAGGCTAAATGAGAAGCCACCTTTTCTGGCATTGCCAGTTCCTGAGCCAAATTAAAAAAATAAAAAAATTGTGCAGGGAGCAATCCAGATGTTCTAGCCCAGAAATGACATGCTTAGAACTGATTTAGTGACATGGCAGGAGAGGGGAATGGGAGTTGTGTGCCAATGATAGTAAGTACAATTCTACCTGTAGGAAGAGGAACTTTCTAGAAACATTTTGACGAAAGCCTTAATGATTGTCATGGCACTCCATGACTGGCCTTCTGTTAGGCTTTTATAGACCACTCCACTGAGCTTCAAATACATGATTTCTTCCTGCAACTTCACTTGAGGAATCAGTCCTTGAGGGAAGGCTAGAAGACAAATGCCTGCTGAGCCAAGGAAGAAGAGAGAAAAGCATGGCATTCACCTTTCTGCCTTGGATTTTGATTCGTTAGAAAGTACAGGCTCATGTTGATATTGATATACTTTCCTGACACTTGCAGCTCCCTGAACTGACTGGCCCCAGCACACAACCTCATGCTGGTAGAGACAAAGCATTTAGGATAACTATGTCTCTGAGAGTTCCTGTGGGAAAACCCAGTTTACCCGCTACTTCCCTGGCATCTTTGGACTTCTGCTTCTCTGTAAAATAATTCCACACCAGAAAATTAAAAAAAACTATTAATAATAATTTATGTGAAAGGTGGATCAGATTGAAAAAAAATATTCTGTGCTGTGCTTTTGCTTTGCTCAAGGGAGTTCCCTGGCCCAATCCCAAGCAATCTGTTAGTTTCCTCAGATTCCACCAAAAAATCGTTAACCATAATCGCAAATTCCTGTCTATTATACAGGTATGTCTACCTTCACCTCGTAACATTGAACTGCAATAGTTTAGACTTTCACCAAGGGTAGAAGTGTGTGCTCCTTGTTACTGAAAATAACCAAGAGCTCAGCTAAATATTTTTCTTTCTGACCTTCCTTTCTTCCTTTCTCCTTATATCCTTCCTTCCTTCCTTCCTTCCTTCCTTCCTTCCTTCCTTCCTTCCTTCCATTTATTATTTAATCTTCTTTGTTCTGTTGAGGCACAATTTACATATAATAAACTACACATATCTAAAATATACAATTTGATGTGTTTTGACTTATATGGACACCAGTGCAGCCATCAATACAATCACAGAATGAACATATCATGTCCATCATTCCCAAAAGTT
The DNA here is from genome assembly GCF_003254725.2 of Canis lupus dingo. Classification (NCBI taxonomy): domain Eukaryota; kingdom Metazoa; phylum Chordata; class Mammalia; order Carnivora; family Canidae; genus Canis; species Canis lupus. The sequence goes on along the minus strand of NC_064248.1, from coordinate 66,195,098 downwards.
TTCTGGTGCCCCTTTTTTATCCCTCCTCTGGCTCTCCTCTTCTTCTGTTCTTTGCTTTCTATCACTACAGATTAGTTTGCATTTTCTGGGATTTTACATAAAGATAATCATGGAGTCTATACCCTCTTTTGTCTGACTTCTTTCACTCAGTATAATTATTTTGAGATTTATCCATGTCATCGTGTGTATCAGTGGTTGATTGTTTCTCCTTGCTGAATAGTATTCCATTGCATGGATATGTCACAATTTGTTTATGTATTCATCTGTTGATGAACATGTAGGTTGCTCCTAGTTTTTTTAAATATTACTAATAAATATTCTATAGCTACTTGTGAACAATCTATGTATGAACATATACTTTCATTTCTTTTTGGCAAATACCCATGTTAGAATGGTGGGATCATACAGTATGTTTATATTTCATGTTTTAGGAAACTACCAAACTGTTTTTCCAAAGTAGTTATACTGGGCTATATTCTCAAAAGCACTGAATGAGATGCCCAGCTTCTATACTTTGTCACTCAACACTTGATACTGTTGGTTTTTCCCATTTTAATACATTTAATGCATTTTCTGATATTTCCATGGCATTGGTTTGCATTTTCCTAAGGACTAATGATGTTGAACATCTTTCCATATCCTTATTTGCCACCCTTATATCAATTGTGGTGAAATATCTGTTCAAAATATTTGCCCAGTTTTTATTTGAATGTTTCGTTTTCTTATTATTGAGACTCCCCCCCGCCCAAATTGTTAGTTTTGACATAATTACAAACTACAATTTAACAAGACTCTGAAGTAGCACACAAACACATTGTGGTCCTCAACCATCTGAGAGTAATTTGTCAACCTGTTGCCCCATCGTCCCCTACTGCCCCAATGTGTATTTCCTATAAAAGGAGATTACCCTATATAAATACAATACAACATCAAATTTGGAAAATTAACATTATATATTATTACCACTTAATAGTCAAACTCCAGTCAAGTTTTGGCAATTTTTCCAAAAATTTTTTTCTAATTTTTTTCCAATTGTTCACAAAGCATAAGAATCTAGTTCAGAATCACATTGCTTTCAATTGTCATTCCTTCCTCATTTCCTTCACTCTGCAACATTCCTTCACTCTTACGTCTTTAGGACTCTGACACTTTTAAATATTAGTTATTTTGTAGAATGTCCTTTAGTTTCGGTTTAAATTCTGATAATGTATTTTTTACAGGAATGTTTGGAAGTGATGATGAATTCCTCTGATTGGACACTATTAGTTTTTTAGGACAATTTTATTAAAGTATAATTGAAAAGCAATAAACTACTCCTAGTATACAATTTGAAATGATTTGATCTATGTGTATACCATTAACTACAATCCAGATAATGAATACATTGATAACTTTTGCAAAAGTATCCTGAAGACTTCAGCTCTCCCTCCAACCCTCCCCCCCCCATCTACAGACAACAACAGATCTGCTTTCTGTCACTGTAGATTAGTTTATATCTTTTAGAATCTTATTTAAATGTAATATTTTTTGTTTGGCTTCTTTCACTTAGCATAATTATTTTGAGATTCATCCATGTTGTAGCATGTATCAATATTTATTCCTTATTTTTAAGAAATATTCTATTGCATGCTATACCACAGTTGTTGGCACTTGTTGATGGGCATTTGGGTTGCTTCCAGTTTTTGACTATTACAAATAAAGCTGCTATGAACATTCATGCGCATGTCTTTGTGTGGACATATGCTTTTATTTCTCTTGGGAAAATACTTTGGCACGAAATAGCTGGATCATATGGTAGGTGTATGTTAAACTCTATAAGAAACTGGCAAATATTTTTCCAAGGTCTATGTGCCTTTTCACATCCACCAGCATTTAATAAGAATTAATATTGTTCACTTCCTCGCCAGCACTTGATGAGGACAGACTTTTTAATTTTAGCTATTCTAAAAGGTGTATCGTGGTACCTCCTTGTGGCTTCAATTTGCATTTCCCTAATGACTGGTAATATTTGGGGTTTTTTCATTTTCTTATTCATCATCCATATATCATGAGCTTTTAATGCGTTACTCAAAATACTCGTTAGTAAAATTTCAATGCTATATTCATAATAAGAGTCCGTGGCTCTTCATAATTCCTTATCTCTTTTGAGGGAAGTTTGGTCAAGACATCTCTATTTTGTTTCTAGTCATCAATACTTGCCTCTGTACTGCATAGTTGAATGCCTGGTACACTCTTCTATTTGATTCCTTCAAAAGTACAGCTATACACACATAGAACAACCTGGGTGTTCTCCTCAAAGCATTTTTTGTGGTTGTTACAGATTGGTTCTGTTTGTTTGTTTACTTTGGTATAGAGCTTACTGACTACAAGCAGACTATGGCTCTCAGACATATAGAAGTGATGAAAAATCTTCCGTGTTGGCCTTCCATTTGTTGCTTTTCTTTCTCGAATAGCAGGGGTCTTTTGTATTTGCTTCGTTTTGTTCTTTAGTTAAGTTTTTAATTTCTCAGAGGTTTTGAAGTTTGTGCCAAGTACAAAGAAGTGATCCTAGGAATAAAATATCTAACTAATGTTTAATGTACTTTGGGATACAAATAATAGCACCTTAAATACAAAAAATCCTGTTTCCTCTTTCTCCTTTGCACATAGCTCAATCACAATCCCAGTCATCCCTTGGAGGTCAGAGTCATGTGACTGAGTTCTAACCAGCTGAACAGGAATCGACATAACCTGTGCCACTTCCAGATCGGGCTCATTAAAACCCACATCCCACGTGATCCTCAACATTCTTTCACCTTCCTGTAGCAAGTGTTAAAGATGATAGATCAATAAGATGGAAGAACACTGAGTACCAGAATCACCATTTGGAGAACCACATGTAGACCAGGAACATTATTATTCACATAGTAATTTCCACTGTTTTAAACCACTGAAACTTAGGAATTTGACCTGTAACAACAACTAGCATTACTTTTACTAACAAAGAAGTTATAAGGATCAGAAGGCTATGTCAGTGATAAGGGTTCTACATTTTTCTACTGGCAATTCTTCCTCCTTGTTCGGACTTCAGGCTTCTAGCCCTTGATGGAATACTGAAGCCCACTGAGACAACAGTGCTTGGAGTTTAATTGAAAGGCGTAACTACCGTGCAACAGTCCTTTTAATCAAGATGTTAAAAGGAAACTTTATTAAACTGTGATTGAATATATAAAATTAAGATGTAATGCATTTTAAGTATATTAGCTCAAATTATAAAATATTAAATTAAGATTTAATATATTAAATTAAACACAGATTAAACTAGATTGAAAAAAAATACTTTTAAAAATCTCAAATACACCAGAGGAATTATTAACCATTTTATTTAAAAGTGAAAGTCTAGCAAGTACTAGAGCCATAAAAGGGGATGGTTGAGGGGAAATAGCCACATTGGATATGCAATAGTTTCTCCACCAAGTAAATGAGATTTTCAAAAAGATGAAGCAGAAATTTGGTTCTGGATTAAAGAATAAAATGTAACAACATGTTGAATCCACCAGATCCTATGAGATCCCAGTGGCAGTGCCAACCCTGATGGTGAGCACATGGCTCATCTATTCAGAGCTGTTATCTTTTCCCACACCCAATGTAAAAGCTTCTTGAAATGATTTTGTTGTTTGTGCTTCTATATTTTCACGAGACAGGCTGGCTCTTTATAGATACTGACCCTTGGGTCTAACAGACTTTTTCACAGGCAAAGAAAAACAGAAAAAACAAAGTATCTTAAAACAAAAAAAGAAATATCAACTGGAAAAAAGAAAAGAAAAGAAAAGAAAGAACCGGACTCCATTTTTCATGTTTAATTCTGAAAATAAATGAATGTAAACATACCTTTGGACTGAACTTAATGAGTCCCAGTACAAAACCCTTTAAATAAATGTTGCTTTATCCAATTTTTGGAATGGTCCTCTAAGAAAAGTATTATTTTTCCAATTATACATATAAGGAAGTTAATAGTCAGACAAATAGGACATTTTCCAGGGATGAAACAGCTAGAAATCAATGTAACCAGACTCAAGATTGTATCTATTTTTCCCTAAATCCCATGTTCTGAACTTATAGCTAGAGGATAGCCATAAAGGAAGTCAGGCAGTTTCCCAGATGACAAGTCACTAGGCTTAATCACAAAGAATTAAAGTACAGATGATGATAATAATAATAAATAATAATTATAGCAGTTACCATTTATTAAGCAGTTAATGATGTTAGACACAATGATAAATATTTTGCTTGTAAAGACTCATTTAATAATCTAAATAACTTGTGAAAAAAGTACTATCAATACCTCCATTTCAGAGATCAGAATTCTTCCTGAGATTTAGAATTTAAGAAATAGGACCAAAGCCACAACGTTTTTTTTTTAATTAATTAATTTATTTATTTATTTATTTATTTATTTATTTGAGAGATAAAGAGAGCACTAGGGGTAGGGAGGGAGGCACAGAGGGAGAGAGAGGATCTCAAGCAAACTCAGTGCCGAGCCCAGTGCAGGCTCAATCTGACCACCCTGAGATCCTGACCTAAGCTGAAATCAAGAGCCAGACACAACCGGCTGAGCCACCCAGGTGTCACTTGACCACAAAGTTTTTAAGGCATGAGGCTGGGTTCAGACTCACAGTTGCCTTCTTCCTCCTCCCAGTCAGGCACTCTCCGTGGGCTCACGTAGCATATCTGGATGGACTGAGATAAGAGAATGAGAACCAGGGAGCTCCTTGGTTTCTACTCTAAATCCACTCAGCTGGCTCCTTCCCAAGCCTTAGAGCCGCGAGTAAGAAGAATAGGCTGATGTCCATATGGGATCATTATCAGGCTGACATGAAATTCTTATCTTCATATTGGAAAAAGCGATGGAAATACATCTGGGTGGTATGATAAGTGCCAGACAGGTGACTAAGGTCTGTTTTTATTTAATATCTTCACTCAGTTCATTTCACCCTTCAGCCCATGATAGTCTGACTCCAGTCTTCCATTTCACCGGAGCTTACCAATGACAACTCATTATTAAAACTCAATGGTCCCTTTGTAGAGGTCTCTGCTTTGGGCGATATATAACACAGTCAACCATTTTCATCTTCTCAATATTCTTTCCTGAATATTCTTGGCTTTATGAAATATTAATTTTTCTGGCTTTCCTCCTATCTCTCTGATTGTTCCATTTAACACCTTTCATCCTTTTCATTTCTATCTCTTTTTTTTTTCTTTTTTTTTTTTAATTTTTATTTATTCATGATAGGCACACAGTGAGAGAGAGAGAGGCAGAGACACAGGCAGAGGGAGAAGCAGGCTCCATGCACCGGGAGCCTGACGTGGGATTTGATCCCGGATCTCCAGGATCGCGCCCTGGGCCAAAGGCAGGCACCAAACCGCTGCGCCACCCAAGGATCCCTTCATTTCTATCTCAACCTAGTCACTTGATTTCAGTACTTCTGCATTTTGTTATATTCCTGAGCAATTCCATCCCCCACCACTGGTGCCACCTATACTAATGACAGCATGTTTCTTTTCTGGTGTGTCTTAGTTCAGTCAAAGGTATAACCTTCCAGATGATCTTTTTGGGGTGATCCCTTCCATGTTTTGTTTCTAAATCTATATCCAGTTACTATCTCTATCCTGATCTCCAGAGTCAGATTTCCAACTCCCTATATCTTAATATATCTGGGCACCTATACCTAGACATCAAACACAATGTTCTCCAAACCGATCTCATCCTAGCTAAGCAGTAGATAAGAACTTGCTTTCTGGAGCCCAGTTCTTTCCCTTACTGTATACTTGGGAAAGTTATTTAATGTCTCTGTGTGCCATATCCTTACTCTGTAAAGTAGGGATGATTATAGTACCTTCCCCGTACTGTGATATGACTAGCCCTCGTCAGGTCTTTTTTGTTTGTTCATCTAGTTATTCTGAATCTACTAATGCCCACTCATGTCCTACACCAGCTGCCTCTGAATGTTTACTGATCTGGATCAGAATTGACATACCCATAGCCAAAAAAAAAAAATTCATCACATTTATCTTATATGAAACTTATCAACCATCAACTTTAGATATGAAGATGAATCAATTGAATTCCTCTGCCTCCAATAAGTGCTTTTCCTAATTTATTATTCAGGATACCCATAAAATGTTAAGACTTAATGAAATTCATTTTTTTTTTTTTGGTGCACATATAGCCAAATGTCCACCGTAGCTGTTAACTGAGAATGGCTTCACTTTGTGCTTTAATGCACCTGTAAAAGAATATAGCCACTAGATTGTAAAAACAAACAAATAAAAACAAAAAATGTTCCAATTTTCCTGAAAAAGACCAGGCTTGGGATGCCTGGGTGGCTCAGCGCCCTGCCTTCAGTCCAGTGTGTGATCCTGTGCTCCCAGGATCGAGTCCCGCATCAGGCTCCCTGCATGGGGCCTGGCCTGCTTCTCTCTCTGCCTGTGTCTCTGCCTGCCTCTCTCTCTCTCTCTCTCTCTCTCTCTCATAAATAAATAAAATAAAATCTTAAAAAAAAAAGAAGAAGACCAGGCTCAAACAAGTTCAAAGCTGAAGGCTAAATACACACATCCACATGCACACACACATCCACACACACATTTTCCTCTTCTCAGGGTGAGTCAGTGAGACATTGAGTTTATGCCACTTTCTCTTCAGAACTAGCAAACTTACCACCCACTCAAATGTGTAATTTCATCATTTTAAGCTTGATAAAATGAGTCTAAATTTCTAATGATCATTCACTGTGCTTATACTTCTCATTCATTTGATACTTTTCTGTTTATACTTTAAAACCCCTTCTAATAATTCCACCTTAATAGTGTCTTTCCTGATGCCTATTGGAAGAATTATAGCACTTCATATAATAATAATAATAATAATAATAATAATGATATATTTAATAGTAATATGTTCTGTGTGCCTGGTATGAATCAAACCCTTACAACAAGCTTATTAGGTAGAATTTGTTTTATAGATGAAAAAATAGACATTTAGTGAGACTGAATAACTTGTGCAAGGCACATAGTTAATATACAGAACAAAAATGTTGCCCAGTCTTTCTCCCATGAGCGCACATGTCCCCTCCCAGCACCATATTTCACACATGATCTAATGTGTATTTCTGTCCTTGTCCATGAAGGACCTCAAGAACAAGCATCATTTTATTTCTGTTTTTCCAACACATCTATTATATAAAATAAATCACTCCTTTTATGCACACATATTTGTGGAATGAATTAGTCAACCAAATAGTAACCAAATTTCATATTTGTACTAAACATATATTGACACTAAAGGGTTAATGACATGGAAATAGAAAGAAAATGGAAGATATGGTCTCAATCTCAAGTAACTTACAATCTTTCAATTTAGAAGCAACATGGAGTAGTATGAAGACACAAGAACAGGCTTTAATACATTAAAATTTGTAATTTTGACGTTGCTAACACCAGGATTAGGAAAGTCATATAATTTCTCTGTTGCATGACTTCACAGCTTCTCAAAAGCCAAAAGGTTACTTTACGTAATCAAAAAGCTAACTTTCCACTCTAACAATCTGTCACTATTCTCTTGGAAAGTCAATCTTTGACAGTGCTACACAGTTCATATGTGTAAATCACTGGTCTTTAAGAGAAAAAAAAAGGCTTAAAGGATGTATATATTACAACAGATTCCCCTTCAGAAAGCACAGTTTTATGAATCTCTTTAAAAAATTCAAGTTTTCATTTAAATTCCAGTTAGTTAACATACAGTGTAATATGAGTTTCAGGTATAGAACTTAGTGATTCATCGCTTCCATACAACACCGGATGCTCATCAATTTTTGAACGAGTTTGAGTAGCAGAAGAGTTGGTCTAAGCATCTTACTTGTGTTATTTTATTTCATCCCAAACCCTGGGCTTCAATTTCCTCACTTTTATAATGGATATTCTGTGAAGGTAAAAAAAAATCCCTAACGAGGAATGGACACATAGTAGATACTAGGCAAATATCATTTTCCTTTCCCTTTCTGTCTCTAATCATTTCTCTTGAGATCTACAGACATTTCATGTCTTGTCCATCTAATCCTTTATACACAGAAATGATCTTTAAAACACACTTAACATACATACATACATTCATACATAAATAGAAAAATAAAACAATTAATAGAGTGCCAGACTGACCAATCAAAACAGGGTTCTGTTTCATCATTAGGAAGCTCTGAACAACTGGCAGAGCCTAAGCAAATGTATTCTGGTGGATAAATAGTTGTGGGCCAAATTATTTAAGCTTCACAGTCATAAATGTACTAATCTGTCTTATGTGATTTGGATTTTTCTATTTACATAGGAAAAGTTACCATTGGGACATCTGGGTGGCTCAGTGGTTGAGCGTCTGCCTTGGCTCAGGGCATGATCCTGGGATTCCAGGATCGAGACCCACATGGGCTCCCCATAGGGAGCCTACACCTCCCTCTGCCTGTGTCTCTGCCCCTCTCTGTGTCGCTCATAAATAAATAAATAAACAAACAAATAAATAAATAAATCTTTTTAAAAAAAGAAAAGAGAAAAATTACCATCTGCAAATCAAGATAGATACAATTTCATGGAATATTAAATAGCTGTCAATGATTCCTAATAAATTTTAAATACAGATACTTAAGTTGACAAACAGCTCCAAGATTGAAGTATTACTTAAGTTGTTAAGAGAAAATTTTTTAGCAACAGCATCATCAAGAAGGGTTTTAAACGTATGTGGAACATAATCCTCTTGACTGGAGATTGTATATGGATTGTCCTTTAGCTTTTGGTGTCATCCCACAAAATACTGTTTCACAAACATCTAGAACAATTTAGCCAGGATATTTTTGTCTTGTTTCTCCATCTAATAATGTGAGAACTGAGAGTATTGTTAAGGAAGTTACCAAAAGACCGTTTTTGGTTACAACACAAAGACATTTCATTCATATTTCTTGAATAGAAGGAGAAATTAGTTATTAGTTGATCATAACTTGGCAGAAAACTGCTAAGTATACAAAAACCATTTAAGAATAAAGAAAAAAAAACCTTATTAATGAAATGTCACAAAATATCATGGTTCATTAGTCCTAACTTCCCAATGCCTACTAAGTATAGACTTTTAAATAAATCACTCCTTGTATGCACACATTTTTGAAAATACCAAAAATCTTAATGATCAAATTCACTAAATACAACAATTAATAATTATTGAAAAAGTAATTTAAAAATATCTAAAAGCTCCTTGCCTAAAGATTAAAATGTACTAAATATCTAAATTCAGCCAAATTAATTCTTATGAAGGAGCTTTAAGCTTTAATTTTAATTCTTGGACTTACTGAACTCAAGAAAATATTTAGCAGCCTGTTTATATGTTATGTATGTTATAATTAAAGCTTTAAATGTATTCATAAGCACATTTATAAAAATTATAATAATAGTATGTGTTTTGAATTTTTTATTTTGTTAACCTTGCAGTTGCATGAAAAGTTAAAAAAAAAAAAGGCTTTTGAAATTGCCATGTCTATATATCTTCATTTTATCCTTCTTTCCCTTGGAAGTACTTAAGTAAGGATATCTTGGTTGGTGATATTGGGATTTTTTTTATTATTATTATTGCACAAGCTTCTACTAGGTCAGACTGTCCTTATTCCTTAGCTTTAGATGTCATACTCTTAACTGGCCTATTAGAATTCTGAGATTGCCATTACAATGAAATAAAAGGGTGGGAATTCTTTGTGAAAATATCTGGTCATACCAAAGTCATTTTCTTAATTTTGCCAAGAAACAGTGAGACAAAAATAAATTATTAGATTCCCTTACTTTCTATTTCTCTCACTAATATTTTTGTATTTAAGTCATCCAAAATGGAATCAAATAAATAGTCCTCCAGCCACAAAATCAAAATGAAATATTATTGATTTTGTAAATTATTTTGAAATCTACTCCAACAATATTATTTTCATTTGAACTATATTTGTGAACTAAAACATATTGAGAATAGTAATATTTCCCTTGAACATCTCCCTGCACCTACTTTTTTTCTTGTATATACCTCTAGAGACCATCTCGCTTATAAAGATTATAAATATAAGCATTTGCTTATAAATATTATATTTTAAAGACGTAAGCCATGCCTATCTTTTCTTATACCATATAAACATACATGTATTTGTATATTAATATTACAGTTCACTAATTGCTCACTTAACTACAATAGTTTTGTTTAAAACAATATAAAATCATTTATTTGGAAGTTAAGCCTGAAGTTCTTTATCTCAATGTACAATTTATATAGTAGAAATTCAACTTTTTACTTGATTTTAAAAGGAGAGATAGTTTTATGGTTCACAGTACAGCATTTGTTCAGCAACAAAAACTTGCTTCCATTTCATTTTAGAAGGGCTGCTCTAGAATAAAAAGTTGGCACAAATATATAACTTCAAATTATAAAAGCACTTGCCAAAGTGGGCTGTCTGAACTCAGACCACTGTATCAGATAGTGTAAATATCATTAAAACATATCCTTTGTGTTATATTCAGATAAAAATCATTCTACCATCTGAATATAAGAACTGTAGTCTTTAGGGAAAGTCAAGAGAGTTTTCAGGAAAAGAACCTTCTGAAATTCAGGTTTGGCTAGGAAGCTAAGGGAGGCTATATTTAATGATAGACCAAACAGTGAGTTAGTGATTCAAAAATCAGACATCAATGGACTAAAAAAGTAATGTTTACCAAGAAATCCCCATGGACAGGCTGGCATCACTAGATGTTCAATAAATGTTTGTTGAATAAATAGGCAAAGAAATACTCAAGGTCAGAGTGGGTAATGTTTGACTTAAACGGGATATTTGTCACTGCTTTCTTTTCATTCTGCCACTGTTAGAACAGCCCAATATCCAGAGTTGGAGAGGCGTAGCAAGGAGGAGGGAGATCATAGGCTCGCAAAGCTCCTGACCGTGCAAAGATAGGTGCTAAAAAATCATGAGATGTTTATGTGTACCTTCAGTATGTAAGACTGATTTTTTTTTGTAAAAGCAAAATGAAGTCAAAAAATTCTCAATTCAATTCTGTATTACAAAAAATAAAATGATTGTGGAAGTCTGATGTAAAGTAGAAGATTGTAGGACAAACATTGCCAATTGTTATTTCGTCCCTAGGAAGATTGATATTTATCAATGAGAAAGAAAGAAAGAAAGAAAGAAAGAAAGAAAGAAAGAAAGAAAGAAGAAAGAAAGAAAGAGAAAGAAAGAAAGAAAGAAAGAAAGAAAGAAAGAAAGAAAGAAAGAAAGAATAAAAAAGTAGAGACATCTTACATAACTTTAAACAATCAGCTTAAAGGCAGCCGAGAAACAGGATTAAAAATGAAAAAAATCATTGCATCTTTAAAAATAACAGGAATTTTCTCACTGCCATGAATTTGGTGTGGAGTCGAGTAATGAAAAAGACAACAGGTTAGGAAGTGAGTTTGCAGGAAGGTGAAAATAGAAAGAATGGGAAATGTTTGTCAGCATATAAATTTGGTGTACCCACTTTATGCAAATATGAAAACAATGTATTGCCAGTGGAGTCTTCTTTTTTAAGTTTGAAACTTCACACTTATTACAGAATGAAAAACAGTGAGCATTTTGATTATTTAAGCTATAAAGCAAAGCCACATAAAAAGAGTTCTCAAGCACTGTGAAACAACACCATGCAAGAGTTCAAAATACAACGTTAAAGAGACGAGAATGTATCTGTAACTGTAGGGGGAACCGAGGTGAGAAAATAATTCATCAAATTGGCATCTATCCAGAATACCAAGGCTGGCACGGGAGCTTATGATGCGGAGTTCGGAGAAAATATATACAAACCTTGGTGTGGGATCATCAAGTCACACGTGCACACGTGCTAAGGGGAGGCCAACACTCCTTGTGACTCCAACCAGGGGGTGACTCTGCGGTCTCCTGTATTTTGACTCAGAAACAGGATAGGCTATTACAGCCCCAGACACTCTTCAGTAACTAAAAGAGAGTCCTCCGATAGTGACCAGTCCTCATAAAACAAAGTCACTAGATCTTTTCTGAGAGATCAGATTTTCTTACTGAGTATCGAGATAAGCCCAAGCTGATTTTTCTTTGAACACCAGGCATACAATGGAAGGGGAAAAAAAAAAAAAAAAAAGGATTAAAATAAAATGTTCTCAAAAGAGTAGAAAGCTTTTTCAATTTTTTTGTACTATCAGAGACTTCGGAAAAAGTGAGGCATGTTAGAAAACAAGGCTTATGTGTATTTTTCAAAATGTCAACATGTTTAGCCATTTGGTGAAGGCAAAAACTTTGTAATTCGTCTTCAGTTTCCCAAAAGATGCTTTGATGTATGTGGTCCACTTCTAACGGTCTCATTATAAAATTGTATCTATTAAGTAAGTCTCTTTAGTTTAAGATAGGAAAACCAGCCAGGGGCTCTAGGGTCAGACACCCTGAGCTTGCGTTCTAGCTTTGCCCATCAGAGATCTGACATTTAACTTCCTTGAGCTTCAGTTCCATCACCAAGAGTATTGAAGGAATCCTATTCATCCCCATAGGGTTATTTTGAGAAGGAGCCAGCTTATGGTAAGTGCTATACTAACATTAACGCCATGTAGTGTACTCAATCAACAAATTATTATTGGCCAGCACTGGGCCAGCTGCTGGGAACAAAAACTAAAATACAGAACTTCCTTCCCCTTGAGAAGCTCAGTCTCTAGTGTGAAAACACACAGACCAGCAGTTACAACACAGGCTCAAACGTTCACTAACAGCCCTCTACCGAGGGCTTAGGGGGGACCTGGATTCTATGAGAAAAGAATTTTCCAAAAACTTTGTCTCATCATAGACTATTCCACTTTTCCAACTTTCCTGTCTGAAGCACCACAGTGATCACAGTGGCAGCAAGGCTGTAAAAGTCAAGTAAGCTAAAGCAAATCCCAGCTCCTTTGGAGGTATGAGGACATGGAAAATCTCCATTCCCAAGAAGCTGTGAGATCATGTCTGATTTAAGTCCCAATCCTAAACAAAGCGGGACTCATGCTGGGTTTCATGTGTAGAGTTTCATGTCCAATCCCTGTAACGAGGTGATAAGGCCTGTGTCACAGTTAGTCAGTAGCAGGCGATGCAATTAACAGGATTGCACTAACCTGGAGATGCGCCAAGCTGGCAAAAGAAGGATTAGAAAGTAAATGAAGTGAACAACCATGAACCAGCAAATAGGGCTTAATGGACAGTACAAGTCAGTGAGGCAAAAATGGGCCAATTTGCTCTCATTGATTTTCACTGCCCATTGAGCTGCATTCCTCTTTTGCTTCCTAATGCATTTATCTTGGCCTAGGCAAGTTCTCTGGCTGTCATCCTGAGGACAATTCCATTGACCGCGACAACTCCATGAGTGGACCCAAGTACAATCTGACCTCCAGAACCCTCTCTCGGGCACCCTGATGGGATGTCTGGTGGCTGGGAGTGTCCACGGAAGAAATTCCAATCGGTCTTATGCCCAGGAAGTCACTGAGGAGACTTTTTAGCAGAGCAATGGAAGTAAATATTGCAAAGTTCCATCCAACTTGTGCGTTCCACCTTATTTTTAAATAATTCATCGGGGTAAATGGAAATAGTCTACCCTGCCATTTGCCACTAATTTTAAATCATCTCTAGTGGAAGTGCCAAATGACTTCTGCTATCCAGAATAAATAAACCTGATGATCATTTGTTGTTCACTAGTTTCTGTGAGAGGGAAGCCATGCAGCTATTTAGGAAGGTCAGGACACCAAGCAAGATTTCTACCTGGAATGAGTCTTTCCTTTCAACCACTTCCTGACTCTTTTCTCACCTCCTTTTGTCTCCTGGTCTCTTTGCACCTTTCTATATACCTTTTCTTGTTTGGCTACAGCCCCCCCCCTTCTTCTTCCTACCTCTTGGATACTTTCTTCTTTCTTTTTCCCCCTCCCCCCAAAAAGTAAATGCATGGCTTCTTACAACAAAAACCATTCAGGACAATTCACATTTGTCCGCTGGATAGTCCAACGGATGGTGTTTCTGATAATTGCTCCCTCGCCTTACATGCATGCTTAATTTTAAAATGAAGTGGTCTCTGAGATCTTGAAATTCCATCAGTTGATTATAGGGGAAGAAAAAAATCTTTATCCAGTTTCATGTGAAACTGAATATCTTGCCATGATCCTGAGTCAAGCTTCACATATTTAAAAGAAACTCCAACTTGACAGAAAATATTTATCTCCCATAAGAAGAAAGATTTTATTGAGTTAGGGAGGAATAGACAATTGCACAGAAAATTACATTTGATATTTCCCACAGTATGAATCTCTGTGAAAGGGGCCACACCGGTGCCTTCAGCAATTTGGAGTCCCTCCTCATTACAAAGGCCAGAAGGAATGCACCTGGTCCCCACTGCTGAATGAGGAAGCTTCTGAGATTTCCCTGACTGTTCTGGACGCTCAAACCCTACTTAGCTCAGGAGACCTAATGAGATTCCAACCTGCCAAAGAGTGGCTGCAGACCTGAAAAATACTTCCCCAACCACCCCCTGCCAAGCTAATGAATAGATATTTTCCATGAGTCCAGTAAAATAGTAGTTTTTTTTTCTCTTTTTTTCTCTAGCTGCCATTGTAAACAATGCCTCACTCAATTTATTTGGCACCAGGACACACATCCCAAGAAATGATCAGCGATAGCTGGGGAGTCTACCATCTTGGCCATAAATAAATGGTTCTTTGCTTTGCTTTATTTTAAACGATTAATAAACTAGAAAGAAAAGGAGAGGGGGGAAGTCTCAGATGTCACAGGTCATATGACTTTTGATTATTAGTTCTCTCCTCACCTAGGCTTTGCTTCCCAGTGGACCATTTCCCCTCGCTTCCATCAAGTAGCTTTGCATTCCTTAGATGCACCCTGGGAATTACACAGCCAGCTGCTACACTACTTTCCTGGAGCTGCTGCTGCTACTGCAGCCAGGAGAAGAGATACTGCGGGCATTTCAAATTCCAAAAAGTGTTAACTGCAGCTGCTAAGCAGAAGAAGAAAAAAAGTCTTCTTCCAAGTTATGCATGGTGTGACACGTGCATTTGATGTTTCTTCATATGTTTCCAAAGCAGCATGTGCAACATATCACACTCAAACTGTCACCATCTGAAACAGAACAGCACACAGGCAAAATGTTCCAGTAAGTCTACTGCCTGCATGCGGCCCACCTGAAGCACCTGGAAATAACTAAGCCTCCAAACATAGGTTGACTTTGCTTTAACAGAATAGGAAGCTTCTGTGCTGCAATGAATTTAATTTTAGCTGGACTAATTTATCCTAATATGGACCTTCTGAATATTTTATCCTTCCTGTGGATTACTCCTAATATTCACGGAATCAATCTTCATTTCTTTGTTTCCTTCCTACCTCCTATCCATTCGATCAGATTTTTTTTCCCCTAAGGTGCACATTTTTTTCCATATCGCTCCTCTACTTAAAAACCATTGATGGTTTCCCTGATGCCAAAAATAAAGCTCAAATGCCTTAGCTAGACATTTAAAGTTCTCCACCATCTGGCCTCAACTTGCCTATGGTTTCTATCTCGTCCCCTAGTCAAATCGATCTCATCACTGTTACCCCATCACCCTGTTTTCACAGCCCCCAAATAAAAAAAAAAAATCCTGTATGTGTTCTGGATACTAATTCTCTTTCTTTTTGCTTGAAATGACCACTTTCTTTATCTCCCTCCCTGTGACCCCCTGCCTTCATCTGACCACCTTCCAGACTCCACTTGCTCTGGAAGGATTTTTCTGCATCTGCACAGATCTTAGGGAGAGTGGACTTGGAAGTGTGGTGCTGCAGTAGAAAACAAAGTGTAGAGACTAGGAAGGAGGATTGGGTTTTGGATCCAGCCCTAATGCCTAACAACAGCATGACCCTGAGTCACTTAACCCTCTAGGTCTCCATTACCTTATTCGAAAAATGGCTTTAATAACTGCCTTCCACAAGTCCACTGCCGAATCATACAAGATCATGTCTGCAAAAGTACTCTGAGAACACTAAAAGTCCTCTTTGGATATAACATATGATGGGTGACAATCTTCTTCTAAACAACCGGCATTTCCTGGGCACTTATGCCACGCACTGTTCTGCTGAACCCCTAACAACACTATGGTTGGTATTATGTACAGGTAATAAAACAGAAAGCCTAAATGAAAATAAATATTTTTTTTAAAAAAGAAAGCCTAAGTGACTTGTCCAAGTTAAAACAGTGGGTAAAAAGAGCTGAGATTCCAACCAAGGTAAGAGACAAAAGAGCCTGCTTTCATTACACTACACTTTACTGCTTTTTATGCTATCTTGTAATCAATTATCCGAATGCATTAGTCCATGAACTCCTTGAGGCCAATAACCACAGCTCATCTTTCATACGGCTTTTACACTTGGTATTTTTATTCCTTTTGTCTAGAATGCTGGCCACATGGTTCACATCTCCTCATCTCCTTCAGATCTGCACTCAAATGGCAACTTCTCAAAGAGGTCTTCTCTGACCCCTATCTTTAGAATTAAAGCCCTCCAACCTTTCCTAACCACCCTATCCACTTTACTTTCTGCATATCGCTTATCATTTCACAACCTGCATGTTCTATATATTTATATGTTTTTATTATCTTGTTCCAATAGAATGTGAGCTCCATGAAGGCATGCAGTTTTATTTACTACTCTATCCCCACTGCCCAGAACAGTGCCTTGAAACATATTAGCTGCTCAGTAAATATTTGAAAATACACTAACAATTTAGCTTAGTATGTGATTGATCAAATGATTCAGGATTTCTTAACTAAATACCCTATTATTTTTATTCAGTCATGTAAAATTAGAATATAGACTGTATTGGGGCACCTGGGTGGCTTAGCTGGTTAAGCATCCAACTCTTGACATCAGCTCAGGTCTTGATCTCAGGGTCATAGGTTCAAGCCTGGCATTGGGCTCCACACTGGGCACAGAATCTACTTAAATCTCAGGTTCCTGCCTTTTCATTTTCTCATTCACTCTTACTCAGACATGAATTCTTAATCAGATAGAAGAGTTTGGAATGAAAACTGGATCTTGCAATGTCAAGACACTTTCTTCGCTTTTCAAAAGTGACATAGCCATAAAGAGCAGGGGTTCCCAATTGCTAGGTCAAATAGTCAACTTGTCCATGAATAACCCTGTCTTCATGGTGGAAGTTGTTGACTCCTCAAATTTCTACCTAATTTTGAGCTTTGAGATCAGAAAGCTGATTTATTTTCAGCTATAAGTCATATTGGCCAATATGAGAACAATAATGATACTAAGGCTAATATTTTTGATTCTCGTTTACCTCTCCCTTTTGTCCTATTTTACAACTGGTTTAGAATTCAGCTGTGGAACAATGAGGCTCTTTATCAAACTTGAAACTCCAAACATCTTTCAGAATTTAATTATACTTACACTATGACATAAATTAAAATATATTATCCATCATCATTACCATCTTTAAAACATTGAATCATTTACCTCAAGGAATCTTGGGTGTATAATAGTACCCCCTCATCCATGGGGGATACATTCCAAGACCCTCAGTGGGTACCTGAAATCATAGATAGTACTGAACCCTATATATTTTTTGTTTTTTTCCTATATGTACATCCTTCTGATAAGGTTTAATTTACAAATTAGTCACCGCTAGAGATGAACATCAATAACCAATAATAAAATACAATAAGTATAACAATATATTGTAATGAATGTTATGTGAATGTGGTCTCTTTCTCTCTCTCTCTAAATATTGTATTATTCTAAACTTACCCTTCTTTTTGTGATGATAAGAGACCTCCGTGATAAAATGATGTGGGTGAATGATGTAGGCAGTGTGACATAGCATTAAGCTACTATTGAACATTCTGACTATATGTCAAAAAGAGGATCAATCTGCTTGCAGATCATGGTAAATGAAGTCATGGAAAGTGAAACCACAGATTCTAACTGTACATAAGAATCTACACAAGGAAATGTTCACTATGATTGTGAGGGGAAAAAAAAAAGAAGAAAAAGAAAGAAAGAAAGAAAGAAAGAAAGAAAGAAAGAAAGAAAGAAAGAAAGAAGAAAGAAAGAAAGAAAGAAAGAAAGAAAGAAAGAAAGAAAGAAGAAAAGAAAGAAAGAAGAAAAAGAAGAAAGAAAGAAAGAAAGAAAGAAAGAAAGAAAGAAAGAAGAAAGAAAGAAAGAAAGAAAGAAAGAAAGAAAGAAAGAAAGAAAGAAAGAAAGAAAGAAAGAAAGAGGGAGGGAGGGAGGGAGGAAGGAAGGAAGGAAGGAAGGAAGGAAGGAAGGAAGGAAGGAAGGAAAAGAAAGAAAGAGAAAGAAGAAAGAAAGAAAGAAAGAAAGAAAGAAAGAAAGAAAGAAAGAAAGAAAGAAAGAAAGAAAAAGAAAGAAAGAAAGAAAGAAAGAAAGTCTTTTGAATCTGTTACAACTCCAAGGTAAAACATGGCGTCCTCATGAGTGATTCAAATAATTTGTGGGAGAGAGGAAGTACACTAGTCAGTCATCTGAGTGGTATCTTATTAGAATCTTCAGATTCTCCAGGCAATCTCTTGCTCACAAATTTTATTTCCACAGGTTCTAACATGCTATTTATCTAGTGTGTATTTCATATTTATGCATGTTTCATAGTTCCACTTATTCCACTTTTCCATTGAAAATAAGCCTCTAATGAATAAAATGTTGTTTTTCCACTTTATTAAGTAAAACATTAACATAGTGAAAGACAATTTTAAGTTGAAGTGTCATATCAGATTGTGCCTACTTACTAATCAAACATGATTATAAGTGACAGAAGTGGTTTGCATTTTCATTTTATAACATTATAATACTATAAAACATAAGAATAAGAAATTAAACAAATTACAGTCATATTAAAATATATTTTCAGGGAGAGTAGGGAAAATAGTTTCTCGTTGCTGCATAATTACTGTTCTAAGATTTCACTAAGGTACTATCCTAAGGTGTCAGCTTTTATTTGGCAGTTTACATTTTTATATAGGTTTTCTGTATTTCAGTCATTTTCAGTTTATTTTATCTGGAAAAGCATGAGCTAGCCATAAATGACACATTATTACCCATTTCTTTAGTCAGTTCTTCACATTCAACTAAAACATTTTTCACTCGTGCAGGCTATTAGCTCAAAATTTTTACAGATATCACATAAACACTTCATATGCAAGTTATATTTTTCTTTCTTCACTCTAGAGCAGCTAACGTAATTGATGAAATATTTGTAAAAGTAGATCATATTGAATTATCAAATATATACTTGGTGACATCTCTACAAGGTACCATCCTACATTCTGTGAAATTTCATGAGCTGGGGACCAAATACTTAGATTTTATCCAAATTCTCTCAGCACTTTCAAAAATTTCATTAACTCAGCCAGCTAACAGATACTGCAATGGCATTTTTATAGCAATCAGTATTCTGTTGTAGTATAGATTAATGATTTCTGTCCTTCATGCTGTGTGTGTACCAGATAATGTCTTTATACTGAATAAAATGAACATCTATACTGAAAGACTTGAACATCTCTCTTGCTCATGCTCTTTTTCTCACTATGTGTGTTTTTATCTGCTAAACGTACATAGCATCCATTGCATTTTATTTTTCAGCTTCAACAAAAATGTCATTGCATTTACCTTTGTATTTATTATAATGCATTCTCAATCTAATGATACTAAAAGTACAGCAACAATCACATGGGTTTCTGAAAATGTTTTAATGTTTAAAAGGCGTTGTATTGGAAAAGGTATGTCACAAATTCTATAGACCAACACCTTTGAAAATGATACTAAATGTTTAACTTATGCATCACCTTTCTTGCCTTGGGAAACTTAGGGGAAAACTCAAAACTTAAAAAAAAAATCTGTGAACTTATAGCTAGGAAAAGTAAATGGCATTGAAAGAAACAAGAGAGTCCTCATTCTTTGAAAATCTCAACAATATTTATCCAAGGGCTTATGATGTGCCTGACACTGTATTTTGGGAAATGCCAGATAATTCATGCTTTATTTTCCATTTTGCAGAAGTGTTTGCACTGGGTTATACTGCTTGAAATTCCATCATTTAGAAATTCTCCTATGGGGGAGTGCCTGGATGGCTCAGTTGGGTGTCCAACTCTTTTTTTTTTTTTTTTTTTTTTTTTTTTTGGGTGTCCAACTCTTGATTTCGGCTCAGGTCATGATCTTATGGTTGTAGGATGGAGCCCTGTGTCAGGCTCTGCACTGAGCAGGGAAGTCTGCTTGAGATTCTCTCTCTCCCTCTCCTTTTGCTTCTCCCCCTGCTCATACTCTCCCTTTCTCTCTCTAAAATAAATAAATAAATCTTTAAAAAGAAATAGAAATTCACCTATGTTAACTGGAGCTTTCTATGTTAATCAAGAATCTTGATCTCAAGTGAATGAAACCATCCTCAAACTCTGGAATGAATTGGCATCATCTTCTCTTTCCACCTCTTTCTAGTGTAACTTCCTCTATATTAATGGTTGAAAAACTAAAAACTACACTTTCCAGGCTGCCTTCTAATTAGACATACTGAAAAGACAACAAGGAGGGGGGAAGGACGCAGAGCCATATGCTATTAATGTTTATTATTTTTGTTAGTTAGCAATGTCATGAAGAAGTAGAATTTTTCTGCATCGGCATTGCATTGAGCCCTGTGTTTGTTGGGTGGCAGTGGTGGCAGGATGGACAGCAAGTACCATACTCCAGTATTGGAATCATCTAGTTTTGATGATGTCCAAAGAAGCTTCTAGAGTGAGAGGCTTATTGATCCTGTTATCTGTTCCCAGATTTTTAGCTCCTGCATTGTGTTCTTAAACTAAGGGTTCTCCTCACTCCAAACTCTGGATGTAGTTAAGGCTATAGCTTCCCCGGCAGGACAATTCTGCAGTGTTCTGGAAGTCTTTTCTAGAGGTCTGATACTCTGGGATTTCTAATCATTTTGTAAGCATTTAATTCACTCTCAATTTTTCTCTGCTTAAACTATCTTATGGTTTCCTTTTCCTATATGGAATGTTAGTCAATATATTGACTCAAGCTATACTGAGCTGTAAAGAGATTTATTGGCTGACATAACTGAAATACCCAGGCCTAAGTATGACTTTAGACAAGATAGATCCAGGGTAGATCAACATAACCCAGTGCCATTCTCTGCTTTACCATTTTTAATCTTTTCTATAAAATGATTAATTGATTGATTGATTGATTGATTGATGAGACAGCAAGGCAGCATGAACACGAGGAGGGGCAGAGTGGGAAAGATAAGCAGACCTCACTCTCAGTAGGGAGCCCAACACAGGGCTTAATCTCAGGACTCTGGGGTCATGCTCTGAGGCGAAGGCAGATGCTTAACTGACTGAGTCACCCAAGCAACCCTGCCATTTTTTATCTTGACTGCATTCTCAGGTATGGTGGAAAATGGTTTTGGCAGCCCAGCCTCTCCCTCTCTGATTGGAGACCACCTGCCTCTTTTTATTTTAAGATTTTATTTATTTATTGAGAAAGATAGAGGGCAAGAGAAAGAAAGAGCATGAGCAGGGGAGGAGCAGTGGGAGAGGGAGACAATCTCCAGCAGACCTGACAGAGGGCTCTATCTTAGGACCCTGAGATCATGACTTGAGCTGAAACCAAGAGTTGGTCACTCAACCAAGCCACTCAGGTGCCCCAAGACCACCTGCCTCTTTAACAACCCCAGCAAAAGCACAAGTGAATGCTATTGGCTCTACTTTGGTCATAGAACTATTATCTGACCAAAGGAATAAAAAATGTCTCATTTATCAGATTTGTTTTTTTCATTTTGTTTTGTTTTTCATTTGGGCAGAATTGTGCATTATGCCCTACCCTTGGAACAGAAGTTGTAGGAATAAGTTCCACTCAAAAGAATAATTGAAGAGAACTGAGATTTCACCACATAATTTTAAGTGCCACTATTACAAGAAGGAAAACACATATTTTGAAGCCAAAAAATACATGTCCACTGTATTTTCTTTAATTCCAGAACTTCCAGGAGGATTATTTTAAGTCATTTACGTATTAGTGAGAATTTACTTTCTTTTAATAGAGAATTTTTAAATAGAAAGAATTAATGTAGCAATATTCATTAACTTCCTACTATGCTCTAGACTATCATCTCTTGGATTCTATAAAAAATTACTTATTAAGAAAATTACAAATCTATAGTAAGGCAATTGCATAATTCATTACAAGTAGGAAAACAAAACTCATCATAAGATGAGTAGTGATAATGACACTCAGAAAAAGGAATAATTACTTTAGTTGGGAAAATTGAGGAAAGCTTAATGGAAATAGCTATGTTTTTGTAAAAACTCACATGCTTGATTAGATTGAGTTTATGGACAAGGGATGAGTCAACCCAAGGATGTGATAATGGGGTGAGCAGATGGATCTACTTTAAAATGCTTACTGGGAACTGTGACTCAGGAAGGATTTTCAAAGAACAGTAAGAATTTCTTTTTTATTATTTTTTTAAAGAACTTCATAATTTTCATTTGTACATAGAAATTTAAATAAATCAGGGTCTATAGAATAGTTGGAGAGGATGATTCAGTAAGATTGGGTGATTTGATGTCGTCTGCTTGTTTTGTAATTTATTTATACTTAATTCTATTCCAAAAAGGATTTGGGGTAGCTGACCAGACAATTGGTTGAAATGTGAGGCAAGTGAGAAGAGAGAGACAACAATGACATTTAATAAATATTTGTTGAGAAGTGAATTAGTTTACTGATCCTCGGTGACTGGAAAGTGGAAATGCCACTACAGGACTTGGGCCACTCAGGAAGGGGTTGATTTGCAGAGATAATAGGAATTGACATAATGTATATTAGAGCAGACATGTCCTGTGTGTATAACTACGTGCACTTATACCAAAAAAAAAAAAAAAAAGTCAATTTAGTTGCCTTGTGTCCATCTTCACAAGCTTTAAAAAATGCCTTGTCGAATCTTGGCTGTCTTTCCTTGACGGAAAACTCAGCATTCCAATACGGTAGAGTATTTCTTTCCTAAGTGGATGGGCAGCAGGGGGAACTGATTTTCTTTGTGGTGGTGTGGGACTCCCCAAAACACTATCTTCTGCAGCCATAATTGAAACATTGCTTTGAGCTACTGGAGTCATGGGGCTTACCTTACATTTTATAAGAGGTATCACACTTTCATCTCCTTTATCCTTCTCTCAAAACATACATGAATGGCTATTTTTCATGACTCCACATACCCTGATAGCATCACTGCAAAGACCACCCCAGGGAGAAGCACTGGACTCCCCATTTGAGAAGCTACTGTCTTGAAATAGTCAAAGCCATGCATTAATATGTTCATTAAGTGCAAGAAACATTCTCTATATTCTTGTAATATCTAGAAGCTAAACATTATCTCGATTCTGTAGATAAAAATTCAAGAAAGGAAAGAAAGTGAAGATCTGCTTACCTTCGTGGTACTACTGTAGCGTGAGGCATAAATCAGGCCTGGACACTGACTCATATCAATGTTTTCTGCTTTGCCCACTTATACCTTATACACATGTTTGCCCATAAGCATCAATACACAAAGGATACACCTTTTTGCCCTCTTAGAAACAGAATACTTCCCACACTGATAATTCTGTCTGAACAGTTCAGAGAAGGGATTGCATGTCTAAACTCAAGTCTACAGGATCCAGACCGCTCTGACCATACACTTAGATAGATGCCTTACATCTCGGTTTTCTAATCTGTAAAACAGAATCAACAATCCCAGAAACCTTTTTCTCAAGATAACCCTTGTTTTCAGAGCACATGCTGGATTAAGTGTTTAGAACAACGCCTTGACCTGATGTCCCCTGAAACCATTAGTTAGGATTCCTGAGGTCCTTTTACTGGTAAGAGACATTTATTTTTTTCCCAAAAAAAAATAAAGCTCTAGTTCTCAATGCATTGTGTGCTTACAAATAATTAGCATGTTTGCAGTGCTCAGTGCTATTCTTTTAAAAAGGAGTAGGAACAAGAGACCGTTGCCCTCTGCAACCATTTCGAGAGTAGTCTCTTTAACAACAGCCACCACACCACTCTGTGGTTTAAATCTTTCATCATTCACTTTTGCATGGTGAATTGAGAAGGATACTTCATCCCCCTTGGATTTGAAGACCAAATGTGCTCAGCTGCAGACCAATTATGATATTCAAGTATTTTCAAGACTGCTGAATGGGAAACGTTGAACTGTGCCTGTGTGATTAGCTTCATTGATTTCTATAGAAATGTAGTACTTAACTTCAATCAGTGTAGTAGTTCAGTAGTTCAAGGAAGTTTACTCTTCCTCTGAAATTCACACAGAATATATAGTACAAAACTGGTCTTGTAAAAGTCATAATGATATTTTACCAACACTAGATGTCTCAGGATTATTTGTAATTTATCCCTTAATTTGAACAGATTAGACAACCTCATAACTCAGATGTGTTTTCAATTTCACCTTACTTACAGATTATACTGTGCAATTACTTGCAAACAACTATTGATTACTTTAAAAATAAATAGGGATCCATTACTTGGGAGTCTCCACTGTTCCTTTTGTTCAGAAATGTCTTACTGTCTTCTAGTTGAAATAGTGATGTCTTGGGCCCGGAAGATGATAGCCGTTCATTAAAAAATACGGAGGCTTTTACCACAATGAAAAAGCTTAAATCGAAAACTAGTGGTTAGTGCATCCTCAACAACAGCAGACATGGAACTTGGTGAACACTTAACTATTTTTCCATCTATACGTCTAATTATTTCTATGGAGCCTATGATCAAAGCTAGTAGGCAGGCTAACAGCAATATTCAAATTTCAACATAATAAATGAAGGAAAGGAGCTTTCTCCTGTCTGTACTTAACTGGAGGTATGTTAGGGGTGTATCCGTGTTAATGACACAGCGTCTATAATGTACAGGAATTTAGAAGGGAACCAGGACAAATTTCAAAGGCTAAATTTTATATTTACCTTACTGTGTCTCTTTGAGGTGAATCTTTCCTTGCCAATGCAGCTGACATGTGGCCAATCAACTACTCTCAAATTTTAATGGCCATAATATTCAACACGTAGCAGATATTTTTAATTATGCAGAGCACCTATGTGAAGATTGTTCTTCAACCTTCCAGTGTCAAAGCAAAGCTGTTTGGGGAGATAACAGCAGAAACAACTCACACACCTTGTACTTCTACTTCAGCTTCTCATGAAGATTATCTAAAGCAGAATCACATCCAAGATACCAGCTCATCCTTCCTGCCAGCAAGTCCAAAATTATGAAAGAGTGTGCTGAGTAATATAATTCTGATATATTTTTAAATATTGTTTTCAAACATTTACACAGATCGATGTTGAAAATATAGATTTTTCTTCTCAGTGGTATTCTCAAGACTCTCCTGATAAAATGTGAATTGACTTTTGTTATGGTACCAAAATACTCAGAATTTGAAACTGAAACTCCCAACTACCTCCTCTACATTCTCTCTTGTGGTATATTTGCTCCGCTTTTGCTTTTGTAAGATGATACTTATGAAAAAGTCTGCTTGACATGTTCTAGTGGCCAGTTTTTCTTTCGCCTTCTGCTCTGAGAACACTGAAATCTTTTGTCTTTGAGAACCTGCAGCCAAGTGAGTCAGCATATAAGAATGAAGGTCCAATGACAGGTCAAATGTAATGAATTCTAGGGTTGGTGAAATCTGGGGTTTATTCTCACTTGAGTTGTTACGGAAATAGTAAATAACATTCCTCAAATTTAATTCTCCAACATTCTTCATGCAGAAGTCTGGAAAGCTTTCACAGGATTTTTGGGGGTTCCATCAAGATCAATAAACATAGTATCATAGAAATAAATGTTTCAAATAGGTTTGCCACTTAGAGTTGGGGGGCGGGGTTGGTTTTCCATTTAATACCAGAACGTCCTCCACTGAATAGGCTAGACAATATTCCTAGGAATAACAATAAGTATCTGAAATGGTTCAGAATAAGCATCCCCAAAATGTGCCACTTTGGTATGTGGATTATTTTGAACTAAAAATAATCAAGGCCCAAAAAACACTTATGAAGAGCTTTTTTACCTCCCCTTTAACTGCTTCTAAGCATTTAGATGGAGTGCCTGGTCCAGGAAGACTGCTATCACCAGAGATTATTACAAAGAGTATGAGCTAGATGAGGTAAACTGTGGGGAGCTCAGCAGGGCCTGTTTGTTCAAATTCTTCTCTGTGTCCCATTATCTCTGCATGGCATGACAAACATTTGTTTACCAAATATTTGCTCTTCGCATCTTCCTGTGAATTCTTCCTACCCTTGGAAGTCCCAGATCCCTACCCACTTCTCCTTAGCTCAGGATGGCATATAAGCCTCAATTGCCTGACTGTCTTTGAGCCTCTCATGTCTTTGTGGGGCTCTCGTGCATATGCAATTAAATTTGTTTTTCTCCTGTTAATCTGACTTATGTCAATTTAATTAATAAGATAGCCAAAAGAACCTAGAAGGGTAGAGAACAAATTTCCCTCCTCTATGTATCTAATTCATTCATTCAGTCACTCATGCATTCAATCAACACATATTTGCATTCAACAAATACATTACATATTCATCTATTCTGGTAAATAAAGTCTTTTGTTCTAACAGAAGACTGAAGTTTCATGACAAGTTTATATTTCTTTTTTTTTTTTTTTGTCTGCTACTTTAGACTTTAGATAAACAGAGCTAACCTAAGAAAATATTATAATTTTAGGAAATTATATAGTTTTTCAGGTGCTTGGAAGTCCTGTATATTATTTCTATCAAAGAATTACTCTTAGCTTGACTTGACTGTTTTTTGTTTGGTTTTGATTGCTTGTCATTCTAATAACATATCTGAAGGCTATAAAAGTGAATATCATTAAAAACATACTACTTCATTTTTGAGCTTATCAGTGTTATCCAGGTCAAAAAATTATTGATAGCATTCTGTAATGTATCCATTGCAATAGTGCATTATACATGTCCGCTGATGAGGAGCACATTTTGCCATACCAAAATATGCCTCTTTGGCATAATAATTATTTTTAAGAAACAGCAGACACAGGAGAAGCTCTGAAAACCATGCAGAAGTTACCTCTTTGTAAGGGACATTTACAGTTTTAAGAGAAATCATCCTCTCTGTAACAGGAAGAGGAGAGTGACTGTCTAGAAATTTATGGGCAGAGAAGGGTCTAAATTTGCATAGCAACGTTACCTTATTTACTATATGTTTTCCTGGTAACCTCTCAAAACTGGCTACCCAACCTCTAACATCCACTTTATTTAGCTAGAGATGATACTTAAAAGCGATGGCTTGGGCCATTTGGGGGAGTTACTCAGTTTTCCCAGGTATCTCCCATGTATACAGGGGGTACACATGTTATTAAACTTATTCCTTTTTCTCCTGTTAATCTCTCTGAATTACAAGCATGTTCAGTCAAGAGCCTAGAAGAGGAGAAGGAAAATAATTTTTTCTACCCCACAACAGGCCTAAGGCAGATGCTTTGGTTTTGAATCTCCTTCCATCCACTTCAGCTGTCACATACCAATCTCTTGTGTACCAGTACATGTATCTGAATAGTAGTAACAGAAGTTTCCCCAAAATCTCTAGTGTCAAGCCATGACGAAATTTTAAGTGTCATAGCATGACCATAAATATTCTGGATACAGCCTTATAAGTTATATCTGTTTTGATATAAGATTATATTTTACAATCTGTTGACTTAGGCAACTCCCGCTTGTGTGATGTCAGACGATCTTCAAAATTTCCCTCAACTATTTCTGGAATGTCCGAGAAATGGTCCTTTGTATGGTAAATTTTGACTGCCATCTTGCTCTCAAGTCATCTCAAGTGTCAAATGTCGAACAGCTTTTCGATCATTCTCTGCTCTCTTTGGTTGTTAATCGGTTCTATCTATTTGTCACAGATGGAACAACTTCCATTGTATAAATTCAAGGAGGTTAAATTTTTGACTTTTCTGTCGAAAATAAAGATATCCCTTCTTGTTGAATAAAAAAAATCAAGAAGGCATTGCAGAATATTAGAGGAAAGATTGCTTATGGACTTCTGTTTTGCAACTTGTCTGTTGAGGGATTTGAAAGAAAAGTGTAAACAGAGAATTATCTGGGCTAACAGGTCTAAATGGGGATAGCTACAAATCCTGATTGTTTTCTTACAAACAAAATGGAGCTTGATGTTTAGAAAGTTATGTTTTTTTTCTGTGGAAAAATCAATAAAAATCATTTTATTATATACTGCTTTGGTGAGAGGGGCTAAAATCCAGGTGAAGTTAAAAGTGAATTGGTTTTCTTTAACAAAATCATGGATGACTCTAAGTAGCAAAGTTCATCCTACTCTTTAGTCAGGATGTGTGACTAAAGTCAGGAGGTGTGGTCAAAGTCTGGAATGTAAAATTGCTTAAAAACATCTGCAATTTCCAGCAGTTAACTTATGGGAATAAAACCTTTTTTGTATAAGTGATTAGATTCTTGGGGCTTCAAAGAGAGTTGCAGCATCTTAATTACTTGAAACATAACTACTCCAGTTTAAAAAAAAATATTCAAGGTGAAAACACACAGTAGAATTAAGCAGTATTATTTCAACCTTGAAATTGAAGCTTTATCTTATCACTGTATTACCCTGTAATGGAAAACTGAACTTGTGTTAATCAGTATTCCTGATTACAAATAAGGAAATTGTGGGGATTTTTCAGAGCCTTCCTTTTATTTTAAATGAAATGTCATGACCATGATCTAGATAGAAATATTTTACAGAGGATAAAAGGCTCTTAAAATTCTGATAAACACGGGCTAACTTCTAAGATTTATAACTTATTGAACTTTTTATGCATAAAACATTGAGGTTAATTCATTTAAATAAATGATTGGATTGTTTTGCTGTCACTGCCTCAGATGTGCCTGGTTGGGCTTTCTTTTCCATAAAGTACATTTAGTGATTAGCGGAGTACATTTAAATGCAATTTGTCTTGAATAAGAAAAATCTGAAGATAAAGTAGCTGTAAACGACTAACTAAATAAATAAAGCTATAACTATGCAAAGAGAGACAGGAAGCTCAGAACCAAACAGATAGGGAAGTTGCAAGTATTGAATATTGATTTGGGATCTGAGTTCACAATAAGTGTCTTAGCCTATCTTGCTTGTTGGTCGTTTCATATTTTTAACCAGGCCCCAAACAAAGCAAAACAAAAAAGATGTGAATATAATTATTTTATGTAGAATTGCCTTCATGTCATTCTAGCAACTCTTGTTGCATGATCATGACAACCCAGGTTTGGGGTAATAGAGACACAGACAGTTTCTAGACCATTTCAATACATACAAGACAAAATGAGGTCCCTATCTCTAAATCTCACTCCAAGTTTATAGCTGGTAAGACCCTATTCAGACCTGGATCTTTTCATACTTCCCTTCAGCAGAAAATACTTATAATGTGGTACAGTTCTAAGATAGCTTAAATGTTCAGGCCTTTCTCAGGGTTCTGATTCAACTTAAAGAAATAAAACAAAAAGTGAAATTTGCTCAGGAAAAGATCTATAGTTGTGTTCTCCAAAATTCATTCACAGCTAAGAATTAAGCTAGGTTTGTCAGACTGGAACCCATTTCCTCTCTGGGTGCTCCAAGATCCTCACTTCCTGAGAGCCCCACCAACCAAAGGACCAGAGTAGATCCTGAGAGTTTGTGCCAATGGCCATAAAAAAAGCCTGCGATACATATGTACCCATGTAGAATTTCTCATCTCTCAGAAGCTCTGATGTTTATATCCTGACTCAACACTTTTGGGGAGGAAAAATTTTACTATACTCTTCAAGCTTCTTCTGTCTGGTCTAAGAATGAAATTGGCGTGAGACAGAGTGGCAGTAGGAAATAAAATTTAATTGAATAAGTACAGGGAATCCACGTAAACATGAGATCCCAAAGACAGCCAAGCAAAGTGGGATATATATGTCATCTTAGGGATCCCTGGGTGGCGCAGCGGTTTGGCGCCTGCCTTTGGCCCAGGGCGCGATCCCGGAGACCCGGGATTGAGTCCCACGTCGGGCTCCTGGTGCAAGGAGCCTGCTTCTCCCTCTGCCTGTGTCTCTGCCCCTCTCTCTCTCTCTCTCTGTAACTATCATAAATAAAAAATAAATAAATAAATAAAAATAAAAATAAAAATAAAAAAAAATTTATATGTCATCTTAAACTGAAGAGAAGGGATTGAGGGTTCAAGATTTCAGAGGGGAAAAAGAGCAACTCACAGGAAGATGAAAAAGAGTACATGTTTGGTAAGCAAATGTTTGCTGACCCATTCAGAAACAAGGAGACATAAAAGAAATGTTAACAAACAGACCTTGCTCAATTCCTCCCTGTCTACTACCCCTTCTTCACATTATAATGTCACTATCTATGGTGATAGCTCCCTTCCTGGAGCAGGAACTTTGTCTAAATCCTTTTAGGCAGGTAGGGCGAAGGTCAAAGTTTCTTCCTGAGTCTTCAGGGGCCTTGATTGTTTTTAGCTTGAAAGAATCTTCAAGCCAAAGTGGCACATCTTGGGGTGACTTACTCTGAACTATAGAACTAAACATTCATAAATATAAACATATTTCATTATTTTCAGTAGTATTAGAGAGAGAATTATACACACTGAAAAGAAACTGGAGCATGAGAATTACAAGAGTAATGTACTATGGACCAAAGCTCCTAAGGATTAAAAATAGAATTATTATAAAACTAAGAATGCAGAATACAAAAGAAAATAGGTTTAACCAAATGATCATCTGCTTTAGTTTTTTCTCATAATTTTTTATGCAGCATAATTGTTTCCAAAATAAAAGAAGTGAAAATAATTCTTACATATTGGAATAGTGTTGGAAAAGCATTAAAATGTTCTATTCTCTCTTTGTTTATAGACAAAATAGATAAAGTGCTAATGTGCTGACAAAGGGATTTCATGAAGCTCAATGCTCTGAATTAGATTCTACTCAAAAGCAGTTTCCTTTTTGGCAAGTGCCCTACTTCCAAAGACAAAAGGTCATATTTTTTTTTCTTGTGGAAATTCTTTATTCTTTTCTGACTTTTTACCCTGTTGCCCATCTCCCTTGCTAGCTATTTTGGGTTAGTTATGCAGCTTAATTTGATCAGGCTTAGCACAGTGAGAGATCAGACTAATCTGGCTTTCTCCTTTTGGATCATTTACTGCAAAATGTTCTAGATCCTACTAAATTGCAGGAATCCTCTGACAATTGCACACACAAGGAGCATCTTTTGACATGTCTTCATCTTTAAATTTCCTTCTAAATATGGGAGACTGAAAATACTTGGACTGAGAGATCAAATGTATTCTTTGAAATGTAATTAGCTCTCAGTCTTGTTACCACAAAGCAGTTTGTTAAATACGCTTTGTATAATCACATAACAGTGTACACACACATACACACACACTGGCACACTTATACAGAATAACATTTTCTTCTGGTTTAAAAAAAACACTCTTAAGATTGAAAGTATAATAATGCTTTTAATATGTTACATTTTATCAGTTAGATGACTGGATTTGACCTGAAATTCTTTCTGTATAATAGGCACAATGTATTGATATAATTAGTTTTCTTTGCCCAGAAATTTGAGTTCATTGAAATTTTATTTTTTTGTTTGTGATATGTTTGATGCTTATGGTGTGTGTGTGTGTGTGTGTTCTGTCTCCTTATTAAATATGCATCTGACAGTTCTTGAGAATTGTTTTTACTTGGTGTATAACATCTTTGTTCATGCAGTTTCATGCCAATGTAACACCTCAGAAACCTTCATTAACTCAACATAGGTTACCATAACACGTATTTTTAAGTTCGACTTTTTCAAAATTATTCTAGCCCTTTAAGTTGGGCAGAAAGTTCAATATTGACATATTTCTTACACATAAACTCATTTTAATATAAACTAATATCTTCATTACAAAAGAAAATACAGAGAAAAGAAAATGTTTAAGTAGTTAAAATCCCACCTACATTAATTTTGATAATTTTTGGAGTTGTTTTTTCAGCCATTGCATGCTGAAACAGATCATTTTTCCCTATGACTTTATGCTGAACATACAATAGAAGAGTAACAAGCCTCATATGTAAGAGGAAGCTTGAAGTCTCTGCATAAGTTTTGATGTCCTATAGGAAAAGTGTCCCTTATTTCTGAACCATCTTTAACCAGGCCTGCTGAATATCACATAGAATGATATACCTTTTCTAGTCTGGCCCTGTTACATATACAGATGGGGAAAAAAATCACAACAAAACCAATTCTTGATGCTATCGTGCAATTGCTATATTAAGCCACCCATGAAGCTTGAGTCCTCCAGGTTTTTTCAGTTATATGTGAACCAATAAATTTCCTTTTATTATTTAATTCTTTATTATTTAATTGAATTTAATCTGATTCTCTAAGCCCTTCCAATTTGCTTAACAAGCAATTGATGTGATAAATCATTTTGTGGCATGATATTTATGAGCGAAAGCTAATGAAGAGGGCTAATGTGCCCCATCCTCCTAGGTGAGGATGTGCCTTTCCAAGGATGCCTTCTAGTGCTGATGTCTTTTCTATTGCCAACCTGGAGTGAGGATTCCCTACAGGACATCTCTGAACACATTAGCAGTATATATTGAGCTCCCACAGGGTGGCAAAGCTTGTGTGAGAACCCTGTGGTATTATGAGGAATACTCAAAGTCTAAATTTCACTGAGATGACAATTTAATATTAAGAAAGTTGTATGCACATGTCAGTAAAAATACAAGTGTTGGAGGGGTCAGTGTGTAAAACACAAAACACAAAAAGCTGTGGAATCAAAGTCAAACACACCGGTAATTGAGTCTGGCTTTATGACATTACAACTTTGGGCTTGTGAAAGTGTTCCTGAGATTTCCAGAGTCCCAGCTTCCCACTTAGGGAAAGAAGGAGCAGCAGCAGCGTTATTGGAATAGGGAATATTTATCGAATGCTTACCACGTTCCAGGCATGCTCTTTAGTACTTTGAGTATTCTAACTCAGTTATTCCTTATAACAAACTTAGGAAGTAACCATTATATCCCTATTTAAAGATGACAAAATTGAGCCCTTGAAGATCAAATAGACCCAAGGTCACAAAGCTAGCAAGTGAAGGAACCAGGATTTGATCCCAGGCAGTCCGAGTCCAATATCTGGATTCTTAACCTCTATCCTATATTGCCTGGTGAGGCTTTCGTGAGAATTAAATGAAGTAATGTATTTAAGCTATCTAACAATGTGCAAAGATATAACTTCTAAATGCCCTCTGGTTCCCCGATGAGCTGAGAAATTTGCAAAAGAGAGCAGTGTACTTGAAAGTGAAACTTGACTTATGACTTCAAGGAAAAGGCAAAGAAAAGTTTTTCTATTTTTTTTTTTTAAGATGCAAAGAACATTTACCTGAACTTTACTGTACGTCTCTGGATGTGAAACTCTTCCTTTCAGAGTACCTTAATCCTATTTCAAATCAGATTCATATTTTATCCTCCAAATCATTCTATTGAGAGTTTTAAGGTAAAATCAGAAGTAAAATCATTCCTTAGAAATAATATAGCTGAGATATACACGTTTCGACATGGACATTAGAAAACAGTTTTCTACAAAATATACAGAGGCAAAGATAATTGTGCCTTCTCCTTTTAGAGTCTTAATCAGGAATGTTTATTCATTCAGTAAACATTTATTAAGTTGATCAACATGAGCACCTATCCTATCCCAGACAGTACAAAGCCCTGAGAATAAAGAGACAATTTATTTGTATGGTATCACTCTGTATTTGTATTGTATCACTCTGAAATATTGTATTTTCATTTCTCACTTCCTGTCATACTCTTCTCTCTTGGGTCAAGATTCCCTCAATTTAGTTTGAGGAAACCATGTCCGACTCCCTACTCTTAGCTTATGAGCTTTAAGAGAATCTGGATTCATTTCCTGGCTTCCATCAGACAGCATCCCTCTGGTGAAAATAATCTATTTGGAGATTAGTGGATGAATTAACCCTATCAATCACATTGAACTTCGGGAGTTTGCTGAGAATTCTGGGACAAAGACATTGGTTCTCTCTTGCTAGGTGGCATCATGTGAATACAAAATCCTCTGAGCTCCCCACAGGCAAATTTCCATCTTGACGCCAGCTAACATGAGGATGAAACCAAGTCCATAGATGGCAGAGTGTTCAGATGGGAAAAAATCACAACAAAAGCAATCCTTGATGCTATCATTAAATTTCTGTTATTAAGCCACCTCTGAAACTTGCATCCTCTATTCCTTTCAGTTATGTGTGAACCAATAAATTCCCTTTTATTATTTTAGCCAGGTGAATTGATTTTATTTTCTTATAAATAACAGATTTCTGATTGCTATAAGTTCCTAAAGTGAGTCTTATCTTTGATAACCACAAGAATGCACTAACAAAATGGGTTGCTTTCAGTCCCAGGTGTTCCTGGAAAATATTTTAAGCTCCCTGGATCTCACTGGTCTTCAGCTATTTAGCCACAAAAGATCCATTAATTACCTAGTTTGCCAATATTTTTTTTAGGTTTTTTTATTATGTTATGTTTTCTGGTGTGATTGCCAAGATGAAATGCAAGACTTGGACAAATGTCTAAGCATGCTTATAACTTATTGGAACACTTCAACTTGAAATAGCACTTCTGATAACCAAAGGCTGAGTAATAAACCTCTGGACTCATGTCTTTGAAGAATATCTTTAAAGACACTGTACTATATCTGCTATTGTCAAAATGTCCTACAAAAAACACTGGGCACGTTAGAAAAAACAGTAACCATAGTGGAGAGAAGTATTATCTCTGATTCTTCAGATTTATTCAGCTGTCCTCCTGCCCCTCATTTGCTCTACACCACCCTCAGTAAACCTCTTGCTCTTCCTCAAATATGCCAGGCATGTTCCCACCTCTGGGCTTTTGCGTTGGTTCTTTCTTCTATGTAGTAGACAGCTGGATTGCTAATGCTCAGGTTTTGTTCCTCTAGATAGCCACATGGCACTCTTCCTAACCTTTTTAAGGTTAATACTCAAATGTGTCTTTTCTATAAGATTTTCCCTGTGACTTTGCCCAAAATTATTGACACTCCCCTACAAGTCAGCAATTTCTACCCTTTCCCTGCTTTATATTCTCTAAAGCACTTACCACCATTTAACATACTATGTGCCTAACTTCTTTGTTTAGTGTCTGTCTACACCCGCTAAAATGTAATCTTCATGAGGGCGATGTTTTTTTGCTGTGTTCACAGCTGTATCTTCAACACTACAAGAGTCCCTGGCACTCATTAGCTAATAAATACATGTTTGCTAAGTGGAGGAATCTGACCTCATACTAAAATGGAATCATTTGTGTTCCTAGATACCACACTGCAAGAAAGTCTCTAAGAAGAGGGAAGCTAAAAAAAAAAAAAAAAGGAGGGAAGCTTAAGGTAAATGTAGTTATATAAAAGAAGAGACAAAAAACAATTAAGAATGTGTGGGGCTATGACTGAAATGTGAAACTCTAGAACAAGGAAACACATGAAGAGGGTTGAAAGAGAAGCAACGTGCTTTATTTGGAGTGGGTAAAGAATCCAGACTTTTGACAGTCATATGTAACGTATTGTGAGAAAGTGTCTGAAAGGTGTAACTCCGTGTGAATCGAGACCAGTTTAATGGGGGGAAATGTGAAAATCCACATCTGCCTCCAGCCTTCCCCATGGTGAGCAAGGAGCCTCATGGAGAAAAGATGGCGCATCACCTACTCCACGGATGGGTCAGGGGGGAGGTGACATTGGATTATCCGTGCTCTTAGATATAAAATCACAGGACAAAATTCAAAGGGAAGTTTTCAAGTCCTGTCTTCAGAAGAGAGTCAAGAACTGTCACCAAGGGAATAAAACTGTAAGAACTTTGTAAATGTCTGTAACCTTCATCACTTTCCCACATTTGTTATTTTTATCTCTTCAGTATTTTTCCCGGAGGAATTAGCAGGAAAATTCTTAGAACAAAAGAAGTCTGTGTGATTCTGTCAAAGTTAGGTAAATAAAGGGTCAAACTGGCCTGACTTCACAGGCCTCTGCCTTCCTTCTTGGTGGATAACAAAACCCCAAAAGATAGAGTGAGGGACAGAGGCTAATCAAAAGGAAGAAAACTGGCTGAATCTTGCCAGCTTGCAAGAAAGAAAAGAAGAGCCCAGTGTGACATGGACTCTGTGGCTGTGCTTAGAATTGTCTTGAAGTTCCCCAACATTTAAAATATCATTACCTCTAAAAGATAGAGTTCATGTATAAATGGGTTCAAAACTGTTTTAAGTACATTTTGGGTATTTTAAGCAAATGAGAAATGCCCGTGATCCTTTTTTGAAAGTGCTATTATGCCAAGCATGTCCAAAAGCCTCAAAATCTACCTTGGTGAGCATCACAGGCCAAATCACAGACTGGCTGGATGATTAACTGGTTTGACCTTCTATGATTATGTTCAGTAACTGCTTTTAAATGAATTTGCCCATGGAAATCTAGGATAGTAAATCCCTTGGTAGAGGAAAGGTTTCTAAATAAGGCAATGCACCAAATGAATTTGATAATGAAGCAAAATTCTGTATCTTGCCTCTGAAAATGTTCAGAAAGATATACCACACCAAGGTGTCTATAAATGTTATCCCTAA
Source organism: Canis lupus dingo (assembly GCF_003254725.2). Classification (NCBI taxonomy): domain Eukaryota; kingdom Metazoa; phylum Chordata; class Mammalia; order Carnivora; family Canidae; genus Canis; species Canis lupus. Next base: position 66,158,326 of record NC_064248.1, on the reverse strand, counting down.
TTTTTGCCAAGTTTAGCAAATACATTAATAGTGATACATCACTATGTAGTTGCTTTCAAACTGTGCCCTAATATTTAACAATTTCACAGTATATATATGATATTCTCTCCTCAGAACTCCATTAGTATATTTTTTCTCTCTTACTAACAGACAATTCTGAATCTTTTTTTTTTTTTTTTTCAATTCTGAATCTCTTGGTGGTACTTTACTCGCTTGTGTTCTATCTCCTGCATTCACACCTCAATAACATGCTGTAGATCACCAGGTCAAAAGCTTGCTTCCATCTGGGCTTATCAGTAAACAATTGTGTCTATTGACTTCTTAAATGAAAAATACCACCCCACCACCACCACCGCCACCAAAGAAAATACCAGGATAGCGAGAAGTGAAGTGAATAAACAAGATCTCACTCAGATCTGTTGTTTCCTTTCGGAATAAGTCTTCCATAAAGTGAAGAGATGTCCCGGATGGCTGGCCAGACACATTCCTTGAATGATGAGACAGGTCCCCAACAATAGTGAAGTGTTCTATCAATCCCTGAGTGCTGTAACAATATACATGTGCAAACATTCTGTCCCAAAGAGAGGATTTCTGGTAAAATAATTTGGCTCACTCTCCCAATTCAAACAACTGCAGATACATTCCAATGTGTCATTTTCAATAAAGATAGGTAGCCTGCTGCTTCTTCATGCCAGAGCTGTGCTGTATGCTGTGAATAATAGGTAAGCTGCAGTTTAGCCATACGTGTGCATGAAGTACTTATGGCAATATAAATTCGAGGCTCTTTCACGGGCTCCATATCAAGCATTCCTATTCTTTGCACACTTCATAGGGTTATAGGGTAGTCCCTCCTTTTTTCCCCCTAGTGTATTAAAACTTGAGTCAGCTACCAGCATAAATGTTATGAACTTTCTCACTAGCATCTGAATTAAGCGACAGCATTAATACGCAGGTAAGCTGTGCTATGTTCCCATCACAAGCTGAATGATTCACTGGACAACTCATGCTTGCCATTTCATGTGGCACCAAGACTTGTATACCCATCTTCATGTTCTTACAGTACCAATGCTATGCTTTTGGAGAAAGCTTTTGGAAAGCCAAGCAGGAGTATTCAAAGTACAGAGGAGTATGTCAGACACACTCATGATGGATGGTTCTAAAGCTGTGGTGTCCTCACTTCTGGTTATTAATAAAGCTATTGGCACCTGGTTTCTCTTCTATGAGGTCAGTTCTACATCAACCTTTCCAGTAGGTAAAGATTACTAGTTGCATAATGCAAAAAAAGGATTATATTCCTGACCCCTTGGCTTGATATTAACAGTTTATTGCTGGTACAGTCATTGTAGAAAACAGTATGGAGTTTCCTCAAAAAAAGTAAAAATAAAAATGCCATATCAGCCAATAATTCAATACTAGATATTTACTCCTCAAAAACTAAAACTAATTCAAAAATATATGCACACCCTTGTGTTTATTGCATTATTTACAATAGTCAAGATACGGAAGCAATTCAAGTGTCCAGTGAGGGATGAATAGATAAAGATGTGGATATATATAATTTAAAATGGAATATTACTCAGCTATAAAAAGGATGAGATCTTGCCATTTGTGACAACATGGATGGACTTGGAATGTATTATGCTAAGTAAAAGAAGTCAAAGAAAGACAAATACCATATTGTGCCACTTATATATTGAATCTGAAAAGCAAAGCAAATGATTAAACAAATAAAAAGCACAATCGGACGTATAAGTACAGAGAACAAATAGATGGTTGTCAGAAAGGAGGGAATTTGGGGGAGGAAAAGAATGGGTAAAGGGGAGTGGGAGATATAAGCTTCTAGTCATGGACTGAATAAACCATGAGAATAAAAGTTTCAGCATAGTCAATGGTATTGCAATGGTGTTCAAGGGTGACAGATGGTAGCCACACTTTGGTGAGCATAGAATAAGGTATAGAGAAGTTGAATTACTATGCTGGATGCCTGTAACTAATGTAACATTACGTGTCAACTATACTCAAATTAAAAGAAAAAAAGTTTATTGGGGACTAAAGTAAGTAAGTCTGTGATAGAGAGGCTTTGGCTCCAGGACTCATCTCCTGATGTAAATAATCATTAGCAAGCCCATGTGTATATAATGGATGACTAGAATCAAAATTATCTATTTTTTAAGTCCATAAATATTATATTTGTTCCAATTTTAAGTCCAAAGCAGATCTTCAGATTCTTAATGCCACTGTATGTTCCTGAATATGCCTTAATATATACTTGAGCTCTCTTCTCTATATTCTAGCCCTTAGGAAATTTCTGGAATTTCTTACAGGACCTAACTATATTTACTATGAACTCTTAGTAAGTACAAGTTTGGGTATTATGATCAAGAAATTCCACTTGAAAAGGACATCTGGGTGGCTTAGTGGTTGAGCATCTGCCTTCAGCTCAGGGCATGATCCTGGCATCCTGGGATCGAGTCCTGCATCAGGTTCCCCACAGGGGGTGTGCTTCTCCTCCCTCCTCTCTGCCTCTCTATCCCTGTGCCTCTCATGAATAAATAAGTAAAATCTTTTTTTAAAAAAAGAAATTCTGGGATCCCTGGGTGGCGCAGCGGTTTGGCGCCTGCCTTTGGCCCGGGGCGCGATCCTGGAGACCCGGGATCAAATCCCACGTCGGGCTCCCGGTGCATGGAGTCTGCTTCTCCCTCTGCCTGTGTCTCTGCCTCTCTCTCTCTCTCTCTGTGACTATCATAAATAAATAAAAATTAAAAAAAAAAAAAAAAAGAAAGAAATTCTAGGGGATCCCTGGGTGGCGCAGCGGTTTGGCGCCTGTCTTTGGCCCAGGGCGCGATCCTGGAGACCCGGGATCGAATCCCACATCAGGCTCCCGGTGCATGGAGCCTGCTTCTCCCTCTGCCTATGTCTCTGCCTCTCTCTGTGTGTGACTATCATAAATAAATAAAAATTTAAAAAAAAGAAAAAAAAAGAAATTCTACTTGAAATATGTAGTTTACACAGCTATTGAGAAGTCCTAACTGAGGGAGATAGCATAAATACGATTTTTCCTCAATCACTGCTACTCTTACACCGAATTGAATTTTCATACCCCAACCCTTAAAGAGGGTGGGGGATCCTTGAAATCTCAAGATGCTTTTGAGAATTAAAACTTGGTTCACATTGGTTTATTTTTTTTCACATTGATTTAAACTTCAGTCATGTATCTATCTGCTTCCTAGTGCTCTTCTCCCAACAGAGACTGAGCATCCGGGTACATGGAACAAGAGCAAACAGAAGCAGACACATCTCCTTTCTACCTCCATTTTTATGTTGGGTTAGAGAAGATAGATGAGGAAAAGAAGGCAAGCATCTTGTTGTGTATCAGGCAAGAGTGTTGCTGGCATTTTTGACTAGTACTGATTGGCAATGCCCTCTGTCTCATTGTTGGGATGTTGACCTTGGTGGGCTACAAGTGTGCAATTTGGGCTGCCCAGTGGAGCTTCCTCAATACTCTGCACAGACTCAGACTCACACTCAAGTCTTCAGTGTCTAAGCAAAACCTACTGGGGTCTCCACCTCCAGTAGGGGGTGACCTCTGTTAGGTGGGGAACCAGGAATGTCATCTTGGGTCTGTTACCTTCCATGGGGTCCCAGACTAAAAAATAAATTCAAGTTCCAGTGCCCTTGCCAAACAGACAGTGGTAACATAGCTGAGTTTGGAATAAAAGGTTACCTAGAATCTTTTCTTTTCAGCTTTGGCATTAACTAAGGTAAAAATCAGATTTAATGTTATATAATATTTAAAGGAAAAATGCATGAGACACTGTGCAAAGCAGCCTTAAATTGTCTGCTGTAAATGACAGCTTCGCCTCCACAATTTACTCTCTGAGAGACCTTGACTAAGTCACAGTATCTCTGAGCCTCAATTTCCTCAATTATAAAATGAATAATAATAGTCCCTACTTCGTGGTTATCTTAACTATATAAATATGTCAGATTAGCTATATGGATACAATGTTTTGTTTTTTTAAATCTAGATATCTCTTCCATGTTGAGATAAAACTTTAACAATATAAAAAAAAAGAGCACAAATGTATTTCCGAAATGATTTCACATCAGATATTTTCCACCAAAGCTATTTGTTTGTCATTGAATGGTTGCCAAACAGATTTTTTAAAAATACTTCTCATTTCCTTGGAGAAATTATAGTTTTGAGGATGATTTAAGCATATCCACATTTTTCTAGAGCAGTGAGTCTCAAACTTTACCTAAAAATTACCCACATGTGAATTCAAATGCATTTTGGTAGGCACATCCCTCGGGCCTTCTGATTTAATGGAATTATAGTAGGGACCATGGATCTACGTTATACCAAACATCCTCTGCTCTCCAACAAATTCGAAGCAGGTAATCCCCAGGCCACACTTAGAAAAACATCATTTTAAGATGAATGTGAAACTTTCTCACCAATGGATACCTGTTAATGTTTGCAGCTATTTATACCTTAGTTTGCAAGGAATGCCTTACACTAACAGAAAAAACAGAGGGGCAACTTGTATGACATTGATTCTCTAGTTACAGAAATTAAGGGATATTTTGGAATAATTATTGCTTTGTATACTTATTATGCTCGGGCAACTCTATTATCAGAACAGTGTTTCTTGGAGGTGGAGAAAAGAAACTGGCCTTGAACGTAATGAAGCACTGAATTATAACTCCACCTAAGGGAAAAATGGCAAATCTCTATTTTTGTTGTACAATTAATGGACATTTAATAAAAGAAGCAAAGTGATTACAGGAAATGATTTTTTGGGGGGATCCCTGGGTGGCGCAGCGGTTTGGCGCCTGCCTTTGGCCCAGGGTGTGATCCTGGAGACCCGGATCGAATCCCACGTCGGGCTCCCGGTGCGTGGAGCCTGCTTCTCCCTCTGCCTGTGTCTCTGCCCCTCTCTCTCTCTCTCTCTCTCTCTCTGTGACTATCGTAAATAAATAAAAATTAAAAAAAAAAGTTTAAGGAAATGATTTTTTTCCTAAGCATACCACCTAGAAAAAAATGTTTCTTATGTTTTATCTCCATGTTAAGTAAGATGGCATATTTAAAATTATGTAATAATAAGTGCTATGCTAAATATTTGCCCAGGTTGTTTTTAGATTCCTGATTTAAATTTGTGATTTTCTCCCTCTGTATCTTGTCGATCCTTCTCTGATTCAGAGCATTTCCCTTATACCAAGAAATCATGTCGAATAATCTCTTCAGCATTTTAAATAATCTGTTTATTTTTTTTCTTTTTGAACTCTGCCCCAACCTCCCCCTCCCCCACAACAGCACTATTCCCCAACAGATACAATTAATGAAATATCCCTGCTTCTGAGTCAGAAATACATTGAAATGGTAAGTGGCGATAAACACAACCAGGGATCATAATACTGAAATTTTTGAATAACATAATGGACTGTCTAACCACTTTGTATGCAGCAAGACAATGATACCATAAACGAGGAATGTCTTTTTTTCTAAAGTAAACTTATCTTTGTCTCTGATTCAGGAGAGACCACCCAGCCCATCATCCAGACTTCTCTACGGGGGATAGATTTGTAAGTAAAATTTGTTGGAGGAGTCTCTGCTTATTCTGATGTCTGTAGCAGCCCATGCTTTTGCAACTGGGCTTGTCCTCGTTTAAAATAATTTTGGATCTGAACCAGAAAAGTTGTGTTGTCTGGACTCAGTTTGATTTCCCATAGTACTTCAAATCAGTATTAGAAGCATTATATAAAAGTCAAATTTGCTCTTGTGTCTCTTCATGTACAAAGCATTATTCCGTCCTGCAGAGAGCTCATTGCCTTCAGACAACTGGAGCATGTGTGAACCTTCTGTTATTCTTTCCTTTCTCAATATTTAAAAACTGATACCTATCTTTTCAAGAGGATAAGCGTTTTCCTAAGTTGAAAACGTTTCGGTGCAGGCTTGGCCTGCATTAACTCTATTGAATTCTTCAAATACATACCAAGTTAATGAAGGCTAAACCACGGTGGGCTACATTTTTTGATAAATATCGAAGTCTTCTTTGATCCTGATAACCCACAAATGTTCAGCATGAGTGAGTTTTCACGGTCAGCATGCAGTGATTTTGATATTTAACTTAAGCTCTTGCCCAATGTGGTTTATTTCACTTACGTGGATGGTATGCTTAGAACTAAGAAGCAAGAAAAATTGGAAACAGCAGAAGGGCCCAAGACATGACATATAAGGCGTTTTTTCCCATTTGGCTGAGCGTCTGCATCATTTACTTGTGGCTTCAAGGGCTCTCCCTTTGCATGGGAGTTAATTTGAAGTAAAACAAACAAAATCTCGGAGAAGACTCCTTCATTTTATTTTATTGACCGGTGCTTGTCTGCTTTGTTTTATGAATCTGGGACTCCCTTTCCCCATCATGCTAACAAGGTAGGAAATGAAGTAGGGGAAGGTGTGTAAACAGATATGCACTAGAAGGAACTGCCTTCTCTTTCAATGCTTCACTGACAATAACTAGCAACCCTCAAAAAATTCATCATAAACTCAGGGTTCTCTGATTTTCCCCCGGTCCGAATAAGTCCTATCTCTAATTTGTAGGATCTGGTGGCCCTTGGGATTCAAACAGAAAGATAGAAATGTATCTATACAGTTTATGCAACATATATATGTAACCTACTCTGATCATGTAGATGCTCTTATTTTTTTTTATTTTTTTTATTTTTGTACATGCTCTTAGAAATCAGGACAGTGATCATGCTTGGCTTGGGGTGGAAGGAAGCATGAGGTGGCTTCTGATGTGCTGATCCTCTTGTTTTACTTGATCTCATAGATCTTGTTGATCTCACATTCAGTTTTTGAAATGTGCTTAAGTTGCATATTTATGACATATAGACTATCTTCATCCCTCTGTTTATTTTTAAACAATAAATAAATAAATAAAAACATTTATGTATGTCACCCACATTTTCCTAATCTCGGCTCTATTGCCATTTTAGAACTCATAATTCTTTGTTTTGGGGAAGGTCAGGTGGCGGGGGGTGGTATTTATCCTATGCATTGTAGAATGTTTAGAAGCATTCTTGACCTCTACGTCTTAGATGGCAGTGGGATCTCTCTTCCCCAGTTGGGACAATCATAAGTGTCTCCAGGATTGCCAAGTGTCTCCTAGGAAACAAAATCTTGAGAACCTCTGATGAAACCTATCATTGTAGAAGGACTAAATGTCAGATATGTAGAAGAAATAATTCCTTAAGATAAGATCGTTTCCTCATAGCTATGAGTGATAGTATCAGCCGTGGAGAAGATTATGTGGGTTGGCATTATTTGAAATTCATGTTGCCTTCAAAATCATTAAAGTTTATTATAGTTTTGATACACCATGTTTCCCACTGCTTAATGTTCATGGGTAGCTTCTATAAATCAAAGACAGCCAATTCGGAAGTGCTTTTGACAGCTGATTGATTGATTAATCTCCGTTTTGAGCAGAATAATTGGCAAGAAAAGGGAACCCATTAGAGGGCTACATTATTTATAGAAACAAAAGAGTTCAAAATTACCTGCAAGACAAACATACAAGGGTATTCTCAGTTCTAATAATAAAACCTTACTTTACAATTGGCTCTTGAGGCAGATGAGTAAGTAATTGAAAAGAATGAAAATTGCCAAGTCTCTAGGCACGAGGAATTACTAATACAGGTTCGGATTGTTCACAACAACTGATAAAATTAGTAGTCACTGGGTTATTATGGAGACAAGCCAGACAAGAAATTCTAGGATAAAGTACTGTTTACAAAGATTCAAACAAAAAGGTGTTTAAAAGATGAACATTAACATTCTAGGCAAATGTGTTAAAAGGCTGTGGCGCCAGACACAAACCCCAACAAATCTTGATAACTTGCTTTCTTAGGACAAACTGCTTTCTGCTTAAAGGGCATTCGATATATTTTTGTTTGGCTTTGTTTTAGTTTAGTTTAGTTTTGGTTTTTGGTTTTTTTTGTTTGTTTGTTTGTTTGTTTTGTTTTGTTTTGTTTTTTGCTATGTGTATTTTTTTAGGACGACTTATGGCTTAAGAAGAAAAATAATGCCATCTGAATCCCATGTTTTACCAAGAACTGTTTATCAGTTTCATTCTGTGCACTCAGAGCATAAATGCTTTCTTTTTTTCCTGAAGCCAGATTTGGATCACTCACTTGAGCTGGGCCTGGGGGAGAAACACAGCAGGTATGATGAGCTGATTAATTACCAGAAATCAAATGCCTTGCAGTCAGGAGCTCTGTGCTTGAAAGCAAGCACCAGAACTAGAGGAATGGCAAGATCCACATGCATGCATGGACAGACCCAAACACCTCAGGGATTAAGTTTCACTGTGGCCTGAAACAAAGGACTTGAGAATGATTGTTTATCCTTGACAGTGTGACCTGGGCAATTTCTTTTCTTTTTTTTTTTTTTTTTTTTTTTTTTACAAGAGTTTTCAGCATATGACTTTTAAAGTCAAAGAAACCCTGTTAAATCAACTTCAAGGTTTTGTCATCTTAAAAAAATTGTTCTTGATTTTCTCATTGCTTTTCCGCCCTCTTTCATACTCCTTGAAACTTAGGTAGTAATTCATAATTAAAGGTTAGGATATGTCTTATTTCAAGTCTCGTGTGCATAAATAGAACCCTTTGCAGCTGTCTCTTAGGAAGAGCTTCTCATTTAGAGTGGAGTGTGTGTCTACCAGGGAGATATAAACAGAGACAGAATGATATGAAATGTTGGGAACAATATACTGCCAGGCTCTGAAAGCTGGAAAGCCATTAATAATCATAGAGGGGCAAGATCAGCCTGTTGACAAACTTCTCTCGTCTTCAAAGATCACAGAAATATGCAACTTCTTCCCCCAATTCACTGTGTAGGTTGGTTTCCTTTCCATGCCTAATATCCATAAAGCCTCCATTAGAATCGCAGCTCCATTTATAAAAGAGGACTAAGGTCAAGGGGTCCAGTACTGAATTCTCACGCAGGAAAGTTGGCCTATTTTTAAGTTGCTGTTTTTAGACTTTTGCTGTGGAGAGCATTTGTTCCCCCCCAGAAATTGCTTATGCAATTTACTCTCTGCCCCCAGAGATGAGATCCAGTCCTGTAATGCTGCTGTGCTGCTGCCCAAGGGGGGAGCCACTAGATACAGGAGATCTCAGCTCCTCAACTACAAGTCACTGAAACACCTGAACTACTCTCATCAACAGGTAGATTTTTTTTTTTTTTAAAGGAAAGCTATTGAATAAAAAGGGCCAAGGCTGTGGAATGGGTAAATCTTGGGAATAAGTCACAGCATAAGGCATAAAGTCAATGATTCCGCAATAGTGATGCATCCAGACACGTGGTGGTTCCACTGTTTCTGGTGAAAATAGCCTAATGCGTAAAGCTTGTCAAATCACCCCATTGTAACCTGAAACTAAGGTCACCCCGTGTGTCAACTATACTCAAGCATAAATACGCAAACAAACGAACAAATAAAAAGACACTAGGCCAAATTCCTTCTAAACCGCCCAAGTTTGTATGTCTCAGAAAACAAATGGATCGTGAACTCTGAAAGTAAAACACAACTGTTCCTCAGGATTGACTTTCTTCTCAGGTTGCTTTAGAAAGCTCTTTGGCACTGACTCAGTGGGAGAAATGAGAGAAAAGTTCTTCAAGTTTGAAGGAAGGCTCAGAGCTGTCCTATAAATATTTTGAGGTTACCAGTGGCATGAGTGGGGTTTATGTTTAAAAGCTACTTACAAGAGAGCGACAGAGACAGGAGAAAACATGAGATGGAAATGCTTTAAGATGTGTGTGGAATTTACCAACTCTGGGGCTGTGTTGGAATTCCCATCTTCTGGCCTACGAAGCCAGCATCCTCTGGCACAGAAGGGCCTTGGGCAAAAGAGGACTCTTCATCCTGGGAGTCATGAGTTGAATTACCTCGGTTTGGCACGCTCTTTTTAAGAAGCCAACTGCCATCTGGGTTGGTGATCCTTCCTTTGCTAACTAGAAAATCAATCCTCATTCCTATATGTAAGTTTCGAGACTACAAAATTCATATACAAGTGTATGAATTGCAGAGGAATACTGCACATAGAAACTAGCTTGACTAGAAAATACTAGAAGATAGAAACAGAACAGAACAAACCAAAAGTAGGAAATAGCCATGAAAATCACAATGACCTGAAAGTTTTATAGGACTAAAAAAAAAAAGAAAAAAAAAAAATATATATATATATATCAGGCTTTTTAAAAAGTTAAATAAAATTTGTGTTCATTACTTATGTACTTTTTTTTTTTTCTGCCAGCCCCTTCCTCTCTCTCTCTCTCTCTCTCCCGCTTTCTCTCTCTCTCTTTTTTTCCTGAACTGATCTTGGGCTTGTTTTATTCCTTGCCTACCCTGTCCTACCTTTCATCCTCCAGTGATTTACTCAGACTTTCCTCAGTTTGCAGGGGGAATATAAATGATGAAACAGGAAATCCACTTCTGTTTCTCAATACCCGCTTTTCCATTCCTATTCATTAACTTACCCAACTGTTAAATGGTAATTATTTTCCCTATTTACCCTTTTCTCTACATTCCCTTTATTTTCTTATTTGTAATTAACTGAATGCATTTTATAGATATTAAATATTTATGGAGCTCCACATACTTATGGTGTTGCAATTTGTTGGTAAGTTCGAGGGAATTTACTGAATATTTTGCAAGAAAATTCAGGTTTAGAGACATAATAAAAATTATTTTCAAAGATAGTCTCCTTATTGGACAAATAGTAATAATTTATGGATGATATCTAACCCTGGGCTCCTTTGGCAGGATATTTTGGGGAAGCAATTTTTATAAAAATTACATCTGAGCTTGAAATGCTTTGCATAATTTCCCCCCTTTTGGCAGAGAATTTACCCTTCTAATTATGTTTACCTTAGGCTAATATTAAAATTGGTTTGCATTCCTTGACATAAAAACTGCCTCAGGGAGAGGTCACAGAAAGAGGGACTTGACCCAGAAACATGCAGACAAGGGAAAAGTCTGCCCAGGGGTGCAGATTTAACCTAGATAGTACAGAAAGGGGATAAGCCACAAACATATAACCAAGAGGCACTTGTCTCTAAAAAGTGAACTAGAAACCTTATTAAAACTTTTCTCTCTTGCTAATTTTTTTGTTTTTAATTTTTTTTATCCCTATCCTTATAAAAATCACCAAAAAAGCCCTATTTATTATTCTCGCCTTTTTATTTTCCCATTTTCTTTTTGCCTCTTTAGAGGAAAATATTCTAATTTGGGGTAATCCAAAGGAAAAATAATTCAGTTGGTAGGAATTTGAGTGATGTTCTTTTTCCTTCTTTTCTTGCCCCTATTCTAGATGCACTTATACATAACTTGGATGACATCTCCTCTCCTCCACATCATCATTAACTCTGTGCAGGTAATAATAACAATTGTAATTAAACAGTGCTTTTCTCTAGTGAGCTCCAAGTGATGTACAGCCATTACCTCAGGTATGGACATACTATTCCTGTGAAGTAGGCTGGAGATAGGTAGTAGTATTCTCATTTCACAGATGGGAAATCTGTGTCGTAGAGAGGCTAAATGAATTGTCCAAGGTTATAGAGAAAATTACTGTGTGTTCAAGCCACATGGTGCATCCTCTTTTAGAACCTACTACTTAGAGAATCAGCCATGTTATTCTTTATTAGCAATATACTAATTGCTAATGACTGCGATCAACATAAAGATATCAGCTGAAGTCTTCCAAGTATGAGGGATTTAAAGATATACAAAGAGAGTAAATACATTCTCCTTGAGCCTGAAATATAAACTCCATCGTTCAACAGCAAAGCCTTCACTGAGCTCCTGTTACGTGCCACTACTATACTCGCGCTAGGGCTACAATTGTGAAGACTCAGTCTTTGCCTCAAGAAACTTAAAAGTTGTTGAATAGAATGAATTTATTTGTAAGGAAGTATATAAAACTGTGTGATCATCTGCTAAATGGATCCAAAATATGATTTGGACCTCAAAGACCTCATAGAATTGCTTGATACAGATTTCAGATCTTTCTGATTTCCCCCGTACTATCCAAGTCGTATTATACACAGGGCAATGAATTTACCTCTAACCCTTTTATACAGGGTCACTTTTAATCTTCTAAAATATTATATTAAATTAGAACTAAATTTCAAAAGTTGCCCAAACTTTATATACATATGTAAAATCTATAAAAGTATGTGTGTATGTATGTGTATATATATATATATATATATATATGTATATACATACTTAATACTTACATTATGCTTAATATATATTCCTTTTGTCAGGACTTAAGGGAATTTTTTAGAGTAGATGAATAAGCTTGATTGTTCAAACTCCCTTGACATTCAGTATAGAGACCTAAAAAGGTCTCAGTTTGAGTGTGCTTCTTTTTAACATCCAGATTGCAGACCGAGTGTTTTCTCAACAAGTATGTTTTTATTGTCACATTTGAATAACTTGATTATTTAACATATATTGGTTATCTTCATCAATCTTCACAATGCTACTTGAAAGCTACCTTAGCCTTCTGAGACATCCTTCCTTACCCAGTCTCCATTCAATCACAGAGCAGCTTTCAGGAATCACTCATCTATCTCATCGATGCTACAACTCACTATCTAGAAAACTGTCCCATAAGCTTTCTACACAAGGCTGGGGATATGGCATGTGGAAATCATTAAGGATATTATAGGCAGCTTGCACAATCAGCATATGCCCAGAGTGTAAAGGATATTAAGTATTTTATCTATGTCAAGTTCACCATTTCTCTGACTTACAGTCATACAATTGAAAAGTGAGCATGTTGATAATTTGTACTTCCAACTTTTGTGTTGCTGTACCATGAAAACCATTCCTCTAGGTTCGTGTTCTGATTTTTGGGCAAAAATCCACACACTTACAGATATGTATAAAAAGAGTTCCGCACATATGCTCCATGTATTAACTAAAAGCCTTTTCCTTACAATCAATATAAAGTCCATTTATTATAAGACTTTTAATCAGCTTTATTGAGGTATAATTGACAAATAAAGTTGTGGAAGTCCTTCCATTTGAGACAGTATGAATTAAACTGGATGGCATTATGCTAAGTGCAGTAAGCCAGATAAAGACAAATACATCCCGCCCCCCCCTACACACACACAGTGTTTCTAGTACCAATTAGCAGAGCAAATAAGTGCATCACATACATGTGGAATCTTTAAAAAAAAAAAAAGAGTAAATAAATTAAGTAAATAAATTAGTCCATCATCCATTTCCATTTTTTTCTTTTTTTGTTTAAATTTTGTTCTCTAAATCTTTTCATATATCCTTGCTTTGTTATTTCAAGGTATAAAGGTGTGTGAAATATACTATCTTCTAAAAAGATAATAAGTTTTTTAAATTATCTAAGTATTGTCATTTTTTTCTGGACACAAAGGCAGAAACATAGGCAAAGATATCTGAAAATTTTGCTTTTGAAGAAATCAAATGTTCCCAGACAAACTGCAATGTCCACATTACCTAAGTTCATTAGTCAATATCAGTTCTAAGCTCTATTTTGCCTACCAAACCTAAACTTTTATATTTATGAAAGTTAAGTGTCATATTTGTATGCACTCTTTAGTTCTTATTTGTGATTGGTAATGTTCCTGCTCTATAGCTATTCAAAATGGAATGTTTCAGAACCTTGGGAACAACATATCTTGATGTGAGGCTTTACAATATACTATTATTTACAGTTCCTCTACTGACAGATATCTTCCTTCTCTATGCTGAATACCAAAATATTTAATCACAGTGACATAGAACGATTATGTGAACTACTTCCTTTCCTCGGGTATTAGGGGTGGGAGATATACCTAAACTGTGATAACCAAATAATCTTCCTTCATTGAACACATAATTAATTTGAAATGTAAACCTTAAAGAGAATGGAGATTAGAAGAAAATCCATGATTGCGCTTACTACTAGCATTTGTTTTTATTTTTTTAATTATGAAATCCTCTTTAAGTATTTGTTCACTAAAGAAAGAAACAGAGGTCAACATTTCTAAAAATAGTCAAAGATATAGATGTCAAAGGACTATTCTTGTTTTTTTGTTTTTGTAGTGCAGCTCTTACTGCCTACTACTGTTTTAAGTATGCAGATGTGGTGAAAACAAAATGAAGTATGCCTTTTCAGCTATAGGTGCACTTTAAAAAGGTCAGGTCTATAGGACCTGTCATTTTTTTGTGGTTCTGATTTTCGAAACTGTAGCAAGAATATTTTGTAAAATAAACACTTCTTTTTATGCTCCCCCTACCCCCCCGCCCCAACACACACGCAGTGTTTCTAATACCAATTAGCAGAACAAAGAAGTGCAAACTCATAAATCTCATTCATTGGCAGTGGGTAAGACATATCAAGTATTTATTAAAGATCTGCACTGTGCCTCCATTGTTCTACAGATTGGAGATCCAATTGGGAAGAGGGATTCTTGAGATTATAGAGGGCACATTTGGGAGCAAATGATGAGAAGAAATGGAATATAAAATAAGTTCAGACAGTAAGGATTGATGTGGAGAAAACAGATGACTGGAGTGGGGCAGGGTGGGACAGGGTAGGACTGGGTTGTGGGGGAGTCCTACTCAAGAAAGGACAGTAGGGAAGGCAATCCTGAAGAGATAGTATTGAGGGTGACATCTGAATAATGCACCTGAGTTAGTCAGGCAAAGGCCTAAGCAAAGTGTGTTTCAGACATTAGGAATCACCAGTGCAATGACTTAGAAGTAATAACAAACTTGGCATGTGAGGAAAAGAGAGACAGTAAGAAAATCAAGCAAGTGCAAGACATGGAAGAAGTGAAGCCAAAGAGTTAGTTGAAAGCCAGACCAGGAAGATCTTGAAGACCGGGGCAAAATTATTGCATTTGTTTGTAAAATCAAAAGCTCATGTATGGTTTTTGATACATACCAAAATGTATGTATCATTTGGTACAAATACAATACAATACAATACAATACATAGAACTTATGTTGGTGGGGCTTATACATTTAAAATACTCCTTCATTGCTATGTGGGAATGGCATCTTAGAGAAGTGAGGCTAGAGGGAAGATCAGAAAGCTATCACAATCATCCAGATAGTAACTTGAACTTGAGTGGTTAAGAGTGAAAATCAGGAGAAGCAGTGCATTTTAGGAAATGCTTTGAGATTGAGCCCCAAGTATCTGCTGATGGATTATAGGTAAGGAATGAGGGAGAGAGAGGAATCAAGGACAGCTCCTAAGCAATCTGGGAGATGATAACCCCCTCAACTGGCATAGAAAACAACAGGGAAAAATACGTTCAGGAAGATGGAAAATCAAGAGTTCTGCCTCCTGACTCAAGGATGGCTGCTGCTGCTGCTTCTTTTATGCTTTTGCACTCTAAGGATGATATCAATGTGAACCACTAGTCACTGCTTGGTAGTTTCTAGTGATAGAACTTTCACTACTTTGAAAGCAGTCCTAAGTACATTACATGCCTAATCACAATTAATTTCCATAATACCGTGTGAGAAAACTGCTGTCCTTTTCATCTTCATGTAGCTGAGAAAATTAAGATTTAGAGAGATTATGTAATCTGTGCAAAAAACCCCACTGTATTTATGACCTAGGTATTCATGCTCAGATAGGACTGGCCCCAGAGCCCAAGCTCTGAAATATACTGTGTGTCAGTAAAAGAGCCTGTAGTAGAGGAAATTTTTTTTTTTTCCAGAGAAGCTTCCAAGGAAGAAAGCAATTCCTAAACCTCTGTAGAATGGATCTGGATTCAGAAGATTTGGTCAGAGGTTACAAGGCAGAATCTAGAAAGCAGACCCAATATTAAAAGTTGACTAGCAACAAACTGCCTTTGCCATTAGGCTAGGAAAGTTTGCCAAACTCCCCTGTGCCACTGGACTAAAGAACATAAATTCTCTTTCCCTGTGAAGAAGATTGTTCCAAGAACCAGAGACGGAACTCAATTTGCCAGTTGGCCATTAAGTGATTGCAGTTACATGGATTGGAAAGATGGTTCAGGAATCATTTGGTTGTTCTGAAGGCAGTTGAATCTCGTATCCTAGGTAACACTGACAGGACAGGATGTGAAGAGGTTGACCAAGCACTTGCTTCTATCAGGCTCTGGCCAGGTCTGATGTGAGGATAGAATATTGAGAACCGGTAGGTTCTGGGCTGCTCAGGCTAAAAAAAAAATGACCTTTAATATTTTTATGCTGGAGGTCACTTGCTCATCTTTTTCACTGATGGATGGATTGTTTTCTCTTTAGATTCTCTTCAGAGGGAGATTTCCTTCTCAAAGAAGTTTAAAATACCTCTCTGCATTTATGATCAAGTGGAGACTGCTGACCATTGCAGCCCAGGCAAAACAGAGCACTGGGATTCAAAAGATAAAAAATCATTTTAGGGTTAACAAGTAAGGCCACATTGGGAAGGAGAGATGATCCAATTTATCCCATAAAAGTGCTTATGGTCCCATTTTAATTCCTTAAGTGAAGAGACTTAAAAATTTGTATCTGGATCATATGCTATCATTTATTAATATGACTAAATGATTCAATTAAGTTGTTTATTAATATAACAACTAATTAGTGAATTAATTCAACAGATATTGTGTAGGGACCCACTGAGCTTTAAATTCTGTGCTGGGTGTTGGATACAGTGCTGGGACAAGATCTTTGTCCTCTTGGAGTTCACAGTTTGAGAAGGCATGCAAACAAACAAACAAACATGGGGAACTGCAAATTCTACAAAGTGGAAGGAAGAAAAGAATAAAATTCAGTGGGAGAGAATGATAAGGATGACCACTTGAGACTGGGTGATCTAGGCAGATTTCTCTGGGAAGGGGAAATTGAGCTGAGATTGGAAAAATGAGGACTGAGTTAAACGAAGAATTGGGAGAGGAGGAAAGAAATGCAGGCAATAGTTCCAGCCCTGAAAGGACAAAAGACTTGGTGAGTTCAAGGAACTGAAAATCATGGGTGTGGCAGGAGGGAAAGGTTAGGTGGAGTGAGATGAGTTTGGAGATCATGGAGACATGTGGGGGTTTTCGTTTGCTTGTTTCCAAATCAAGAGAAACAAAAATGTGGCACCATCTGATGGGCGGTTCTTCAAAGACTACACCAGCTGTTATACTAGTGATGAATTAAAAGTGGGCAAGAGTAGAAGTAGAAAGACATATTATTAGGCTATATTCCCAATGAGGACTAGCAATGGCTTAGCCTAGGAGGGATAGTGGCAAAAGAGATGGAAAGAAAGGTATAGATGTTCATTTTGAAGGGAAAACAGCAGAGCTTACTGACATAGAGCAGCTACAAAGGAAGAAGTAGGTAAAAAGAATAATTTGCAAGCTTGAATTCATTAGTAGATAAAACTAACATAACGAAAATCAGCATTATTCTTATTCTATTATTCTAATTCAATTTTTCATATTTAAATTTTTCATTGTTTCGTCAAATAAATGGAACAATTGTTTCCTCACTCTTGGCTGAAAGAATGAGAGGCACTTTCCCCCAAGAGCTCACATAAAGAGAAGCCAGCCTTTTTCTTTGAGATGTTCTCCTTTGGCCTTATAAACTATTGACTGGGTTCTCTCCCCATTTCTCCAGCCCGGGCACATAGGACACAATTGTCCATGAGGAAAGGTTCTGGGAGGATGGGGTGTAGAGGAATATGGGACATTTCTAGCATAATGATTTCATTTTCAGGTAAAAGAAATAGCATACTTCCCTTTTTCTTTCTATTCTTTTTTTTCTTTTTTCATTTTAAATTTAGCATATCTATTGTAGAGTTACCTAATCACCAAAAGAAGGAGAAAAAAGGAGATTTTAGTGTAGTTATTAAGAGGATGCCAAAGAATAAGCCTAGTTTTTTTATTTAACAATTTTTATATTCCTCAAAAGCAAAATATGGTACACATACACACACACACACACACACCGATTGAAAGAGAGAGAGAGAGATTAGGGGCATTTTATTTTTGTTCCCTCAGTAATAAGAAATTGAGCTTAGCTCCTACGACATAGAAGATGACTACTAAAATGTTAAAATGTGTCCCTAGCATAGCACTCAGCCTGATCAGAACATGGAAATTTCTATGTGACACCTTCTGCCAATTTTTTTTTTAATAATTTTTTTTTTTATTTATTTATGACAGTCATCAGAGAAAGAGAGACAGGCAGAGACATAGGCAGAGGGAGAAGCAGGCTCCATGCACCGGAAGCCTGATGTGGGATTCGATCCTGGGTCTCCAGGATCATGCCCTGGGCCAAAGGCAGGCGCCAAACTGCTGCGCCACCCAGCGATCCCCCTTCTGCCAATTTGAAACTAATTTTAAATCTGTTCCTAGATGCAATATATCATCTGATCTAAGTTTCCTATACATATGCTTATCAACTAGATATAACCACTGAACTCAAATATTTGATATCGAAGTAGAGTAACTTTGACTAGTTGGCTTGCATAATGCCTTTACTCCTGAGTATCTGACTTGAATTAGAATTCAAGTTTGGGCTCATTAGAATGGTTTTACAGGAAAGTTCATTAGCTTTAACCTTTTTGAACCCTTACTCTAGGAAGAATCTATAAAATATTCCACTTACAAGCAGCTGGTCAGCATATAAACAGCATTTATGGAGACTGGAGCATGTCTCTGAACAGAACACTGTGAAGGAAGTAGAGGATTTCATCCCTCTCCTTAAGGAAAGCTACTATGCAATGGAAAAGACAAGTATAGTATCTGTTGGCCTAACGGTTTCTCACTTACATGGCCTTAAGCAGAAGTGACCATATGCACAATATCCAATAACAAGAAATCAAAAAGCCTAGAAATTTAAAAGATAGAAGATGACAACAGAAAGTGCCCACAGCAGAATAATAAATGTTGTTCATTGCTTGGCTACATCTGGCTTATTGGTTCAGGGGATTTAAAATCGAAAGATCCTGATCGTAGAGTATAAACTAATTTGGCTGGCTCCCTATTTTATACCCTGGCTTTTAGCAGATATTCCTCAAAAAAAAAAAAAAAAAGAAAATTCCCCTAAACTAGGAGTGTAGCTACTTAAACTTTCTAAGTAAACTGCAGAAATATTTTTCACCAAGTCCAAGGTAATTCTCAGGTCATTAGGTTAGAAGCTATTCATAGTGGTACGCAATTATGAGGCCAAAACAATTGTTTTAAGAATTACCGGATTCAAAAAACGAGACACGTGTCCTTTGCAACAACTATTACCACAGGCTCCCACACATGGACACGAAGTTGCCCACATCCCTCAGCTGTATTACTTTAAGTTCTTGGAGTTCATTTGAACCTTCTGCAGTCTGATGATCTAATTTCTATATTCATTTCTTATTAAGGAGTCTGATCACTTTATATGTTATACGACGACCCTCGTGAGCATGGAAAAAAATAACTTTTGTGTATGATGACTTTTTAAACTTGAAAACATTGTGGGAACCACTGAATAAGCAGACTCCTCCTGTGACTGGAGGAAGGGGGAGACCGGAACTGTATCTGGAGGCAAAATTGCATATGTATCATTTTTCCAAATTTGGGCACACAGGTGAATGTCTCGGTGTTTAATTGCTCAATGAAGCCTGCCCCAAGAATTCTGTGGAGTCTAAATGATAAAAAGATAATTAAAGTGCTCCTTGAGGATATATGCTTCTCGCAGCTGGCCCTTTCACTTTTGTCCAAACTTCCAACAAGGCAGAAGTCCGGGGGAAATGTGGGTGAATGTTACAGAACAGCAGGCCCCCACTTTGTAGAACTTGCAGCGTGCCTAGCAGCCACTTTCAGGCCAGGAGCACCCTGCGATAAAGTCATTCCTGTCTGTGACCCTTTAGTAGGTCTTGAGGTAAGTTTAGTAGGCTCTGAACTGGTAGTTTAAGGAAATGACATCAAATATAAACTTGCACTTCAGTATTAATAAAACCATGTTCAGAACTAACTGTGATTTTTGTTGCAGCTTTCAGTGTAAGAACCATTGCTTAAAACGTTCATCTGACATACACACGTGTTCTTATTAGGTCACAATGTAAAATATACTTCTTCCTTTGAATGGAGGTGCTTAAATTCTGAAAAACCTTCCAAGGAGGGGTATTACATCATTAAATTTTCTTGTGAAAAGATATACAGGTTGCCTAACCAGAAGGATGACCAGCACACTTCCAAAGGCGAGGAGGTCAAGGAGAGGCGCTGTGTGTTGCGCAAGGCCCATCAGGACGTGGCACTAGAGATCTGAGTGGAAAGATGAGTAATGTCAAGCACCATGTACATGACAATTTTGTTCTGGGCCAAACCTAGAATGATGACACAAAACAGGCCCTCAGCTTTGCTGAGTAACAGGATGGCTGTAACCCTGGAAAATCATATTTTGCCTAAAATCTCCAGGGCTAGTTCAGATATAACCTACTAACTAAACCTAAGTGACTATTTAGGTTAGACCCAACCCCTAGACCCTAGGGTCACATACTGCCCTAGTGTCTACAGCTCTGCGTCTCTAGTCTTTACCAGTGCTCAGATTGGAAGGGCAACATCCATCATCAGAAAACAATTTCCAGAAATTGAGTGAGGGGAAACAGGTTCAAACTGTTTGAAATGGGTTTTTTGATGATTAATTCATATATATCCTAACCCAGTGAAATATGAAGTATTTCAAATGGAAATAACAAAGCAAATATGATATTTTAATGGTTAGTAATTTTTCAGATTTGGCCTAAGAGAGGCATAGATTACAACGTAATTCAAATTTAAAATGTATAACTAATGTATTTCATGTTTTATATTATAATCTGAAATTAAAATAAAAATTTACTAGGTTTATAGTTGGTATTGAGACATTTAAAAGAGCTTAACATAAGTTATTCCAAGTTAGTCAGACACTAAATATCAACCAACAGCCAACATCTACCTGGAACTGGATGAGAGTAAAAGGGTAGAGGGAAAAATCATTCATCAAGAATTTAAATTCTATTATAATTTTTCTAAAGGATTATAAAAATGAGGTAAAATGAAATGAAAGCTCAACTTTTAAATATTTTCATATTCCCCTCAATCCGACAGCTTCCACTTTCTGTTCTAATTGTGCTTGTAGATCCTTCCTTCCTTCCTTCCTTCCATCAATAGGTACACTGATCAATGTACAACATTTCTACAGTTGTGGTTGGAATACAAATTTAAAAACATAGGTCGTGATCTCAAGAAACTTATGGCTTTGATTAATTGGTGTAGCTGGGGAGAAATAAATAATAAATTAATTAATTAATTAATTAACAATAAATAATAAATAAGCAAAAGAGAATCTGAAAGAGCTCCAAGCATAAGACAAGGTTTGTGGGGGTTCAGAGGTAGGATGTGCTACCTGGTTTGGGCCTTGAAGTACTGGTAATAATCAGAGGGGTTGAATCATAGGACAGATTGAATTTCAAGCCAGAAAAATACAGTGAGCAAAAGCCCCAATGTAGGAATGCTTTATGGCTTCAGAGACTAATGAATGTGTCCGACTGACTACTGTAAAAGATTTGAAGAATAGGGTTTAAAAGTCAGGATAGGAAGGTAGATGGAGGAAGATTGTATCTAAATTCTTGCACCCCTTTCAAAGAATCTAGAATCAAAATGGATTAAGTCTAGCATGTTTGCATAAGGTGACCCAAATCTGCCTTTCTCCCTCCTTCTCTCTCTCACTCTCCCCCTCTCAGTTCCTCACCTGATTAGATCAGGGTTAGATCCCTGACACAGGCTGGATGTGTCAGGTATCTAACCTGGATGGATGAATGAGATTATCTGTTCCAGAAACTTGCAAATTGTGAAATTGAAAAAAAAAATTGTTAAATTAAGTCATTTAGCTTTAAAAAGCAAAACAGCAATTTCGTGGGAGCAGAGTAAGTGCTGCAGCAAACCCAAGGCACATGCAAACTGTAGTTATTATGCAAAAGCAGAAGGCACATGAATGAAGAGGGTGAGGCAGGGGAATGGAGCCAAACATAGGGAGAAATACAGAGTAGAATGTCTGAATGCAGGGTAACTGGGACTAGACCGCCAGGAGTCACTCCCAGCTATTCCTCCAAGGAGTGTGTTGATATTGGGAAAGTTATTAAACTTTGCTGTATAGTAGGGTGAAGTAAGATGAATCAACTTTGGGTTGTTGTGAGAGTTAAATGAGATAATATACAGAAAGTTTTTAGAATAGAACCAGGCACATGGTAAGCAATGGCAATTATTATTAAATCATCATTTTCCTGCTTATATTTCTCATATGTGGGTCCCTCTGTTGTTAAAATTAATTCACCTTCCAAAGAAACCCATTATTTGTCTGGCCTAGTTTGAATAGTCCTACTTTTCCTGCAACCAAATACTTCCTGACCTAAATGACTTTGAAAATAAACTTGGGTCAGACAAGAAAGATCTCGAATACCAGGCTAAGAAGTTTGAGTTCCGACCACTGAAATTTCCTTCTTTTAGATCTTTTTCCCTCAATCAACACATTTCCCAGAATTCAAACATGTACATTGAATCTCCCACTTGCCCCAAATTTCCAATCTGATGAAATGTAGTGAAATGGAGAAATCTTGGTTTAAAAAACTTACAGCAAATATTTTCATGTTTTTGCTCTTTCTAAATGCAGTTTGAATCTGGGAAATTTGTTTGGCATTTCCTATAATTTTCAAGATGCTAGGAAATAGAGGAACTTAAATTAAAACCACACCCAGACCTTTTTTTATGTGATCATTGCCAAACTCACACTATTCAGGAAACTCAATAAAACTTTTCATTTCCAAAAAATATAAGGAACTCAAGTGTTCTGGAGTGTTGTTTTTGTTTTTTGTTTTTTTTTTTTTCCTCAGAGGTTTGTGAGTCAAGTGCTCTGTAGCCATGCATTATTCCTCAGATGTCCTATTCAGGTAGGCTCAAAGCTGGGATGTGGAAAGAATTTTAGAATTTTACCATTCTCTTGAAAAAGAAAAAAAGGTAGGCAGCTTTCATTAGCTGTAAAGTAGGTATGTTTGTGGTTAATTTTGGAGGAACTGTTCAAAATTAAATTAGTTTTTGATATCCATTTCAGATTTTCGTGTGATTTACATACCGAGAAGTAAACAGTGACCCTTACATGATCATCTGTAACAATTTGTGGGCAAAATTGAAGTCTGCAAATTTGATTATTCTTGAAGAATGAAAAAAATAGTAGCCATATTCCTATTATTATAGCTTGGCCTGAATATGATAATCCTAATTATAATGTCTTCCAATAAATACCTAAATTCAATAAAAAAGTTTTTAGCAAGGCACTTTCAGTTTATTTTGTAATACTTAGAACAGTTGTACAGAGATTTTTGTTTCCAAACAACAAATTATATAAACAGAATTGTACTTGCTTTCTACTCTCTGTTTCTAAATCTAAGTCAAACAATAAGTGAGCAAATAGATATACTTTTTATTTTTTAAAAGATTTTATTTATTTATTCATGAGAGACACAGAAAGAGAGAGGCAGAGACACAGGCAGAGGGAGAAGCAGGCTCCCAGTGGAAAGCCTGATGTAGGACTCGATCCTGGGACTTGGGGATCACGCCCTGGGCTGAAGGCAGATGCTCAATCACTGAGCCACCCAGGCGTCCCTAGATACTTTTAGCATATTTTTTCAACTTTTAGTTAAAAGATAAACTTCTATTTACAGAAAGGCTGTACAGATAGTAAAGAACAAAGTCCCTGTCTACCTTTTACCCAACTTCCTCTAATGTTAGCACCTGACCTAACCATGGAACATTTTTCAAAGGTAAGAAATTAACAATAATATGAGAGTCTTGCCACAGCCAGAAACTTGATTCAGACTTCACCAGGTTTTCCACTAGTGGCCTGAAATTCTTCACGGACCCAATCTCGTATGCCAAGCTGTATTTAGGTCTGCTGTGGCACTCCAAATCTGTGAGAATTCTCAGTCCTTTGCTGTGCTTCACTACTTGACACTCGTATAGATGCTGGTCAGGTGTTTTCTAGAATGCCCTATTTGGGTTTGTCTGATGATCAAACTGAACTTACGGATTTAGAGGAGAACATCACAGAGGTAGGGTGTTCCCTTCACATCACACCATGTCAGGATGTATAATATCAACATGACTTCCTGCTGGTGATGTTAGCCTTTTTTGCTTGGTTAAGGGGGTGTCTCCCTGATTTTTCCATTTTTATCTTCCCAAATTCTATCCTTTGCAGGGTGCCTAGAAGAGCATGCGACTCCTGATCTCGGGGTCATGACTTTAAATCCCACGTTGGGAGTAGAGTTTACTTAAAAAAAACGAAAACAAAAACAAAAAACAAAAAGCAAACAAAAAAACCCCACAATCACCAAATTGTGGTACCAGAATTGAATGACCAAATTCAATTCTTTGGAAGAAATTACTAAGTTTAGTCCATACTCAAGGGATGGGGAACAAAATACCACCTCCCCCTGCCCCTGGAGAAAGAAATATCACACAATTCTTAGCAGTTGATAAATATTTGGGAAGAGATACTTTGAGGCTATGCACACATCCTGTTTCTCCTTAATGTTTTACCCACTCTGGGTATTCCTCAGTAGGTTTGCCTGTTGCAATTATTACTGCTGTATTCTAATTGTGATTTTCTATTTCCCTCACTCCTTGTACATTTATTACTTGGAATTCTGTGAGGAAAATATAACCCTTCTTCAGCATTTTTTATTTATTAATCATTTATATCAATATGGATCCATGAGTATTTAATTTTATTCTTGCCTTATAATCCAATATGATTATTATTTATTTTATTGCTCAAAATGTTGCAGATTTGGCCTTTGCTGTATCCATTAAGTTGACTTTAATGTCCTTTTTGAAATGATTCCATTAAAAAAAAAAAAAAAAACTTTTTTTCCTTAAGCATTTTCTTACTGCTCCAGGCTCCTTTTTTATTTTTGGCCCAGCCCTAGACTCAGTCATTTCTCCTAGAAACCCTGCCTCCTTTTATGGGATAATGGTAGTTAGAAGCCAAGATCTGAGCATTAGGTGTGCTTATTGCTAGTAGGTGTCACTGTTCTGAGTATATTTTAGGGGACAGAGGTAGGAAATCTATGCACCAGCCTGTGGATATAATTATTTCTGTATTTATCCATTGGCATATATTGAAAAGTAACATGAGGTCAATCTTTGACATTGACCAAATTTCCAAATGCACAATTTAAGTCAGCACAGATTTCATTCAGATATCCACACGTTTATTTTTTTTCAAGTATCCACACATTTAGACTGTGAGGTTTTATTTAAGTACCCTCTGAATCATCAGAGATTTAATCAAGTACACTCTTCTGATGTTTTACGTATTATATTGAATTTATTTGAAACATGAAAAACACATCTTGCATAGTGACCAAAGAATTCTATTACTATACTTTCATTCCTCAAGCATTTATTAAGCACTGAGAAAAGTAGCAACAGTAGGACTTCCAAGGCCCCTCCCCTCATAGAGTTTTTACTTAGACACTAATATGCATTATTTGTACTGATTCCATTGCCTATAACTTATTGAGTATTGCTGTATGTTTTATCACAAACATTCTCTGAAAATTTTTCCTGCCCTCAGAATGCTTACTGTCTAAAGGGCAATATAAAGTCATCATGAGGGACACCTGGGTGGCTCAGGGGTTGAGCATCTGCCTTTGGCTCAGGGCGTGATCCCAGAGCCCCAGGATCAAGTCCCACATCAGGCTCCATGGAGCCTGCTTCTCCCTCTGCCTGTGTCTCTGCCTCTCTCTCTCATCTCTCATGAGTAAATAAATAAAATCTTTAAAAAAATAAGTCATCATGAGTTTTAGCTTCATCACATGAAAATATAGCATATCAGTACATAACTCAATTTTTATAGACTTAAATTTCTTTTAAAAATTCTTTCTATCTCAGTTTATTTTCTGCTTTTCTTAATAAGTTTTAATAATCAATCAAATTAAAGGTATTAAAGGTATTGAAGTGTTTATTGTAATAGGTATTTAACGTCACTTGTGCCTTAAAAAAAAAAAACTGATCAAACAAACCCCTCATATAACAGCCTATATGATATCAGGACAAACAGACTTCTCAGCAATCTCAGTTGGAAATGAAGCCTTGATACCTACATTCACTGTATATACTTGGCCTCTTGGCTGCAAAACCAATGCCCATCTGTTTAGATGGCAGGTTGCCTACTCATAAGTTGGCTGGCCTTTTGTACTATGACATGAGTTCCAGCCAATGACAGCTAACAAAATGCTTCAGGAGGCAGCTCTTCTTACAGGAGGCCCTTTCTCATGCCAGACTTAGAGAAGCAGTTGGCATCATGCATCCATTTAAACTTTGTTACACCTGTTGACATTTTTGTGCCAAAAGCAGACAATACAACAAGTGAACAAGAGAAAGTACAAAGGTTTTAACGAAGCTTAAAAATAACCCTTCTCACCCATCTTAGAAATAGATGTTCAGTTTTACCACTGGTTAGTTGCACAGACATTTAATTAATAGTCAGTGAGGATAGCCTTCTAAGTGACCAAAAAAAAACAGTTTGCAGTAGGTATCTTACATCTCTGGGACTTGGGCCCTTAAGATCCGGATGATGTATGATATAGTAGAGTCAATAATTACACTATCTCTTTTCAAAAAAATGTTGACACATGTCAATCAAAGAATCCTTTCAAGATAGCTTTCTTTTACTAGAGAATTAAGTTAATTATGCCAATGATCTAGGCTCCCAAATACACTGAAACTTGGATTTCGTCTTTTTCCTGAAACAGGTAAAGGTTACTAGGTGGGGATGTGGGGAAGAAACATTGTACCATTCTCCCAGAATTTAATTTTAACAAACCTCAGGTGACTATTTAAAACTACATATATTTCAATAAAATCCTAGTTTAGATACAACAAAATATGCTGATTTATGATTATATTCATTATTTGTTTCCATTGCCTGCGATTTGTTAAGTTTTGTTGTCTGTTTTATCACAAGCACACTCCTCAAATATATCTCTGTAGATAAAATGAATTGTGCTTTCAGCAAGAACTTTAATTAAGATCATGCACAATTCTGTGCCTCCAGCCCATCCCCACATCTCCTTGGGCTAACACGAAGCCAGTTTATCAATCTTCTATTCAAGATCACGGAAATGATTCTGGGAAACAGGAAAAGAATTTCTTTGTAATAAGAATGATAAAATCACAAAATGGTTGGGCTAGCAATACATAATATCTCACAGGTTGTTGGGAGTGGATGGGTTATCTAGTTCCCGGACATGACTTTCAAGAACCATAATGATCTCTTCCCTGATTATTTTACAAGTTGAACAACCACAATAGCAAGTAGCATTTACTGAGGACTTGTTGTTTATCAGACTCTATGTTATCTTCTTTACATTCAAATACTCATTTGATACTCAGAACACCATGGGAGATACCATTTTCCCTTTCACAGAAAAGTGAACTGAAACAGAGAGATCAAATAACTTTCCTCCACATAATAATGGGTAAGTGGCACAGTGAAGCTTCAAATTCAAGCTGTTGGTCTTCTGAGCCCTAATCTTAATTATTATAGAATGCCATCTCCCCTCTGATCACTTCTACTTTATCCTGTGTTCCAGTGGGTCCTGAACTTCTAGAAACGCAGTATTCTCACTTGAACCCATTCTTTTTGCCTAGATTTATATCCTTCTTGCCACCCTCCACCCTTCGCCTGCCTTTCATTTCTCAGGGATGACTTCCACTTCCACTGGTTTCTAGGATTGATATCACTTTCTTCATTGGTTTATATCACTGCCCTCCTTGATGCCCCAATTTCAGATTCCACATTTCTTCTGCATGTTTCCATTATACACCTCCAGTAGCATTTTTCATGTAGGATAGAAGTTGAATGAAATAGATCATAGGGATTTTTAAGAGGAGACCTCATCTATCTTGTTCACTTTATCATCACACTACCTAGCATGGTGAATCACCTAATAAATTCTCAATAAGTATCTGTTCGTTGATTAAGTTGTTCAATATCTACCACATGACAGGCAGTGTTCTAGGCTTAGGGAAGCAACAGTGAACATGACAGATAGAATGCTTGCCTTAAAAAAAAAAAAAAAGAATGCTTGCCTTAGTGGAGCTTATCTTGTTGCTGTGGATTGGGCTAAGTAATATAGAAAATAAAAATGGACAATATGCAATAGATGGTAGCAAGTGCTGTAGAGAAAAATAAGTCAGTAAAGTGGGACAAAGTTTGTAGTTGATTGAGGACTTTAAGGCCGTTAAGGAAAGTATCACAGGGAAGGTGACATTGGAGAAAACACTGAAGGGAGTAAGAGGTAAACTCTAATGATATCCGGAGGAGAACTGTTCAAAGCAACAAGAAAAATTAAAAGCAAACGTCCTCAAGCAGAAATGTAAGTTGACTCTTGGATTTAGCAATATGGCAGTCACTGGCAACCTTGATAAGAGCAATTTTGGTGGATTGATAGGAGTATCCTGACAGGCTTGGAAACATGCAGTAGAGATAAAAAGGAGTTTATCTATAAAGGACAGGAGAGAAGTGACAGTTGGAAGACGAAGGAGGTTCATGAAAAGATATATTTTTTAAGGTAGTGGGATGAACAGTATGTTTGTATAATGATGGGGAAATTCCAGGAGAGAATTGAAAACTTGATCACATAGGAAAAAGAAAAGGATTGTTAGAGCTATGTGCTTGAGCAAGTGAGGTAGGAGGGTGGCTTTATGTAGGAGATCCTAATTAAGTAATTTCTAAGATAGAGGTTTATTTCTCTTCCATGTAACTGCAAAGTGAAAGGAGATCAGGTCTATGATGTTGATACCACAGGGTCAGGATCATAGGCCCTTTGTTGATTTATTTCTCAACCACCTCTAACCTCTGGTCTACATTTTACAAAATGGCTCATAACTATATTCTAGCAAGCAGGAGAGAAAAAGATGGGGTGGGGGCAGGCGTGTAGGGGTATAAGTGCACACTCTTTCTCTCTAACGGCAAGACCCAGAAGTGGCATACGTTACACACATCATGAATCTATGACAGAGCTCAGACACAAGCCCACATCTAATTTCAAAGGCTATTGGAAAATGTAATCTGTTTTGGCCTATGTGACTATTTAAAATTAGTGAACTTGGTTCTCGTAGTAGAAAGGGAGTAGATATTTGACCTATTTTCAAATCTGTAATCTTTCTAATCAGAATAATTAGAATGTATGGAAGTTGTCCTCTCCTCCACCCCATCTCCACTCCTCAGTTTACCTCATTGGCTGGTGGCTGGGGTGGAGGCAGGGCAAGGAGTAACTCTTAGGCTCCTACTGCATAAAAGAAATGGTGGTTTGTGTGCCCAGTGGGAGGAGAATTGTCAGACCTCTGAGTAAGAAAATCTAATACATAAGGATATCAAGTCTGCATCTGTATTCATCCAGTCTACCCCAAATAAAAAAATTCCTAATTGTAGTAAAAAACATTTTTAGCTATTATGCATGTCATAAATAAAATTGCTTAACTATTCTGATTATGAGGCAGTGCAGAGGGGTAAGCAAAGCATAGGGTAGCTAATGTATGAGTAAATAAATAGATCAAGGTTGGCTCTGTGCTTAAACAAGTCACCTTATTTATTTAAGCTTTAGTTTTCGTATATGTGGAAGAGAGTTAATAAAAATAACTGACTCATTTGATTGCTAGAAGTACTGAATATTAAATAGCTAAGCTAGTGCCTTGCCATGGTAAATGCACAGAAATAATTGTTATTATTTTAACCCGACAAAACTCTGTAAAATTTAAATCAGCAGTTCTGATTTTGTTTGAACATCTAAATAACAATAAAAATATTGATCCTATCATATGCTTTTGATTTCAAAATTACTGTGAAGATAGTATAAGTTATGAGGAATTTCTAAGAGGTGACAATAACAAGAATTTCCCATTGATCTATGTATCTGTGTTTGTTCCAGTACCATACCATTTTGATTACAGATCAATTGAACAGAGTGGAGATCCCAGAAATAAACCCACACTTTTATAGTCAATTAATCTATAAAGAAGGCACGAATACATAATAGGGAAGAAGACAGTTTCTACAATAAATGGTGTTGGGGAATCTGGACAGCTGCATGCAAAAGAATAAAACTGATCCACTTCCTTATACAATACATGAAAAGAAACTTAAAATGGGTTAAAGACCTAAATGTTGAGACTTGAAACCATAAAACTCTTAGAAGAAGACATAGGTAGTAATGTCTTGGACATTGGCCTTAGCAACAATTTTCTAGATATTTCTCCTCGGACAAGTGAACAAAACCAAAAATACACTATTGAGACTACACAAAAGTAAAAAGCTTCTGCACAGTAAAAAGTCCTATCAGTAGCACAAAAAGCCAATCTACAGAATGGAAGGAAATATTTGCAAATGATTTAGATAAGGGATTAATATCCAAAATATATATTTGCTCAACTCAACATCAAAAAAAATTAAATTAAAAAATGGGCGGAGGACCTGAATGGATATATTTCCAAAGAAGATATACAGATGGCCAACAGACATATGAAACAATGTTCAACATCACTCATCATCAGGGAAATACAAGTCAAACCACAATGAGATATCACTTCACACCTGTCAGAATGGTTAAAATCGAAAACACAAGAAATAACAAGTGTTGGTGAGGATGTGGACGAAAAGGAAACCCTTGTGCACAGTTGGTGGGAATATAAATTGGTGCAGTCACTGTGGAAAACAATATGTGGTTCCCTTCCTTGGCAAATCCTCATCTATACTCCTACAGCTATATTTGAAAATTAACACTAATTCTTAAATGGCATCAAAAATAAAACGTATCTTTCCTCCAAAAATAATATATGTATATACATATATACAAACACATATAAATACAAAAGTTATATATATATATATATATATATATATATATATATATATATGACAATTTTCAGAGAAACTTGCAGAAAAAAAAAAACTACAGGAGATTTTTTTTTTCTTGGGCAGTTATAAATTACCAATACTGCATTATAGCCTTGTCTGCTTTAAAAGAAAGGAGAGAATAATAGAACGTGCTTATAAACTATGATTTATGCTTAGGTAAAGAAGAAAACTATATTTTAGAAGTGTGTGCATTCCACAGATTTCACTTTCGCTAACGCCTTTCCTCCCTTTATGCAGCAGGATAAATCTCACTCTTACCCTGAAGGGAAGCCTTACATTTCACAAAAAAGAAGAAACTAGCTGAAAACAAGTGTTCTCTACACAACAAAGGAGCCTATATGTCTGAGAAACCTTTTTTTCAATGACTTTTTTACTAAATCGGGAAAATTTACTGTTTGGGTGGGGTTTGGGAGGTTTTTTTTTTTTTTTTTTTTTAGTCCATATTTGTTACACTTTTATTAGCCTCAAAAATAGTTACCATGGTAATAGTTCCATTTATATCTAATCTTAGAGCTGAATTATAGAAAACCTTCCCACTGGGTAGCATACAATGCCATTTGACGGCTTCATCTGGCCTATTATTTAAAGTAGGAATTATTTCAAATACTATCAAGTTGTTACATTCTATTCATGACTTCTCTTTTGTAACTCTCAAGTTAGTGAAATCCTTTGGTGTGTAATTTTGGAAGAACTATGTTTAATTTCAAGATGTATTCTTTAATAATTTTTTTATTATGCCTCCTTTCATGAATGCTTTAAGCTTAGACACAGATAATAGTTTATTTTCTTTCATAATTTAAACTCAAAAGGAATTATCAAAAAACAATTATTTTAACATAAAATCTGCATTAAATCATAATATTAGCAACTTCTTAGGACCCTTCGATATAAGGGAGTCACTTTCTCTAGAAGGTACTCATAACTTAAGAACAAGAGTCATAAAGAAAATGAAACATGACCGTAGATCTACAGGCTTTCAAGGAACTCTGGGAAGCTATCCGGTTTATTCTTCCAACTTTATGCCAAACGGAAATTAAATCATCCAATATGACTCTTCTAGAGAACATTCTGTAAAGATGACACTTCTCCCTCCATGATAATATAATGTTTACAACTCTTATTTTTTTTTAATTTTTTCAGAAATTCTTCCCAGTATTGAACTGAGGTGAAAGCCTGCATCAGTTTAACCATACCTCCCCGGCTTTGTGTCCTATTTGCTCCCTTCCATCTAGAAGACACTCCTCAGCAAGCCACTAATATGCTTCAAATTAAAAAAAAAATTTTAACGATAGCAACCTGAAAATGAAGACATGTAAAGATATCATGGATTGGCATATATAGGGTGACAAGGAAAACAGGGGTAGATCTACCTACCTGATAACGATTAAAAAAACTGGTTAAAAATATTATTTAGAAATATTGAAAAGTCTTAGGATACGTTGCAAAGAAAGAGGAGACTATTACATTGTAGCACAATATGATCAGAACCAGATTTTTTTTAACATGAATATAGACCCCTAGAGTGAGATAGACAAAATGATAATTACTCCATTATGATATGAGATGTGTGATTTTTTTTTAAATATTCCATTTGTCAATTTGAGAGTGTTTTGCTATAAGTTTTTTCTAAAGAAGAGAGAATAAAATCAAGGAAACCACATATGAAGCTAACCCGACACCTTGCCAACTTTTCCTCCCTTGTTTGCCTTTCCTTTAGAGGCTGAAGGAGCCAATCACAACCAAACCCTTCCATCCCCAGCCACCTCCACAGGCTGGTGGACATCTGCTAGGATATAGCTGAGAAAACATGGGCTTTCCTGCTGATGACTTTTGGTTGCCTCTTATCCCCTACTCTCTTACCCTGTTTTTCCAGCTTTAGATGGAAACTTCATGTCTGAGGTGGAACCCCTAAGAACCATAACAGAAAGTCTAATGCTGGCCTTGCTATTTCCTAGCTTACACTACCAGTACTAGCGATTTGAAATTCTTGACACGGGAGAAAAAATAAATCAGTCGCTACTTCCCAGACTTTCTTTCAGCCAAAATATTTTTTCTTTGATTCAGTATGGCACACACAGTCAGTATCATTATGGGTTTGATATTGTTGTGTCTCTATAGGAAAGACGTTTTAAGAAATTTAATTTTGCTCCCCAAATTCTCAGATTACAGAGTAACTCGAACACTCTTGTATTAAAATTTATAAAGAATGTGTTACTTAAAAAAAAAAAATGTGTTACTTGCTAGATGTTAAAGAAAAAAAAAACTTAAGAGTAAAGATTTCCAATTGAAAAGATTAGCGTTGTCATTAGATATGAATTGGCTCTTGTATAGATTTTGGTGATAAAAGTATTCATGGATCTCAAGTCAATGAATGTGTTTCCCCTATGTGCTACGTAGTTTTATGAATTCAAAGAAACAGACCTGCCAAAATGTACTTGTGATTTATCAAAACAAAGTTACTTGCATGTGAGTTTTTCTGGCTTTTGTTGAATCTCTAAGTTTCCATGTCTGAAATGATTAGCGAGCTTGCTTTCTAAAAGAAATTTTAGTAACTACAACACCATTATTACTGGCATTTACATCGAAAAAGTTCCTCTGGAACACACATGCCTCTTATGGATTATTGCATTAGTTAATACTAACTTCAAGAATAAATAATTAAGAGATTTTGTGATTTCATAGATGGAGCAAAAGCAGAAAAAGAACATACCTCAAGGAATATGCTCATTTTGACACAGTCCCTTTGAACTATATTAAAATGGGGGGATTGCTATTTTTAATGAGTAAAATGAGATGCTGTCACAATGAAGATAAGACTGGGATCCTATAACAAATGAAATATTTCTGATTCCTAGTTTGTGTTCCATTCTTTCTTTCAGGTAAGTGGCAAAGATACCATCCACTTGGCTTGTCCACGTTTTTCTGAAGGGTCACTCAAACAAAAGGATTTTAGTACAATTTCCTCTAATATGAATTCATCTACAACGATGTTGTCTATCTTGATGAAATCCAAAAGTTGTGTTTCTTCATAAGGGACATTAATGTTCACTCTTCTCCTTTTGTATATCACAAAAGCAACAGCTTGCTTTCCTTTTGATTCTATCACCCATGACAATGCTAAAAACTACAGTCTCTAGAAATGTTCAGAAGTTAGATGCAAATGCTTCAAAGAAAAGAATCTGAATTAAAGGGCTATTGGTACAGAGCATGGTTCCCACTGGTACTTTTTGAAAACCGTTTTAATACTCCCTTATGATATCTTTTTTCCTTACAAAGAACAATTTTTTCTTCTCACTATATATTTACTTTTTTTCTATACAAGTGCTCCTGGAAAACTGCTTGTCTTCGAGGTGGCAGTTCATTGCTGAACAGTGGTAGTTTGGGGTTTTGGGGGGTTTTTATTTGCTTGTTTTTGCCAAAATTAAAAAAGTTTACCATAAGAGAAGAAAATGGAAATATTGGGTGGACTTTGAATTTATGTTTATGATTACATTAATCAGTACTTAAAGATTTATTTATTTTTTTTATTTAAGAGAGAGAAAGCACAAGTGGGAGGGGCAGAGGAAGAGGGAGAGAGAATCTCAAGTAGACTCCACGCTGAGGAGAGCCCAATGTGGGACTCGATCTCACAACCCAGAGATCACGACCAAAGCCAAACCAGGAGTCGCAGGCTCAACCAACTGTTGAGACCAGGCACCCCTACATTAACCAGTACTTACAATATTCTTGTCATTAGGAATTCCAGCATTTAAAAATATGTTTTACAATGACATATTTACGATTTTATCCTTATTATAAAAAATTCTATTGGCTGCCAGGATCTATGAAAATCATCTTTGACTCTACCACCATTTTCAACATTTCTCATACGCAAAATAAAACTAACCAAAAAAAAAGCAGCACCGTCAAGGAAGGTACCCAAGAGGAACATGCTTCACATTTTAATATTAGCTTCACATTTTAATATTAGCTATTTAAGGATCTTTTTTCCCCCATCTACAACAGATTTTACCAATAGCATCTTCAAAGACATTTAATTGTTAAGTAATGTATACGTGATCTGAAACTGTCCTTTGTTTCTCAGTCTTTGCAACAAAAAGTTTCTGCAATAGTATTTAACCTATGGTATGAATAGGCTCATTGATTTATGTTGTGTTCCACTGGACATTCATAATCTGAACTAATTCTCACTGTCAATACAAATAGATATTCTTTTTTAGGAACAATTGAATAAGAAACTATTTGATAAATTTGGCACAGGTAATTCTAGATCAATAAGAAAATAAATAACCTTGTATAGTCTTAAGAAAATAAATAACCTTGTATAGTCTCAAAATATATAGTTGGTGATATTTCTAAAAAAATTAAATAAGTTTTAACAAGTACTATGACTATTTCTATTAGATAATCTTACATCTCATACGTGTAATGGAAAGACACGCCCTCCTATAACATGTAGAGTGTAAGTGAAAGGCATAAACACTGTGATGACTTTCAGAAAGAAAAATAATTTTAGCACCTGAATCATCCATAGCAGTTTTTTTCATACTAGCCATTGTGATAAATTGGAGAGTAGGGGTTGAATAGAAGGAAAAACTCATAAATATATATTGAATTCTAATTATCCTGATTATCCTTTCAGTCTCCTCCATCCTTTCCTTCTTTCTTTCTTCCTTGCTTTCTTGCTTTCACTTTCTTGCTTTCTCCCCCACCCCCCCTTTATTTTGCATGTATGGAAAATAAAACAGAATCAGGCAAAAAGGACTTCACTATGTTTGCAAACTTTATTAGAAATTCTGTATTGACGGAGCTAAAATGTTTCAACTGGAGCCAATAGTGCAGAAGGGAGGAGCTTTTGTATTTTGAATGAATAATGAAACCAAAGAGTTGTAGCCAAATTTTGAAGGGGAATCTAAATGTTTTGGGAAAAGATGACTGAATGAATTACCAGTGGCTGTCACCTTCAGAACTCTGCTGCAGAAAAACAGTACTGAATAGCTTTTATAATCTTTTTCCTTATCCTTTTCTTTCAAATCAAGTCAACCAGAATATAGTTAAAAGCTTAATTTTTACTGAGATCTTCTGTGTAAAATTAAACCTTCTGAAACCAACTTTCCCCAGCCGTCTTTTTTTTTTTTTTTAAACAGTAAGTAATCAGTGTTTAATTACTTGACTTTTACATGGTACAACCTTTGAGACTTTGCTGACTTACTGAGGCTTCAGGGTGCATTGTTCAGAATGTTCAAAGACCCTGGATGTCTTGTTAGCACTAACAATGCTAAGATTACAAATGGGAGAAGTGGACTGTAATGTGCTCCTCATGCTCCTCAGATAGGCCGTTGCATAGTCCCAAAAAGCCTAATTTAAATTTTGATGTGACTGGACATAAGGTAGAAATGGAGAAATAGTTCCATGTTTATGTATTTACTAATGAGTGCAGTCTCATTACTAATGACAAGAGCTTGAAACTTTCAGGTGAGAGATACTATTTTGTTACCACAAAACAGAAGATGATGAGAATGGTTGCAAGAAGTCCTTTTATCGTGTCAGAACAGGCAAATATGTAATTCAGAACCAAAATATGTGCCTTAGTAATCAATATACTCATAATCTATATACTTAGGTTAATTCTATTTCTTCCTTTACTTACAAATGTGGGCATTAAATGGAAAATTTTAAACTGTTCCAAATTTAAAGTCAGACTATCTTCAAAATTGCTTTACGGCCTTTACCTATATAAAAATCACCATATTAACATATTG
Organism: Canis lupus dingo; assembly: GCF_003254725.2. NCBI lineage: Eukaryota > Metazoa > Chordata > Mammalia > Carnivora > Canidae > Canis > Canis lupus. Next base: position 66,121,593 of record NC_064248.1, on the reverse strand, counting down.
TTTATTTCTTACTTTTTAATCAAATGTTAAGAAATCATTTAAATCAGCTTAAGGAAGGAAATTATAGAGCATTCTTTCAATAATAGCAATGAATCAGATTTCTGTGTAATTTATGGAAAATGAATCAAAAGACCTTAAATGATTTTAAATATATGTAATTTCTACCCTACCCACATCAAAAAAAAAATTGAGATTCATTACACACAAGCACGTATATAATAAAACACATGTATAATGAAAGATCAAATAGAAGTAAAAAATGTAAAAATCTTGGAAATGGTGAATTAATCTTGGCAAGGCCTTATAAATATGGAATTATTGGTTAATTATTTTGATCTGTCATATTAGATTATTATTTGTGATGAGTATGACCTGTTTCCCATATTTTCTCTTCAAAAAAATTTTTGACCTCTAGTAGCACATGGTAGCACCACATTCTTCCATTTTTTTTCCTAATATTTTATTTTTAAGCAATCTCTGCATGCAACATGGGGTTCAAACCCACAACCCCAAGATCAAGAGCTGGATGCTCCACTGATTAAACCAGCCAGGTGCCCCCACACTCTCCCATCTTAAACACCTCTCATAACTCAACACAGACAGAAATTCAATGCACAATATTTTTGAATACTTTTCTCAATATCTTATGTCCTAATGAAATGTATTTAGAATAAGTCCACCAAGAAAACCTACCTTGAATTTTTTTTTTTTTTTTAATTCAGCAGTTGCAAGTAGACTGTACTCTCTTTGAATGGAGAAACCACGTTATGTTGTTCACTGTTCTTTGCTCAGTGACTACATCAGTGAACAGCAGGATTCAGGTACTCCTATAAACAATGCATTAAACAAAATAATTAAATATGAATAGGAGTTAAAGACACATATACAGTAAGTGGACAATGCTGATACTTCTTTACTGAAGGTAAACTGCTCATTTTCTTCTTAGCCCACATCTTCACCTGCAGAGTCAAAGAGAGTTAATACACATTAAATTATGCCTGTTTGTTGTCATGATTTTAGCTCATTTTGCTTTCCTATGCTTCCTAATTTCTTCCAGCAATTAAATATCGCTTTATCGTCAGAAAAAAATATGAGTCAAATGATGGTTAAACAATTTAAAAAGGACAAATCTAGAGGAAATAGATATGCTTTTTACCGAGAATGAAGGCTGTTTTACAGGGGCTGAACATTTTTAAAAGAAAAAAAATGCAAACCTCCTCTTAACTAAACAAGAGGGTCTGGCCCCTCACATTCCATTTTTAGTGTACTTTTTATAGAACCAAAATTGGTATAATAATAACTATTTCATAGAGTTGCCCTGAGGTTTAAATTAGATAAAATGAATGCACTTAGCAGTATACTTGATGAGATTAAGCATTTGAAAAGAAAAGGAGGAGGCAAAGGAGGAAGATAAAGGAGAGGAAGGTAGGGGGTGATGAGGAAATGGGGAGCAGGAGGGGAAGGAGGATGAGGGAAGGGCACAAGGTGGTGAAAGAGAAGAGGAGGGGACAGGATGGAAGAGGAGGAATCATAAACTGTTTTACATATTTCTTCTTTTCTTTTCTTCTGCAGCTGGAAAGTCTGCATTAAAGTCTGAATTATCCGTCTAAATTTCTGTTCTTTACTGCTTGTAGACTACTACTGCTATTATTTATATGGGGTCTCAGGTACCAAATTAGACCATGTACATAAAAAGAATCTCATTTAATCACTACAAGTGTCCTGGGAGATGGATACATCTATCTTAAAGACGAAGAAGCTGAAATTCAGAGTTTAATTTGCCTAAATTCACAAAAAGCTACAAGAGGCTTTGAACTATGGTCCATTTATGTATATATAATTTTTTAAATCTTAATACTTTGTTCATTTAAATTCTATATTTTGCTGTTCTAATAAAGTGTGTTTTAAAAAAAATACATTTGAGGATATAATATGAACAGCAGCATAAAATTTAATTTCAAACTCGTTATTTTTAGGTTATAGTACAGATGATTGCTTAGTTTCGAAAGAGGCAATGAATCTATTTTATAATGATTTCAACTAAAATAAGAAACAATATTGTTTTAGTTTTATCCACTTCAAATATGGAAACTCTGCTCCATTAAAAATACTCCTTTTAATTCTTGCCAAAAAGAATATTCTAGAATATTCCATTGTTGTTGACTTTTTAAATTTTTACTTTATTTTTTTTAATTTTTATTTATTTATGATAGTCACAGAGAGATAGAGAGAGAGAGAGAGAGAGAGAGAGGCAGAGACATAGGCAGAGGGAGAAGCAGGCTCCATGCACCGGGAGCCCGATGTGGGATTCGATCCCGGGTCTCCAGGATCGCGCCCTGGGCCAAAGGCAGGCGCCAAACCGCTGCGCCACCCAGGGATCCCCATTGTTGTTGACTTCTATGTGTAATTAAAATAAAGAAAATGATGAGCAAAATCTTCTACATTTTTAGATTCAGAGTTTTGTTTTATTAAATTTATGTCAGATATCTCCTTTTTCATTACATTGGAAACATAATTCTTATTTTCTCTATCCTTCTTGTTTCACAGCGGGAAAATTTTTGTTGTTGTTGTTTGGCTACCTAGTTTATTTTCTCCTAATGGATAGAAAATAAATTTTAATTTGCTGTTTAAAAGAGCGAGTAGTTAAATACCGTTGACTAATGGAAAATTTTAAATTTTTGGACAATTCTCCCAGACTTCAAAAAATTCTTTTCATTGAATTTTAGTCCTCTTGAAATGAATGTCAAGTATCTTCCCAATAAGAATAAAATGGTGTGCTTTCCTATTATCTCCAGCGGTTGTGTATCTGTCTGAGACTTGGTTGGTCACCAAATTTGTAAGATTGCCCTTTTCCTCTGGATTCTTTCCTGTTTTCAAGCAAGTGAGTGCGAGCGACTGAAATATTTTCTTGGTTTAGTCTAGTTTGAAGCTTGAAATAACTAGGAAATAAGCAACTGACCGAATTATGTACACCGTGGAGGTATTCATCAAACAACATATGAAATCTGCCTTGCCTGACTACAGAGTAGAAGCGCTTAGCTGCGTCCTGGTGCTCCTGTAGAAGTCATAGTGACCGCATATTACATTGACTATCAGGCTAACACTAACAATTCTTTACAACACAGACAACACAATTTGGTGATAGATGTCATGCGATGTAGGAAGAAAATTAAAACATTTGGAAGCTCTTCTTCAATTTGCATTTGGTTTCTGTTGTTGTTGTTTTATTTTGTTTTTGTTTTTTAATGGTTAGCTTTCAGCTTCCTGGGTTGTTTTGCTGTTTCATTTTGTGTGCGTGTGTGTGTGCGCATGTGTATGTGTGGTGTATTTCAGGGTGTATGAAATTTCTCTTGGAGGTGGGAGAAAGTGGCTGGGGAGAAAGCAGAGGAGGGGATACATTTACATTGAGAACAAATAAGAAAACAGGTAATCTTTTCTTTCAAAACTACATTACAGAAATAGATATGTATCAATGACTTGACGTGCCCCACCTGAATGACCACAAATAAAAGTTACCTGTATCTTTGGGCTGCCAGGCTATGATAAACTATAAAGGGTTTCTGTTCAAAGATGATTTAAGACTGTTAACAGGGAAAGAAGTCAGCAGGGCACATCCTTTGGAGACTCATATTCTTCATATCTGAAATTCGGCTTTGGTTAAGGACTCCAAAAGAGACTTTAGAGATTGGGAACCTTCATCGCGTATTTCCAGTAGAATTTGACAAGCATGGCATTTCTTGCATATCAAGCATGACAGGTAACCTTTGTGAGAGGATCCTAGTTGCTTGTGGTTTTGGTTAAATTTTAAGTTATTTGAAGATACACAATTGTCTTCAGATTTTCATTTGGAGTATGTTTTCAGGTATGCATGCATGTGTCAGGAAGGGGAGCTGGATTACTAATTGAACACTTTGAAAACAGAAAGCAGTAAACTGTTCCTCCTTTCTTCCCCAAATCAGGTTTTCAGAGTTAGTATTAATGTTGGTTTTGAACTTTATCGAGGAATAACTGACAAATATAATTACATAATTTAAAGTGTACTATGTGATGATTTTATATATATATAAAATATATATGTGATGATTATATATACACATGTGTATATTCATATATATATATATGTAAATGATTACCAAGAGCAAGATAATTAATACATCACCTCACTTAGTTAACTTGTGTGTGTGTGATGAGAATACTTAAGATCTACTTTTGGCAACTTTCAAGAATATAGTACTACATTACAACCTATCGTCACCAAGCTATATATTACATCCTCAGAACTTATTCATCATATAACAGAAAATATGTACTCTTTATGACCCCATTTCCCTCTTCCCTCATCCTTCTTAAACCACCATTCTACTCCCTGTTTCTATGAAATCAGCTTTTTTTTTTTTTTAAGACTTCACAGATGAGTTATATCATACAGTATTTGTCTTTGTCTGGCTTATTTCACTTAGCATAATGCCCTCTAGCTTCCTTCATGTTAAAAAAAGTAGGATTTCTCTCTTTTTCAATGGCTGAATAATATCCCATTGTGTATATATATGTAGAACGCATTTTCTTTCTCATTCATCTGCTGATGGATTTTGTTTCCATATCTTCTTGCCTTGTGAATAATGCTGCAACAAGCATGGATGTGTAGGTATCCTTCAAAATACTGATTTTGATTTCTTTGGATATATACCCGGGAGGGGTATATTCCTGGATATTCCTGGCTAATATGGTGGTTCAATTTTTATTTTTTAAAGATTTATCCATGTAATTTGAGAAAGAGAGACAGCAAGTGCCGGTGGGGAAAGGGCAGAGGGAAAGAGAGAGAATCTCAAGCAAACTTCCTGCTTTCAGGGCTCAATCCCACAGCCCTGAGTTCATGACCCATGCAAAAACCAAGAGTCAGATGCTTAGCCAACTGAGCTACCCAGGTGCTCCTCAATTTTTAGCCTTTTGAGGAACCTCCATATTGCTTTCCACAATGGCTGTACCAATTTACATTCCCACCAACAGCATATAAGTGTTCCCTTTTCTCATCCTTGCCAGCATTTATCTATTGTCTTTTATTATTATTATTAGTAGTAGTAGTAGTAGTAGTAGTATTCTAACAGGTGTGAAGTGAAATCTTATTGTGGTTTTGATTTTCTTTTCCCTGATTTTTAATAACATTGTGCACATTTTCATGTACCTATTGGCCACTGATATGTCTTCTTTAGCAAAACATCTTTCTGGGTCCCTTGCCCATTATTTAATTGGATTATTTTATTTTATAGATGAGTTCATTATGTATTTAGGATATTAACCCCTTCTCAGTTATACAGTTTGCAAATGTTTTTCTTTCATTCTGTAGGTTTTCAATTTATTATTTTCTTTGATATGCAGTAACTCTTTTGGTTCATCTCCTTCTACTATTTTATTACCTTTCATTATCTCTGCTTTCAATGTCGTATCCAAGAAATCATTGCTCAGACCAATGTCAAGAACCACATTATTTTTTGAAGAGTTGTAAAGTTTCAGACCTTACATTTAAGTATTTGATCCATTTCAAGTTCATTTATTTGAGTATGTACAATAGGCGTCCAGTTTCTTTCTTTTGCACATGGATATCCCATCTTCCCAACGCCACTTATTAAAGAGACTACTCTTCTCTATTGTGTGTTCTTGATGCCCTTGGTATATGTATGAGTTTATGTCTGGGTTCTCTATTCTGTTCCACTGGTTGATAGGTCTATCTTTATGCCAGTCCCATACTGTTTGGACTGCTAAAGCTTTGTAATATAACTTGAAATTAGACAGCATGATGCCTCCAGTGTTGTTCTTCTTTCTCAGGATTGTTTTGGCTATTCAGGATTTTTTGCGGTTTCATACAAACATTAGGATAGTTTTTTTCCTGTCCATGAAAAGTGTCATTGGAATTTTGATACAGATGGGTTCCTTTGATAATATGGACAGTTTCACAATATTAAATCTTCCAAGAACATGGAATATCTTTCCATTTATTTGTGTCTTCTTCAACCTCTTTCCTCAGTATCATTTAGTTTTCAGCATATAGGTCTTTCACCATCTTGGTTAAATTTATTCATAAGTATACGTTTTTTTCAATATTATTACAAATGAGATTTCTTTCTTAATTTACCTTTGATATAATTATTAGTATACAGAAATGCAACTGAATTCTGCATGTTGATTTTGTAGGCGCAACTTTACTGAATTCATTTATTAGCTCTAACAATGTTTGGGGGGATTGTTTTTTAGGGTTTTCTCTATATAAAATCATGTCATCTGCCAAGACATAATTTTACTTCTTTTTTTTTTCAATTCAGATGTCTTTATTTCTTTTTCTTTTTTGCGGGGGGGGAGCACTAAATTCTGCCTAAACCTGGGTGCTCAGTCAGTTAAGCACCTGACTGTTCATTTTGCCACAGGTCACAATCAAAGGGTCATGAGATTAAGTTCTGCATTGGGCTCCATGCTCAGTGGGGAGTCTGCTTGAGATGCTCACTCTCCTTCTCCCTCTGCCCCTCCTTTCCTCTCTTTTTCTAAATAAATAAATAAATCTTAAAAACAAAACATCTCTGGCTAAGACTTCAAATGTTGAATAGAAATGGCAAGAGTGGGCATCTTTATCTTGTTCCTGATCTTAGAGGAAAGTCTTTACATTTGCATTGCGTGTAATGTTAGCTGTGGATCTGTCAAATATGGCCTTTACTATGTTGAGGAACATTTCTCCTACACCTAATTTATTGATAGTTTTTTTTTTTATCATGAAAGAGTTCTGAAATCGGCCAAATGCTTGTTCTGCATTGATTGAAATGATTGTATGATTTTTGTTCTTCATTCTGTTAATATGGTGTATGACAATTTTTTATATGTATATGTTGAATTATCCTTGCATCCCTTTGATTATGGTATATGACTGTTTTAATATGCTCTTGAATTTGATTTGCAAGTACTTTGTGGGTTTTTTTTTTTTTTTTTTTTTTTTTTTGCGTTTATGTTCCTCAGGGGTATTGGCTTATAATTTCCTTTTCCCATAATATCCTTGTCTAGTTTTGGTAACAGGATAATGCTCTTTGAAGTATTCCATCCTTTGAGATATTTTTGGAAAAATTTGAGAAGCATATGTATTAATTCTTCTTTAAATCTTTGATAGAAAAAAAAAAACCTTTGGTAGAATTCACCTGTGACGCCATCTGATCCTGGGCTTTTACATGTTGGGAGATTTTGAATTACTGATTCAATCTCCTTGCTAAGTATTGGACATTCAGATTATCTATTATTGCATTATTCAGTCTTCATAAGCTATGTATTTCTAGAAATTTATCCATTTCTTAAGTTACTATTTTGTTGGCATATAATTCTTCATAGTAGTCTGTTGTGATTCTTTGGTTTTTGAGGTATCGATCATAATATCCTTCTTCTGTTTATAATTTCATTCACTTGTATCATAGCTCTTTTTTCTTACTCTACCTAAAAATTTCAATTCTGTTTTTCTTTTCAAAAACACAACTTGAGGTTTCATTGATCTTTTTTGTTGTTCTGGCTTCCTATTTATTTCTGCTCTGATCTAATTATTTCCTTCCTTTTGGTAACTTTGGGCTTAGTTTGTTCTTCCTTTTCTAGTACCTTAAGCTAATTAAAATATTCTTAAGTCTTGACAGTAGCACTAATAGGTTCTGTGCATATCACATAAATGAAAATTTCTTTTTTCCTCAGGAAAAATTTCCAACATTCTCTTTTAGAACATAGCATTTTCAGCTTCCCAATTTCCTTCTACCCGGACGAGAAATTTAAACTCAACAAAGTTCAATTTTAATAGGCAGTATCTATTGACATTTGTTTTAGTCTAAATTTATAATATCAAGATCTTATATGTAATATATATGTGTATGCAATTTCAATCTTAATTCTATTTGTTAAGAAGGACTTTTTCCTAGTGATATAGGAAAATAAAATAATACAATTATAAAAAAAATCAATTTGCAAAACACAATCTGACATTTTAAGAATAAAAAAAAATTGAGACTATATTCTATCAAAAGGTGATTTTCTAAATAAGTCCTTTTAGCAGAATAAAAGCATTACTTAATATTGTCCCAATCACATACATATGAAGGAAAAATATTCTCATTGAGCTAATACAAATGCAAATATATCTATATTTTAAAACACTGAAATCACAAAATTATTATTTCATATATACATAGTATAAGAATATAATGTACTGGAGGAATATATGAAGCTGAATATAAAAATGCTTGCTTCTTTTAAATTGACAGTCTAGAAGGAAACATCTCTCAAATGCACATATGAATAGGCAAATATATTGGAATTATGTGCAATTTTTTAAAAAAGTATTTCTTAGTAAAATATGTAAGCCTTTGCTTTCTTTTTCAGAAATGAAATAAATGTTATTGGACATACATTAGACAAAATGCTCTGCTGAAATGTCTCTTAACAGACCATACAAAATATATTTATTTTGTAAATTGTTGACATGCCAGCAAGGAAATATCATATATTAAAACCTCTCCTCGACAGGGATGCCTGGGTGGCTCGGTTAGTTAAGCATCTGCCTTCAGCTCAGGTCAAGATCCCAGGGTCCTCAGATCCAGCCTCCTGGGATCAGCACCATGTCCAGCTCCCAGCTCACCAAGGAGTCTGCTTCTCCCTCTCCCTTTGCACCTCCTCTTGCTCATGCTCTCTCCCTCAAATAAATAAAAATCTAAAAAACAAAAAACAAAAACAAAAACAAAAAAAATTAAAAAAAAAAACTAAACAAAAACAAAAACCTCTCCTGGACATGGAAAAAATGTGATCCAGAGACAATTTAACACAACATTCTATTTGGATAATTATATTCTAACAAAAGCAATGCCCTTCAAATCAGAAGTTATGTTGTCTTTTTGTAAAATAGGTCTTGCTGTTCATGACAACTTTTGTTGTTGTTGCTAATTAGGTCTTTGGGCATAGAGGCTGGGAGCATTGGTTCTAGAGGCCTCAAATGATCAGCATCCATACCTGGACTCTTCTGCCTCTAAACTGAGTTTATTTAGTCAAGTTCTTTATTGTAAAAGTCTCTAACTTCTTTGAACTTCAGTAATGGTATCTTCCGCAAGTTTGGGGGATTTTTTTTTTGTATAAATTAAATGAATTAATCTATGTAGAATATGTTAGTTTACCTAGGACATAGTTAACACCACATAAGTATTAGCAATTTTTATCTCTGGAGGCATTGATCTTCACAAGTGGTAAATACTGGCATCCAATTCATTTACTTTTTTTTTTTTTAAAGAGATTTTATTTATTTATTCATGAGAGACAGAGAGAGAAAGAGGGGGCGGGGGGGAGAAGCAGGCTCCATGGAGGGGAACTGACGCGGGACTTGATCCGATCTCCAGCATCAGGCCCTAGACTGAAGGAGGTGCTAGACCGCTGAGCCACCTGGGGTTCCCTCAGTTACTTTTAATACTAATAGCTTATTAAGTCACTATTTATACTTAGTAGTTGAAACTTAATCCATTTAATAGTGTTGGTCTTATATATTTATTCCTTATAGTAAAAAATATTTCTTGGCTATTTATGATATGTGCATTAATGAATTTTAAGAAGACTCAATGTTTAAAGGTTGGCCAATTTTGGTTCAATTCCCTATTTATATTTCCTGCTCATTTTTCTTTTCTTTCCTTTTTTTTTTTTTTTAACTATGGAAGGAAAGAGTCAACAGCTTTTACCATCTCTCTGTCTTTCCATTTATTATTTATCAGTCTATTTCTGGGGTGCCTATTATTGTCCTACTGAGGAGTGCATATTGCAAACTTCAGAAAAGCAGGCATGAAGAGGGAATTTGCAGAAGGCCTTGATTTGGCAGATCCAAAGGGAAAGAGTTTCCAGGCAGGAGGGGCTTTGTTGTGTCATGAGATAACAAGACAAAGAGAGCATAGAAAGGATGAGCCAAGAGAGTTCTGAGAAATAGGGAAACAGAAGATATTTAAGGCATTGGTGGAGGCATTTCATAACAGGTATTTGTCAGATACAGTTTTTGACAACCTCACATTTGGGGTACTATATAGGAATTCTCTATATCTGAACATTTTTTATAAGAAGGTATAGGTTCATTGGATTCATAGAAGTGTTTTAAAGCAAAGATGTGAATCTCATAAAATTGGCTTAACAAATATTTTACCTACGTATTGATCATATCATTAGCAAAAATTTTTAAGAGTTATGATGAATTAATGAATACAGTTAAGGATCATGGAGCTAACTGGGAGATAACTGAGGGTCACAGCCACTCTATGTGTCAGAGGTAAAACCCAAGAGCAGATCTAGGGAGATTGGTGAAGAAAAGGTTACAGATTACACGTAACAAGTAAGAAACTATAAGGGGTGTGTGTGTGTGTGCGTGCACATGCACGTGCCCTCAGGTGCACGCCAGTGTGCAGGGTAAGGGAAGAGGGAGGTTGAAGGAAAATTCGAACAGACAGACCTAACCCCGGGTAAAAAGAGGGTGGTGAACTTTTGAACCCTGCTAGTATACAAAGCGTACAATAATACCCACCCACCCAATTCTGCAGGTAATGCAATCACAGTTCTCAAAGTAAATAAGGTCTAATCCCACCAATGTGTACTTCAAATAAGAACTTTGTTTGACTGGTATTAGTTCTTATTTTTTCAGTTGTTTCCAAGTCCTTTAAATATTCGTATGATCAGTATTGCTCTGGGCTTCCATGCTTTTAATGATAAGGACCAACAGTTTAATTTTGCGATGAAAAACACATAGTAATATACCAAGAACAGAGAATTGCTTAATATATGTTTTTTAATTATAATGGCATGTTCTGCTTTTATTTCCCAAATGTAAATTAAATGTTTAATAATTTAATTTAATGTTAATTAAATAATTTTGGTAGGACATAAAAATTGAATAAAATAATTCTTTTTAGAGATTAAAAAATTACTTTGTTGTACCCTTTCAGTTCATAGGGCACAGTTAAGAGAAAAATAAACTTGCTGCCTGTCCTTCTAATATGTCTTGGTCTATCTAGTATACTTTGCGTGTTCACTGGGTTTTATCATGTTTTCAATCTTCAGTACTATTCAAATTTGGCAACTTGTACCAAAAAGTAAGATAATCATTTTAAGAGAAACTGAACATTTATTGTTCATCCTCATGTCTTTGTTCAAAATATTACCAAAATAAGAATAAAATCATGCATATGAAATGATCATGATAAAAAACATGTACATATGCTGAAAATGGGTAACACCAACTAACAATGCTAGTATTTACCAATTGTTTCTACCAGCGTTTGCTGTGGATTAATTTTTTTCTTTGTGTCCTTTGGAGGAGGTTATAACCCTCCCACTTTACAAATGAGAAAAAAAAAAGGGGGGGGGCAGAGAGAAGTCACTGAAGAAGATCTAGTCCTTGTTAGAACTAAGAGCCTATACCAAGCCCCTTGATTGGACATTGCCTTCCTCTGTGAAAGGTAATCTCTTGTGATTTAAATAAATAAAAATTATATTTCTCATTCAATGTTCTTGGCCTTCTGCTTAAATTATTTGAAAACCAAAACTATTACTAAGCAAAAGCACTAAACTGTTATAAAGTAAATTGAAGGATTTCTCTGTAATGCATGCTATTTGCTTTTTGCCATGCAGTCTGGCCACAATGTCAGGTTTACATATATTTATAAAATGTAATTGAAAGCAAATACATATTACAACGTTGAAACTGTTCTTTAGAGGTGAAAAAGATAAGGAGAGATTATGATAGAAGACATTATGCTCTAAGTAGCTCAAAAATATTAGAACTTACTGCATGTGTATCTATATTGAACAAGTTTTGTATTTAATGTTATTAAATAAAATTTGAAGAATCATGTGAAACGTATTCATTATTCTGGACTACTTGTGTAAATTAGTTATTTGGCATACAGTGGGAAGCAATTTGTAAAAGCATTTAAGTTATATTTCTGGAAAGTATGTTGCTATTTTTACACACACACACACACACACACACACACACCCTAACATTTCATCTTACATAATACATACTATTTTTTACAAATGTTTACCTCAATATATAAATATTTTGTATCAATATATGATCACTATATAGTTTGACTTATATATTTAACTCTAAAATAAATGCATATAGCATAAAATGAATGGCATATTTTGTTTAATTGTGAGTTGCTTTGTTACTTTTCTCATATGTATTTGACATGTATGTATCATATCTCAAAGAGCGCCATATACAATGGTCATAAATCAGTGGATTTTATCACTTGCAATCTTCTAAGTCACAATAAACAATTGGCCATTTGGCACCTTTACTGACAATATTTGTTACCTCCAAGGCTCAAAGTTTGCTGATTTTAAAAATATTCTAAAAAACCAGTCAAAACGCATTTTCTGTTATCTTTAGTTTGGCGGGAAAAGAGATTTTACCCATAACAATGAAATCCCTTATGGGATTACTTTGGATAACTCTTACGTCACTGTTTTAGTTTGCAAAATTAACTTGAGTTTGTCCAGCTAAGACCTATCATCCGGAGTTGTGGCAGCTCCTTTCATTTCCCCTTTCACTTCTTAATGTAATGATCTTCGCTAGTAAATTCCAAAGATCACTTATATCACAAGTGAAAGTTTTGCTTTTTACTTCGAAGCACTGTATGCATTTTTGCCTCGTTAATAAATAAAGTAAAATTAAAAAGTTAAATTTTTATCTGTTACTTGTCAGATGTGATATAAAATAATCTCCATCAAGAATAAATATTTATCCTTGTATCCTAGCACCTAGAAGTGTGCCTCAGCATATAGTAAATAAATAGTATGTATGTATTGAATATATATTTTATGTGAATATTAATTTCATTGGAACCTGGATACATAGAAAAATCTGCAGGTAGAATGTCACTTTTGATTCTAATGTAAACTTAAATGTGGTTTGAAAATGAAAAGGTGACATATTAGAAGTGAAGCAAGCAACTAATATTTCTTAATAAGCTTCTCATTTAAAAACTTCTAAAATAATTAATAAATCAATTAGAAGCAGTGCTAACATTTCAAGTTCATACCCCTTGCAGCTAAAGTGTAAACCAAACTATTTCCCCATGAAAGGCATGGAAGAGTAATTCCCAAGCAAATCACTATCCATGAAAGGTGAAATCATAATTCTAGTATATTCTATTACATATATATTTTCCCCTTTCTTAAATCTATGAAACGTTACTATTACCTTAATGTGTATAATATTTTCTCAAGAAACGCCAAAGTCAATTCTACTCCTCCATAAACTCTCCTTTAGTGCCATAATAAAAATCAGTATATATTTAGAATCAATATGATCCTTTAGAGCCAAATTTCCTCAACTGTTGGACATTTGTAAACTAAATAACTGTACTTGTACCTGTGCCATTGCTGAATAGGACATTCTTTTTTTTATTTCCAAAGACATGAAAGCCAAGAGTAATTATCTAGGTTTCATGTTAAGTCTTTGACTTAATCCAGATATTATGTACTACTGGTAAAATTTTTAAAAAGGGGCTGGTGCTTTGAGTAGGGAAAAATTAATACATTTAACTAGAATTCTGTTTGTATGGCAAACTCTATTCATCTTTTTTTTCCCTTTATTATTGGCAAACATGTTCTCTTCATGAAACTTAAATTATAATCGTTTCTACATAATAAAACTCCGTATTTTGGGCATCTCATATTTGGATGGATCTCAAATTCCACTCATAAATTTCTAATTACATGTTCACAAATTGCTTCACAAAAATATGATGCTAATTAATGAGTTAATGGATCTTCCTTTTGTAGACAGAACTCACCGGTTTTCTTTAAAATCTCCTTTTAAAAAAATGTTTATTTATTTATTCATGAGAGACCCAGAGAGAGAGGCAGAGACACCGGCAGAGGGAGAAGCAGGCTCCATGCAGGGAGCCCAACGTGGGACTCGATCCCGGATCCCAGGATCACTACCTAAGCCGGAGGCAGGCACCCAACGGCGGAGCCACCCAGGCGTCCCTAAAATCTCCTTTCTTAATACTATTTCTCAAAGATAACAGTATTTATGTTCTTTCTCAGAGTGTCTTAGAACATAGTTTATTCATATGATATTTCATGTTTTAAATGTTCGCGTATTTGACACTTTATTGAACTTTTAAATATTTCATAGAATAACACAATACATTCAAAATTGAACATAATGATAATCAGCAGGATGTTATGATTATTAAATTGAATGCTACTTCTTCCAAGGGAGGTAAAATGCAAGAAGTTCTCTAGCAATTTATTTTAAGTAAGCCACCAAACTACTGCAGTGACATATTTTCCTAGATATTTGATGGGTGATTTATATTTTCCAGTGAAGGAGATACCAAATCAATGTAAATAAAGAGCATTAATTTTCAGAGGAAAAACTAAAGCAGGGTGATCCTTTTAGAGTCACATTTCTACAATCATCTGGTATTTATGAACCTAAACATCTATACTTGTCTCTGTCCCATTATTGAATAGGATGTTATTTTTTTATTGTGAAAGACAGGAAAGTCAGAACTGATTACAAACTTTTCATGTTGAGACTTTGACTTAATCCAGACATTAGATTTGTCTTTTATTTTTCTCTTACCTTCTCAACAAATTTAAAAATCAATATCTCCCAGGTATATAATTACCTTCTACAAGTTGTGATGTTATTTTCTGAAGTATTCTGTGCTACAGACAGTAAAAGTCTTAGAGGAAAAAAGGGTTGCATGCAAATTTACTTTAAGGAGGTCTGGATACTTTTCATAACTTTTGGGAATGAGGCTATCAAGTTACAATTGAAAAGTTAGTACTTTTAACAGATGCCATTGGATTTTCATTACCATTGTTTAGATTAGCCATTTTAAGTATTTGAGATTGTAGAATAAAGGGAAATGTAAGAATCAATAAAATGCGGCAATGACTGACAGAAACAACAAATAAAATTCTGAAAAGTTGAAGGACTCCACAAACTGTTATTTAATAACATTCTAAATACATATATATATAGAGAGAGATACATGCATCATTCCTTTTATCTTGTTTTTTCAGGATTATTTTACTCTATGTTTAGTATGAACTCAAGCAAATAAAACCTAGAGAGCAGTTGATGGTCTCTGGCTACAGTTGTCTTTACAGAAGACTGTTCCAGAACAGACGCTTGCACACCATTGACATGGTCCTTCACACATGGGACAAACTGGCTGTCCCAGTCAGCATTCGGGCCACCTCCGCACTTCAATAAACCTTTCTGAGACATGGCTCTTGTTATGTTGTACGAGGACTCTTTCTACTAAATTAAATTTGTTGTGTTCCTGCATCATGTTTTCAAAGCCTCTATTGTTCACATACAAAAAATATATATATATATCCCCAAGGTATTTATTTAACTCCTTGAAAATGTAACATTATTATTAAAATATAGGACTATTTATAAAGTGCTTTAGAAACTTTGATTCTAGACAGGACAAATTATTTTCAGAATAAAATCTAACTAATAACATCATTTGGAAACCCTTAATAACTTGACTTTTGCTTTCCTTTTTAGGCTCATTTCTCATGACTTCATCTTGAACGATATTCTGCTCATTGCCTAGAAAATTCTGTGTGCCTCCTCACTTCCAGTGGTTGAGAATATGGTCTTCTGTGCATGAGATAGTACAGACGTACCCCACCCCACTCATTCCTTGTGCGTGCCCTTCACTTGGCTCACTCGGCCACACTGCATCTAAGCTGATAAGGAATTTTCACCACAAAAAGGACACTGACCTTTAAAAGATGGATTTAGTTTCCGCCAAAAATATCAAAATAGAAAGAATGGTGTAATGAACTCCCATGTGACTGTCAAGTAGATAATTATTATTCTGCTGTTCTTCATTCCATGGTTTTTATCACTATACTTGAATTGACTGTATATTGGCTCTATTACCCTTCAAGTCTGACTTCAGTGGGGAGTGGGACCAAGTCAATTTACTACTTGTGCCTATTGCCTCCCCAACCCTGTGTCTGGCATGGGCATGTTTTCCAGACACTATGTGGATTCAGAGCCTTATAATCTCAATAAGAAGAACCTAGAAAATATATTGCTAATACTATATTAATAACAGCACTATTGTTTAGATATTATATTCAAAACAATTTATAGTGACTTATCAGCTTTTAATTAGTGACTGGTTTATATCATTTATCCCCTTAGAACGATTTTAGTATATATATGCTTATACATGTGTATGTATATATGTCTATGTGTACTCAATACAAACATATGCATTTGAGACAGGAGGTAAGTGGTCTCAAAAATACACATAAATATTAAATGTATAATATTATTTAATATATAGTATTATGTATCAGACCATCTACATATATATCTATACATATATCTTTTACCTAAAAGATATCTAAAAGAGTTGAAGTCCATGAGTCAGGAAAGTGAGTAATATGCTAAGGATGCAGCTAATATAAATACTTTCAATGAATACCATAATAAGCTCTAAGCTTTTTGATAACCACAGCACAAAGGAGTTTCCTATGATATATAATTCTAATTATCAGAAATAAAGATTCTAACTTTTCAAGAAAAACAGCTTTAGAAGGAGAGGCGAGCCTTAAACTCTAAATGTGATTTAGCTCCCAAACTTTATACAGAAAGTATTTGAAAATGTTATTAACAGTTTTGAAAGCTTAAAATATTTATTATTTCTTATTCATTGAAGTCAACTATATACACAAAAACACCATGTATACCCCTATGTCCATGATATGAACATTTTCTTTTGTAATAAGAATAAAGGAGAGAAGCCTAAAGATGCAGATTCTAATTGTAAATAAATTAAGGGATAAATGGTCATTTAAATACACGGACTCCACTATATGACTTTTAATAGTATTGGACAGTTCCATAAGCCTCTAATCTTGGGTTTTGATCTCTCTGATTAACTTGTCTACGAGTCACTCTAATTATCCAAGACTGATAATTGGCATTCAAAAAGGTAGCAGAATGCACCTGCCACTCTGACCACTGCTGACCTTCACCACGAATTAACTGGAGAATCCATGTCAGGCAGCTAATTGAATGAAGCTGCAGACTTGTAAGTGGTAATGGTTATGATTAGTGTGTAACATACCACATAACAGTAATGATGTAATCTGGGTCTCGGTAGACCTCAAATTGAAGCCTAAGGAGTCATAATCTCACGAAAGGGAGAATAAATGACAATAAGAGAACTTCAAATGGACGGACAGAGGTCCCTTGCTCCCTTCTCCAGAAAGAGAAAAATATTCAATCAGATTGGAAAGGTTAGTGGGTTTTACACTTGCACCCTTGTACTTGACAGCCCTTTAAGGTAGAGAGGCCTGTCAGCACTCCTTTCATTTCAGGCTGAGGAGTTATTCTTCATTTGCAGCAGGGAGTGAGGAGTCAAATTGGCACTGCTGACTGCGGCCTTTCTGAGCAGCCGGCGAATTGCACGTTTCAATGAGGGGCATGCTGAGCATGGCATGTGTATGTGCAGGGGCTTACCAGTGACTTTTTGTTGCATGTTTTCAGAGCTATTACAGTAATGAGATTAGTGATGCCCAAGCTGATCATGCTTTCTTTGGACGTTACACGTTGTATACAAGCGACAAATATGAAGTGAGCAGCTAGAAAATGGCATTTGGTAAGAAAGCAAGATGTGGGGGGTGGGGGAGTTCGGCTAAGCACACACCGTGTGCAGGATGGAAGAGCTTTTGTGGGCTGGATGAATCCTGCTGGGCTCTCGGCCCCAGTGCTCTCAGATTAAAAAAAAGAAGAAGAAGAAAGAAAGAAAGAAAAAGAAAAAGAAGAAAAAAAGAAAGCAAGCTTGTCCTGGGTGAAATTTGCTCCCAGCTCCAGTCTATCCCATGCTTGTGAGAATATGACATCTTGCAAATATCCTCTGCAAGACATGTTGCTGAACTCCTAAATGAGAAAAATGAAGCCTTTCATAGCAAATGTATCAGCCCAGTGACCAGCTTACTCATGAGCAGAAATGGAACATGTGTCCAGAAATGCAAAGTGACGCTGCGCAATGTGCTGTCAGTCGGGCTATGCTAAATGCGGTTGGCGCTTCTGTGACTCACCAGTGTCCTGTGGTGTGTAAATGGGTTGCACTTCTGGTATTCCTTTCCATAGATTCATATATTTACTGCGTAAATGATACTTGAAGTTAATGGTGACTGGGAAACTGCTTAATGGAACTCAAGAGCGGGTCTGAGAAATGGCATCGGTCTACCCATAGAGCTATTAGAATGGTCACAGATTTGCATCACAGATGCTACATTAACCTTGCGAGTGCATCGAGTAACTCCATAAAGCCTGGTGTGTTTATACTGTATCCTGTCAGTAGGTTTGCAAGCTGTCTGCAATAAAACCGAAGTCATGGGATGGGACCATTAGGGGTGTAGCATATGTCTACTATGTGTAACCAGTGTGAAAGGTAGATGGAACGTTCTTTTTCTTCTTATCGGTACAAAGGTTAGGCCAGGAAGTATGTTTTCAGTTGGAGGAGAGAGATTGGTAAACGAGGAAATTCAAGATCCTGAATTGGAAGATGAGGAATATGCGTAATATGCCAAAGCTGGAAAGAAACCTGATGATTAAAGGCAAATGCTGGGAGGTCAATGGGGATCTCAGCTCACAATGCTGAACCTCCTCTCTGTCTTTCAGGACATTGTTTTCACAGTGTGAGTTTGATTTCATATTAAATGTCTTTGAATTTGATAATTGGCAGCCAATTCAAAGTAGAGATTTAAATAGAAGGGAAGGGAGAAGAAATGGGTAGGAAATATCAGAAAGGGAGACAGAACATAAAGACTCCTAACTCTGGGAAACGAACTAGGGGTGGTGGAAGAGGAGGAGGGCGGGGGGTGGGGGTGAATGGGTGATGGGCACTGAGGGAGGCACTTGACGGGATGAGCACTGGGTGTTATTCTGTATGTTGGCAAATTGAACACCAATAAAAAATAAATTTATTATTAAAAAAAGAAAAACAAAAAAAAGTAGAGATTTAGCTAGGATCTGGAATAAAAAAGGAAGGGAGGGAGGGAGGGAGGGAGGGAGGGAGGGAGGGAGGGAGGGAGGAAGAAAAGAGAGGTCACAGCCTGAAAATCATTTTAAGATATTGCTTTGGAACAACTTCCTGAAATTTATACTTGGTATTTTAATTATTGATTGTAGCCCAAGGAAGGTTTTTTTTTTCTTTTTTTTAAGTGAGAGGCTTAGGCTTTTCCACTTCTTTAGTTAAGGTATTAAGGGGCAGTTTAAGTGGAAAACTGTACATATACAAATTTTATCTTCTAGCAGACTGTTAAGTTACCTATTACTCATTCGATCAAAAACACTTGAGCAGTAAGAGATTTTTCCACTAAAAAAGGAAAATATCTTGAATCAATTTTACTTTCTAAAAATTTTGAAAACAGAATTTATAGGAATATCCTTACATATTTACACTGACTTTGCCTCATTATATTTTTTCTTTGTTCCAAAATTCTACAACACATCTCTACACATCTATGCCATATAT
Source organism: Canis lupus dingo (assembly GCF_003254725.2). Lineage (NCBI taxonomy): Eukaryota > Metazoa > Chordata > Mammalia > Carnivora > Canidae > Canis > Canis lupus. The sequence goes on along the minus strand of NC_064248.1, from coordinate 66,102,019 downwards.
ATACATATATATGCTATATATACATATATAATATATATACACATATCCAGCCTTTATGATTAACCTGTAGGCAATAGCAGCAAATCAAAACTGAACAAATATTGCAACCTAATAATTTTTAAAATGTTAACTTTGCCATAATATAGATATTTCATACAGACATACATAGGTATCTTCAACATTGCCAAACAAATCACAAGAGAGTCAAGTTGGCTCTCTTATCATGAGAAATTAATCAAAGCTTTATGATGGTTTGTAGGATTACAGATCAGTATGACATTTACTGACCTAGATGTTTATCAAGAAAATATGTTAACTGTCCATAGATCTAGGTATTTTCCCGAATTATCTGTCCAACTGACAGAGAACACAAATGTAGTTTTACAAATTGCCAAGATATATTTACTACACATAAAACTTACTAATCGCATTTAACACATAACACAACCTTTTAAACTCCAAATATTATATCACAAAGAGATTAAATACATATTTAAGCCTGATTAATCCAATTATTAACTCTACTATACTCAAGAATTTTAGAAGCCTACATATGCATCCCTGAATATTATTTACAGTTTGAGCTACAATAAATCTTATATAAATACATTAAAAATTTTAAAAATACATTAAAAATGAAAGATTTGTCAGCTTTATATTCCAAATTGCTTATGTGTCAGTATATTGTTACACTCTTAACAGTTTTGAGAGCGGGGAAGAAGGTGCATATAAAGGATCACAAGAATACAGTTTTAAACAGGCAGGGTGGGGTAAGAAGTATTAAAAATCCAAAACAAGTTTCAAAATAAGGCAAGGTATTCTAAAGTTTATATGCCTTTAAATCATTTAAATTAAAGCAAAAAGAAAACTAGTGTTTTAATAAAAGTATGGTTACAATCAATGTTATATCTAGGAGGGAGAAGAAAACAGTAAATACCACAAATTTGAAAATTTCTCTATCCAAATACATTTACCTTCATACACTCTATTTTCCAGGTAAACGGATTAGTTCAAATTTAAGGTTCATCAAGAGATTAATAACTTTTATACTAAAGTTTGAGGATAAAAAGTAAAACCTTCTCTTTTACAAGGATTGCTTTAAGAAAAACATTTCTGAGAAACTTGATAAAATCAACTGGTATGAGGTATTCCAATGGCATAAACCTACCAGGCTAGGAGTGAATTTAAAAGTCATATCAGAGCTTTAGGAACATACTTCTATAACTTGGGTGGAAATCTTTTTAAAAGCATTTTCTATCATTTTTAAGTTTGAAAGCTTTTTAAAAAGTTGAGCGGGCAAGAATAATTTAGTTCCTTCTTAACAAGGTTCATAGGTGCTTGTACTATTAATTTTGTTAGCATTTTATGCACTAAAACTGAAAACACCAGATATTCTTCAGGATACACGAATGTAAAACATTAGGAAACATAAGGAATGCATAGAAAAGGATCCAGTTGGTTATCACCATGCACCTAATCAAAAGAACAAGGAACCACAATCACATCCTGGGGCCTGTTTGTTCACAATTATGTCCGCATGGCAGAGAGAGAGCTGCACTGAAGCACCTTAGTGACCAAACTCTTGGATGAGACATATCTGGCCTATGACAAATTTGGTGCCAATTTGGATCATTGAAGACAAAGGGAGTAGTGTTAGAAAAAGATTGTCTACTGACAGGTTCAGTGTCTACCAACAGCATTACTCCATTACTGTTATAATCAGTTTAAATCAAATGAGACACATAAATCTAATGAGTTACTTTATTTTTTTTTTTATAGAAACATGTCTTTAGAACTAAAACAAAAACAACCCAAAAGAGCAAAGTATAATCATAGTTTTCAGGTGGGAAGGTATCGCCTGGAACAACAAAGATGGTCACATGTTTCACTTTACATTTTTAATTTGGAGAAATTAGAAACTTTGTGGCAATTAATGCACTTCAAACTTCTCAGGTAATCCTTTTAATTTTAGCAATTGGTCTGTGTCTACTCAATATGAAAGGATCTATTTATTTGGTGAAAAATAAATGTCAAATTGATCATCTCCCAGGTGGTTAAAAAATAAAGGTTTCATTTCATTGTCCAAAACTGGAGAAACAATGTGGCTACACCTACTTGCTGCTGGCCATCAGTGAAACTAGAAAAAAATATTCAGACAATTACCTATCTTTTGGAAATGCCTACATTTCTGACAGGAATAATCAGTTCTTATATCTAAATACAAAGGTGTAATAAAAAGATACCATAAAGATTATTTTTTCATATTTTGTTAAAAGTAAAATCTGCTTAATATGCATTAAATGAGTTGGAAAAAAATTCATTTTTTTATTCATTTGATTACAACTTAGTATTTTTGAAGTTTCTTTTTCTTATTTCCCCCCTATTTTAATGTGTTGGTTTGCATTTCAAGCTCCTTAACTGTGATTTCTTGTTGATTAAGCTAATTTTTTTTTTGATTAGGCTAATTTTAAATTGTCTTAAACTGAAGCTGATGCATTTCCTGTATTTTCATTTAATCCCACTCATATTTTATATCTACATATTTTTCTCTATTTTCTGGGGATGTACAACTATACTATATGGATAACAAGTTCAAGCAAATTACTAATTACAACTGTAATATATACTTAAATTTTGCTATGTGCCTACAAAAAAAAAAAAATCATCCTGGTTTTATTTCTACCAAAGTATAAGTGTATAGACTTGTTATTTTTTTTTATAGACTTGTTATATATGCATGGTCTATGTTGTTGAAGCCACGTACATTTAATTTGTTGTACTGGTTTTTGTTTATCTTTTGTTTCTGTTTTGTATTATTTTTTTAAATTGTTGTTAACCTAGCCTATAAAAACTACTTAAATAAAAAACTTTTCAGTGACTTTTATTCATTACGTATCTCAAGGGGACTTTTAGTAAAGCCAACAAATCTTTTCCTTTTGATTTTAATACATGCAGGCATATAAACTATCATTCAATCCACAAATTCAGGGGAAACAAAAATCTACTTCATAATCAAGGAGCCAGAAACTGACAGGTACATTTCATTTTCAGTTCTTTTGGGTTCGGGCGAAATCTTGCAAAATAGTTTGTGGTAGTAAAACTTTCTAAAACAGGTAACACTTCATGCCTACCTTCTGATTTCCTGACTTACGTCTTCAGTTTGCCACGGAGGTAAACACAACGTATTATTCTTAAATACTTCTGTGGATGTTAACAAAATGAAATAGGGCATTGCTCCAAAAAGGGGGGAGGAGGGAGAAAGAAAAAGACCTTCTCTATAATGCTGCTAGCAAGGCTTTATCTTTATGACACTAACGATAATCCCTTGTGTAATTAACTGTAGAGTGGTTATGCATGCAGCATGCAGCCCATGACAAGCCTCATAGAAAATACATCAGTATTAGCCACAGGTGAATTCGTTTAGAAAGATTAATGACTGCACCTGAATTTTAATGTCTGAAAAGGGATGGAACACTGAATCCTTAATTAAAAAGTTGAATGACTGGTATGGTTTGTTTAACATCACAAATTTCAACGGGACGGTTTTGTATTCAAATGAAGTATGCAAAAAGGAAACTTTCCTTAGAAAGTGGTGAAGTAAGGGTGAAAAGCAAAAATGTTTTATGTGCTTTACTTTATGTAAATCGATACATGGATCAGTTGCTTTGATATGGATCAAATGTGGCGTAATTATGGCTCTTTTCTGTTTACTGTGAATGTGAGGCAAAGAATTCTTACAGAACATGAGCTGGCATTACCTTCAAACCAAGAGAAAGTTCGAGTAGGGGAACAGTAAAGCCGACGAGTAATCTTATTCTTTCCTTAATGGGAAGCCGTTTCTTCTTCATTATTATTTTACAAAGTTTTTAATGAAGAGAAAGTAACCTTGAAAAACAACTTGGCAATGCCATTCCCAGTAGAGTTTTAACTCTGCTTTGCAAACTCGTTTACTAAGTACGTTAAAGCTTGTCACAGACAGAAGATTTTTCAATGACAATTTTAATCTTCCTTTTTAGGATTTAGGAGGGGGCCAGGGAAAGGATGACTTGCTCACGCTTCTATCTAGAAGACAAGGAAACGACTCCGATTAATCATTTGTCCTTCGGGTAAGAATAGCCAAAAGCAGATGTCTTAAGCAAGAATGGCCTAAAGTATTGATTATTTTGGCCACTGTGCTTACAACTTTAAAGTTCTTCTTCTAATTTCCCAATTAATCACAGAAACAGTTAACATTTCGGAGTGTTAACAAAATCCAATATGGAAAAAGGAGAAGAAGAAAATACAAGGAAAAGACTGACATAATAACATTGATCTTTCTAGAGTTGAGAATTGTCATATGTAGTGTAGGTGCATCACCGAATTATTTTTTCTTTAAAACATAAAAACAAAACCTTAGCTTCTATGGTCAAAGTGTAAAATTAAAAAAAAAAAAAAAACACCAAGAATATATCTGGTGGCTTTGTACTAACATAACTTATACAATTGTCTGCGTTTTCTGTTTGTTCTTTTCCTGAAATGAGAATTCTACTGAAATTTTACTTTAAAAGCTATCAAAGCACATGTAAAATTCCTTTGCCTTTTTATTTTCTAGGTCAGAATGCTGCTCACATCCATGGCAAAGTAGATTTTGATGCTCCTTAGCTTCACACATTGCCTGCTGTACTACTTTCTCTGCCAAGTAAAAGCATGGCTTTTAGTTCTGTCCGCTTTCCAAGGGAACACATTTTTAATGAAATGTCATTTAGGAGTATTTGTTACTTCCTGTAAAAGCTTCTTTCATGGTTTTGTGTGTGTGTGTGTGTGTGTGTGTGTGTGAAGAAAAAAAAAAAAACAAGCCTCTTAAAATGTTGTAGTTGTAACTGTTCCCAGTATTCAGAACACTGGAGAGGAGAAAAAGAGAAACTCCAGTTCTCACAGATGTATCAGATGTTTTTAATAATGGATTGAAAAAGCATGTGTTCCGTATACTGCTAGCGTCTCTGAGATGATTATAAAGCACGTTTATCACTGCCGATTTCCATCAGTTATAATTACCTGTGCCATAGTGTGAGACAATGTTATTGGCACATAAAGCATAAATATTTTTTGGAGACTGGATTTAGTTTTAAAGTAAACATTGACATCTTAGCATAAAGCCAAAACTGAAATGTAAAGAAATGCTAATGCTTTGGCAGCTCTTGTCTGCTGAATGCAGTTAATCCAGTAGGAGTCAATCTGTGGGATAAGGTTTGAGGGGGCTTAAGGATCTGGTATTGTTAATACCAGTTAAAATAATTTACAAAGGTGTCCATTAAATCTGTCAGCAAAGTGTTGACGGACAAAAATAGGTTGAGTCTGGATCCGCCCAGAGCTATTCACATTAAATGTCAGTTAATAATGTCTGTTATAATTTTACTAAGTGAATGTCTGAAAGTTCAGTATTAGAGCTTTCTCTCAGTTATGTACCTAAATCTCCTTCCAAACTTATTTAAATCCTCATCACTAAAAGTTAAGCGTAGTCTCAATGGGTTCATAAGCATTGCTGGGAGAGCCCTTGTAATTTTCTTAAACTCCAGGGGGCCATGTCCACCCCTAAACCGATTAAGTCAGAAAGAATAAGCAAATTTCAAACTTAGCAAAAATTAAGGGATTAAAACAAACAAAAAAAAAGCATTTAAAGTTGCCTCTTAAATATTTTATATTTTATTGCTATTAATTTAAGACAGTCATTGAGAGTGATTGGTAAGAGGGAAAAAGTGGTATGATTCACTGATAAGATATTGGACCAAAATGTCAATTAGGACTAAAACTCATAGTTGTAAGTAAGCCTATTATTTATGTGTATATATATATATATATCATATATATCATATATATGATACATAAAATTTATATATATAATTAATATATTCTATGTTAACATAAATTATATGGGATATAATATATGGAATTTCTTCCAAAGATCTTGTTCTAAATTTACTAGGTTCTGCTAACTCTGAAAGGTGAATGCAGCTCCCTTGATATGTGGTAAATTCTCACGTCTGTGGCATCTTACCCTATTTATGAACCTGCCACACATAATGCCTTAGCAGATAGAATTTGAATCATTTTCCGTGCTGAATGAAGGGATAATATGTTTATATGTAAGTCTCCCTCTCTCTCCTCCTCAAGTGCGACAGAAATGTTTGACACTGAATCCTAATAGATACTCTACTTGTAAACATAGTTTAGAGCTCTTGTAATATTTATAGTTCAACTGGAAGGAATACCTATATATGTTGATGAAATAATTTTAGTATACATTTATATATGTATGTATCACCCATATGGTTAGTAGTTTTTTAGTAATACAGTATAATTATGCCAAAATTGTCACTTTCTGAGAAACGAGAACAGCCCTAGGAAGCCAATACTAATAGGTGTTGATTATTTATTATATGGCAGTCACGAAATTACAGGTTTTAAATGTTATCTCATTTTGATCTGAAAATACGATTGTGAGAGGAATTGTATTAGTCACATTTTGTAGATAAGAAAACAAAGGAAATGACTGCTGTAGGTTTAACACACTACATTGTGCTAAAAACACAAAGACTTTTAAAAAATCTGTCATTTCTCTGCCCACTTTAACTATCTACCATTGGCTAAATTAAAAGTTATTAAGTCTCCATTCTAGGAGGTTTGTCCTCAAGTTTGTTTAAAGATTTGTTATGGAGCTTGTAGACAGCCCAAGACAGCAAATGCATAAATAAGCAATTGTAGGAAATTGTAGCTGTTCTCTGGCCCCGATAGAATTAGAGGTATTGCAGCTCTTACAAATGATCCTTATAGGGCTGCCCCTAGAAGACAGCAGTAGATGTTGGCAACATTTATGGAAACACAAGCACTTGGTAAAGCAATCCACTAACACCTATTTTATTTAAGAGCGCATATAAAATTTTCTGTTTCTTTGGTTTGGGTTGGGGGTTTCATTAAGTAGACAGGATATGCATTTCCCTTTCTGTCAAGCTTTCATTATGTGTCGCTCCAAGGCTGACATCCTCAGAGAACCAGGAAAAAATACAAATGACACTTTTCTTCTTATGGGAGGATTCCTTTTCACTACATAGTTTTCATATCTGTAAAATAAAAGCCAGTTAATGATTAAGAAATAAGATGCACAATGTTTTTTACACACAAAAAGCTTAAGATATAATACATTACAATTCTATTGCAGAATCTAAGTAGCAGGTATCTGGATGTTTACTGTGCAATACTTTCAACTTTTCTGTACGTTTTTAAATTTTTGTGATGAAATGTTGGGTGGGGGAAGCTTTAGATACAATTAAATACAATCTAAAATTACACATCAAACTACTAATGGTAGTTATTGCTCTGAAGAGTAGGAATTAACAAGAGACTTTCATTTCCTCTGAATTTTTATATTTTGTGCAAAAGCTTGTGTTATCTATTAGGAGAGGTTATTTCTATTTTATATGTAAAATAAAATTGGTAGAAAAAGTTATCAGTAAAACAGAAAATGGATCACTGAACTGCTTTAAAATTCTGTTTCCTTTTTGATGGAGAGTGAAAAGAAAAATGTCACTCATGTTGGGGAGGTTCTTTCTTCCCATGTGTTGTGCTAGAGGAATTACTTTTTAAATTTCATTAGGACCCCAGTAATAGAAAAGTCAAAGAACAACCACAACTATAGTATGTTGACAGTCTGTTATATGCAGTACCTTGTTGGAAATTACATACATATATATGTTTATTACCTGTATACATTATATACACACATATTTGTATGTTACATGTCTATATTACACACCTACATATATAAATAGACATATTACATATATATTTCCCTACTTCAAATTGCATATGATTTAGTTGGAGAGACAAAACTAGCATAATGAAAGAAAAGACATTTTTAAGTCAAACTCTCAAACAGAAATTCAGAGAAAGGGACTTGAATAGAGTGGTTATGAGAATTAATGTATTTGAATAAAACTACAGGGAAGAGTCTGGGAATTGAAAAGTCTTCCGAAACATGCAGATTAGTTATGTCTGTGTGTATGTGTGTGTATATGTATATGTATATATTTGTTTTATATTTTTAACCCATTTCTAAAATAAATATAAAACCTGAGAATTTGCACATATCATTATTCTTGAGGGTATGACTTTTAATAATGCTGCCTGTAATTCCATCAGATGGGCATATCTTATTTTATTAATCCTTATTTTGTGGATGGCCATGTTTAGTCAGCCATTAGCTAGTATTCTAAATAATATAAAATATCCTTAGATTCACCGTTTTGATATTTGTGCATAGCTAAATATACTACTCTTCATTTCTTTTTGGTTCCTCATTTACTTTTATCTTTGAGGTCTGGGATAATAGATGATTTTTATATAGCATACATGAGCTATAGCAACAGGTGCTCTGAGTTAAGGAAAAGTCACATGTGAAAATCAATTTCTATAAAAGATAAAACTGTGAACAAATTCTTCATGTTGTATAAATGATTTCCCATAGGTTCTCTAACTACAGATGTGCTTCAAGTGTACTTGTATTTATAGCATTTTAATTTATATGCCTTTGTATCTCAATGTATGTTGATATGTATGTTGAGTTTATTTCACTAGACTTTCGATACCTTTCCTAAAGGTAAAATTAATCAGTACAAATACCACAAACTTTACTTGTAAGTACTTCTTAAGCTGATTTTATTAAGAATGAGCTTCAAAGTATTTCAAATCAACGTTATGCTGGAAATTATTTTAATTCCATCCATAAGCTAAACTATTTGTCTCCAGCATATCAGAAATCCCGACGTTAAGAGTTTATTGAAAAATAACTGATTCTTATAACACAGAGACCAAGTATTTCCAGGATGAAAGTGTAGCATTGCTGCTTTCTCTGGTAGTGTTAAGTATTCCATTTTCCTTACGGATTTAATATTTTTTCCAAATGTAGCTGTATGAAAAAGTTAAAATACAGCACTTCCCGCAGAACCATTTGTCATTTACCTACATTTACTGTGTTTACTGTCCTCTGTGTATTGCTAAACTTCACTTTTAATAGGAGAAAATTGGCCTTAAAAGGGAAGCAGTATTTTACTGCTGAGCAAGAAACTATTTGTATTCCTCTTTCACAGCCTGCCTAGTAGCATGTAGAATGCCTCTTGACCAAAGGAGATGGTATGAATATTCATGTGTTTTATGAATCACAGAGTTGAGGCCGTATGGTTTTCCCATTTATCAATTACTGGTTTAGGATTACCCAGCCGAAGAGTTGAACTGATTAACAACGCTCTTTTTGTTTGCTCCGTGTTGAGGTGAAACAGCCCGGTGACAACTGTATTATTTCTTGCCTCTTCAGCTGTCCACACTTGTGCAGGAAGCTTAACATCCTGTCAGGTTTCATCATGTAGCCTCTTTATTACGACGTTGTGAGAATTTGTATAGTAGTAAATCAGAGTAACTTTTTAAAGTTCCATTTCTCATTGTGGTAAAGACCCCACGGTTACTATGGCTAACGAGCATGGCTAATCGTGCCCATCATAAGTGATCTCAGGTATGCTTGGCATCCAACTGGAACTGTTCAAGTTTTAAAAGTTAATGCCACAGGCAGTTGAGAAAAGCAGCTGCAGTGAGGACCTGACTGGGGTTGTAGAGGAGTTGGGATCCTTCAGACACACTCACCTGGATGGACTAAAGTTAGCATGTTTGTTTTGATTTGGGTTTGTATTTGCTGTTGTTTTTCCCCCTCTTTGCCTCCAGCCTGCTCCCTTAGCTCCTGTTTAAGGGACCACTGGAGATTTCTACGAGGCCCACCGATTCTGCTGAAATAAAATTAGCACAAACAACACAAACCAATGAATTCTTTAGTGTTTTGAGAACTCTGCTTTTCAGAAACTTGAAAGTCTAAGCTCTTCGAAAAAGAAAAAAAAAAGTAGTTAGAAACCTAGAGGCTTGGTCCTCCTCTCTTCTGGACCGCCCCCCCCCCCTGTCTCCCTCTCAACCCCCATTCCCCCCTTCTTGGCCTCCCCTTACCCCGCCTTCATGTTTACCTTCATTAGTATGCAATGGTACAGTTTAATTGGGTAGTGTGAAAATAGTCAAAGCCTAAAGGGGCTTTCTTTTTTTTTTTTTTTTTAATTGGTGTTCAATTTACTAACATACAGAATAATACCCAGTGCCCGTCACCCATTCACTCCCACCCCCCGCCCTCCTCCCCTTCTACCACCCCTAGTTCGTTTCCCAGAGTTAGCAGTCTTTACGTTCTGTCTCCCTTTCTGATATTTCCCACACATTTCTAAAGGGCTTTCTTGATGCTGAAGTAGCGATTTCTTTTTCAAGAGAACAATGAACCTGCTCAACCAGTATTTAGCAGCTTAGATTTAAATTCAAACTTTTCTTTTTGCTCTGTTACGTATTGATTCCCACTTTATCCCTTCTTCTGTTTCTCTGTGGTTTCATGTGCTATCTTTGACGAGGGTCATCTGTTCTAGTTTGTGTGTGTATAAACATCCCATGCTTTTGTTCTCTTCTTCAGTGACTGGGCAGCTGGTTTTAAATCTACAGAAGACTATTTTTTATAGAGTGGGAATTATTTCTTACGTTCCTCTATAATTGTAAACATGAAGGAAATCAGGTGGCTCCTACCATCTAGTGAATATTCCAGTGCAGTCTGAATTTGCTGTCATTTTGTTCTTTCTTCACAGACACCACTTTTACTGCTAACCTAGTTGAAAAGGAGCCAGGGAGAAGAGAGAAACTGCCTGACACTTCAGTGGTGTAGGGCTACTACCTTTGCTCTAGTATGAGAGAATCTAATTTTCTCTGTGAATCTGGGACTACACAAGAGGCGAGTTAGTACCCTCTGGCACTTAGGAATCCCTCGCATATAGCTTATGCCGACCTACAGTCTGAGAGATTGAATCCCCTTAGCCTACAAAGAAACCTGATACAAAAAACAAACGAATCTGCAAATTTTAAGTAGATTTAAAAGGAGTCTATAGTTTGGGAAATCAAATAAAACTTTTTTTGGGGGAAAGAAATCCATTTGCCACGTAGGACTCTATAACATCAAGACAGTGTCAGTGCTGTCGAATTTCTTCTCTCAGATCCAAACATATCATTCTATTCAGAGTACCAGCCTTTAGCTGCCAGGGATTCTGAAAATTCTGTTTGTGAAGCAATGAACAGTGTCAAATTCTTTGTTCGACATTCTGAACACCAAGTCTTTTTTTTTTTTATTTCTTTTTATTGGAGTTCAATTTGCCAACATATAGCATAACACCCAGTGCTCATCCCATCAAGTGCCCCCCTCAGTGCCCGTCACCCAGTCACCCCAACCCCCACCCACCTCCCTTTCCACCACCCTTTGTTCGTTTCCCAGAGTTAGGAGTCTCTCATTGAACACCAAATCTTACACTATGAATTCTGTTCTCTGGTTTCTAAATCCTGAGTGGTTGCATGCAACATATATACACCATCTAAGGCTCTAACAACAAATAGCATTTCTGGTTTAGATTTGGTGTCGTCTAGATCATGATATGCCCCCTCAAAAAATTATGTATTCATTAACAAAATGCTGAGTAAAACACAGGGATAGATTAATGAACACATGAGAAGGAGAAAACCAATAGTCTTCAATGGGTTTTTGTTTTTCAGTGAGGTTCATCTCTCACTTATTACAGTGCTCTCCTTCCTCATACACTTTTCACGCCATTTCTCTTCCATATTATAACATATACACAAAAAAAAGATCAGAGGCCAGAATTTTATATTTCTACATTGCCATCTTTATGATTCAAAATCTTGCCCATTGAAGTCATTTGTTCAGCTGTTCAGGCTGAAAAATAACGTATAACGTTCTTATAATTTTCTGCACGGCGATTACAACCTCAGAGAAATCTGCCGTTGGTCAACAACAATGAAAAAAGTTGGCACAAGACTTTTCCAATTCTTTTTTTTTTTTTAAGATTTTGTTTATTTATTCATGAGAGAGAGAGAGGGCAGAGGAAGAAGCAGGCTCCACACAGGGAGCCCGATGTGGGACTCCTGACACAAGACTTTTAAATTCACTAATAAGTGCACCTTACAGAATCAATGACGGCAAATATAAAACCAACTTGACTCACAAAACCAAATCTCTCCTCTTCTAAAATGCAAATGTGGCATCTCTGTTTATATAAATGGAGTATTACTTTCGCCCTCCACCTTTTTAGATAGATTTTATTTTTTTAAAGTAGTTTTAGGTTAACAAGAGAACTGAGCAGAAAGTATACAGAGTTCCCATAACCTCCTACCCCCACCCACTTTGCAGCCTCCCCCACTATCAACATTGAATGCAAGAGTGGTACATTTCTTGCAATTTATTTTTCTATTTGTTAGTGAGAAGAGACAACTCTTGGGTATTGAATCCATTGACACTCTGGGTTTAAAAAGAAAAAAAGGAAGAAAAGAGAAAGTAAAGCAAAAAGAAAAAAGAAAAGTCCCACTTTTAGTTCAGTTTGACCTTGCTGAGGTACATTCTTCCAAGAGACAATACACCTTGAGCTAAATTCGTGACAATAAATGAGTTACGGAGGATATACTGTGTTCAGTGCATGATACAGAGAGGATGCTAAAAGTAACAACCTGAAAAAGGTGTCACTGAAAACACTAGGTGGTTTTTAGATGGAAACTGACAAATGCCTGACTAGAGATGAGGACTGTGGATGCAATACAGCCACTGGGGAGCCTTCTCCTCTTTCTGCTATTGGCAATTGCTTCTACCTGTGGGTGGACAAAAGTCCAGATGTAATCATTCAACGCTCAACCCTGCTTTCTCAATCTGCTTCCTAGTGAGAGTATTAAAATGGAAGTTTGAGGGGATCACTGGGTGGCTCAGTGGTTTAACGCCTGCCTTCAGCTCAGGGCATGATCCTGGAGACCTGGGATCGAGTCCCACATCGGACTCCCTGCATGGAGCCCGCTTCTCCCTCTGCCTGTGTCTCTGCCTCCCTCTTTATGAATAAATAAATAAAATCTTTAATAAAATAAAATGGAAGCTTGACAGAGAAATTAAAATGAAGCTGTCATATCATCTTAGGAATAAATAATCTAATTTTAAGCCAAACACGTCTCAGTATGTGAGAGCAACAACAACCAAAAAAAAGCAGAGACTTAAGAGTGGATTGGACCATCTGAAAGAGATGATACTTAGAAGTAATACATTCATGGATAGCCCAGGTGTTTTCAAACTGTCATAAGATTATAAACATGCTTTGTCTGTAAAGTCAAATGGTGGATCTTTCTAATAGCAATTCCAGTTCGGAGACCAATTCTGACCATTAAATATGGTGTGTTGCTGGCACTTGCTAATGAATCCACAGAGTATCTATCCTGTTTGTTCATTTAGGTCTTGAATATTAAATAGAAAAGCCTTAAAAATGTGGGTTCCATAAGCTTTCATTATATTGGAGACAGATGTATATTTTAGTGAATTAAGACGATGAGTATTGATTCTATCAAAGAGTTCTGGGAACATTAACAGAAAAGATATTCTCATGACATCATGTCCCTCAACATAATGTGTGCATATAATCCATGTGGGCCATGTATATTTTATACAATTATTGATGAGAAAAGAGATTCCTTTAAGCTTTTACTCTTTAAATGGTGTTTCTCCACCATCCTCTTATCTTGTTGCTTTAAGGCTTTTATAAGTGCTTGCTGGTTTATGTATCTACTCAGCTTTCCCACCAACATCTTCAAGAATTGTCCTTAAAGCTTCAGCTCGTCCTTATTGTGATCACCCTCTATACACCTTCCCATCTTACCGTAGTCCCACAAGCCATTTACAAATATTGGTATTTAGGAGCCAATGAAGCATTCATGATACTCCTACTTTGCAGGAAAATCAGCAGCGAAATAGGAAAACTGATGCCATCATCAAAATATAATAACACGTCTGATGGAGCTCTCAATTTCAAAGCCAACAGTGAGTTATTTTTTTTTAACTAATTTCTTACTGCTCAATATCTATCAAGTGCTAGCAGTATTTAAGTTATTTCTTATAATAACAACTTATTTCCATTTGTATCTTGATCATTTCTTAAATTTTGGATAAACAAGATCATTTGTATATCAACTCTAGCACACAATAGATGCTCTATGACCATTCGTTGCATGAATGACTGAGGGAAAGGTTTCCATTTGGCTTTGGGGTTTTCTTTTCACAAATAAAGTATTTAATGAAATAAGTATGGAAAAGCATTACTAAATCCATATGTATACTTACCACAAAGTACTTGGATGTTACTATTTCTTTAAGGATTAAATGTACCTTTTTTTTCTCTCCAGTGTACACAAGACAGTAACAGGTCTTCTACATCGGATAATGTTGTCAAAAATACAGGACTGTAGGTAAGAAAAGGGGGGCCTTTTCTTCATAGCTGTGCTCTGACAGAAGGGATTGGTGGTTTCAATCTGTGTGCTACAAAATTGAAGGCAGACAGTTACTTAGGGCTCATTACATGTGGTTTGAATGGCTAAGAATAGATATGTTCAAAGCATAGATATCAATGTCTTAAAAGCCACTCATGGGATACACAACAGCTTCTTCTTTAAGCCACTTAATTTTTTTGTCTCGAAATTAATATTTCATTATTCCTTGGAGCACTTGACATGGTCTTTATGGTTTGAAGATGTACAGCAACCACCATACAAACTAATATTAAACTGTGTCTTTAAAACCCATTGAGAAGGTGCTGCAACTAAATGCTTTCACACATCACTGCAGTAATTAACCGTGGGAGACAGATTTAATGCTATGATGGTTTATTTTAACCAAGGACAAAGGTAGAGAAAGGCAGGGCAGGAGAGGAGATGGATACAGTGGGAAAGTAAAAAAATTAAAAAACGTCAGTGTGGCCCATGTCAGGAATCGTGGCTCCCTGCTACTTTCTGAACTATCATGTTCAAAGCTGTTGATTTAGGCTCCTGCTGGTAAACATGTTTTTTTATAACCTCAACTCATCCATATTTCACACAAGAGACTTCATAAAAGAGACAGATTTATAATTTTCTGTCACTGAATTCAAGATTACCAATTATTTCTTTATTGAAATTTTTGCATCCTTTACTAGAATAGGTATTCATAGCTTTATAGACCTTTTCTTTTTTTTTTCTCAATCACTCAATTTAGATTTATGAAGCCTAAGAGTTTTCTCCTGCAGCAACTCACAAAAACATTCTACTTCAAATCACAGTGCCTCAATCAATGTAATTATTTCCAGGAACAAGCCACAAGTTTTAGAATTTATATGCTTTAATAATTCTGTATTCTTGGATTATGACATGATTTTGCCTGAATGGAAAATGAGGATTTTTGAGGACAGAATATATGAGAATATTTAAAGATTGCTTTGTGGATTAATTGGACATTTATATTTAAATTTTTAACTTTTCTCTGTGCACAATCCAAGATTTAAAACTTTCCAAACCATATCAATAGCATGCTTTCAGAGCACTAATTATGTTGATGTTTGCAGAAATAGCAGAGAATTTCAACCCAAATAGTGTACAGTGAAACTGTAATAATGGGGATGAAAAAGTTTATGAAATGTGTGCAATCTTTTGACCCCAAGAGCTTAAGGGCAGTGTCCACATAAAGATGAACAACATGTTAGACCATCTTCTGTGGGCACTACACTCTGTCTTATTGATAGGGTTTTGTCCCTGGTGCAGTTCTAATATGTGGTGGAATTTGTGAAGGTGTTAGAACAATATGACCAGGCACAGTTCCTATATTATAGTCTGAGAAATGGTGAGGACCGAGAGGAAAATTATCTAAAATATGTCTTGAGGAATCTGACATTTCTCAGAGGGCCAAGAATGATGGTGCTATTCGGACTGAAGAGATGATATATACACAACTTCTTTATCTGTTCATCAGTCACTGGACGTTTGGGCTCTTTCCATAATTGAGGTATTGTTTATAATGCTTCTATAAACATCGGGATGCATGCATCCCCTTGAATTAGTATTTTTGTATCCTTTGGATAAATGTCTAGTAGTGCAATTGCTGGATCGTAGGATAGCTCTACTTTTAACTTTTTGAGAGACCTCCATACTGTTTTCCAGAGTGGCTGCACCAGTTTACATTCCCCCCCAACAGTGTAAGAGGGTTCCCCTTTCTCTGCATCTCTAGGACTTACTTCCTAAGGAGCAGAGAGGAGCCTGGATCTCATGCCTCCCGGCATTAGGCACCCAAAGCTAGCATCGCTTATACAGCCACACTTTAGAGCCCTTGATTACAAACACCCCGGATAATGCTCGTTGCTCAGAATGGGGATATTAAACCAAGGTTTGTAGAATAAATAAATAAAATAGAATTAGATGTCTATAAAAGCTGAAGAGCCACAGAGTATCCCTAGGAATGACAATTATTTGGATCTAATACTATGTGTCTAGCTAAGTACTGCTCATAGAACATAGTTCTATGTATATATAAACATATATATAAACATGTATATACAAACATATACATGTTTATGGCTGATGTAATCTTCATATTGGGCTCTTCACAGCAACCAGATGAACAGACAGAGACTAATGTTTTTATGGAAATTTTCATATAAAGAAACAGTATCATTCAAAGAGGTTAAGTGGCTTGCCTAAAGCTGCACAGCAAATTAGGTAGCACCACAAGTAGAACTCATGTTCTGAGTTCTCAAAAAAGAGACAGTCAGTACTATTAAGGTTCCCATGTGAGAAACAGAATATTTTGGATTTTGAGAAGATTTAATGAAATGATTATTCTCACCTTTTGCTGAATATGGATGGATAGTAGAATCCCTGGAAACTATGGAAAGATCTTCCACAGCTGTGTGAGTAGTTCTAGTTTCTAGTTTCCTTTATCTTTCAGACATTTCTAGTTTCCTAGTAATTTCTAGGATCTCTAGTTTCCTTTATCTTTCATTTTCCAAATATACAGTAACTCACATTACTGTTGTCATGTTTCTCAGTTTGCTTTGTTTGTCTATGAATGGGTGAGTGAATGTGTGTGTATCTGTGAAGGTGCATCCATCTATATCCTACAAATGTTGGATGGAGAACTAACCACAACTACTGAAGGAGGTCCAAAATAGGATAAAAGAATAAAGATTTGAAAAGAATTAACCTTTCTTGGTGAAAATTACTAATAAAAATTATTATTATAAGAAAGTTTATAAATAATATTATAGAATCATTCCTAATCATTTTCAAAGGTAGGCAAATTTTGACAAGGCGTTCTTCAAAAAGACAAAAGCAATGAGAGTAAGTGACTCCTCAAAGCATTTTGTTCACTTGTCTTTGTCCAGAATTTTTTTCATTATGTGAAAATCCCAGAGTCAGTTAGATGGCCTGTAAGGCTACATATTTTCTTAAAATGTCATGAATTGCAAGTCTTAAAAATTTTGAGAATCTAGAAGTAGTGCAAGAATTGGAAATATTCTGTTTTATGAGTGATATGAGTACTATATGTAATGTTGAACAAGCCACATTGCAAATGAGTTGAAATTGTGCAATTCTGAGTTTTTGTTTATCCTCAAGGGTAGATTGTTTTTATATTTTAAAAACATAAATAAAAGAAAGTACAGTATCAGAGGCCCTTTATAGAGTCACATTTAGTGGTGCAAACTCTAAGTTGTTGTAATATCAAAAACACAGTATAACTTGAAGGTAACAAAGCAGAAAAACAAAGCAAGAAAAAAAAAAAGCCCATGCATTTTATGTAAAGTATTTTGGCTTACAGTATTCTAAAGAGGGCAAAAAATTGTTGGACTGTAACATTCACATATTGTTTATGAACATACTAACAGCAAGATCTGGGATTCACAAAACCCGTCTCGGTCCATTTATTTTTCATCAGTACCTCTGTCCTTTACTCTAGACTCTAAACAATACATTGAAAAGGGGACACATGTAATCAGTAGTTCTCAAGATTCATTTTGATAGAAATAAAATTAAGTAAACTTGCTTGTGTCTTCCAGTGGTAAACCACACCATATTGTATTCTAACTTCTCTTAGTGCATTCATGTTGTCCCTTGTAGGTGTGGGATCACTTTAAAGACATAATTTTGGGGTAACTACTTTTAAAGTACAAAAATTTACATCTCAATATTCATCTGTTTTTGGTACTTACTAATATACAGCAATTTTTAAGTACTGTAGAAATGAGACACATAATAATATAAAATGAACAATGAAAGAGTAAGAGTTTGATATGTCAACAGATTAAGAACTCCAGTTTCTAATGCTATATTTTCAGATTTCTTTTTAAGGAGAAATCTTCTCTTACTTTCTCACTTTCTTTTTTCTTTTTTTTTTTTTTATAAGATTTAAGAAATCCTCCCAAGATTCTGCAAGCTCCTTTTGGGGGCTTTCCATAATAAGGGCTGCAGGCTGTTACTTCAGGTGAAATTTTCTTCATAGAAGTCAGTTGAAATTATGCTCCTAGTAATCATACTGAATTTACACTGAGAATAGATAGAGCAAATAAATATGTATAGGATCAATTTTTACATTCAATTAAATATTTACATTTTGCTCAAATAATTAACATGAGGATGAAAATGATCCTGCGAAGCACATTATACACATTTATATAGCATGCAATACTTTACCACGGTTAAATATTATCATTATACCTGATATGCACATGTGGAAGCAGAACTTAGGAATGAAGCATTTATAGTAAACATCCATATGTTTTGGTAAACACAATTGCATGTTTTCCAGAGTAAACAACCACATGAATTCCTTAAAATCGTATGGAAGAATTAAAATAGTCACTCTTTTTATATCCCAAAAAGAAAAAAGAAAAAACCTAAGTAGCATGCTTTGAGATTGCAGCAAAATAACAATGATGAAAATAGCGACAAACACCTATTTGGATTTAACACACACACACACACACACACACACACACACACAGGACCATCATACTAAGCCTACAATTTTAGGTCCTATTATCTTCCTATTTTCCAGAAGTCACCTAAAAGAGAGGCAATTTAGTAATTTTCAGGTGATAACCGACCGAGTAGAACATAAGATCTAGTCTCAAAGAACCAGCAAATTTTAACAAAACTAGAGCTTTTATAGTATTTACCAATTTGAGACATTGGACACTTTACTAAGTGTTTTCTATATATTGATTTATGTCATCTACCCTTTTTGGTTGATTCCATTATGGTCTTCATTTTCCTGATGAGGAACCTGAGACATGGAGTGTCTCCATGTCTTGTGGAAGACCTCGCAGCTAGTGAATGACAGCAGGAATTTAAGTGCAACCATTCTAGCTCTGAAGGGTGTCTTAACTGCACTTTGGCTTAGATGCAATTTTGTTAATTTAAGTGGTTCAAAACTGATCTGATTTTAATAATTCACAAAGTCTTAATCTATAAATACTCCAAAAAATTAGACGTCACAGGATTCTTTTTGTTATGCTTCCTCTACCTTTCAAGGTCTTCCCACTAAGCAAAGAATTAAATTTACATGAGACAGATCAACAGGGAAATAACAACAAAGTTCAACTGCCTGCATACAGAGACCCCATAAAGAGATTGAGACCCAAGAAAATGATCGAGTCAGGCAGCTTTTATACATTTTAGACAAAAAGACAATAAATTTGTAAGGAATTTACAGGATAAGGAAAACAGATATTTGGGAGTTTTAATCAATAAGGAATTGTAAGCAGAATTTGGGCAAAAGTGGTAGATGAGTCAAAAAGGTAACAGTATGTTTCTTCTTTTTCTTTCTTTTATAAAGCTCAATTAAATTTTTATTTTTCCCCAAACAATCCATTATGTAAAATTTATTTTTTTTCTTTTTCAAATTCATTAAATTCTAGTCCATTAACATATAGTGTAATATTGTTTTCAGGAGTGGAATTTAGTGATCCATCACTTACATGTAATACCCAGTGCTATTTCTACACCTTTCTTGACTTTAATTATCTCTGGTAATAAGGATGTAGCCCAGATATGGAATTTTTCATATTGGAGATTTGTTTCCTGGTTTCAGGGTGACAGGAGAGGCTTGGAGTCTCCTTGCACTGGTTGTTTCTCAAATAGCTTCAATTCAAAATAATCAATACACCATAGTGTATATTTTGGGATGGCCTTCCCCGAGCCCTACACTTCTCTTTCTGTAGTGATATACCAGGATTCCCAGTGGTAATAAAAATGGTGCCATTCCCCCATTCTTTCAATCAGAGATTTCATTGTCATGAGATCCTTCACATTTTCAAGATTTTATGATCTCATGAATTGAGGGGTAATATTTTGCCCTCATTAAAAGTTTAATTTTAAGGTAGCTGCCCCTAGATAAGTCAAATACTTTTAGATTGTTAGGCTGTCTCTTCAAGAGAGAAATCACAGGAAACAAGGGGTATACAAAAACATAACTATGAAGAGTAATGAAAGTACTTTGCATGAAAAAGTCATAGGAAGTGAACTATGGTTAAAGCAGAAAAAAAAAAAAAAAACTATTATATGAACTCAATTGTTTCCTTATTATCCTCCCAGTGTCCTTCTGGACTTACTGCACCCCTAGGCTAGGAATCAGGGAGATCAGGACTCAGGGAAAAGTTCAAAAATGTACCACCAGGCTCTTGCAATGCCCTTTCCTGCCTCATATGAACAACATAGTCAAGATGCAGGCTATTTTTGACACCTTCCCCAGGTAAGACAGGCTCAGGGGAGCATCAAGAAACCAACCATTTTAGGTCTTGTGGGGATTCATTTGTCACACGTGACTACATTTATTACAGCTCTGGGAACAAACTTTCTTAAATCTTTCATGTTTTCTTATGCAAAGCAAAAAGCCTAAAGGAAGAAAATGGCTTTTTTACACCAGTGGCTAAATGTCTTCAAGTTTACCATCAGAGCCTAACCCCTTTGTCCCTGGGCTAGGTTTCATCCACAACTTCCAGCTTATAATTTTTGAATTGCATTCACAGCTAGCCTCACAACTCCACACCCTGGTTCCTGATATAATCGTTTCTCCCAAACACAAAACCCTGAATCCTCTCTCTCACTGAAATTCTGTAACACCTTGAGTACCTTTTAAACTGATTTAAGTAGGATACTAACTCTCTAACTAACTATCCTATCCAATTTTCACCTTCAAAGAATGACATTTTCCCCAATATGTGAATGTCCTCATAAGAGCAGGAGTATGTTGCACATTAATAATCGTTGGCATGGACTCCTTCATTCTTTTGCAAATTTTGAAATCCTTGCCAACTCTAGACATTTCTGGTTCACCTCTAACAAATTATCTTTCCCTTAAACTGAGGGATTATTGTCAAGCATTGTCAACACTTCTGAGTATAAGACTAAATTAGCCTTCAGGATGCTCTAGCAACTTGGTATTTTTGGTATATAAATGCCAAATGTCACTATCATTGATTACTAGTAAAACGAAATAAAAACCTCTTCGTTACAAGTAAAGATAAGATGGGTCTATGGAATAAGGCCTGATTTTTCATTAATGTTGAGAAGGACCTCCTGTTCATTTCAGTCAGTTTGAGGCTATGTGGGAAGTCCCGTAAAGCCCACCAACGGGCCACAGAACATTCTTTGAAAACCATTGTGATAGACCATATTTATGCTTATCTCAAGGGAGTAAGTTAAATGGCCCACCTCCATTTTATCTCAAGTGATACTTTTTTTTTTTTTAAACAATAGAAATTGCTTTTTTATGTCTCAGAAGTGTTGTGGACTTTATGGAGAACACGAGAAGATAACATTTCTTCTTTTAAAAAACTTTCCCTTGCACTCCAGCTGCACTCTCCCAAATTTGCATTCCTCAATTGGTGAAATAACACCATTCACATAGCTATTACATGCACCAAACCTCTCTTTTCTTTTTTTTTTTCTCTCACATGATTGAATATTGTCACTTCTACCTATAGATGTATCTCAGATTTATTCATGACCAAGTTATCCAAGCCCTGGTCTCCCCTGGGTGCCTGCAATAGCTGCCTGATTGCACCTCCTATTTCTATCTGTGCTTCCTTTCTCTTCCTGCCCCACAGAATGATCCTTCCAAAATGAAAATCAGATCATAACACTTCAATGGTCTCAACCACCCATGACTGCCCATAACATGGAAACCCACATCCTTTCCCATCAGCCTCATACCCTACCCTTGTGCTCCTCATATCCTCATGGTAGAGAGTCACATGGCCTCCTTTCTATTCCTAGAAGAAACCAGAAATGTCCTCACCTTAGAGGCCTTACACTTTGACTTTTCTCTGCCTGGAATGCTTTCCCCAAGACTATGGCTTGCAGATTTGCTACATTCATGTCTCACTCTTATGTCCCTCCTCAGAGATCTCATCTCTTTCCTAAGCAGCCTGTCCAAAATGCACTCTCTGTCACTCTCCACCTTTACACCACTTCATGTTTTTCTGTCCAGCTCTTGTCACTACATAATATTATATCATGTATTCAATTCCTTAAATGTTTATCAGCTGTCTCCCTCACTACAATGTGAGTTCTATGAGGAAGGGACTTTTCATTTTATCTCTGTATCCCTGGTTCCTAAAAGAGTTTCTTGCATAGAGAACATGTTCAGCAAATATTTCTTAAGTGAATTAATGTCTATATCTACATCTACACTTAGGTCATTGTTGGGATTGATTTAGACAACTGCCTAATGCCATATTCAGGTAGCAAATTACCAGAGAGTTTCTCTAAAATTCTTACTTATTTGTAGTGCACATGATGCTTTCCTAGACTCCCTGAGACCCAGTGATCTTGTTGCAATCTAGCATGAAACTGGGAAGACAGGATGGCTGATTTCAGTTTCTCTCATCCACAGCTAGCTGGGCATTTAGTTTTCCTGATTTAATCTTTTATTTAAAAAAAAAAAAAAAAAGCTATCTCCTCACAATCTCACCACTCAGTCCCACTCTTCAGAAATTTGAACCTCCAACCAAAGACCCTCATTCATAATTCTGAATGACAACTATTGTAACTGCACTCCTTCCCCTAATTTTGCTGCTCCTGGAGAAGAAAAAACACTGTTTAGGAGCCCCAATACTTTTAACAAGCCTCTGCCTTTATTTCATATGACACTTTGACTTCTTAGATAGAAGGATTGCAGATTGGAGCTGAATTATATTTTAAATGAGCTAAATATATTCCAAGAGAGAAAAAAATATTTAGGAGACATATCATGGAAATATCCAAGTCTAATCTAATAGGAACCTTTTCAACTTTTCAAAGTAAAAGAGTTTGGATTTTTTAAAGATCCCTAACCATTGTTCTAAACAATTTCACTGAAAAATAGTTGAATGATTAACATCAGAATATGTCATAATAATTGGAAACATCATGTAGGAAATACAGGCATTTTATATATATATATCGGTGAAGAAATAAGAAGGAAGATAATACTAACTATAATACCATATGACAGGGAACGTTACAAGCACTTTATAATCACTCCCTTCAAACCTGAGGCCAGCACCGCTACCTCTTGTGTGGATTTAGTGCAAGAGCTTCACTACCTGATCGATCTGTCACTGTCCTTGACCCCTACAACCTATTTTCAGTATAGCTGCCCAATGATGCTTTAAGGAATGTCATATCATATCACTCTCCTGCTAAAAACCTTACTGCCTTGATGATTTTCCACCTCTCTTAGAGTAATATGAAAAGTCCTTAGCATGTCCTACTAGATCCTACATAGGGCAGCCCCCAGGACTTCCCTGATATCATCATCTCCTCTTTGCTCATGCTGACTTCTGTGCAGCTCCTTAAACCTCCACAGCATGCTCCTTCCCCTGGGCCTGGTACTTTGCCTTCTCTTTCCCTGGAACAACCCCCCTCTAGATATTTACATGACTGCTTACTTTCTTCCTTCAGGTCTTTTGCTCAAATGCCAGCTTCTTGACACCTTCTCTGACCACACAATTTACAAATTGTCCTGAGATGGGACTCTGCGCTCAGAGGGGCATCTTCTCCAGATTCTCTCTCTCTCTCTCTCTCTCTCTCTCTCTCCCTCCCTCTCCCTCTGACCCTCCCTTCCCCCTCACACTATCTCTCTCTCTCTGAAAAAAGAAATGCATTTAATTACTAATTCGATAATAGACAAAGAGATTAACTTTGTTTAATCCTCACAAAGTCCCTTTGATATACTTCTATTGTTGTCTCTATTTTGAAAATGGGGAAATATCCTTGCCCTTGTCCAAGCTCCTATGGCCAGCTCTTGGAGGCTGTATGGGTGGAACTCAGGATGGATCATCTCCAGAAACAGCAGTCTCGATTTCACCCTCACCAAAGGCGTAAATATACAAGAGAAATATAGCAATAAAAGAAAAGCTCTAATAAGACATGGAGGCTGCAGTGTTTTTCCCATCACTTTCACAATACATGTGCAGAGATGGCCTGTTGTGGTCGGAGTGACGGCATCTGTACATAGTAGCTGTGCTGAGAAGAAAATTGCCATTCAAGAAGGAAGCCTGATAGTTTGTTGTCATTGCTTATTATCTCTGGTGTTGCCTTTGAAAACAATTTGATCGCTGTTGACATACATAACCTTGATGATAAATATGAACATTTTCTACATTACTGCATAGATCTCAATACAAACAGATTGAGAGACACATCTTTTCTATTTTGGTTTTTAATTCTCCTGTGGGCCGAACATGTGTGTGCTATGGAGGGAACAATGGGTTATCTAATTTTCGTAAAAGACTTTTAAATATACCTGAGGTGACATTTATGTAAAATTAAAAATATGGCAGGACGAGTCATTGAGTGTGAAACAGAATTCCAGTTGGCTGATGAGCCCCCCAGGCACATCACTGAGGGCTTTATGTTATTCTTCTTTAAAGCAGTTTCTAGATATTCTGTTATCATGACAATCATTCTCAAAGTCTGGATCTTCAAAGTGACCTTTTCCCTGCACTGCCCAAAATAGAAATTTCACTCCATCTCTGCCTGTGGCAGTAATAAAACAACCCTGATATTCAGCCTCTTCCCAGATTACACAGTTTATAATAGGATATCATCATAACTTCTTTCCAAAGTATAATATCCATCCAATTAACCTTGAATATTTTTAAAGAAAGCTCACAATAGAAAAGATAATTGCATAGTTGTCAAAAATTATGACTAACCAGGTACAATAGGGCCCATAAAATAATTCCTATCAAAAGATTAACATTTACCATGTTGCACTAATGAAATATATTGTAAGAGATTTAAAAATAAATAATTGGAAAAAATAGCAAATAGTCATTGCATGTAAAACACACAACCAAATGAACTAAAGAGTTAGAGGAACACATTAAATATAAAGAAATACCTCTTCTATATCTAACATAGGAATATGTCCTGCCATATAGAAATTATTCTCCCTAAATACTTGTTAAAGAAAGAACATTTGAAATAAAATGATTTTCTTGCCCCTTTGTGGTGTCATGAGGTTATTTCACGAACAACTTTCTACTGTATCCCCTTAGTAAAAGTCAAAGCCTTTAAGGTGCAGTCCTTGGTAAGAAATAGCAAGGAAAACCTTTCACACATATAGAAATGGAGAAAATTGCTAAAGAAAGAGAAAAAAGCCCCCTTGACAGATAAGCAATAGCTCTGCTTACACAGTAATTTATGGTAATATCAGAAAGCTTTTGATAAAATTTCACACATATTGCAGGGTAGGACATTGGAGAAGATAAAGGACTCAAAGAGATAGGGGAAAATTAAACCATTTATAAGAGGGGGAAGTATTTTGTAAAAAAAATTTGGCAATTGGTTTTGATAGTCATAACAATTTATGTAATTTCTGTGTGCATTAGGCACTTGCTGTCTGAGAAAGTGGCAGCCTAACATTTCCCCCAGTGCTACAAAAAGTAATTTTTGAGAACAATAAATATGGAAAGCTTTGAAAATACACACATGCATGCACACACAAGTGCACTGACAAAACTACAGTAACACATTCGGGAATGTTTGTGAGCAAAATTTCCATCATTTGACTAGTTTGGACCTTTTAAATGCTTATCTTTGTTTTATGTGATAGCAAATCAATTTTCCTATAAAATAATTTTGCCTTTGGGGTAACATAATGAAAAAACACTTTAAAATATGTTCCTATAAATACCAAAAATTATTTTCATACTAGATATGCAGTAAATAAATGAGATTTTCACACAATTTGCTACCTTCATTCTTTTTATCGGAAAAATAGTGAGCCTTAATTTACACATGTCTCCATCAAGCCCTGGAGCCCTTATTAAGGTCAAAGCCTGAATATAACATATTTGTCATTCTATAGAATTTGATATTTTGAATTTTAGAGTCCTGTTTGATGCTCTGATTTCACCATCTATACTAAAATATATAAACAACATCATCAAGGAGTTTAAAAATGTGCTTTAAATATATTCCTCAACAATCGTGTTCAGGAAAGTGGCTCTGTCTTCCTCTGAACGATAGTGTATTTTTGACTCCTGATTGTCATTCTTACTCAATGATTTCTCAACTCAGTTTCTGACCAAAGACGCTATGGAGATCTTCACGTTAGGTAACATAAAAGATTCTGTTGTTCAAAAAAAAAAAAAAAAAAAAGCATACTATGAGAACTCTGTTCTTTGTTTTTGAAGACTAACAGGAAAATTTGGAAAAAAGAAATGCCAGCTTGTCTCTGTTCTCCCTAACAAATTTCTCCTGAGGCACGGCTTTAATGAGTAGTTCTGGAAACTTCTTAAACAATATGTGTCACTGACCAGAATGGCTGACCCTTTTAAGCTGGCTGATTCTATTCAATAAAGATACTATCAGAATCTGAAGTAACTGGCTTGAGTTTTTAAGGCATTTTGAGGAAATATTTTGTAAGAGTGGGAAGCACATTTTAATGCCATTCCCATGTTTCTCTGAGAATGAAAGCTGATCTGCAAGGGCGTTGAAAGCATTACAGGCTAATTTCATTGCAATTTTGGGAGCTGGGAGGGAGACTGGGAGAACTAGGAGTTGGGTGGGGGTTCAGGAACATCGAGGTGAACACTGTTGACCCTCTGGAAAATTGCTAAGTGCTGGAACCCACTCTAGAAGGCTCATGTTTTGAACCTTTACAGCAATTGTGCAGCTCTCTTGAAAATTTACACTGTCATTTTATTTATAGCAGATGTTTCTTAAAGCAAACATTTTTACTTTATACTATACAAATCTTACAGAAAATTGCAAACATAATGTGAGTTTTGGTCATGCTGTAGAAATCTACAGTATTTTCTCTAATGGATTGTGAGCAAGGGGAAAAGCCGATACTGATCTAAGGCTGAGGGATAAAGGGTAATCAAAACAAGGCTTCTGTGGATGCTTTTATGGAACTTGTTTTAAAAGAAAAGGCAAAAGTTGAAGCTGTGGATTAAACCAACTAAATTAAATCATCTTGTATTCAAAATACATTCTGCACCTCAGAATAAAATGACCAGAAGTCAGTGTGAGCCTTAAGAAAGGAATTCATTTGCTTAGATAAATCTACTGTCTGGGCTGTTCAAGCAGCAGCAGCAGCAGCAGAAGAAGAAGCAGAAGCAGGAGGAGGAGGAGAATTTTACCTGGATTTTCCTAAGTAAAACTTTTATTTCTTTCCCGTGTACATTCAATGAAAAACAAAATCTAAAAATGCATTTTATTTTTCTAGCTGGTTCTGAATTGTAGTCATCCTGTAACTCAATTTCGGGCATAGGGACTTAAATATATGTCCTGTGGCTGCTTAGCAATTGTTCAGCTGCTGATAAAGAAGTTGTAATATCTGAAATTCAGTTTTTAATATAAAAATAGAATGTGTGGTTAAAGGAGAAAGTTAAATTCTTTCTGGAAGTCACACTAGGAAATATTAATAGAAAGAAAGAGATATTACAATTTCATAGAAATAAATGTCAGAAACTTTAATTTTCCAAGGAATAGTTGATCCAGGTACAAATATTTACTCCTGTATTTGTTTTCCTAATTAGCAGAAGTTAAAAATAGGCAATTATATAAATTTTGGAAATGGAAAGCCAGGTATGGAAAACCTGTATTTCTGAGAATATGCTGTTCATTATGCAGAGTTTGTTACAAGATACATTTCAAAAAGTAAGTCATTAAAGTAATGTGACTGTTATATTTTCACAGGCCTTTGTGAGAGTTTGAACCAATACAACAGCATAATCTCTCTGGACTTTAAAAACACAAATCTGTGACAAGGACATAAGATTGATAGAATTAGTAATCACATATTTTTTTATGTATGTAATAAATTTATCGTTTCAAGGACACCATTTGAAATGGCCCCCCCCCCACATTGCAATATGTGGATTCCTATGCTGTTTTGCATTCATACGTGCAGACAATTTTTACACTTTTAACAATCTGCCATTGGCGTTTCAGTGGGCTACTTACTATTATTATTCTGGTCACAGATGAGGGTTAAAATATCTCTAACCTTTACAAATGTATTACGTGGCACCATTGACATAGCTTTTATTGCAGATAAAATCTATGACAAATTTTCCGTATGACAGAAGAAGAACATGATTTCATATTAAATTCTGATGATAAAGACATATTTCTCTGCTTGTACTCCTGAAATGTTTTGGGTATAGTAACAATGGGCAATACTTCCTCTTCCAGTACATCAATAAAAGCTCAAAATCCACTTCATTTTTATGGGTCCAGAGCTTCAGTAAATATTTCTTAAACAGAACTGAAAAACAGTGCAAAAAAAAAAAAATTGGTTCAGAATTCCGCTCACTTCTAACCTTGCTGATCAAAACAGACAAAACATTCTGCTGGTTAGACATAATGAGAAGCAGAAAGGGGAAGCCACAAAAGAGCCTAGACATTGAGTGTTGCCATGAAGGTGTGTAAGAGCTCAAGCAGAAGTTTCTCAAATACAAGTGTCAAGATAATGGCAGGTCCCTCTGACAGTCATTTAAAAGAAATCATAAAGCCTATTATAGTAACTTTATGGAGTTATAAAAGCATTTGAGTTCTCAGGGAACCACAGACTTATAAAATGTTTCTGACATTCCATCAAAAAGTTGGTATTATGACATTGTCATAATACATAATCATATAGTCAAGGAATGATTAGAAGTAAATCCCTACTAGCAGATTAAAAAAAAAAAAACACAATCTCCACATTGCATTCCAGACATCTTCTTTCTCCTTTTTTGCTTAGTTTTAATGAAGAGAAAGGTAGAGAAAGAAGTGCATTGTTTCTCCCGATCCTTTTTCCAGACATTCTCTTGGAAAAGATGAGAATTCTAATCGGTCCATAATTTTTTCAGGTATTGGATTGTGATGAAGCTCAAATAAGTCCATGTCTGATGATCTCTGTACTGAACAGCTACCTCTTCAAAGTTACCTAGTTAGAAGAATGGGTCCCTTTAAATCACCAAGATGCTCACAGCTCTATCAAAGACTTCATGGATTATGTTCAAGGTTCTTGAGGATGGGCTGAACCTGACTCTCCATCCACTGCTTTCTCTGCATGTCACTAGAGACTGGCCCTAGACTATTTAGGGACTAGGCCTTTAATCACAAGATTACCTGAAAGCCGACTCAAGGTTAACATATGGGGTAGCCAACAGTCACATGAATGTGGCTCTCCCCTTCCAAAAATGTAACATGTGGCTTTAATTTTATTTAATTTATTTATTCTTTCAATTTATTTAAAAAAAATCTTTGCCCATTGCCTAAGCCTCTGGGCACATGTGTATAATAAAAAACACTGCTGAGCATAAATAATGTATATTAACTGTGTCTATTAGGATTCTCCAGAAAAGTACATCAAAATGACTTATTTTATAGTCAGGAGTCTCAATTGAAAATCTATTAGCAAAATAATTCTATTAAATTGTATGATATTTCTAACATTAATTAATTACATTTATATCCAGCTCTATAGTGTAATGACTTTGCAATATTAATTTCTATTTTAATTTAGGAAGAGAATTTGTAAGTTTGCCTCAAGTTTTAGTGTCTAATGGTTTTTCCACATTTAGACTGTCCAGAAATTGAGATTTTTTTTTCCTTTTTTTTTCTAATTGAACAACATGTCATTTCAAGGTTTATCTTTCAGGAGTTGTTTTTGTTTTTGTTGTTGTTTTCTGAGTTGAACAACTCAATTTTCTTTGGGGCAGTAAAGAAGCTCAGTAAATAGACAAACTAAAAGTTACCACATAATAAAAGCTACTACAAATTAAAAT
Source organism: Canis lupus dingo (assembly GCF_003254725.2). Lineage (NCBI taxonomy): Eukaryota > Metazoa > Chordata > Mammalia > Carnivora > Canidae > Canis > Canis lupus. The sequence continues at coordinate 66,071,810 of NC_064248.1, read as the reverse complement.
TACTTTTGCTATGTACTTACTGCTCACATTTAACTATGTGACCAGTAACTTATTTTCACAAATCTTGGAATTGGGGTTTCCTGCTATTGAAAACAGACAATGCAATAATCTGATTTTAAAATAAAATATGTCATGTCTGACGTTAGTTAACAAAACCGAGATGTCTATACCAGGTCAGCAGGAAGTTGATTCTTTCCCACAATAAACAAGTTTTATATCTGGTCATTTCAACCGATTAAACTGACTCTGAGATTACCTACATCCTGATCTCAGCTCCTCCCTAGGGAAAGTCACATACCTCTCCGTGTATCTTCTTTATTCATTTATTTAAAAAAAAAAAAAAAAAAGCTTGATCATGAAATGAGGTAATAGATGAAAGTGTTTAGGACAGACTCCCACAAGTTATCAGTAAATGTTTGTTACTGTCATTATTAATTTTATCGCTCAACCTAATATTGTTCTTCAAGCTTTGTGCTTTTAACATGTTATATTCCTTGCCTGACATGATCTCCTCTCCCTATCTTGATGCTGTAAATTAAATGTTTTTTTCATGCCTCAGCTAAGCACTAGTCCAAAGTGATCTCTCTCTTCTAGGAACTCATATTGACCCTCTCGCCCAGATCACGACTCAAGGTATATATTATTCTCTAAACATTTCTTAAATTCACAAAAAAAGTACAAGTTACTTTAAGAAGGGAACACTTGCTATGGTTCTTGTGCCTTAATTTGTCATGTAATACATGCTCTACAAAACCACATCTCAATTAATGCTGCATAGAATCCAAAGAGCTAAGTAGCCACCATTTCTGACATCACTTATTCATCCTGGTCATGTTAGAGAACCACATTGTATCAACGGAGATCTAGCTTGTTTTGTTTTTGTTTAAAAACAATAACTCATGTTCCTTTAACGGCAACTCCATATCTGCCTTTGGACTACAAAACACAGTCTTACACACTAAAATCCTTTGGATTGAGTCCAACAAAGTCCAAGATTATACAGTTTTCCTCTGTAATGCAAAATTTCTAAAACAGCTTATATATCTTATGTTGCATTACAGAATATAAATAGAGATTCTTGGATATGTCTCTCAGGCTCCTTCAATTCCCTGAAGCCAAAACAGATATGTCCACTATTATTGATGCAGTTCAGGGTTACGACTATTGGGCATAGTGTTTATATACACCCAATTCTTGTGATCACCATCGGGGGTTGCAACTATTTAAGATTTTTACATGGATTTCATTTGAGCCCACTAAGTGGCTTGGATGAAGGGAAGGTAGTTGTTTCAAAGATCAGATGCCTAGAAGATGATCTTTTAAGTGTTTTAATGTCCTCACATTACTAAAAAATCTGTTTGCATGTTAAAATGAACCACCAAAAATCTGATTTCATTTTTTGTTTTGTTACTTTGCTAAAAACATAGCTCTTATCTAGTTGTCAATCTTGTCTTTTCATCATAAACCAAGTTCTTTAATTCTTCCACCATGTCATAAAAGATTCAATAAATTCTGATTTGCATTTCAAATTCAGGTCTTTTTTTAGAAGGACATTGGATTCAATGACAATTACATCACTAATCTCTTTAACACTGACAGTGGGAAGCCAAGTTCAGACTCCTGCTGCCTGAAGTCCTAAAGATGGAAGGTCATAAAATGTTCTACTTTATCAGTAATAGTGATATTTTTGTGTGAAAACTTCACTTCATCTTTTTTTAATCAATATGTGCTCACTTAAGCCATTTGCTTGGGGTAGATATTTTATACTCTTTGTCTCCTTGTTTATTTATTAAGAAATGTGTATCTTATTACTTTTGCTACAGAAAGAGGACACTTTCCAATACTATTGGCCACAGTAATTTTTTTTAAGATTTTATTTATTTATCTATTCATGAGAGACACACAGAGAGAGAGGCAGAGACGCAGGCAGAGGGAGAAGCAGGCTTCATGCAAAGAACCTGATGTGGGATTTGATCCCGGGACTCCAGGATCAGGCCCTGGGCTGAAGGCAGGTGCTAAACCGCTGAGCCACCCAGAGATCCCCAGTTTTTTATTATTATTTTGTTCTTGTAAAAATATTACTTGAAGAATTTATTTCTATATAATTTTAGGGAGATGTTTTTCCATTTTACTTTTGTTACTGTTTAAACAATTAAAATGACCAAAATTTTTAAGTACTTATATATGAATGTATACATGTTTGCTCATGTGGGTATGTACATATATTATCTATAAGTATTTTGACATTCAGTACCAAAGAGAAAGCTAAATTTAGCCCTTGAATAAATGTTCAGTGAATCAATGCTTGCTACTCCTGATTCCATATTTTTTCCTCTACTTTCAAAGACTTGTCGCAGTTACAGCCAACTTTATGGCAGAAACTATACACAATACAGAAATTGTATTTCTAATAATAAATTTTGCTGATTCTGTAAAGAAATAAACAATATAAAACCACATGGAAGTCATTATAACAATTTAGTATAAATTAATAAAGTGACTATCAAATATTATATTATGCACATAATATGGGAAATGGAGAGAGAGGAATTTTTAAAAGGAGGTAATATAAATTTCCAAATTATTTAACTAAATCACAAACTTAAGATGTTTGAGTTGTCTGAACACAAGCTATTAACTAGTAAATATTTTTAAATTCTAAATTTTCAGCTGATAAGATACTTGCATAAAAAGTTTATTTCCGAAAGCATAGGCATAAGATTGAATGGAGAAATACACCCAGATCACAAAAACAAAAAGCATAAATGCCATTTCTGTATTTTTAAATCAATATATCTGCTTTGACTGCATTGAGACTTGTGATTAACCTAACCAGCATATGCATATCATTTCAAATATAAAATGGGTACTTAATAAACACTTATTAAATTAGCTTAAAGAGGAAAAAATTAATTACTTAATTTGTTGTGAATAAGAAATTCCTTATTATAACAGAAAAATCTAGTTAATAGCTTAAAGAATTGGTTTTATTCCATAAAATGTATATATATGTATGTGTATATATGTATTGTAGACTCAAGGTTCAGAAAATTTTAGAAACAGTATCAAAAGAAATCCAAATAAAAAACAAAATCCACAATGCAATGTGGAAATATTTCCAGACAAATTTGTGTAAAAGTCTACTCAAGTTAAGGGACCATGTAAATACTTAGGAAGTAGAAAAAAGAAAAAAAAAAAAAAAAAAGGAAGTAGAAAAAAGGAAATTTGAAAATTGATTAAACAAATAATAAATATTAATTTATCAAAAATAGTGTGTTGATTCCAATGATGCAATAAACAGTAACTTTTCTTGATAAAGAATACTTATCTTCACACCGATATAAGACTAATTAAATGTTTCTTTTGTCCTCTCCTTCCTGTCTAAATGCTTTATTTTGCATTTTATAAGAAAATTAAAAAATGAATTTTGCAGCTACTATTTTTATATATTACTGCATGATAAAATAAAATAATGTTTTATGTGTTAAAACTGAGTTTTATGAATATCTCTATCAATATATAAACATATATAAGTACTTATATAAATATATATGTAAAGATTTATTGATTGTGTGACATTTAGAATAAAAATAAATCTGTGCGAAAAACATAAATCTGTGTGATCAACAGCAACTAACATTTTTTATTTCTTAGAATCAGTCTGATTATATAAAAATATCAGCAATGTGGTCACAGTGAATAAATTACACTCTAGGTGCTAATAGCAAAGCTGTGACTACTGAAACCAGAATAGCTGGCAAAAAAAAATAGATATCTGTATCATTATTTAAACAATACCCATTCATCCAGATATTAAGAAACAGTCATTCGATTTCTTCTGATTAAACAAATACTCAAAAGTATGGTGTCTTGTCAACCAAACAACTGAATGCTTTGACTTGAATTTTTCAGCAGGATGTTTGGGCATTATGTAGACAAGTACTTTTTTAAGACCTGGGTGAGTTCCAGGAAGTTGTTTACACACACAAAGATAATGCAGTTGTATATGACTTTATTACTATATATGACATGAAGAAATTTAAGTCTGGGAGAGATTAAAAGTTTTCTAATTTTTAAGGGAAAATGTATAAGTATATTCTTGTTCAGAACTCTCTCCTTTCCTTCAATCTATGCAGCTACCGAAAGAAACCAAAAAATGTCTCCTTTGGAAAAAGAGACCAATAGGAGGACATAGTTGGCAAGAAATGGAAGAGATGGTTGACGGGGCATAAACAGAAAGGGCTCAGGAGGCAAAAAGTGTGTGGGAACAGTTTTGCATGGATGAAGAAGGATGTGGGGATTATACAAACTTGGAGAGGACAGAACTGTACTGAAACTAGAATGCCTCCAGTTCTCAGACCCAAAATCTGCACGTTCACTTGTCCTAGTTTTCTGGAATTTCAATATTCTAGACATGGCTGTTACCATGCATCTTTGAAAAAATGCAACGATTAAAGCAGAGTATGCATTTCATTCACTGAATTTATCAGAAAGCTTTTGCCTAAATAACTACCCTTTCATTATGAGTGTAAGAAATCATTATTTAAGATATATATTATTAGACAGAGGTAAAAATCAAGAAGTAGAGGTTTGGTTAAGACACTATAGAATCAAAAAACTATTTTAATGCAACTCCAGCTATTCACTTTGTGATTTTTATGCACATGTAGATTTAACCAGAAAAAAAGTAACCAGAGAAAGAGAAACCCATCAGTTGTGTCTTCAAGAGAATTTAGACTCAGAAATAGGTTTGTATAGATAGACTACCTGGATAATTCCTGTGTGTTCAAGGAAGAGTGTTGGAATTGCCGGTGTCCACATCATGTTTCATTCTGTAGAAAGAGCTAAGCGATAAAAATCATCTTTTAAATTCCAGAGCTTCTACAAATCCTGCCATCACCAACTAACCACCAAGGTTTCCTCCAAAAGTACTGCCATTGATTTGGACTTAACAAAGTCTTTTATCTCCTGGGTAAGATCTTTAATTGTATGTAAACAATAAAGAAAAGTAATGAAGAAATGAAATAAAATACAATATAACAAAGTTCTAGTGGGCTCCTCATAACCCTCAGCAACTTTCATTTAATAAAAATGTAGACCTTTCCCTTATTGTCTTAAATTCATATTTTGGTACTTAAGATACCCAGGGAAATTAGTAGACAATTGAATGCTTTAAATAACCCAGAGCAGAAAATGTGGGGGACTCTATTGTAAAAAGGTGCCAGAAAAAATTCTGAGAAGTGTGGCTTAATACAGTGCTCAACAGTATTAAAATAAATAAATTAGTTATAAAAATAATAATAATACTGAACATATTGAACTGATTTGAGTATAACAGTTTCAAATGTTTTCAGCCAGGCACTTGTCTGACATTCAAGTAAATTTCATAGACTTTGCTTTTTGTTTCCTTTGCCTTTCATACCCCAAGGCCAATGCTTAAAATAACTCCAGACTCAGATTCCCTATATCATCCTCATCTGTGTTCCCCAAGACATTTCTTCTATCCCCTGTTCTACCTACATTTCTCATCTATCAAAAGAGCTACCCATGCCTTTTTCATTTGCACTACATTCTCACTATGCTATCCTTGAAATCCATTCTATGGGACCATGTTCGATGTAAAAGTGTTATAACAAGATCCTTCTGGTTCATTTGGTCATAAACCCATCTGGATTTGATCCAGCATGTACTAGTTTTATACCAAATCTGACCTATTAGGGCTAGAATTACACTAAGGATCCATTTCATATTCTTCCTTAGTTAAATTATGATCCAGTCATCAAGGATTTTTTTTTAAATTGATTTACTCATTGTAGGGAAAGAGAGAGAGGTGGGAGAGGGGCAGAGGGAGAGAGAGAATCTCAAGCAGATTCCCCACTGAGCACAGAGTCTGATGCAGGGGCTCCATCTCAGGACCCTGAGATCACGACCTGAACCAAAGTCAAGAATCAGATGATTTTTTAAAGTTTTTTTTTTTATTTATTTTTTTATTTATTTATGATAGTCACACACACAGAGAGAGAGAGAGGCGGAGACATAGGCAGAGGGAGAAGCAGGCTCCATGCACCGGGAGCCCGATGTGGGATTCGATCCCGGGTCTCCAGGATCGCGCCCTGGGCCAAAGGCAGGCGCCAAACCGCTGCGCCACCCAGGGATCCCAAGAATCAGATGATTAACCGACTGAGCCACCCAAGCCTGGTCACCATGGATTTTAGGCAGCAAATCATCAAAACTAAGTTTACACAAAGATAATACAAAGAATACTTTACTAAGTGTGACTTTCCTAGAGGAAAGACAGAGACAAAGACAAATAACCTAGTTTGAGGTGTCCTGCTAATTAGAATAGTAGCTCTCAAACTGTTTTGACCTGCACTCATTTCAACAAGGCAAACAGCCCTGAAACTCACTTAATTTTCCTGTTCTTATTTTCCATTGAAAATATTACTCCATGATGGTGGTGAAATATCACTTACTGTAGAATTAAATTGGGGGGAGGAGGTTAGGATTAGATAATGTAGATGATTCATATGTGATTCAGAGTACATACCTTAGAGACAAGTTATTATAAGATTAGAGGACAGAAAATTAGTGGTAAAATTATGCTTTGCTACCATTATAGAGTATGATTAAATAAATACACAACAAGGATATATCATGATGAGACTAAACCTGAAGCCAAGAATAGTAATGGAAAATCATCACCAACATAAAACAGCCTTCACTGAGTTTGAGGAAGATGGAAGTTGGGGAAGATGAAAGGCCATTGAGGAAGATGGAAGGCTACTCATCTTTAGAAGCTTCTCAGAATCGCCAGGCTATACGTGGCAACCAGACCACTTAATAAAGAAAGAAATTCAGCAAATCTAAGATTATACAAATTTTGGCTTGTAAATACTAAACTATGGTCACCCTGAATAAATTACATAGTATTTTACTGGTAAATAGGCTTTAATTGTACATAAAGATGAAATTCTATGAAACTACTTGGCATTACTCCAAAAAAACAAATAAAGAACTTAATATCATTGTAGCAGTTCACAGACCAGCAGTGAACCGAGATGATTAATTAAAAAAAAAAAAAAAAAAAATCTGCTGGATCCCTGAGCTCCTAAAAGTTTAGATGGATGTTTTAGTATGGTAATCTAAAAATTTTCTCAGTAATTGTATTGTGAATCATCTATATGAAAACTCTATAACCAAATACTGTAACTCGCTTTTGTCTCCCAAATACACTTCTGAATTCAGGATGTCCTGGGTCAAAGTGCCTCCCTTTAATTGTCTAAGGCTAATGCGAAATGTACATCATAGGGTCGCTGCTCAGAAAAGGCAAACTGATTTCACTTGAAATCCTCGTGAAGATTTTCCTGTGGTTTGAATATAGAAAACAGTGAGCAAACTAAGTCATAATAAGTGATAAGATAGTACTGGCATTCCAAACTCAGAAGAGCCTGATCGTCACTGAGGTTGTGAGCAGCCATTTAAGTCCCACAAAACAACTTCATCTGTCCATTAAATTAATGGTCTTCATTTAAATTTTATTAGTTTTGTAGTTTTTATTGACTTGAACTTATAAAATGGTTTTTCTTATACATAGTTATATAAAACCGATAAGCACACAGGGTTTATCCCTATTTTTATGTTTAAGTGTGTTTAAGTAATACTATAATAAGAATAATTAACTCAAAGCTTGGGGTCATTAAAAACTTAGCTCTTAAAAGGGGCCTATACAACAGTGCCCTGGTTCGTGGTAGAGAGAAGCAGCTATCGGCCTGTTCACAGTCTGTCCCGGCTAATCCCCAAAAGAACAAAGACATAAAATGAATGGAGCAGGCTAAACCTAGGGAGAAAATGGGCACAGAGATTAGGAAACATTTCTATAATCAGCTGGGAGGATTTGAGTAGGGAACAGCTGAACAAAAAGCTTCCCCATGCCCTCTGAAATTTCTAGAATATTATCTCCAAGGAAACCCAGTGAACTGGCACCTCCTGGTCCTTCTAAAGACTTCTAAGGCCCCAAAACATCTTTCTCAAACTTCCAGAAATATCACATTTGGCCAGTTCCTACTTCTTCTCACATCAAATCAAACCCCTAGCCCCGTTTACCTCTACACTCTTGCCTGGGAACTCTCCTCCCCATTTCCTCTGTCACTAACCATGGCCAAAAACAACGATTTCTCCCTCAGGAAACCAAAGTTAATCCCTTTAATGGTTCTCTGATACGAACCCTTCTTTGACTCTGATGCAATTTACATACCATGCAATATTCCCACAGCAAAGTTTAGATCAGTTTAGTTGCTTGCTCTAAAGGCCATGAATGTTCCCGAATGCCAATTAAATTAGGTATTCAAGGCCATCATCCTGGCATTCAAAGTCTTTTATGATCTGGCTTCAATCTCTCTCCCCAAGCTTGTTCCCCAAAACATCTAAACCCTAACAGTAGATTAATAAGTGTTTCATACCTATCACTTTCCCACCTCTGTGAATCTAGACAAGCTGTTTCCTTAAAAGGAAATATTCTCTCCTCCCACCCAAGGGTCATAGGACAGATTCTCTAAAAAACAGGCTGTGAGATTCTGAAATGCATAGATAGGGCTTTAATTGGAGAGTGCTCTCTGGAATGGTACCTATGAAAGAGCAAGGGAAATAGGACTGTTCAGGTAGAGGTTGAAGTTCCAGTCAGATAATTTTGCAACAGAGGACTCAGCAAATCTTACAGAGAACTAAGAATCTGGGGATGCCTTTCAGGCATATCCCCAAACTAGATAGAAGAGCCAGGCAGGCATTTGTTCTTCTGTATTGATCATTCATTGGATGCAAGTTGCCCTGGAAATAGGGCATAGACTTTAGCAAGGCAGCCTCTTTGGCCGAGAGGAAGGCAGTGGGATACAGTTAGGCGTAAACAATCAACAGCCACCAATCAGGTAGATCCTAAAAGCAGACCCGCATAAGACCACACACCCACCACAAGTCACCACTTCCTTGTGCCACTCAGAATTACTTTCTTCATAGAGCAAGTTCACCCCACCTATGAAAAACTCTAGAATTCTGGTTGGTCTCTTTACCCCGGGGCAACTCAGGAGAGGAAGGTTAGTGGGACAAAGTAGAGCCCAAGACTACATCTAATATCCATGGCCTTTCCTCCAGATATCTGCCATAGATTCCCCAACCTCTAGTCCAGCACATCTGCTGGTTTAAGTAGGTTACGTGTAGGGTGAACTAGATCCTCATCCCTGAAGAGTCTGGTCCCCTGGTCATCAATTTCTCAGACCATGGCAGATCAGACCTTTTCCTTTTACCGTTAACTTATGTAGGAGAGTTCCAAGAAATGCCCCAGTGGAATTCCTGGGTGACTGCTCTGTTATTCCTTGCTCACATTGTGTCATAGCAGTGCTACTTTCTCCCGATTATAAGGATCGATTAACATTTCAACATTATTGCTCTCCTTACCCATAGTTCTCTTGGGAGAAAAAAAAATCTGATGTGACTAGGCAGGAGCCATCACATAAAAGATTAATGGAATTCATTAAATCTCCCCTGGGACAAGTGCTCCCCCTTGAAGAACTAGCATTTCTAGACATGCAGGGCCTTAAGTTACAGATGTGGGCATCAGAAACTCCCCAAAGAGGTCCCTGTGAAAAATGGGGAGTAAGACCACTTATATTTCCACTTCTTGTTTCCCAGACTTACGCATTTCACATATTGGAGCTAGAGCACCCCATCATGATCATTTATTTAATTGAAGATTACATTTCATGGGGTGCTCTTAGTCACACCAGTTATTATCAGCAACTTGGCACCTCTGTTGTACCTTCAAGAAACTGTTGAGCCAGCAACAACTGAGTGGTGCAGTATGTGACAGGACCAGTGTATCCTATGATCATGTGCCCACTGTCACACCTCCATTGCTTTAAAGAAACTTCTTTGATCCAAGAAAATGTTAGGCAGGATTCTATGTTCATGGATCAAATAACTCTCAGGTAGTGATGCTGGTTGAGCTTCTGCAAGCTGGAAATAGAAAGTCATACTTGGAAAATATCATAATTTTCATCCTATAAGTCACAGCTTCTTCCAGAGTAAAAGGAGTCCTGTGAAACCAGCCTGACATCAAGTTGGTGGTTGATCCTCTCAAGAAATGGTATCGTATCTGGGATTCATCATTGGTTTCTGTTATCAATGCATTAGACTCTAAGTAGCAACAGTAGTTAGATCAGCCTAGGTAAGTAGGTACACGTATATTAGCGTGCTCCCCATTCCACCATGGCTACTTTGTTCAGAAGGCATTTGGCAGCTCTTGGGTGGTTGGCAACAAAAGGCTGACTGGTATCAACTGGCTGACTGGTGCAGTCTACTAAGGTATTTAGTGACTTTTCCATAGTGGGTGGCCCCTGGCAGAAACTAACCTGTGCTTCAAGGATTGCCACACTCTGTGCCCGTTCACAAAGGTCTAGTCACATACTCGACCTCCTTCTGAATACTCATTTCTTTCTCTTCTCAAGCCACATAACCAATGAGCTAAGCCATTTGACACTATCCATAAGCCCATATGTATACTTAGCCAGGGCCGCTTCCCTTCCATATAAGGTGCTTAACTAGGTATACTGACCAAAGTTGGGCTTCATGAGAGAATTTCCCTTAACACACTCTCTTGGGAGCAACCCTGAGTGGAGCTCTAGTGTGCTTGTACTCACATTCCAAGTCAATCACAGTGAGCTTTTTTCCTCTTCCATCGCCTGGTCAGAATGGATACCCCTTTTTGTGGACAGAGGTGTAAGGTAGGGAAAAGGTGCTGATGCAACTGTGATAGATGCATCCTATGGGCTCCTAGGAAACATGTTTAAGCCTCTTACTTGTACCCCCATGGGTCAAATCACTCCTCATCCCAGATGAATCACTTCCATCTTATGATGGTCTGTGACTTGGCCTGCCCAAACTTATGACTCAGTGGACCTACCAGAACTCAGCTCACGATGGTCATCTCTGGACCTCTGAACATCTGATATTTCCTAGTCAGATTCTCCACATCTACCAGAATTCAGTAGCTCATAGGGAGTTTTTATTTGAATAGTGTATAGCTGTGGATGGCATGACGGGCACCAGACAACTGCCTGTCTATATTGTGATTCTCTTTTGGATTTTGACCTACCACAGATACCTATAATACCAGAGGATGGGCCAGATTGTTTGTATAGACCAAGTGGCAAGGCTGCTTGAATGTAGCTTGGATTGCGCAGACATATTCCTTAAAGGTGGCAGCCTTCCATGTCACTCAGTAAGTAGGTTGGATATTCTTAAATGTGAATATGCTGCCTCCAGAAACTCCAGAAGCCTACCAGATACCATATTTACTTCTAGTGGCAGGAATATGAGATACAATCATTTGTCTTTATTTTAGAAAAGATGTCATGGCATACACTGGTCCCCAAAAAACTTCACTAATGAGTTAGCACCTTGACCCTGTGTTGGATTTATCTCCAGTCCTTCAGAGTTCTTCACATACTTACTAAGGCCTTCAATGTACTTGCCATATTATGCTCAATTGATCTGATTAGGATGTATTGTCAATATAGGAGTGGCATATGTAAATCTAGATCCCTTCTGATTATATTCTGATAGAAAGCACAAGATATAGAGCAAGGCAGTAAATAAATTACTCTTATCCACCTTATGAGAATTCACCATGCTTCTGATCCTCTTTCCTGATGGATATTGAAAAGAGTACATGGTCCAAGTCAGTGGCAATAGACCATGTGACTAAGGCCATGTTAATCTTTCTATCAAAAACAGCACATTTGACATAACAGTTTCAAATGGTGTTACTATTTGGTTGAATCTGCAGAAACCTGATTGTCATCCTCTAGGCTCCATCTGTTTCCATAGAAACTAGACTGCTGAATTAAATGGAGGGTATTATGAAGACTGCCATCCCCATATCCTTGAAGTCTTTAATACTGGTACAAATATCTGTCATTCTTTCCAGGATGCATTATTGGTTTTGATCAACTATCTTGACTAGGGTTTTGAGGGAACAGTTTCAGAAGCTTCTCCTTGGCCTTCCCTGTGATAGCTCTTATTCCGTAAAGTAGAGGAATCAATGTGAGAGTTTTGCCCACTACCAAGTATGTCTCTTCTTGGACCTCATAAACTCAACTGTAACAGTTACCCTGGATATCAAGATCAAGATCAACCGAGACCTTGTATCCATCAGTCCTCAAAATGTAGAATGGCATTGGTGCTTTAGTTAATGAACTTGGGTATTACTTATTACATTTACTTGCTGTAGTATTTCAGGATCTTTCTTCCTGTGACTTCTTTAGTCATTGATGATTCCAGATCTGAAAACAGACTTATAGAAATAGAGCAAGGATATGACTTATTTATGGCAGCTGCCCTTGCCCTACTGGTTCTCAATTCTTTTTTTTTAATTGCATAAAAAGACAGTACCCTTGATGTCTGCTCATTTACCTAAAAATTACATTATCTGTTAATCATTTCCATTTGTCTCAGCAAATCAACATCTCCCCAATCCTAGTTACAACTCCAACCTTACTTGCATTACATCTTGCTTCCAAAGTGGCTAATATTTTGAGATCTTTCCATGCCCTTTGTTATCAGGAAATAGTTATTTTTGCCAATTAGTAGGCTCAGCACTTATCTACTGGATTTATTATTGTGATTAGACCTTATTTATTGGCCTGGTGGCCAGGAGGGAAGGTAGGGTTAGATCCAGAAGGTACATATGCTGTCTTGGAAAGTAGAAATTTCTGCAACAGCTTTAAGCAGAAACCTTTAACTGGGAGCAGTGGAACCACTTCTATAAGTCCCAGGGAATTCAGAGAACATAAGGATTCAAGAATTTTAGAATAGAAACTTAGATATTCTTAACCATTTCTCACCTTGACATAGCAAGTTTGCTAATATGGAGAATTCAACTTTAACAATTACCTTGTAACTGTAGATTACTCTCAGCTTTCCATTGGCTTACTCTAATATATAGATTCCCCCCAGGCAACAGCCATCCAATGTCACAGCACTTATATTTACAGTTTTCCTCAAACCTCCAAAACACCTGAAATATTGCACCCACTAGTGCATTCCTTTGCCTCAATATCCCATCCCAAATCCAATTCACTGTTCATTTGTTGAAAGTATTAATAACTGCCCTGCTATAGCATGTCAAGAGCTATCCATATTCCAATCACTACCAGTGATGGAATCCTCACAGCTAGCTTGTCTGTCCAGCTCCAAAATTCCATTTAGTCATCTATTTTCTAGTACCACTCCCAATTCTGACTCGTTGGGTTCTTCAGGAAGTAGACACTGAGATTCTAAGATTTGTGTGTAGAAGTTTATTGGGCAATGTTTTTGAGAATACTTATAAAGGAGAAAAGGAAGTAGAACTGGGCAGAAAGGGCAAGTGGAAATATGATCTAATTGCAACATGGCTTCAGCTGATCCCCTTAGAAGCTATGAAACTGAGATGACTTTTAGAGGTTATCTCAATCCAGGCTAAAGGGCCAGCTCTTCGTAATACTACATTAATTAGTCCCTGGCTGAAGGCTCCCTCAACCGTGGGAGGTGATATAAACTTGAGAATGATATGTTCTTTCAGTCAAAAGCAGTTATTGGAGAGGGACATGGCCATGAGCTGTTAGCTCACTCACAGAATCTCAGGGGATGAAAATCTGGATCATGAGAGATTTGGATGGTACAGCCCAGCATTCACTCCACCATCTCTGAAAGGCTCTATCAAATTCCATCCTGTTCTTCTAAGGTGGAAATATCCTTATTATTCTTCTGAACTCTCACTGAACTTTGCTATATATTTCTCATGACATTTTCTATCTTCTATATTTCTAGATAAATCTAATCTAACCTTTTATATTTAAAATTCCTTGGGTGCACAATTTGAGTCTGATTTATCTTGAGTTCTTTACGAAGTCTATTTCTGTACTTTCTCATTGTTTAATCAATATTTGTTTCATCTTGTAAACTTCTATTCATCTTCAGATCTCAGCTTACAAATCATTTCTTCAAGAACTTCCCAGCCTCAGAAAGGTTATTAGTGTTCATAGCATCTTGTACATGTCGATCATTGCATTAATTACAATTACACTTAATTTGTCACAGAAGTAGTTGCTGGTAAGAAAAAAAAAAAACATGAGGCAATATCTATGTATCCTTTTCACCATTTTATCTACAGAAATTAGCATGGTTCCTAGTGCATAACTAGTTGCCAAATAAATAGTTATTAAGTGAAAGGTTGAATGAATTAATGAGTAAAGAAAATTCCCTTCAGGATGAAAGTCACTTGGTAAAGAATGGAAATTAACAGTCATTATTGAATTGGTTCTTGAGCTTTCCTTCCTCCCAAGACTATGCCAGGATCAGCAGCACCAAGAAGCTGTTTTAATGAGAAAATGAAAAGATCAAAGTATTTTAGGCATTGATTGCAGGGCAGAGCTGAGCAAAAGACTCCAGAGAGGTTGGTCATCTGGAAAGCGTGAGGACCTTGAACCTCTGAAGTTACAGATAAGATAAAGGGACACTTTGTTATGAATCAGGAATGCAAGAGGGGAAATAGTACTGTTGAAGCCAAACTTTGTCTTATATGCTACTTGACCACATCCCTCCACCAAGAGAGGATTGCATTTTTGTATTATTTTTAGTATTTCTTAACTTATTGTTGTAGAGGATGGACTTTAGTATCAGAATATCTAGGTTCAACTCCTCTGTAGACCATTTGTAAAATATGCTGTTTTTGAAAACTCAGTTGGGCTCACTTTCCTCATTTATAAAACTAAAATTAATAGAAAAAGCTACCTCAGAGCTATTGTAAGGAACACACTTAAAAACCACAAAAGCACCTGGTAGGTGGTAACATCACCCCTTTGAGTAGCTCTGAAAGTGACAAGCCAGGCTCAGAAAAGGACATCATGGCATTTACTGCTAGTTTATGAACCGCTTTTTGTGGATACCTTATTTGGGGAAGTTAAAAGCACCTTCATAATCTAAATGGTTATTTTAAATAATTAAAATGCTTTAGAATGAAGCACCTAGTATTAGCAGGGTGCTAGTACACTCAATGACGGCCTGCTGACTAATTGGTTGATGTTCTTGGCAGTTAGGCCAGAAATTGGGGGAGGGAGGTGTATTTGCAATTGTCATAAAGCCAGGTCATTACCAAATATCAATTATAATGTCTCATTGTATATTGAGATTTAGGAAAATAACTGGCCTACTTCTCCAGGTCAAACTATTTTCAGATCTTGTCTGAGTTTTCTCATAAGCAAATGTAATCTTTCTTTCTTATGTGATTGCTTTATGAGGAAAGTCTTAGGGTCCACAGGTCTGATTAAGTTGCTGCTCAAGAAACCCAAGTAGATTTGTGACTGCAGGTAAGGGAGTTGAACCCCTTACCCTTTTGCCCAGATGACTGTGAATATAAAGCACAGGCTAAGAGCATCAGTAAAGCTCTCTTCTAGCCCTAACTCTTCAAGGTGGCAATGTGAACTTGGACATGCTAGGCATGCCTCTGTTCTCCTCTACACAATTAAGAATCCATTTCAACTAACATTCGTCAAGCACCTACTGCAATCAAGAAACTGTGCAGGGAAGAGAATGTGATTCTAGGATGCATTCAATTGTTGCACAGAACCTAATATCAGTGGCTTATTTTTTTAATCTTAAGGTTGACTCCTTCTACTTTCAACCCAATTTCTTCACATGTCTCCTCCTTCCATTCACTCCCTTGCAATATATGTGTACATGTCTGGTCTTCCACTCAAGAAAAAGTTCCTTTGGGTGTGAGGACTCTATGATAATATTGTTTTTACCTCCTGTCCTCACCCTTGGCGTTGGTAAAGTGGTTAGAAATGGTGAACACTAGATGAAATTTAACTATATAAAAATTTTAATAGCTATCATCAAAAGGGATCTGGTAAGTGTCATAATGGAATTTTAAGGAATTTGCTCTGGATAATGAGTTTATTAAACTTCTAATGCATTATCTCAAAAGGCAACTGTAGCCAAACCAACATGAGTTTGCTTCTTGGTGAGTTAGAAACTGCACCAGGGTGAGTTGTCATACAAAGAAAGCTTCATTTGCAGCAAATAAGGAGTTCATGGGGAATGGCTTACAAAGCTGTGACTCCTGGAATACAGGGTGGATGAGTTCCTTTTATCTAGGGTTAGAATAAATATTTAAGTAGGGAAGACTTGCCATCAGAGGTAGAGGCAAACACAAGGTCATATCACACATGCTCTTTAAAGAAACATGCCTATACATATACTTTATGCTATATGAGGGAGGCTTGTGCTCTCCTTGGGTGGAGATGTTAGTGTTATAGCGAAGTACAAGTGTTCATTTGTCTTTCTAGAGATCGCTCCATAGTCCATCTGGACAGGTGCGAGTCAGAAGTTAAACTAGCCTGAGTGGTCTGGGCCAGCTGGAGGTCTTGACAGTCACTGTTGCTGAAAGGCCAGTTTCCTCTTTCCATTTACGTGAGCTAAGATATAACCTGTAGGGATGCGTGGGTGGCACAGTCAGTTAAGCATCTAACTTTGTTTTTGGCTCAGGTCATGATCCCAGGGTTGTGGGATCAAACCCCCCACATGGCGTTCCTTGCTCATTGGGGAGTCTGCTTGAGATTCTCTCTCTCTCTCCTCTCCTCTCCTCTCCTCTCCTCTCCTCTCCTCTCCTCTCCTCTCCCCGTCCTTGTCTTCTTTCTCTAAAATAAATAAATTTGGGGAGAAAAGAAAAGATATAAGCTGGAAAGAAGAGCTCAAGGAAAAATGTAGGACAAAGGTGAGTGAGCACAAGCAAGTGGGCAGTAAAGGTCAGGTCTTTGCATCTAGTTGGTGACACAACTTTATGAGACAATTAAATATCATTATCTTCTGTGTAAACAATTCAAACACAGAGTAACGTAATATTTTGTAGATCAAGCCTGGATTCAAACAAGAGTTTGTCCAATTTTAAGTCCTATAATATTTCTACACGAGTATGTTTCCCAGGGTATTACACATGAGAAAGAACATTTCTAGAGGGGAGGATTGGAAGGAGTTTTCCAGAAGTGGTGATATTTGAGATAGATCTTGAGATTAGACAGGATTCTGAAAGAGAGATAAGACAGAAACATGTGGGCAGCCCGGGTGGCTTAGCAGTTTAGCGCCGCCTTCAGCCCAGGGCATGATCCTGGAGACCTGGGATCGAGTCCTTCATCAAGCTCTCTGCGTGGAGCCTGCTTCTCCCTCTCCCTCTGTCTATGCCTCTGCCTCTCTCTCTCTCTCTCTCTCTGTGTGTGTCTCTCATGATTAAATAAATAAAATCTTAAAAAAAAAAAGAAAGAAAGAAAGAAACATATTCAGCAAAGGTCAGAAACTGGGGAGCTTGGCATATGATTGGAGAAATAGTAATCCAGGTGAGCTGTCATTATGGTACAAGACTAGTAATCAAAAAATATTGTGATTGGAATATGATGAGAAATTATTCATAGACTTTTGCTCTTTTAAAAACATATGTAACAAGTTATGTGGGTCCTTGCTCAGAATGCTCCAAGGTATTTCCATTTCACCCAGACTAAATCCAAGACCCTTTCTACATGATCCCCATGGCTGCCACACCAAATTCAGTAACTATCACTTTTTCTCTTTCGCCTGCTGAATTCCATTTAGACTAGTTTCTTTGCTACTTTTTCATCCCACCAAGGCCTCACACTTCAGGGTGTCTACATTGGCATTTTCTGAGTCTACACATATCTTTCTGTAGACAGTTCTATAACCTAATCTTTTGATATAGTCTAGTTTCTGTTCAATGGTCATCTTAAAAGTTGGCTTACCTAGCCATGCTATCTGAAATAACAACCCCCTTTACTCTCAAACCATTTTACCTAGCCTATTTCTTTTCCTATTAGTTGTCCCAAACAACATTAAAGTAACTGCCAAGGTCACCAGAAACAAGAATCCTCTGAAAAAATGTCCCAGCCAAGAGGATCCTAAGAGGACATGATCACTAAATGTCATGCAGTATCTTGGATGGTACTCTGGGACATTAAGTAAAAACTAAGGAAATCTGCTTAAACTATGGACTTAAGGTTAATAACATATCAGTGTAAGATGTCAATAATAAGGAAAACTGTATGAGAGAGCTCTCTGTACTTTCTTCATAATTTTTCTATAAATCTAAAACCATGCCAAAATAAAAATTTGTTTTTAGGAAAGTTGTGTGTATGTACTTTTTGATGATTGTCCATTTTCCTAGAAACTCTTGTTCACTGCTTTATTACTAGACTTAGAACAATGCCTGGCACATAACATTGGATAAATATTTGTCTAATTAATTAGTCAATTAATTACATCATTTATACCTTACACGAACCCTATGATGGGCTTAAAGATCTTAATATTTGCCAGGTTATACAAAGAGCAAGAGTTAGAACCAAGATTTAAACTCAATTTAAGCCAATTCTAAAGTTCATGTAGTTAACCAGAATCTGGAACAGAGAAAGGAAATCAGAATACTGAATTTGTATTTAGCATAGGTGCAGTAGGGAATCATGGATGGTTTTGAGTAGAGACAGTAGCAAAGTAGATCTTCAGAGTGAAGAATGAATTAAGAAGAGTAAAACCAGTGATGGAAAGGCCAATTTGAAGATTATGACACTGATGCAAATGAAAAGATAAGACATCTAAGTCAGGTGGCAATGGGAATAAAAAGAAATAGGTGTAAGAGATATTATGGTCTAGGAATATACAGGACTAACAAATGACTGAAGGTAGTAAGCAAAGAGAAAAAATAGAGATTAGACTGAAGTTAGGAATCTGAATTCCTAGAAAAGTGCAAATACCATTAACCGGAATGAAGAATAGTAATTCCTTCCTGACTGTCCTATGTTTCTACATACTTCAGTTGGTTCTCATAAATATACAAAAATAGGAAATTTCCTGAAAAAGTTAAAAACCACACAAAATGTAAATTATTTTCAATATGATTTTATTTGTAAGATTCCTAGGCAAAAAGCCAGAACAGCAGAGTTTATTATGCCATCTTAGTATATGTTTTGCTTTATCTGACAGAGTGTGAAATGTTTTAATTTATTCATGTCTCAGGTTTAAAACTTTGGTAAGAAAAAAAAAAAAAAAACCTGTAGAAAGAATATTGAGACCTCTGGTCTCCGCATCAGTTTGAGGTTATTAATGATTGTTATAACTATTATTTAATATCTATCTGAGACTAACATACATACAACCTACAGAACGAATGAATGATCTGACCCTGGAGCAAAGTAATTTTTTATGATCAATAATCTATCATTAGCATAGTGTTTATTTTACGCATCTGCAGACTTTTTGTCACCTGAATTGTGGTTTATAAGTATTAACCTATTGATCTTTGCTGCTCTTCCATCCTCTATAAGAGTTTCTGATAAACATCACCACTTCTTTTTTTTTCTTAGTAGGTGAAGGACAAAACAATAAAGCCAACCTCTAGATATCTGATGACTGGACATTGTTATAGAAGATTCAGAATCCAAGGTTGCCTAACCACATAAATTCCTCAAGCTATCCTAAAGGCTTACATTTTAGTTTATCCTTAAAATTCATGCTGATAATATGTTCTTTTCAATGCAAATCTAGAATGAGTACAATAACATAACATACATATTTTACCCAGCATCATGACTTGTGACTTACATATGCTTTATAAATTATCAAATAACATGCTGAAAATGTACTTGATCTGTTTCACAAAGATCTACAGCCATTTATTTTCTTTTGTGTTTTTTTTTTTCAAGTTTTAGCGGCAATTTATTAAGCAAGGCTTCCTGATTTCTTCCCTGGAAACGTGTCTTTCCATTCTTTGGGGAGTTCATTACACTGGATAGCAATCTGATTTCATTTAGGTAGTGAAAATCAGCTTTTTGAATGATCAAAATAATATACCCTTAAAAATAATAAAAGAATACATTTCCAGGAATCTGAGAAATCCATTACGTTTCCTAAACTTTTTTTTTTTTCTAATTCAGTTTGTGTGGATTTTCCAATAGAAGGCTTTATCTGGTCTATTTTTTCTCTAATTTATTTTGCTGAAGTAAACCCGACACAAGACTGAGTCCTGGCACCAACATTTGAGTTATACTTAATGAAAATTTAGAGCACAAAAGCACTTCAATTATTCATATTTCCTGACTGATACTGAAAAATGGGTGCATATATGTGTGTTCTTTTGATTGGGTTCAAATTAGCAGTGAGCTTTTGAAAATTGGTCCTTAGTAACTCCCACAAATGTCTTTTTACCAGCTTATCTTGAGCAAAACAGAGACTTTCAAATCAAACTTCTATTTCATCTATTTCTTTCTTTATTACTGAAATGAATAAAGTAATTTTGCATGGAAACTTAAATGCTTATCAAAATTGGGAAGCAATAAGTACAATAATAAAGCCATTTGTTAGAAGCTTCCTATATTAATATATTATATTACTACAACTAGAGTGATACATTTGTCTTCTCGTAGGGAGTTACATAGATTTTTTTTAGGCTGTGAACCCAGACGTGTCATGTCTGTGCAAGGCAAAGAACCAAAAATTATGTCCGGTTGAACTCACTGAAATTTGTTTATGCAAAGGAACTTTAGAGTTAGGAACCAACAGCCCTTCATTTCATCACTTGCAACACAGACAAGACTCTCAGTCATAGGTCTGACAAATCCACATTCAGGTCCATATGGTCATTTATCCTCCCTATGTCTTTGAAAATAAAATACTGTGAAGGCGGCATTTGAGTTTTTGGTGACAAATTACTTTTCTCAATGGAATCAAAGGCTGTGGCCATCTGCAGTGAAATAGATGAGCCACAGCTGGCTTTCATAATAATCAATCCTGATTGCGGCAGGACCGTGGCACTTCTGGATTGATTGTGAGGACCCGCTGTGACAAACAATACTGACCAATTCAGCCACATAGGCAACCAGTTATTTCTCATGTTTAGACGCAGACTCTATCTCATGTCATCAGAGGGAAGGGAAGAGATGAAAATCATCTAATATACTTTGGTCAATAGTGGAAACCTGAAAATTTAGAAAATTCTTAAATCAGATTTGGAGATCTAAACTATCTACATGATAAGCGGATAGTGAGACTAGATTTATGTTTTACCAGCAAAATGGGGACTCATAGCTGACTAGGAACTTTTCTCATGCCTCTAGACCTACACATGCATCTTAATGACTACTTCCTTATGAATAACTCCTGCTATAGGCATGATAATACACTTGATTCCATGTTTTCTATGTCCCCCTGGTGCAGCTGATTCCACTAGGGACAGACCACGAAAAGGCAGGCAGTTCATAAGCATGGTAGCGACTTGTGGTCCAAGCCAACCAAATCCTCTTTTGGGAATTGGGAATGGAGCACCTAAGACACTGAGTTAGTTAACTGTGCTGCATAACTTCAAAGGTTGGGTAAACTGTTATAGGCCAAGCATTAGTGGCAGAAAAGGAAGAGTAACAATGGCTAACTAATGTTGAATACTTATTCAATGCCAGGCATTATGTTGAATGCTTATCATCCATTCTCTAACCTGAACCTCACATCACTATTAAACCTGTTGATAGATGCTATTTATAACCCTAAGTAACCAATAAAAATTCTGAAATTTGGAGAGATTAGCTAAATCCCCCCATCATACGGATGTAAAATAAAGACAGACCTCTTAACTGTTTAGCTATAGAAGTGAGAATCTTGGCAGGAAGGGTTAATAGAGAAAGAGAGAAAACAGAAGCAGAAATAATCTTACTATGTAGCCTGGAGATAGTGGTTTTTTGTTTTTTGTTTTTTTTTTTTTTTTTTTTTTTTTGGCTTCTGAGCTGCAGTTCCTCTAGGTCTGAATATTCCTAGAGGATATTGATCTCCATCCTCAGGTTCCCATGGCTCCCCACTGTGTCTCTAGATACATGCACAGTACACAATACTTTGAGTAGAGCTAATTGAGATAATTAAAGCAAAGGTCATATTTGTCCTCATTTCTTCAGATACTCATTTCAATATTTGGTAATTCACTTTGATTTCAAAGATTTGACTTCAGTATTTGTATTTTCCTGAATAAAAGATAACCAAGTAGTGACTGTGAGTAAAGGTGAAATCTGGATTTTTTTTCCAACAATTTCCTACTTTTCAATTTCCCAACCAAGTCAGAAAATGTTTATTTATTATTAATAATCTACATGATTTGAATATACATGTGCTTCTTCTTCCCTCTAGAATCCCTTTTGTATTCTGATATATTAAATCTGTTCCAAATGAAAAGGTCACTAATGGCCCCAGCCTGTCATAATGTTTCAATCTTGGAAATAAAACCCCAACTTGGAGATAGCAGAGCTGGTCCCTTTCTTCACTTTTTAGCAATTAGTTAAACTGTTACTCTAAGGATGAGGCATTGGGGGATTTATACTCAATATTCTTTTCTCAAAGCCTAGAAAAGAAGAATGCCTGGATAATGGCAGACAGCCCGAAATTTCTAAAGAAACCTGCCTTCTTATGTAGGAGCGACATTCAAAGGAGAACAAAAATTTTGTACTATTTTATGGCTTACACTATTTGTGCATTTCAGTTCCCTAGATTTTATTATCCTACACTTTGAGGATGGGAGTCTTAACGTCATTGCCAGGTTGGGTTAATTCAAGTTTCAACTGTTCAAAAGCAAGATTCTGCAAGGGCTCCAACACAGCCGCATGGCTCAGTCTGGGCCAGGCCTCCATACTGTCTGGGAGCCCGTCAGCATTTGGGTGCTCCATGTTCCACAAGCAGACAGTACAATCACTGTCTCTTCCAGAGAGTCGACTACTGCTATGTTTGGCAGTAGTTAACTGTTTAAGCAAGTGTAGGATACTGGAATAGCAATTTAAGATGTATAATGAGACACAGAAATAGTTCCTTAGCATTTTCCATTACTTGTATAATGCTTCACTCACCATCATTCCCCTAAAATTGTTTCTCTTTGTTTCACAGGGGGGAGGAAAGAAAAGGTTATTTATTGCAAAAATGTAAAGACTCCTTTATTCTCTTTGATATTGTTCACAAATTCTGTGTCATTATAGACAAATTGTTGAGAAGATTTGCAGATAATCTTGTCCCAATTTTCTTAAACTCATTCCACTGTATTTTTCCCTTAGAGTAATGTCCTCACTATAATGGAATTTCAAATATATTAGCAGATATTGCCATCGATTTTCCTCCACATCAAATGACTATTAAATGTATATGTTGCATTTGTATAACTAAAAAATGTAAAAATCATACACACATTTATATTTTACATAATTCTACCCATTTCTATAGCGTATCTTTGAGGATTCATGGTTCATTTTGCATTTCTTTGAGTTGTAGGGCTTTTGCTACACTGGAAAGTTCGTATTGGGGCAGGAGAAAACAGCAAGTATATTGAAAGAGAAATTGAGAATAATAAACTCACATGCTACTTAAAACCTAACAAAATTCAGCTCCTTCATTATACACATACATTGAAGTGTCTGATCAGGATTAAGCCAAGGTATATACAAAAATATACACTTAAATATATATTTACAATATATTTGTACATATTTACACACATACATATATGTACACATGCATACATATACACACAGAAATACACACGTGCATACATATATATTTAAGAAAAGAGTCTATTGAAGTAATATTCCATGTTCACATCAAATGTTTTCAGGAATAGTAAAATATCTTCTTGTGATAAATGTTACAGAGATAAGACATAATAAAAGGGCTAGACAGTGATGGAGGCATCATGCTATCATGAAACTGGAGATAGCATCTATCACAAGGCTCCATTTAAATACAGAACTGCCAAACTGAGGGACTTTGTTTTCAGTTTAAGGGAAGATCATTCCAGCTGGAGGATAAAACAAAGGCTTGCTGGTTGTGGTCAAGTACAGGTGAGGGGCCGAGGGGCAGCAATGCCTGGAAACTGTAGAGGGTGGTAAGACAAGCAGTATCTCACAGGTAATGGAAGTGTTTTGTATTCTACTTGGGAAAAGGGGGGAGGATAATAGGAGAGTTCTAAGCAGAGGAGTCAGCATGATGTGATGCACATTTTTAAGGCTTACTGTCTCACGTTTGAGTTTTTTAATCACTGTGTGTTGTGAGCTCGGGAGGGCATGCACCATCCACTTGGCTGTGGTGTACTATGCTCGCTCAACTGTCTAACAGGAGCCTGCTCCACTCATTCACTGTACCTTCTTTTTTTATTTTATGGAGGTCAAATTGGTGTATATTATATTAGCTTCAGGTGTATAACATAATTATTCAATATTTGTATATACTACAAAAGTGATCACCACGATAAATCTAGTTACCGCCCAACACTATACAATTGATCCCCTTAACTCATTTCACTAACCCGCCCTTCCTCTCTGAAAACTACCTATCTGTTCTCTGTATCTGAGTTTTATTTTGTTTAGTTTTTTATATTTCACATATAAGTGAAATCATATGGTGTTTGTCTTTCTCTGTCTGACTTATTTCACCCCCTGTGTCGTCACAAATGGCAAGATTTTCTTCTTTTATATGGCAGAGAAGCATTCCATTGTGTATTACATCACCTCTTCCTTACCCATTTATTCATCAACTACACTCAGGTTGTTTGCGTATCTTGGCTGCTGTAAATAATGCTTCAATTAATATAGGGTGCATATAGCTTCTTGAACTAGTATTTTCATTTTTTTTAGGATAAGTACCTAACAGTGTAATTGAGGAATCAACTGGTAGTTCTATTTTTCAGTTTTTGAGAAACCTCCATACTCTTTTCCTTGGTGTCAATGCCAATTAATAATCTCACCAGCAGTGTATGAGGGTACCCTTTCTCCACATCCCCTCCAATATTTATTATTTCTTGTCTTTTTTGATAATAGCCATCCTAACAGGTGAGGTGGTATCTCACTGTGGTTGTGATTTGCATTTGCCCGATGATTGCTTGCTATTGAACATCTTATTATGCGCCTGCTGGCTATCTGTAGGCCTTCTTTGCAAAAATGGCTTAGCAACTCTGCCCATTTTTTAATCACACTGGTTTCTCTAATATTGAATTTTTTTTTAGTTCTTTACATATTCTGGATATGAACTCCTTAGCAGATGTATGATTTGCAAATATTTTCTCCCATTGAATAGGTTGCCTTTTCATTTTCTTGATGGTTTCCTCTGCTATGCAGAAGATCTCTAGTTTAATGTAATCCCACCCATTTATTTTTATTTTTGTAACCTTTGCTTTTGGAGTTAGATCCAAAAGTCCAATGCCAAGACTGATGTCAAGGAGCTTGCTTCCATGTATTCTTCTAGGAATTTTATGGTTGCAGATCTCACATTCAAGTCTTTAAGTCCATTTTGAGTTAATTTTTACATATGGTGTAAGATAGTGGTCCAGTTTCATTCTTTTGCATGTGGTGTCCACACCATTTATTGAAGGAACTGTTCTTTTCTTGACTGTATATTCCTGGCTTTTTTGGTCACAAATTAATTGAGCATACATGTGGGTTTATTTCTGAGATTTCCATTCTATTCTATTGATCTACATGTCTGTTTTATGATAATACCATACTATTTTGGTTACTATAGCTTAGCTGTATAGTTTGAAAGCAGGGGGTGTAGTAACTGCAACCTGTTCTTCTTTCTCGAGATTGCTTTGGCAACTGGGATCTCTTGTGGTTCTATAGAAATTTTATAATTATTTCTTCTAGTTCTGTGAAAAATGCCATTGGAATTTTGGTAGGAGTTGAATCTGTAGATAGCTTTGGGTAGTACTGACATTTTAATAATTTAATTCTTCCAATTCGTGAGCATAGAATGTCTGTTCATTCTTTAATTTTTTGCATCAATGCGTTGTAGTTTTCATGTCATGTGCACATGTAGTGTACATGTCGTTCACCTCCTTGGTTAAATTCATTCTTAGATATCTTACTCTTTTTTTTTAAAAAAAATTTTTATTTATTTATGATAGTCACAGAGAGAGGGGTGTGCAGAGACACAGGCAGAGGGAGAAGCAGGCTCCATGCACCGGGAGCCTGATGTGGGATTCGATCCCGGGTCTCCAGGATCGCGCCCTGGGCCAAAGGCAGGCGCCAAACCGCTGCGCCACCCAGGGATCCCTATCTTACTCTTTTTGATGCAATTGTAAGTGGGATTGCTTTCTTAACTTTTCTTTCTGATAATTTGTTACTAGGGTATAGAAATGCAAACAATTTCTGCATATTAATTCTGTATATTAATTTAACTTTACTGAACTCATTTATTACTTCTAACAGCTTTTTGGTAAAGTCTGCCAGGTTTTCTATACATAACCAATATTAACTGTGAATATTTCTTCCTTTCCAATTTGAATGTCTTCTATTTCTTTGTCTTGCATAATTGTTGCAGCTAGGACTTTTCAATACTATGGTGAATAAAATGGTAAGACTGAGCATCTTTGTCTTGTTCCTAATCTTAAAAAGGAAAGCTTTCAGGTTTTTACCATGCAGTATGATGTTAGTGTAGTTTTGTCATGTATGGTTTTTATTATGTTGAGGTAGATTCCCTCTATACTCATTTTTGATAGTTTTTATTATGAACTGATGTTGAATTTTGTCAAATGCATTTTCTGCATCTATTGAGATGATTATATGATTTATTTTATTAATGTGGTAAGTCATGTTGATTGATTTGTGATGTTAAACCATCTTTGCATCTCTAAAATAAATTCCACTTGTTCACAATGTATGATCCTTTTAACATATTGCTGAATTTTATTTACTAATATTTTGTTGATGATTTTTATATCTATGTTCATTAGGGATATTGGCCTATAATTTTCTTTTTGTGGTATCCTTGTCTGATCTTGGCATCAGAGCAATACTGGCCTTGTAAAATGAGCTTGGAAGAATTTCCTCATCTTCAATTTTCTGTAGAAGTTTGAGAAGGCTAGCTACTAAATCTTCTTTGAATGTTAGATAAAATTTACCGATGAAGCCACTTACTTCTGTACTTTTGTTTGTTGAGGGTATTTGATTAATTTCCTTACTCATAATTGTCCTGTTCAGGTTTTCTATTTCTTCATGACTCAGCCTTGAAAGATTGTATGTTTCTAGAAATTTATCCATTTCTTCTATGTTGTTGACATACAATTGTTCATAGTAATCTGTTATGATTTTAATATTTCTATGGTATCAGTTGTAACTACTCTTGCATTTCCAATTGTATTTATTTGAGATTTTTCTCTTTTTCTTGGTAAGTCTAGCTAAAGGAAACTAAGAGCTAGAGCTAAAGAACCAGCTTTTAGTTTTATTTATCTTTTCTACTGTTTTGTTGATTTTTACTTTTATTTAGTCTCTATTGCATTTATTTCCATTCTAATCTTTATTTCCTTCCTTCTACTAACTTTGGGTTTTGCTCATCTTTTTCTAGTTCCTTTAGGTGTAAAGTCAGATTATTTATTTGAGTTTTTTCATTTCTTGGGGTAAGCCTTTGTCACTACGAGCTTCTCTCATAGAACTGCTTTTGCTGTGTCCCATAGAACTGCTTTTGCTGTGTCTCATTTTCATTTGTCTCTGTTTGTTTTTTAATTTTTTAGTTCCCTTTTGATGTCTTCATTGTATCATTGGTTATTCAGTAGCATGTTGTTTAGTCTCCACATATTTGTGATTTTTCTGGTTGTCTTTGTGTAATTGATTTTTGATTTTATACTATTGTGATTGGAGAAGATGTTTCCTGTGATTTCAATCTTCTTAAATTTACTGAGACTTGTTCTGTGTCCTAACGTGTGATCTATCATGTGCACTTGAGAAGAATGTGTATCCTGCTGCTTTTGGATAGAATTCTCTGTATATAACTATTAAGTGTATCTAGTCCATATGTCATTTAAGGTCAATGTCTCCTCATTGATTTTCTGTCCAATCATTCACTTTACCTATCAGGACCCCAATGGCATTTGAATTTGTGACCCTTATTACAGGCTCTTACAGTTTCTGCCTTCTACGACATAATAGGAAACTATTCTTAAAACACAAGCTCAAGCTGCTACCCTTTATGTGTCATTTTTTTCTTCCGATGCACCAGTTTTCCTCAGACATTGCCATGTTCACATTCTGAATTGTAAAATAGTTCTAAAACTTCCACGTCTTCTGGGACTTGTTGTGGCATTCAGAATAATTTAGGTCTAAAAACTAGACTTACTGGAGATCTTGAGCTTGTTGCCAACTAGAGACTAGATTGGTTCTAAGGATCTTTTAAATTTATCTTGAAGAGTTGGGACAGGACCCACACCTAGACAAGGTCAGGGTCATCCTTAGGGAATGAGGAGGTCAGCCATAGTACCTCATAAAATATATTCCTTCCCAAACATACTGTTATAGAAACAGCAGTTGAAAATTCACTTTCAATAGAGATTTGAAAAGGGAAAGAAATATCCAAGAAGCAGACTACATATGTTTAGATATAGAAAGAAAACAGTACCCCTTTCTTCTGGTAATAACAGGTGTAAGAGTTATTTTGTGGGGGTCGGGGGTAGGAAAGAACTTCAGGTTTCTTTTTATTACAATATTGCTTCCGTTCA
This sequence comes from Canis lupus dingo, assembly GCF_003254725.2. Taxonomy (NCBI): domain Eukaryota; kingdom Metazoa; phylum Chordata; class Mammalia; order Carnivora; family Canidae; genus Canis; species Canis lupus. Next base: position 66,043,219 of record NC_064248.1, on the reverse strand, counting down.
GCTTCCTTCTTGGGTAACAAGCCTGTCAGTGAATTCAGAACTCTCACTACTCTGCACAGGACCTACAAGACACCCCAATTTAACATTTGACAGAATATCAAAATATTTATCTTCATGGGATTCCTAACACTGGTTCAACAACACTCTAGAATTGAGCTCCTAGAATCTATAACATTCTCCAAGCAAATTTCATTTTTATTTGCTCTTTTTAATATGAATTACCAGTTAGATTTATTAAGCATGTACTCTGTGTCAAGCACTCTGGGCTCTGGATATTAGGCCTTGGGTATAACAAGATTAATAAAAACTATTCATTCCTTGATGAATGCATGTTCTAGTAACATAGACGGAACTATAAATAGATAAATGGTGATGTAGTCTATTAAGTGTTATTACTGAGGTAAAAATAAACTGTGAATACACAGAGGACACTACCTTGCTGAGGGAAGATCACATGCAGAATTGAGCACTTCACTTTTCACTTGTCATTTCACATCTCTAACGCATACTAGCATCCAGGAAAAAAATAATTTCATGTATCACAAATCCTATAAGGTTGTAAAGGTAAGATAGTAGACTGGCTTCAATAACATCCTAAAGACATTGAACTATATGCCATAGCAATGGGAACCCACTGAGAGTGTGTAAACAGAGGAGATACTTGATCATAATTACCTTACCTCATTGATACCCCTAGACCAGGCCTCTCCTCTGAGCATCTGATTCATAATCCAACAGCCTCTATTATTTACTTCTCTACTTGGATGTATCACGGATTTTGCAAACACAACGTATTCAGACTTCTTGATTTCTTTCTAATCTATTTCTTCCCTTAATCTTTGCTATCCCTGACAGTGAGTGACATGACCATCTACCCACGGCCTTAGAAGCCATTTTGAGGTCTTCCTTTCTCCTTATCCCCCTTCACCACATCCTTTAATTTTTCTACTTCCAGGTTGTATTTTGGATCTGTCCTTCCTACTTTATTTCCATTACTATCATCCAAGTCCACATTCATGCTACATGTTTACTATGACAAAGATCTCCTCCTGGGGTTTCCCACTTGAATGTATGCCTTTCTCCAGGACATCCTCTATAGCAGCCAAGAGTCCTCCACTTTTTGATACCGTAGCACCTAGTTTATATACTTCATGAAACATATTGCAGCCTGTAATCAGATAGATGATAATGATGCATGATAGATAGATAGGTAGGTAGATAGATAGGCAGAAAGGAAGACAGATGGCTGTTCATTGCTCCTTTAATGTTTGCCTCCCCTATTATACCATTACACTGCAACCTCTATGGGGTCTCTTTTATCCACTGTATCCTCAACATCAAAGTGCTCAATGGACTTTTGTTGAATGAATGAAATATCTTTCTCTTTTTCCATCATTTTTCCTTTAAACTTACGTAACTAATTTTCATATACTTCCAAGCTATTTTACTTAGATGTCTAAAACTTCCCTTCCCTACCACTTTTTACTAGGCCCAAAGAAAAGTAGAAGAGATAACATTTTATCCACCCCCTTTCTTTTTTTCTTTTCTTTTTTTTTTTTTTTAAGATTTTATTTATTTATTTGACACAGAGAGAGAGTGCACAAGTAGGCAGATAAGCAGGGAGCCTGATGTGGGGCTCAATCTCAGGACCACATGATCATGACCATGATCATGGCCAACGCTTACCCAACTGAACCACTCAGGCGCCCCTATCCACCCCTTCCCACTGCAAAGCTAAGAAAACAATATTTTAGGGCATTTGCAAATGCTGTAATGTGTTTTTTAACTCCCATTGATCACTGGATTTCTTATAAACCTATCTATGACCAATTTCTAGATTTCCTGGAATTTTTACTTAAATAGATACCCATTTATTCTATCATCAAAATGAGGCAGATAGTTAAGTTTGCTTCTCTATTTTCATGTCTTGAGCAAAATGAAAAACAAATAAAACTTCCATTCAAACAGTTTTTAAATATATAAGCAATATAGGTAACTTTTCATTGCAAGTACACATAAACATTTTTCTTGTGTTATTTCATTCCCAGCTTCTAGCCAAAAAGGAAAAAAAAAAAAAAAAGAAGACTATTCTTGCAATCTTTGCAGAATTTCAAGCCTTAGTCAAAGAAGAAAATCCCAAAAATCTTTTCAGAAATCCTATTTGGGCGCTATTCCCAGCCTAATTTTGCAGACCAAGATGTTTGGGCAGTTCTGGTATGCCAGGGATAAGCAGTTGAGGATTTTTATCTGAATCAAACCCAAACTCCAACCTTAATTAAAATACCACAACATTGTTTAACTCCTTGACTATGTTAGACATTGGTTTAGTTGAACTAATTCCACTTCTGGAATACAGTCTCTCATTTATGTTCCTGCTGATTGCTTATATTTTCATTTCAGCTCTCCCATTGCTTTTCAAAGGATAGCAGTATTGTCTCAGTTTTTGTTGCTATGCAAACATCTCTGGAGCTACATAAAGAAAACAAAATTACTAAAGCCGGATTACATAGATATGGTAACGGAAACTTCTGGAACCTTCTGTTTTATCCATTTTTCCTCCTCTGGTGACTGAGGATAGTGCAAAAGATGTCTTGTGACACTTTATTTATATTGTCCTATACATTTTGGAGAAAGGAATACTGACTTTATATACATAAATTGGCAAGTTGCATTTAATGTTGACATTTAGGTGCATAGTCCCCTACGTAGGAAGCATGAACTGGTAGGATTAGTGCAAACTCTTTATGTGCTTATACCACCAAGTAAATATGTAATTGATGCTTAGAAGTTGCCATTTTGCAGGAATATGCCCTAAATTCTTTGAAATCCCACCAAAGAAAATCAGCAAAGGACACATGTTCTCTGTCCCTCATCCCAAGGCCGCTTTACATGCGTATCCACCGTTTGATCCTATTCCCTTCAAACCTTCTTTAAGCCTCTAAATTTTAACTTGCATTACCTGTTGCTGGCGCTGCTGCTATTCCCTCATTACTATTTCACTGGGAGTTCTGGAGCCTGGTATGAAGTCAAATATAAAGTGACAAGTGAAAACCAAGGGGTTTCAAAGTACAAATTGTATATGATCTTCTTGCCATAACAGAACAGTGTCATTGTCCTGTAAAATTAGAGAATCTACTCTTCTACTCCAGAGAATTAGCAGTATGACTGCTAGTCGACAGCTAATAGGAATTCTGGAGAGATCTGGAAGGTTCCCTGGGAGCAGAAGTAGGGAGTTCCTAGATTTCCCATATACTTTCCTCAACTCATTGTATCATTTATTAAATTGAACAATTATTTACTGGCCATCTCAGGCAAAAAGCAATGAGAAAAGCTCACAGATTTCTCTCTTATGGAGCTCGGATTCTAATTGGGAAGATACTTAACAAACAAATGGCAATGCTATAGAGAGAAGGAAGTCAGCAAAGGAAGACAGGACTGAGCTGAGAGTGGGAATGTTGGGCAGCAAATGGCATTTTGATGGAGTGATCACTCTACAATCAACACATAAAAGACATTTCATAAAAATCTTGAGCCATGCAGACAAGGTATCTCGGAGAAGGACATGCTAGATAGAAGGGACAGTTAATTAAAGGACTTGAAAAAGGCACCTGCCTTATTATATCTACAAAGATATAAATAAAATCACATTCACAGGTTCTGGAGGTTAGCATGTGAACATATCCTTTGTGGGTCCACATTCAATCTGTTACGTGGAGTTCTGAGTAGAGAGTGGCAAGATCTGACTGGTGTTTTAGCGGGTTCATTCTAGTTCCTGTGGGGACAATGGACCATAGGGAGGCAGGACAACTGCACAGTAGAATCCGATAGACCATAGGCCACAAAGTGACAATTCAAGTGAGTGTGTAACCTGTACCTGAACAGGTGAGAAGTGGTTGGATTCTGATCAGATTTTAAAAGTACAGATGACAGAATTACAAAAGACTTTAGGTGAAATGTAAAATAAAAGATAGAGTCAAGGGTGAATCCAAGGTCTTGGATCTAAATATTTGTGAGTTACTTTTTTTTTAAAGATTTTTATTTATTTACTCACGAGAGACACAGAGAGAGAGGCAGAGGCATAGGCATAGGCAGAGTCATAGGTAGAGGGAGAGGCAGGCTCCCCGCAGGGAATCCAACATGGCACTCGATCCCAGGACCCTGGGATCACAACCCGAGCTGAAGGCAGACGCTCAACCACTGAGTCACCTAGGTGCCCCTATGAGTTACTTTTGATATATATGGTAGAACTGTCTCCTTTTCTATAAAGCTTTTTATATTTGGGGGGTCATGGTCATGTGCTAGCTGTTAGTCCTCGTCTATCAGGTCTCAGGATGGAGATCATTTTCCTCTGGCAGCCTTCTCTGACTTCAGTAGTTTAGATCAACATGTCTCTATGCTCTGCACCCTACGTTTATCCCTATTATAACTCTTTAGTAATTTGTTTTAGTTTGCTTTTTCAAACTACCAGAAGTTAGTGACTTGACACAAACAAAAACATGTAGTTAGCTCACAGTTTTACAGGTTGACCACCGCCTTATCTTGACTGTGCTTCTGGTCTGGGCCATGGACTACTGGTCTTGTCTGGACTTGCTCATGCAGCCACAGTTACCTTATGGGTCAGCAGGGACTGGCTGACTCATAATAGCCTCAGGTGAGACGGCTGTGATGACTGGGGTCTCTCTCTATGTGGTCTCTCATCCTCCACAGGCTGGACAAAGCAGTCCAAGGGTTCCAAGAGTGTAAGAGTGAAAGCTGCAACTACATTCAGAACTGGCACAATTTCTCCTCCAGTATTAGTCAAAGCAAGTCCCAAAACCAGTCCAGCATCCAAGGATGAGGAAACAGACCTCCCCTACCTATAGGAGAAGTTACTAAGTATTGCTGTGATTTTTGCAATCTACAGCATCACTTAATACAATTGCTTATTGTTGTGTCTCTCTTCCCTGCTAACTACCCCATAAGCAGGGACACAAGGCTCTCCTGTTTCCTGCTGTATCCTAAAGCAATAGATGCTGAACACATATTTTTTAAAGAAATGAAGGAGTGAAAGGATGAGTGAGAGAATCAGTTTATAGATAAACTAAAATGCAAGTCAGTCTGCACTTCTCAGGATCACTTTTTTTATAAATTTTTTTTTATTTATTTATGATAGTTACACAGAGAGAGAGAAAGAGAGAGAGAGGCAGAGACATAGGCAGAGGGAGAAGCAGGCTCCATGCACCGGGAGCCCGACGTGGGATTCGATCCCGGGTCTCCAGGATCGCGCCCTGGGCCAAAGGCAGGCGCCAAACCGCTGCGCCACCCAGGGATCCCTCAGGATCACTTGATCAGTCTCCATTCTCTTGAATCTGCATCAGAGTCTTCACATACCCAATATCTGCAACCTGCACTTACAGGTAGGGTAAATTATTGCTTCAAATCAAAAATCTGAACTAATGTGGGCATTCACAAGAAATGGCCAAAACAAGCATTATTTATAAATTTTGTTTAAACATGATATATATTTGGGATGCCTAAGTGGCTCAGTAGTTGAGTGTCTGCCTTCAGCCCAGGGTGTGATCCTGGAGACCTGGGATCGAGTCCCACATCGGGCTCCCTGGGATGAGCCTGCTTCTCCCTCTGCCTGTGTCTCTGCCTCTCTCTCTCTCTCTCTGTGTCTCTCATGAATAAATAAATAAAATCTTTTAAAAAAATATGATACATATTCAAAACAACTCTTTAAAGGAATTAGATACTCATTAGCTTTACATTAACCTAGAACAATGATTTGTTTTAGATTGTTTCTGGAATAGTTGTATTCACATATGCAAGTTAACAATACACTTACTTGAGTTGTAGCGGGTGTCATACAGACCCATTTTTCTTTCAGGTTTAGAGTTCAGGTAAATCTCTTCTTTGCATGAGTCACACAGGTCTCCTTTGAAAGGCCTTGTAGAAACAAAAGTTTTTCGAAAGGATTTTTTTGTTCTTCACTGATGTTCGTCTTAGAACCTAATGCAAAGGATTCATCAATGGGGATATGCCTTTATTGTTAAACAGTGCTGTTGTCTGGGAAACTCCAAGTGTTTCATAAATGGAATATAGATGTATCTATATATATATATATATATAGATAACAATATAGTTGTTACCCTTTTTGCAGTGGAAACATATAAGTGCCTTGGTGATAGAGATAAGAACTGAATTTAAAACCTCAGTGCTCAATTATTTTCACTAATGACTTCATTCCCAAAGGCCCATCCATTTTTCTCTGTTACTCTATGCACCGTGAAGAAATTACACTATTGAAGGAGAGCAGGTTTGGTCACCCCAAAATGTAACCTTGGAGTGAGGATTATTTTGAGTGAAAGGCAATCAAACCCAGGAAAAGCTCTTTACTTCTCTATCAACTGCCTAAATTTACATTGGAAAGGGGCCTGTACCGGGAAGATAGCCATCAGCAGAGACAAGTTTTTATTTTTTTATCTACTAAACATCTTGTATCTTCATAACAGAGCAACTTTTACCTTCCAAACACCTCCTCTGCCTTTCTGTAACGGCCTTCCTTCTCTTTGTAGCCCCAATCCCCTACTCCTTTCTTTAGCTCAGGATGTTATATGCGCCTCAATTGCCGGACTGCCTTTGGGACTCACATTTTTATAAGGTTCCTGTATGTAGGAAATTAAATTTGGTTAATCTGTCTTGGATCAACTGAATTATTCGACCACCCGAAGAACCTAGAGGAGAAAAGGAGAGTTTCTCCTCCCCTAATCTACCTACCTCCTTTACGCTAACTCCTTTTAGACTCTTACATCTTTCAAACCCTCCTTAAGGCGAACTTCTTTCAGCACTGAACCTGAACGTCTTCCAGAGCCTTATTGATCTACATACATCAACATGTTGTTTGTGCTGATTGTCTGTCTGCTGCAGTTAGCCTAATAAGCCTATTGGACTGTTCAGTTCTGTGTTTGGTAGTGCTTGTGTTTTGGACTCAGTACCTCCGAGGTGTGGAAACACAGCAGCAACGTGAGAAGCCATTCAGTGAGAGCAGCTCCTGGAGAACCTTTAGCTTTCCGAAGAATCTACTTTTTCCCAAGACCCAAAACATTCAGGGAAGTAAAGACACAGTGAGGAGCTTTCTAGGAGTCCTATCGATAAATGAAGAGTAAGAGTCCAGGTCTTTGGAAATGGAGGGGAAGGAGAAATAGGAATAAGAGAAAAGGAAGAAAAGTTGGTACTACATCAAGTGACTAGATTGTTGACTGTTAGGAACTTGCATCTGCTGGGCACTGGACACTGGGAGAGTTAGGGGGTCTCAGTGTTCTAGGAGAGACTCAAGCCTGCAGAAGTCACATGCCGGGGGAGGCAGGGTTGGGCAGGGAAAGCCTCCAAGGAGTCCTGCACTGGGCAACCCAAACAGGCTTAAGAGCCCCATTACATTTAGTCATTGTCTAAGGGTTGCGTGAGGAGGGGGGATGGTGGCAGTGCTAATGGCTGGTGGCTCCCTTCACCCCTCATAGCAGAACCCCAAGGTTTTCCTCGGAAGGAGATCCAAGAGACACACCTTGGCTGCCACAGAACTGGACATAGTTTAAAAATATTGGGAAAAGGGCTGAATGCTGGACTAACCAGAACTCTTGTCACCTCTGTTGGGTGGGTGGCAGCCGGCGGGAAGACTGCAATCGAAAGATAATTTAAAAGAATCCTAATGTATTCAGTCATTCTGTTAATCAGTATAATTTTTTAATCATTTGTGGTTTGCGTGCCCTTTTTGGAGGTTTTACTTGTCATTGTGTTTATGGGAAATTGACAGTTATTAATTGTTTTTAAACTTGAACCAGTCCTTATTAGAATTCAAATATATTTCCCACTACTGGGTCCAATATCTGTGTAATCATTTATCTTACAGTGAATTTTACTGTAAGTGTAATATTTACAAGAAGCAATTTGTCATTCTTGGGTTAAGTATAGAAACTTCGATATTTTCTGGATAAATGTGTCAAAATAACTAAGATTCAAGCAACAGAAGAGAACAGGAAGCTTATGAGATGGCCTTTTATATTAGAGTTGGGAGGTTTGCTATCTGGTTTGACTCCGTTATCGTTACTGTTTTTATAAATATGATTTTCCAATTATTAACCATCATTAGTATTAATGGCATTAATGCTGGTAATCTGTCTCACTAAGGATTTCAAAGTGCTGTATTTTTTTTTTTATATGCTAAATGAGTTCCAGGGCTCCAGCAGTGATTCCCACCCTGATTTGCTACATCCCAAAGTCTCCAAACACAATTAATTTTAATTCATAGATGAAAATGCCATTCAGCACTTTAGGTTACGGAACGGGGTAGCAGACCCTCACAAACGATTTTGGAATATTTCAATTCCCTAAAGACTTAAATCTCTAATCTAATTGGCAACACATCCTCCCTGCCTCACCAGGGATAGCACTCCTTGTCATTTAAACGTTGTCCTGTGTGTGTGTCCTCAGGGCTGGGGAGCCTGGATGAATGCATGCACAAGGCATGAGGAGACAGAGGAGGGACAAGGGTCCAAGGCTGAGGCCCAGAGGGACAAAGGATCTGTCGTGCTTGCGCCCTGTGTCTCCTTCCTGTGACCTGCTCTTCAGTTCTTTCTCCCGCTGCAGTCACATCTCTCCACATTTCCCACTCATCCTTCTATCCTGTGCTCTGAAAAATCAATTGACTTCTCCCCAGCTGGTTGTCTCTCTCAGGCTGCCCTGCCTCTGGACCCGGGTTCGCTCCACCTGGCGCACACCCGCAGCTTGGCCAGCTCCCCTTGCTGGTCCAACAGCGCCCACTCTACCTTCAAGAGTCACATCAAGCATCGCCTCATTTGTAAAGGCCTTCTTCATTACTGCAAATGTGCTTTGCCTTGCCTTCTTCCCTCTCCACCCTTTTCTTTGGACAGATGTCCAACATTAGAATCAGTCTGTTTCCACGCTTGCTCCCATCATCTCCAATAAAAATGAGAGCAAGGACCATCTATTTTGAGGTAGGCAGCCTGTGGCCCTTGCCAACAAAACGCTCGATGGGTGTGTGGCGCATGGATGAATGGATGAATGAGCCCGTGTCCCTTGCCCCAGTGCACCAGGGGCGGGCACCTGCACGTCACTCTCCGAGTGCCCGCTGCATGCTCTCTCACGTACTGGCAGATCCGGGTGCACCCAAGCGCAGGTAGAGCAGCACCCTTGGTAGGATCTCACCCCCACACACTGTCTGGCATATACAGATGAGCTTTCTCTCCACCTTCGCTGAAATCTGGCTTTTCCTTGGCATTGCTGGTCTTCAGCTAGTTACTAGAAGAAAGTCTCTCTGATAGAATAATTAAAATAACTATGAATTCATGTGTTGCTCTAAGTGTAAACTTGTTAATGTGTTAGTGCTGCCAGTAGTGTGTGCAATTGAAAAAGAGAATGGGAAGCCAGTAAAACATAGAAATAAACGTCTAATGGTGGCATTTCAGGAAATAGGAGAGGACAGATGGGAAGATATTTCTGGACCAGGAGCTTCTGGATGCCCTTCACTTTGTACCACACAAGCCATTTCCTATTCCTGTGCAGAAGGTTGGATCTGCTTGCTACAACACTCTCTAGCTCTCCTGAGAATAGTACTTCTATTTCTGTCTTTTATAAAAAGGTAGAGGCACCGGTCCTTCTGGTTGTCAGGGACCAGGAAGGAGCCTTCTTCATACAATGGCGAGAAAGAGCCAGGAACAGACAAAGAAGTCATCTTTTTTTCCTTCTTCTACAGCCAATAGACACTGTAGTAACACCTCCCAATTCAGAGAGAGACAACCAAGTGCAACGGAAACAGATTTAAAATAATTGAACAATAGCTTACACCGATTAGGTATTTACCCAGGTGCTATCCTCAGCCCTTTCTTTTATGCCTTACAGAAACCATAGAATAAAAGGCATTTTTTTAAAAAGATTTTATTTATTTATTTATTTGAGATAGAGAGAGAGAGAAAACACAAGAAGGGGGAGGGGCAAAGGAAAGAGCAGATTCCCTGCCAGGGGGCTCAATTCCAGAACCTCAGGATCATGACCTGAGCTGAAGGCAGACACTTAACGGACTGAGCCACCCAGACACCCCCATAAAAGGTATTTTTTATCTCCACTTTACACACAAGTAACTCACCCATGGACACAAAGTTGATAATTGTCTGAGTCAGCATTCGTGCCTAGAAAGTTGTGACTCAAATCCTAAACACACTCTCTGGAAGGTACCCCCTGGTATGAGGAAGGGGACACCTAATCAAGCTTCCACCTCAACATACAACGGAACACGACTCCACTGTTATTATAATCCCATATACGCAAGACATTTATGTGATAATTATTTCCTTTTATTTCATGAAGGCACAGAGGATATTACAATTTACGAATCCAATTTTTATTCTAAACAACTGGTATTAGAGAATATAGGTGCTTTGTCATTATTTCTGATATCTTTGATACAAATATTTTTGAAATATCTAAAATATGTACAGGACACTTCCAAAATTTGAGGGGAGGTATTTTAAAGGCTATTATATGGTCCCTGACTCCAGTTTACAATCTGAGAAGTAAGATTAAGACCTCAATAACATTCCAACGCCAATCTGTGTGCAAGCTGTGCCCAAATTGATATCAGGAACCTGAGAACTCACCCATCCACTCAGAGAGCAATCAGGCCATTGGATGTCAGAGACATAAAATAACTGTTGTCTTCACCCTTTTACTTTCAAGCAATTGTTTCCTAAACACTGTTGTAGTCTCTAAATCTTCACCCTTCAGAAATTCCAGATCTTCACTAAATCTCGTGAAACTGTGTGTTGGCATTTTCCTTGAGATTTCTTTGGAAGTATCACTTCTGTCCATCAAGGCAGAGTTCCTGTAAGTATAGTATGTTTAAATCCTTGCTCTTTCCTGACAGCATTTGGGTTCCCAACAGCAGCAAAAAATCTGACTGGTCTCTCTCCTACTCTCTGCAAATACCCCACACATGTGTATGTGGAGAGTTTTAATGTCATTTGTTGAAATATATTTAACCAATGTCATTTGGTTCACACCAAGTTAATAATGGCTTCCCCAAGGCTATGATCAATTCAGTCAACCAGCTGGTTTGACTGATTTTTCCTTTGAATTGACCTAATTGCCTGCCTGTTTGGGCATCTGCAGACACCTTTACACAAAGAGAAGGCAGGCTTCACGTTAACTTGCTAAATGAGGGTTATTCTTGCCTTCTGAGATCTGCCACGGACTTACTGAGTGACCGTTGGCAAGAGTCACAATCCTATTCCACTCCCTCTTTCTCATTTTTAAGATGAGAATAAGGATGTACAAAGCTCTGATGATGCAAATGGAAAAGCACATAATCCTCGTGCGTTTAAAGACACATCTGTATTGTACAGAAAGAAGGATTTCTTCTATTCTGAAATGCCAGCAAAAGACAACACGAAGGGGGTTGTGTTGTGGGGGGTGGGGGTAGAAACCCAATTAACAATCTAAGGAGATTAAAAACAACAAGAACAACAACACAATTCCCTTTCAGTTGTACATTTGGGTCCTTTCGGGGAATTCCTCACTAATAAATACTCAGATAGCTGTTTTCTTTCTGCACTGCGGGACATACCACCTCCTCTTTGGAAGTTCGCAGGGATCTCACTCTTTTTCAAGATAAATCCTCTACTGAACAAACTGTCCACGTTCCTTCCCTGACACACACCGTCCGCCCATCAACTCAAAGCCCTGATCTCATTCAAAACTCCTGCTCATAGGAGATTTCCAGATTGCCCCTCCAACCCCCCCACCACCCACCAACCCCTAAAATCCTGATGGCCAAACAGAAAGCCTTGGGACACGTCCACCTAAAAATCGGGGCAGCCAGAGCATCAGCCAGCCCGGGTGCATTTTTCCCTGTGATTAAGCGGTTCTTAATGACAACGGTGCTTATCTTACAACTGTGACATGAAGAGGGAGCTGTAGCTCTTCGGAGGCCGGGCTGTGCAGGAGCCGCGCAGCCCCCTCTCCCTCTCCCTCTCCCTCTCCCTCTCCCTCCTCTCCCTCTCCCTCTCCCTCTCCTCCTGCGCTGCCCCTCATTCATTCACTCTTCCATCTTCTTGCCATCGTGCCAGCTCAATTTAAATGTATCTGCTCCGTATCTGTTCAAGGGGAGATAATCCATGCAAATCAGAAGCAGTGGCTTTTCCATGCTTGGTTCACAGAGAGGACTCAGCTTTGGGGAGGTCACTCGTTCACAGCCGCTCCTCCCATTATATTTTTCCCCTTATTGCAGAACTGCAATGTGTACACAGTGACTGAAAGGACTCAATTTACTGCAGCTGCTGCCTGGCTTTGCTTGCAACTTTTTTTTTTTCTTTCTTTCTCTCTCTCTTTTTTTTTTTTTTATAAAGGAACTTACCTCCATCTGTCTTTTCAAGGTAGGAAGTCTGATTCTTCTAAAGACGTGTGTAATGCCTCCACTGTCGCTCATTATCCAATGTCACTTGAATGCTGTAATATTGTCGCTGGCATCAGGCACAAGCGCTGGGATTCCAGGTGCCTCACGCTTTTGTTACTTAACCGAAAGAGGTACAATTGTTTAAGTGTCGGGTATTGTGATGTTGATTTTCCCTGCAGCCAGCTTCAGTTTTTCCAATGTCAGGAAGGCTGTAGCGTCCACTCTCTAATCTAGAGGTGCAATCCTCCATCAAGTTTTCCCTAGTAAAAAAGAATAAGAATAACAATAATCTCTCAGTATGTTTTAACTTCTGCATCCTGGCCGAGCAGGTAGTCGAGTGTAAAATTCGATCGTGGTAATTTTTGCTTTTTTTTTTTTTTTTTTTTTTTTTTAACCCCGGCACCTACCTGCAGCGTTTTCTGTGAAAAAGAACTAACTGTCGAAGTGTTTCTAACAACAGCAAGAAAAGGATAGATTTTACTTCATTCTGCTGCAAAGCAAGAAGCTGAAGGCCTTATTGCTAACAGGCCTGTCAAATAGATTTATTCTTCACGATTTACAAATTGTTACTAAGCTATGCAGAAGTATTATAATTAGTCAGGATTCAGTTACTGTGATTGTACATGCGCTTATTTATTGTTTTGAGATTGAAATTAGATTATAAAAAAGTTGAATGTTGCAAGGCTAACAGAAAAGCTTATGCTTGCATTAACATTGTTGGGTGTCATTTTTTTTTAAGGCTGATTTCAATAGCCAAATGGTTACGTTTAGATGAAACATGCACGTAAGAGGCTAACAGATTTGACGATATACATGCTGATTTATGAAGTCAGTTTCTGGGCTGACGTGACTTCGTATGTGTTTCCTTGAAGTTACTTGTAATAATATTTTAATCATTCCTTAGTCATTTCAATTTTAAGACCTACTAAATGCCATAAAATTCTAAACTCAAAAATCTCTTTTTGATTAGTACAAATATAATTATAACATTCCAGTTGCAATTTAGTTTTCAATAAATGTAATATGTCTTTGAAAGCACCCCCTATTAATATAATTCTACATGTATTACCTTATTTTTCTAAGAAGGCTTGACATGTAGCTATGACAAGACTGTTTAATCTCTTGTTATAGTAGAGAATTGAACACAAACAGTAAACAAAGTTGACAGTCCTGAAAAGAAGAAAAAATGATCCTCTGGTATACTGAATAGTTCTGATGACATAAATCTTAGATTTCATCTTCCAGGTAGATACTTGTTGTTAGTGGAGTTCAAGGGAAAGAATTTATTATCCACATAAAATATCTCAGTGCCAAAAATGTGCAGTTCCTTTTCTTTTTGATACAGACTCTTCTACTGAAAAAAAAAAAAAATGCACTCTGATTTTTGAGTACAGTACAAGGCATGAAGCCCTGTCATTGTTAGCATAAAGAAGACATCTACACAAGTATTACTGTGCAGAGGGCAATCTTTCTGTCTCTGGCATTTGTTAGGTTACTGTACATAGAATTTAACAGATGAATATGTTCTGCTTCGTGGCATTTTAGTGATCCTATTGGTATGCAGGCTACTCTGCTAGGATAGCAACAGAAAAAAAAAAAGGATATATGTTTTATAGCAGTGGGTAATAAAAGCCTTACGCGGGGAGAGAAGAAGAATTTGACTTATTTTTTACGCAGTAATTAGAATTTCTTTAAAACTCTTTGAAATACCGAGTGGTCAAGTAAACTGAGGCTTCTCCAGGGAGGTCTAATTGAATGTATCTATTCGAATCATGGAGTTGCCCAGAAATATCTTCTTCCCAGACACTGTCACTGGAGGATTCCATTCACATCTTCAGTATTACAGGGAAAGAAATGGAATCGTCACTAAAGGTAGAGGGCGATTGTTTCATATTTAAAATGAGTTTGAAGGGAGCACCCGACGCAAGAAAACCTGAACAGATGGAAAGGTGTGTGAGATTGCCTGGTTGTGTGAACTTGAGACTAGTGTGAAACCAAAGGATGCCCCTTCAGAACAAAGGAACGCCATGCAACACTCTGTCAGCAGTCAAGCTGAGCAGAGATATGAGAAGTGGCCAGGGAGAGCTTTGGGGAAGAGAGAAAATGCAAACAACTAGGCATTCTCTTTTCAACCAGATTGCCAGCATGTGATAGGTATGATGGCATTCCCCCACGGAATCTCAACCCATCATTTCACAGCTATTTCAGAATCACATATTTTATAGACTTTCACATTTGTTTGTAAACCTCCTAGGAAACTCTCCAAAGACCTAATAACTTGTATGCCTTAAATTAGGTTTTACTGTGCATCCTAAATAAAAAGGTCACAGCCTTTCACTCCCATGGGTTTCTTTTGCTTCGTCTGTAAACTTGCCATTCTCCTAGTAACTCATTCCAGCAACTGTTCAAGATAAGTTGCATTTTATTCCATTTTAGTGTGCCTTGCAGCAGAATCTATACAACTGGTAAAACTTGTAGCTGTATATAATACCATGTTGTTATTCCCACCTGGCTCTTTTCTGCTGGTTTTACTGAGTGCAGTTAAAAAGATAAATTATCATCTTAAAGGGATGCTATGGAGGGTGTTAATAAGTTCTCTGCAACTTCGGGAGTGCTCAGTGGTGCCAGAGAAACTTGCATCCCTGCTTGAGGGAAAATGATGTGCTTCATCAGCAGACATTCAATGCCTGTATCATCTGCAGCCACTCAGGATTCCTCAAGAAGGACCGTGTCTTGCCACACGTACTGTCTAAATCCTGAAACACTGCTGCGTGCGGGTTGACCATCAAATTAAGTGGACACTCAGCAGATACTAATTGCTTTGTGTGTATTAATTTAATCCATGCGACGTGGTGAGGTCCTTGGGACCATCATCTTCATATCACAGATCAACACACTGAGGTATATAGGGAGCGATTTAGCCAAGGCCACACAGTTGTGATAGAATTGGATTTGAACCCATTTATTCTGATATTTGCTCCAAAATATCACACAGCAATGCCTCCCCGGCTAATCAGCTCCGATAACCGATTACAATAAGGATGCCCCCCACCAACAGCTAAAACCTTTCTATTTACCCATGTGTAGTCTTCATTCCAATATCTGATTCCCATGTTTCAACTCTCACCAGAGCCCTTTACTTCTATCTGTACAACCATTAGAGCAGAGGTTTGTTGTTTTAAGTTGTTCCATTTAATGTGTGCCAAGAACATTACAGAACATTTGTCTTTTACCTCAAGGAGTTAAGAACTAAATCAGATCTGTAATCGACTGACTTGTCTACTGATAGCTTTTGAAGCATGCGCCCCCCCCCCACACACACACACCTTTATTTTTTATTTTATTTTATTTTTTTCCTGTCTAAAGAACAAGATTGACATCTCTTTATACGTTTGGAATTTTTCAGTGGTGTAAAGTGTTTGGTAATGATGGAAATTAACCTGAGGCTTTATCTAACTACCTCGCCTTGCAACTCCATTGACGTCCTGGTCACAATTAAAATTTTCATGCCAACAACTGTCGCCATCAGAAAAAAATATGTGTTCTTCTGTCTTGTCTTATCACCCTTCAGAATCTCCTGGGGAGTGAAAAGGAAGCCCTTTTCCTTGCCTTTCTTTCTGCTGGGTGCATCTGAACGAACATTTCCCCCAGTTGAAATACACCCACATATTAGAAAAGCAGGTAAAGAAAACAAATGGAGTGAAAATACATCTTTAAATGGTCGGCCTCTGAAACACTGAAATTGTTATCCGTCCTTATGTTGGAAGGTGTTATCTCCTCAAGGAGAAATGAGCAAGGACGGGTCCATACAGGGAAGCATCTGTGGCTTTACTTCTGTCTGTTTATTTGGGATAGCTTGAACTGCCTCTCAGTGTTTTTCTACGCAATGTGGGAAGATGAACTATTATACATGTAACTCATAGGAATCTGATTCAGAGACTGTGTTCATTTGACCTCTGAATATCCAGTATGTAATGTAAACAAAAATCTGACCAGCACAACACATAATCAAGAAGCAGAAATGTGGGGAACATGGGGTCAGTAGCAATTGAGCAAGCTACACATTTCTCGAGTAAGGAATGAAAAACAATTTTGATGCCTTTCAGTGATACCAGCATTCTTTTTAGATCTTGTTTGAAGTATCAGGCAGATGGGCTGCCCTATATATCCAGAACCCCTATCTGCTGGCAGGCAGAAAGCCTGAGAACCTATCTTTAAAGTTATTTTAATATATCAGTGTTGCCCGGATTAGCTAAGTTAGACATCGACCATTGGTACAGGAAAGGTTGGGAATTAATTTAAATTTGAGCTTACCCTTCCATCATCTCTTGCTGAGTGAGTTCCTTGGCCTGTGAGACATTCCTTTCAGATTTGATTTCTCCATTACTTGGTTGATATTCCTACTTTGAAAGAAAAAGAGGGTGCGGGAGGAGAACAGGGTATGGTGGTTATGAGCTGTGTGTTGATATAAACAGTCAGAGAAGTTAAAACTGACCTAAAACCATTTGAAGACTGTGTCCCTTGTTGCTAAATTCTTTGGCTGTATGATTGGATTTCCTATCTAAAAAGATGTCAATTTCCTGAAATTAAAAGTAAAATCAAAAGATTTTTTTTCTCACTGTGGAAAGCTTGTGAGATGTGCAAAAAAAAAAAAAAAAAAAAAATTCGGATAAATTAATTCTCAAATGTCTTGGCACCGACCAGACAGTTATCAACATGTCCGAGCTCAAAAAACAAAACTTCACTGGCTAATAAGATCTAAAGTTGGAAAACAAAGCCAACACTTGAAAAAAGCCTTACGCCAGGATTGGAGAGTCAGTTTGTTTCCAGCTCTTGTTATAGATGTTATTTTCCTATCAATCCTCCCAGAAATATTAATGAAGTGCCCTTCCCACAGCCACTGAGACCTCTTCCCTGTCTGTTCAGAGCACCTACAGTTTCCATTACGGAAGCCAGACTGTGTCCCTTTCTCCTATTTCCCTGGTTGTCTTATGGGTCATAGTCTTGTATCCCAAACAGCTTGTAAACTACATAAGGGTAAAAATCATACTTATTCTGCATCCTACACAGAACTCAGCTCAGTGTGAAGGCCAGAGATCAGTCTTGATTAATATTTGAATGATTGATTGAATTTTTTTCAAAATCCAGTTAAGCTTAGGTCGTAGGGATATTTTAAAATTTGTTTCAAGGGCAAAGTGAGGAACATCTATCCATTCAAAACACTTCTCAAGACCTAGCTAGATTCCAGACACGGGGTCCGTGCTCTGATAGCATAGGAAAGTTTACAATTGCTCAATTTTAAAAAATAGCAACAGGAAAAGAGATTATTCCAATAGATAGAATTATATACATCAGTATAGAGCACATATGTGTCATATATATCACATGTAGATGTTTTATATACATATAGATCTGACTGCTCAGTTGGCACTTAAGAGTACAGGCAACTGATAAGAGAACAAAGTAGAAGGTGAGAGAAGGAGGAGAATGAAAAAGATAAAGGGAAATAAGGCAGAGGATGGTGGGGGAGTGGGGAAGAGAGACACGTCTCGAGGGATGAGGAGGGAAGGGTTTAGAAGATTTTAAAGAACTCAGACCTTGGCATTTCTTATGAACCACAGTTTACAGCTTTTTAACTCCTATCATTAAATCTCCATACACTGTAAGTGGAATAGGAGTAGTAATTAATCTCAAAGAGAAACTATTCTTTGGCCCGAAGCTTTGGCTCCCTGGGAATTGATATACGAAGCGGGGTTGGGGTCCTAAGTAAGGATGAAAGGGAGGAGGATATAAGGTGGCTTTTAAAGCAAACTATAAATAGCCCATCCAAGAAGCTCCCCACACAGGGAGCTTACAACCATAAATCAAATTCTAAAAGGAACTTGGCAAGTTGGGTCTCACTCGGGCAGACATCGACACCTAAGCAGGGTGGAGATGGAGCCCATCGGAGGGGTGGGCAGCTTCAAAGGTGTGACTGTCCCCCAGTGTGCTCCTGGAAAAAGGCTGGGATGCTTGTGGGGTAAGACATAGGTTGCAGGAACCAGTGCTGGAAGAAATGGAACAGGAGAAGCAGTGCGGGGTTCACCAGCCTGGGGCAATAGCAGTGTTCCCCATCTTTCCCCTTTTGGGTCCCAGAACCCAGGGAAACAAAAATCTCCCAGTTCCTCAGAAGCTTCGTTGTGAAGGCCCTGACCACATGCAGCTGGCATTTGGGGGTCTCAGCACCCAGTTGTTTCATTTTTCCACTCTTAGTCGTGGAGCTGGTAAAGATTATCTGTGAGATCCTTCCGGTTCGCAAATGAAAAGCCACTGCATACTGGCTGGAGGATTCTGGTGGCTTCGGAGAGGGACAGAGCAGCCTGCAGGTGACTGTGGATGCAGATTTCTAATCAATGAAAGAGATAGGGGACCATGGTTTAAATCAACATCCTTCTTGGAAAACAAAAATCAAAGGTATTTAAAATCACATGAGCTCTTACAGAGGATGCGTTAATGAAACAGAAAGAGCGCCAGCTTCAGACGGACACACCTGGGTTGGAATCCCAGCTTTTGGCCCTAGTCTTTCATTTCTCGGAGCTACAGCTTCCTCATCTGTGAACTAGGAGTAAGAATTTGCACTTCCCAGTTTTACAGTAAAAAAAAAAAAAAAAAATTAAAGAATTTCTGCTCTATGCCCCCAAACAATGCTGAGCTTGGGAAAGACGTTTGACAGCACTTTCCCACATTCATTTCATTCTCTGTCCAAAATCAAATTTATATTACCCTGGAACCCTCGCCTAGACATAAGTATTTTGGTGTTTAATGGCTTAATTTTAATTTGTAGCTAAAAAAAAAAAATTTTTTTAAAAGAGAGAGAGAGATTCGAGGGACAGCAAGGTACTGATCCTGTTACTAAACTAGTATCTGAAAATAGTGAAACTTTAAATTTTTAGGTCTTCTCGTGTGGCAGTGAGGCCAAGCATAGCCATGAATAGCAAATGCTTGAAGAAAGATGCTTCGTATGCTGGGGGTTATATTTGTAATTTTGATTGGAATTAATATGTTCACCTACCTCTGCGGCTCAGGTCCTGACTTAATATCCTTAAGGCCTGATGCCTAATGACCAACATGTGTTAATTTTCACAGCTTTTTAAACGGCCTGCCTGTCAGTGCTCCCGGGCACGTGGGTAATGGGCATTCAGCTGCACAGTTTGCTGAATTCCTTCTGAGCAGGTTCTGTGCAGGCCACCGTGAGTTTCCAGTACCCACGCTCAGAAGCCAGAGTGAGAACTTTTGGAAGGATTGACTATGAACCCGTCAAATATAAAATCCCTCCGAAGAGGATTCTTGTTTTTAGCTTTTTCTGTGTGCCAGATGAGCATGGGACCCACATCAGACAACAAGAAGCATCAGAACACGAGTGAATCAGGAGGGCATTTCAGAGCTTTGTAGGATTTTTCTGATTTCTTTGGAAACTATGTAAATGAATTCCTTAAACACAGACTGTCATTGATTTTTCCCGATGTTCATTGATCCCCTCGTCATTGCTTCATGTATGTGTTCTCCCAAAACATCTAGTATCGATATTTCTCTCCCTCAACTCTGTCCCCAATCCATTATAAGTATATCATTAAAACCTGTTTAATTTCCTATGAAAGATTATATTAAGTGCACTTTTAGTGTAATTATGTCAATAGTGGAAGATAAACATGTATTAGGCAGTGCAAAATGCTGATTATCTGTCAGGGTAAATCTGTTTATTTGAGATATAGCAATCTGACAACCCCCTGGTGTTAATCGGGAAAGTACATTCTCGTTCCAGGTACAGTTTGGTGGGGTCTGACAGCAAAATGCTGTCA
Organism: Canis lupus dingo; assembly: GCF_003254725.2. NCBI lineage: Eukaryota > Metazoa > Chordata > Mammalia > Carnivora > Canidae > Canis > Canis lupus. The sequence continues at coordinate 66,022,936 of NC_064248.1, read as the reverse complement.
ATGGCCTCCTGCTGTGGCAAAATCTTTATCGTATATCAGCCCATATGCACGTGGACCTAGGTAATAAAATACAGACGTGCGGATCATGTGTTTGAGGCATGTGTGATATGCTTACATTTTGGCATTTTTGTACGTGTAGAAAACAAAGTTGACAAGTTCGAGAGAGGGGAGAGTGGGTTATAGGATTAGCCTGCATTTCCATTTGCACCCAGGGCAGGCTTTGCCCTGAGTAATGGCAGCTCAGAACCATTTGTATTAATCCCCAGAAAAAGGAAAGAGCCCGTGCAAAGAAGGAGAATCAAGGAAGGTCGGGCTGGTATAGGGGGTCGATCCGATGCTCGATGCAAACGTGCTCCTTTGATTCTTGTAACTTTTTTTCCTTGAGGTAGTAGTTTCTAAATATATCCTAGGAACACTACTACTAACTGCCAGCTGCTATCGGGCACAAAGCTTTCCTTTAATGAGATAAAACAGTATAGGAAGGTGATATGCCACACATGCCATGACTGAATTTCACCAGGCTTTTGTGCAGCAGAGAATGAATTGAAATGAAAATAGATTGAATATTCAGGCACAGTGTGCCAACCCCTCTGAAAAATAATTTTGTCTGACTTTATTACATTGTGATCATTTCCTGAATGCCATAAAATGCTGAGTAGAATAATAAAAATTGATATGTATATTGACATTTTAGTTTTCCAAATAGAAGCTGAGAAAATATAAACAGCATTTGGTCTTTGCAACTCTCCTGACCAATCGTTCGCATGCTGACTAATTCACTTACTCTCAAATACTTCATCCGGCCTTAATATAAATGTCTTCTGAAATAATTTCTCCCCAGTAGATTATGCACATCTTCAGTTTGATTCAGAATTTACATGTGTAGTTTGCATATTTTTGCATCAGAGTGTCTGCTTTAAATTAGATAAAGGTCACTGTCATTCATAATCAAGAAGAAGGTGGATTAAAGGTCACAATTCAATAAAAAAAAATCTGATTAGATGTAGAGGTTTGTTCATGTGATTCAATATCGTTGGATAAGTGGAAATCATGAGTCAACAAATTAACCTCAGGATAATGGGTGACTTGCTTCACCGTGATCAAAAATATTCACAGATTTTTTTTTTTCCCCAATGTCTAACTTGTTTGTCTCTCTGTAGCAGTGACAGTTACTTCTGTTACTACTCTTAATATTAGGTGTCTTTTATAGTGTCACTTGGTTTTAGGAGTGACATAAATGACAATTTTATCTCCAAAATAAAGTAGTAAGCTATAATGAATTAATAATAGACAGATGTGGATTAGGAAGTCCCTGAGGACCTATGGTTACTTCTACCATTTTCTCCCTGAGGTGGTTCCTAGTTCTTCCACTCTTTTTAAAAGATGGAGCTGTCACAGCACATTTCTTCTCTTACATAACTACTTTATACCTCTCACAGACACTTAAGAGCCCTTATAAACCCTTCCAAATCTTGACATCTACTCGGTGTTTCTGTCTGTGATTAGAATGGAGATGTATAAAATGAGTGTAGTCAGTGGCAGACAATCAGACTTTGTCAATTTGGCTGAACTTTTTTAAAGGTAGTTTGACAATGACTTGAATAAATGGAAAGCAGTTAAAAATAAAGAAATGTTAAGTTGTGGTCTGTATTTCTTTGGTCCATAAATCGATCTGCACACCTGAAGAAGAAAAATTGGTAGACTTTTCATATATATATATTTGGAAGTTTGACATAAGCACTCCAGTGTTAACATCAAGGCTTAGTGTCACAGAACTTACTACCAAAAAGGAAAGAGTCTGACTTGCTCATCTTAAAATATTTTGTTTCCTTTTTGCATGTGCTCTTGACTTAAGGGAAAATCTTATTTCTGCCCCCTTGGATTGTTTGTCTGCTTTGTTTGCTATATTGACACCTTACAGATGAAAGAAAGAAAGAAAGAAGAAAGAAAGAAAGAAAGAAAGAAAGAAAGAAAGAAAGAAAGAAAGAAAGAAAGAAAGGGAAAGGAAAAGAAAGACAAGAAGGCACTACCTTTTTAGGGCACATTGTTTATTTTTCTAGAGAAAATCAAACATTTTTATAGGAACTATAAAGGTTAAATGGCTTAAGCAGATTATAATTAGTTAATTTTGTTAAACATATATTGGATCAATTTTACATTATTTTAATTACCTTTTGGAATAAATGGTTTGGTGAACAAATTCACTTGATGTTCAGGATCAAACAAAATTACCTTTCCTCTGGGTAGGCTTAAGTTTCACAAAATGATTTGGAAATGACCTCCTTTGCTTTCATCTAAAAATATCTTTGGATTTAGAAAATGATTAAAGTTGGATATATTGTGTTTTAAGCCAATCATATTTTATCATTTTCATGGCTTGTTCTTTCTTTAAAGAGGAGTGTAATCAAACTTCACTACACAGATGTTCCCCCTTTAAGGAGACTCTTGTAATTCATACAGTATCATGGTATTTATAAGGTTGATTCAATTCTTATTTCTGCCAGAAGACATATAATGTATTCTGGTAAGTTTGTGAAGTTGTGTTGTTGTTGTTGCTGTTTTTTTTCTGATAAGATATTAGAATGAAAGCTAGATAGTCATTAAATATCATGGCCAATTCAGAAATGTCCTGATTTATGTCTCTGTAGTGCGTGTGTATGTATATACCTACACTCATACCTGGAAATAGTTAATCACCAAATTGTAAATACTGGGTCCAGGTTGTTGAATAGTCAGTAACAAAACCACATAACTATCTCTCACCCTCCCCAGTATAGGGCCTCTAGACAGCAAATTGGGAGAATGCAAATACCATTTGCCTTTTTTTTTTTTTTTTGTCAATGTGGAATTAGCAAGTTAATCGAGTGCACAAAGATAGCTATTTCTCTTTTTGCTTACAGAAGGAGTTCTCAGTGAGGGGTGATTTCCTTCCCAGGGGACATTTGGTGCTATCTGGAGACATTTTTTGTTTGTGTTGGTGGGGAGGGGTGGCTGTTAGTACTACTAACATCTAGCCGGCAGAGGTCAGGCATGCTGCTAAATACACAGGACAGCCTTCCACATCAAAGGATTATCCTGCCCGAAATGTCAATAGCCCTGTGGATGAAAAACCCTCTCTTGTAAGAAAGAGGGATGTTTCTTTAGTATGTATCTCAACTCTGTAACATCTCTTTTCCCATAGCCCAACTCTTCATCATCTTGACCTGCATCTAGCTAACTTCTCTTCATCCCTCAGAACCCTCAGGGCAGTCATCACTGCATTCTGAAAAGCTCTTCTGGTTTGTCATCTGAATATACCTTTGTGTGATCACACCACTCTATCCCTCTACACTTGATTAATCTGCTTTTCTGTATCCCATTCTAGGCCATACATTTCCTGAAAATTGTACTTTTTATTGCTAGTCTCTAGCATTGTTTGTGAGACGTAACTGTCCTATTACGACTTGTAGAATGAAATCAAGCTTATCTGTAGAAACAATACTGCACAGGGTGTTTGGGTTTAGCTTAAAGAGCACTTAAGATACTACTTCAGGTATTATGGATTAATAATATAAATTGTAGTTGCTGGCTTAAAAGCATTACTGTTTTAAAAAATATTTGAAACACAACCATTTGTAAGTAGGGGGTCCTGCATGCATATCTACTTATGTCTATATAGCTGGTCATGTTTTAAAACAAGGCATAATTGCATGTATGTGCATATTTTTTCAATATGCACAAGTTGTGTTGATAAGATAATATACATTTTAATGAAGGCGTCTACTATCACATATATACACATATATAAATGAAGCATATTTCTACATTCACATTAGTACTTCTACATTCACATTTCAAGCTCTAATAACTATTTGTATTTAATATGCCAAATATTATACTTGCAATAAAATAGGGAAGAGCACAGTCTACCTCTAAAGAATATGGATGCTTTTAAATCACTGTTCTCTCTAATGTTTTATCTTTTCTTCATCTCTGGGATTGGGGCTGTGAATATGGTTAATAACAGTATCAAATTATAAAGATACATGTCTACAATTGAATATTAAGTGACTGGTTAAGTTATTGATTATTATTAATCAGTGAAAACCCAGAATTCCCTTTACATCAATTGTTATGTCTTTCAAAAGTAATATTGATAACTCTGCATTTGGCGATCCCGTGTACTTTTATTATCTCACAAAGAGAAAGAGTGAAATAAAAATCGGACAAGTCTCTGATTAATAAATGTCAGCATAAGCAGCTAATTTGGATAAATAAAAAACTTAATTCCACAGCGCTTAAAGATTAAGAGCACAGCTTCAAATCCAGAAAGATTTATGCTCCATTTCTGGCTCTGCCATGTAGAAGCTTAAGACCTTAAGCAAGTTGTTGAACTCCCTAAACCTCATGTTCATCTGCAAAATGGGAACAATACTGACATCTACTAATAGCTCATGTAGTTATATAGATAAGTGATATGAAAAAAAATTTGTATGTGTCCCTGGACACAATAAGTTAATGCAGTAAGTGATGTCTATTACTAACATAGTAGTAGTTACAGGAAGTAACTCTACCGGTAATAATAGTAGAGGTAGAGTACTACAAATCCAGAGTTTCTTTTATAACCTGAGAAATATACCCAATAACACTCCTATAATTTAAAATTTGATTTATATTAGAAAAAATTACAAAAGAAATACTCTTAATGTTTTCTTCTTACTGCAGTCATAATATCCAACAACATTCATTCTCTGATACTGTCTGCTTTCTCCTACTTCCATCATTGTGTTGCACAGAACATTCAGTGTATCCTCCACCAATTTTAATATGTTGTTTACAAGTTGCTTCTAAGATTTTTTAAGAGCAAGTTTCAGACTTACACTTCTTTAATAAACCCAATGGCATTTTGTTCCACATCTCCATGTCTTGACATGGCTCACCAGAACAACATGATTGTAAATACAAAATCAGATTTTTTTTTTTTTTAATGAGGTGCACCATAGTTGAAAGAGGCTGTGAAATATGTAAGTTTCTTGTCAAACCAGAAAAATTTCATCTATTTCTCCTTTTCTGATCCCTGCCGGCCAAAGTATCTGAGGTTAGCATTTCTAGAAAGCTGATCATAAAGGTGGAGCTCAACAAATGCTTTTGAATGGAACTGGAATAATGAATATTTCTAGGGAATGATTCTATAGAGGCTAAGATAATCATGAGTCCAATGATCACGAGTTTTTATTGCATTCATTCATTTTATTTCATGGAATAAGGTAATAATTAAAGAGGAAAATAAGACCCATGTACCATTTTGTCTTCTAAGTCAAATTTTTCTTGGAATTATTCTCTTAATCTCCGCATATATAGCTGAGCTTCTTCACAGGATGCAGTTATGATTAGACTAACAATTCTAACTTTTTGTTTTTAATTAATTTTAAAATAATCAAGACATAACACTTATTTCAAAACTTAAAGAAATAAAATGCTTTTGACTATATATTTGAATGAACTACTACCCTTTTAGCAATGTATTTTAAAAAGCAAATGCTAAAATTTTTTAAAAACTTAAAGTGAGCTTATTAAAATAATACAAATTATATTACATATGTCCATGATACACATTACATAATTTTATATACATAAATTATATATAATTTATTGTATTTATATAAATATTTTGTTTATATAAGCTAACATATATAGTAGATCAAATAGTGGGATCTTTGACCCCTACCTGGGAATAAGGAAGGGCTAAAACACAGAGCTTTATCTTTGGCCCTGGCCTTTGCTGTATTGAAGGTGAAAAAAGAAAATATGCTTATCCAGATTAGACATGAGACCAACCTGAAAGGATAGTCAGTACCCCATGTGACAAAAAGGCAATACAGATAGCAGTGCAAGATAAAAGATAATTCTAAACATCAGTTAAAAACATTAAATGCACAATTTAAAGTGAAGCTCTCTGGGTAGGAACCTCAGTTAGGGAGAAAAAGATTTATCGATTTTAGTTCATCATAAGCTTACTATGCACCAATGGTGAGATCCAGCTGCTGAAAAGCGTACCACCACCTTAGGCTAAATTAATAGACATTGTAAGAAAGACATTGGAAAGAATAGTCCCATTAAATTCTCTAATTATTAGATCACATCTAACAGACTGCAATTAGTCCTCCATATTTAAAATAATAAACTGGAAAACACAATGTGTCAAAAAATGTGTCCAAGTTGGAAGGGAGTTTAAAAACTGTCATATGAGAAACAGTAAAGGAACCAAGATGTTTGGCCTAGAAAAGAGAAGACTAAGGGAAATATAAAAAATAATTGATACAGATCTTTCAACAAATATTTATTGACACCCTGTTACAAACACTGTGCTTGAGTGTGAGGTAAACTGAGAAACTAAAAAAAAGAAACTGATCTTTTATCCCTTAGTTAATGGACTTTAAAGTCAAGAAGAGGTGACAAGACTTTAAATAATCACACAAATGAACATCAGATAACAAATAGTGATAAGAAAGGAAAGGAAAAGCTACAATGAAAAATAAATAAACTGATCTAATTGGGATGGAGCATAATGTCAAAGAAGGCTCTCTGAAGAAATGACATTTAAATCAAATAAATAAAGGTAGGGGAGGCGGGAGGGCAGGCTTCCTTCCAAGCAATGATAATGGCTACGCAAAATCTCATAATCAGAGCCCCTAAGGAGGAAAAGAGCTTAGCAAAATTGAGGAATGGAAAGAAGAGAGGGTGATTAGAACATATTAATGAATTAGGAAAAATGGTGTGAGAAGAAAGAGGGGCCAGATTGTTGTAGCCCTTTGGAGACACATTAAGTCTTCTATTCTAAGTGCCAGGGGTAGCTGAGGCGGAATTTAAGTGCAGAGGAAGGTAAAGAGATTTGCCTTTCACAAAGATCACTCTGGCTTTGTGTGGATAATGTATTGGAAAGGGGCTAAAGGTGGTGAAGGATCTACTTCAGAGGCTATTGCGGTAGAAGAGGCAAGAGATAGAGCTCATTTGACCTACACTGGAAAAGAAGATTGAATAACAGAGAGATTCAAACACATTTTGGAGGTAATATCAAGTAAATGTGATGATGGAGTGAATGTGGGTGCAGAGAACAAAACATAGTTCTGAGCAAGACCCTTATTTTCTGATTGAGATATATATATGTGTATGTGTGTGTGTGTGTGTGTGTGTGTGTGTATTAAACACTGAGAAGTGAAATATTTTTATTTATTTATTCATGAGAGATACAGAGAGAGAGAGAGAGGCAGAGACACAGGCAAAAGAGAAGCAGGCTCCATGCAGGGAGCCCGATGTGGGACTCGATCCCGGATCTCCAGGATCATGCCCTGGACCGAAGGCAGGCACTAAACCACTGAGCCACCCAGGGAACCCGTGAAGAAACTTTAAAGCAGAAATTCAGATGCCTTGGCTTGGTCACAATAAGTTTGAGAAGCAGGATCAGTTGTTTAAAAAACAACAGGGGCTCCTGGCTCAGTCAGTTAAGCATCTGACTCTTGATTTAAGCTCAGGTCATGATCTCACAATCATGAGATTGAGCCCTCGTGGGGCTCCATACTCAGTGGGGAGTCTGGTTGAGGTTCTCTCTCCATCTCCTCCTGCTGCCCACCCTCCCCCAGCATGCCTTCAAATACATAAATAAATAAATATCTTAAAACAACAACAACAACAAAAGCTGGAAACTTTTCATATTATTTGGGTGAATATCTGGTGAATTGTGAGGGAGAAGAGAGAGCAGAATTGTTTTGTCTTCTTCAAAAAAACAGATCCACAACTACAAAGTCAAATTAACCAGAATGTCAGTTTCAACTCAGTCCATAAAAGAATGATTTTTATTTATTTTTTTTAAAAGAATGATTTTTAAAAACTAAACTCTCCCCCCCCCCCAAAAAAAAGAAGACTAGCTTGGAAGGGGAGAAGTTTCCCTTCACAGGAGGTATACTGACAGAGGCCAAAATCTATAGGAAGGGACTTGGGTTTCTTTCAGTACTATTGTGTTCAATCCGGGAATCCTATATTAAAACCTTGAGAAGAAGGGCACTCTGGGGCTCACTCAGCTAAGCCTCCAACTCTTGGTTTCAGCTCAGGTCTTAATCTTAGGGTCGGGAGACTGAGCCCCACGTAGGGATCCTTGCTCAGTGCAGACTCTGCTTGAGATTCTCTCTCTCTCCCTCCCCCTCTCCTCCTACCCCCCACCCTTACTCTGAAATAAATAAATAAAGACAATCTTTAAAAATAAATAAATGAATGAAATAAACCTTGAGAAGAAAACAAAAAAGATCCCCACTTAGGTCACTGCAGGTGTTCAGTAAACCATTTAATTGCTGATTGCTACTGGCCATGTACCTGGCACTTTTCTACCAGAAGGGTTATTGATTGCATTGAGCAGCTATTGGCTGTTTACTGAAGTGTGTGCACTTTCCCCCTTGGGTAAGCCAAGGTCAGTAGCACGCCGGAAGTGGACTGCAAATGTTAGAATTGGAGACTTCTGTTACGACCCTAAATTCTCCTCATGCAAATGCCACTAATTTGTTATAGCTTGCTTTCTTGCTGTACTTAAACTTAGCCTCAAGCATCGTTTTCCACCTAGCACTCCCACACAATCAATACCTTCTGATTGGCATTGGCATTGGAGATGATATCCAACCCAGCTGTCATGAGTACTCAACCCCATGACTCACAGCTCTTGAGGGCGGCTACCCTCACCGACTCCCCAGGGAAGGAGAAGCTATGATGATTTCTTCTAGGACTGGGGCATCTCATTGAGAATTAATGCCACTCGCCAGCCTGAACAATCTTTTCTTTTTTCCATTGGTACTGCTTCATTTTTTTTTCCCCCTGAAAAAGCTTTGCAAATTTAAGACCATTCTGCAGTGTGGTCTGTATAAACACACGTAAGTGGAGAGATCACGATGTCACTAGGTTTGTCATAATAACTTGGTGTGTGATCCTGTGTTAAGTGGAGAGTGAGAGAAAGAATCGGCCACATAGCCAGCATCCCTTGATAGACACTATACCTATTCAGAGCCAGAGATTTGAGGCAAAACATCCCCGTCCTCGGGGGGGGAAAAAAAAGGCTTATTTTTCTTTTTCATAGACTCTAGCCTTCAGTAATAATTGTGTGCTTTGTGATTGTGGTTCAGGGATAGTACCTATCACATTAGAGTTCAATTTTAATATATCTAGAGCTCTTTAATAAGACAGTCTGTTAAGACTAGGGCACTGACTGATTAATAAGTTGGTTCAAGTAGACTTTCGTTCGGTTCTCAGGAATAAGTGCTCTGTCTAGTTGATAAATTTCCACACTAAACACAAACGTTGTTATTTGTCATATACTAACTGTTTTAATGGGCCATTCTTCATGATCTTTAACAACTATCAATTGATCTCTAGAACTCAGATGTCACACTGCAATCCAGCTATGTTCAAAGAATCTAAGTTTAAGTGAACTACAATATAAAAGAAGTTAAAAAAAAAAAGACCATTAATTTGTTCTAAGGACAGAAATATATTAAGCACATTAATGAAGATGTGAACAACAAGCAGTGACTCAGGGCTGTTATTTTTCTCCACAGCAGAAATATAGTAATCAATCCAGACAGTTATAGCTTCAGATCCTTGGGTTTTAATAAAGGTAAGTCTAAAAATTCTACTTAGGCTTTCAGACCATTACATCTTGAACCATCAGAAATAATCAGATATGTTTAAATCATCTGGGAGATAAACCGAGTGATCTCATAGTTGTAAAACATAAACTCTAGAGGAGGCTTAATTTTCACATTTATCATTTGTGATTATTCTTTCAATTCCTTCTTGCCTAAAAAACTGTATCAAACTTAGATTTCCCTTCAGCAGACTGACAGGACTAGGCCACTTAATAGAAATAAAACCCAAAATGTTTAGAAATGAAATAAGCTTTTTTTTTTTTTTTTTTTTTTTTTTTTTAAAGGAGGCTCAGGGCAAACACTTATGTCCAGGAGTACAAAAGGATATTCGCCTATTTCTTCATCTGATAGTCTCGGGTGGCGACATTAGCACATTGATGTTTTATGCATTTCATACATAATGCTCCACGTGATTATAAAATCCAGACTGCAGAGCTGAATTGGAATGGGGCGGGAGGAAGAACATGTGCTATTGAGAAAAATCATCCCGTTGCTTTATCTTCTAGGAGATCTGTGGAAGCCTTTCTTTTGGAAAGTGCTCAAAGACAGATCAAATGTGATAATAAAGGTTCACTATCTGAGCAGGTCTGCCCTAGAAATGGTGCTTTAGAAATTTGAGGTGGGAAAGAAAGGCAGCCTGTGCCAGAAACTGATTAAATTTCAGTCATCTATCCAAAGAAGTCCCTGGTTGCTTGTAAAATGCTCCATATAATTACAGTAACTACGGGTTTTAAAGGAATTTACACATTAGCCTTTATCATGGGACTTTTTTTGTGGGTGCATTTCTACTTTAAAATCAATATCTCTAAAATAAACTTTAATAAGATTTATTAATTTTATCTATGTGGACCTTTTAAAAGTCAATATCAAATATCTTTCTCCAGATTCTTCTTGGCATTTGAAGAAGCTTAGATATAATCAAATGTCATGCCCTCTGTATGTTAAACGATCATTGTTCTATGACTTGGCTCTTGTATACAACGTAGCCCGATTTTAAACTTTGAAAGAGTTGTGAATCAATACAAAGACTGTTTAAAATGTATGGGTCATCCCGATACACGATCTCAGTGCTGTGGACAAGGCTCATTAGTTGCTTCTTGAGCTATTATCTTGCTCCGTGTTAGATTTGAATAACCCAGGGAAGTAGTCTGACGGCCCCCAGTTGACCCTGCACCATGGTGGCTAAAATCACTTTTTCGAAACATCTACACGCTCTACAAAAAACAAAAAGGCTTTTATAAAGTTGTGTCCCAGAGAACAAGCTTACTATCTTTCATTGAAAGTAAAGAGCATTTATAGGATATCACAGCTTTCAAACCCCTTCTTTTTCAAAAGAGAGTTGGCACCAGTATTTCTTCTCAGTAAACCTCAAAGGGAAGACTCCCTGCTGACCACACACTCAATGGCTTCATGTTAGGTGGCTATAATCTTAATCCAAAGAAGAGTGAATTTATATTTTTCATTGAAAGGAAGACTTCTGAGAAAGTCAAATGTTAAGATCTTCATGGATGCCGGAAGAATTCTACCGCTAAGGCATAAAGGCAACATCAAATTTTGTTGCCCCTTGAAAATGAGACCTGATTTAATCTTAAATCTCAGATGTTTGTGAACACAAAAGTCAGGCCAACTTCTCATCCCTAAAAAAAAAAATAAAAAAAGTAAAAATAAAAATAAAATTTAAATTAATCCTTAGTACTAGATTGAAAGCTTACTTAATGTTTCCTTTTTTCTGTCTCTACCCTCATAATGTCTAGTTTCTTGAATTACTGTTTTTGTGTAATAAATTTGTATACTGACTTGGAAAATTCACTATAAGGTGAATTTGTAATATTGAAACTGTATTTGTTAGGCCTACCATAGAAATATAATTTAGTAATTAGCCAAGGTAAACATCATATCTTTCTACTCAGATAACACGGAGAGAACAATATTTCAATCCTGGAACGTGACTAACTACCCAGGGCTAAAGATCACTTCGATTTCAACATCTACATCTACCCAATTCAATAATAAGCCATCTCTAGCCACTGTTCCCTTCTTCTCACACAGAGAAAAAAAGTAAATTGCTATTTGACTCTGCATTGACTCGAAACATCAAAGGGTACAGATGTACTTAATTATCATTTTATAGTCTGCCCTTTACCTGGACTATTTAAATAAGGTTTTTACTTCCTTCCTTATTTGCTAGTAAATGACATTTTATATGATCTATAGAGGCTCTATCAATCTATATAGGATTGGGTCTAGTTGCTTCTAATGTAAAACCAAATGAATAGTGGCTGAAACCATCTGATATATGTATTTTTTTCATGCAAAAGGAGTCTGGAGTTAGTCTGTCCATGAGCAGTATGGTGGTTCCGTAGTTACGAGTCACCCATGGTCCTGCTGTCTTTCTGTTCTGCTACCTGCATGCTGGCTTTCATTCTTCAAGTTTCTCTCCTGTTTGCAAGATAACACTAATGCTCTAGCCATTACATTCTTTTTCCAAACACCAGAGAGGTCAAGGGGAAAATGGCCTGCTAGATCATCCTATTACATTCGTCTCAGAACACCACCAGCACCACATACCCAAAGACTATTCATATCTCATTATCCATCCCTATTTTGAAAAGAGGCTGAAAGATAGTTTTGTAGACATACAGTCTGTGGTTCTCAACAATATAGGGATTCTCTTACTTAAGAAGAGAAAGGGGGTATGTATAAGGTGAGCAGATAATACTTTCTGCCATACAGTCTTGAAATTTGCTCCTTTAAATATGCTTTCAAGGTGGCTTATTTGGGGACCTATAACCCTGAATCTAATGCAAAATATTTTTCCAAAAGCAGATGGAGATTCTGCTAGCTAAGATCCTTTAGCTTCACCTGCTTGCTCGAACAGCATTATATTTTAGAGGTAAAAGCTCCAAATATAAGCTACAACTTTAAAATAATTTGATTAATCAAACCCATGTTTGATTAACTACCTTTTAGATGTTAATTTATATTTCACCTCTGAAATTTTGAGGGGATAGGCATCTGCGGTCTAAGCAACTTTTATTTTCACAGCTTAAAAGAATCAGAGAGAAAAATCATTGGTTTTACATTACACATGTTTTTATTGTTTCACCTAAAATATTATATTTACCTACACATTATTATATTGCTCTAGAAATTATGGTCTTCGCAGATTATCCTCTGACAACCCTGCTAGTGTAGATGTCCTTCTTCTGCTTTTCACATTTCTAATGATTGGTTTTTATTTTGAGCTAAGGTAAAAATCTTAAAAAAAATCTTTTTGATTAAATTGCTCACAAATAAATGGCAATGTTTTTGGTCATCCAAGAAGCCTTTTAGTTTCCAGCCGATATTTGCCATCAGCTAATAAACTAGAGCATCACAAGATTAAAGACTATTAAAATATGGATTTTCCTGACCATGTTTAGCATCTCATCATTATGATGAGGATGACCAAAAATATCTGAAATATGCTGATGTTTTACAGAAAAATAGGGTCAGAAGATAATCTCAAATACTGACCCAATAGGGATTAATTCAAACAGATTTTTAAAGCTGTCACATGCCACTGAATGAAGTACATGTGATACACAGCCTGGTCTATGTCATCTGTAGAATATAGACAATTAAAAAAAGAGAGAGGGCACACATTTTTATGTTAGCATGTCTGCATACTTCCATGGAGAATATTCCATCGCTGAAGGAACACACAAAGAATGCAACTCTAATTTATCTGAATTTAATCCAAAAATATCTAAGATACCTTATTTGATCAGAGACAAAAAACACTGGAGGGGCTAATTATCTGGAGAGTTTGGATATCCTTAGGTCAAATATTATTTTAAACTGGGATATCTTTGAAATTCAGTCAAATTAATGGATCTTTCCTCTTACGCCATGCCATTATCATTTAAGTACACAAAAGCCGTTAACACATAGCATACCTGATGATCACCACTACCTGCTGCCAACAGATGTATCAGTCAACAACAAATATATTCTAATTGTGTCCTGGAAAGAACGGTTTCACACCTTCGGAGGCTGACATCTGCACCATGTAGCAGTGAAAAAAAGTGTGTAAGGTCTGCATTTATTATTGCTTGCTATGTGCATTTGAGAAAACCTGTAAGGGTTGCTCAAAGGATGTTCTTAAGGAATTAAGAACATATGTTAATAACTGCTATTGTAACATTTTAAAGTTTAACAACATAGATTAATTTGGTTGATAGGTACATACATGACTGAATCCTATATTTCATGAATGCTGGAACCGTGTCTTACACTTATTTGCATGTCCCATGGTGCCTGGCACAGTGGCTGGTAAATTGTATGCTTTCAATAAATATTTGATGGTAATGAGTATTTTACCTTACATCTACATCAAACCAAAACATCAATTGAAAGGGGAGAGATTTTTGAAATTTTGATCTCTTAACTTCCCAATACTCACTTCTTATTTCGTTCCTTTTTTTAAAAAAACAAGTAGTATGGAACTGCCCTGAATAATCAGATATATGCAAGAACGCTAATGACAATAAGTAAGTTACAGAGAGACTTTTACATCTGCAAGTAAAATGGGCAGTTTGGGAATTAATTCATGTTACTAGTTTGGCTCTGAAATAATGACTAGGTAAATTTGGACCCTTTGTGGGTGTGTTACTTTTTCTTTATATCAGGACCACAGTAGCCAGGCAAATACAAATACAGACAATAATATATATATCGAGTCACAGGCATAATAGAGCAGTGAATAGTGCTCATCTTTTTCACGATTATTGCCTCTTTGTTATATTTATTTTCCCCAAATAATTATTAGCTTTATATAAATAATATACTTTATTCCCTTGCTGGTGGAAAATAATGTTTGACATTAAGGAAAGGTCAGGTATCATGAATGGGAAACCACAATGAGCATTGCCTTTAAGGATTATTGAATTAAGAGGTACATATATTTGACAAAGTATAGAAATCAAATAGCTGCCATGTTAGCAGTGCCCTTTTACATGCCATAGATTTATTGACATTTACTAAATATAAAAAAAAAGTTGAAACTGTGAGTGCTTAGTATGCATTATGATGAAAAACCTAATATCACTTCCCTAAAGATTATGTGACAGCATTTTAACCAAGGTAAATTCACTAAATGATTGGACATGAGATTGGAATATAAATTAAATGGGCCAGTTAATTTTATAAAATACACACACAAACAAAATTAGTTAAGTCACTATGTCAGATAAGTTGTAGCTGTTGACCTACATACCAGTGAAATCCATATTATACCCACATGCACACATACTTTACATGGGCCTACGTTGCGCTGGATATATCAATGTGACAAATGGATTCGGCAATTCACAAGGGTGCTTACTACTCTAGATGTCATGATAGCAGTTGTCCAGAAATTAAAAAAAAAAAAAAAAAAACTGGCCAACTCCACACCTTTCATTTAAGTGCAAAATCACAATGTAGATTTTATATTCAGAACTTTCATGGGAGAAGTCAAAATAAATATACACATTCAAGGTTCTAGAATAATTCCTCTCACAGCTTCCCTTATTTTTCCTGATAGATAGCATACTTTTTGCCCTAAATTCTGGAGTCTCCCATTTAAATACCAGTAAATGTGATCAGTAAGGGAAAGATTTTTGCAGAGATTGGGGGAAGGGGGCATAAGAATCTTTACAGAGTTTTCATAGTCTTTCATATGCCAGTCAAGTTGCATAAATGTCTCATGGGGCCAAATTGATTTATATTCATCAGATTTAGTGGTATTTATATTCTAAAAGCTTAAAAAACATTAAACTCAAACTTCCTCATGAAAATAAAATCTAATCCCAGGTAAATGTTTTTGTTTGCCATTACCTGAATGGTTACATGGCCTTTGAAACTTATACAAGCTTGGAAATGGCCCCAAAATGTTGGACTCCTCTGAGGAATTACATATTTAAGTGCATAGTAATAATCGTATGCAACTGAACCAAAAACCCATAACATAAGTGCCTTTTGCCTTATTTCCTCTAGTAAAACATCAAAGCAAGAAGATTTGCTTTAAAAAGAGAGAAGAACAAAAAAGGGGGGGGGCGGCACCTGGGTAGCATAGTCATTTAAGCATCTGACTCTTGATATTAGCTGAGGCCTTGATCTCAGGGTCCTGATAAGCCTTATATTGGGTTCCAGCCTGAGGCATAGAGCCTGCTTTAAAATTTAAAAAAAAAAAATTAAATTAAAAAAAAAGAGGGAGGGAGGTAGACTTATATATGAAATTTGAAAACATTGAGTTCAGAAGTTCTTGTTTATGTTGTTTCATTCTATAAAACTGTATGCTTGTCTCTGGTTTTGTTTTGGTTTCTTTTTCCTCAGAGAAAAAATGAACCATCATGAGATTGTGATATTTCACAATGAAGTGACCTTACAGTCCAACACTAGAAAGAACAGTGAACTGAGATTTTTTTTTTTTTTGAACTGAGAATTTAGAAACTAGTTTCTGAAATGAACTCCACCATCATCCAGTTGTATTGTTTTGGGCAAGTCAAGAAACCTCTCTAGACCTTAAAGACATTGATTATGATGTTGTAAAAGGAGGACATTGGAATAAATTATTTAGTGGCATTTATTATGCTAAGGTTTTGCTTAATATCTATCAGCTACATGGAGGACTCAAAGAGAAATAACCTAAACGCACAGTTTTTATTACCAACTGAGGCTCCTGTCATGAATCTACTCTCTTACGTAGAAAAGGTAGGCTGAAAAAGTGGAGAAATACCAAGGAGCCCTTGTCTACTTCATTCTCAGATCCTAAGCCAGCATCAAACCAGAGGATTGAGCCTTTTAGCTGCCTTTACCCCAGGCACCTCTCTTACCTTCCTAGTCTTCCAGAGCTAAGTGTTCCCCATGTCAGCCCCCTCCCATGCAAAAACGTGTCATTTTCAATCTTAACGAAAAGTGAGAGACAGGAGAACGTCCTGCCATAGTCCATACCCTTGGTGCATTTTGACTCTGAACTCTTATCAGGAAGCTTTCCTGTTTTAAGTTATGTCCCAGAGCTCCAATAGAGTAATATAAGTTTGGATAGAAGTTTTTCAATATTTTCAATTCAAATGGCATCTTTAGGCATTTCAAAATTAGAGCAGAATGACTAGATACACAGCTCTGGAATCAGCCTCTGTCCTTGTCTCAGTTTTGCCATTTATCAACCTACCTAATGGAGCACGTTACTTCATTTCACTAAGCCTCACTTTCCCTGTCTGTGAATTGCAGATCACAGGAGACTTTCCTCATAGGGTCTTCTATAGCATATCTGGTCTTTGACTCCATGTAGCCTTGACTCCATAATCCTTAATACTACACAGCTTCCTACCTTTCCCATGATGACATATTTTCTTCAATTTCCATAAAAATGATTATCTCTTTGACTTGTTTGACATTTCCTAGAGCAGAGCATAAGGGATGTGTGGAATATAACCTTTTTTCTTTAAGTAGATGAAAACATAATCTAGGTTTCGCATACATTTGGTACCAAATAAATGTTAGTTAAATTTTCTACTTTTGACAGCACCTAGCTCAGCACCTCTCTCAATATGGAAACTTAATATACCTATGAGCATTAATATACCTATGAGCTCATATACCTATGATCATGAGACACTTAGGTGTCTACTTCCTTCAAAAATCACATACAGAAGGTGGCTAAATGCCGCCCTTCACATCTCCCTTAACCACAATGGCTTGGAAAAATCACTATGGTGTGAGGTAGGTTGGCCAGTCATACGGTCAAAAATGCAGGCAGACAGATCTGGAAAAGACATGGGCTTCCAGAACACATTCATCCATCATCCCTTCATTCATGCAATAAATGCTTACTGTGACATTACGGAACAGTCACCATTATTTTGCCCTTACGAACATTCTAAATAGCAGAGACATTCAGTAAACAGGGAAACAAAACAACAACAACAACAACAACAAAGCCAGTTGGATAGTTGGTCCTAAGAGGAGAGTTTTTCTGGGGTAATGTGAGGAAGAGTGACTAGGAGTGAGAGGCCTCACTCGGGTAATCAGGAAGGCCTCTCTGAAGAGGTGACCTTGAGCTGAGATCTCAGTGACAAGGAGGAGCAGACACCGGAAGATCTCAGGAAAGAACATCCCATTCAGAGGAGCAGCAACAGAAAGAGCACTTGAAGAACAGAAAGAAGACCCACGTGTCTGGTGCTCAGTGATCAAGGGAGGACATGTGGGACCAGATGAGGTCAGAGAGTTGTGTAGAGCAAGACCTGTTCAACGGGGAATGGCAGGTGGAAAAACCAGTGTGACAATGTAGCCAAAGCCACATTTGAGCACATTTGGTTTCAAATCTGTGCTCCATCCTTTTCTATTTGTGAGACCCTGTCTGTGAGCTTCACTTTTCCTCAGTAGAATGGAAGTCATAATAACCTACTCCTCACAAATCTTGTGAGTGTTGAATGACATAGTGAATACGGAGGGCCTAACTCAGCACCTCAATAATTACAATAAGCCCTCAACAATAATAGTAATATATCATTATAATTCTTACTGTCGTCATGTAGTTGTGATGCCATCATGGTAGTGGCGGGGGTGGCGGTGATCTCCAGTTTTCTTTTTCTTCTGAGATATTTTTTACCGAAATAAATTCAGTAAAATGTGTATGGTAATTTAACCAAACTACAAAATGATTTCACTATCTCTGTTTATACAGCAGAATATGAAAACATAAATCCCTCTACTAGATTCTAGTCAAGAGAAGAATACATAATACATTATTAGTAACCCCCATCCAATTTTGCCTGGATATAGGTTTGCTTGCAATCCCAGCCTCCAGATCGAGCTGTCATGACAGGATTAAAGAAGCAGCAAATAGGGAACCTTTCCCAATATCTCAGAATAGCATACGGTTAATAGCACCGGCTCTGGAGAGCCAGCCTAGGCTTCGATCTGGTTCTGCTACTTGCTGGCTGTGAGGCCCGGCTCATCCTCCCTGTGTCTTGATTTCTTCATCTCTAAGAACAATACCTAGATTTTAGGAATCTCATGAACATTAATTAGACAGTGCATGTAAAGTACATGTTACAGGATTGTTTTGTTTTTTTTTTTTTACATACGATAAATTCTCGCAAGTGTTAGCTATAATTAACTATTATTTTGACTCATGAGCCAGTCTTTCTACCATACCAGTTTCATTCCTTTTAAACACTGCTGATTTTAGGATCAAAGGTTAGAAAGTGACTTACTTGTCGCAACCTCCCCAAGTCTATCCAGATATTACCATTTCAATGACTTAGAAGAAACGCCAATTTTAGTTATGATTTCCTGGCCAATATACTGATAAGTTACATGAATAGATTTTCCCCCAAGGTATTAATAAAACAAACAAAAAATAAAGAAAGTAGTTTGCTAACATTTAAAAGGAGCCATCAAGGGGTAGTAGGATTTCAGATGACTTTTACTATACTTTTTTTTTTTAATATGGCCCATTAACACATAGAATTGGCACTTGTAAAAAAATGGTTGTTCACCTCTGCCTGAAGTCATTATCACACATTGATTATCAGTCAACACCTTAAAGGGATTAGTTGCCAGTCAGAGGCAGACAGTTAGCATTCTCACAGGAGGGTCATGAGGAGGACTGTGGAAGCTGAGGGACAAGGAAGAGTGTCCTGGGAAAAGCAAAAGAAAAATGTCAAAGGTGGCAATTAAAGGAAGTGGGGTATGTCAAGGACTGAGACAAGGAAGAGCCAAAAGAGGACGCCAAATAGGTTTGGATCCAAAACCTAATAACTGTAGTGATAACAAGACAGAGACACATTTTTAAAAAATGCTTGCATGAGATTCTCTATTTAAAAAACAGTGTGTTGGGGTGAATCATTTCACCCAATCCTTATCAAAAAAAAAAAAAAGAAAAGAAAGAAAGAAAAAGAAAGAAAGCAAAGAAAAAAAAGAAAGGAAAAAAAAAAACCTGTCGAATATCATTATTTCATTTTGCAGCTGGAATTGCAAAGCTCAGAGTGTGAAAGTAATTTAATAACACATAGCGAGAGCTGGATCCTGAACCCACAATTTCTGATTGAGTCCAATGTCTTCCCAGTACACGAACCTGCTTTCATTCATTAATTGATTACACACTCACATAATACCAGAATGGAGTCCATATAACCAATCCCTCCCCCCCAAACCAAACACTGTGATCCCTGCCTACAAAAACACACAATTTAGTGTAATTTACAATTTAGTGTAAGAAATAAAATGTGTGTGTACAGAACTTCAGGTCCCTTCCATGGAGCAGATGAGCAAATACAGGATCAAATGGAATTTTTTACATGCATGATCCCAACTGCCCCTCACACCCTCCTCTTGTCTCTATCTTCCCCTAATATTGATCATCCAAAATCAATTTTGGAAGAAGGACTATAATGCATGCATTTTTTTTTTCCCCAGGGATCTGTCTCAGTTTTCACTGATTTTGAAACTCCTTCCTTCCATCCTCCACTCTACATTTATTGAATCCTACTAATAGCTACACTCCTGAACCAAACCCAGGGGCTGCAATGTTAAAACAGACACCACCTTTCCCACTCAGGGAGTCCAGCAATTCTTAACAATGTTTAGGTGGAAAAATTTTAGTTCGGTAAATAGTACAATTATTTGGAGTCTAGATCTCAAAATTTCCTAACACTTCCTTCTCTGCTGCAAGTCCCTGTTTTAAGTGCAAGGCTGCTTTAAGTGTGGCTGTTTGTGAGACAAGAGCGATTACTATCAGAGTCCCATTGTGATGACCTTCACTTTATCATTCCTTTCCTCTCTGATTAAGGTTCAGCAGACTTGTCAGAGTTTCTCCTCTACTATGCCAATCTGCCGCTTCCAGACCTGTTTCACCTCCCTTTCTTGGCTGTAACATTCAGAACCGGATTTCTGAAAATTGTTTGTGCAAGCTGTAATAATGCTGCTTTTTATAAATATACCGATAAAAATAGGCATGTGATTCTGATACTAACCAAGGACTGGAAAAAGGAAGAGTTACCCAGTAAGTTATTGCAACCTCCCCATTTATTTCAGTCTTAAAGTTCAGTAGAAATCATTTTCTAGTTTCAAATATTAACCAGACACATGACCAGGTGAGACTGTAAATCTTCACCGAGCCAGTTAATTGTATCCATCTCCTTGGTGTTCCATCTGAGTTGGGAATACGTGTTCATTGCCTTGGTAATTTCCCTGTGCTCACTGCCCAGGTCCCTGAGGGTTGTTAATATGGAGTGTAGCTGGGCCAACGTATCTGTGGCTGTCAATGAACAAGGTTCTTCTGTACATACCATGATCCTCAGGAGTGGGGAGATGATCTCTTCATTTGAGGTATCTTGATGGTCTGATCCTTCGGGATCCTGTGTCATTCTAGCATTATGAGATCTCTCAGAGAAATACCATTTGCTTTAAATTAGAGGAGACTGAGCCATCCTTGTGCTTCTATGGCTGCTAATATACCATCTTCTTTCAAGGTCACCAGCAAGTTACCCCATTGTCCAGATCTATTTTCTTTTGAGGTTGCTATTGGTCTATCAGGTTTGGTTGAAAACAGACAAATTGCTAACAGCAGTTAGCATACATTTTATATACTGGGGTTATTCTTTTGTTCAAAGTAATTCTTAGGACATGGACTTTGTCAAATGGTCATTCCCAGTCATTGGAGGTTCCACTATGTGCATTATAATTCTGTGATCCTGCTCAAGTCTTCAGTTGGATAATTTGCAAATGGTGGTCAAAATAGGGCCAGAGATCTTAAGTCCGTGAAAATATGACTCTCAAACTTCAATTCCTATTTTTTTCCAGTAGACTTCTCTAAGTAGGGAAAATATTTAGTTTTCTGATAAGAAATTGTCTGCCCTGAAAAAAAAAAAAAAAAGAAAGAAAGAAAAAGAAATTGTCTACCCTGAAGGAATGTTGACTTACCACAATGAACACTCTTCTTAGTATACAGTCAACAAACATTTTTTGGCATCTAGTCTAGACTAAGCCTAAAGATATGAACTGATAGTAGTAGGTTAATGCTACCTGGTGGCTAACTTTGAGTTCACAGTGATAGAAATTAAATGACTTAAATAAGAAAAGGAAAAAGATGCTCAGAGCACACAATCCCAGATGTTACTTTGGGCTAACTCCACCATAAACCTGAGAATTTAAAAACAATAGTTAACAATTCCAAGCCATTCAGCATGCACAATGCAGACAATGTTCTGTAAACTTCCTTACCCTCTCACCCCCGTAGGAAATATCAGTATCTCTCTTTTGTAGATGAGGAAATTGAGCCACTGAGCAATTATGTCACTTGACTAAATTCAGACAGCCTCCAAACAGCAGAGCTGGAAATTGAACCCAGAGAGTCTGACTCCAGAGTCAAGCTTCTAACAAACGTGGTAAAGCCTCTCATTGAACTCTGCTCCTGATCTCTGGGGCTCAAAATGCCCTCTTCTTACTTTTGTTTTGAGAGTCTCCCTCTTTCCTTACTCTTTCATCTCATTATGCTATTTTAATGCCTGGATATTCTCTCCATCTTCTTTGTGGCACTAACTTACTCATCCTATAAAACTCAACTCATAATTTACTCTCTCTCTCTCTCTCATCTTTATTCTAATTTAGACGTAGCCTATGTTCCTATAATACCTTGTGTATGTGTGTGTGTAATAACTTATATTTCCTGAGAATAAATATGTGCCAGGCACTAATGCCTTTGCATGGATTATTTTGTTCCATCTTTGCAACATCACTGTAGGGCAGGCACTCCATTTCACAGAAAGAATACTGAAGGACATCAATAAATAAGGAATTTACCTAAGACTATAATGAATCAATTAATGATAACTGAAAAAAATCTGGATTCAACTTGTCTGATTCCATGCGCCTTAAGCACATTATTCCTGTATATGCTCTACACACGCACACAATTATAATCCTAATACTTGCTCTATTGTGTTTCTCACTTTATTGAAAGCACCCTGAGAGTCAGAGTCAAGACTTGCTTGATTTTGTATCCCCAGTTCCTACCACGGTGCATAACAAATAAATGTGGCTAAGTTAAGTTTTTCTGATTCTTCCTCATTCCCTCCTTTTTTCCTTTAGTCCTTCACCTGATACTGATTTCATGGTATTTCCCAGGGCTTCAGTTCTTATAAGGTCTCCTTACTCGAGGTGAGACTCACTGCTATGGCTGTAGCTCCCACTGACCCACTTGTGATTCCCTAATTCCCAATACGGTCCTGACACCCCCCAGCACTTGTCCTGGGATGCCTTTCTTTCCTTTCTTGACTTGCAAACTCCAAGTGTTTCTTCCACATTCAGCTTAACCTTGAGCTTTGTTGGGATCCCGTGCTCTTCTCTCTGTATTTTGTATTCATGTTTCCGAGATAGCAGGACTCATGATCTGCATCCTGTTACAATTATAAGTTTACCTTGATCTCTTCCCCCAAGGAGATTATCGAAAGGAACTTATTCATTTCAGGACCCAGTGCCTGAAAGAAGTGTTGCGTCAAAGTGTGCTCAAAAATATCATTTAGTGGGTCCCTGGGTGGTTCAGTGGTTGAGCATCTGCCTTTGGCCCAGGGCATGATGCTGGGGTCCTGGGATCGAGTCCTGCATCGGGCTCCCTGCATAGAGCTTGCTTCTCCATCTACCTGTATCTCTGCCTCTCTCCCTATGTCTCTCGTGAATAAATAACATCTTAAAAAAAAAATCATTTAGTAAATGAATAAATGAGAAATCGAAGAATATACTTTGAATAACATCATCTTTACAAGAGGACTCTTTTATTGGAAAGTTATGTGTTAGTGTTCTGTCATTTTATAATGAAAGTACTTTGAAGATGCTGTCATAAACAAATAATATGCTATTAACTTATTTCAAAATATAGATTTAATGTAAGAAGATTGATTTTTTTATTCAGTCTTTTTCAGGCTTTTTCAATACATAATTAACAATAAGAGGATACATTAACCTTATCACTACTATCCAAGCCTCTGCTTTTTGAAGAGTCAGAATCCTTTTGCCCAACTTCTGCTTGCCCCAGGTCACGAGTCCACATGAGTGCTTCTGGTACAGAAGCAATCTTTTCTCTCTTCTAGGGTACAGGGTCATCTGATTGGACTTTCCATGGTCCTGGCTGAATAGGAAGGGAATTAAATTGCAGTGTCAAAGGAAATTACTCATTCTAAGAAGCATTCACACATTATCTATGGCCAAAACCATCTCTGACACTCATTTATGATTAAAATTAAAAGAAAAAAAAAAAAAAGAGACACAGTTTGGCAGTATTTCCACGACAATAAAAATGTGAAGACCAAATTAAATCGATGGTACAAGTCTGTGGCACACCAGATAAGAAAGTGGTTTTCTCAGTGGTGTTTTAGAATATAGAGGCATACCCTAGGTAAAAAGGAAAGGAAATGTGTGCCCCAGTGTGAGATGGTCTATACCGAACTTCATTCTAGAACAAACCTTATTTAGGTTGATGCCTGATAAGTTCAAATCACCCACCATTCTTTCATGGGATGTTTTTAAGGAGCAAAGGTCTTTACAATGAAATCCTAAAGGTCTTCAAAGCGAGGCCTTCTCCCAAACAAGCTCATTCTTCACCTTGTCAACAAGCGTGTATTTTTACTATTCTGCGTAATTTTATTTTTAATGTAGTCCTAAGCATCTATTTGAAACTTGTTTACATTTTTAAGGTAATGGGTGGTTGCAACAACTGGTGGAAGGGATAATAATTTCTGGATAACGTATCCCCGAAATAACATGGAGCTGAGGTAAAATGCATGTTTTAAGACATTCCCAAATTATCCAGCCTAGCTTAAAAATTGTGCTCAATCCTATGCCCGTAGAAGAAACAAAATTAAAATGTTAGATTTAACAGGAAACTCAAATTGATTCTTTTAAGAGTAAAAATGTTTTTTTGAAAGGTCATGGGACTATTTTAGTTCCTGGAATAAATATAGCAGCAAAGATAGTTTAAATGAGAGAGGCGCCTAGATTTATTTAAAAGACATGTCATCTCTTTGGCCTATTCACACAGGGCAGACAGAACAAAAATGATTTATCAGCTGGGGGATTTGGCTTTTAGAAAACCGTGATTTGTTTCTTCCGTAGGCCTATTTTTACACTTTTATTTCATTGCCTGGCATTTAAACACTTAAGCGTCTTTTACTTCAAACGTCAGCTTTCTCTACCAACTGAGCATTTATATTCTCCTTAGAAAAGTAGGTTCTTCTCGGGTTTGAAGTAACAGTTTACTATTTATTTTACTCTGGTTCTTATGCATTTTAATGGAAGTGATACTTATGTTGCTTTCATGTGATCACATTGCTAGGTGATTCTATATTTCCATAAAAATATGTCTGTAGAGCTCCCTGGGAGTTATATATATTTATGTATCCATTATGTAACTATCTGCTAAAATTCATCAAAACTAATGGAGAATTAGTACCAATTACTATTGTAGATGTTAGTAATTGCATCTATTTGGGTCAAATTTTAAACAAAAACAAAGTGCGTTCAACTTTTAAGTTTTTACATTTTCCCATAGAAAGGAAAGCGTGAGTTGCATGAAAACTAGTTACTTCCTAAGAGAAAAAATAGGAGATGAAGAATGGTTAATGTTGGTTAGACAAATGTGTTCTACTCAAACTGTGTCGTCCACCCTCTCTGAGAGTGGAATAGGACTTTCTGAATTAGTGACAGTAAGATTTCTTGGACATAGACCTTGAGAAGCAAATATCATTTTACACCCCACTATGGGGCTGGAATCATTATATACCAAGCATAAGTACTTAAGAATGGGCAATTTTAATGACAGCCAAAATTTCCGGCAGATTTTCCCCCTAACAAAATTCTCATTATAAATGCCCAAGTTAATCCACTAAAAAAAAAAAAAAATCACTTACATGTCCATATGTTATAGATCCTATGTTAAGAGTCTATAGGAATTACAACAAATATTGAGAAAGATGGAGTTACACTGGGATTGACCAAGCCAAATTAGATTGGTATTCTAATTTATCACATGGCTTTCAACAATTTTCTGTTTATTTTATGTGATTTTGAAAGACACTGATTAGCCTTGTCTGAATTTGGCTATTCTACTAACTGATCTCAAGCTATGCTTTCACTATGATTCATGGGTCAATTCACCATTTTACAACAAACGATAGCTGGAAAGTTTCCATCTGGCTATTTGGATATAATTTTAGATAGATATCAGTAGAATTCAAATATATTTGAGTCAACTCCCTCAGCCGAGCTTTAAAAAAAAAAAAAAAAAAGAAATGAAGTAATCTAATAAATTTTAATTTTCCATTAAGAAACTTTATTTTCCTGATTGAATTCTTAATGCATGTGTTAAGTATGCATTTAGTATCTTATTTTGCCTTTATAACAGCCTAATGGAGTCAGTTATTGTCCCCCACCCTATGGATGAAAAAAATCAAGGTCCATAATGTTAGCCAACTTGCTCCCTGACATACAGCTAGTAAGTTTTGCAATTTAAATTTGACCTTAACTCTTTCTATTTGCAAAGTCTGACTCTTTATCACAACATCAATGTTTTCCAGTTTGCATTCTGTTTTTCTAGAAGTGCTAACAAGTAACAAGCCAGTAAAATGCAAGTACTTTTTTTTCCTAAAATAAAAAAAAAAAAATTGAGATATACGTAAAGACAATAATAACTACATTTAATTATTATTGTACAACAGTCTTCTTCTAACAAGAAGTTATTTGTTATAGTTATAAGTCTATATTATTTTTTTTAAATCCAGTAAAAAATTAACAAAATTCAGAAGTAGAGTTTCTTCATGTCTTAGCTCAGGCTGCTACAATAAAATGGTATAGTATAGACTGGGTGGCTTAAGCAGCAGACATTTATCTTTGATAGTCCTGGAAGCTAGGATGTCCAAGATGAAGAGGTGCTGGAAAATTTTGTTCTTGGCAAGGGTACTCTTCCTGGCTTGCATATGACTACCTTCTCACTCTATCTTCATATAAGCTCTGATAGCTCTTTCTTCTCTCTATAAGGTCACTGATGCCATCATGGCAGCTCCACCCTCATGACCACTTCTACACCTAATTACCTCTCAGACACCTCACCTTCTAAGAACTTCACCCTGAGGGTTAAGAGCTTCACCATAGGAACTCAGGGAGGACACAAACATTCATCCCATAATGCCTCAGATAGAAAATAATTATATGACAACTTAGGGAAGTAAGACACGCAAAAAAAAAAAAAAAAAAAAAAAAAAAAAAGTGTGAATTGTTGACAATAGTTTAGTTTCAGGGTTTAGTGACAAATTGACCAGGGGTCATTACATTACAAAGAAAAGTTAAAAAATAAATATATAAATGAAGGATGTGCATGGATTAATGATGAGGGTGAGTCAAGAGTTAGAAATTGGGTGATTTATAATTGACCCAATTTTGCATACCTAAGATGAGGAAGGTTGTAGGAAAGGAGAAAGAAAAAGAGGGGAAAACACTTTTTGCCATATTGAGAAACCTAAATATTCAAAGGGATGCTGTTCACAAAAGGATGCTGTTGTTCAATGTTCACTTAGGCGACCTTAACTACTAACTTCCATGCTTATTTGTGGGCTATGTTATGTATTTTCTCTTATAACCTCAATAAGTATTTTGGATTGTTAATTTTTGTCCCATGTTAATTATATAACAAATGTTTCCCATGAATTTGTGATCGGTAGAATATTTTAAATGAAAAGAATATTGTGTCTGAATCAAATAATGAAAATTGGAACAAGTCAAAATAAAAATCAGCAAATTCAGCTTTTAAGTTCTCAAAAATCATAAAGCAATTTTCTACGTGAAACAATTATTTTTGGAGCATCCAAATTCACTGTGCAGATCACGTAATTAGTGATTTTCTTTCCCTTAACACTCAGTACTCATATCAAACAGCTAGATGATGTTTTTGTAATCATTTTCTCATTAAAAAAAGATCATGTTTTTTCTTTTGTGTTGAATTTTCCCAAAATAAATGCAAAATTAATTATGCTCTATTTTTTATCTTATCTTTTTTTTTTTTTTAAGTTTTACTTATTTATTTTTTAGGGAGAGAGAGAGCAATGGGGGAAGGGCAGAGGGAGAGGAGAGAGATTGAGCGCAGAGCCCAAGGAGGGGCTCCTCCTTAATTGCTACCTGAGCTGAAACCAAGAGTCTGGCACTGAATGGACTATGCTACCCAGGCACCTCGTTTTTATCTTATCTTGATAAGATTTGTTCTTTTATTCTTAGGAAAATAAGATTTTTTTTTATGTTTTACTGAGAGTTTATGGCTAATATAAGGCTTCTATGTGTATTAGCTACCTATTGTCGCATGATAAATTGTCTTAAGACATAGTGGCTTATAACAATAATAAACATTTTCATCTCTCACCGGGTTTATGGGTCAGGAATCTGGGAGTGGCTTAGCTAGATGATTCTGATTCAGGCTCCCTCATAGAGTTGCTGTCAAGCTGTCTGATAATAGGATATTACTCATCCAAAGCCCTGACTGGACAGTGGCAGTGGTGAGGGGGAGTGGGCTCACAAGGCTTACAAAAGAGGGGCTCTTCACTGGGTATTACACTATATGTTGGCAAATTGAATTTAAATAAAATCTTTAAAAATAGCAACAAAGGAAATGTATAACAAAAGATTATATACTTTTGTGGTATATTACGTTTATGCTGAATAGTATTGTACAAGTGAATGTACAAACCATCACGTAAACATTCCTTTTGCAGAACTCTTTTTTATAAGCCTAAAATTTGGTAACCATTAATCAAAACAAATCAAAATTGGAAAAAAAAAAAAAGAGGGCTCTAAAATTTTCTGAAATTTCACAAGCTAAACATTAAATAGCCAGTATTAAAAATTAAATTACATTAAAGTTATATGAAGGTTATGGAAGCTATGTTAAATTGTATAGTTGTTAAATTAAAATTCATAATTAAATTATTTTTCAAGGATTGTCTTAAACTTTTTTTTTCTAATTTTGTTAGTTAACATACAGAGTGATATTGTCTTTGGAATAGAATTCAATAATTCATCACTTATATCAACACCCAGTGCTCATCAAAACATAGAAATAGATTCTACCAAATCAAAGGTAAAAAATAATCAAAACTAATCACCTTCTAATAATTTTACTGTTTTACTACAATCAACACTTTTGAGGTTATTTAATTATTTTCTATCTATATGATGAAAATACTATAGAGCTTTGTGCTACTGTGCATCTCCTCCTAAGTCCACATTTTATGACATAAACAGGTTGGTTTAAATTGGCCATAGTGTGAGTGTTTATACAACAGAAAGGGACAAACCTTATAAAGTGGGACTTGATTTATTGTTTTGTTAATTGCCCAGACTTAGGAAAGTGGTGCAGAAAAATGTTAATAATGTAGACTATGTTTAAAAGCATGTTGTATCCATAGCTATCACATTGTCAATCACATACCAAAAAAATTGAGGAAATATTTTTCCAGTATTCAAAAACTATTTTCTAATTCAGCAGAGTTGTTCATTCTATTAATGAACAAGTAAAGTTCCAGCTTATGTGTTTATTTTTCTGCTTTTGTTTTAGTCATTAATGTAAACAAAAATATCAACCAGCATTCATTTCAAAACTACACTCATTCATTAGTAAGTGATTTCTTTGCTGAATTGATTACTCATCAATATATCTGATATATATTGTGGCTCTCTTTGGGGATAGATTACAAAAACTGATAATAAAATTTGCAAGACGTAGGACTGATCACGCTGAAGTGTAGGAATAAGGAATTTATAATACAGACTATTATATATTTTATTACTATTGGCAAAGTTTATACTATAAATTGCTTATGATAAACTACTGTGGGTACAAGCATGTACTGAAATGAAGATACATGCATTCTTTTTCAGAGAACAGGAAAACATTTACCAGTATACCATTGAGCTGATTGAACTTCCAATGTGTCTCACTCACTAATCTGGGAACCTAATGCTGGTTGTTAACATGAGGCCCTGGTTCGTTTCCATGTAGCCTCTCCACAGGGCTGCTCAACATGGTATCTGGCTTCCACCAGAGTGAGTGAAGCAGGAGAGGAAGAGCCGGATGGAAGCTATACCCTTTTCATGACCTAGCCTTAGAACTCACATGGGCAACTTCTCTTTTGAAACAACTCTAAATCTAGGGCTATTCTCAAAAAATGGTTTAGATGTAAGCCACTCTTATTGATGTATTGGATGTCTATGTTCCACTACCACCCTTCCCTTCAGATGTTGAAGACTTAACCCACGATATGAGTGTGAAGGCAGGAGGCGCTTAGGTCATGAGGGTGGAGATTTATAAAAAGTCTGAAGCCTTATAAAAAAAGAGGTTCCTGGCCACTTTTGTCATGTGAGGTTATAGTGAGGTGATGGCCGGCTCTGAACCAGACTCCAAATCTCCCTGGGCTTTGATATCAGACGTCTTGGCTGCCAGAACTGTGAGATATAAATTTCTTTTGTTTATAAGTCACCCAGTATATGGTATTTTTGCTATAGCAGCCCAAACACTAAGTCTGTCACTTAGCCCAGGCCCCACCCAAGATAATCTCTCTCTCTCTCTCTCTCTCTCTCTCTTAGCCAAGGTGATACATTTAATCTCAAGAATAGCAGCCAGATTCCATCAATGCATAATAGTTTTTAAAGAACCACACTCTGGCCCAAAAGTTTGAAAGCCATGTGTCCTACTACATTATCCCATCTATTCCTATCCACACATAACCCCTTTCCAGAAGTAAGGAGAAGACTAATATTTTGCTAAATATCAGAAAGAGAAATGATAAGTAAATTATCTATTAATGCCCCAGTGCAAAATACATATATAGAACAATTTTCTTTTTATAAATATTAATGTCAGAGAATCTGTACAGCACCTGGAAATTTAGGTGAGCTGCTTTTGGCCTACTAGCCATAACTGTCCTAGATTTAGAATTACTTGATAAAAAAAAAAAAAAATGAGAAAGAGGGGGAAAGGCAGAAAGGAAGATAGAAAGGAAGAAACTAATATGATGTAAAATTTAATGCTTAAAGAATTTTTAAATCATATTCTAACATTTGTTACTAAAAATCTAGATACTCAATTGAGATTATGAAGTTTGGAATATTCATTATATATTCTCTTCACTTACCTAAGTACCATTTCAAAGGATTTGAGCTTTTGTTGGATCTGCTCTTGGATTCTGAATTTTATGAATAAATAATTTTTTATAGTTCTAGCCTCTATTGTTTCACATTTGATTTTCTGTGACAAGATATAATACAGCAACAGTAATACTTTGCTTTTCCATAACAGTTTCTGCAGCAAGTTTATAAAAGTATTGTCTGCTAACCCAAAGCTAAATTGCATGCTGAGAAATGTGACAGGTATTTGGTGGGGGGAGGGGGGGAGGGCGGGGATGGAGGGAAGAGGTAAAAGGGGGATGGAGTGGGGGATACTCCCCTGGGAATATAACACTTCTTACTCAGGCTTGCAAAATATCTGCAAAATGAAAGTTATCCATCATATTTATGCAGAAATAGGTCACAGTCACATTTGTGCAGTTGTTCTAATCCTTTTGACTAATGTAAACACCTATTCCACATTTGTGGCATCATAATGTCATAAGAAGAAGGAACAATTTGGCAAACCATCTTTACTTCAGGGATATGATCTTTGTTCAACTTCTACATATTCCACATTCCAGATTCTATGACAACAGCATCAGAGAATGCTGTGGACCAAATTTTGTCCCCCTAAAATTCATATGTTGAAGCTCCACTCCCCATTATGACTGTATCTGGAGATACAGTCTACAGAGTAATTAAGGTAAAATGAGGTCATAAGGATCTTTAATCCAATTAGAAGAAATGTAGCTGATAATAGGAGAAAGAAACTTCTCCCTGTCTCCTTCCTCCTCTCTCTCTCTCTCTCTTCCTGCTACCTGAGCACACAGCATCTGTGAACAAGAGAGGTCTCACCACAAACCAAATTGGCCAGAAATTTCTGTTGTTTAAGCCACCTAATCTGTAGAATTCTGTTATGGTAGCCTGAGGAGACAAAGATGTTATTGAGAAGTGGGGTTTTGTTATAACATACCTTAAAAAGTGGAAGTAGCTTTAGAACGGGATTGGGGGGTAGGGGAGAGGCTGGAAGAGTTTTGAGGTGCATGCCTGAAAAAGCTGAGATGTCTACGAAGGGACTGTTGGTAGGAAAATGGATGTTAACGGTGAGGTGAAGGCTCAGAAGGAAAAGAAGAGAGCCAGAGGAACAGCTTCCATAGTCCTGGAGAAAGTGGACATAATCAGAAACAGAATGTTGGTAGAAATAGGCTCCTTAATGGCCACTCCAGTAAGGTTTCAGATGGAAATGAGGAACAGGTGATTGGAAACTGGATGATTGGCCATTGGAGGAGTGATCCTTATTATAGAATGTCAGAGGACCCAACTGAATCGTGTTCTAGTGTTTCAGGGGAGGTAGAACATGAGAGTGGTGAAGGGCAATATTTAAGAGATTTCTAGGTAAAGTATCGACAATGAGGCCTAAATTCTCCTTACTGCTTATAGTCAAATGCAAGAAGAAAAAGATAAGCTGAAGCAGGGGCTGTTAGGCAAAAGGAAGCATAACTAGGGAGACTCGGAAAATTGAGAATTTTGAACCCATCCATACTATAAAAAGCCAAGACAGCTCTGTTCTCAATTTTCTCACCTTTCTCATTTGTTCTCATTTTCCCACTTAGTGCTGAAGCCACTGTGTGGCTGCACAACC
The DNA here is from genome assembly GCF_003254725.2 of Canis lupus dingo. NCBI lineage: Eukaryota > Metazoa > Chordata > Mammalia > Carnivora > Canidae > Canis > Canis lupus. The sequence goes on along the minus strand of NC_064248.1, from coordinate 65,990,458 downwards.
ATCAGGTACAGAGATCATGAGTGCAAATCATGACTCTTAGCCAACCTGAGCAGAAGCCAGGTGTAGTGATTATACCAAGAGAGACACTGCAAGTCGGAAATAAAGGGAACTGAGAAAGCAGGACGGAAGGCAGGGAGGCCGTTGAACCTCTGAGATTCTCTAGGACCGGATCACAGAGCTATTTGGTTGCAAAATATCCTATTTTTCAAGACAAAGTAAAAACAACACCGAAGCATTCAGAGGTCATTTGTGCTGTGATTCCAACCACAGAACCTAAGGGATCAGGCCACCCTGCAGAGCCGTGGAGGTGATACTGCCACCCCACGGGCCTGGAGAGCAGAGAAGAGCACCAAAAAGGATGATAGCCTTCAAGTCCAACAGATTTTACCTTCCTCTGCAGCCAAGATTCTAAAAGACATGCTCATACCCCATCCCCACCACTACCACTACCAAACACACTCATCACTGACTTAATGCAGCTACTCTTAGTGCTATAAAGCAGGATCCTGACAGAAACATCCTCTGGGACTGCAAAGTTTCTCCGTGCTATGCAGATCCTAACTTCTTTTTTTTTTTAATTTTTATTTATTTATGATAGTCACAGAGAGAGAGAGAGAGAGAGGCAGAGACATAGGCAGAGGGAGAAGCAGGCTCCATGCACCGGGAGCCCGATGTGGGATTCGATCCCGGGTCTCCAGGATCGCGCCCTGGACCAAAGGCAGGCGCCAAACCGTTGTGCCACCCAGGGATCCCCAGATCCTAACTTCTTAAAAAGCTGCCGCTCCTTAACATCTGCTCCACTTCTCTGACCGTAACAGGTTCAATTAGTACATTAGGTCTATAGCAAAGACAACTTTATTAAAAACGTGGGATGATTTGGGGCACCTGGGTGACTCAGTGGTTGAGAATCTACCTTCAGCTCAGGGCGTGATCCCAGGGTCCTGGGATGGAGTTCCTGCATCAGGGTCCCCACAGGGAGCCTGCTTCTCCCTCTGCCAGTGTCTCTGCCTCTCTGTGTGTGTCTCTCATGGATAAATAAATAAAACCCTAAAAAAAGAAAAGAAAACAAAACAAAACCTTGGGATGATTTCCCTGTGCCTGGCTACAAGAAGCACGAAGCGAGATGCAAATTCTTGAGTTTGAGAGCCAGATTTTAGAAATGTCAAAAAAGAAAAGAAAGCTCCAGAGTAACAACAAAAACAGCCACAACAAAGAGAGTTCACAGTGAATAGCTTTCGAAGACTAGGCTTTCTTGCTGTCATTAAAAAATAAAAAAGTTTTTAAATGAGGACACTATGAAATATGAAGTGGCCCAACCAAGCCTTTCCAGTGTATTACTGGGAAACAGTAAACAATTACATTATATAAACCAACCATCTGAGCAGAAATGATAATTAAAGTAATGCATCTGTATGCTTCATTGATTTATGAATTTGTTTAATGATTCTTGTTCGGAGTAGCAAAAACTATTATGCATTCACTGATTTTTAAAGGCAATACATAACTGCATGACCTTTTGTTGCACCAATGGAAGTAATATGCACTAATACTCAGAGAGATTCAAACGGTCACACTGATTTTTGATTACATTTTAAACCATATATTTTTTTTCCTTCACTGAAAAAGTTTTATGAGCGTATATTCGTAACTATTGATTGTTTTAGAAAGAATCATGGCACCCGAGCAAAACTGCCTCCCAATAGCTAGGGTTAGGCTTAAATCAATGCAAGCAAAGCCATTAACCATGGTGGGGAGCTTGGCACCAGGCCCCTCCATGGGCCTCACTCCAGAGCCACTAAAGAGGTGTCTGCTTATAACCAGATGCTGCTGGACAAAGGCCACGATGGGTGGTTGTTCCTATCAGGGAATTTCTTTGTTTATATGGTGTTCAGTCACAGGCTGATCTTTCTATTCATGTCTTGTGGTGTAAACTTCCTTGTTTGTTTTCATTTCTTTTTAACCTGGTTGCCAGAGAATCTTAGCACACAGCTAACCTGAGAAGAAAAGCCAGGAACTAAGTGATGACAAGAATGACAGAAGAGTAGGGATGATATTAGTGCTCTGAATTTTAAACTCTTTAAAAGCTTCGCATCTCTCACATTCTCTCTCCCTGTGTCTCTCTTGCTCTTTCTCTCTCTCTCTCTCTCTCTCTGCCTCTCTCTCTCCTCTTTGCAACTTCTCCAAGAATGTAAAGAAAGAGATGGTATAGAGGGACATGCTTTAAAAAGCTGCATTAGGGGGCACCTGCGTGGCTCAGTGGTTGAGCATCTGCCTTCAGCTCAAGGTGTGATCCTGGGGAGCTGGGATCAAGTCCTGCATCAGGCTCCCCACAGGGAGCCTGCTTCTCCCTCTGCATGTGTCTCTGCCTCTCTCTCTCTGTGTGTGTGTCTCTCATGAATAAATAAATACAATCTTTAAAAAATATAAAAATAAATTTAAAAAAAACAAATAAAAAGCTACACACACACACACACACACCAACTTTCATTCATTCGGTAAATCCAAGCATTCTCTCCTCAGCATGTCCATGCTTGACTGGAAGCAGATTCAAGAAAACTATAGGAACAGCCAATGCACCATATCAGATAAGACCACACATTTATCTATTTCTGTGCCTTGCCTCTGGGAGTGACCAGTTTCTGATGTTCTGTAGGAGGTGGAGGGGGGAATCGAACAAAAGAAATATATACTTTTTGCAAACACTCATAGATGCTCAATCACTAGCCAGGATAGTACTTTATAATCTTCTATTCTCGTGCTCATTTCGTTCCCCTGAACCTTCCTATCCATATCAAACTTAAAATGATTATTGCAAATATCATTTGAGTGTTCCATGAAATATTTTGGCAACCTTGCAATTTATTATGCACCTTTCTTTCATTCCTCTCGTGTTGAGATTTACCTCGGTTGAAAAGTTGATTGTCTTTTTAGGAATTAATTTCTAAGGAAGAAAAAAATACTCCGTGGCAGGTAACCCTCTTTGATAATGTTAGTGCTTAGGTATGATTTTGCCACTCACTACTTTCTCGTAGGATGTGCTGTATTAAATGAGGCACTGTTTACCTTACCTAAGAATGTTCTGACAAAAATACATGTGCTTATTGCTATCAGAAATTTGCATGAAACAGCATCTGAAGATGTTTGACATCGATTCAAGGGAATATTTATAAGGCATTTTTTTCTTGTAAGCCAAGATTAAACTGGATCTTCAAGGATTTCAGTAAAAACTACCGAAAATTACTTTGGAGGCAATTTAAAAAGAAATGCCAACATGTGAATCTAAAGAATAATCGGTAAAGAAGCCAATGTAACAACATCAAATATTGAAGACAGCAGTTGCAAACACTTGACTATAGGATTTCTTTCATAACCGTAAGACAGTTTGGACTTCATTAACAGAATTTTGGGGTCCAGATTGCATGGAAAGACAAAGAAAGCACAGGAACATAGTCTCTCTACCTAAGTACCATGCTTCAGTAGCAAAGTTTAATGACAATAAACCAGGATTGGGATGTCTGACAATTTTTCCGCTTCGTGTTGCAATTTTAAAATTTTAGGTATTTTACACATAAGCATTTGTACATGTATGTATCTCTTGATTGTGGTGGAGCATTATACAATACAACTACGTGTTGATTTTCTAGCAATAGCATGGATTTTCTATCAGCATATCTCTGGACGTGGAAGAAAATTTGCTCATTTGTATTGACTTATGACTCAAAAGGATGGTTCTAAATAACAATGTCTCTTATGTTTTCATTGATTTTTATGATTAAATGCAAAATTACAGAAATAAAAATATTTACAATCTGGGACATATTTCCTACCAGATTATGACAATTTAAAGCTTGGTCAAAATTTGACCCTAAATTATTTGACAGTGTCCCTTTAAGCCTTTTAAGGGTCACTTAGCATTTCCATTACAAATCTCGACTTTCAGAGGTTTAAGGCTTGGCAGTTTGAAGTTGCAAGAGTCTGGAACTTATACAAGTTGTCAGACCAGATGTTTTTTATTTATTTGAGATTTTTTTCTTTTTACCCTCTCTTTTCTTTCCTGTTGCACTAAAAGTGTTTCTAAAACTGCTGGTACCTTCCAAAGTACACAGAAACTAAAAACTTTAAGCTTTTCATTTCTCTACACCAGAGCCATCAATGTTTTTTATTTAAAAATATGATAATATGGAGGGATATGTTGCCCATTCTATGACAAAAATAAGCCCACCCAACTCCAGAATTATTTTTATGTATTATGATAAAGATGAGAAATAAAAATGAAATTTTAAAGGCCAATGATAAGTAGCAATCTGGTGATATTAAGCCCAATGAGGAAATCCTACTGAATGGACAAGGTATTTGACAAACACACAAAGAAAAAAATGAGTTGAGATTAATTGTGGAAAAGTCTTTGATGCCCTTTATCCAGCGTGTAAAACCTTCAGGTTGGTGGAAGGAGCTCTGAATCCCGGAGGAAAGGTGCTGAATGCTCAGATTCAAGTTCAAGTCAAATAATGTTTTTAGTGCTTACATTTTCTGCCAAAAAAAAAAGTGTTCCTCTTATCGACTGTACTTGCTTTTTAAGAACCTGAATGACTACATAGGTGACAAAGTTATAAACCCCTTCAAATAACTGACAAGTGTCTAAGTCAGTTTAAAAAGATTAAGAGTGGCTCCCTTGTTGTGAAATTATACAAAAGTGCCATTTCACTTTTGAAGCAATTTGAAAGCCATTCATTTCAGTGGCAGGTAGCCAAAACACAAAAGCCAGAGAATGGCAGCAGAGATGTCATACAGGCATACACACGTATTTTCCAAAGGCTTGTGCTGCTTCTAACCTCAAAGGCACAGCCTCAATAGGTTGCGTAGACAAAAGAGTCACAGCAAAGCACTAAGTGCATGCATGTGCATTGGGTTCTGGCTTGCCCCGGTTCACTCTCACCAACTGCCATTTCTTAACTGAACTCTTGAGCCTGGATGCCACGTTGTGAATGCCTGGATGCCGATGTGAAGTTGCTGGAGATGGAGCAGAATTTGTACCACCCCAAAATCCTGATGGCCAAAGTCTCAATACACCAAGGAACATTCTGATGGACCTCACCTGAGTTTCATTTTCTGGGATCTCCTGGTAGTGTATTTACCTCCAACCTGTCCACCGGAATGACGCAACATCTAGCAAAATACATGCAAGTAGTACTCTATTTCTCTTCTCCCCTGATGTAGTTGAAATACAACTTTGCACAACATGCTTGTAATACTTGACTTTGAACAGCCTAAATACCATAAAGAATAGTTCAGCTTGCAGGTCAGGCAGTGTGCTAGTTCAGGAGGTTCTGGGAGATACTAGAACCCCTGGTTGGGGTTGGCCAAACAAGATAATCCTGGAAAACTTGAAAAATTCTGTTGGGCTTCATAGTAATACTTAAATTCTTAAAGCCAGCGGTGGTTAAATACTGTTGTGTGTTACTGTTGTATGCTCTTCCTCCCAAAGACGTGCCAAGTGAGAAAACGGTGTTGTTTTTAAAGCTCCTTTGGTGAATCTTATGCACTGGTCTAGCTCACAGCCATTTCTTTTAGACACCTAGACACTGTCCAGGTAGAAAGGAGAAATACATCCAAGCAATTTAGGAGAATTAAAGCAGCAGCAATGGAAGTGAAGGGCAAGAGTGTTTGCATTTGACTGGTTAAGTCAAGAAAGGCTTCAAAAATGAGATGACATTTAAATTAGTCTTTAATAGGAATAGAAGGATTTAGTCAGGTGAACAAATCAGGTTAGGGAGTGGGATAGGAAGACAAACAAATATTTTTAGTATATTTGGAGATAGTTGTGGTGAAACTTAAATTGAGTGTTGGGGGCTCTAAGGATGGTCAGAAGAAATATTGATAATTGATAGCCAACGTGTAATGATTGCTTGCTATTTAGTGGACAGTATTGTGTGTGTGTGTGTGTGTGTGTGTGTGTGTGTCTGTGAATTAACCATCACAAGAACCTGATGGTTGGGTGCTATACTGCCAATAATAATACTTGAGACTAGATGGCCAGGGAAGGATGAGAGAGCATCATGAGCCTTGTTGGCATGATGGGGAGTTTAAATGGGTCCTTTTATTCTATAAATATTAGGGAAACTTTGAAGACTTTTGAGCAGATGAATGTCAGGATCAAATTTGATATCCAAAACAAGGAGAGTCTGATGAGGACCAAGTTTGGAAGGTGAGGGGCCATAGTTAGAGGTTCTGATGACCAGGCCACTGAACACACTTGAGTTAGAAAGATGCAGATCCTTGGGCTCCACATCATACCTACAAATGATGATTTCTGGAATGATAAGAGCTGTAATAAGTGGAGCAGCAAGAACTAGAGAAAAGGAAGTGAATTTGAAAAGAAATATGTAAAAAAAGATTTAGCAGGACATGATGATTGATTGGAGGTGGAAAGATGAGGAAAAGGCAAAAGTCTAGGTTGACATCAGCGTTGGTGTCTGAAGGCTCATTTGGGCAACAATGGTTTCAAATAATCAGAGATCTCAAGAGGGAGAAAAGGATGAATGTGCTGCACTTTAAGTGACTTTGGGATGACAGTGTGAACATGTCAAGGATGCTGTGGTTCTGGCGCTCACAAGAGAAGCTTTGGATGAAGTTACAGAGGAGCAGTCGGTAATCACCAGTGAACTGAGAGCAGTAAAAACCATTGTGAAAGGAAGCGTGTGTCCCAGAATAAAATATGTGGAGTGAGAGAAGAGGACCAAACATGAGCCCATGTAGCATTTAAGGCATGAGTATAAAATGAGTAATCTGAGGAGTATAGGAATAGTTGTAGGGTTGAAAAGGGGGAGACATAGCACCAAAGAAAGATGGAAGGTGGGAGATAACATGATGGAGAAGGAGGGACTTTGGAGTCCACAGACCAGATTTGAACCCATCGGGCAATTACCATAAGCCAGGCACTGTGTGAGTACTTTGCGTGCATTATTTCACTTAATCTTCACGAATAGCCCTAAAACAAAACTACAGTTGCCAGTCTTATCTCACTGATAGAGGAAACAAATATTAGAGAGAATTGGGAACCTGCACAAGGTCACTTAACTAGCTAATGATGAAGCTACGATTCCACTTCTTCCCCCCAGAGCCTACACCCCTAATTATACACTTAACTACCTCTGTAAATTCATACTTCAAATGCCAAGACATAGATCTTGTAGAACATTGTGCTTCCTTGCACCTAATACACTACCAGAAATGGAGTAGGTCCTCAATAAACATTGAAGGAAGGAAAGAATAAGAGTCGAGGTTAACTGGTGTCCTTCCTCTCATCTTCATGGCCCCTTCTAGAATGCCTTCCCACTAACCTTCCTGGAAGCCAGCATAGCACTAGTCTCACGTTTATATCATAAGGCCCTCATATCAGCCTCCTCCAACCCAGGCCTCCTCCTCCTGTACTCACACATTTGCCTGTGCTGCTTACCTAGAGTTTATTCTGTCTCCTCTTAGTGTAATCAATTCCAAATACAGTATTTCCAAATACTTCTATCTTGCTTCAAAAGCAGGCTGCAAGCTTTGCAAGGAAATTTATGTACTTCTGTATTCTTCAGGTCAACTAGCCCCATGCCTTTTACTAGATAGGTATTAATAATGGTCTGTTGATTGATTTAACCAGTTAAAATCAGAATATTAAATAGCACGTAACCCATGGTTGTGTCACAAATATCACTATATTCCCTTCATCTCTTCCAGAAAGATTCTAAAGATGTGAAATACGGATTTTAGCAAAAGCAACCGTATAGGAAAAAAAAATGTGCCAGACATTCACAGCTACCCTCTGTAATGTTCTTTGCTACTTACTGTAACAGCAGACAACCTTTTGCTATGCCTTAATAAATCCCACTTTGCAGTTTTCATGTCTTATGCATTTCAAGTTATATTTAGTTGAGACTTGGCATACAATTTTTGGTTTCAAATATATGTATGTGTGCGTTCTCTTAATCTATAAACTTGTTTGGATGTATGGCGGGGAAAAAAAAAAAAAAAAGCAAATTACCAAGTACCTCAGGTGCCTGGCTGCTTACGATGGAAGGGAAGGCTGTAGCTGTCCATAAAGGGAACATAACATCAGCTGGCATCTGGGAAAGAAAGCACTGCAGCCCCAGAAAGTGCTCTGCAGACAGCAGCATGCAGAATCTTTCGTGGGAAAAGAGAGGTGATTAGAAGCAGGCTCACTGGGCCCGAAGCTTTGCCGGCTCTCACACGCAGCTTCTGAATTCTTGCAGGTGTTCTGTGAGCAATAAGGGCTGCTTTGTAGCTGCCATTACCCAATGAACGGTGACCTACTCCCTCTTGGCCTGACCTTGTCACTGTCTTCGTAACCCCTAGAGTAGACCATTGCTCTGCATTTATACAGATAACACTGACAACTGCCTAAGAGCCTCACCTTGTACGGAATGAGGAACATGTGTTCTTATTGCCACCATGACACATTTTTTCTCTCCTGGTAATATGCTATCTTGGGTAGGATACGAACATTGTTTGCTTCAGGAGTCTTCATCAAATGCTTACGGACCGGTACAAAATTAGTCTATTGGGTGACAATTTGCCAGTGGGTAGGACTAGAGGCACTCCAGGACAATTCTCAAATTCTTGCCTCTCTCCTACCTCTAATATTTATGCAATGGCCTTCCCTGATTAGATTTAAAATGAACTAAGGGAAATGGTGTCATCTCCAACAGGAATGTTAAAACATGAAGCATGCTAAATTCAACCTAAAATTTCACTAAGGTTAGGTTGTCCCTTGCAAAATGCTATCTCCTTTTAGAGGTGAAAAAAAGGGGATCCCTGGGTGGCTCAGCAGTTTAGCGCCTGCCTTCAGCCCAGGGCGTGATCCTGGAGTCCTGGGATCGAGTCCCACATCGGGCTCCCTGCATGGAGCCTGCTTCTCTCTCTGCCTGTGTCTCTGCCTCTCTCTCTCTCTGTGTCTCTCATGAATAAATAAATAAATAAACTTTTAAAAAGAAAAAAGAAAGAAAGAAAAAAAAAAGATTCCCAGATCACATTAAAGAAAAAAGAAAGAAGAAAGAAAGAGAGAAAGAAAGAGGAAAGAAAGAAAGAAAGAAAGAAAGAAAGAAAGAAAGAAAGAAAGAAAGAAAGAAAGAAAGAAAGAAAGAAAGGTGTGGATCAATGAAAACAATATGGGATTTTTGCCAGGCATGGATTCAACTTCATTTTCTTCTGCTTACTGTATAGCCTCGAATACATTTCCTAAGTTTAAAATTAATTTTTGTTGAAGGGGGAACTGAAAACATTAGAAAGCACCAAAGATTAAGGTGAAAGAAGTGAGAGGGTCACATCCAATTCTCTGTGAAGGAATCTTTGGTTATTTTCTCAGCGTTATAGACCGACCGACGCGTACTAGAGTCTCTCCTGACAGAAGCCGCAGAAACATCTGGGTGGGATGCTTGAGTCTGTCTTCAAGGGAGCATGAGGAAAGTTTTCTTTTTGAACCCCTTTCAGCATCATAGATCTCCTTTCATCTCAGCTGCTAGGTATTCAAAGCTCATCTGTCCAGGAGAGGCCCACGTAATAGCTACTCACATCCAAAGACCTTCTGGAAAAGTGTAAACATAGCAAGACTTGCCTTTCCCTGTTGGCCTTCCCCTTCAGCCAGAAGGAAGAACACTGGGTCTGTGGGCCTTGTTCTGGTTTTACCTTATTGTTTGTCTTGTGGTTTGTATTCATAGACTAGCAAAGTCTAACATTTGTGATTAGGCTTCCAGATTCCTTCTCTCTTCTGTTCTCAGGTGGAAAACATCCTACATCTGAAAATACGGCACCTTCCCGCCCACCAACCCTGTGAGCTTTAATTCTAGGCTCCTTTACACTCAGTTGAGCCCTCTCCTGGATCTACCAAAGGCATTCTTCTTTACTCTTGGACTAGCTGTTTCTTGCAAAGCCTCCAGTATATTTGTTAGGATGTAATTCGAACATTTTTTACTCTTGTATTTATGGTTATGTAGCATGACGTCATGGAAAAAAATACTAGACTTGGTTAAAAAAAAAAACTCTTAGCACCATTTAAATATATATATTTTTTTAATTCAGACCTGTCTTGTTATTTGTTCTGTACGACAATAATAGGAGATGAATAACACTACGATTTTACAGGTGAAATAAATGAAGCTTGGCAGGAGTGGGGAGTGAGAGGGAGTTTATAAGTAAGTTGCCTAAGGTCGTACAGCCAGTAACTAATAAAATCCGTATACAAATTCCAGCTCTCCTGACTCCCATGTGCATACCCTTTTTGCTAAACTATTATGCCTCGGAAGTTATTTAAACTCCTTAAGCCCTAATTCATTCATTTACAAAATGAGGATATTAATCTCTGCATAGCTTAGAATGCTCTTGTGAAAATCAAAGAAGTGAAAGTGCTTGATAAACATTAAAATGTTATAAAAATATGGGGTAATAATAAAGTAAATTAGCAAATGCAGAGTAACAATCATTTTCCTATAAGTTATTATACATATTAAACTAAAAGGCACTTATTAATTAGCCATTTTTACTTAGAAGAATGAAGCCCTCAAGTATGGAAATTAGACCTCTAATTCCCTTTTCAACATAATTTAAAAAAAATAATCACAAAAGCTAATTTATGGAAACGGGATAAATTTTACACCTTTAAAACTATGTGACAGAGCCTGAGTTTCCAAGGCAATGTGGGGAAAGACACATTTTTCATAAGCAGGTATGAGAATATTTTTCCCACATCATGTGAATAAGGCGCAGTGGGAGAAAAGTGACCTCACCTCTCTTGAAATGAATGTGCCTTGATGACTAAGTCGAAGATGCCATTGCATGCCCTCTGTGTTCAGGGTAAAGTACAGGCACTGAATCTAGATTTTCTGGAAGCTGATGGTGTCCTAGATTTTTACTGTATTAAATTCAGTTTGAATCTTTGGATAATCCAATTTAAAAACAGATATATGGAAATGCTGCTTTTGTGTTCTTTAATTTCTTCAAAGATACAGTTTATATGAAATTTTCTTTCTGGTGAAAATCTCATGGAGACTTTTATTAATTTCTATTGGTAGAGTTAAACATCAGCCTGAATAAAACAGCCTGTTCTTTCCTGCATTTTAGGAAAAAAATGTTTAGGAACATTTAGTGACAATTCTTGTCACTTTGGAAATCTTGAAGGTATTTTATTTATATTAAATGCTTACTGCTGTCCTCCCCTAGATATAATGGTGAACAAAACAGACCTGTTTAAATTAAAATGGAAAATTAAGATATCAATTCAACAATTACACAAATGTGTAACTGGAAATTCGAATAACTGCTCTACAGGAGCATTATTGAGTGATAGAAGAAAGATCTACTCAGAAGATCAAGGGAAGTCCACTGAAGAAATGATGCTGGAGCTGAAATCTAAACAATTGGCAGACATTAATTAAAAGAAGAGGGTAGAGAAGTGGGAAGAGAGAAAAAAATTCAGAAAAAAGGGAAACAGCATATGTAAAAGCCTTCATGGGGAAGGGCCTTTAGCTCTCCCCAAAAAATAAAAATAAAACCCCAAACTGTGTAGTGGCAGGGGAGAGGGTGTGCTGAGCTGTGGGGGCATGGCATACAGAAATGGAGATTAGATAATTTTTTATTTTGTTTAATTCCAGTATAGTTAACTCTCAGTGTTATGTTAGTTTCAGGTATACATGGTGGCGGATCAACAATTCTTACATTATTCAGTGCTCATCACAAGCTCACTCCTTAATCCCCATCACCTATTTCACCCATCCACCTCCCCTCTAGTAACCGTCAGTTTGTTCAGTTAGTGAAGAGTCTGTTTCTTGCTCTCTCTCTCTCTCTCTGCTTTCCTTTGCTCATTTTTTTCAATTCTTAAATTCCACATATGAGTGAAATTATATGATATTTGTCTTTCTCTGACTGACTTATTTCACTTAGCATAAAACCCTCTAGTTCCATCCATGTGGTTGCAAATGGCAAGATTTCATTATTTTTATGGTTGAATGCTATTCCGTCCCACATCTTTATCCATTCATCTATGGTAGACACATGGGCTGTTTCCATAATATGGCTATTGTAAATAATGCTGCTATAAATGCAGCTATCCCTTTGATTTAGTGTTTTTGTATTGGGGGGTAAATACCCAGTAGTGCAATTCCTGGGTTGTAGGGTACTTCTACTTTTAACTTTTTGAGGAAGCTGCATACTGTTTCCACAGTGGCTGCACCAGTTTGCATTCCCACAAGCAGTGCAAGAAGGTTCCTTTTTTTCCACATCCTCACCAACCTTTGTTTCTTGTTTTCTTGTTTGTTGTTGTTTTTTGTTATTGTTGTTTTTGTTTTTTATTTTGAGGCCAGGTGACTCTTAAGCATAGACATTTTCTTAACTATGAACAATTAATATGCAGGCTTTCAAAACGACTCTATTAGCTTAATATTTGTACTTGATTACTTTGGGCCTGATATATTTATTGAGCACCTACCATTGTGAAGCAGTAAGCTACAAGGTTGACTATATAGAGAGCAATAAACAAGATAAAAATGGCTCCTGTCCACATAAAGCTTAGAGTATATAGATTCAGCCCATCTTTGGTTACCTATGTATTTCAAAGAAAAAGAAACTCAGTTTTTATTTAAATCTCAAATTTAGTAGTAGCCATTTATATGTTACATTTCATTCATTCATTCATTCATTCATTCACCCATTCATTCATTTTGTGTTCTCCATTCTGGAAAAACTAATGGTTCTTTAAAAAATAAAATACATTTCTTGTTACCCTTTCAAAAAGAAGCTCCACAAGCCATCGCTTCATACAGATTACTATATGGACCAACTCAAAAACAAGATTCTTGGTTCATTGAGATATAACTTTATAAGTCCGTATGTATGTGGGAGAAAGGGTGATTTAGCAAGCTAGTTCTTTTAGTCTAAATTCTAAATTTCTTCATGGATCTGGTTTGAAAATTTCTGAAGACACATGATTGCTCTGCCCATTCTTTCCCCACTAGATTACAGTTGTCTACAGAGATCCGGGTGTAACTTCCCAGCAGATGTGATTGGAACTCCTTGGGGAATTCATAAGTGATTTCTGCTCTGTGAGTAGCTAAAGCAAAACATTAACGGCATGGCATTCATCAAGTCATGGGCACTGGAAAGTATTGACTGCTTTGTTTGGTTATGAGGTTTTAGGCTGCATTCTTAATATTTTCTCCAATCCTCCGCCATTGATCATACAAGGGACAAGCTGAGGAGTTGCCACCTCCTTAAGTGGTAGACAAGAAGAAGGGTCATGACTAGTCTCACAAACTTATGATAAAGTTTCTATTTTCAGCCTTGATCTTGACCCAGAGCCCCAAGCTTGTATGTCTCTCCACATCCTTGTCATCTTGACCTAAATATCTATTCAGCATCTCAACCTTAACATACCCATAAGCAGAACTTTTTATGTGCCCTCACCAACCCCTTTACTCCCAACCTGTTTCTCTTCTGGCTTCCACACTCAAAGAGAAGCAATCATCTACTTTCTCTAGCCAAAAACTTATGAGTTAATCTAAATTCTTCTCTTCCTCCCATCCAATCCAAGAGCAAGTCCTTTGGGCTCTAGGTCCAAAATTTACCCAGGATCTATCTTCACAGCCTTCCCTCCCTACTACTGTAAATAACAATCCTTCTCCACATGCCACACCGGATGATCACCCCTAACTTGAAACTCTCCAGTTACCTCCCACTGGAATAAAATCTAAACATTCAGTGAGGCCTCCAGGACTCTCTATGATCTACTCTTTGCCTGGTTCTCCATGTGAGCATGGAGCATTTTACTATTGCTTGAACAAATCAAACTGGGTCATTCATTTGTCAGTTCTAGTATTAGTTCATCAAAGACATTTTTCCCAACAACAAATATGACATAGTATTTTGCTCATCCAAATCATTCCCTATGATTGTATACAGTTTGATTTTCTATGTTTTTAACAACCTTTTTATAAATGTACTTATTTTCTCTATTCCAAGTAAAATATAAATCTTATGAGAACAGGAATCGTACCTATATTTTTCATGTCTATATTTCCAGTACCTGAAAAGGTGATTTATAAATACTTATTTAAGGAAGGGATAAAGAAAAGAAAGAAGGAACAAATGACAAAAGAATGAGCAAATGAAGGGAAAGAGAAAATACAGTTAGTGTCCACTAAAAACAAGTTGGCATCCCTTATCTTTCATTATCACTCTTCAGTCAAGATATAATATAAGGGGGGACATATTTCTCCCAAAGCATTCCAAAAACATTTCAGGACACCCTGGGGAAAAAGTCTACTTATCTAACATCTACATTTTAAAAAACTGAGTAGTAAATCTGTGGCTAAAACAGGAATGCATATGACAAGAGAAACAGGAAAAAAAAGAAAAAAAGAAGAACCTAATTTTGCACTGTTGAGCAGTGTTCGTTGCATTATCTTATCTTCTCCTTAGTTTTATTTTTTAAAAAAGGAAAGAGAGACAACAAACCACAATGACAATTCAAACACATGTTTATTCTGTTGGGCATAATTCAGTAGATAATACACTGGGCTACATTCACACAGTGTGATTAGTCCCTCTGAGTGGAACTCCATTGATTTCCAAGTCTCAAAGCTGCCATTTTGGAGGCCGCTGAAAGCAAGTATTATAATGCCATTTGAGATATTCTAATGTGCTTTTTACAAAAGCAGCCTCTCCATAATACTCACACTTACCCCGATTTTGGTTTGGGCTACATTCTTGCTACGAGAAGATGGCACTGTCTGTTCTTACAGCTTAACTTTCAGCACTTTAAATTTGACAAATCATATTAGAGTTCTTGCTTAGGACTTCTCCACAGGGTGGTCTACAGCCTTGAATAAGTCCCTGGGTAAGCGCTTCCTAAGGAGAGGGACTCTGGGATAAATCATTGTATCACAAAGGAGACGGGTACATTAGAGGCACTCACTGTATGTTTGCTGAATAAATATATCAATATTAATTTCTACTTTCTTGTGAGAAAAAAATGAGCAATTGGCCCTGTCAGCCTCATTTTTCCACTTCAGGTACCCAAGAATAAAATAGAAACTTCCTTCAGAAATTTCAGTGGTTTAAACACTTTTCCCTGATTTTTTTTGACACAACAAACACTCATTAACTGTGTATTATATGCAAGCATTGGAATAAGCACACAGCAATTAAGACTTAAGAAATCTGCCCTCAAAGAAAACCTGTTCAGACATAATCCCATTAAGAACCATACCTGTCTTTAGAAAGTCTTCCTGCATCCCCTCAATAATTCCCCTCTAGTAGAATTCGCAATTTTTTTTTTCAAAAATAAATTCCCTGTTAATTCTGCCCTCCATTCCTGGAAAGACTTTGGTTTTCCTGGTCTATGTTTAATAAAGGATATAGAGTCTATTCTTCCTTCAAGCTTTAATAGATACTGTGTCGGGCTTAATGGTATCTCAAGAAGCTAAACATTAAATGATAATTTTGGGCCCTCTATAGGATTGCTTTCTCCCAGAAACTTTGGTATGGTGTCCTAGGCTTTCGTTAAGCCGTCCTGTAGTAAAACACTAAGAATCTCACCTCGACATTTAATATAGGGAAATTTTTTTAGCATGATTTTTTTTTCATTTATATCACTCTGTGTCCCTGCTCTCTATGAAGTATCACATGAGAAGATTTTTCAAAACTAAGAGCTAGGTAAACCCCTGTTTCTCCCAAAGAATTCTTTTCATTATGTTCAAAATTGAATCTTTTAACCTTTGCAGCTGCCTTTTTAACTTTTTTGACTAACAAAAACCTTAGATTTGGAAATACAACCAAACTTTAGTCATTATATGGATTACATTGTCCTTCTAATGTTATGCTGATTTCTCCACAAGAGAAGAAAATAAGAGTGTCCAAATTCATATGTAAAAAGTTTTCAGCAGGGGCGTTTGAGTGGCTCAGTCAGTTAAGCATCTACCTTCAACTTAGGTCCTGATCTCAGGGTCCTGGGATCAAGCCCCATATAGGCTCCCTGCTGGGGGGGAGAGGCCTATTTGTCCCTCTCCCTCTACCCCTCACACCCGCTAATGCTCTCTCTCCCTCTCTCTCTCTCTCTCAATAAATAAAGTCTTAAAGTTTTCAGCAAAAGCTAATTTCAAAAAATATGTTTTTCCCTTTTTGAAGGAATAGAGCAGTGATCAGTACAGATAAAAAAATTATCTGCACTCATAGCTTCAGCTGCCTATTTTTCGTTCCAATTTTTTTGAAGGGGCAGATGACTGCCCATGCTTTGATCATCAAATGATCACATGTGGCTAATATTTTGTTACATCTCCTTAAAATCTGTTTGGATATAAAGCCTTTCTCAGGTCTAAAACCTCTTCTCAAATGATCAAGTGATATTCCATTGAGTAGATATATCTAATTTCCTTAACCTATCCTAACATCTTCCTTATGCAGGCTGTTTCCTGCTTTTTCATCATTGTAACCCTGTTATGTTTCGGTGTTATCAACCTACAGGACTTTCTGGCTCTTTTCTTTTTACATTATTCCAAAGATACATATGCTTTATTGCATTCACCACATTGGATTCTTGTCTCATTTATCGGCATTTAAACACTTGCTATATGTTTTTATATACTGGTAGTTTATTAAGTTTATTAAGCGAAATGGATAGCCTGTCATCTAAGTATTTGGATGTGATTACTGACAAGAAAAAAATACATTGCAATTAGAATAAAAAATTTAATAGTGTGTAGTATTCCTGACAACTGTAAGATCAAGAATAGGAAACTTTGATTTAATCTTGGAAAACGAAGCTCTCCGTGATATTTTAATAATCTTGCTACAGTCAAGCATGTTAAAGGGTAACCTAGTCATTATTCAAATTAGGCTATTAATGAGTCAATCCTATGGTAATCCAACTGAATAATTTTTTCTCTGGAGATGTCTATACATAACAAATTTTCCATAAAGTTTGACAATTTAAAAAAAAATGTGTTCTTGTACAGAATTACCCTTCCTCTGAGGGACTACAGGACTACCAACTGGGTAAAATTCTTACCTAGGAGTGGTCACCAGGGAGCTTAAAACTATGTTAACCCTAGGCATAAACAATTGGTTCATTTGGTCAAATAAATAACAAAAGTCATCCAGTGTACTACTAATCAATCAAGTCACTTAAATGTCATCTCTGTGTAGCAGCGATGTTGTAAGAGAGTTGTATTTTTCCCCCCAATTCAGATAGGTAGCTTTCTTACTTGCCAGGTTAAGAAATTTTCTGAAATAGGAAATTGGGATATAAATTAATACCTCCGTATATTATACAGAGGAAACAACAGGCTAACAATAGGAACCTATGGAAACATACCATGGTATTTTCCTCCCCTGCTTCTGAAAGTAAGTATTTTCCTCCCCTACTTCTGAAAGTCCACTCTATTAATTCATTCCTATTTCTAATATACAATGAACAATTAAATTTCCTTCAATTAAACTATGTTGCAAATGGCTTTTCTAAGAACATTTAATGTTGTTGAAAGACCTCTGTTTCTTTGGAGGGTGAATCATTTTTACATTCAGTATCTGTAGAGGACTTAACTCATTGCTCAGTGCTTGTCTCTGCCATGTTTTTGTTTTAATAATCTATTATTCCAGCTCTCTCTTTCCTTTCACTCTGTCCCTTGTCTCCCACCACTCTGAAAACCAACAGAAAGCCAGACAGAAAGAAAAACATAGTGGGGGGAGGGTGACTTTTTTAATAGAACAAAGAAAAGATGAGCCCTGAAATGTTCTGTTTATTGTTTTTCTGGTTTTGTTTTTGTCCAGGATCATGCTTGGCTTTTTTCTTTTTCTTTCTTTCTTTCTTTCTTTCTTTCTTTCTTTCTTTCTTTCTTTCTTTCTTTCTTCTTTCTTTCTTTCTTTCTTCTTTCTCTTTCAGATTTTATTTATTTATTCATGAGAGACACAGAGAAAGAGGCAGAGACATAGGCAGAGGGAGAAAAGGGATCCCTGCAGGGAGCCTGACGTGGGACTCGACCCCAGAACCCTGGGACCATGACCTGAGCTGAAGGCAGACACTCAACCACTGAGCCACCCAGGTGTCCCATCCTTTCTTTTCTTTACACTGGAGTGGAAACCCATCAATTATATTTTGATCTATCTCCATATCCCAAGTGCAGCTCTTCATGAAGACCCAAATCTTTGCAACCAAAGATTTGACTTATGTATTCACTCCATGAGTAAAGAGAGAAAAATAAAGCTATGAAAGAAGTTGAAAATCATTTTTAACATGATGGACCAAAGTTTGGGACAATTAGATTGGCAGATATGGATGTTTAGCTCTGTAATCTAGACCTAACCATTTTTAACATGAAATATAATGAAATCATTGAGCACTTAAAAAGTTAAAATCCTTTTATTATCTGCATTACAATGGGGGGTGGAGGGAAGATGAGTGAAACAATTTGTAAAAACTGCAAAATCCTAACAGTACTCTGGTATTCAGTACTTCATGTCAGGAGCAATAAGGTATTGATATGAATATTTTGAATCTGGGACTTGTCTAACACTTGGATAGTAATAATGAATTGTTTATTTGATTTTATTTGCTTCTCCATCCTATCTGACTACTGATCCACCTGAGGCTGGAGCTTGGGTGGAGGTATATTGGACCAGGACTTACTGGGCTTCTATTGGGACATCTACCTAAGAGGGGTATGAATTTTAACAAAAAGTCTATTTGCATGTGGTCAGAGTTAAGCCAGAAACAAGGCAGCAAATCATGAATTAGAAGGTGAAGTGGTTTAGACAGTAAATCACTCTGAACTAAGGTGGAGACCAAAGTAAAGACTTGTGGCATAGAAAGGAGACATGAGGTAAAAAGTTCTCCAAATATAAGGGAAGTAATGTATCAATACTGATCAATCATTTGCACTTCTTTCTATTCATAGACAGTATCTCCCACTCGCCTTCAACTTGGAAATAAACAATGGTTATATAAGCCACCCTCCTTGTTTATCTTATGGCTAACCCCACTTCTATGATATTTATTTCTATCAAGACTAAAGAAAATCCAGTGCTTTCTTCCTTTTTGAATCAAAAGAAGTGAGACCCTCCAGCTTTGTGACATAAAAGACATCTCTTTATGGCATTGAATTATTGGTTGGGACAATACCAGAGAATCTTCATTTGATGACCACAATATCCGCAAGCATGATTTCAATGACATCTATGTCTTTTTGCCCTGATTCAGTTTTTGCACTTATTCAACCCTATTTGAAATCTGTTGGATTTTAAGCCATACCACTGACATTGGGTAATTTGCTTTTAAATGATATCTCTATCACTGACTTGCCATCTGATTTTCAACACATTACCTGATTTTCCCACAGTCTGGTTTCTTCATTGGCAAAAGGGGTAAAATAGCTTCAAAAATGTGTTTAAAAGACCAAATGCGTCTATTAACATATATGGACACTATTAGTGGAGGGCACAACTCCCCCACAGATTCTTAAAGAACTGCAGTTTCTTTCTATTTATTCTCTGCTGCTCCAGTGAATTTCCTTCTCTTCTGCTGAATAATGGAGACATGCAGGATTGTATGTTGGTTCTCAACAAGAATTCTCATGCACTCCTCTGAAAATACAAAAATCTTTAGCATGGCTCTTTCAGTCATCATAAATGCCCTGTTTTCCTCCTTTTGAATAACAAGTGAACTGGTTGCTACATTGCTGTTTAAGATAAGTCACGTAGGTAAAAGGAAAGTTATGCATCTCCATTATTTTCATGAACTCTCTACTAGGGAACTTGTGTGGATAGAATACATACGGTTCCAGAAAGAGAAATAGTAAATCCAATTTGGCATGATGTGGGGTTTTTTTTTAATCACATTTATTTAAAGAAGTAGGTTCAAGGCACAGATATTTATAGGAACATGCCAGAAATCCTACAAAACCTCAGTTGCCAGAGGTAGTAAAACAAAGGATTGTAAAAATTAAATGTAGAACTTATTTTATATAGATTCTAGGTTTCCTACCTAAGTTTTCTTGCTTCAGTATTGCTGTCTTTATGCTTTTCACTGGCCCAGGATCACATTTATACATACCACATTTAATATATACCAAGAAGATCTTTCTTTGTCAATCTCTTAAACTTTCTGGCCTCTGATGTAGCACAGAACTATTTTGTACCAACTTGAATTTCACAGTTGGAGGTAAATTCAACTAACATCTCTTTGAGATAAAAGAATATGAAATGCTTCACTATTTAAAGCTTATCCTTATATATCTTTTTAGACTCTAATGAATTTTAGTTACTTCTTTTCAAGTCTGACTCTTGAAAGCCTCTCATCCATTGAGTTCTGGGACATACGACTCTCTTCATTCTTCTACTCCTTTGACCATTTCTATCCTTCCTCTTCTCCTATCTGTCCTTAAGGGTTTTACCTCCAGTGATTTATCAGAAGTTTTATTCTCTTTTTATGCTACTTTTTTCCTGAGATGATCTTACTCATTCTCTGAATGCTTATAATTTATAGATTCTCTTGCCATTAACTTCTCCTGAGTTCTAGACCCAGCCAGCTAACTGATTATCTTATAGCTACACAAATTCAAACTGCCAATAGACAAACGGATAAGGAAAATGTGGTGTACAAGCACAATGGAATATTACAGGGCTATAAAAAAGGATTAGATCATGCTATTTGAGACAACATGGATGGACCTGGAAGGTATTATGCCAAACAAAATAAGGCAGGCTTAGATAGACAAATATCATATTATTCCACTCATTCGTTGAATCTAAAAAAGTGAATAAACAAACAAAAAGCAGAATCAGAGCTACAAATACAAAGGACAAACTCATGGCTCCCCAAAGGGAGTGTGGAGGGCTGGACAAACTAAGTAAAGGGGAAAGGGAGATATGGGCATCCAGCTATGAAATGAATAAGTCACAGGAATAAAAGGCACAACATAAGGAATATAGGCAGTGATACTGTAACAGGGACGTAGCGGGACAAATGGTAGCCATACTAGAGCTAGTGGTGAATGCAGCATAATGTATAAACTTGTCAAATCGCTAAGTTGTGCACCTGAAACGAATGAAACAGTGTGTGTCAACTATCCTCAAATTAAAACATTAATTAAAAAATTAATTAACTTTTTAAAAATGTCTAGCGACTGCTACCAGACCTGTTTCATCCTCATGTGTCTCTTATCTTGGTGTCACAAATTTCCCAATACTTGAACAAACTTGTAATAAGGCAACAATTTTTTTAAAGATTATTTATTTATTTATTTATTTATTTATTTATTTATTTATGAGAGACACAGAAAGAGAGAGAGGCAGAGACACAGGCAGAGGGAGAAGCAGGCTCCATGCAGGGAGCCTGATGCAGGACTTGATCTCAGGTCTCCAGGATCAGGCCCTGGGCTGAAGGCAGTGTTAAACCACTGAGCCAACCGGGCTCCCCGCAACAATTTTTTTTAATTTGTTTTTCCTTTCCCCTTATCTAATTATTTACCAAGTCTTAGCAATCTTGTCCTTAATGTCTCTCAAAAACGTCAGCTAACTCTACCTCCTTTGGCCACCTTAGTTAAAGCCTCCTTCTTTGTTCTTGTTCCAGAGGCCTCTACTCACCACACATCTTCCTGAGTGATGAATCTAAAGGTTCATCTGGATATGTCAACCCAATGTTTGAAATATTTTAACAAGTCTCATTTAAGATAAAGCCAAAAATGTGTAACAGTGGTGTACAAAGACCCTTACCATTTGATCCCTAATGATTTCAACATCTGTCTTTAATGTCGCTTCTTCAAAATTTACATTCCTGCAGTTGTGAACTGCTAGCAGTCAGTCCCACTACCTATATGCCCCACTTTCCCATACTCTATTGTTTTCTGTCCCTCCATCCCATTGAATGTACTTTGCTGATGCATAAAATGTGTTCACTGACCTCTGCATGCTCGTCCACATGGGGAGCTAATTCTTATTACTTATTATTCTACCTCTTTTCAGGCATAACTCCCATGCAAAATCTTCTCTGTTAATACAAAAAATCCTACAAGGCAATTTCTTCCTCCATCCCCCAAATCTGAATCCTCTATATGTTTTCATTATTATATCTCGCATATATATTATATTAATGTTTATATTAAATTAATGTTTGTAGGGGCATATACATGTGTGTGTCAGACAAAGGCAGAGAGATAACAAGATAACAAAAGATAACATAGAACAAGAGAAATGGGGACAGAAAGATAGAATGTACAAATATATATTCAGGGATTCAATAAATACAATATTTGTCCACAAGACTAAAATTATCATTAAAATATTTGCAGTTTGGCCTATTGTTTCCCCTTAAAACAATATTCTCTAAAGATTCACCAAAAGAAAACCCTTAAATATTTATAATCAGCAGCAGTACAAACATACTAGTTCATGTACTGATAGCTTAGGTATAGTTTATGTTTTGCTAAGTAGATTTTTTAAAATATATTTTTCCCTTCAATCAAATGCTACAATATGTTTAACTGCATGCTTTAAAAAAAAAAAAAAGGTTTATTCATTTGAGAGAGAGATTGAGAGGGAGGAGAGGGGTAGAGAGAATCCCAAGCAGACTCCCCACGGAGCACAGGGCCTGATGAGGGGCTCCATCTCGCAACCCTGAGATCATGACCTGAGCTGAAACCAACAGTAGGATGCTTTACCAACTCTGCCACCCAGGGGCCCTCTAGCATGCATTTTTAACAAAAGACAGCTGATATATACTGATGTAAACGTATGTTTATTCTTCAAACAAACTAGATATATCAGAGATAAAATAAAGAATGTGTGTGTTTATGTACATACATGCACAGACATATAGCTATATTTACATATATATGTGTATATAAATAGGTGTGTATACACACACACACACACACACACACAGTAATTGAGACTAGTAGCCACTTGGCACAAGGCAACATTTCCAGGGTTGTTTTGTGTTTATTTAGGGTTAAAGGATTTAGCATGAAGTATTCAGATACAGTCTACTTCTGGCAAAATGCACGCCTCCCTATACAAGGCTGTTGTTCTGTTTCTAAAAGCAATCTCGCTTCAGCTGAATGGATGACCTTATTCTGATGTGATTGGCTCATTGAAAGGCCATGTATACTTTTTGTTCGTTTTTTTCCATGAGCAAGGGAAAGCTAGACTAAATCAATGCATAGTTCCTATGGACATGAGAAACAAAACAAAACAAAAAACACCCTGTTCTCGGGAAAACCATGGCAGAAAAATATGTTACACAAAACGAGGCAGCACTGAGCTTGAGGATTAATCTGCATGAAGCACTTCTAATCTTTTGGGAGGCGCTAGACTACGTTGGCATTGGGATTAGGTATTTTTTATTTATTTATTTTTCATTATCACTAAGCTTTTTGGTACCTCGTACCTCCCAGCAGCTTGTACTGATTTCCAAAGCCAGTAGAATAGCCTTGAGAGTTTCTTCCTTACCGGGTGATGTCATCAGTTAGCCAATTTCCGTCGCGCCATACACTACCAAAGGAGTTCCTCTCTGTATTAGTTCTACCTTCACCTGCCAAGAAAAGAAAACACACAGCTTCCTTTATTCTACAGTGAAACAAAGTGGTTTGGACACAATTTGGAGGAGAACTGCCAGAAAAAACAAAAAAAGGCTTTAACTTAATAATGTTTCCATACATTTAGATGCTCTTCCAGAATATATGACTTTAATTGATTTTTACCTTTTTTTTTTTTTTTTATGGAATACAACTGGTATAGGAGAAATTGAACGCTGGCGTTGACCCAGAATTGTGAAGAAAAGATATAAAACTTTATAAAATCCCAAACTATTAAATAATTGCTGGGGGGGGGGGAGGATTTTTTTTTTCGTCCTTTCATAAAATAGCACAATGCTTGTTGTTAACAAAAAATAATCCCAATTTTATCTGAGGTAATGTTTTTGTCTGTTTTATCTGAGACGAAATTCTAAAGAGGATTTATTAAAACCATATTGTGTACCAAAGAAACTGAAATAATTGCTATTGTTTCTATATGGAAATTATTATAGTCACCAAATTATTTGTACAACTAAATATAGACATCCTAAAGATACTAGTGTGTTTCATTCTCGGAAAACTCTCCCTTGCCAAAAAAAAATAGTTTTCAGATATTAAGCTCTGAAGACAGTTAAAACTTATCTTACCATCAGATTGCTTTGGGCAGAGTACTTCAGAAATTTTGAATGATTCCAATCTTTTTAGAAATACACTGTAGCACTTAAAGTCATCTCATCCCTCATTAAATATGATTTTACCCCCTGTGCTTTTAAAAAACTTCACTTCATGTAATAAATTTTCATTTGGAAATACCAAAAGAATTAAGTTACACTAAGTATAATAGAATCATTGATATTAGAGATGAGAAAAAATGTATTAGGTCTACCCTTTGAAGTCTCATGAAGGACAGTTTTCAATATAGTGTGTGACTTAGTGAGTTCTCTAGTCTAGCGTTTAATGGGAATTTTCAGTATGCTAATAAAACGCTTTTAAAAATCTATCTATTTAGGCCATGTGTACTCAAGTGAGGCAGATGTTACTAAAAAGTGGAAGAAGTTCTCATTTTCTGTAGCTCATTAATATTGGCCTTAAGTGGAAAGCAACCTCTTTAGGGTCTCCACCATGCACAGAACCATTAAATGAATCAAGGCAATAGAAGCAACCACTGCTCCCTTTTCTGCCTGTTTGGACCAAAGCCCTAGGGATAAAACTTTAGTGCTCTGCACAAATTGGGGCAGTTATTTCTCAAAGTCTACTTTCACATACCAAGTTAGGTTGAAATAACATAAGGCAAAAAAATTAACTAGAGCTGGAGAAAGACCATTAAAAGATGGAGAATAGGATAAAGATGCAGGAAAAGTATAAATAAAAAGGACGAGCTTTGTGGAATTAAACCTGGACTTCCAAAACTAATGTTTCCACTAAAATTATTAAATACTTCTACTAATACTCTCGCTTGTAAATATTTGCCTGTTTTGAACATAAAGTAAGATAAATAAGACTTGTAAGACAGCACAGCATAGGATATGCATTCCATAATTAATCACTTGTGTTCTTTATAAATGAAATGTTCTATCATATGCAAGAAGTAACCTGAAATACAGCATAAAGGTATAGACTTAAGTCTCTCTGTCATTTTCTACTGCAATTATTTACTGGGAAATATAGAAGCTATTTTTCAGAAAGCATGCCATGATTTTGAACAAGAAAAATCATGTACTTCATCATCCACCATCCACATCCCAAGCATGGCATTAATTACTGGGCACAGAAATGGACAGAAAACCCAGATGTCCAAACTGCAGTGGAGGTGGCAGCTATGTAAACGGATAAACAAAAAACAAAGGAATAAGTGCTGACGTGGAGGTCTGTTGTAGGTACAGCTGAAGGGCAGTCATGTGAGAAGAGCCAGCATAGGAAGTCCAGAACACTGCAGTCTCTGTCTCCCCCAGTAGTGAGCCGAGGCATAGAGATCTTAGATAGCATACACCAGTGTGAAACAAACAACCTGTCCATTGTTCACGTGAAAAGGTAGGTCTTCCTTGAATCTGCGATGTCAGTAAGACTTTATACACCATGCGTCAATCAGTTACAAAAGACACCTAGAAACTACTCTGGCAAAACTTCAATTAATGACACATCTGAGAATATAGATGCATGAAGTCCAACTCTGTTTAGAAATAAAAAAGTCGACAAAAGTCTTTGTGAATTATTGAAAGAGCAATCGTGCATCATAAAGCTCAGGAACCACGTCCCTCTAAGATAAAATCATGGTGGGCAGTTAATCCATCTCATTCCAAAAAATGTTTTTGAGGTGACTAATTTTTCAATGATTTAATAATAAGATTTTACCCCCTGTTAAAATAACGTACATCTCTCTCAACAAACAGTTGGAGAGATGTTTTCTTCCCATAAGGAAACACTTGAAACCAAAGTATAACTGTCCACCTGTATGTTGGTGAAAACCCACAGATTTACAATGCGCACGCACAGCCATTTCACTTTGGTTAGGGACTCCTCTATCCTCCAGAAGCACATTGACAATATGAGCAGATTATCACTCTCTTCCTTTACACATATGTCTTATCCTGGTAGTTCTAAAGTTTAATGTCTATCACCCTAATTGCACAAGGAGACAGAGTTTCTTAAAACATAGCTTCCAAGAGTTTCTGATTCAGGATACCTGGCCTATGGCTCCAAAACATACCTAACAATTTCCATATGATGCTGATGCTACTAATTTGGGGATCATGCTTTGAGAACCTCTGTCCTATCCAATACCTGGTAACTGTGTAAATGATCGTAACCAAGTCTTACTTCTGTACAGAGCCTTCCAGAGAGAGCTTAATCAATGTTGAAAACATTAAATAAATAGCTGAATAAATGTACCTGAGTTCATTTTCTGTACCTGGAAAGATCTCATTCGAAATGTTGGCCTTCGAAAAACACGAAGTAGGATGAGTGTGAGGGCAGGACCCTAGTGTAAGCTGAAAACCTACAACTGGAAATATTGAACAACATTTCAATCTTCAGTTTCCGCAATGAGAGACAAATGAGCTCCACATAAGCCCTTGGCAAGATTCAAACCATGTTACCAAAGGGATGGGTTGTGAAAATGTAGAAAGGGAAACCACAATCAAAAGAGTGCTGTGAGTTCATCCATACCAGAGGCTGACTGGGAGCATTCTTATCCTTAGCAATGTGATTTACAGGGTGCATCAGGGATGTACACCAGCCATCAGGTATATGGGACCATTAAAAGGCCTCACTTCTCAAGGACAACACGGAAAAGTAAGTAAGACATCCAAAAAAATTATGTAGATGAATTAAGACCTAGATGAATATAATCCATGTCAGCCTAGATGATTTCTAGTGGTGCAGCATAGATGTGGTACCTCATTCCTTAACCCAAATGCTCGACTTCATCAAGAGTTTGATCAGTGACAGGTGGATAAGCCACCAGATTGCAGATGATCCAAAGTCGGAGGGAAAATCAGCAACTTAGGAGACAGAATGTGAATCTGGCAGTATTCGGGCAATCTGAGGTAATAAACTAAAGCAAAGATTACACTTAAAAAATCTGATAGTCTGAAGATATAGTGGTCCAAAGATTAATAACATAAACCTTAGATTCAATGTACCATGTATGAGAAAGGCTGGTAATCAGCAACATGTTCGACAGGAGCCAACAATATGTTATTTAAATATATATGAATATACATGTAAAATACACAGTCACAAATATTAAGATCTTAATAATAATAAGATAATAATAAGATGTCTACTTAGACATCTATAATATATTACAGAGAGAGAGAGAGAGAGAGACAGTGGTATCAGAAAGAGTAGGATAATAGGTACATTCTTTAAGGTACTGATATTAATCAGACTAATCAGAGTACTTGATCCTATCCTTTTACCCAGTTATTGATTCAAAAACACTTATTAAAACACAGAGCAAAGCCCAACATAACACAGTGAGGGGGATGAAAACACTAAATTCCAACATGGATGGGGCTAGAAAGTATAATGTTGTGTGAAATCAGTCGGTCAGAGAAAGATAAGTATTATGTGGAACCAGTCACATGTCACAAGTCACAAGAAACAAAACAAACAAGCAAAGGGAAAAAATAAGAGAGAGAGAGAGAAACTAAGACAGACTCTTAACTATAGAGAACAAACCAGTGGTTCCCAGAGGGGAGACAGGTTGGGGAATGCGTGAAATAGGTGATGGGGATCAAGGAATGTGCTTGTTATGATGAGCACTAAGTGATGGATGGAAGAGTTGAATCGCTGTATCTTACATGTGCAGCTAATAGAAGACTGTAAGTTAACTAACTGGAATTAAAATAAAAACTTTGTTAAAATAGTTGAATTCCATAAAATGCAAAATTGCCTTGCTAGGAGACTAATGAAGCAAGTAGGGCATACCTGCCAGCTAATCCACTAGCCATTGTGGGGATCCTGGCATGTAATTCAAGCATGTGCAGGGCCCAGCCATGGTAACACTTGCCCACTCTAGCTCACATACCCACTCTGCTGTCCACACTGGCTACCCCATCCATTTAGAATCCTGGTATTTACTGGGAATGTCAGCACAGTCACAGCTATTTCAGGCATTTCCTGCCTACTTGGCACCCATTTCACTGGTCCCCATGCAGGTGGGTAAGATAAGAGATTACTGACGACATGGAGACCCATTCTTTGTCTTCCACTTCCTGAATAGAGAATACTACTTTTGACAGTCAGCCCTCAGTTGAGAGCAGAGATGGCAAGAACCCCATGCCCAGCACCGATCACGTTCTGTCTGCTTTTAGAACTTCCCCGGAGGCCAGGTCTCATGGCCTTTTTCTTCAGACAACATGCTAGCCACCTAGCCCACAAAGATACCAAAATATTGTCTCCATCTTCAGGAGGCTCGTAGTCAAATGAGATGTGAGTACCTGTGAGCAGGTCCAGTTTGATACCTGTGTTTACAAGTGAACTTTTACAAAGTGCCATGGCAACCACGCTGACCCCTTCAGTCTGGCTCGGGGAACCAAGGGAGTCTTCATATAGGGGGTACCATTAAACCTCAAAATGAAAACATGAGGAGGTGTCTGCTAAAAGATAACTGATTCAGATTTCACTGTTGAAAAGCAAGAAAGTAAAGCTGGACAAGCAAGCAGGACAAGATGATGAAGGAGCTTGAAAGGTAACAAACAGCAGCGAGAACTGATATCTATCATAATATATGGGGATAAGCAAGGAGAGGATATGTATTAAGAAGCTATGAAAAAAAAAAAAAAGAAGAAGCTATGAATGGCCTAACTATAGCAACAGGTGTCAGTTGAACGTTGTGTTGTCCGAAACATTTGTACAAATGGAAAGACCATGTTACTGCTTACAAACATGCTGGAAACATGACCATCTTTAGGTGCGTCTCCTGGTTCTAGGATTAGGGAATGTCAACGTGGAATCCTGCAAGGATATGGGTGCACAGAACGATTTCCCATTATTTACTCAGCAATCTGCCTTGGATGACTCCTTGACTATGTTTAACAGTAGTCCCTTAGTAAATGGGATTTCTGGACCCCCTTCTGGGGAGACTTGCACTAAATTCATGCTATAATGGAGTGGTGGCCTCAGGGAGAAATTCAGCTCTGCTTCATCATTTGGACTTAATGATCTTTTTTTTTCAAAATGCTATCCTTGATGCTATTTTTAAAACCAAGAATACATCCTTTGACATTCTGTTAATTAGAACAAAGAGACCTATATTGGGTCCTATGCTTATCATGTTCAAAAAAATAAATGAATTCATTTTTTGAATACTAAAATAACAATATCATTACCAAGATAGCAGTAAATACCAGCTTCCACCCCCTGGTGGATTGGCCCCTTGCCACTCCTGGCACTGGCCTTGCTCCCTCTTCCTTTTACTAGGCTGAGTAATATAGACATCTTTCACCTTTCTTTACAAGTCAATTTACAATGTTTTCCCAAAAAAATCCATTTTGTTCAGCTCAAAACTGTGAAGTCCAAAGCTGGACATACTAGTTTATTGCTCACCTATTCCAGAGAACCATTAGGCATCTACCCAGCTGCCTGTGGGATAACTTTTACTCTTCACACTTTTCCAGCTCTGTAGAGGGAACAGCAGAAGACTGCCAACCAAGAAAACACTGCCTAGTGGCTTGATAATCTGGGAATTTTTCCAGCCTGCTTTATGGAAGCAGCGCAAACACCGAAATGTTCTCAAAGTGCCTGACTGGGTTGATGAAGCCTATACTGACTTCACACAACTGTATGTTACAACCTGGTTAATAAAAGTCTCACCACTTCCTTCTGATTTTATTCCCTTCTTCCTTCCTCCCTTCCCTCTCTACGTTTCTGATCTCCTTTCCTTATTCTCTCCCCTTTCTATCTCTTATCAATTACCTGCACCCCCTATGTTTTGTGATTTAGCATGAGGTCCACTCTACCAATGCATGTTGAGAGAGGACGAGCACCCCAGACCCTGGCTGACCTCTTCATTGAGACCCAATCAGACCAGACATGGGCTGTGATTATTGGAGGTGTAGCGTGGTGGTGCTGGAGTTGCCAATAGTAATAGCACAGGGCTTGGTCAAGAAAGTAAGCACATGACTTTTTATATCTATCAGAAACAACCAAACTGGAGCAAAGGGAGAAATAGGTTTTCAGGAAAAAAAAAAAAATCAGTCGTCCACAAATATATGAAACAAAGGTACTATTGTGAAGTTACTTAGTGAATTGAATGCACCAAAAAAAGATCCAAGAAAAGTATTCAGTACGTTGCCTGGCATTTAACAAATGCTTGGTAAATGGTGCTAGCATCATCGTTATCACATTCCTCATGCTTACTTATGGCCAATATTAAAATTAGAAAAATTTTTTTTGTTATTTTATTTATTTATTCATGAGAGGCCCAGTGAGAGAGGTAGAGACACAGGCAGAGGGAGAAGCAGGCTCCCTGCAGGTAGCACTAATAGGACTTGATCCCAGGGTCCTGGGATCACACCCTGGGCTGAACACAGACACTCAACCACTGAGTCACTCAGGCATCTCCAAAATTAGTGAAATCTTAAGGTAGAACCCACTTTGGTAAAATCATATTCAGGTATAAGCTGGATGTTGTTGGGTAAACCTCATCCTAAGACAGCAGGAGAGATATTGTCCCAGAAGCGCTTTAGGTGGGAAAACCCTCAGAGTCATCAAGGTTTACACTACCTCTGAGATTCCTGAAGGGACCACGCACGTTACACTCACCAGCAGCCTGAGTGCAGGTTGGTTGTTAGGCTTCCTATTGGCGTGACACATTAGTAATGGCGTAGTATGTGTGAATGTTTTAAATTGCCTGACAGTCGTTCTTCATTTTTAAAGTACCTTGAAGTGTTAGGCCTTAATTTAAAAAAAAAAAAAAACAAAAACAAAAAAACTTCAAAATGAGAAAAAAAAAAAAAAGGTATATTATCTATCCCGCCACCTTAATACCACATCTCTCAACATTTTTATGCATTTCATTTGGGATCTGGAGGAATTTTTTAGGGTCATAATACGGTGCATACGCCATCATAACATGGTCTTTCCATATTACGTATATTGTGGTGATTAAGAGTAGATTTTGTCATCAGAATGTCCAGGTTCAAACTGCAGCCCTGTTGTCTATTAGCAATGTAATCTTTACAAGTCTTTTAACCTTCCCAAGACCCAATCTCTACTAAAATGTAAAAATGAAGTAATAGCAATGACAGTAGCAATACATAACTCATTGTGAGAACTAAATTAGAGAATCCATGTGAAGCGCTTCCTGCAATGCCCAGAATACAGAACTGGAAAAACATGCATTCTAATGTTTGAGAGTAATAATTCCTAATCTTTTAGCCATCTTTAACTGATTATTAGTGTCTACTAATACGATATTCCAAATGATGTCGTAAGTAGCAAAATTTCAGGTTCATACCACCCTTCCTATCAATGAATTTTTTTTTTTTTTTTTTAGTTTTTTGCTGATGCGATCGTGGAAAGATAGTGTCATACTTCATATTTGTTAATATCAATCTTAGCTGTTTATTAAAATTCTTACTTCAACTTGACTTAAGGAAATAATAGCATGCTTACCAATTTCTCTTCCATCCAAGGTTCCCTCCTCTTTGCCCTCACCACTCAGCCCCGTGGGCCCCCGACACCTGCAGGGAGAGAGCTGCAGGACACAGCGGGTCCTATGACATGGTTTTGCCCTGCTAGTTCATGACTCACACTGTCCTCAACACACAGAAATCCCAGGACTCAAACTACTTCTACTCTCCTTCTTTTTTGCAGAAGCCTAAGTTACAAAAACTGACTTTTCATTTTACCAATCTAAGTCTAATTTGCATTTCTTTGACTACTAATGAGGTGAACATTTTCCCATATGTTTGTTTACTAGTTGTATTTCCTCTTTGGTGAATTGTCTGTTCCTGTCCTGTGCCTGGTACTTATGAATTTGTATGTTTTTTTTTTTTTTTATTGCAAAGTTATTAACCCTTTGTCAAATATAGACCGAGGTATTCTTTATGAAATAAGGACTTTTTTATACTTATAAAACTAAATTTATTAGCATTTTTCTTTATGTTTACTTTTTAATCATTTATGAATTCAGTCTTCTATCCAAAAATCTAATTGTTTATTTTATTCAATTTTTTTCTACTTTAACAATGGTTTGATTTTTTTCACTCTCATGTTTTATCTATCTGGAACTTATATGGGAATAAAATGTGAGGTAAGAAAATACATGTTTTTTTCTGAGTTGCTACTTACCTTCGACCACTTTTGATTAAGCCTTCTCCTCCCCATCTTACGGATCTACAATGATTTTATTATACATGGCATTTTTACCAAAAAAAATTTTTTTGCCTATTTATTCTTTTCCATTCAGCTATTTTTATACCAAAACCATAAATTTACTTATTATAAGTTTATAATGTGTTTTGTAGTGGAAGTGGTGCTTGTTTCCAATTTACCTTGATAGTCTTGCCTGTTTATTCTTTCTAAATGAATGTTATGTTAGAAAAAAAATGTTTTAAATTTCCCCAAGGGTTCCTATTTTATTTTATTTATATAAAACATAAATAAATGTGGGAATTATATTACACATATAAATAAACGAGGTTCAATAGTCTCTTCCAGAATCATGTTTTTTTATACTTAAAGATTTCAATAAAGTTTTTAATTTTTATTATATATTTTACTTAGAGAGATTATAGCTATATTTGTAGTTTTCTGTATATGTGACTTAGAGATTTCTTTTTAAGATTATCCCAGGTTGCTGAAATCTTCTATTGATGTTTTGATTATGAGTTCTTCCTTTAATCATATTTCTAGCTTTATATTAAACCCAATTATATTTTAAGTGATTTCATAGAATTCTTTGGGGATTATAACTGTCCAATATTTATACCCCATATTTGGTTTCATGTTACACTGGTTAATCAGAAATCCCCAAATAGTAATAAAAATTAATGATGGTAAGGGGGATTCTTATCTTATTTCTAGGTTTAACCATTACATAAATACTGACGGTTGGTTTAAAACAGTGACTATCATGTTCAAGGAGAGTCTCTCATTCCTTTTCCTGTTTTCATGAATAAAGTCTGTGGACGTTTTCAGTGTCCTTTTCAGCACCTTTTCATAAAAACATATCATTTCCTTTTAATGTATCAATTTGCTATTCTCTATGAATAGATTTTATAATCCTGAATCATGCTTCGCCTCCTGAGATTAAACCTCACATGGCTGTGGTAAATTATTTTTCACAACACTCCCATGGTGGACTTATAACCTAAGAATTTAAACAAATAATAATTGTTGTATCAAACATTTCCCTAAAGTCCTGCTCTTATAACCCCACTTGCCTTCCTTTATCCACCAATTTGGTAATCCTATAAAAAAAAAACAAAACAATTAAGCTTGTCTGGCCTGATTTGTGCTGAGGAAGGTCATGCCCCTCATTGGTCATGATTCTTTTGTCCAAGAGTGGTTTAGATTTTTCTCCCTAGATATTTGTTCCTCTGCTTCACTAATTTTTGACATAAAAGAATTTTATAGATATTCTTTCCAAGCACTGGCGTAACTGTGCCCTTCTGTGCTTTAAGGCTCTAAGTGAGTCTTGGTACACCATGACATACATGACATAGTCATCATTCCATAGTATTTTCCCAGGGGAGTTATTCTGCAGTTCACTATTCACTCTCAGTCCAAATCACATCAACAGTCATTGTTACAATGTGGGTTTTGTTCTCCCCTGCCGGATTAAAATTTTAAAATCACCCAGATTCAACATACAGGATTTTTTGTTATCCCACTATTATTGAGACTATTACTGCTATTTGAGTTGAAAATACTAAGAACCTGAATGCCCATTAAGGACTAACACACAATAGGAGTGGCTATTGTGAGCTAACCACTTGTTCGTCATATTGTGTACCTGGTGACCCAGCATGCCCAAGATAAAAATGAACTGTTTTCAAT
Source organism: Canis lupus dingo (assembly GCF_003254725.2). Classification (NCBI taxonomy): domain Eukaryota; kingdom Metazoa; phylum Chordata; class Mammalia; order Carnivora; family Canidae; genus Canis; species Canis lupus. The sequence continues at coordinate 65,956,391 of NC_064248.1, read as the reverse complement.
CGCATGGCACTGGCTAGATTTTTTGCTTTTTAAAAAGCAACTTGAATGTGTATTTAAAACAATAAAAGTCCTCCAGACCAGAGTTTGTCAAAGTGGTACCACTTCTCTGATAATTGAAGAAATGCAAAAGATATATTTTATAAAAATCTAAAGGCTCTTGTATTACTCAATCTTGGTCAGGGCTTAGGAAAGCAGAATGTGGACTGTTGTGGGAAAGCAATGTGGGCACAACATTTTTTTTTTAAATAATAAATTTATTTTTTATTGGTGTTCAATTTGGGCACAACATTTTTAAAGGGAAAGTTAATGATGCCTAGCAAAACTAAAAATCAACAAAAAATATGCAAACGCCTTCGGTAATTGTGCTTCCAGGACTTTTTTTCCATGAGACTTCTCATGTAAATGTGCAAAGGTATAGGCGACAATATACATGGCTTTGTTTATCATAGAAAACAACTAGAAACAACCTAGATTCCTATCAGTTGGGAACTGGCTAGAGAAATTAGGGTACGCTCATGCCATGGCATTTATGGAGCCTTTAAAAATGAAAAAGATCTATGTGTACTATATATTGGGGAATAGGTTTTGAAAAGTGATCAAAAATAGGTTGTTGAAAAAAAATAGGTTGTTGAAGTATAGTACAATTTCATCTGCACAGAAAAAAAAGGGTGTATGTATGTGTGTGTGAATGAGCAGAAAACACCAGAATATCTTTCTTAAGAAACTCTTAAAACTGGTGACCTGGCTAGGGAGGGTGGGCAGTTCTGAGGAGGTAGAGAAGGAATCTTTTAGTTTGTGCCTCTTCCTATTGTTTAATTAGTTTAGCATTTTAAATTAATCTTTAAGTAATGAAACATTCATTTCTCTTTTTGAGTTGTATAAAAATGACAAGTTTCTAACAGATGTGAAATCAGGAGGTACGATTTCTGCCACTGTCACTATATTTCTATACATTATGTGTTTTTGAAGTTTTACTGGTACGTGATCTGAAACATTTGAATGCCTTCTGTGCTGTTCTGCTGGGGCTGTCATAACGAAATACCACAGACGAGGTGGCTTAAACAACAGACATTCATTTTCTCACAGTTCTGGAAGGTGGAATTGAATTCCAAGGTCAAGGTACCAATGGGGTTCATTTCTAGTAAGACTTTTCCTGGCTTGCAGATGGTCACCTCCTCACGGTGCCCTCCGTGTGGTGGGAAAAGCAAGATCTCTGGTGTCCTCTCTTCTTCTTATAAGGGCATTAGTCCTATTGGAGTAAGGTCTTACCCATATGACCTTATTTCAACTTAATTACCTCCTTAAAGGCCCTATCTCCAAATTCAGTTACATTTAAGGTTAGGGCATTGACATATGAATCGGAAAGGCACATAATTCCATCCCTACACCTTCTGAACTCTTAGAACACTGTAAGTGACAATGTACCAATGACGACTAATATATTTGAAAATGTGGCTTAAAAGGGCTACTTCATAATATACCTGGTAATAGATTAGGGCAAGAAACAGCCACATTATCAATTTTATCCACACTTGAAGTGCAGGAGGTTTTAAAGGTAGTTTTCAGACATATATTATCTTCTTTACTGATTATTAATGCTTATGGAAAAATGAGTTTATCTTCTTCCTATCTACTCTAAACACCATAACCCAATTGCTGCCATAAGCTCCATGGTTGTCCAACAAGATATCAAGTCATGGTCAGTCCTACATACGCTGCCTGTAGTCAGGTAGTCTTTGATAAATATATAAAAAGGGGACAGAGTATTCCATTCCTTTGTTCTTCTACCATACCTGAAGAGAATACTTAAATTTTATCAATACTATTTCCACATATTCTTTTATTATATGGCCATATAAAAGTGATGGTCCTATAAATTTATTTAAAACCCACTATTTTTCTTTAGTGAGATACAGCTTTGGGGGCTTGGGTGAGTACTGGAAAATCATAAAGCCATGTGAATATAAGCCTGGCATGAAAATACAATTTTTAAACTGGCTTTATTTCCCCAAGTTGAAATATGTTCCAAAGGCTGCCTGAGATGAGAGCTAGAAAGATGTCATATGACTACGTTTGTGAAATGTGAAAATTTATGAAAATTTGATCTATTCACAATAACTGGTTGATGTCAAGTAAATTAAATCCAAGGGGAAAGGCAGATGAAGTGTCATATCAATGAAAAAGAATAAACACAGGAGTGATTTAGGTGAGACATATAGAAATATTCTCTGATACATAAGGCTATTAAACATTGTTTTGGAGACAGTGGCAAGGAAAAAGTCCTTTGCTATTACTCAGTGAAACTGAAATGCTTGCCCTAGAATTAGAGAAAGCAAAGGTGATCATTTAGGAAAACTGGAAAGGAAGTTAGCAATGTGTTGGTAATGAAATATGGGCTTCGTGTAATTAATAACTAAAATTAAAACTAAAGAGGATCTGCAATATTTATATCAAGATGAGTCCCTGGAAGAAAACTAAAGAGATAATTCTTCTTGCCTAATCTAGAATTTCCACAAAGTAAATAAAAAGATTTGTTCAGAAGCTAAAGAGAATGATCCCCAAAATGACTGCTAAAGAAAATGAAAGGTCTTCAGAAACCAGGAAAATAAGTGTTAACTTGAAGTCTGAGACCACATAGCTCAGTATGTTTCTATAATTGTCTAATGTCCTTTAGGAACTTGTGGCTAATTACAAAAAAAAAAAAAAAAAGGCTCCAGTGCAATCTTAATTTGTTTTCTGTTTAAATAGCACAATCTATTAGGTTTCCATGTCTCTAACTTGAAAGAATTTTATTTCTTTTTCCTGAAAAAAGTTCTATTCTTTACCATAAAAAATGACAAGTACAAGGTCAAATTCAAAGGTAATCTAATGACATGTCTGACTATTCTTCTATCTAAATGAAATAAAACAGACACAGGCTCTTTTATAAAGGACCTAATAGAATAAACCTGGTAAGCAGGAAACCATTTCATTTAGTTTAGTTGATTTGGCCTTGGTTTAAAGGTGACCAGCAGTCCTTGGTGTGCGGTAAGGTGGTAATTGAACTGGTTTTGTTTGCTAGCCTCCATAATGCCTTCCCTCACGTTTTATTTTTGAATCATGCACCAAAGTATCTTCAAGGTATTTCTCTCTCCTCTCCTATTTGGCAATCACATGATAGCAGATGCCCAGTCAAGAGCAAATGAATGTAACCATGATTTTCTCTGCAACAGCCTAGAAGCAAACATTGTCTGCCTGCCGGTACCCCGTATTTTTGGTGGTCATACCTTACAAAAGAATACATACGGGCTAATAAAAATACATTAAAAGAAGTGATGTGATGTGCATTTACTAAGTTTGAAAGATCCTTACCAATTCGGTACAAGCAATTGGTGCTAAATAAATAGGTATTGAGGGGAACCCTGGGTGGCTCAGTGGGCCTTCAGCCCAGGGTGTGATCCTGGAGAGCCGGGATCGAATCCCACGGCAGGCTCCCTGCATGGAGCCTGCTTCTCCCTCTGCCTCTCTCTCTCTCTCTCTCTCTCTCTCTCTCTCTCTCTCTCTGTCTCTCATGAATAAATAAATAAAATCTTTAAACCAAAAAAAAAAAATAGGTATTGAATCAATGGTCATTATAGAATATAGTTTTGCTACCTCTCTCATGAGTGGAAGTACACTTTCAAATTATGCTCTGTTAAATTATGCTCTGTCCTCATAATGCCTTTTTCTACTCTGTTGTCTATCAATTATCTGTCTACACTGCATGAGGACAGCTAAAACCAATGTTTTGCCATTACCTTGAGGAGTGTTTAGGCAGTATGTCACAATACTAGACAGTCGTGGCCTTTTTTTAATTGATTGTAATATAGTCCTAACTTCAAGAGCAGGCGACCATTATTTTCAAAATTAATTTCAGGTAGTATCATTTGTGATCTAATATTCCAAGGAAGTTACCAATTCTCCGGAAGCTCATCATGTTTAGCGAAGTTGGTCATGGAATGATGTATGTTCATGCATTTTGAGCTTCTAAAACAATATACTAATATTTATTATTATCATTATTACTCTTTTGAGTCTGTGCCAAAACTTATAGGATGTTTTGTTCACCAATATTTTTCTAAAATAGTTCAAAATCACAAAGTAGATTTTACCAAAATGTGTCTACTGTAAAGCTGAACTTTTACAAAATTAAATTAAGAAGTAGTTCATACATAAATGCCTCATCAGGCAAATAGTCTTTTTATTTTTAACATTATATCAACAAAGGTAGTTTACATTTATTATGTCGTTTTCCAAGTAAGGCCCTATTTCATTTGCTCTAAGTACTTCCTTCTACCATCATACGAAGCCAATACTGTTATTATCCTCTTTAACTGATAGAAGAGGAACCTAACCTTGGAGAAATAAAGTAACTTGGCTTATGACATGACTGAAAAGGGAGTCTAACCTGAAAGCCCTCGGTCCTAATGACAAATTGGTTCATTTATCGAAAGGTACTGTTCACTAACTGCTATATTCTAGGCACTGTGTTCTTGCAGTCTGCAGTTTCACTATGATGTAGGTAGTATGGCTTTCTTTCTATTTATCTTGCCTGGGAATTTTCTATATCCTGCCTGTTTCTAGCCTGTGCATTAGTATCTTTCTTCAACTGAGAAAAAATTCTCAGGTCCTTTTCTGTCCAAATAATGCAGGTCTCATCCTCTCAGCTCCCCTCTGGGCATCTAACATATCTTTGAATCCTTCAGCCAATGCCATACATCTTTACTTTTCCTCTCCATTTTCCACCTTTTTTTATTTCTCGGTGCCTTTGGTTGAATACTTTTCTTAATCTACATCATTGGAGTGTTATGTCTTGTTACATTTTTCCATTGGATTTTAGTCTTGGTTTTTGAACTTTTCTTTTCTTAAAAAATCTGGGGTGAGCCTCTTTTCTGATCCTTTATGCCACTTTTTAGAGTTCCTATTCCCTGCTGCTCTTCTCAGACTTGCCTTCTCCTTCCTCAATTGTGGCAACTGTTTGAGTCTCTCTGATTGATAATCCCAACGTCTGAAATCTGTAGACCTGTTCCTCCCAACTGACACTGCTCCTGGCATTCTCTGAGAGCCTTCCTTCCTGGTGTGTTGAGTCGTGGGGACTCCTTGAGGTCTAGTGTGGAGGTGCCTTCCTCCAGAAAACAAACAAACAAGCAAACAAAAAAGGTTGATTTCTGCCAGACATCTAGAAGCACTAATTGTTTGGAACCATCTCAAATCAAAGATTCGTCGACTGGAGATCCCCGGACCATCAAAACAGGGCATAGTGTAGGCCACAAATCTTTAAAAATATTCACAAGTTCCCTAGAACACGGTATTTTTCCCTTTCCTTTTCTTGCATACTCAGTGACGTGCCAAATCCATCCTCACTGCAATCCTCTAGGAGCAAGAGATGGAAAGGCAGAGACATTGTTACTGCAGGTTTCCTTGTCCTCTGAGGATTGGGACCCTTTAGGGCCTCAGCTCAACATAAGTAGAATGTCCTTTCGTGCTCCCTTACTTGGAGACCCTCAAAGAGTCTGCCAAAATATAGGTCCCATTTGACAAAATATAAAAATACCCTTGGGACATGGGCAGCTTAAGCACTCCATGCTCTACTCACTTTGCTATATCCCCACTTTTTCTTCAGTTTTGTCCTGTAGACTTTACCATCTTGTTACCTCTTAGATGCTTTTCAGAAAACCTTTTAATACAGATTTTGTTTTCAGCAAGAAAATTTCTCTGAATAATGTAACCTTTATTGAACCATTCAACATTCAGCGATATAGACATTATGAAAAAGAGAAGCCCTATAAATAATAAGGCAAGGTATTTTCCTAATAGGGAATACATTCAAGTCAGAGAACTGTACCAGGAAGGATGCAAAAAGATGAAATGATTCTGAGTTATAATAAGAACTGTGAAGAAAATGTACAATGAGCTGGCATAGATATTAATGCAGAGGAGGGATGCAGAGGAGGGGATATTGTATGAAAGCTTACTGTTTGTCTTAAATCCAAAGGAACTTGGAAAACCAACAATAATTTAGAAAGGAATTTCAGATTTTACAGAAGTTAAAATTAAATTAAACGCCTTGTAACAGATGATATAGGCAAAGTACGATTTCGGATATAACAGTAAGAGGACTAGATGGGGAATGGGGTTTCAGGATGGAGCCCATGTGTCATTTACCTTCTGAATAATGACTTTGGAAAAGTCATCTAACTTGGTCAGTGTAACTCAACCAGTAGTTAACTGCATGGTTTGGGATTATCTATAAATGCAAGGCCCTCGGCTTGGCACTACATGGAGATGGTCAAAGAAAGTGAATGCGAAGGTGAGCGAAGCAGGGTTTCTGCACTTCCTGCAATATGGAGCTAATATAAATCCGGGGAGTGGGGGAGCTGTGTGTATAAAATTTCACATCTGCTAATCTGAATTCTAATCTCAACTCTGCAGTTTGACCTCAAGTCAATCAGATGATCTGATAGTGGAGATTGAGGTGGTGGTTTTCACACTGAGCTCCTGGAACATGAAGTGTTGTGCAGATTCCGTCTTCCACACACATGCCCCTCACTCTCACTTGGGGCCGCCCCGCATCAAGGGAAGAGGGGGGTTCTGAAGCTTCCCTCTGAAACCAACACAAGCATTCCCCGTCATCCTTTCCAATATTGGGCTTTCCTATAATATTTTCTGAGCATGAACAAAGAATATGGTGCAGCTAGCAAACATTTGAAAACCCGCTGGTTTGTTTGTTTATTGATTTTGTTGTTGTTGTTGAAAAAGGTAAAAGAGTTACAAGAATTGTGTAAGACTGGTTTTCGTTCTGGTGATGAAAGCAACTAAGGGGGCGGAGGGGTTGCAGAATTATCTCAAAGGATTTCCGCGTAAAGGCATGTACAAAACACCCAGCCACTGGAACATATAGGTCTAAAGCAAAAGGGGGGGAATCTATATATCTATATAAAATATGTAAATACTATAGATATATAACATATAAGCCTATAATTTATTATAAAATATATAGACATGATAAAGAGATAATGCATATATAAATATGCCATTCTGAGTTTTCAGTTACAAATGATTCATGCTACAAATGATTCATTTGAAGTTTTGAGGAAAAACTTCCACAGACTCCTGCAGTTTTCCATTCGCAAAGGAAATTATACTGTACGTTCCAGGCTGCAATTTGATGTCCTCTCTTAATATACTTTGGCCATTTTTCTATATCAGTAGATATTGATCTACCATCGTCTTGTTGAGTACTGTGAAGTATTTCATTACGAGAGTGTAGCATGATTTATTTAACCAGTCCACTATGGATGGACATTCATAACATTTTTAGAACCTGTCTCAGGTTGTTTTGCTCTTACAAACATGCTGCCACGAACACCCCTCATGCTACCAGTTTCCAAGAGAGGCAAGAGCTGCTTTGGATGCTGCGTCATGCGTCCTCTCAATCAAGAGATGGTTCAAGTACAAATATGCAGGAAAATTTTGGACACTTAAAGGAAATCCTCCTGCTAAAATCATCTGGTGACTGCTGGGTTAGAGATCCGTCTTGAGGTTTAGTTTACCATATGCTGTTTTGAAGTCCAACAGGCGATCAAGTTTGTTAACAAATGAGATCGATGAATGCCCTTGTCTGGGTCCGACCGGCATTGATTCATTGATGCAGCAAACTTGTTTTTTGAGCACGTATTCTGTGCTCAGACTTGGTGATACACGAGTAAGATAGGGTCCTGTGTTTGTAGCACTTGTGGCAGAGACGGGCGTGTTAACATCCATCGCCGTACAAGGCAGCAAGAGTTGTAGGAGAAGAGCTGCCCTGTGATTTTGCTATTTTAATATGAATGCTGAAAATGATGAACTAGAGCTGCTGCTGTCTCTACCCATGTCTGCAGTCGCTCTTCAGGCATTTTCAGTAGCTGTTCAATGTTCTCTGTAGAAGAAAACAACAAAAACAACAGAATTTGGCAAACGAGCTTCGGGTTTCATGTACTTTGCAATCATTTCCTGTTTGTGGCTCGCATAGTTTTTCTTCCAAAATAAGAAAGGGATCTATCCATCTACTCTCACCTCTCTAGCGGGTCCTCTGCTCCTTTATTTATCTTTAAGTGCCCTTCAAATGCAGCAGATGTTTATCCTCACCGAAGTCTGTCTATGCGAAATTCAGACCAATGCTTGACAATTTAGCCACTTAAACTTCACCCTCTATCCAAACCTGTGCCACAGCGAATGCTGTGTAGTGTCTTTTCTAGAAGCAAGTATTTTACTGTGGTCAATGAGGCTTTGGAATATACCTAAAATAATAATAATAATAATAATAATAATAGCAACCATTTATTAAATCCTTACCACTGTGATAGTGCTTTAAGAACTGCACTAAGCACTCTATCATCTTATTTGATTTCCTGTGCAATCATTTTCTCTAATTTACTCATGAGAAGCATGAGACAAGGAAAAAGATAACTCATGAAGTCATATAACAAAGCAAACTGCAGAGTCACGATTTGAACCCAGGTCTGTCTAATTCCATTGCGCATACTTTCAACCACTATACCACACCTTCACAATTAAAGGTTGTTTTCAAATCTGGAGGGCATTGATATTTCTAAATCATTTGCACAAGCACCAAATGCATACTTCTCACCCTTCACCCCAGCCCATCCGCATACCAAAAAAGCATCAAATCCTCAGCTTAAGGAGACACTTCCTGCCTGGATGCAATGAATAAAAATAAAGTTTATTGTAGGAGGAAAGTTTTGAATATATTTGAGGTATTTAAGTTTTATACCTACCTCCCGTGTTACTTTGTTGCCTAAGGGTCTTGATAGATAACTAAAGTCTCATCTATTTTTTACCAATTTCTACTAAATTATGCCGGAAGAGCAAGCTAATGCTAACAAAGAAGCTAGCTTGACAGATAAAGCCCCAAGGAAGGAAAAAAAATTATCTATATTAGAGTAGTATTAGCCTAATCCCACATCCCAAAATACCATACTTGGATTAACCAATCTCTCTTAGATAAGCAGGATATAAATTAGCAATGGAAGACTTGGCCCAACCTCTCTGCTGGAAGCATATTATTAAGAGACCATGCCCAATAGTATTAGGAAGAAACGTGTTTGACTACAATCTTGAAATCCAGTGGGAAAGAGAGCCAACTGGCACAGTTTCTTTTTATTAGTTCAGCCTCTCTTGCTTATATAATGTGGTGAGGGTAAAACTTTATGTTTCATAAAGTCAGTCATATGGTAGAGACCATACCTATCTCCGAGTTAGAAAATCTTTTGCAAAATGTCACCCTAATATAATCTATCTCATCTTATTGACTCACCAGGTTTTTTCTAAAAATGGACAAGTGTAACTTTTTGTGCCCCGTCCAACCAAATCACGCTTCGATAAAATTGCTTTCCTCTTCCATTGTTTGTACACATTTTTTTGATTGTCTGATAGCATCTGCACATGGGAGTGTAAATTTCAACATTGTTGATGTTTCCAAATAGTTATAAGTTCCAGCTGTTAGCCCTTTTCTCTCCAACCGAGATCTAACATTACAAAGGAAAAGTGGAAGAAAAAATATATATGTAACTAGTTCCCTAGCCTCTCATTACAGAAGAGATAAATTGTGTGGTAAAAATTTTATTAGCAATTACATTTTTAACAAATCAGAAATTCTCGGCAAGCAGTATATAAATATTCCCAGGTGTCTGTATCATTTTGAGGTGGGGAGATCAGTGATTACAACCTGGGTATGCAGAAACTTCAGAGAAAACACAAAATTCCATGCCCCAGAAAAGTCATTATGCATACGTAGCATTTCCTAAAAGGTATTCTCTTGAAATTCAAGAATATTTATAAAGTGAGCACCAATTATTTGGTAGGTGAGGCCCTTGATAATTACCCAGTTCCTCTTCCTGTTGCTCTCTAAGTGAAATCTATTCCAGCCTAACTTCCGGTGAGAAAAGAAAAGTCTACACATTGCTTCTCCCTTTTTAATTACTTGAGGGTTATTGTCTGTCTTCATTTAGCAGTGAGGAAGAAACCCGATGAGAGGCCTATGTGATTAAAGAGGTAGGAAGGCTATCTACAACCCACTTCCATCATGTAAAATCCTTACACAATCACCCGGCCAAAGTTTAATATTGAAGAGGGCTGTACCCAATGGATGCGTGAGGATAACAGATAGGGATCTGCTTCATGAAGTAGATATGTATCAGTGAACCAATTAATAATTGAACACCTTTCCTGCTCTACTGTTGTCCTGCTCATTTTGAGAGTGTTTTTAAAAACTTGATTTTCTAGAGGAAAAAAAGGCTTTAATCAACCTCAGGAAACATCTTCATCGTCCATGAAGTAATTAAGTGGCATCCTTTTCAGCAACCTGCTTGAACCCACTGTGCATTCGTGCATTGCCTATTTAGGGGAATAAAACCCACATAATTACGTCCCATTTTAACTTTTAAATTTAATATAAAGTAAGTACAAATATACATTATGCTTAAATCCCTAGAAACATCCTCTCCTTAAAGATAATCACTCGTTCAACCATACAGAAGAAATAATATGATAACCAGGCTTTCTCTCAAAAGAATTAAAAGCAGATGTAAATATATATATATATATATATATATATATATTTTTTTTTTTTTTTTTTTTTTTACAATTCCAAGGTAGTAAACTGAATGGATATGAATTGGCAACAGAAGACTTAATAGATGGCATGGTTTCTTCGTAACCAAATTAGTCTGTCTTTCTTCATTCTCAACCACCAGTGAAATCTGGCCTCTTGTCTTGACTAAATGAGGAGATAACTATCTCCCTATACCATAAGGTTATGATAGGATTCTCGCTGTTTTCTTAGCCTGATGCTTTTCCCATTGAGTATGTCATCCACAAACAGACTACACAGTGTCTTTGGGAAATTGAGGTCAGGAGGGAATATGCCACTCTGCCTGCCAGGCTCCCCAGTCTGTTATTTCACCTGCTGGGTACAGAGACTTCTCTCCCAAGTTCAACAAAGAAAGTGCTTCCTTGATTAATCACATACGAGCTCCTGCACCCAGGGGTCACTGAGTGATGATTCCTTGATACGTAGCAAGAGAATCCACCATATAAAGGTGATATTACTGCTGCCATCACCCCTTCTGGTATACAGTGTTCTAACCTGCAGGTTCTAACCACAGCCAGCTGGTTTTAATAAGATTACAGAAAGGGACTCAACTCGAAAGTGCAAAAAATACTGTGAAAAATTTAAAGATTCCCTTTTAAATTTCTTATCCTCCTCTGAAACAAAATAACTCATAGTTTTTCCTTTTAAGCAGATCTTGTTTTCTCGATTTTTGTCACTTTTCTGAGTATTGTCTTTCCATATTTACTACTTAAAACAATCAATATTTACTTAAAACTATCCATATTTACTACTTAAAACTTCCACCAAGTCACTGATAGGCAACCAGTCGTTAGCTGAACTACTCACTACCACGCCCACAACAGCCTTGTCGGAGGCCAGTGATGTTTGCTTATTCAGTCGGCAAAGGTTTAACAGAGCAGTTATCCCACCCCATGCTGGATATGCTGGATATTATTCTAGATAACAGAGATAAAAGAATGAGCAAACCGGAAGTGATTTTTACATTCCTGGAGGGATCCATGGAGTGAAGACATTCATCTTTCAATCATTTTTTTTTTTAAATGAGTGATAAAAGTGGTGACTTGTGTACAATAGAAAGGTTCACATAGTTGAGAGACAATCTAACCAACAGATAATAATCTACTCAGAAGAATCTGGAAAGATGTTCTTGATGAGATGACCTTGGTAACAAGCAATTAATTCCAGAATAGTAACAATAAAAAATGAAGTATCTACTGGAATTTGCATGACACTTTTCTTGAATGATAATACCTCCAGTTCCCATATCAAAAGTAGTGATACTGTCAAGGAATTCAACATGCATGTTCTCTTAGAAAAGAAAATTGGCTTAAAAATAGTTACTAGGAGGGCAGTACCCGTGGCCCAGGGGTTTAGCGCCGCCTTCAGCCCAGGGCGTGATCCTGGAGACCAGGGATCTAGTCCCACGTCGGACTCCCTGCATGGAGCCTGCTTCTCCCTCTGCCCGTGTCTCTGCCTCTGTGTGTGTGTCTCTCATGAATAAATAAAATATTAAAAAAAAAAAAGTTACTAGGAAAGGGAAACACAAATTTACATACATATTTGCAGTTTATGTATTTCTATATTTTGGTCATTATCCATCACTTCTTCCTAAAATGTCAAAGATAAAGTCAGTGTCCTTGGTTTTTATCAGAAGATCTGATTACAGTATCTTATTTGGTAGTTAAAAGTTCATGGATTGACCTCATGCCCTCTTAGCTCACCTTTCAGCACAGTGAAGCTTCTGGAATTAACCTTAAAGAATACCAACCCCCTTCTCCATCACCTACTAGTTTTCAGGCAAATTACATCAATTTGAGGGACCTCAGTTGTTTGTGCTTTTTTTTTTTTTAAATTCTTTTTTTTTTTTTTTTTTTTTTTTTTTTTTTTAAAGATTTATTTATGATAGACAGAGAGAGAGAGAGAAGCAGAGACACAGGCAGAGGGAGAAGCAGGCTCCATCCCGGGAGCCTGACGTGGGATTCGATCCCGGGTCTCCAGGATCGTGCCCCGGGCCAAAGGCAGGCGCTAAACCGCTGCGCCACCCAGGGATCCCTGTTTGTGCTTTAAAATGAAAACAATTTGCTGTTTTTTAATCAAAGAGAGTTTTTGTGAGAATGAAATATGTTTTTTTTAGAATGAAATATGTTTTAATAAACATTTGTATAGTGGTTACCATGTCTCCGACAGAGTTTCAAGAACTTTCTCAGTATTCATTCAATGAATCCTCATAACATACCAATAAAGAAGGTTCTATTTGCACATTTTAGCACATTTTACCTGTGACCTAGCCAAGGTGATACAACTAGTAAAAGGCAAGGCTCACAATCAAACCCAGACCTTCACTCTCCACCACTTCACACAGAGGCTCTGAATATGCATAAAGCACTTTCATTCAGTGAATGAAAAAAATGTATAGACAGAGAAAATGTGAATTACTGTTCCCTTCACCTGGCTAGCTATGTATCCGCGTTCTGATGAGTAGTCCTTCCAACTTTCCCCAGACTACTACTATGTTCTAGATGCAGAATTAGACTTCCTCTTCCTTTTTCTTTTTTCTCCACCTCTCCCCCTTACACTTGCACCAAAATTATCGTTCTCTTTCTCTTTCTCTCTTCTCTCTTTTATGCACACTTTCATTAATTCCTTCTAGTGGACAGATGCATGACCTCTTCTTATTTTTAATTATAATAGACAAATAAGCAAGCCAAGAGTATTATAAAATACTTTTGGAAGTATATAATAGCTGAATTGGATGAAAACACGGCTTATTTTGCAAACATTCTAAAAGCCCCCCTTGACATTCTATGGTGACTTTTCAGGCATTCCTCAATATGTTGAGAAAGGTACCTGTTCCAATCACCCATTGTATTCTGAGCATAGAAATCATTAGGTTAATTTATGCCACAGAATACACAGATTTCACTGAAATTTATGATGGTTCAGTAACAAGCCGAAAAGAGTTACAAGTATTTTCTAAGGAATGCTCAGTCGGGGAGGTTGGGGTCAGGGGGAGGTGATGGCTCGGAGCATGTTCAAACTTAAACTTCATTGAGATATTATCACTTACACCACACCACAAGAAAATTAGAAGAATGGAGTCTCCCTTTGGTATCTGCCAATGATTCGGTGTGAACTTGGAATTGGATGATCCATTCTGGATAGGACAAAACCTGGGTTTAAGTCTACTTCCACATACTCAGGGAACAATTTGGAATATACTATTTCATACCTTAAACAAAATATATCACATGCTCAAAATGATAATAGAGACTATTTTCATAAGGCTTTTTGCAAGTTTCCAACATGTTAAAAATCAGTTGAGCAAAAAAAAAAAAATAAAAAAGTCATTGTGGAATCATGATTATGGCATGTAAGGGAATTGTTCTTCTATATAATACTTTTATTTCATTTCCTTTTAAAATCCAATAAAATGTTATCTCCTCATGAAAAGTTATAAAATTTTAGTCCTCTTGAAAAAGATTATAATTAATCTGAGGTTTCAGACACATATTTAATCTATTAGTAGAAAAATGTTCCATCTCTATTGTAATTATGTTGAAAAAGTTTGAGATGAAACTAAAAAATCTTTACCCATGCATTAAACAATTTTGAATATTGCTCTCTTTGAGAACAGACCAAGAGGAAGTACACTCTTAGTGGCAGTATAAAAGATTTAGGCTAGTGAGAGAAATGGCCTCTGGTAGTTCTTACATCATGGAATTTTTTTTTTTTTTTTTTTTTTATCAGTGGAAATCACAGAACTCTGTGTTAAGGGTTTCATGATAGAATTTTCACCTTTCAAATACAATTTGGGTTTAACACTGTTTTGAGATAAGGCGTGAACCGAGTGACATCTTAGCATCTTGTGATCCCTCACCTTGAAGGACTGCGCAGGATCATAATAGCACCAGTCTTGAGTAGAGAAGTGGAACCGATTTTGCTAAAACCTCTGAAATATACTCTTCCTAAGTAGTAACACCTGGTCATGCAGAGAGTCCCGAGGAGTCTTTGTTCCCAGGAGACTCCCCAACCCAGTTTTCCGCTACCCAAGAGGCCACACTAATATGGCTCCGGTCAGAGAGGCACCACCATGGGTCCAGTGTCTGGGCTGCTCTTTAAATAGAATTGTTTCTCTGGCTCTCCTCACACTCAAGTTGTGACTACAATGCAATTTCAACTATTCCTATCGATATTTTTCTGTTAATTAAAAATAACAAACGACATTGTTGTCTAAGAGGAGTTATGCTCTCCATGGTAGATGCCACCAGGGCCTGAAAATCACTGACTTTGGGAAAAGCAGAACTCTGAGCCCCAATCAGCAACATCTGCGATATGAAAGGGGACTCCAGAGGTTAAAACCAATTTAAGCTTGTCAGTCTCTAGGCAAATGCCGCAGAATCTTCAGAAACAGCTTGTGATGAGGGCGTGTTGAATGGAAATAAGCTCAATCAACCTTCCGGTTTGGATCATTCAGAACACTGGGATTTTGAAAATTGTATTTATTCGTTATTGTTTTGTCGTGTTTGGGTTTTGGTTACATTTGGTTTAAGCTCCTTATTCCTTGTCTGGTGTTATGGGAAGAAATGTGCGTTTCTGTGAGATATATTTCCTCCCGTTTCCAGAAATCTTCATGGAAGAGAAGTTCATTGCTACCATCTGTACTTGGTTTAGGAGAGCTTTGATTAATAAGGACCACCCTATTGTTCATTTGTTTGACATGTGGAAATATTTGTAATCTGTTCCTGGTGAGGGAGATTTCAGCAAGGACCTGGCTTGACTTTCAAACCCACGTTGCCAATGAAAACCAGCCTCCTGAATCCAGAGGTCAGTGGGGAACAAGCAAAGGTGTTTTATCCTCCCGTCACCCCCTCCCGCAAACACCAACACCTGTTAGAAGTGAGGTTGAAACGATCCTGTTGGAACTCCGGGACAGAGACCCAATTCCAACCTGAAAGAGGCTCTGATGTGCGGTGTATAATGAGAGCTGGAGACTGCCCACTGCTACACATCATTATCATTCAGATCATGAAAGAAAATGAAATGGTTCAAGCAGATAACAGCTGTTTTTATTCTGCTTTTCAAAGATTCTCTTAAACAACCTGATCTCATTGCTTTTATTTAAGGGTGAACACCCAATTGTAAACATAGGAGAGATGCATTCTCATGATGTCAGTAATAAAAGCATGTATAAAGCAGCATGTGTATTCTGGAAAGCTAACTAACCATTAAAGCCAAGAAACATAGTCTGGCACAAATCTTATTATGTGTCCAAGAGGACTTGATGGTATGCACATAAGAAAATGTAATGAAACAGCGGGAAGGGGAAAAGAAGGGAGGGGAAGGAACCAGAGGGTTGGGGGTGTGCACTTTTATATCTGTGAGATGTTAGCAAAATTAGAGAAAAGCAAAGCTGCCAAGATTATCTGAGAAAAGGGTTAGCATAGCGAGTAGAAATGCAAGCAGTTTGGTTTCTATTTCACTGTATATTGGATTACAGAATCACCTCTTTGCTTTTTTTATCTATTAGTTAATGACAATGAGGCAGTTACATAAGACACGCACAGGAAAAAGGAAGAGGCCCGGTTTTCCTTTTATCAGGAGTTCGGATCTCATCTGGGGCAGCATACATCTATTGTGTTTATAATTGCTCCAATGATTACAATAAGCATTCAGTATAGCTTGCTTGAGGAATTCAACATCACACGTTGGTCATGAGAAACCTTGTAAAATTGCTATTCATCATAATTCTTCGTTTTTGCAAAAAGATAGCAAGAGAACAGGCAATCTCTCCGAGATGCACTATGTGATGACAACGCTCACTGTTTTAATGTTTTCTTATCTCGGCACAATAGGTAGCGTCCTTTATGAAATGGGTCGTATGTATTAATTAAAGTAGAACTAGATCATCCCCTTTACTTGAAATAAAAATTTTGTGTCTGAGGGTAGCATACGCATGCATATACACACGAAGTTTACACCTGATGTTGGTTTATGACCCGCATAAATTACGACATTAGACCAAAAGGTGAGTTGAACAAGCAATTTAAAATTGGGAATTGGCTGTTCATATGCTTAGACGTGTGCTTTCAAAAAAAGTAGAGAGCATTAAAAATGTCAGCTCCGTAGATTTGCTGCTAAAAAATTCTTGTTCACCTGTGCATAAAATACAACCACCCCCAAGGGTGTGCAATTTTACCAAGACAAATTAATCTTTTATCTGTCCAACGTTCAAACTACAATATATTTCAGAATTAGAGAATATAAACTACTAAATATGAGATTGTCTTAGATAGCTGTGCCACAGAAAAACTAGATTGCATGGTTTGGGGTCCTAAATTATAGCCGGCTTTTCGGCTCTCAGATGTTCATTAGTTTCTGTGGAAAAGGGACCAAGAATTGAAGTAGCAATATCTTATATCACTATAGGACTTTCTAGTTCTTGAATCAAATAGGAAACAATATGGCAAACACTGTTTTTGAAATGGCATTTCCAGCTCAGTTAGGAACCGTGTTCAGATTTAACTGTAAAACATTTTTCCATCAGTGTGAAAATGCAGATTCCGTGGCTTATGTTAAAATATAGCAGTAATGCACACACAAACACACACACACACACACACACACACAAATGATCATTCCTAATACTCAAATATTCTGTTCATCATCTACTATGGCTATGTTTTCCAGGTTGTGAGTTATCTGCATTCCAAACTCCTTTTCTTTTTCTTTCCTCCTAAGCATCAGGGTGGGGTCATTCTGCCCACTGGGTGTATCCACTACTGAGACACAAAAGGAGACTATACAGAAGACACCCATCACCCTGGAGAGGAACACAAAAACTATACAGATTTGCATTGATTAGCCACTCTAAATCTCTGGTGAATAAATGGTTTTAAACTATACACCAAAATAAGAATTTTGAATCTGCAAATACATCCTGAAACACAGAAGCTGCATAGGTTAGGCAGCCAGGGGAGGCCAAGGGTATAGCTCTGAAATTTAGAGGATTGTTTCTATCTATGGCACATTAGATAGTCACATGGCTATGAGACATGAATTTGGATGCCAAATGAATAACAAGTTTGAAGACTGAGTGCCAAGTGACTTTAAACATCTGTGAAGTGAAAATATTCCTGAGCAGAGGCATGCTACTGTACTGAAAACAATTACTGTTACTGATCATTTTTCTGCTTTAGATAAAGTGCATCTCTTTTGACGGGAGCAGGTGTACTAATGGCTTTGTGAACGGTAACTAATCAAATCACAAATGGACACACCCTCCACACACACACAATTTTTTTTTGGCAAATCCATGCAAACAAAATCACAACTTCTTAGCATCTCAAAGGGAAAAGAAATTGTGATTTGTTACCAAGCAAGGATACATTTCACCTTCCCCCTTCTCCAAGACTCGTAGTAATCCAAAATCAAGTGAGCAGAGAAACATTGAAAATCTGCCCCTTTACCCCCTGCTTTTGGTATATTAATGACTACAAAATGTCGAATGCGTACTTGAGTTGTAAGAAGAACTGCTTCCCAGAGGGAAGGAGAAACTGGGAACAGACCCAGAGGAGCAATAAGTTAGTGGACAGGTCTAAAGAGCTCTCAATATCAGCACGTTCTCAAGCTTAGTAACAAAGCTCTGCATCAAAGTCAGCACGAGCACTTTCTCTCACTATGACTTCTAGAACATGACTTCTTTTTCACAAACAGGTATTTTTTTCTTCCATCAGAGTTTGTTGTACAATGCTAACAATTAGCACTCTCTCATTGCCTGTTTTGTCCTGGTCATAACATGTTCTAAAGAATCCGAAAGAAGGGACAAACGGGTATTTGAGGCTACGCATTAAACGTAGGTTCGTCTTTAAAGGGTCTGGGGTAGAACAGAAACATCCTGCTTTCAAAATGCTTATTTTGATTTTGAAGAGCCCTCTTGCCCAGGTGCCATTCTTTTCTTCCCTTACTTTTCTTTCAATTGTCTCGTTTTTCTCCACATATCCCTGATGCAGATTAGCACAGGCCTCCAAGCCCCAGGCATCAAAGGAATTAGGTCAGACCCAGAAGAAATCAGGTTGCAGGCGAAAAAAAAAATTTAATAAAATAGAAGCTATGCCAGCCTGGTACTTCTGTATTCCTTCAGGCAGACTAAGGAGCCCTGGCCTTAGATGTGACAGTATTAAGTAATAGGGATGTGGGGAGAAAAGCAGAAAAGATGTTTGAGAGACCAAAGATTTTAATAGTATTAGCAACATGATGATATGCTGAATTTATTTAAAGCTGGTCTGTATATACTGCTTGGGTAGGGTGGGTTCTCGGCCTCCAAACAATATTGGCAACTAAAAATAATTCCTGGAGAAATCTAGTGCAGTATCTGCTTTTCTATGGTTTGGGTTTGGAGGGGGGAAAAAAGCTATTTTGTATTTGTATTCCACCTGAGATCAGTGGTCTTTTAAAGCACATATGCTCTGTTCTACAGGAAAGTCATTTTCTATTAGCATGTTTCATGCTTATTTACTCAAATAGCACTACGTTATCTGTTTTTGGGTTATTCTAAGGACAAAGGAGAGAGAGAGAGAGAGAGATTTTATTAGAAGATGTCCATGCTCAGTTCATTCTCTAGATGACCATTTTAGTTGCCATTATTACTGCCTCCAAAATGATTGGAGGAGTAATTCGAATTCAACCTATCACATTATCCAAGGGCATTCTATGAATAGCTGCAACCAGAGCAAGTTCTGGCAAAGCTGCAAAGGCGGCCTATCAAAGTCAGCAATAACATTCAAGAGTGTTTTCCAGAGTTAGTGAATGCAGATGAGAATATTTATATGTGATCTCTCAAACTATAGAAAGTATTTTGGGAGAGATATTTTTCACAATCCTTAGATGAGCTGTTATGTATTTGCTAAGCATTTTAAAGGGATTTGAGGAGGATGAAAGAAATCTTTGGGTGATGCTAGCCACACTTACACATGTTCTCCCATTTAGTCCTCCCGGACGCCCCCTGAGGGAGATCTTAGTGTCTTCAGCATCTCCTCGTATGATGAGAAGATGAGGCATGAGCATTAAGCAACTTGTCCCCAACCCTAGAAGATAGTAGAGACAAAATTTGAACTCGTGGCATCCAAATGAAGCTCCAGTGCTTTCTCCATCTTGCTGCAAGCAGTTGCAAGTTTTTTCTAAAAAAAAAAAAAAAAAAAAAAAAAGGTAAAATCTCTTTGGACTGCTGAATGTAGTAAATCTCAGCATGCAAAAGCCTGTGAGAGCTCCCAGACGTAACTTCAAAAGATTTTTTAAGATACTATTGTCATTATCAGCACTATTATTATCAATAGGATGATTTTAACGAAGCAAAAGATTATCCTAACATATACTGAGAGATTATTTGATGGCAGATATGGGGTTTTTTTTCCTTGTATAAATTAATATTCACCATAAGGGATATGATATTATTATTATTCCCAATTTGAAGACAGAGCAACTGAGTCAAAGAGATGTTGAGTAACTTCCCCCAGGCCATCAGCTAGAAAGGAGAAGAGCCAGGATTTAGACCGAGGATGTCTGGTTCCAGAGACAGTGTAAATGAACACCGGGGCTATTGCCTCCTCGGGTCATTGTTAATTGAATCATTATATCCCATTGCAGGTAAAGGAGGGGAGTTTTGTTAAATGATTATGTTGAAAATATAGATGAATACCAATTATTAAAAACACAGTTTATATATGCATGGCTTTTGTCTACAATTAACTTTCTTCTTCACTATCTACCTCATTCTCTTTACTTATCTTTTAAAATCCAGCTTTGGGGCGCCTGGGTGGCTCAGTTGGCTAAGTGTCTGCCTTCAGCTCAGGTCATGATCCCGGGGTCCTGGATCGAGCCCCATGTCAGGCTCCCTGATGAGCAGAGAGTCTGCTCCTCCCTCTTCCTCTGGCCCTCCCCGCCCTGTTCATTCTCTCCTCTCTCTTTCTCTCTCTCTCAAATAAATAAACAAAATCTTTTAAAATAAATAAATAAATTAATTAAATTAAATTAAATCCAGGTTTAACATCAGCCTCCCCGACCCATCAGTGTGATTTACAGGCCCCTCTCCTCAGAGTAGTGTCATAATAGCATCTGTCACACTGCACTTTTTCTCCAGCTGGACTCTAAGCATCTTGAGGGAAGGAACTCCGTCTTTTACATCTTTCATTCACTAGTAATAGTGCTTGTTATTTAGAAGGTCCCTAAGGCAGATTGGGTTGATGAATGAATGAAAAAATAAAATGATGTGTAAATACTTTGTGGTACAAATGTATGAGAGATGGATGCATAAGTGGAAATATCAAAAGAATAACTGACATATACATATAGGAAATACATGAATCAGTCCAACGTATGTGCAAACTTTGGACGATCAAGCTTCTTGGACATAATGTCTTTTTTTAAAAAACCAGCTTCCTACCTTATCTTTAAATACCGTTCTTTTTCTAGTGTTTCCTTTTAGTAGTTATTAATTATGATTCAGCGATTTAGTGGTGAATTTGATGTTGGATATTTTCTCTACTTGTTTGTTAGATGCATGTCAAAGCTTTTGAGCAGGATTTCACTCCCTGAAGTCAGACATCCTGGATGCCTTTGGACAGAAGAGATGCATCCATCGCACTCTCTGGCTCCCTAGCTCCAGCCCCCTACTTCCCTCCACCGTTTGCCTGGCAGGTGCTACTTGAAGATTTGGCCTCTGTTACCCCTACTAGATTTTAGCAATGAAAATAGCATGAAATCCTAAACCAGCTGTCAAGTGTGACTCTTCCACTTCAGAACTGATATATCATCCTGGTCCTAACAAGGAATAAACCACATCATATTTCAATATTTTAATATTATGCCATTCTAAATGGCAGATTATATTCACCTACCTGTCAGAGCAAGGACAAAACAATATTATTTTCATTAACAACCACAATATTGTAAGAAAACATTAATTTCACCCCCAAAAAATGCAGAATGGGGATGCCGTTTTGATACCATTTATGAATAAAAGTCTCCGTTTAGAATACAATTACCAGAGAGAAATTTCTCCATGAAAGATTTGAGTTTATTTATAACCAGAGAAATATTATCCACTGCTTTGAGACCTGCATCGGACAATGACTAGTCAAAGCTTAAAAATATAAAGGCAAGTAAAGATTGGCCTTTTACATGAAGTCAATAGTTCCCTGATTTTAGTCAAGAAAGAGTTTACTGGATTTCCTTTTACACTATCAAACAGCTTTTCATTTTTTATCTGATAGACTAATTATTTTCCACGGTGGTATAATTTATCCCTTCAATTATTTCTTCAGATATTGATAGAGAGCCTACCCTTTGTCAGGCACTACAATGCGATGTATTTTCTGACTGGTGATTTAAATATCTTGTTTCTCTCTCAGTGTTTTTGCCCTCAATGGCCTAGTGTTTATGACTACACAAACTAGCCAGTCAAAATCTCCAAATAAAATAACTTTGGGGGCAAAATATACATGTGTGGGAGTTTATATTAATTAAGAGCAATAGCAGTCTCCAGCTTATATAATATTAAGCTATTAAAGATTTGAGTCAACAAAAGAATGCATGAATTCAAATTGTTGTTGGTTGCTACTGAGTGGCAAGAGGCATAACTGGAGTCTTGCCATCTTCTGGTTATGTAAATTAGAAAACATGCAAAATATGCATTTAATTCTTGTTTTAGCCAAATATCTGTTTATAAAATTTAGGCATTGCCACAGTATGGGAATGTGTGTGTGTGTGTATGGGGGGGGGGTGTCTGTGTGTATATAGATTTATATATTTTTATATGTGTATATATAAATATATTTCATATATTTATACTTTTATATTTATTTCTATATTTTATATATTTTTTAAACTATGACATTATACATTCACAGTAGATGTGTACCAAAACCTGTGTAGGAAGCAAACAGCAAGAAAACAGAGCCACTAAATGTTAAGAAGTTTGTCCAAGTGGCCTGAAGACTGATGGATTCATATTCAAAAATCCTCACAATTTCTGAAGGCTACCAACCTAATCTTTTAAACCAGATTAAAAATTACAAGTTGGAAAATGTTTGTGGGTTATCAAAACATTCTTTATGTCTGGCCTGCTCTGTGCTGACTCATATTCTTGCAAGTCTCATGGGATGCTTCTTAAACACACTTCACCTTTCTTTCTTCAGTTTTAGGGTAGAAAGAGTCCCTTTAACTCCTGAAGACAGTAAATCACAGTTTGTGTGGTGGTTCTCAGAAGACACTTAAAGAACTGAATTGGATGCTCTACATAGCACCCTTGCCAAAAGAGTTCGGAAATGACTTCCAGCTTCCCACAGTAATAAAATGGCACTGTTTGGCATCTTTAAGGTAATAAAAGTGAATTTTTTCCATTCTAGTAAATGAGAAGAGAGGCCTGGTTGTTTTAAAAACTGATTAAAATTCATGTGTTTTCCTCAAATTATAGAGCATGATATGAGCACACTTACACGTGAACTTCAGACCACCTCAGAGCATTATTATATCCAGCTCTCTGAGGGAAACAGGATGTGCCAGTGGGTCAGTGGAAGGGAGCCTGGGAAGGACCCATCAGGTGCTGTGAATACTGAGGCCCTGGTTCAATAGGTGGCACTCTTCCCTCTGAGTCCGTGGTGAATGCATCCGAAGTGTGCTCTTTGGCGGATATTATTTGGCTTGAAGGAAACATTGTGGAAGTTCCTAAGTGTTTCTGGCACTGTTAAACAGCTGCTGAGTCTAATCACAGACTCTGGCTGTATTTTGGTGATGGGAAAAGCTCTAGAAAACAGGTTTCGCGTCTTTAAGAAAGAGGCTCATGCAAGGCATTATCGTCATTTGTGTACAAGACATTTTAAATTCAGTTGCCCTCTCCCCACGTTTCAAAGGAAAATCTTTTGTCATTCCTTTGACTCATAGAGTCTAGGAGGAAGTCTGATCATCTTCCATTTCCCATCTGGGTATTCATAAGGCACCTGCATCTCTGGGATTTCTCCTAGACTACACAATGTAACCAAGTGACAACAAACATTGTGTAAAGGAAGACCACCCTTCAGAAAAGGCCCTGAATGTTAGGAGGTTGCCAGCCAAAGGCATGCGATATAGCTTTCTCTCCTCAGGCCTCATTTCAACTGTTCCAGAAGTAGGAATTATCAGTGTGCAGGCCAGAAAAGACAAGACTGATACTTTTTTACGTGTAGGCCAGCCCACATTCGTCTTTGTTTAATATGCTGCAATTATGAGGCTATTACAAACAAATTAGTAGTATCAGGGAAGAATTTTTAATGACTTACTGATCTCAATTATTGCCAAATACCTTCATCTAACCGTCACATTCTTAATTAAGAGACACCAGTGTGTGTGTTTATATAATCTCTTTGTTAAAATTATGCAATAGTGGTCTCAGCAGTTAGGGGACGGTCCACTCATTAAGTAGACACAACCATCAAAGAGGTTAAGCAGGTATTACAAAAGAAGCAGGATGTAGACACACCCAGTGTAACAATAGTGGGGAAGGCCACATCCCCAGGAAAGATACGGTAAGAGGAAGGGGAAATATCACTGCAACTCTTAATGATCGTCTGTAAACACTTGAGTTCGTGTGCATTAAGCCAATGACGGCTCACTCCAACAAAGACAGAATTAGATGTACATGCTGATGTCTTTTGCTCACAAATACTCCCAATGATTATGACCCAAATCAGAGCATCCGACTTCAATGGGTAACCATCTGTGATAAAACGGGGAATGTTTCCTTCGGGGCGAGCCCAGAAATACCAACAGAGACAGTGTTTCTGTAGCTAGTTCTTGATTTTCACCTTCAAGTATGTATTTACCTACTAAAGTATGGGGTCTCCAAGCAGACTCGTCGCAGAGGTTTAAAAAAGAAAAGAGTAGCCCCCGATCCACCTCTAATGATCCACAAAATACGGCTCTTGTTTATAGATCCATATTTACCCTTATCCCTCTTATGTGATTTAGTCATTCCTCTCAATATTTTGAGCTACGAGCCTTTCATCGCCAGGGAACATATTTAACTATGCACAGAATGGTCAATAGCCAATGAGTAAGTGTTTGCTAAATAAGTAAATGAGTAAACATGTAAAAGTGAATTTCTCATTTTTCTTGTTGCTGAAATGGAAGCAATCTTACTTGCAGCAACCATGTAAGGGTAAGAACATTCATGTTCTTGATTTTTTTTTTTAAGTGTAATAAAGTTTTCCCTAAATGTAGAAACTGCACTGTGCTATCCTAAACAATCTTCCTGCTTAAGAATACTAAGAGTTCAAAAAAAAAAAAATAGTAGCTAGCAATTTCAACATCTCTATCTCTATGTTAACAGGAACTTTCTAAAGAGTTTCTGATTATATCTAGCTTGTCTCCTCATTCCTCACTTATTACATCCTCTGTGATTTAAATTATCTGTCTTCGGAATTCCAAATATTATTATATACCTATAGTAGATAAAATAGTCTCCTTTAAACATGTCTAATTGTTTTTCTAACATTTATTTTGTATTCATGGATAAAATTGCATTTGTCCATTCATTTCACACATATTGGTTGAGCATCTACTATGTGCAAGATGAGCAAGCGTCTACCATGAGCGTCTACCATGAGCAAGATAACCAACCAAAATTCCAGGATGAGACAGAAAATGTTCCATTTCTCTTATTCCACTTGTTTCAGAGTTCACCTAATCCCACTGGTTTACTTCAATTTGGCCAGTGATCCTAAGTGATCATACGGGCTAAAGACGGGCTTTTATGAGAGTGATTTGGAAAGTTTTCTGTACCTAGGAACCATCTGTGACTATGTATGTAGTAAGACAGGTTCTGAATTTCATTCCCCTGGAATCAGGCTCAGTAGATTTGGCATAGAGCCCAGAAATCTGTGGCATTTCTCTCAAGTGTCCCAGGTAATTCTCAGGCAAGTGGTCTTTAGAACATGCATTAAGATTCACTGTTTTAAGAATTAAAGAATTTTTTTTTCTTTCTATGCCTTACTTTATTCTAGATACAACATGTATCTTCTCTTACATCCTCCTGCTTTCCCTATAAAACACAATTTAAATGCTCCTGAAATGTGTTTTATAATTACAGGAGAATCTGTTGTGGCCCATGAGGATTACTGTAGTATTTTTTTGTCCCTCTAAAAAGAATAGGGATTAATGAGGAGTATTAAATATAATTCTTTTAAAAACTCACATTTTCATAAGAAAAATACTCTAATTGCCATCATTCAATTCTAAATTGATAATTCATTATGAGGGGAATCATGGATATTTTTTTGGTCGTTAACCTTGACTATCATTTTACAAAATAATTTTCAGAAGTTTCCACGAGGTACTTTTCATTATTTTTTTAAAGATTTTATTTGTTTATTCATGAGAGACGCACAAAGAAAGGCAGAGACATAGGCAGAGGGAGAAACAGGCTCCCTGTGGGGAGCCCAATGCAGGGCTCCATCCCAGGACCCTGGGATCATGACCTGAGCCAAAGGCAGATGCTCAACCACTGAGCCACCCAGGCATCCCTAGGTACTTTCCTTTAATGCTTTCTTTTGTAATTTTCCCTTAAAATATTCCATTGGGTCCTGATATGAATTTTTCCTAGTTCCTTTGGAGACAATAAGAGAAGTAAGATCTATTTTCCTTCTTACGTCAATGATGCCTTACTTCAAACCCTTTGAATGGATTATTTTTCTCTACAGGTCCTTTGGTGATATGCATCATGTCATGGGTTGTGAGCAGAATGACAGTATTGAAGGTCAGAGTAGATAGAAAATCTGTGACCAGCCCCTACTTCTTGAATTAGTGTCTACCACTTTTCCTTAAATACGTTGGCTTATTATTTCATAATTTGGGTTCCAGACATGGTTTTCTTGCTACTAAGGTTGATAGGTCATTTCGTTAAGAAAATCTGATATATTTCTAAACTCTTCTAATTTCTATGTTGTCATTGTGTGATCTGGTGCCTTTTTATTTTTTTTAATTCAAGTTTAATTAACACACAGTGTTATATTAGCTTCAGGTGTACAAAATAGTGATTCAACAATTCTGTACATCATTCAGTACTCATCACAATCAGTGCAGCCTTAATCCCCTTCACCTTTTTGATGCACATCCCAACCCACCCACCCCTCTGGTAACCAGCAGCAGTTTGTTCTTTGTAGTTAAGAGTCTGTTTTTCTAAAAAAAAAAAAAAAAAAAAAAAACAGAGTCTGTTTTTCTGTTTTTCCTTCTTGCAACTTTTTTTTTTTTTAGATAAATCAATAATCCCCAAGCCGCATTAGGAGATTTCAGTTGCTATCAGCCCCAACGGCCACTTCCCGTCAAACATGGCACCATTTAGACACTTTCTTTGCATTACAATACCATGTTTACTCATTTTTTCTTCCCTTATTTAAAAAAAAAAAAACTTGTTTTTAAGAGGCTCACTTGGAAACAGCTCATAGGTATAGACAATTTTGAAATGTTCAGTTTCTTTAAGTGCTCTATGCACATTCACCTGAATAATCCAACTCACTAGAGATTAAAATCTGTTCTAGCTATTTGCGAAAATATAGTGTCCAACACCTAGTTAGCCAACAAATATGTTAGGTAGGGCTAATCAAAATAAAATGAACCATAACATCTTGCCCTCTAAAAACAAACAAAAAAATGGATTTTTATTTTGAAAATTTAAAAGACTAAATAAATTTGAAACGCTGTTTTAAAATATATATTTCCACATGATAATATGCCCTTGGGCCTGGAAACAATTACAATAAAATTTTGTGGAGAAAACCCCCCACTGTTTTTGTGGTGGCATTTCTGCCATGGTTCCAATTAGAACTCCTATAAATCTTGGAATTGAGCAAATAGGGAAATAAAAATCTCATAAAATACCTGTCTGTATTCAAGCCGAAAAAATGAATTTGGATAGGATTCCAAATCAAACTTTCTAACTTGTTGAAGTTGATACATTTATACCTGTTTTCCAATTTGTGGCAACTTACCTAAACAGTTCCAAGTTAAAATAGAATGTAGACTTTGATCATTCCTTTTTAAAAGAAATCATACCTTTGGCCCAATTCCCTACACTAACGTATCCACTTCCCCACACGGGGTTCTGTTGGAAGCTACAAATAAATAAACAATTGAAATATTCTCTCCACAAATCATGGTGAGGCTGAGAATCAGGAATCCTGTGCACTGGGGACCAGTAGCAGCCCAGGCAGTGGGATTTTGCCTTAAAAGGGGACAAAGAAACCTTCTCTCAACAACTTTACAATGATTAAACGTAAGGTAGAGCACATTTACATTTTTTTGACTGTTTCCTTTCAGCAACCTCATACAGAAAGTCTTCTTTATCTTGTTAAATGTCATAATCGCATGATTATAAATGCTATGCCAATTATTAAATGCTCGCTGAATGACGAATCCAAAATATTTAGCAGCATCAAACTTTTGGGAAATGTAGGAATCTCTCTAGGACAGTATTTTCAAATGATGCATAGAGGTAAATTAAAATGTTTTTTGAACCATGGGCACAGCTTTAAAAAAAAAAAAATCTTCAAAGATCCCTTGAGGAGATGCCTGACTCTCACTTTCTGGTTGAAAAATGCGGCCAAGAGGTAGAGAGAACCCATCCGGCAGTTTCAGTACATCTAACCCCACCAGAGATGACACCGCTAACGTACATTTCTCACAGTGAAAGCATCTCATGGTGAAGGGTCTACCTGCCTTCATTGTCTTCTAGGAATATGTTCTTGGAAAAGAAAATCATTTTCCATCCACCAGTTGTGGAAGGAGATATAAAGTCATGACTACGCAACGGTTGTTGGCCAGTAGGCCTGTAATTGTGATGAAAGTTCATGATCCTTTTGTGGTTGTTGTTGCTGTTGTTGTTGTAAATCCTAATTTACAGATATTTGGATTATGCACAGACAAGGAAAGAAAAACGAAAGAAAGGGGGGGCGGGGAGAGAGGCAACCAAGCCTATAATCTGCTTGTTAATCACTTACCAATGATGCCAAAGTGAAAACAGATGATTAAGTTAGATAATGCTTTGGATAGGAAAAATGTATTTAAGCACTCTATTTGAAAACATTAATGCTATAATTCTCAGCAGCATATTAGATATCATCCTTCCTCCAAAAGACTTCAATCTCATTAGATGTCTCTTATACTTCAGTTTTTGTGAAAGCCTTTTTGTTGTTGTGAAGTATTTTGTCTCTCCGTCATCTCTCGACAATCCATCCGCTCATCTGAATATCTGGATCTCTATATTTATCTAGATACCTTCTAAAATCAGAGGAAAGAAGCCTTTTCAAATACTTTACCAAACATTCTCCACACTAATTAAAAGCAGGTCAAAATGATAAGAAAATGAGTCGTTCACCTTCCAGGTTTGCAACAGGGGACACCTCCACCCTTAGTAATTGATTTCAACTCAGCACGAGTTTCCATGTGTTTTCTCAGCGTTCTTCTGCTTTAGGAGATAAAGCGCAGGGTTCTGTCCTCCAACACTGCCGTGATGTTAACACAAGGAGTTTTGTTTTGGGAATCTTTATCCGGCATAATTATACATTCTGTCCAGGACTCCATTGACGGGAAGCAAACTATTTCTCTCCTTCAGTTGTCGTGCTGGGTGGAAAGGCCAGCTGGGTCCAGGAGCTAAAGCTGCAAAAGAAGCTCTCCCAGGTCGCGGGTGGGAAGTTCAGTATTATTGCATCCCTAATAGCAGCTGCTTCTGTTTGAACTCAGGGTTATGAAAGATGAACTACATTAAATGGTAAATCATTAAATATCAGCTGAGTAAAAGCACGGTGGTGTGTTCCCTGCCTAAATCACCAGCATCCGTCTTCTCACACGCAAAGAGTTGCTCTTTTACAATCATGCAACGAAACCCTGACAGAAGGGCCAAGGCTGAAACCACACGAAAAACCTCAAATAGCATCTTTTGGGTTTTCGGTTGACGAGTCCACGATCATCATCAGCAAATAGTCAGCTGTGGAACCATGGCACAGCATTGCATTTAACACAGCTATAAAATATTTAGGAATGCATAATCCCTTTAGAGCCTCATTTTTTTTCCCTCCTAGTATGTGTTTATTCTTCAAGAAAAGGAAAACAACTGTTTAAATTATGTCCACCTAATACCTTAGATTTACTGCAAAGCCTACAATTTGCTGGTTTCCTTTTACTATTGATCCTCCCTTTACTTACGGGGATGTGAACATCATAACTAGAGATAGAGCTCCTACTTATTCAAAATTAAAACTGTACAATAAGAAATACCATAAAGTAAGGCTTCAGGACTGTTACAAAAATTAGACCCCTCTCCCCTGCGTGAATTAGGCAGCAGGATAATCGCAAAGGGCAATTATAGCTGTAATATTCCGCGCTCGCTGCATGGCTCAGCTTTATGGTAGTTCGCTCACGACTGCAAGCAGGGTCAGAAGACAGTGGCCCTTCTTTATTTTTATGCTGCATGTGCTTTCATGGTGCTTTGCTCCACCGTGGATTCGTCTTATCCACACGAGTGTTGGAGCTGTCATTACGGTGTCATGCTAGATGCCAGCGTCATGGCAAGATTCTGGAGGTAACCACAGAGCATCTCAACGACATATTCTTTTCACCTCCCCTGAATATGCAGTCTACCAATCATTTTTATGATATGCTTATTTTGAAAATGTATCCTGTCATGTCATTCCCACACTTGTCTCTGCTGGAAACGTATTACTTTCCACCGGTGGTAGAAAGAGGGTCTCTAAAATGTTCTTAGTAGTGATACTTAAAGACGCATTTCACTCAACAGATGAAAGGAAGAATTTTCTTTCAGTTCTATTAAAAGATGTCATAAAATTATCTTTGTATCCGTTATAGAACAGATGAAATTCTGAGCAGAGAAAATTGTCCACTCACACTCTACTTATTTTTAAAAATACCTGAAAGTTTAAAAGAGCACACATTTTTTAAAGATAATAATAATAATTATAAAAGAACACGCATTTTTATGTCCATCAAACTTATTTTTTATAGGCATTGTATTATTTTAAAAGTTACAAAGGTGTATTTCATTATAAAAGCACATCTATTTTTTTCATTGCTCTAGTAAATGGCGTGTACATCCACTAAGAATATCATGGAATAGCTTATATGCACAACGTATTATTTTAGTGAATTGTTTAGTGAAGAAACAATTATACTCTCAGTAGCAAATTCTGAGGCCTTGGAAGATCATCTTACCATGGGGCCCTAGGAAAATATTTGTCAGCCATTCACCACCATTTTCTCATTAGTACAGTGGCAATAATAATAATACCAATCTCACATATTTGTGAGAATAAGACAATAAAATGGAATAAGTGCTTATCATAATACCGGGCACATATTAACCTCTTAGAATAAGTGAAATGATTGGTTTTGTTCCAAAACACATATAATGTGTTTCAAAACTTTACTATGCAGTGTACCATGTTTCCTACAGCTTCTGTTCATTCCCTGCTCTGCTTCACATTCACCAAAAACTCCTTTTTATAGCTTCTCATTCCACATGTTTTATCCACTGGAAATCTTTCAAAGACCAACCAGCGAGACCGACTTGCAAATATATTAACAGAAAACGTATATGGCATGTGGTTACCTCTTTGGGGACATAAATAGACAAACAGAAAATGTCACTAATGTCGCAGTGTCATGTTTTAGAAGAAATATAAATCTCCATGAACTGCTGGACATGATCTTGCTAACACAAAAAAGAAAAGACAACAATTTTGACGAAATTAAGCTTAACCCCGTGGAACATGGTTATCCTCATGTTAGCTGCTTTTAAGACTTTTTTGGCCTACACCCACATTCAGGTCAAACTAAAGATAGTTGAATATTATTTAGTAGCATGGATCGAGGGCCAGGCAGGCATGCCTAGGACATTGTCTAGAGCACAGGAGCAGAACATAGGCCTCTTACTCGATACTGTCTTGTCATTGTGTTAAAATAAATACATCCAGGCAACCCGGATTGCCCACCGAACACAAATGAGGCTCTAGAACCTGGAAGTTTGTGTACCTGAGAGGAAGAAGCATGAGTCGGTCATAATTTATTTATTTATTATTATTATTTTTTATTTGTTCATGAGACAGAGAGAGAGAGAGGCAGAGACACAGGCAAAGGGAGAAGTAGGCTCCAAGCAAGGAGCCCAATGTGAGTCTCGATCCTGGGACTCCGGGATCCTGCCCTTAGCCAAAGGCAGACACTCAACCGCTGAGCCACCCAGGCATCCCGGTCATAATTTATAACAGAATCCGTAACTCAGATTCTGGCTCCTGAATAACCTAGCACAAGCACGAGAATCGTTCAGTGCAGTGTTTCGCATCTTTGTCAATCAACTTCCTCTTCTTTTCCTGTCCCCATAATAATGTTCTACACGTATATATGTGCTGTAAAAATAGCAAAGAGCGAAGCTTTACGTATTGCATGGTAAAATGCTACCTGAAATGCAAAAAAGAAACCACTTAATTAATTCTTAAACCACTTAGACTAATTTCATCAGAGATTAAGTCATTCAACAAGTCATGTCATTACTGACGCCAAGGTTAAATCGCTCTTTCTTAAAAAAACATAAGACCAATCTTGAAAGAGCTTTACAAAAAATGAAAGAACCGATTGATCTCGCCTCACCGTCCTCCGGAAAGGAAAGTGGTATCTCGCTACCCAATGTTTCAGGCTCTCTCTGTAGTTGCTTGCTCTTATCTGTCCTGCTTACGAAGTTTCCAAGGTCGACCCATTTCAGTATGATAGTGCACATTTGACTTCGCAAGGACTCCTCGATTTCTTCTCATTTTTTGGAGGAAGATGAATTTTGTCACTGACCATTCCAAACACACGTTGCTTAAAAGGAGTCAGTTGCACCCCAGCACTTATGGAAATCCCGAGCTCGGGTGGCAGGGAGCACCCAAGAATGGATGAGGCGTCAACCCCACAACTGCCACCTGTTGCGTGCTTTCCCGACAGCTGTATCCCTTGACCATCACAAATGTAGATAATCACAAGAGGCACGGAGGAAGTGCGTAGCAGTCAGACTCAGAGGAAGATTCCATGTTCATCTGTGAAACAGCATTGCTTCTAATTGCCCCATAATGATTTTCTAACAGACACAATGGTATGTAGTGCAGTCTTCGAGGTGATTTAAAGCGCACAATAAACCACAGTGCAGCTGAAAAACCAATTGAGACTTATTAGTGCCAGGAAGGTTTTTGTCCTACGTGAATACTTAAGAGCATTCTCACCAGCTACTCGGTCCACAATCCACTTTTACCAAAAATAACTGCCTCTGTCATTGTGCCGGGGCAGTTCTGAAACGTAAATGGACCTTTTTTATTTCGAATTTCTGTGAAATTAAGCTTCGGTTTTACTTTTAATCTTTGAGATATACAATCCTAAAATAAGTTCATGGGTGAGGTGATGGCCCCAAACCTCATTTCTCTGATTTTTCCTTAAAAACCATGTAATGTTTTTATTCTTACCCTTCAGTGTAAGTGTCCAGCTGTCATCAGTCTTTGCTTCTCCCCAAACATTCTCTGACACGGCAGTTGGGGAGGTCTGGAGACATGGAATTGGCTGGCCAGACCCTGCAATCCTTGGCTTCTTAATGGATAACGACACTAGAAGCTACCTCTATTTGAGGCCCCGCTATGGGGCAGTCTTCCTCTGAGGACTTGGTAGCCTTGAACTTGAAAGATTCCAGTCAAAATGACACTTTGTGCGAAAGTCTGGTACTCTGTTTCTGGGAATTCAGTTGTCAGAAGATGATGGATTAATCAGCAGAGGCTTTCTAAATCCCCTGCTCCATTCCACGCTGTAGCATAAAAGAAAGAGAGACACAGAAAGACAGAGAGACAGAGAGAGAGAGAGAGAGAAAGGAACTCCAAAAAATCAACCCTTTTACACTTTCCATTTACCACATCATCATTATGATAATAACCAAAATACGTTAACCCTCTCACATATATGCACAACACAAACGTGTGCACACACACTCATGTACGTGCCCTAAACTCACTTTCTTCACCAATTGCCAGATCTCATGTATTTGGGTACCATCATGTTACTACCTGTTACTGCTACTCAGAACTGTGGCCCCAACAGCAGATATCGTACCCTAATTAAAAAGAAAAATCTGTGCGGAACTTGCATTAGGTGCATCTGGGCTCATTCTCCTTTTTTTTTTTTTTATGATTTTATTTTTTTATTCATGAGAGACACAGAGAGAGAGAGAGAGAGAGAGAGGCAGAGACACAGGCAGAGGGAGAAGCAGGCTCCATGCAGGGACTCCAAGGTGGGACTCGATCCCAGGACTCCAGGATCATGCCCTGGGCTGAAGTCGGCGCTAATCTGCTAAGCTACCCAGGCTGCCCTCGTTCTCCATTTTTTTAGGGGAAAAACAAGCCCCACGTGCCCAGAAGTGACATTTTTCAAGAAAAGAAATCAGAGTCACCTACCCAGGATCCCAGAGTCACCTACCCAGGATCCCGGACGGCACAAACACTTGGAAAATGCACTTTTGACACCTACTACCTACATTTGTGAACTCTCCACAACCCATTGCAAAGGCAACTTTTTCTAGGATGCCCCAGTGTTCTTGGCAGTATGGCCTGACTGTGAACCCTACTTCAGAGTTCCCCTACTCATGGTGAATTAATTGTGAGAGGTAATAGCTAAACATGCTATCACGTGGATGCTACTGTTCCTTTTTTTTTTTTTTTAATCCAGGAGATACTTGCACTCTCATGTTCTCTTGTTGTTAATAAACATCTTCTTGTTTTTTTTTTTTTTTTTTAAATGCATTCGTTATCCAAGAGGTGCTAAGGAGCCATGCCTGAACTACATAATTCAGTGATTTGGGGAGGGAGGGAGAGGCTGTTAATACAGCCTAAGTCTGCGTAAAGAATATTTCTTGTCCCTAAGTCAGTAGTGGGACCCCAGGTTAGCCTCGCCTCAGCTTGCTGCCGGTCCTACGAAGCACAGCTTCACTCCTGCTAGGCAAGACCAGCTGCAGTGAAGTCTGGGTGAGTCAGATGTGTGCTTCCTTCAGGTGTGCCCTGATCTATGCCTAAAGGCCGCGTCAATCCCCTTCTTAAAACAATCGTTTCCGCACACCAACAGGCGCAGGCAGCGCAGTCGTTCTTTTCAAACATAAGGAAAATACGGACCATACGTTCAGACACACCTGTAGCTGGAACGAGTAAGTACCTCGTGCCTCACAGGTGCCAGGCCGGGGAGTGGAGAAAAAGAGGTGAACACAATGATCTGAAGCCTCTGACCCGGTGTATTTTATACTGTCAATGGGGGAGTCGGATCATGAGCAAACAAAATGCAGCCCCGGGTAGTAACAAATACTTGACAAAGATTGAAGCCAAGTAAGGAAAATGCAGAGGCCTGGGACGGAGAGGCCCAGGGTGGAGAGGCCCGGGGTGGAGAAGACTGGGATGGAGAGCCCGGAGATGGAGACGCCTGGGATGGAGAGGCCTGGGATGGAGAGGCCCTGGATGGAGAGGCCTGTGATGGAGAGGCCTGAGATGGAGAGGCCCGAGATGGAGAGGCCCGGGATGGAGAGGCCCGGGATGGAGAGGCCCGAGATGGAGAGGCCCGAGATGGAGAGGCCCGGGATGGAGAGTCCTGGAATGGAGAGGCCCGGGATGGAGAGGCCTGGAATGGAGAGGCCCAGGATGGAGAGGCCTGGAATGGAGAGGCCCAGGATGGAGAGGCCTGGAATGGAGAGGCCCAGGATGGAGAGGCCTGGAATGGAGAGGCCCAGGATGGAGAGGCCCGGGATGGAGAGGCCTGAGGTGGAGAGGCCTGAGATGGAGAGGCCCTGGATGGAGAGGCCTGAGATGGAGAGGCCCGGGATGGAGAGTCCTGGAATGGAGAGGCCCAGGATGGAGAGGCCTGGAATGGAGAGGCCCAGGATGGAGAGGCCCAGGGTGGAAAGGCCCGGGATGGAGAGGCCTGGAAGCGGGGAGGAGGGTTTGCCGGCATGAGGTCTGGGGAGTGGGGCTTTCAACAGTGTGGTTAGAGAAGCCCTGCCTCTTGTGGTTCCATTTGAGTGGAGAGCTCTGCCAATGTCCAGGGAATAGACTTCCAGTCAGAGGAATGGCGGGTGCACAGGCAAGAAGGTGGGAAGGGGCTTGGCGTGTTTCAGGAACTGGCTGTTTCTGGAGGCCTTTGTGGCATGTTGGTGTAAAAGTTGCCAACTCTTCATTCTAGTGAAGGCTGGCTTGTATTTGAAGATGACGGCTTTCCTCCTTCCTCCCGCCCCCCCACCCCCCGCTGATGTTAACGTGGCCTTTCTTTAAAGAAATGATGTAAGGTTTCAATGTTAGTTGTTGTTTTTTGTTGTGTTTTTTTTTTTTTTTTTAACCAGCCTAACTTGGCAATAGAAAATGTTGGCAACCTTACGTTGTTCTCTTTTCCTTTCCTTCCCCCAAAACTAATTCATGAAATACAAAACTCTGTTAAGCTCTGGCTTAAAACGACATGCACTTAAAGTGCCAAATCCCTCCCGCCCAGACCCCCACACACACCCCCACACCACCCCACGGTGCCCATGGAAAACTGGATCCTGACGGGCTTCTTAGAGTTTTTGTTATATTTTACCAACATTCAGATTTAACTTCCTATTTTCCAGGTTTGTTCTGAAAGAAGAAGAAAACACGGGGCTTCCAAAATTCGCATTTTGTGTTAGGTTTTTTTTTTTGTTTTGTTTTGTTTTTTTTTTTGTTTTTAACATAAAAATGCGGTAGTAAAATTTATCCCTGATTCTTTAATAAAACAGCGTGTCAGCAGAACAGGTACGGGAAATGGGGCCCTCCCAAGATCTTTTATAGTCTGACATCAAAATTAAATTGGGATGTTGAGAACATCTGGACCTCTCCTTCTCTATCTCCCCCCAGGACTTCCAGAGGATATGCATGTTTGTTTTGTGTTTGTGTTTTGGGGGTAAGGTGGAGAGTCTGGACCTGCTTTTTTTTTTTTTTTTTTTTTTTTCTTTTTTCTTTTTTTTTTTTTTCTTTTTTCTTTTTTGGTTTTTCTTTTTTCTTTTTTCTTCAAGGGGGAAAGAGAAAACCAGATATGTTCAAGGGAATTGACTAGTAGTGGCCAGTATAACAAAGAAACCCCACTAAGCCTAACCACAACCTGACAGAATGAAAAGTGATTCCAGAGCTGCCACTCACCACAAATCCCCGCGAAACATGCCAGGAAATCAGCTGAAAGCAGCAGAGAGGCCGCTCCTCAAGGGCCACAAACATGACCCCCAGGGAATCTTCGGGTCCCATTCAAATTCAAAGCTTCGAAAGAGGAGGTGGGGGGGGTGTGGTGGAAACAGGAGACAGAGAATTAGCAGCCCTGTGATCACTTTCAGGGTTATGATGGAACTGATTTAAAATGCAAAACCGAGTTCCCTTGTAAACCCCAAGACAAACTGGAAGCTGAGATGGATGTAGGGTTTCATCTGGTGATTTTCAAGTGTAGGATTGAGATGGGGGGGAGAGGGGGCGGGGGGGGGTGGAAGGATCCAGGCTATTTATTTGTCCTGAGCTGAGATGGCCTGTTCTTCTTCTGTAGGATAAGTGAACATGGCCTACACGCTACTACTTCGGGCCTCCATGCTAATAAGGCGTACTTCCCACAGAATCTGACAGAAAGGATGAATACCTTGCCCTGCTCATGCTTAATTTGTAGTGGCGTGTGTATTTCTTGAATGTTCATGAAGTTTTCTAATTCATCAGCACACAATTGGGCTTTTTTCCTCCCTCTGCACAGAATGAAATGCCGAGAGGGCAAGAGGTTCAGGGCGTTGTATTATCCCGGAGCCAATGTAGTTCCTTACCCAAAAAGTCATTGCTAATTTTCTTTTCCCCCCTACCTCAGGAACAAAATTGTTCTTCAGCAAAGAATCTCGCACTGACCACACTTGAAAATGTTTATTACTGTCGAGTCTGTCACAGATTGCATCAAGCCACAGAGATGCTAATCTATCTCATGTATCTGAAACTCCTCTGGGAAACATATATTGGGGCTTACTGCTGAGTGAACATGACTGTTAGGATTATAGAGACCATACACGGTGAAGAAAAGCAGCATCGCTTTTCTGACTGGAGAGTAAACAATAGGGCGATTGTCGGCTTACACGGTGGGGCCAATAGCCCTACTGCTGAGGAGCTCTATGTAAAAACCAAGATCAGCAAGCAGTCTTGATGTTTTCTTCTCGGAGTTGGATGTTGTCAAGGATTCAGATGAGCCACCCCAGTGAGTATGCAGGAAACAAAACAGGATATTCTTGTTTAAGGACTGCTTTCTGTAATTATGTTGATTTTTTATGCAACACTTGAACTTTTAAAAACTCAAGGATGCATAAGAAGTACTCCAGAGGAGAATAAATGATTGGGATTTTGTCTTAAGTGAAATGTTATCTTGCGTTCTTAACAAAATTAACTTGTTTGTATTTGTGAGTGGGTCTATGAATTAAGTATACTCAGGCTATGCCCCTTTTTGTCTCCCCAACTCACCCACCCACCCCCCACCGCCACCCCCCGCGCCCCCCTCCACCACCACCATTTTCAAACAGGAGGTCAAGTTGTCTTTGGAACATCATATTTCCTGCTTGGAAAAGGCACTGGATTGTCTTAAGAGTCTGACAGGAAAGTTCCAAGAGTACCAGGAGTTTCCCCTGCAAGGCTTGAGGGGGGTAAAATGTGCAGCATCTCTATAAAAGTTCTTTCCTCTGAGCTATCGTGAGCTGTTCTATTGTTGTGTATACAAAAGTCTTCAGAATGGAAACAGCTAAACTAAATTAAATACTCTGAGGAAAAACGTCTTTGGGAAATATGCACTGTGGGCTTGCTTGGAAGCCTTGTACTTTTATCTGTCCTTCCTTGTTGAGGAAGGAACATCTGGCTCAGCCTCTTGCCGGTGAATGCTATCATGCTACAGACATCCGGTTACTCCTTTCCCATCCGAATATCAGTCCTGTGTATTAGACAAGGGATGTAACATATTTGTATGCCAAGAAATCTGATTTGGTGACAATTATTTGCCTTTTATTTTAACAAAATTACTTCATGCTCCTTTTCTTTAATCAAAATGCCGTGCAATTTCCTATTTCACTTGAATCATTCCCGTAATTTCACGACACAATGAAAGGATTATAGATTAGCACAGGTCAATCTCCTCCATATTCTCCTTATTTTGCTTAAGATTCCAATCCACAAAAGGTCTTGGACCACATAATACTTCCGGGTCAAGGACACCGCAAGGTCTCTTTGCAAAAGCACCCCAGCTGAGCAATCATATTCCCATGGCAGTGTGCCCTGAGTTTTAACCGTTGTGATTCAAGGGAGAAAATGAAATGTAAACTAGATGGTAACTGCCAACGTTAGTCAGGGACACGCTGACGATGCTGATTTCACTCTAGGGAGGAGGCTTACAGGATAGAATGTAAAATGGTGCTTGGGGGTCAGCCCGACT
This sequence comes from Canis lupus dingo, assembly GCF_003254725.2. Taxonomy (NCBI): domain Eukaryota; kingdom Metazoa; phylum Chordata; class Mammalia; order Carnivora; family Canidae; genus Canis; species Canis lupus. Next base: position 65,917,213 of record NC_064248.1, on the reverse strand, counting down.
GGATTTGAATCCCAATTCTACCATTTGACAACCAAATTACTCAGCCTTTCATTCTCTTGGTTTTCTCTTTTATAGGAAAAAAAAAATCATAATCATCGTTCCAATTATTCATTGCTGCATAACAAAACATCCCCAAAACTTGGTTTAAACCCAGTTGGTTTAAACCAACGATCTATTATCATCTTTCACTTTTCTGTGAATGACTACACTCCCTTGGGTGGTTCTCATTGGGGTTTGTCATTCTGGTGAGGTCAGATACCAAGTGAATAGTAGGCTTGAGGGGGCTGGCCATCCCACATGCGTCATTAATCCTTGTTGGCTGACAGCCCACCTGAGGCTCACTTTACACCTGACCTCTTCATGTGGCTTGGGCTTTCTCACAACGTGGAAGCCTTAGTCTGATTCTTACGTGGCAGCCCAAGGCTCCAAAGGTACAAAGCCGAAGTCCAGACCTAGTCTATTGTCTCTTCTGCCTCATTTTATTCATCAAGCAAGTCACCAAGGGACTCCAAGGGAGAGAAGTTAAACCCTACCTCTCAATTTCAGGACTGGTTAATAATTTCCTGCCATCTTCAATCCACCAGAGGTACAATATCTACCGCAGAGAGTCTTGTAAGAATTAAATAATTAATCTATGTAACATACCTAACCAAGTGTCTGACACTTGTGATATTTTTTTCAGTAAAAGTCAGTCACTATTAGGTTCTAGTCTTGACCCCATTTTATTTGTCTTCTTTCCATTTACTGCTATTTGAACTGACTTAACAATTATGTCCATATACATGTATGTATGTGTTTATTTTCTCTCTCCTATCCAAATATAAACTTTACAATCACAGCGACTTCATTTTTTTTTTCCGGGCCCAGAAAAATGCCTGTTATATAATGAGGGTGCTGTGCATATTTGTTGAATGAATAAGTGAACAGATTCCTGGTGAATATAGAACTTGGATGTTTGGTTGTGGAACATGCGAGTGTGATTGGGGTTGGGGGAAGATTATGATCAGAAGGAATCAGAGAGAATTGACATTCTGATTTATTTAAGTGTTTTAGAAATTAGGATATCATCTGTTACCTGGAGCAGCTTTTAACTATAACTGTCTTAAGAAGCACAGAGAGGTGAACAAGTCCTACTCTGCCTCCAGAAGGGCTGACAATTGGCACACGTTGAGAACTGCCATGTGCCACTCACAGGGCTTAGAATCTGACAGGTCCGGGTTTAAGTCCCTGCGTTGCTGTTTGCTTGCTTACTGACATGAAAAGATTTTCTAAACTTCTCTGAGTTGTAAAATGTGTAAAATCGGGCAGTGAGGCTTACCTCACGGGGTTCCTGTGAGAAGGAAATACAGTTGACAAAGGGTTTCAACCCAAATACTGGACACAATTGATAAACATGTACCAATTTTCAAAAATATCGATGATGAAGAAACTATCAATATGACTCATAATGTGCTTTATTTTAGACGAGCTAGCTTTTCAATTTTTTTATTTTTCAGAAACTCCCCTTCTGTTCCAAACACATTTTAAAATATTAAAATAATATTAGGTTCATTTTTTACTAATTCAATATTTAATCTGAGAACATATCGGTCCACAAACTGACCTTTCTGCTTCACCCAGTTTTTGACACAGGAATTGAAACAGACTATTGAATAAGCCTTAACAACCATGTTTAAAATAAATATTTACATGATTCAAGAAAAATTGTGACATCAAAGGAAATAAACATCATGTGCAAAGAACATTTCCTAGAATTCAAGGGGAATTCCCTCCACTGCTGCCCCTTCGTGAGGATGTCCAAGAGTCATTTACTTACTCAACATATGGTTGAGAGCTCAAAAAAATTCAAAGCACTCCGAACTTTGGGGAATTTTGTAAAGGATACTCCTCCTCCTTGGATTTTAGTGTACTTAGTATTTAAAAACAAATTTACTGACCAAGATAAACTGATAAATGTAACAATTTTCTTTCCTTGACACACACACACACACAAATCAATTCAAGATGAGCAATTTATGGATACATGCACATATTCATATAAATTCATAGTGAGTAAATTGGACAAAAATTTTTTCTGTTTTATTGTTTTGGGAAAACTCTCAAATATTTCTCACATTGAAAAACTGTTCTAGAATATGTGGAAGATAGAAGCTAGGAAAAAAAATGACTTAATAGAGAATCATATGTCTTTGAAAGGAAAATATTCAGCACTGATGTTGCATATTGCTGGCAGCCAGACAGTACAGCATGTATTCCGCTCTCCAAGCAACAAAACACCAGAGCATGCACATAGCTAGCACAGCGTGGTCCTCCAACATGAAGGGGAAGGTACTTGCAAAAGTCACAGGATAGCATAGTAAAATTTAACTGATTTGCTTTTGCTTGGGCAGGGAGGATATACAAATACAGGACTCGCCAACAGGTTCGATACCGGATAGCGGCAACATTAAAAATTACATGTAATTTTTAGAAAATTTAGAAATCACCTATGAGAAATAATAGGTGATTAGTAAATATCAGTTTTCTTTCCATCTTTCTTTCGGACTAGATTTTCTTTTTCAACTATTACCACAGTGTCTGAGCTCTGTAACAGAGAGTGTAGCCGCATGGGCTGGTATCATCCTATGGTTCTTTGTTCTCAAGTAAACAAATCTAATCTTGGTTAAGCATTAGCCAATGGCAGGTCAAGGACCAATGGTTCTGTCAAGAACCAATATGGGGGAAGAAGAAACCCAGATGAAATGTATATAAATTAAGTTCATCTGAACATTTGCATCATTCCATGTTTAGTTTCTTTGTGATCTGTATATTACAAAGATAAGCATGCTAGACCTTAATATGAAAAGGGGAGCCCTTCATATTCCCTGTCAAGATCTGATAGGATCAGATTTATATAAGGCTTCAGATGGGCAGATATTGACGTTCATGCCACCACTATTTTTACTATCCAGATGTGCTGACAAAAGGAATTTTTGTTTTGTTTTTGTTCCCCCTTCCACGTTTTACGCTTTCCAGAGAACCTCCCTAATTCTGCTCTTTAAAATGGTAAATCCAAATAGTAAGAATTCTCCACAAAAGGCATCCCTAAACATTCACCTCTAGCTTCCATTTTTATAGTAAGGATCACTGATACCTATAGGTTGGATTATAATTTGCTCAATTTATCCAACCAAGACAAAAGCCCTTTAGGGGAGTTTCAACGTCTAGTCTATTATTTAACCTCATGAACAAAAACACCATGTTGCCTCACTTAAAAAGATTCATTGCAAGGGTTAAGGGCAGATGAGACGGGCGTCTACAGTCTCCTGGAATCACAAATGTACAAACAAGGGAACTAATTTTTCTCTACTGTTTTTACAAAAAAAAAAAAAAGGAAAGCTTTTTTTCACACTAGGCAAACAGCAACTGGTTTAGTCTCATAAATTTACATCTCCTAAGTAGTGTCAGTATTCAGGCAGATTAGTTTAACAGGCCTTGAGGTATCATCCAAGGGAAAAAAAAAAAAAAAGAGAGAAAATATATCCAAAGTCATCTGGTTAATTGGAGGAGGTGGGGAGATGAAGTTGCCTCCATTAAGTTCTTTTGGAACAGTTGCAAGATCCACAAAATCTGTTTTTAGCTCAGTCATTCATCCTGTTGGATGTGTGATGTGTTTTCAATTTAATGATAATTGCCCTTTCCATTTCTTTGATAATTGCCCTCTCTATTATCATTTATGGAGATTTCGAATTATAAATCAAGACAAGACAGCCAGAAAAATATTATGATTGTCCCTTCTGAGGCCACAGCAACTCAAGTAACACTGCCAAAGTCTGAGAGTTTAAGCCATTTTCATTTGCATGTTTTCTGAACATTTTATTTTAGGGTCCAGTGATTTTCCTAAAGAGGAGGTTGCATGACAATAATAGGACGGAATGATAATGGATACAGAGAATATAAGTTTAGCTTCAGTGCAACAGTTATAAATTTGTGTTTGAAACCAGGAGCTGGCTCTCCTGACTGTTTGAAAGCAAAGGTGAAAAGTGAGCCAGAAAGGTTGGCTATCAGACACCTGGTGTCCCCACGGAGGACAATGCTTAGCCCCGGCTCTCCCAAATTCCCCTTTCCTACTCTTTTCTTTTTTTTTTTTTTTTTTGGAGGGGAAACCCATCTTCTTCTCATTGAATATTCTCCACGATCCACACAATGAGATAAGTACAAAGACATGAGTCATATTTTATCTAAGAGTCCAGGAACCATCTCCCAAAAAGGAAGCAAGAAAATAAAAATCTGTACCCAAGACATAATTCTTTGAGGTGGTGCCAGCTTGTACCTGCTCAGGAGATCCTATTAATAAGTTTTCAGGAATTTGGCAGGCTGTCTGTTTCCCCAGAGAGTCACTATTAAAAATCAATTGTATAAGTTTTGATTTAAATAACCTGGTAAAAACAAAGTCAACAAATACATAGAGCTCGCCACGTCCTAATTATTGTATTATTGAACTGTTTTCTATGTTTTTGAGGGTGTTTCTGCCCTTTGCATTTGAATGTTAAAAATGCCATGTCCTGGTATGATAGGGAGCATCTCTTCCCAATTCTGCATCAGTAACTTGGGACACGTGAGTAGCTTAAAATCCACGATAGCAATTACACCACTAATATCAAAAAAATGCTGCAAATCATTCCCTTTTCCCTGGAGAGCTGGTTATTAAACATTTTGCCGCCCTGCTCTGGACAGTAATATCGTTTTGTGAGAGGGAGGAACCTTGGAGCTGGGATGATCTGGGTTTCCTTGGGGCTCAATTAGCAGCTGTATGATCTCCAGCAATTTCCTTAAACTCTCTGTGCCTTAATTTGTCACTCTCCTGCTTAATCCCCTTCAGTACCTTTCCACTACTCTTAGGATAAAGTCCAGAAGCCTTAGGGGCCTCCTCTCCCTTGTCTTTGCCCCAGATTTCTTTACCCCTTGAATCCGGTTAGCTCCTCCCACTGAAGGGCCCTCACATCTGGAATGTCCTTCTTTTCCACTCCCAGATTTGGGTCTTAGTTGAAACGGCAGATTCTTAAGGTCGCCTTCCCTGATTGCAAAGGCCCTGAACCTCCCACACAGCAGGTTAGGACCCCCTCATACAGTCTTTCCTAGAATCTTACACGTGTCCTCATAGCACTTGTTAAAAGTGTTGACAAAACTGTTTTGCAAGGTGCCTGGGTGGCTCAGTGGGTTAGGTGTCTGCCTTTGGCTCAGGTCAGGATCTCAGGGTCCTGGATTGAAGCCCCAGGTCAAGGCTCCCTGCTGAGCTTCCCTCTCCCTCTGCCCCTCCCCACCACTTGTGTTCTTGCTTGCTCTCTTTCTCAAATTAATTAATTAAAAAAAAAAACCTCTTCTGCATGTTGTCATTTGCTTAATAAAAAAGCCCCCTCTGTGCCCGTGTTTCTCATGCATGTTGCTTTACCTCTCAAGCTCAGCCCCATGCTTTGCTAACCTCCCACTTAAATTTAATCCGTAGGATATCTGTTTTGGCAAAGAGCAACCCGCTTTTCATAATCACTTGTTCCACCTAAGAGGCGTTAGGCGGAATAGCGTTAAGGACAGAGGCTCTGAGACGCTATCCCGTATGAGCTGTGTGGCCTCAGCAACCTCTCTGTAGTTCCATTTCCTAATTTGTGAAGTAGGATTAATAGCAAAATCTGCTGTCTAGGGGTCGTGGTGAAAATGAAGGGAACTGACCCCTGTAGAGTGCGTGTCCATCACACAGGAATGAGTATGTAACTGTCTGGTGCTATTCCTACTTGCCTTACCTCTCTCCCTTCCCCTCATTACATCATTTCCCAGAACCCCCACGTCTATGGAGGTTTATAGACGATCTTTCATTACCTTTGAGGATTATAGACGACCTGCACAGCTTTAACTGCCCATCAGAATGACACCCCACTCTCTTGTGCTCGTTTCTCAGCTACTTATTGTCACCTCCATGAGATGTTTTTTGACACAGAAAACACAAGGTACCACACCCAAATCCATCATTACCCCATCACACTAGTTTGGTCTTGTGACATCTGTATTTCTGTTAACAGCAGCCTGCTTTCTTCAGTGAGGCCCCAAGTTTCTAATTCATCTATGCCTCTTCCCTCTCCTGTACTGCACATCTCAGCACTTGCCAATTTCTATTGATTGTCTCTGAAATACCTCTTGCATCTTTTTCTTCCTTTTAATTCCCACTGCTCCCACCTAGGCTGGGTTCTCATTAATCTCTTTCTTGTCTGGACTATAACAATAGCCTACTATCCAATCTTCACAGCTTTAGACTCAGCTTAACATAACAAGAGCATTCTTCTAGAATTAGACACTCTTAAAACACATGTTTCTCTCCTCCTTCACTCATTCTCTCTCAACTGTGTGATATTTTATGTCTGTCTTCTGTCTGTGAAAGCGGAGACCTTGACCAACTGGTTGTCCTCAGTATCTAATAGTACCAAAAAGAACAATTCATTATTAAACTTAGTACTACTAAAAATAAAAAATAAAAAAATAAACTTAGTACTACTATTATTAAGTATCATTATAGTATCAACATACTATATTATTAATATAGAATATCATCATGAAAAGAGTACTAGCAAATGTTAAACACTGCTCAAAGTATTTGTTGGGTTAATTATTGAATAGATCTGTTTTCTGTCCTCACTCTGATCTATGGTACACACACTTCATCTGCTTAAATTGGATTTCTGGTTAATTCACTCCCTTGCTCAAACATCCTCAGCCCTTCCCAATTGATTGCCTTCTGTCTAATGTCCCCATCCTGGAATATGAGGCTCCAGTTAAGAGGCCAGGCTTGCCTCTCTGAAAGCTCCCTTCCACTCAGACTATTCAGAGTCGTTGCTGTTGTTTTAATGAGGGAAATGATAATATTAGTGGTGACCTCAAAAGCCTCCTCAGCCTACATCATGCAGGACAACAGAGAAAGTAGCAGAGCTAATCTTTCCTAATGATTACACTTGCTTCCGAAACAGAAGGCAAAGTAAGGTAAGAGTTTTAAGAGTATATCAGCATAGTTCCAGCAGGAGCCATGAAAAAAGGATGTATAATTATAAAATAGGAAGGCTTCAGAGTTTCCTCAAAACTTCTCACAATAATTTTGTCTTATTTAGACGTAAAAGACAATATAAGATGAGATGAGAAATTTCCTCTAGTTTACTTAAATTCATTTCCTTTTGCCTTTTTTCTCTACATGAGCTATCATTGGATGCACTTTTTCTCCAAACTGGCTTCTTTTCATTCTTGAGCTTTTTTTCATATGGAATTATGTACCCTCTTCTCATTTTATTTTCACAATTATAGTTTCCTCATTTGCATCTTGATGATTAAAATGTTGCTTTCGTGTTAGTTGGGATTTACTTTTTCTTGAATCTCATAGATCTTCCCCTGAAGTATAGTTTAAGGACTACTGATTCTAAATTGATTGTTAAAGTCATTTTGTTTGTTAAAAGGTTGCATTTTTAAAAATATTAATACCACCACTACAACAGGGATAAGACTGACTCCAACGTCTGAGTTCTTTAGATGCTATTGTTTTCAAATTGGAAATTTTCCCAAAGAAATTGACTTCAAAATTTGAACAAATTTACACAGAGAGTCATTCTTTTCAAAAGAGAAGGTTTTATTCAACAACTATAATAAAGGTCGTATTCAAGAGTGACTAGCAAGTCCCATTCTGACATATAAGGCATTCCCAAACTTTAGCAAAAATTACTTATTTAGTGCATTTGACTACACTTGGTTAATACTGCCTTCATTAGGTTTGCTCACAAAGTTAATGCGTATGTGCTACATGTAAAAGACATATATATATATATATATATATATATATGTATTTAATTAATTCTACTTCTGTAACATCCTAAATTACCCAATTTGGTGTGCATTGAAACTTTAAACCATGTGCCTAAACTGTCAAGAAAACACTGAAAATGTTTTGAACCCTGCATTTTCAAATATAAATGCTGTTTTAATTTTAAAAAAACCCACAGAAGTCTGGGTGTCCGTTCAAAAGCTGTACTCATTACTACAGTTATCAATAATTACTCAGTTACCTTTGATCTCTTCAAGTTAGCGTAGTCCGATAGCCAATATTAATTCATCCTACAAAATGAGCTTCTTTTTTTTTAAGAGATTTTATTTTTTAAGTAATGTTTACACCCAAATGGGGCTTAAACTTACAATCCTGAGATCAAGAGTTACATTCTCCACCATCTAGGCTAGCCAGGCGTCCCTAAAATGAGCTTCTTTATTCCAGATGAAAATATCCCTCTTTTACAAAATTAGGTAATCAAATGTCCATTATTTCTATGTCAATTTTGTGTCTATTAGCTAACCATGAGATGAAGAAATTGTCAAGAAAAAACCTCAAGTGCTACTTTATTCCTTTAGCTTTTTCAACCATGGTCCAAGATATTATGCTTATCTGTAAGTGGGCTTAACCAAGGAGGGTCTGAAGCCTGGAGATGAGCCTGCCTAGCAAACTTCCCTTTGTTACTCATCATAGAACCCTTGTAGGTATGTTGGATTCTCATCATAAAACATGGGGCTGGGGAGAAAAATTCAGTGTTAGACTTGGTTGAACTTCATTCAAGGACTGTCATTTTGATGCAAGATCATATTAAGAAGGATGCAAGTCCTTTTTTCATCAACCATTTTAAAGTCAAGCTTTGCAGCCTCACTCAGCAATCTGATCAAAGCCCTTGTATTCATAAAACACTTTTTTTTTTTATAAATTCTGCTCCGTTTCACATCAAACTTAGAGTTTGTTGAAAAACAAAAAATCACTGGTCCCCAAAAACTTACTCTCTTACTAATAATTTATACATATAAATGCTTGAGAGACCCATATTCTTCACAACATATTTCATCAAGGATATGAGTGATATTTATTAGTCTCTTTACATTCAGGAAACAGCTAATACCTCATCTAGCCTCCAAAAATTTTCTTTTAAGATTTTATTTATTTATTCATGAGAGACACAGAGAGAGGGAAGCAGAGACACAGGCATAGGGAGAAGCAGGCTCCATGCAGGGAGCCCGATGTGGGACTCGATCCCAGGTCTCCAGGATCACTCCCTGAGCTGAAGGCAAGCACTAAACCACTGAGCAACCCAGATCTTCAAAATTTTTGCATAAATGATTAGCCCATCTTGGAAATCTGTTGTTTGAAAATTCACTAAATAATACTTTTTTAATAGGCCGTCATTTCTTGATCTGTTCTCTTGATTAAACTATGTCTATTCTAGGCTAGATGTAGCACTTTTCTCTTGCAGGTATGACTCACTTGATAGGAAATCCATCCATTTACACACTGCTTAATTCAGAATGAATTTTAAGTATTCAGAACCTACATATAGTACCTTGACTTTTAGAGTCTAAAAAGTGAGCGTGAGAGAGAGCAGTATTTAACAGGCCAGGAGTTGGAGTTACCATCTCAGTGCTTTGAGAAACTAGAGCTAACTGCTACATCTCACTGTCTCTCTAAGTTAGCATTTCACTACTTGCAAAGTGTTTTTGACCGGAATAGGAATGTTCAGCAGAGAGAGAGAGGAAGCTAGTATTGGTAGTAAGATAAATACTGCTGAAATAATAGTAATCGATAAATAATCAATATGCCTTCCATCAAATATATACACGGTAAATTAAACCTCCTCATGTTATTAAAAGAGAAATGAATACTCATCTGCTACAAAGGTGAGACGGTCTGGAGTCTTCCCATCAGGCATGTGCTGTCTGCTAGGTGTAGTGTCAGGGTGAGCAAACAGGAGGCCCATTTACAGCTGCTGTTTGCAGAGGCTCAGTGAGGTAGATGCTGGTTCTGCAGGAAAAGATCCTATGCCTGATATAAAAAAATAAAGTTTCTTCTCCATCTGCCCACGGTGAGCAGGCGCTTTCTTTGTTTTAGGACATGTGTAATGTTTCTTTTGAAATTGTAATCATTGTCAACTGACACTAAAGCCAGGCAAAGCTTTCCTTATGCTTTTGGAAAAGAATAATTCACAAGTGAAAAACAGGCCAAGGTTCCCAAGGACTATTAACGCCAATACAAAGCCTGTGTAATCTGTGTGTTTCTAACACATGGCCATGTCAGATCCGAGGGATATGGTAATCTCAAGAAAGAAGAAAATTTACTGAGCCATTTTATTTCTTACATTCGAAATGTTTCTTGCATTCACACTGTTATTAACTTTATGACCTCCTCATATTGTGGTATAATCATTGAAGAGGAGACCAAGCACCGTCCCTTCTCCGGGTAAAGACTTGCTTTCTGGTTTTCCCCCACTCACATCTGTGCTTACCGAATGAACAGATGCTCAGCTTCTAAGGGCCTGACTCTGGCCTTTTCCCTCCTATCACTAGAGCGGAAAGAAAGGGGGTTCCCAAGTGATGGTGGCAGCTTTCCAATGGCTGGCCTGTACTTTCACATTTAAAGCAAGCAGGTGGCATCAATGGGCTGTCTGATGACTAACAAGAGAAGAGTGCAATTGATCTTTTTATTAACCCGTGCCCCCAGGTGGGGGCCAGCCTGCCTCTCCCTCCTGGGTTCAGTTACACTGCTCTGTTCCAGGAACGTTTTAGACCCGTTGGTGTTTTTGTCTGAGCTGATTCTTAAAGCACAGGGACACCAACACAGATAGCCCAGGGCATCTAAATTCCATCTTCTCCGAAACTCCAAACTAGTAAATGCCTTTGTAATTTGCATCTGACTCAAAGCAATATTTCACATCCAGTAAGAATGTCTCTTCAATCCTACTGATAGTTTTTTCATGCTGAATTTGAACCGTGGGTTTGTTTGTCTTCCCTCTAGGTCTCAAGCACGTCACTCTGAACCACACAATTAGTTCTGAAGAGCATGGAGCCTACATAGATTCATAAGGTAAATGATTAATTTCAAAATATGATGTCAGAGATTCAATTACAGTATGAATTCCAGCATTGTATAAATATGTTGTTTTTCATTCATCTTTTGGAGATTGGGTAGTGCTGTGGGAACAATAAACTGCATTTGTGGGTTGGCTCTCTGCACGGTCAGGTTATGCACTGTACGTTGCTTAAGGCTGGCTACCTACCTCGACTTTTTATAAAAGTCTTCTCACGATCTTAGGAGGCTCCTGCCCTGGGACTTGCCAGGACATCACAAATCACATAGTCAAGAGGAAAGCGATGAGAGTCAGGGTTTTCATACCCGAAGTCCAAAATTATTGGGATGCGTTCCTTCGGTAGAAGTAAGAAGAGGTACAAAATATCCCGTTGAGGCTACCTCTACCACAGACACTGTCAGATGCAGAAGTATGTGGTCAAGGAATTTATAAAGGATGGCCTTGTATTTTTGTTTCTCTAAATCATAGTCATCGTTTGCTTTCCTGCTTGTTAAATAATTGTTTATTTCTAGAAGGTCTCAAATCTACATTAAGGTATATACAGGATCTTTCATATCTCCTGTAGCGAAATGGGGAAAAGACTAGGCTTCAGAGCCAACCTCAATTCAAACTGTGGCTCTGCCATTTACTACCCATGACAGTGTGGGCTTCAATTTTCTCATCTACAAAGGTGAGAGAAATAACAGCACTCACTTCCACGGGCTGTGGCATAGTGTAAACAAATGAGTAGGTGCAAAGCATTGAGAAATATTGCCTAGTACCTAGTATACACTAAATTTACTGATGACCTGAAGGGCTTTTCTTCTACTTCCTCCCTTTGTTTCAGCTTCTTAATTTTCCTCTAGTCTAGAAACTTGGCGGTTGTGGGAATTATTAAGGGAAGCAAACTCCTCTTAGCAGCCTTTCTCCTAAAGGAGATAGATTATACCTTTCATGTAAATGCCAGGAAGGGAAATAATTGGCATCCCATTGCCCTTTGAATGGGTCTCTGGCTCGCCCTAGGTGGTATGACGTGTAAAGTGACCTGAAAGCGGGGTGCCTGCCAGAGCAGCAGCACAGTGTAGAGGGAGAATCAATTAGAAGACTCGTAGCCGTTTCAGAAACATGCAAACATCAATTGGCATAGAGTTTCAGGAAGCAGAATAAAAAGGGATCTACAAAACAAAAAGCCTTTCAAAGGGATGGAGGCACGGTTCTTCCAAATCACAAACGGATGATTACGATCACCATTAGGGCTTAATGAGCCTATATATGGCTAATGACTTCATCTCTCCAGTAGATGTGCCAGTAGTCTGTTTCCACTAGTATCCAACCTTCTCTTCTAATAAACATAACCATCATGCTAGTTGGTCAGAACAAGTCATTGGATTTCTCTCTCTTCCATTAGCAAAACCGTATTTCTAAAATCCGCCATCCCCCTGTTGCTGGACTGAAGGAACAGAACGCAGAAAGGCAAATAAATAACTTGGAGCACCTAGGTTCAATTCTAGGTCAGCAACTGCATCCTGACCTCGTTTTCTCATCTCTAAAATGGAATTGATCACTATCCTATTTCTAAGATAACTTTCAAAATACAAATATGTGAAATTGATTTTTTAACACACATAGGGATATGGTTTGTTTTATGTAATTTATAGATTTCTTACAGATGTCATCAGTGATTATGGCTATATTTTGATTTTAATAACCAAATGCAGAAAATGGTAATTGTAAGTTTTAAACAAGTTTAAACAAGTCTGCTTAGCCATTGAAAGACTATTAATTTGAATAAGAAGACCTAAACTGAAGTTGGAATCTTTTTTTAATTAACCATACTATTATAATATTTAGTTCACAGTGATACTTAGTGTTAAAATCATTAAAATGGGCAATATTTGGCAAAGTAGAAATAACGATACATCCTTTAAAGAATAGGTAATTAATAATAGGTTATGTATTGGAAGGAAAATTTCTTATATAGATAATAGATACCATTCCCCGTCAGGGCTTTTACTCAGAGGTTGATACGAATATTTCTTTTACTTTCCCATTTTCAAAATATATCCAGTAAATATAGAAGATCTTAATATAGTCTTGAATAATAACCACATAAATAGTATTATTTTAATGTAATCTTGAATAATATCGTGCAAATATTATTGTCTTAGTATAATCTTGAAAAAGATCACACCACTATGATACTGAAAGGCAAGTGATAGTTATGGTGGAAGGTATAATATTCTCTATTAAGACAATGCTTTAGTGTAATACTTCAGAAATTTTAAATTGTTTTATGTTAAAATATTCCAGCAGAATTTTTCTGGGGTTTTTATGCTATAAATAAACTTTGATTGCTATGGTAATGTAAGAAACATGAATGGATAATGTCTATTCCCTATAACCAGTATTTCAGGTAAGTGTCATTGTGAAAAATACATGGCTGGGATAGCATTTTTGAGTTCTAGTCCCAAACCTGCAACTGAATTTTCTGAGTGATCTTGAATGATTAGCAGCGATCTAATTACAATTTTTGATATAAAATTTGAAGAAATAAAAGTTTCAAACATAGGGATCCCTTGGTGGCTCAGTGGTTTAGCGCCTGCTTCGGCCCAGGGCGTGATCCTGGAGTCCTGGGATCGAGTCCCACATCGGGCTCCCTGCATGGAGCCTACTTCTCCCTCTGCCTATCTCTCTCTCTCTCTCTCTCTCTCTCTCTCATAAATAAAATCTTTTTTAAAAAAAGTTTCAAACATGAAGACATTTTTTAAGGAAAATTTTCAAGCAACAAGAGTGTTTAGTGAATTCTAACAGGCATCAAATCCACATTCTGCTGTCAGGCTTTTCTTCAACCTATCTGCCTCTTCCCCTGGAGCACGGATTCCATCATTTCAAGAATGAAAGGGTTACTTTAAAATGAATGCTGTTCATGGTCACTAGAGACTTGAAAATCACAAAAATAGTACAAGCTAAATGTATTACTTTAGTCGTACTGACTAGAGGTTTAGAAACCTTTTTTTAAAAGTTCTTTATTTTGGGGGGTCTCTAATATCTCCACAACTACTCCAGACCAAAGAGTATAAAAAAGAGTATATAGTGCAGTGCCTGCTTTCTGCAGTTTATCTATAAAAGTAAAATCAACATATACAAAATAAATACTATCATCACAAAAAATATATGTATGCGCTCATCTCAGTATTACAAATTACAAATTCTGTAGGAGTTAAGTTGGAAGAGGTTAGGATCCAAATGGGGATTTTAATAACGAAAAGAGCTTGGATACATAGATCTCTTCAGGGCCAAATACCAGTGGTCTTCTATCTATATTATCAAAGGTCTATATAATGAGTTATTCGGCCACTAAAAACAAAGCAAAGGACTAGTTAGATGAAGGGGGATAAATAATTCCCTGTGAAAGCCAGCAAAATCCCAGCAAACAAGTCCTTCACTCTTCCAGGGCCAGCGAAATTGAGAATAGGCATTCCACCAAAATCCCAAGCTTACTTGGAATATGAAGCTTGCCCCTCACATTGCAACAGTGAAGATTCCATCATGGGTAGAGAGAATGCATTCCCTTAAGGAAGAACTACAATTATTGCAATTGAGTTCCAGTCTTTAAGACCCAGATATCGGGCTTGGGTGTATAAAGCTTACCAAGTAACACCATCTATCCAAAAGAGAAACCCAGGGTCTCAGAAGCTCTTCAAGCATAAACATTCTCTCTCCCTGAGGACTCAGTCTCCTCAGCTGTCCCTACTGGCCCATCAGCTGCTCTCTTTGGGTTTCTGATCAGCCCCAGAATGAACCAGTTGAGAAAGAGAAAGCTAATATCATTGACATTGATAGAGAAAGGTTTGAGACTATGGAAGATGAATTCCTGAATTAGTTCTAGGAGTTAACCATTGGCCATCTAAGGGAAAAATGAGGTCATTTATATTTAAAATCCAAACTTGACTCACACAAAGAAAATTAACATTAGATGCTGCTCCTGAAACTCTTAAGTTGCGTTGTGTTGTGACGGTAAACTGAGTATGCTGATAGCAGTGATAATCATAGCTATCACAGATTGAGAGTCTGTTGCACGGGGCGGGGGGGGGGGGGGGGGGCGGGGGCATTCTGTCCTATGCTTTAACTCATGTATATATATCTCATTTAATTCTCACAAATTTATATATAGGAAGAAGGTATTGTCCCTGGCTTAAATTTAAATAAAGAAATGAGGCTCAAAAGTTTAATTCGATCAAATTTAACAAGGAGCAAGTAGCAGAGCAAGACTTGAACCTATGTCTATCGGAGGTCAAAGGGCATGCTCTTTCCATTATGCATACTACCTCTCAGACAGCGCTGCCTCACTGTCTAATGATGCTTTTCTTATATACTCAGGTATACCAGGAAGATGACTAAGTTGACAGTTTTATTGCATGTATGTACATTAACATCAACCAATACTTATTATTTAGTCCCATGAAGTCAATGAATGTTTTGCAAGCAGATGGGCTACAGATTCAGAAAAATCAATGAGTATTTGACTAAGCAAGTGAATTATGAAGAGTAAAAGCATCATATGTGCTTTTTCTTGGAAGTAAAGGGAAAGCTATGGTGTTAATAAAACAGACCCAATGCTAATGACTTCGAGCCCCCTCCCCCAAAGTAGAAATCAATCTGACTCGGGGAGGTTGATTTTGCTCATTCCATAGACTTATTTCCCAATGGAGTTCCTTAATTTTGACATTCAAAATACAAAATCTGTCGTGGCTCTTTACTTTCAGATTCAAGGCCATTTTACTTCCTAATCTCCTCTCATTTATTATTCACTTTCACATAAAGCTCACTTTGTCTTGTTTTCACATTCTTCATGTTCTTACCCACTGTCTAACTGGCTGTTCTTGCTGTCTGGAAGATCTTCCATTGATCTTACCTTTTCTTCCTCGCGTCTCTTAAGTCTTCACTGTATTCAGCTTCCAGGATGTGTAGCTCTGATTTTGCCTAAAGCTTTCCCAACTAATTAGATATAAAACATTGTAATCCTTCTATGGAAATCATCTTTCCTCTATAGCCAAAGGCATTACCAGTGGTAAAATGTATTCATTTTGCATATAACGATAATTTCAACCATTAGATTGTATTTTTCATTGATCTGTTTTTTTTCTGGGTAGACTAGAAGTGCTATTGTTGAAAATTTATAAACATCAAAACGTACAAGGAAGAAAATAAAAGCCATTGTTGATGCCAACACCCCAAGAAAAACATTGTTAACATTTTGTTATATTTCTTTTCAATTTTTTCAACACATTTGGTTATGTTTTAACTTTAATTCTCCCTGCCTTAGTATATTTTTATCCTGTTTTGTTTCTCCTAAAATTAGACCCTCTAAGATTTGGATTCATCCAGTTACCTGGATTCATAAAAGCCAAGTAACCAGGCAGAGGTTTGACCATTAAGAGGCCTACTGAAGCATTAATTCATAGAGGTCTAGAAGTAGTCCTAATTCTAGGCTTGTTTACCAAGATAAGGTATTGAGTGAAACTCCTGGGCAATTTTCTTTGCTTCCATTATATATTAATTTACTGTTAGTTGGAACTAGTCTGTCTTACTGCACGGACGCTAGAAAAATATATTAATATTCGATTATATAAGGCATAGTGTTACAAAAGAATATCTCAATCTTCTTGATTTGTAAATAAAAGATCTAAGAAAACTATTTTGTGTTCATCTAATGTTGTAAATGCCCTCTGTGGGTTTTATCTCCTGCCTGTAGGCCCATCTTAACTGCATGGAAGATGAAATTCTCTTGTTCAGATAGCTAGCCTTTTTATTCCCCTCAGTTCCTATTTATCAGGAGTGATTCATCAGTTTTTATCTGGTGAACAGACATTATCCGAAAACTTAACTTTTCCCATGTGACTTACCTGCCCAATTTTTTGGTTCAAGTTTTTATCGTTTAGACAATTAAGAAAGACTTTGCCCTTATGTAATTGCTAAGCATCTTATTTCTTCCCCCTATCAAAAATAACGTTTGATTATTCTGCCCAGGTTTAGACACCCAGTTTGGATTTGTTTGCCAACCAAACTTGTGAAGACACTAATCAACATTTCCCTGAAAAGCATTAAAATGTGACCTCATAGGAGAAATAGCGTTGCAGTCTCACTGAATACCTTCCCCACAACTCCCCCCATATAGGGTGTATCCTTAGCAACAAGCACATAGCATACCATCATCAGCTATTTGTAAACAAATGAATAATACCCTCCGAGGCCTCAAAACCCATCCCCAAGCTAACAGGACCAAGGTTATAAAGGCCCACTGTTTTCATAGCTTGCAAAAACACTTTATTCCCCAAAAATATACCTCCTAAAATGTTGCTAGAAGCCTCTTGCCTGTGAGAATAACATTTCTCACACCTTTCCTCCCCCTGCTCACACCACCTAAAAGAGATACAAGGGACTACCTAACTTAAATCCTGAGTCTCTAATTGAGAAACAGCTAAGTATATTCATGCCTTTGTAAAGCAGATTTTACAGGTACAGATAAAGGAGTTGAAGTATGAGCACCATGGTTGAGGCTGAGAATTGAGGTTTCCCCCAGGCCGTTGGGGGGGGGGGTTCAAGAGGACAATCCTGAGTTTTCAGGACAGTCAAGACACCACAATATTTTAATCCTCACACGTTCCGCATCGGGGCAGATACTGCCTCCAAGAGGTCTGTGTTTTATTAAAATCTAAACTAATTCCCCTTATTTTATGCTACTGAATGGTTCATTTGCTGTGGGACCCTCAGGGGGTAAAAGGGAGGAAAACAAATTAAGTCAAAACGGCAAAGACTTGTTAAGACTACACGAGGTGTATCTGGCTCTCTTATTGTTGCATGAGACGTTGGGAGAGGAAAAAAAATCACTGGGACATCCACCCTGAGTGATCAAGGCAATCTTTAAAAAGTGTAGTGAAAACACAGAGAAAACCATGCACAATGTGCAATATCGTAGACAGATCATTGTTTCACTTTCTGGAAATGGTGTTGGCACTAGGGTGAGCAGTGGATGAAAAAATTCCAAGAGAAGCCAAGACTTCTCTGGGTAAATCAGGAAGTTTACTGGTTAATGGAGATCCAGGCTCTGCTATTAAGGACTTGATGCTCTGGTCTTTCCGTAATGGTCGCCACTGACAGGTGCTAATGGGGGACTCCCAGGTATGCCTGGAGAGAGAAGGAAATAGAAACATTTATGACTTTTGCTCCACCCAACAGACACAAAAACACACCCTCACCTAATCCCTGTCTATAAAAGTTTATTTATGTAGTTGTAAATTGGAAAATCTCAAGTCTAAAACTCTCTATCTATTAAATATACAGTGGTTTAGTGTACTGGAGACAGGGCAGCCTTGCTTATTTGTGCTTTTCCTGTCAGCGATGACACGAGATCATAGGGAATCCGTATCTCTAAAGCCAAAGCATAGCTTCCAGTCATTTGTGGCTTCATTAGCAACGTCGTGATGTCCCTTAAGGACAAAACACATAAATGTTCTCCTGTCACTTACAATTGTGTCAAGGAGAAAACCAAAATGAACTTGCAAAGTCATGCACCAGCTCAATTTTGGAAGGAAAAAAAATCCTTCCTTTGAAGGAAACGAAATCAATCCCCAGTTCAAATTAAATTTGGACTATTCTGTGAAGCTCCAATACACAGCTCCAATAACAATCAGTACTTGTGGACTTAAAATGCAGGCAAATAATGTTTCGTTTAAAAGAAATTGAATGAGGATTACTGACAGAGAAAGTTTTAATGCTATTTTATCATTAGTTAAAGTTAAATCATGCCATTATTGGCTCAGTGGCAAACATCTCAATCCCCACTCTTTTTTTTTTTTTTCCCAAATGCTACTTGAAGCCCTTTGCCTGGTCTGGCTTGTGTTTTCATCTTATTAAAACCTTGTCATGCAAATGTATCATAAGTGTAGCCTGAAGACTTCTGTCTCATGCAAAATTTAGCTTAAATTCTCCTGGCATGAGATACTTTGTTATGCACAAACCTTCTGTTTGGTTTGCTGACAGTCTTCTTAGTCGGCTCTCATGGTGATTCATTATCTTGTGATATAGATTTCCAAGTATCATCTTTGTATTGATTTTTATATCTTTAATAACCACTCCATAGAAGATGGCTCCACCGGTGTCATTGATCGCATCAAAAATTCAAGGCTTACAGAAATACTAGAGGGCTAATTGGTAGCAGAACATTTCAGACTTAATCTTAATGCAGTCTTAATCTTCGGCATTCAACCTACCTGAAGGTTTTCCTTTTGGAGTCGACGAGGGGCGGTTCAGTGCTTGGTTGAAAAACACCTGGCGAGGGCAGCCCAGACCTTGGCAACAAATGGGCTACGAACGTGAAAATGCCACTTCACAAACACTCAGAAATTAAGAGCCATCCCGCCATCGGGGGCCTTCCTCCGTGGAACGCTTCTTGCTTTCCCTTTCTGGCACCTTTGGCTCCACAGAGCCCAGTTTGCTGGTCTGTTTTTGTGAAAGAAAAGTCCCCGTTATTCTAAAGCACATGCCCCCTCTGGGTTTGGAGAATTTCCCAATTTAACAGCAGAAGGGCTTCCTCTGCAGAAACCTCGAGTGAACATCCTGTTCTTATAAATGACTTTAAACAAGAAATTTAGGATGGCTGCTTGGGGCCTGCAAGTCCGGAGACCCAGGAGATGACCAGGGATACCATCCTCTAACTTCCTTCTCGAACCCCATGTGTAGAGCACGCAGATCTGCTTTAGGGAAAACAACCTGAAGTCCCAGGATCTCTCTGCAAAGCTTGAGAGTAGCTCGATCATAAAGCTGGAACTGGATGTACTGTGTTCTTACCAAACATTTTCATGAGCCTACTCTGTGCCAGTCCCTACACAAAGCACGGATGAGGATAGCCTAGTAGCTGCTCTGGAGAGCTGCACCTTCAGAAGACTCTAGGTGGAAGGTGGAAGCAAATCACCAACTAGAAGGCAGGAGATATAAGGATGTGGCTTTGGAATCGGCCACACTTGAATTCTTTTTTTTTTTTTTAAGATTTTATTTATTTATTTGTGAGAGATACAGAGGGAGAGGCAGAGACACAGGCAGAGGGAGAAGCAGGCTCCTTGCAGGGAGTCTGATGTGGGACTAGAATCCAGGACCCTGGGATCACGACCTGAGCCAAAGACAGATGCTCAACCGCTGAGTCACCCAGGCGTCCCCAAGAATTCTATTCCACCTCCAACACTGTGCTGTGTGACACTTGCTGCCTCCCTGAAAAAAGAAAAGGGGGGTGACATGGTTAAAAGTTTCTTTCTCGTGAGAATAAAATACAGCAGTGCATACAATGCTGAGCGTGAGACACAACATTCAGGCACCCCAAAGGCACATTACCTACCGGAAAACGATGAAAGAAGCCACATGTTGTTGTTTTCCCCCTTGTGTGGGAGTTGGAGAAGTCCTTTAAAAAGCAAGTAGAAAAGAGAGATCAATTTAAAAACTCACAGATATTCTTCCTTTTTTGGCCAAGTTTAGAACAAAGAACTAAATATATATGTTATTTCAGCATCATAGAAGGAGCATCAAACGCTGAAGGGAATTTGGAATGTTTAAGACATTTGAAATTAGAATCAAGGCTTTAGAAAGTCTGGGAAGAAAAAGGGACAAATCAAGGATGGAGGCCATCTTGAGACTTCACAAAGGTCACGATGAGCCTTGAATTCAAATAGCTTTTAAATCACCAGAAATTACGGTCACAAATTTCAAAGTTTCTCACTATCAGAATGAGGTGTAAAAATCTCATAAACAAAAGGATAAACATGTAAGAGTCTAGGCAATTGATGTCAGTATGGATGCACTGATAGAACTTATGGCTGAGATTATCTTCAAAGTGTTACATTTGCAATATAAGTGTGGATTTTAGGTGGTTTTAGCTAGGGTAGGAAATGTATGGTACGAATTATTTTTCTACACAAGTCATTATTCCTGTGGCATAGATATTTGCCTCACAGACTGTAGTCATGCCCCTGGTCCAGGAAGACTCCTTCATTGATGAAACTCAATGTGCGCTCTCGCCGGACCCTCTTTCCCAAACAGGCAACAACTTTCCACCTGGGAAAGTAAAACATTTTCCAGGGGATTTGTCGCAAATGTGTTCATTTCATTGTTGTGTGTCTGCCTTTCAGGGTGCCCTCCTGCAAAATAGTTCCTGATTTTAGTTTCCCCAAAGAATACCTCCCATTTGCTGCCTCTTTCCTTTGCCTTTTATTTTCTTCCCTTTTGCTCCCTTCCTCCACTTTCCATCTTTGCTATCCTTTCTTCCTCCACTTCACTTCCCTGTTTCTTTTCCCTTCCCCCCTTCCTCTTGCCCTTAGTACTGTATTACTTGAATTGACACCCAGTGTGCAGAATTGTACGTTTGATTCACATTGTATTTATCCTTTGGATGTTTTATTTTATTTTATTTTTTAAAGATTTATTGAGAGAGAGAGAGAGAAAGAGAAAGCAGGCATGTGCACAGGGGGAGAGGGAGAGAGAACCCTCAAGCAGACTCCCCACTGACCATGGAGCCTGACATGGGGCTCGATCTCACGACCCTGAGATCATAACCTGAGCCGATATCAAGAATCAGATGCTTAACCCGCTGGGCCACCCAGGAGCCCCTTGCTTTTGGATATTTTAAATAACAATCCAAGGAATCCCCCAGTATGGTGCTGAATTCATTTGCCATCTGTCATAAGAAAGGATTAATGCATGAAAGGGAATAAGAATTTTACCAAACCGGAATGCTGCAAATGCAATAAGGGTAATTTCTTTTTCCTTAACCTTTAGCTTTTTTTTTTTTTTTCTTTCCTTCAGTGTAACAAAAATTCAAGGTCTCCGTAGTCTTCAATACAAAAAAAAAAAATGTTTTTGCTTAATAGTAAGTTAATATGGAACATGAACAGTAATTTTCCACTCTCTATTTTTAAAAACATCAAAATATTACAAAAGAAAAACATAGGTCTCTACTTTTAATACACTAGAAAAAAAAGACATTCAATACTAACCAGCTCTTTCTGAAAGTTTTTCTTTCCATTTTTAAAATAATGTTATCTATTCCTTACGATTGTCAGTATTTTATTCTTGACCAATAATCAAAAGTCTGGAATATAGTAAAATACCACTGACAAAAATATATTTATAATTTTTCCTTCTTATTAAATTTCTTTGTAATAATTATTAAAAATACCCCCCAAAGCCCCTACAAAACAGAGTGAACAGAGATTTCCAGCCAAGTGAATTAAAAATATATATATATTGAGCTTGTATATAAAATGGCTCAGAGGTGAAATAAAGAAGTTTTGACACTTTCAAAGTGTTCCCTTCTAAGGGCTTTCTTCTTCTGATCACAGCTCAGTACTTGTTTCGCTCTCCAAACGGAGGCCCTGTATCATTTCACAATGGGAGCCACCTTTGCGATCATCATTGACCCCGGCTTGAAAGCATATCACACATGCCTTTCATTTTGCCACTGTGGAATTTATGTAACTTCAAATTATAAATTGAATGCCCAATGGACAAAACTGGCTTCCTAACTTTTAGTCACAGAGTTACAATAACTGCCACCTTTTAAGCAACTATTATGCTTTTACTTACACTAGCTGGAATTCTAACAAAGATCCAATATGAGAAATATTACCATCTTTATTTTGCAGATGGGAAAACTGAGAATCCGATACATATCCGATAAATGTTGTCCAAGTGCCCAAAATCAATCATAATTCCACTTTCTGTTCCGTTTGTCAAATAGCAACGTCCTGCAAAGTTGCACTTCGCCGATGATTAGTAAATGGTCGTGTCTCATTTTGTTTCATCTTTTTTTATAGTAAGAACATTTAACATGAGATCTTGCCTCTCAACATATTTTTGAGTGTACCAAACAGCATGGTCAACCATAGGCACAGTGTTGCACGGTGGACCTCTAGAACCTACTGTTCTCACCTAACTACCTCTTAGGCAGCAGGATACCCATCCCATGTCTTTAACATGTCCCCCATCATGGGTTGGATATGCCTTAGGGGCTTGAAGAGTCATCACCCTTGTCACTTTATCAATGATGAACCAAATGGTCAGAAATGGAGCTAGGAACTTTCTGTCTCCTCTGAACTTGCCTCTGAATGCCACTCCGACCAGGCAAAGGACACATCAGGACACAAGCTACACCATGCATTTCCATGGCCTAAGTCTTCCCTGCAAAATTGCTGGAGTTTTCGCTGCTTCAGGCCCATCTATCTTGCAAGCCTCAGTCAGGTGTACGTGTTCCATCCAGTTCGAAAGGAAACAGCAGTACCTCCGCAGATGTCTGCCAGCATATGGTCAGGATTTAGATGAGTGAATACTTGCACCTGGAAATCAAATATGAACACAGGCAGCCCCCTCCCGCTTGCCCAGGGCAGCGGCCACCTAACCGGGCAGGGAGAGAGCTGCCAAATCAAACGCAATCCAGATGTCTCCCCCATCTCCTCCTCTTCCCACACAACCTTCCATTGTTGTCTTTGTCCTTTGGCAATATTTCTAAGTTCCTAAAGGAGTCAAAGAGCCCAGAAAATCGAAAGAAATATGTGTTTAAAGCCGAACACACACGCCACCCATGGCGCAGCTAAGGCTTCTTTGGAAAATTAGTTGCTTTAGCTTTTTGAGATGTTTGTTTTCATTATCTTTTTCAAAAGCAGCAGATTCTTACAGCAAAAATTCTTACAGTCAAAAATTTGGAAGAGTGTCCTTAGCCTCATTTCACATTGCTAAGGCAACTTTTGTGAAAGTGCCATCTTGGATGTCCCTGGAGTCAATAATGTCCCAGCCACCTGCACAGATTGTGATGCCTGCATATTGCTAACTGTCCCCTTACTGCATTTTACTCCAAAATCTAGTGTGTCGCTTGGGGTAGCTCTCTAGCGAAGGATCTTGTTTTATCTTTCCAAAACATTTGCCCATTTTTTCCCATGGGCGTGCCATGTAACCTCTTTGTAGCTTAAAGTCTCTATGTGTACTTCGGGGAGATAAAAAGGTAAAATATTGTAAATGTGTTGAGAGCCTCTGATCACTCTGAAGCAGTAATTAATCATTCAAAATCTTTGATATAGAGATAGCTTTTGAAACAGGCCAACACAGGGTTAGGGAGTGGACTTGCCCAGGAAAAGGGATAAACAAAAGTTAAAACTAGCCAGTAAGTGTGAATTCTTTAAAGCATAAATGAATAGCTGGAGAGCCCTATACGAGAGGAGGAGGAGGAGGAGGAGGAGGAGACATAGAAAGGAATGAAGAAAGGGAGGGAAGAAAGGAGAAAGGAAAGGAGAGAGGAGAAAGAAAGAAAAAGTTAGCTCTATTAGTCCATGATCGCTCCTCACTGTATGTGGACAAAATGCCCACTTAGAAGCAAACTTCAAGGAATGAGGGGTGGCAGCTTCTGGTGATTAATTTTTTCCTAGTGAGCTACAAATGTGGCATCTGACTTAAAGTTATCAAGTAGAGCAGTCCGTCTAACTCTTACTCAATTGTTCTGTTGCTGGAAATAGGCCTTGTTCTTATTAGCACCTTGCTCCTGTACTCAAAGATTTGATTTTTATGACTTTTCCAGTTAGTCAAGATCTAAGAAAGCTATCTAGAGTCTCAAAAAAAAAAAAAAAAAAAAAAAAAAAAAAAAAAAAACTAGACTGTTCTATTTATTTTCTAGAAAATCATCAAGCGGTGGGAGGGCAAAGAAAATTAACATAGAAAAACAGAACAAATTGTATCAACTTTGTACAAAATTATTAGTAACCACTGCCTTGGGGATGCCCATGTAGCAGGGGGAGTGTTGGTGTCAGACACACATAGATGGATTTCTTGCCCCTTCCTTCACTAGCTGCACTCTTGGTCTCTCTGAGGCTTAATTTTGTCCTCGGGAAAATGGATATAATAATTTTTGTGAAGGTTAAGTCAAGCAGGAGAACACAGACAAAGCGCTTGCTACTCGGTTCGCGCTTGTCATGTCTCCTTACTATTTTTTTTTCTCCAAGATATTTGTTTGTTGTAAATGAAGGCTCCCCAAACTAAGAACTTCGACTACAAAGCTGTTCCAAAGGCAGCGCTGGCAACCCAAGCCGGCAGCTGGTGTGTGATTTCAAAATGAGGAGAGGTTCTCTCCTCCAGCCTCTTTCCCCACCTCACTGAGCTCTAAGGGTGCTGGGAACCACCGAGTCTTGTTTTTATTTGTCATGGATTCTCTTTTTGTGAGATACTTACCTAAATTAGCCCGTAAAATATACAGACAGCAAATGAACCAGACATGCAATAATCCCCTGCCCAATCAGCCCTGAACTACTTCAGGAGGTTGGTGCTGAGACTGTAGCAGGAGACCGATGTGTGTGAAAACAGTTGAAGTTCTTTGTGGGGAAGAATCCATAGTGTCTTTATTTATTACTAGCAGGAATGAAAATATCACTGCTGCTCTCATTCAAGAAATTTGTATTGAAGCCCACTTTAAACCTGTTTCTCAGATTTGTCCAGATGATGTGGAATTGGGGGGGGAAAGTTTCTTCTTTATTTCCTTTCTTTTTCTTCCTTCCTTCCTTCCTTCCTTCCTTCCTTCCTTCCTTCCTTCCTTCCTCCTCCTTCCTTCCTCCCTTCCCTAAATGCAAGCAATCCCAAATAAACCCTATTATCGTTCCTGTATCCAAAGGAAAAGAATTGCGCCCGTGTGTGCACACTCACAAGCATCCACACAATCCTATTAGTCACATGCCCCATCAGGAAATCTAGAAATAGTTAATATTGCCAAGTATTGTCATCTCAGGTGGAAGCTCCCATCAAGCTCAAATTTATACAACAGTTGCATCTTTCCTTCTCCTTCTCTTCCACAACCGTGCGAGCCAGCTTTCTTTCCTGGCTCTTCAGTGCCTTCCTCTTCCCCCTACCTCCCCTCATTACCCAGCCCCAATCTGCACACACACACTCCCTCCTCCCCCCTCCCCCCCATCTCGAGTGGTGTGAAAATAGAAAAGCATCCGAGTATCTGGGCAGCCTATCAGTTTGCTAAGGTTCATTTTAGCTAATCCAGACATCCCGCACAGCAGGGGGAAAACTGCTGTATCTAGTGAAACAAGAGCATGAATAATTAAAACTCTGTTATTAATGAACTTCCAGTCGTTATGTAAATGAAACTGATTTCAAGTCTAATTTGTCAGCCTGAATTCTTTTTCTGTTCTCCCTTTGTCTAGGACAAGAACTCATCATAATGGACTCGATAATAAAACACTAGTAGACATGCTGTGTGCAGTGCCCATCCGAGTTAGAGCTTTTAGCGTGGTTAATTGATACAGTTACTCCAGAACAAGTCTATAAGGCATTTTGTATGGCTCCAAGTTTTAAAAGCCGCTCTTTTTCCCTTTGACAGGGCTGCCTATTCTTCGCACATACCTCATTATCATTTACCTTTACACGAGGGGTGGCATATAATTACTGCCTAGTAAATAGTTTCCTTTGCAATATCCATGATGTTCAAAGACAGCAGAGTTCAAAAAGGTCCAGGGGAAGGGAAGTCTGTAGTCTTCTGAGAATAACAAACAGCCACCAGGGAGAGAAAAGAAAAGAAAAGAAAAAGGAATACTTGACAAAGCGCAAGACCACTAAGTACCAGTTGCCCACTGTTCCACCATCAAGTGTCACTCATGCTATTGGTGGCTTTGTCCAAGTGATACCCGGATGTCTGCGGCCCCATATTCTGGCTGCATTGTTTAGATCCACTGTATTGTGTGTGAGATCGTTCGCTGTTAAGGTGGCAGCTTCAAATTCTACCATCTGACTTCCTAGAGTTGCCAATATTTTACACAACATAAAAGCCATAATTCTTTCAACCGACAGCCACTCGGTGCCCTCAACTCATTGAGAATTTACTGAGCTGGAATCTTTACGTTCGAATTGGAAAAATGCTTCCATACTATTTTTAGGGGAATGTGTAAAGTAGATATCAGAATTAGTAGTCTGGATATTTGGCACGTGCTTGTATTCCTACAAGGCGCTGGATAAGTAAGATAACAGAAATTAACTCCTATTTTGTGTGTCTGTTCCACTTAAAGAATTAATTTTGCTCCATGTTTGGAAGGAGGGAAATATTCAGAAAAAGTCATTCAGAAAAATCCTAAGTCTTTTAAGCTGCAGATGCTAACTACTCCCATGATTCTCACTAATCCAGTAGATTTTTTCATCAATGGAATCATACATAGTTCACAATAACGTTAAGAACTGAAACAACTTCTTTAGGTCCCCACATGGAGTTTTCCAGTCCTATATCAACATCTGCAGCTCTTTTGCATCTCTGAAATTAGAGAAGTGTTGCATGCATTGCTTACCTCTGCTATCTTCTGTTGTTTTGTAACAGTGCTTTGTTTGTAGTGCCAAAGAATAAATATTATCCTAATCACTTTTGTCCAAAACAAAGAAGAGATGGACATCTCAGCATCTGCTCAAATGATATAATCAATCCTTCAGGAATCAGTCATAGACTCACAACACACATTTTTTGCTCACCTAAAATATGCCAGACACAGGGCCAAACCATGGAAACAAAAATATGTAAAGGGGATAACTGTTTTCAAAAGGGGGAGAAAACTGATATTTATGACTTGTTGTGAAAGGTACTCTCTGTATAGCATATATAAATAGTATGTGTATATATGTATACATGTGAATACGTAGTGTACAAAAAAAAAATCTGTGAATTGTCAGAGAAGAGCCAGAAGTAATTTAATTTGCCAGGAAGTCAGGAGCCACGATGCTTCGGAGAATACCGTCCTCTCTACTTAGTCTAATGGCAAAATTTTATCTGGCCCAAACCTCCGTCAGTGTTGTCAAATGCAAGGTCTGGTTTAATTGGATTCCTTTTCTTCTAGATGCATTGTGTAGCAATCTATGCCTCAACTTCCCAGCCAGCAAAAGGCATACAGTTATTTTAAAACATATCTGATCTTCACAATGTCAAAGGATAAGTCGGAGGTATGGGTTAAATATATTCAGTTCCCTGCAATTTCACAGGAACATGACTAGACCCATGGCATCACAACAGCGATGGCGCGATTTCACGTCGGAGGGTGCCCATCCCGACCCTGCTCAAGGGATTGTCCCACGACATAGGACAGGCTTGCCTTGAAGAGCTTTCGTTCCCATTGCACCTGTGTCAGATCCTGCTACCACATCTCACCCTCACGTTTTGATAGACCCTGGGATTCCTCTGAAGCCATCTAAACCTAAACAAACACCTACAGGAAAAGACAAAAGCCACCCAAGGACAAGATATGTGCAAGACATGTGATGATATGGGGCATGCGACCTCGCACACACGTGCTCCCACACACACTGTATCTCCCCCCGCCCCCGGGTCGGGGGTAACCTGGCTCAGGGCACCAGCAACTCCCCTCATTCCTGGCCAACTCCAGAAGAAGTCATAAAAATACGTAATCTGGAATTAAAGTCAATTAAACTACATTGCTTCTTCGGAAAGTTAAAAGGAAAACACACATAAGTAATAGAAATCAATTATTGTATATTCCCAGGCCTATTCTTATAAGCCGGAGAGGTAATCAATCACTCTAGAGATTTCTACAAGGTAATTACTGTTTATTCTTTAATGATGGTACCGTCTTCCTCTTCTTCCTTCAACGCCAGCCCCCTGCAGCTGCCACCTCGCAGGAAGCAAAGAAGCTGCAGTTACAAAAAAAAAAAAAAAAAAAAAGCTTAAAGAAAGTTGGTTTTCTGCATAATGTGGACCCTAGACCTTCATCCCTTTCTGTGACCCGAGGCTACAGTACGGCCCACGCTGTACGTACACATCCCAACTGTGGCTGTGGCTGTGAGAGAGCACTGCTGCATGGGGGGAATTAAGGGGAAAGAGCTCTCTTGTGGATGTTTAGTCACTCCAAAGAACCAAATGTGAAAATCATAAGCAGCTGAATAAGAACATGGGCCAGTTAAGAATTTAAAACAAACCAGCCTCCAACTAAGAATCTTTCCCCTCTTAAAAAAGAAGGGATGAACAAGAAAAAAGTAACAATAAATGCTTCTGCTATTATCGAGAGCCAAAAGCACTAACCAAGAGATTTCACAGCGCTTCAGTCAGAGCTGGGGTAATGAATATAAGTTACCTTAGCTGGTTTTAGCTGACTTTGGAATTAAAGTTCCAAACCCTTGCATGCAGGGAGAGCTGGATTTAAGCAAAATGGACTTAATAAACTCCATTGTGCGGTTAGATCCCTAGTGAGATTTCCTGCCCATCCATGACCAATCGGTATTATTTTTCAGTGACTGGTACTTTTGTGAGCAAGATTGGGGTTTCTGGGAGTGATTAGCACTTTTCACCATTGATTGACAGGTTCAAACAGAAATGAGACAATAGGAGGAGTCATTAGGAATTCAAATGTAAGGTTAGTGTTTGCAGGCTTTGCGATTGATTTTAATAGGAAAAAAAAAACTGTATGCAAGGAAAGGAATTAATGTTTCAAATGTTAACTAATGGAGTAGAAATCAATCTTTTCAATTTCAAAAAAGAATTTCGGAATTGAAATTCATCAAATTTAATAAGAAGATGAAATAGCAATATTTTAGGCATTCTTCTAGAAATTTCTAATGTTGGCCAATTTTTACAATTTTTACAATTAGCTATCTGCTTTGGATATTTAAGGCCCAACTATCTAAATTCTTGGAGAAATCCTCAGTAGCAAAGGTTTAGATCTGGTTTTCTCGCCGATGAAAAATCTTGTAGAAAAAAAAAAATTAAATAAACATTGTTTTGCTAGGAAAAGAAATGTGATGAAGCTCTCCATTATATCCAGGGAAGATTCCTTAGGGAAATAATTACGGTGAATGATTCTAGCATTGACCAGTAATTGATAATTGGCCACAAATAATTAGGGTAGGACATCTTTCCCGGTGTAAATTATGCTAATAGCTCAGCCTTGTCCCTAGGTGCTGATGTTGGTTTCTCATAAGTAATTTTGTTTTAAATTCACATTATAAATTTAGCATACTATACTTGAAAATTTAATCTTGTTTGGCATCAAAGCAAAGGCAGATAATACAGAATTAAACAAGTCTAATCAAAGAAGAAAAATAAGATGCACACCATCATTTTTCAGGATGTTTTAGTGAGAGTTGGCTTCTGGTGGCAAAAATGCACACAAACTGTGTTTTTAAAAAAGCAAAGCCAAGTCAGAGCAAACTGTGTGACTTGGAGCCCCCTCACAAATTTGGATAGAAGCATTTCCAATACCTCCTAAGCTGTTAATATTTAAAGGACGATAGCATAAATCCAATACCCTGTGCACGAAATAATCACCGCATCAGATTTTTATGCATATCCTGTGTGCCGCTCAGCATTCAAGCTGCATTTTTTGAATATGTTGTGACTAATTTATGCCAAGTTTTCATCAACCTAGCATTTTTCATTTTTCAATTGACACACAAAGTTCTGTAATTTGTGTGCTCAGTATGTTAATATACTGAGATAGTAAGAGCAAATCCAAGGCATCACGACAACAAAAATAAACTGTCAGGGAGACTCAGTAGCCGTGAGAGGGCAAGGGAAACAAGCAGGATCCATCCAGTGCGTGGCTAGTGTTGGGACGGGTGTGGGTCGTTAGGAATGCACACTTCCTTATCACGAGGTGATTTTTGGTCACTCTTTTTTAACCAATTCCCTCACCATCTGCTCTTCAATTTCCCTCCAAAAGTTCAAGGCATGCTCTCTGCATAAGTGGTTTTCACACTTTGTTGCAAATTGGAATCACCTGCAGATCTTTAAAGACACCCAGAGACACGTAGAGGTGTGGTTCCTACCCCTCCCCTCACTCATCCCCCCCCCCCAAATTTAGGCAGCTGTCAAGGCTCTCTACCTCAGTTTTCTCTAATTTGGTCTGAAGAGACCCCCATGTCCTCTCTTCTACATACTTAAAAAAAAATGCTTCTCCATCTTGCAGTGATTTCAGGCACACAGCTCCTTGATGTGCTGTCTTCTGAGAAGGATCGCATCACCAGTCCTCAGTGCTTCTGGCAAACTCGCTCACAGCCTCTCATCTGCTCTCAACTTCTTTCTTATTTTCCCTTTTAAACTCTTTCATCCCCTAAACTACTACAGATCAACTGTTATCCCTCTGAGTTTTCAGTTCTTATCCAATTTCCTATCTTCAGCTATCTCTGGTATCTCATTGCCAGGTTAAGCATGAAAAAGTTCCTTTTCAGTGTTACGGATTCCTTTCTCGTTATCCGAAAACCCACAGGCAGGCTCTACTCCTTTCTTCAATCTTCACCCAAGAACTAAGTTAAGACTCTTAGTGATTTTTTTTATCTCATTAGAGTGGACTTCTCTGTTTCAGACTCTAATTTTCCACCTGTCTCGTCTCCAAATGCTCATTGTTTTCCTGTACAAAATGCTACCTGTCAGACTTGTGATTTCCCTGGCTCATTATGAACACCTCGCCAGTGTGTTCCTTAAACACATCCTATCCAATTTGTCTCCCTAGTCTCTTTCCCAGAGCCTCCTTTGGTTCCAAGCTAACCTCAGAATCACAGATCTGGAGGAGAGGCTGCCTTGGGAATTGATAGCAATGCTTCTTAAATGCTCGTTTACCAAATGGATGCATGCAGAGGACTGTTGCACCATGCAGGGGACCAAGAGCCTCTCCGGATTCCCTAGAATTGCTGTAAGCCTTAGAAAAAGCATGTGTTCCTCGTCCCTGTTCTTGCTTTCCTCACCTCATCTCATCCAGATTCACACAGCTGTCACTGAGCCAGGATCACCCAAAGGGCCAGGCAGGGATCCATAGAACTGAGAGTCTACACATCTATGCCTGGGCCAGGGGATTTGGCACGAAGCTGTAGCAAACCAGCAGCTGTAGGCTCACTGTTCCATCTTCAGCTTCAGGATGTTTCCCGTGGCCCCAAATTGCTGCAAGTCCTCACCGACTTCAAAGCCCTCAGCAAACAATGGCCAGGCAGGGCCACCAGAACCGGACACCTGATTTCCATGACAAATATGGTAATGATCTGTTCGCTAGGAAAGCCACTTTCTGCGTTGCTGTGTGGGCACATACAGCAACACAAATTGGAGTGGGAAGGAACCTGTCCCCTGTTGGCAGAGTCACCCCCCAAAGGAATGGAATGAACAGTAATCAGCCCAGCTGGTGTAATACTGAATTGTTTCAAAACCAACTCCTAAACGATGCCAAGTAAAAGCACGGTGTACCCATTAAAATATGGCATGATTGAAGAAATAAATTTGGAACCTTAAAAATATATGTATATACACCTAGGCCTGCATTCTCTTCTTTGTCGGATTATGCAAATTGTACATTTATTTAAAAAACTTGGAAAAGGAAGGGATGCCCTTCTGCCATCCACGTCAGGGCCTGTTTCCTACAGGAGCTGAGCTTTATAAAAATCCATCACTATCCCTGCTCCTGTCCCCCACTGCTCCCACCCACCAGTTCCTGTCTCATCAGATTCTACACTCAGCTTCTTCCTCACTCCCTCTTCCCTTACTTGTCTCCATTACCCTCTTTCAAGTTCTATATTCTCATTTAGCAGGTCACCACCACCCCAGGTTTTCTCAACTCCCTCCTGTAAATTTACTTCTTGCCCTGACACTTTTCTATGATAGCTTTTCAAATAAGTCTTCTTTCATAGGAAAAGAAACAATTTATTTATTTATTTATTTATTTATTTATTTATTTATTTATTTATTTTTATTTTTATTTTTTTACATCAAAGAATTTCTATCAGTGAAGAGAACACTCTCTTCTTTCTGGATGCACCGCGTTTCGAAGTTATTCAAAGCACACGCATCACACTGATTATGAACGTCAACCCCGGATGCAGAAACAAGCTCAAAGTTACAACACAAGAATAATAATCGCTCAAGAATCAATAAGCGAGATTTGGTTGTCACAAAATCACAGAGCGAGTTTTTTTTTTAAGTAAATTAAAGTGATTAATATGATTAGTTTTAATTTGTTAATTTTAAAGGAAGTCATTAGCGTGTGGAGTTTGGGTATTAATAGACAGAAGAGTGGTTTCTCTGAGTTGGGACTTGGGAAGTGGATAGCTTTGTTTCGAATCCTGACTGCAGTTGTGCTAGTGGTGTCAGCTTCAGCCAACAGTCTCACCGCTCATGGTCTGTCTCCTCACTGGTAACACAGAGGTGTAAATCGTATCTCATTTCGGGGATTTTTTTCCAGGTCTAAGTGAGAGAAGATCTGCTAAACGCATTGCAGGGCTGGGCCATAGGAGGAACTCTGTAATGTTGACCCTGTTACCGTCTACCTATTACCAAGTATCTAGGTGTTTTTCCTATGTTTCTTGAGCAGCTGTGATATGATTCCTTTTCAGACCATCCCAGATCCTGACTTAACATATCAACACAAAGAAATGTTATACTTTCTTACCAATACGTCAGCATTACTCCGTATTATGTATACCTTGCCCATTTTTCACTTAAGAAAATTTTAAATGGAAAACGTATAATACTCCATGTGCTCTCAATATACTATATCTGTTATCAGCCTCTATAGCCACTAGATGTCAATACAATGTTTATCTGGGAAGTTTAATGAAGACTCATTAGTATCCTATTTAATGATTAAGTAATGCATTTCTTTTGCAAGATATGTTAGTATTGAAGGGTTTCAGAACATTTCACTGTCACGTTTATGGAATTCACTCCACCGACAAATGAAATGCTTCACCTCATCCAGCTGTAAATAGTTGCCGAATAGAGTTTAAGCCTGAATCGAATTAAAATTGCTAAGAAAAATGTACATAGGCGGAGTATAATTGCCCTAATTGGATTTTCTCCAGGTACTTTACTTGCAGAAACACAATGAGGTCTTTATTTTTCATAACTGGATAAGACTTACCTTTTATATTTCATTTTAAAGGTAGCATCTTAACTTTCCATTGTTACAATAGTAATTCTGAGAGAAGAAATAATCTAAGGTATCTCTACAATCATTTCCTTCAGGATATTGGCTATTTTACTAACAATTTGGCTAAAGATCATTTACATTCCTGTCAAAACTCAGCTTTGGAAAGCTTGAGTATTTACTCTTCAATCTTTAACCCTCAAATTACACTCAATAACTTTTCCCTGAACATACTAAATAACTATTATTTTTTGAAGCCTCTTACTGATGTAGAGAAATGTAATTCAAATCCCCTTTCCTTTGACATCAGAATGTCATGACTTGTATGTAAATTAGAGAAAGACCTCAAAACAAGCAAAAAATAAAAATCAGAAAAATAAAGAAGAAAAAGAACCATATTATCTTTATCTGGGAAAATTATTAGATGTATTTCCCTCTCCCCCAGTCCCAACTTTCTTTTTTTTTTTTTTTTTTTCTCACAAGATGTATCATATAACCTACCTGCTCATTTTAGGAAAAAAAAAATAAAAGCTAACAAAAATACTTGGAAAAATCTACTAACCTAAGATAAATTTTTAGTTTAGTCTTTAGTCTCAGTATCTCTTGTTATATATCCTGGTAGTATCCTACATTGCTAACCCCCAACCCTAAACAAAATTATACTGTAATAACATTTTAGGACAGGAAATGAAATTTGAAGACAATATTGAGAAGCTTCTATTTTTCATTGCCCACCTTTCCCCATCCACACCGCAAGTTGGCAATATTTTACATAAGATTATAATTTAACATATTAAATACTTTAGGAAGAAAGAGAGGGTAAAAGCAATAGGGAGGAAGGAAGGAAACTGAGGTCAAGAGGATCCATCTGAGACCCACTCATTAATTTCCCAACCATTTTATGAAAATTCTCTTTACAATTAGGAGCCCGGTACTCATTATGTAACAGATCACTGTAAGCAAAGCAGACACAGGAAGAGTGGAGGAGGAGAAATGTTGATGTGGAAAGTGCGCGGGAGTGCCAGAGGGAATGGTGTGGTAGGCAAAAAGGATTTGGAGGGGGGGGGCGGTTGTTGTTTATTTGGTTGAATTTTTTTTATTTAAATTCAGTTTGCCAACATATAGTATAACACCCAGACACCCAGTGCTCATCCCATCAAGTACCCTCCTCAATGCCCATCACCAAGTTACGCCATCCCCTTGCCCACCTCCCCTTCCGCAACACTTTGTTTCCTAGAGTTAGGAGCCTCTCATGGTTTGTCTCCCTCTCTAATTTTTCCCACTCACTTCCTCTCCTTTCTCTTATAATCCCTTTCACTATTTCTTATATTCCACAAATGAGCGAAACCATATGATGATTGTCCTTCTCTGATTGACTTACTTCACTCAACATAATACCCTTCAGTTCCATCCATGTTGAAGCAAATTGTGGGTATTCGTCTCTTCTGGTGGCTGAGTAATATTCCATTGCATAAATAGACCATATCTTCTTCATTCATTCATCTGTCGAAAGACATCGTGGCTCCTTCCACAGTTTAGCTATTGTGGACATTGCTGCTATGAACATCAGGGTGCAGGTTACGGGGCGTTTCACTACATCCATATCTGTGTGGTAAATACCCAGTAGTGCAATTGCTGTGTCATAGTGCAATTCCTATTTCTAACTTCTTGAGGAACCTCCATACTGTTTCCAGAGTGGCTGTACCAGTTTGCATTACCACCAACAATACAGGAGGGTTCCCCTTTCTCCACATCCTCTCCAATATTTGTTTTTTCCTGTCTTTTTAATTTTAGCCATTCTCACTGGCATGAGGTGGTATCTCATTGTGGTTTTGGTTTGTAATTCCCTGATGGCAAGTGATGTGGAGCATTTTATCATGTACTTATTAGTCACATGGTCAAGAAGGATTTGCAGAGGTTCAGAATTTTGAATTGGCTTATCTAATTGCCACAGAGTTTTGACTGAGGTCCAAAAGGCAAGAATAAAAAGTGGTACTCCACTTTCAAGGGAAGGACTAACCCTTTGTTGTCTGACATGGTAGGTACTAGGTACATGAGCCTATAGAGCACTTGGAATGTGGCTAGTTGAACTGAGATGTGCTCTAAGTGTAAAATACATGCCAGGGTTCCAAAATGTGGTATGGAAAAAAAGAATAGGGACTATCTCATTAATATTTTGTATTAATTATGCATTGAAATACAATTTTGGATTTATGTGAATAAATAAAATGTATTCGCAAAAGTAATTTCACTTCTTTCTTTTGACTTTTAATTTTATTTTAAGATTTTATTTATTTATTCATGAGACACACACAGAGAGAGGCAGGGACATGGGCAGAGGGACAGGGAGCCTGCTGGGGGACTCGACTCCAGGACCCCGGGGATCACGTCCTGAGCCAAAGGCAAATGCTTAACCACTGAGCCACCCAGGTGCCCTCCTTTTGACTTTTCAAATGTAGTTACTAGAAGACTTAAAATTACCTATGTGGCTTGCATTGTATTTCCACTGGACACAATGCAGTACACCATTCAGGAAGGCCTTGCTAACAGAGAGCAAAAATGGTTCTATGACCTTCATACCATCACCCACCTCCACCTTAATATTATAAGGCTAATTAGAAGGTGAAAAATGCTTTGTAAAGGAAAAAATTTAGACCTGTCAGGACTAGCACTGTGGCATCTTCCTTCCATTGAGCAAGGGCTGTGTTTTCTCCCCACTTAGAGTCAAGCAAAGAACTTCAAAAAAGAACCATTTGTTCAGATCAAAATGTCAATCTGAAGAGACCAACAACTCACTCTAGGGTTGTAGAAACTCTTAGACAACTCTCTCCTCTGGTACATGAAGGGGAAGATGGAAGAAGGCTTTTAGAAAAACCACCAGGGCTTCTTCTATTTGGAGGAAGTCAGAAGCTGAATTCATGGTGGGAGGAAAAGGGAAAGCAAGGAGGTGGAAGGAAGAGACTAGGGACAGTTGCCCTGTCCCTAATGAAGGTCCTAGTATGGAAAGGCTTGAGTTGGGGAAGAGAAAGGAGCTTTGAACTGGATGTGAAAAGAACCTTTTGGCTTGCACCGAACTGTACCTTCTCATAGCTGAAAGTGACCTGACTAATACGTATAAAAGACCGAAAAATCTATGGAATATGTCTGAGTGCAGAAGCAGAAAAAGACCTATTACATTTCTTGTCTGTCCCTCCCATTAGAATTTAAGTTCCAAGAAGGCAGGGTTGTTTCATCTGTTTTGTTTCATTTTCACTTGCATAAGCCAAGGGGCCTAAAACAGTATTTGATCACGTAGTAGGTGTGACATAAATATTGGTTGAAGGGATGAATAAGTGAATCTGACATAATATGATTAAAGGCAGTAATTGGAGAGAAAATGCTTCCTTTGGTACCTAGAGAGTCTAGCACATTCAATAAACTTGACACTTGTGTTAAGAAAAGCAATACCTATGTCATTTAATGAGCATGAAGTGCCTGGTGAATACGGGGAGGGATTGCTGGTCAGTTCCGAGAATGCAGTCCATTTTAGAAATTATAGAGTATAGTCAAATCACTGCACGATGCTCTACTATCAAGAACTTTTAAATTTTCCTTACCAACAGTCTCACATTAAGGAGTGTGGGGCTTAAAATATTTCCAGTGTTTTAGAGTTATTGAACTTCTTTCAGTCAGTAAGATCCTTAGTGAAATTTCTTCCATCATTCATGATTCATGGCCAATTACCTTTGTTTTTTCAATTACTGGTCATTTTATTTGAGATTGAGTTTTGAGTATGATGAACACTTTTCATCATTATTTTATGTAGATTTGAGTAACAGTGAGAAAGATTGTCACTTTGACAAAGATATATGCTGCCACCTGCACAGTTCCTAACCTTCTCTAACAAAACACCTTGTTAGGTGCATATGATTGCTGCCCTGAGGACCCAAGGCCTGATACCAATCAGAGTCAGCCTGCTGGGTTCTTAGGTTTCTAAGACGTTAGTGCTCTCTTTCTTTAGTTTTCTAGAACTCACTGACATCAGGTTTTGTACTTCAAAGTCAATAAGGGTATGATAAAATTTTAAACTTTGAGTTTGAAAAAGTTTGTGCCTGAACAGTTTTGACAAAGATACTTGTGAGCATAAATATATACTCATGTCATATTCATGGCTATTATATTTCAAAGTATGTCTAAGATGGCGATGATTATTTTACTTGGGTATGTGAACTTACCTAAAAATATGTGTGCATCATCAGTCCCTCGCTCGGCACAGGTTGACCATCACAGTTTCCATGACTTCGGTCCATGTCCTGACTTCTCTTTCTCTTTCTTCATTGCCTGACATCTTTGTTCAAAGGTAACAACTAGCCTTTAAACTATATAGATGAGATCTTCCTCAAAAGATTTTAAAAGCATTTATGCATATTTTAGAATAGTTTATGGAAGGGAATTAGGACTCTATTTTTCTATTTCCTGAAATAAAAATTTGGCCAGTTTTAGTCTAATTGCCATCATTTCATGGATGGTGGAAAAAGAATGTTATAGTCTTTAATAACTTTGGAAATGATTTCATTGTTAAGGAGAGAAACAACAGGGAACTGTCATGCTAGAGAGGATGGATAATCTTTGAGAAGAGGTGGGCAGAAAAGTACAAAAGACAAGGAAAGTGGTAAGAGATAAAGATTGGGGCAAGTAGATCAAATGGATACAAAAGGAACCAAGTGTAGGGATATCAAATCGTTGTCAACAGATGCATCAACTGGGATTAATAGTGGCTTTCCCGGAGCAGCTTGTTTTGAAAAATTTTAAGACTATTACAACCTATGTAGGGAAGAGAGTCTTGATCACAGTGCAGGAAGGGGCAGTAGGGTCACAAAAGCCATGTATTTCCAGACTCACCATCAATGTCAGAGAATCCTAACTATGTCAACATTGGAGAACTAGTTCCAAATTTATTTTTTTTTTCCACTGAGAAAAGAAAACTCTTCCCACTAAGCATTTAAATTTAAAACAAGTCTATGGTTTGGAAAGAATATAAACCAAAAAGAAGGAGGAGGGGAAGAGGAAGAAAAGATGAGAATGAGATTGTTTGGCTCTTTCAGACTAGTTCACATCTTTGAGGTCTTCATTATTATACCTTAGATTACTGAGAGCTTGAAGACATGATTTGTGGGCCACCCAAATGAAAAAGAAAGAAAGAATGAATGAATGAATTTTGGAGAATACAAAAAGTGCTACAAATCTAGGTTTAAGGCCACTATTCTTCCAGTGGTCATGAAGAGGAGAAAAAGATGAATTGTATTTTCGATGGAAAACAATGGCCTTTCTTCTCTCTAAGTGAAAACCTCCACCTTTGCTCCCTCTTGTCATGCCAAGATCCTTCTCCTTCTCTAACTAGACACATTTAGTGAAAGAATAATACTCACAGTCATCTTCCATTTTTCTTCTTCTATGACTTCTTAATGCCTTACAATGGATTCCATTTCAGTCCCCTGGAATCTCACAAAGTTCCTACTTAAAGAATTGCTGAATGTCTGGTTTGCGGTGCATCATTAAACGTCTTCATTACACTGTCTTTCAGGTAACAATCATGTTACTTTGATGTAGGAGACCATATGCTTTCCTATAGTCACCCTATAACTTTCTCAAGCTCCTCACCTGGCCCCTCCTGTTCCGACTCTGAGTATTCTATGTCCCCATTCCAAATGTTTGACCTCAGAAATGTTCATACAACCATGAATTAAACTATAATTTTGTATGACCAATACTCAGGCCTACCTGCCTAGTCGAGACCACCTGAGTGTTGACCTTGTGTTCTAGCTGCCCACAAGAAACTTCCATCGTAGTCCGACACATACTTCAGTTCAACTTGTCCAAAATAAAATACGTCTTCTGTGTTCACAGACCTGCTTTTCCTTTTGTTCTTTAGATTGGTTGACCATTCCTGGCGACCTACTCTTGAACTGATACTCTGCACCCACCATGCCTTTGGCTAGTGTTTACTTGTGACACACTATATAATAGGCACAACAACCTTATGAGATGGATTATGATAACATTTTACAGATGAGGAAATGGAGGCAATAACTGGGTAAGGAACCTGCCCGAGAAAACACTAGCCTGTTAAGTTGCAGTGTCAGAATTCCTACTGACAATTTCTATCTTGAGAGACAATAACATTTTTGTGTGATCCCGAAGGAAACATGTAGGAGGAAACGTGGGTTCATTCTGTTTCTATGGAGGGCAGAACTGAAACAATGAATAGAAATTATGTGAATACAGATTTCCACCAATTTATCAAAGAATTTCTTTAACAGTGGCATTACAACACAAAGAAAAATGTTTCTAGGCAAAGTAATAGATCTGGACTTAGGACTAGAACTATTGAAAAAAAAAAAAGTATTTTGGATAGAGAAGAAACTTAGATCACCCAAACTGTTAACATTCACAAAAAAATAATGTTTCCTGGCACTGCCTCATTTGGATAATAGATTCAATAGTCTGCTTACTAGTCCCATGAAAAACTAAACAGATGCACATGAACATTTAATAAATATAGTGCATAGTGGATAATCAATGTACTATGTACTAAACAGTCTCAGGTCATGAACATTTTGGTAAAGTTATAATTTTAAATAGGAAAAAAGTGGTTTTTTTTTTTTCTTATTTCAGTGATTCCGTTGCTTTAGGTCATGTCATGCTCTGTGTTTTTGAAAAGCAGATTCCATGGCCTCTGCGAATATTTCTAAACGTTCCATCCCCATAATGGAGTTCTGGCTCCAGCATCGTGTTGTGTGGTTGGACCAGGAAGAGGGGTGAACGGGGTGATTGCAACACCGTGTTGTGAAAGTGAAGAGACCATTTCTTGTGTGGTTGGGTATGATTTTTGCTTTTTTTTTGTTTCCTCCATAGGTGCAGTACATCTGCATTTTGTGTAGTCTGGGTTTTCATTTATTTTTGCTTTCTAAGAAAGACTTTATCTAGTCTTTATTGTTTTAATGTCTGCTTTCAGCAAGAGTCTATGTTCAACACTTTGCATCAGGTGATAATTATCACTCAGGAGAACTGGTAAACAGGGGTGAGGGGCAAGAGGGGTCATCGTCTCCAACTAAATCCAAAGTGGGGAAAATCTGAAAGGTGACGTAGTAGATGAGAAACGCCGGAATTCACGCGTGGTTCCCGTGGCTGAGCAGGCCCAGCAATATGCCCAGGGCTCTAGCTGATTCTGCGAAGGCCACTGGCAGGTGCCTACAATAAGACTCTTCATCCCCTTTAATTAGCACCTCATCACTTTCAGCTTGGTGTCACCCAGCTGGCTAGAGCACTACGACACCTCCAGCTTGAACCGGGCTCCATTCCATTTTCTTGGGGCTTATGGAGACATGTGGTGCTTTCGTCAAGTGCAGCTGGTGCTGGCACTTTTCATTGTAAATTTAAATCTCTGTTTGGAAAAAGGTGATAAGAACAGTTTGTTTCAAGTCCCTGGTGTTTAAGCCTTAAGCAATTCCCAGCAAATACATTCAAGGCTCCTTCTGGTTTGATCGGCTACAATTTGTAGTCTTATTAATAGTAGCAGTGTTCAGATTCTCCTTCATGATATGCACCCCAAGGAAGTCTCCACACGGCCATCACTGTTTCTCTGTGGTTCAAAGTTTGTGCTGATTGCTTTTAGCATTTTTGGTGGTGCTTGTTGATCAGTGCAAGACATGAGAGAAATGCTGGCATCTGCATGCATTTATTTGAGTTTTTTTTTTTTTTTTTTCTTGTTCAATGGGGAAAAATGGAAGGCTCACTAGATGCATTCCATTTTACTGCAGTCCTTCCTCAATAACACAGGTGCTAATATCTAAGACTGCACAGTGAACATGTACCAACTTTATGTCTTCTATTTTTCTAAACAGTTATTGCACCATCAGTATTTAACTCATTTCTTATAAATTATCTTGATGTGTATCGTGCTTGAACTTTATCACATAAATAACATTTTAATCTATTTTATAATCAGTCTGTATGTATCTCTTGGCTTTGGCCCCCAAGACTGGAGTTGTCGGTAAAAATATTTGTCTTTTCTTTGATTTTTTTCGTAAACTTCTTTATGTGGTCTTTAGGCATCAGGTAACTAAACTTTGGCAGTAACGAATGAAATAGTTCAAATTAACATTACCTTGTATTTGTGTAATATTTGAAGCCACTTACCAAATATCTTTATTCTCTCAACTTCACAATCACCGTTTTAAAATTATCATTATAGGGGCACCTGGGTGGCTCAGTGGTTGAAGCGTCTGCCTTTGGCTCAAGTCGTGATCTCAGGGTCCAGGGGTCCAGGGATCAAGTCCTGCATTGAGCTCCCTGCAGGGAGCCTGCTTCTCCCTCTGCCTATGTCTCTGCCTCTCTCTCTCTGATAAATAAATACAATCATAAGTAAGTAAGTAAATAAATAAATAAATAAATAAAATTATCCCTATATGTCATAATGACACCTTAAATTGTATGCATGGTATCTTCTGGACACTATCTAATTTAGTTCTCATGACAATTCTGCATATCATGGGTATGGAAACTGAAATTCAGACAAGCTAAGTTGAGGACTAGGGTCACCTAGCTAATGACAGAGTTTGCAGATCCAAGCCCACTGCCTGTTCTATAGGCTGAAACCCACTAAGCAGCTCTAGGCTGACTTGCTTACCTTCATCCAGAGTCTCTTGCCTAGTCAATCACCACCAAAAGGCCACTAGGAGCCCTTGCCCATTCATAAGGGCCTCAGACATGATCAACCATGTAACTTTGGCCTAGTAATTGAACT
The DNA here is from genome assembly GCF_003254725.2 of Canis lupus dingo. Lineage (NCBI taxonomy): Eukaryota > Metazoa > Chordata > Mammalia > Carnivora > Canidae > Canis > Canis lupus. The sequence goes on along the minus strand of NC_064248.1, from coordinate 65,874,626 downwards.
TCTCCAATATTGCACTCGCATGACTATTATAAAGATTAAATAAGGTAATAGGGTAAATTTTTAATTCGCTAATCATTAGTTAACTTCATTTCTCTTTATACCAGAAATCGAGATGCCCGACCTAATATCACTAGGTGAAACCGAAATTGTCTCAGTTGTTCAGCTAAGAACTGTATGATGTTCAACTTGATAATTCATTCTGAAGCAGGGTGAAATAGAAGTCTTATTTCAAATAGAAGTTTTATTTTAGAACATATAGTGTAAGGCTACCCTACCACTTTATAAAACAGATGAGAAATATTTTTAAGAGCAGAAGGTACAGATAAACATTGATAAAAGGAAGTACACAGTTTTTAAAACTTTACATAATTAATAATGATAGACTAGTAGCAAGAGCCAACATTTATTATGTAATCACTGTGTTTTTTGTAAACTTATTTTATCCTCACAACAAAATTATCTGATGTATAGTCTTTATTAAACCCATTTTGCAGATGAGGAAACTGAGGCACAGAGACAAAGCTATCCAGTGCAAGAATTTACACCAGTCTGATGATAATGCCCACATCCAACCATGTGATATATTAAAATAAATTAACTTAAAATAAATTAACTATTACTTTTTAAGAATAGTGACTCTGTCAACATATACATTACAGTAATGAAGAGATACTCTGAACTTTTGTATTCCCAGATTAGAACTTTTGTGTATTTCAGCATTTATGTCATTTCTTTGCTTGTTAAAATCAGTCACTGTCAATAGAACTACTCATTAAAGTTGAAAATAGATACAAATTAAAGATATTTAATGTGAACTTCAGATAACACTAAATATATGTGTTCATTAAGTATTTTCCAGTTATTTCTATCAGTGTCTGGTGACAATTTTTTTTTCAAGATTTTATTTATTTGAGAGAGAGAGAGCAAGCAAGCGAGGGAAAAAGCATGAGAGGGGTGAGGGGCAAAGGGAGAAGCCTACTCCCTGCTGAGCAGGGAGCCTGACATGGAGCTCAATACTAGGACTCCAGGATCATGACCTGAACCAAAGAGACTGAGTCACCCAGGAGCCCTATTTTGAACATTTAAAAAATAACTGCAGGTATTGGAAAATAATTTGTGAAAATAATAAATATTGAGATTTATTTTCCTTTTTTTTAAAGATTTTATTTATTCATGAGAGACACAGAGAGAGAGAGAGAGTGAGAGGCAGAGACACAGGAGGAGGGAGAAGCGGACTCCATGCAGGGAGCCCGAGGTGAGACTCGATCCTGGGTCTTCAGGATCAGGCCCTGGGCTGAAGGCAGCGCTCAACTGCTGAGCCACCCGGGCTGCCCAAAATTGAGATTTCTAAAATAGAAAACCCAATAAACTGTCACTAGGGAAATAATTTCACAAAATTCAAGCTTTAGGAATCACAACTTTCTTATTCAAATTCTCTGAGATGTAAAATCCCACGAGACATATTATCCCCATAGAGGTTATGCATTAATTCCATAAAGAGAGAGAAAGAAATTGAAAGAATGCAATAGCCAGCATCACTTTGAATGCTTTAGTCAGCCTTTGAGGTTGTCTCTACTGTCACTGGTGAGGTTGCAGGGAACATGGTGGCCCTTAGCTCAGAAGCCCCTAGGCAAATGGGCACTTGCCCAGGGCTGAACCAGCTCGGTCAGCCAGGAGCCTTCCTTCCCCCGGATTTGGAGAAGAACCAAGGGTTGTGTTTTGTTAATCTGGGTAACCTCATTTTCTTCTCATTTAACTAGTGGGAGTTAATTGAACTACCTGCTGAGATCTCTGGCACATAGCTAAATAAGGTGAAATGAGGTTACAATGTTCCCTAACCCACTTTTGGCCCCATTTACAGTATGGACTGGTTTACGAAGAGGGTCAGAAAACACTTTGAAAAAGGCAGATCGCATCTAGCAACTTCATAGCTACACCTATGTAGATTCCTTGTTTTCCTCCTCCTTAACTCCACCCTCCATCCTAAATATTTAGCCCTTCGCTGTCTCTTCCCTTCCTTTCACCCATATCCACTTCCCATCTTTCCAAGCCTATTACCAGTGAATCCTTAGGACCTTCCACGTCTCTGTGTCCCATTGATGTTTCCAGACACACTGGGTTCATGACTTCTGTTTTCTGTAGCTTTCTGTCTTCTACCTGTCCTTACAAATCCTTCCAGCCTACAAAGACTATATCTATACAAGGTTGAACGTTACCTTGGAAAGAAAAAAACAAATCCAACCCACGTACGGCTTACATTATTTTAAAATATCAAACTGTTTGATATTTTAGCAGTGTCATGAGTGCATTAATCAATTATTTGGGTTTCAGGAGAAACAGATACTAGTTATTTCTGACATAAAAAAGAGAATATAGTTGGTGGCCAAAAAAAAAAAAAAAAAGTTTGAACAAAGCATTGCATATTTCTGCCTTTTTTTCCCTTGGGAAAGTGCTGATGGGGGATTCATTTCAGTAACTCCTTAAAAATATATATTCTTCTTTTTACTACCAGCTAATACAGGTTTATTAGAGAAAAACATTTAAATTAAAATATACATAATCACTATTTTTTTCTTGTCTTGAGCTTGTACATATAAATTGTTATAAAGTGAGGCAAAATAGCCATTTATGCCTCATTTGGTCTGTGTGATTCTGAAGATGAAGCCATAATACCTGAAATTTCCATTTCATACTGTAAGAGTTCACTACTTTTCTTTTACTTTTAAAAATAATTATTATTAAAGTATAGCTGACATACAATGTTACATTACTTTCAGTTCCTTTACTCTTAACTCCTATTTCCATCACTCTCAGTGCTAGTAGAATAGTAGCAATTATAAAAAACTGTTAAGATTTTTCACAGCCTGAATACATCTTTACTTCGTATTTATGAACCATCAGATAGTAGCTAGTGTTCTCTTTCTAGATGTGACATAAATAATTCCTTCTTATGAATTATCATTTTAAGTCTTACACCTATCTTATACACATCCTTACCTTTTCTATTAAGCACATAGAGACTTGATATATCACTCTATTTTTACTGAAATTTGTCACCGTCTCCTCCTTGACTTCTCCTGCTCCCAAGAATTTACCCAAGTTTGTGGGTTTATTTTTCTTATTTCTCTTGTCTCTAAACTTACTGTAGAAAGTTGACTACCACGTGACACCACAGAGGGAAACAAACTATCATCCTCAGGACCTGGACTCACGGATAAAACAACTCTCCATGTTCATGAAACCTGAACTCAAATCTAGTGGGAATCTCATAGAATTGTTCCTAAAACTATGTCTGTTTTATGCAGCCTCCCATGGAACATTCTTTAGACCTTTAAGTTCAAGTTAAAAGTAATCAGTGCCTTGGATATTGAATGTTATTTAACCTGTTTTAAAAAGATTCATAGTTACATCCTAATAAGATAGGATAGATGAATCAGTCAGGAAGAGTAAAGAGCAGCCGAGATGAATGCTCAAGCATCTTTGTGCATTTAGAAACATAGAAGTACATTGACAAATAACAGAATATTCCTGGGCTGAATTTAAAAGGCGAAGGAGTGGGGGCGCAGAATAGTATATATATGAGCCAATCATTATCTGATAAATAGCTATTTCTATTACAGAGTAATTCTTTTTTTTTATTTTTTTTATTTCAGAGTAATTCATTTTTTCACTGATAACCTTAAATAAAACCCAAAGCTACATAGGAGTACATATTCTTTTCCAGAAGGAAAAAAATAAGTTTGGGCAATGTGTAAACAGAATCAAGAAACCAGGCATAGTGGTCTTACCCACATTTCCACACATACTGTCAGGCACAGAATGATTAGAGTATAAAAATAAGAGAGATGTTGACCAGGTTATTTTTTACATTGGATGTGACTTGAAATTTGAGTTTAAACAAGGTATTTTCAAGCATATTTCCTTTCATGAAACGTTTTAAAGACATATGGAAAGACACATGTTCAACAATTATAAGATAAGTTCATTTGAAACTCTTTAGAATAAGATTGAAGTTCTCTAAATCATGGTGTCTCTGATTTTCAAAAGACCAAATCAAATCCCTAAAAGAAAGCAATTGTGATGGAGTTAATTAAGACAACTTTGTGGCTATATTTGATCATTTTTAAGGAGTATAAGTTTCTAAAGGGTATAGGTTTTCATGTTTTAAATTGTGTGGGTCTTCTATATAAAAGGGCCAGGTCCCCTCACCAGATGTTTGTGTATACCTGCCAGGGGCTACTTATACACGCGTAATGTGGGGGAGTAAATCCTCTTATGATCTGGTTTTTATAAATTTAAATTTAAAAATAAATTTAAGGATTAATTGATCAAAATCACACAACAAAATAAAGAAATATATCTACATTCCCTTGTTAAATCTGATTTTTTAAAAGAGCATTTTTTTTAAAGAGCACATTCTTAAATCGTAATCTCTTTTCTGGTTCCAAAGACTGATTGGACTACAGAGGAACAAAACAGCTTGCCCATGTCAACAGATCATTTTATTTGGGCTCCAGGTTTCTGAATGAACTTCCAGATATGCCCTCGTAGACATCTGAACTCCATAAACCCACAGGTGTTTAAGGAGCCCTAAAGCCTGGGTCAGATAGCAGGCTTGTTCCACTATGACTTTGTAAAGATTTCGTACTGTGTAAACAACACTTGCAGGGATTTCTCTTTACTGCTGGATAAAATCGGTAGCAGGAAGAGCCACGTTTAGTTTTCTTCCTTAACTATGATGTGGTCGAGCTCTATTTCCGTTATGAACGCTGTATAGTAGGTTATCTTGTCCACAGTGTAGGTAGCATTTTCGTTCTCTACTTCACAAACAGGACAGCTTGGCACAAAGCCTCTTAAAAAGGAAAAAAAAAGTAGCCATCTTAGAAGAGAAAATGTGTTCTGTTGCAGTGATTTTCCATCTTCCCTGTGCTATATTAAGAAAACAATTTTGAAATACCCAAATAGCATTTACTTGTTCTTCCTTAAAACTAGAGAGTTTGTATAGCTCAGCTACCCTTTCTATTACAGAAATTTGAGTGAAGTTTGTGTAAACAAATGACAGGTTATACCCATAATTGTCTGAAAAATCTAGTTTTGTTTTGTTTTAGTAATTATGCCTGAAACTGGATTTAGAGGACAAAGTCAAAAGAAATATAGAAAGCTTCATAGAACAATAAATTTACAATATGCCTTGAGTGATATGACAAACTATAATATTCAATAGACTAGTATTAGTTCAGCTTAGACTCAGAAATTGAGTCTAAAGAAAAAAAGCAAGGAATTAAAATGGGAAAATATGCTTGAAGAATGAAAATAAAGTTACCTACCTTAGTGGTGTACAGTAATTAGAAACTAGGGAAAAAATAAAAATCATCAGGGGATTTTCAAGATCAGAAGAATTTAGAGAGGAAAATATAAAGGTCTATAAGAAGAGGTTGCATGAAAAGGCATAATTAACTCAAATAAAAAGCCTGGAGTCTCCATATTGCTCCTGTTTTAAAATTTTAAGTAATTTCAGAAATCTGTTTATGATAAAATTTTTCTGTCACATATTAAAGTGGTATACTTTGAAGTGTATTTGAAATTGAAGCAGAATAAAAACAGGAACATCAAAATGTTCCTTTATATGATCTAAATGGTATTTCCGTGCCTTGCTTTAAATGCAATATTTTATTTTTAAAAAAGATATTTCTAGGATGCCTCAAGAGCAACAAACGCAAGTCTCCTAGGGAAATGATAATTCCTTAGGCAGCATTGCTTTAGAGTACACACAGGTATCAATAAGCACCAAAGAGTCTTGTGACCTTTCTGCATTAGAAGGTTGCTGAGGAACACTGCCCCTGCCTCCATGGTGAATAAACAAACCTTTGGGAAAAAGAAAAAAAAAAAAAAAAAAAAACATTTGGGAAGAGAGAATCAGATCCACTCAAGTAAACATTGATTAGCAGTCCAGCCTGATTCACCTATCAATGAATCATGTATAAATGATGAATCAAGTGAACGACTGAAGATCAAAGACCATCAGCACGTAAAAGTAAAGACTCAGAGTTAACCTCCACATGAGATTAGACATCTACTGAGCCAGCACCTCTGCTCTCTGGACAACACCCTCCTCGTGCTTCTTGCACATGTACAGCTTCGATCGTCTTCTACATTTAAGCCACTGTGCTAGCTTTCTTAGGAAAACGTATCTAAATCTTTCCCTCGAACATCCTCAACAGGAGGAGATGGTAATTTTGGAGAGGGGTTTGCTTTTGAAAACAGGCAAGAGTTATTTGTACCCCTGTCCAGTGAATCAGATGAGAAGACAAACCAAACGCACATGTGACCGAAACCCACGTGTGCACATCCTTGTGAAGGCTAGAGCCTTCACTGTACTTTTATTGACGTCATCTTTTATAAGGCTGATCTTCCCTCTGGACCACAAGCTTCTCAAGGTCAGGAACCATCAGGAAGCTACTGCCATCGTTTTATTTCAACTTTAGCACTTGCTCATTGGTTGAAAAGAACTGATCTTTTTGGATGGTTCATAAATTGCCGCTGAAGGCAATCCGGAAGAGAATTATGAAGCATGAACATCTTTGTAATAAGTATTAACTATTTGGATGAAAAAAACATACATGTTCTGAACTTTTAAAAGCTAAATCCAATTATTTATAGATCAATGCAGAATATCTACTTCAAATTGATAAGATTTCAATAAAGTGTATAGTGTCAAAAATTATTTAAAGTGTATATCAAGTTATGTATCATTATTTATTTTTTTCTCCCCGAGTACCGTATACAACTCTGAATTCACCTCTCATTTCTGGAGTTACAGAAATCTTCCTTAACGCCTTTTGTTCATTTGAACAACACAGAGATACATTTCTCATGCTTGGTATTTATGAGTTAGAAAACCTACCTCATGTATGGCAGATTTACAAATGATAAATTTCTAATTTCATTTCTAATTCTCATTTAATTTTTAATTCTAGTTCGTGATTATTGCTCCAACAGGGGAAATGCAACTTCATCAAAATGTACACTTGTTGGAAAGTATCTTAAGACTTTTGAGGCATCTGGGTGGCTCAGTTGGTTAATCTTGGTTTGGGCTCAGGTTATGATCTCAGAGTGGTGAGATGGAGCCCTGTGTGGGGCTCCGTGCTCAGCCTAGAGTCTGATTGGATCTCTCTCTCCCTATCTCGCTTTGCTCCCACCCCCACACGTACATGCTTCCTCTCTCTCTCTCTCTCTCTCTCTGTATCTCTCAAATAAATAAGTGTATCTAAAAAAAAAAAAATAGTGTCTTAAGACTTTAGAAAGGAGGAGTGCCAGAAGGGCACAGTTGGTTAAGCTTCTGACTCTTGGTTTTAGCTCAGGTCCTCATCTCAGGCTCATGAGATCAAGCCCCTGGAGGGGGCTGCTCAAGTTACTCTCTTCCTCTCTTTCTGCCCCTTGCCCCCAAGTGTTCTCATGTGCTCTCTCTCTCTCTCTCTAAAATAAAGAATCTTAAAAAAAAAAAAAAAAAAAAGAACTTCAGAAAGGAGGCAGGAAGTGATAAGGCTACCAGATAGAAGTATCGAGGTGGGCTAATGGTTGTATCAATTTAAAGCCAAATAAATAAATAAATGAAAATAAAAGAGGCCTAATGACATCTGAAGTTCTATCAATATAAGTCCATTTAAAGATATTAGAAAATGCAGAATATTGCTAAAGTACGAAGAAGCTAAAGTTATATATTCAATAACACTGTCAACTCCTATGATCATTCAAGGTTACACTCCAGAGTTTGAAGTAGAGGCTATCTGAATAAACATTTACTTGAAAAATGCACAGGCTGTAGGAGATACAGAAAAAAAATGTACACAAATGTCAGCCTAAAGTACATTTCCCTCACAAATACTTAGAAATTGCTGGTCTTTTGCTACACATGGTATTATGTTTATTCACTTTTGTGAAATAGTTCAGTAAAGAGTACATGTGTTTTGCTTGTTTCCAGGAGGAAATAAAACCACCAATCTCCAATGATAGTCTTTCCATCTTTTCCATCTAATTTGTGATTATCTTTACCTAATAGGTTGAAAACTCTCATGACTTTGCCTAGGTGGTTTGAACTAATTTAAAAAAAAAAAAGAAAGAAAAGAGAAAGAAAGAAGGAAAGAAAGAAAGAAAGAAAGAAAGAAAGAAAGAAAGAAAGAAAGAAGAAAGAAAGAAAGAAAGAAAGAAAGAAAGAAAGAAAGAAAGAAAGAAAGAAAGAGGTAAATGTGGACATACATACATAAAAGACATTTTTACCTAGATGTCTTTGTAAAATGACCAAAGAAGCGAAGAACACTTTAAATTCTATTCACTTTTTCATATCAATTTTCAAGTAGATTTGTGTATCTTTCATAAGTTTAAAATTCAGTTAAATGTAAAGAACTTTATTCTGATAATGATGGTCTATTGACCGAGAGCACATGGGAATGAGAAATGTAATACAACCTAGAAATACTTAGATTGTTGCTAGAGAAAAATGGGCTGTAAATGAGGGATTCTTGGGCCCAGACGTGCTATAGTATGAATGTGTTTCTAATCATTGAAAATCATCACTGTGCGATATTCAAACTAAGAAAGCTTCATTTCTAAACTTGGAAAAACTGATTTCATGTGAATAAAATCGTCCTCAAAATTGGATATAATGTTCAATAATCTAAGTTCAGAAAGATGTTTTAAACAGCAAGACATTTAATATTACCATCCAGATACTGTTCTGATGTGCTGAGTGCAGTGTGCGGAGTGCGCTACTGACGTAGATCCGAAATTTGCTGAGGTAGGAACTGATGAATACACTTCCTTTCTGGATTTCTTCCTCATCCAGAAACAGAACAGGAAGGTCATTTTAGAGAGGGGGGGTTGCCCAATAGAAGAGTATGTGAGTTGTATAAAATGGTTTATTTGGATTATGATCTCTTCTGACATTGAGTATATAATGCGTATTTTTTAATCTACAAAGAAATATAAAATGGATGTAAGTGATAAACAAAACTGCAAAAAAAGGAATAAAAATTCTTTTTAAACAATATATCTCTCGGGATCCCTGGGTGGTGCAGTGGTTTGGCGCCTGCCTTTGGCCCAGGGCGCGATCCTGGAGACCCGGGATCGAATCCCACGTCGGGCTTCTGGTGCATGGAGCCTGCTTCTCCCTCTGCCTGTGTCTCTGCCTCTCTCTCTCTGTGTGTGACTATCATAAATAAATAAATAAATAAAAATTGAAAAGAAAAAAAAAAAAAAAAACAATATATCTCTCAATATATAACCCTAGTACTTAGTCAGAAATACCAACATCTAAATGTTACATGCTCTCACCATTACAAGAGGCAAAGCCATTCGACCTCCAGGAGATCTACAAAACTATATTTCAGGAACAAGCAAACAAACAAAATCCTAAAAAGTAGATGCAATAGCTTGATAGCTAAGCAGCTGCTATATCACGTTGCCCTGCATGTCACAATTATAAGCCAGTACATTAGAGTAACCAAAAGCTAAACTCCTAGCGAGAGAATATTTGCTGTCCGTCAAACATAGGCCTATGGTTGCAATAAATATTTCTCTCCATATATCACTGGCTACCTGCCTATCTTTAATTTCAGGCCTTTGAAATTTTACCTCATGAAATATTAAGATATGCTTGTGCTCTCCTATTTTTAGTCCTGTTTCTCCAAAGTGTTCTATTTGTATAATACATCAAAAAAGAAGACAGTGGCTGTATGTTTCTTCCCTTTGTTGGGATATGTGGAAGGAAGGGAGTGGATGTTATTTTGGGCGTGAGTTTGTCTCTGGTCAGCTGAAACACATCAGTGAAGTAATTTCTATTTAAGTCTTGGCTTTGCCACTCAGTTTGTAACAAGCCAGAACTATCCAACAGAAATCAGGACACAAATCAGGAACAGTTGCCAGAGAAAACACAGAATCAAGAAGAATTACATTTATAGGGTGGAGGGAGTGGTCAGTGGTCGTTCAGAGCACAAGCGAGCAGTCTCATCAGAAGTTAGGGTCACTAGATGCTATCTACTTGCTCGAAAATCTCAGAACTGTGTGAAAGGTGGAGGCAGCTGGGCTGTTCTTCATCTCATTCTTGATGTGCAAAGAATAAGAGGAATTATTGGGTGAGAAGGATGAGTGAGGCGCCTTCTGAAACAATTTTACATTAATAGCTCTCTTCACTTTTAAATGAGCTGAATACCCGAAGAGTGTCAACATTCCCAAACTCATGTCTCCTTCATGTTTTGACAACGTTCCCTGACCTAATGGCATCAAGTTTTGCAAACCCTCTTGCCTAAATGGCAATTCTGCATATTAACTTAGCTCTGTTTTGCCAGGGGTGTCAAAATCTTGCTGATTTTCACTCACTGAAGTGGAAGACTTGCTTCTATCAATCAGCAACATCCTTAGCAATTTATCCTTTCCGTATAAACCGAAGCGAGAGACGGTGTCCCATTTTTAAAATTTCGTCCATGCTCATCATTTTTAAAAGTGTAATCAGAAGGCTCTGAGCCCCTCTTCTGAAGGTGGGTGATTTATTTTGAAATGGCTTTTCCCTGGGCAAGATCAAATGCCCATGCGCAAACCAAATCCATAAAGTAACTTTCCCATCCTCTGCGATGTTTCATGGGAATAAATAATATGGTCACACAATTTTACTGGTGGAGAAAACCTTAAATATCACCTATGACATGCATTTCATGTCACCGCAGAGGAATAGGACATTCATTTCATGTCACCGCAGAGGAAACAGAAACTCCGAGAAATTAAGTAACTTTCCTAAGAGAGAGTAAATCATGCTTTGGTGGCGGGGTACAGGCTGGCACCCAGAAGTCTTCATTCTGAATCTGGAATTCTTGTCTGAATACCTACACATGTTTCCCTAAGAAGTGTACCTCATGACTTCTTTTTTTTTTTTTTTTCCTCATTTGCTCTCTTGCTTTCTCGCTCTCGCTCTTTCTCTCTCTCCAGTTCTCCAGTTTTACTTTTTCTTCACTTTGACAAATTTAGAATCAACAATTCTTTTCCTGGCTTGCTTTGTTTTAATACAAAGTATTAAAGTTACCTTCTTTTTCCCCAACGCGTCTGCTGAAGACCATTAATAACAAAAATGTTCAGAACGACTCATTCCATATCGTGAAGCTGCTAACCTACATTACCATTTTTTACTTAACAAAATTAATCTGTCCATGGAAACCCCGGGTAGGCAGGTTTGCACTTAGAACGCATCAGAGAACCACATTTGTGACATAGATAGATAACTATTAACTCCTTTTAAGCTTTCAAATGCCTCAGAATGTCAGAGCAAAGGATCTAAAAACTGCAGATCGTATTCAAATGAATCAGGAGAGAGCAGATGGTTGAAGAAGGCACACAAGCAAGAAGGAAATCTCCTGTTCTCCCTTTCTGATTGCTTTGCCCACAGAGGAATAACGATTCAAAGAAAATCAGTAATCATGGTGGATGTCATTAGCATATTCCCAATAAGGGAGCTTACATAAAAATTCCCAGAGAAAAGGAATGACTGCTTGGAGATCAATGTGCAGAGAGCACATTTCCAGCTGCCTGCCTTCTTCCAAAACGTGAGCTTCTTTAAGACTTTCAAAATTGAAGTTTGTGAAAGGTAGGGGCAAACACTGAGGGTTGTTGAAATTAATAATGATAATGGTGGTAAACAAAATAAAGCAAGTATATCTGCAAGTTGGTCAATGCACTGATTAGAGTGTTTTCGTACCTTACCCTTCATGTTTCTTGATTAAATTCCATTTGGGCTGCAGCAAAGTCCAAAGACTTATTAAAATATCGAATATCCCTTTTCTTCTCACCCCTGTGTAATGGAGGATTAAACAGGCTACGGTGAAGCACCTTCATTGCTTTATCGTGAATCCATGTGGTAAAATGTGCTTCCTTACCCCCCCCTTGATTGATGAGCAGGAAATCATTGAAAGAACACGCCTACTCTAAATAAAAACTTGCATGAAACAATTTTGAAAGGAGAATTTTGAACCTGAAAGTTCAGGTAACTATGGATTAATGTGCCCATGTTTAGAGAAAACCCTCTTGGAAGATGTGCTTTTAATTAAATGCCAAGCAAGAAAACAATAGGTGCTTACTTAGAGTCCTATATTACACACCTGATGAGAGCTTGTCATTGCTATACACCCCTTGTTGCTTTCTTGTACGGTCCCTTGATTTCTAGTTACTGAAGGGATACAAACATCCATCGTTTGTCAAGCTGAATATTTAACCCTCAAACACGAGACTGAAGTATTTCCCCTTTATAGGAAGAACAGCGGTCACCAAATACATAAACGCCCTAATCAATAATAAATCTCCTCGTAAATTAACCACGAGACACCATATTGGCAGGTCTTCTTGTTAACTAGAGAGGACTTAGGTAATGTTATCATTGATTGGACCAGTAGGAGGCAGATGGTTAAATAACACAATAGGAAATGTCACAATAGTTTTAATTTTATTATTGAAACCCAAACTTTCAATGGCAGTAGACAGATTGCCTTCATTTTTCATCCATAAAACAGCCATCTTGAACATTTCATCAAAAAGAACTTTCCTTACACTGGCATTGCAACCAATAAAACCTTTTATGCATGGCAAGTTGGCAGAAACTATTAATAAAATGTCTGTCAACTCCACATCTCTCTCTTTTTTTCTTTAGCAAAAAAGGGGGGAAATCATTAATTACAGTTTCTGTCACACACAAAAGACACCAGGATTGTTCTGGTTTCTTAACAGCCTGAATTCACCTAGTGACCACCTCTTCTGTTGAATTTGAAGAGGGAAAGGTCCTTATCCATCTAAACAAAAAGCTACAGAGCAATCGTAACACATTGCCTGTGTCTGCCTGGGCAACAAATGTGGTATTTTAGGTTGACTCTGAAAGAGGATTATGAATATGGATAGAATGCAAATACTTCATCTATCTTAATCAGAATACAGGAATTCAAGCTGTTGAGGAAAAAAAAAAGACCTTAGAATTCCCATACAAGGAAAGAAATTTTATAGTGCTTATTGAATTTAGAAGACAGAGATTAGAAATGAACTTAATGAATCCGTTCATCAGAAGGCAAGCAACAGACTTAGCAACAAGTGTAGCTCAATTACCCTGATGACAAATAAATATAATGAACTTTCAGAGAGGGAAACAACTGTTTAGCACAATTAAAAAAGAAAACGATTTTTTTGTTCCTTTGGCGAATTTGCTCTGTCCTTGCCTTTCTACCTGACACAAAGTTTTTTTTTTTCCTTCTATTAACTATTTTTAAAACCCTCTCCATCCTCCTGAAATGATCTTTTCTCGCACAAGTTTTGCAGTGCGTTGCGCATGGTGGCAAAGAGAAAGCACAGCTCTGAGATTTCTGTAACAAATAGAGAACAAAACAGCCAGGAATGACTTGCATAGGTTCCTTCTGAATCTGCAACAAGGTTTTAGTAATAACACTGCGTGGAAAACTGCCAGTTTTCTTTATTATTTCAATTTATCTGCTCCAAGTAAGTCAACAGTAAGGTCTAGGCAGCCAGGTCCAACCTGTCTGGGTTCCCCATTTCTTTCACCTTTAGTGGATGCATTTGCTCCAGGCGCCAGAGTATTGAAATGCAAGAGCTTTCTCTTTTGTTTTTTGCTCAAAGAAACTTTTTGACTTAGTACCCTTCTTAACATGAACACTGATAATTATCGATCCATGGTGCTATAGGCTTCTACAATATACACTATAATTATTTTATGAATTTTATGAATCAATCACAGGTTGATGACAAGTTTACGTTGTAAGAGACCTGTCTTCAATTTCCAGCTCTACTTATTAGCTGTGTGGCTTTAAGCAAGTTGCTGAACTTTTCTGTGCCTCAGTCTCCTCATCTGCAAAAGAGGAAAATACTAGTGGCTACGTCATATAAAGATTACACGATTTAAAGTATATAAAGTGCTAGAACGCTACAGGGACAAATAAGTGCTAGAGAATTGTTAACCATTATTATGAACTGGTCCATTTTCACTTGATCCAAAGCCAAGAATGAAAGGATGTGAACAAAGTTTAACAATAAAAAGGGCATCCACTAAATCTTTTCTCATTCTTGACTCCTGAAGGAATAAGTATGGTAAAAATTTGGATCGGAATTTTACAGAATAAAGTAGGGGACCCCTCAACTTGAAGGGGGTATTGTGAACAGCTATTACATTGTGAGACTGAAGACAACAGAAGACGATAATACCGGGAATGTTCAAGTATGTGTAGTTTCATTTCCGTTAGGAAAAAAAAAAAAAAACAGGCTGTAAAAATCAGTCCAATATCAGAACTGATATTATCTTGTTTCTAAAATTTTAATCCAAGTAGGAGGTGACTGTGCTGTTTCTTACTCTATCTAACATATGCATGGGTACATTTGAGATGTATGTATGTATGTATGTATGTATGTATGTCATCTCTATCATCTTTTTTCAAAAACCTCTGTTAAATAGAACTTTATTACCACTGGTTAGAAATGTCATATCACAAGAATCTGGCAAGCATTCAGAACCGTTTAATCTTTCATCAAGGTTTAATCAGAAGAGCTTTATATCTCTTTTGTGCATTGTCAAGTGCCCACCACAATTTGTCTCCCCCATACTGGACTGACAGATTGAGCGAATGAGCAAAGAGCCGGAACATTCGAGTATAATTGCAGTGTCAGCACTGTTAACTGTATTTATGAGAAGAGAGTTAACACTATGACATTAATAATTTCATCAGATTACACATGTTTGCTTGACAAACAAGCAAGCTATTCTCTTTAAATTATCTGTGACTACTGCCGTTTTCAGCTGGAGAACAGCCACGAATTCCAGTTTAAAAAAGAAAAATAAACTCACCAAAACACCATGCAGCTTATATTGTTATGTTTGGGGAGCGGGGAAAAAAAAAATTAAGTCTTTAAATATTTGCATCCAGCCAGACTTCATAAATCCTGGTTTCCTGTCAATAAGAAAGAAAAAAAAATGGTTAGGAACGTACAATAAAAAGGAAGGGCCAGGAAGTATAATAATTGTGTCTAGCTGTACTGTAGTTCAAAAATAGCTTCAGGCAGAGACATGAAGTCTTTTAGTTTGCCTTGACTTTTTAAACCACTAGATGCTCACCTGCAGTGGTTTCTGTGATTTGTGGCAGCTTACCAAAGGCACAGGATAATAAAGACAGTTTGTTACTCTCTAATTTTGGAGGGGCATAACACATGAAGCTTGTACAGCAATCTCTTACCTACATATTTCACTCCATAAGGGGAAACAATAAGAGAGAACATGACATGTATTAGAGAAGTAAATTACAATGTTATACTCTTTGGTCCAATAAACCATTGTGGGCTGTCATGCTCCTGACTACTGAAGTGTTGTTTTATGCTGCAGCTTCATCAGCTGGGTCTAGGCTGTGCTTTCATAAGCCAGTGCCTTAGGCAGCATAAATGCTATGATTCACACCCATGATCGCAGGCGCCTAGGTGGTGAGGTCCGCACAACCTGCCGTGGACTTATTGGCCAGGATGATGAATCTCCTTGCACTTAATTTAGAAGAGGGAATGGACTTGAACCCGATTGTTAAAATTATCACAAAACGTCAGGCTACCTGTTTGTCTTATTTAATAGGAGCGTCTTGCTGGTGTTGGTTCTAACAAAGGTAATGTTTCATCATTGGAGCCTAGAATCTATGCCCTTGTGAGAACCTCGCAGGCAGAAAGCATCTGTATTTATGAAGCTCGGGTGAGGCAGCATAATGTTGACCTGAATGCAAAAAGTTAAAAAGAGATATGCTGATTGCATCACTAGCGAGCCCCAAAACAAAAACCCACCACTTCTACAAATACAAAATCGAGTGTCAAAAGAAAGTATTTGGACTACCCTTTCTGTAATTCTAATAGTAATCTTATATTCACTTTAATTTTTTCTTATACCAGTAAGTTTTGGTAACATACCAAAAACAAATCACATCATAGTAATAAATTATATACCTAGGGCAGCCCTGGTGGCTCAGCGGTTTAGCGCCGCCTTCGGCCCAGGGCGTGATCCTGGAGACCCAGGATGGAGTCCCACATCAGGCTCCCTGCATGCAGCCTGCTTCTCCCTCTGCCTGTGTCTCTGCCTCTCTCTCTCTTTGTGTGTCTCTCGTGAATAAATAAATAAAATATTAAAAAAATAAAATATATATCTACTATATATAAATTATATATATGTATACACACACATAGCCATAATACCGGTTATAGACACATAGAGTATTGCCATCCTATCTTGAAAGAAACTGATAGATCTGGTAAGAAAGAAGGAATAATATTTTCTTGGACTGAAAAAAAAATTCAACTCATTATCAGTAACTTTAATTCCTACCACCAGGGTTTTATACAAAATGAAGAAAAATATTTATGAAACATAAAGGCAAAGCAAGTTTTTCCACTAAAATGGCTCTTATCAAATAACAACAGAAAACAAGTGGTAGCAAAGATGTGGAGAAAGTGAACCCCCGTACATTGCCATTGGGAACAGAAAATGGCGTGGCCACTGCATAAACAGTATGGCGGTCCTCAAGGAACTAAACATAGAATTACCCATGATCTAGCAATTCCACTTCTCAGTATATACCCAAGAGAATTGAAAGCAGAAACTTGAATAGATATTTGTGCACCAATGCTCAGAGTAGCATTATTCACAATAACCAAAAGATGGAAACAATTCAAATGTCCACCTACAGAGATATGGATAAAATGTAGTATATACATAACATGGAGTACTATTCAACCTTCAAAAAGAATAAAATTCTGATGCAAGGCACAACATGGATAAATCTTGAAGACTTTATACAAAGTGAAATAAGCCAGACACCAAAGGACAGATATTGTAGGAGCCCAGGTATATATAAGGTAACTAGAATAATCAACTCATAAAAACAGAAAGTAGAATCGTGGTTGCAAGGGGCTGGGAGGACAGGTGAACAAGGAATTCGGTTTAATGAGTACAGAGTTTCAGTTTGGGTTGATGAAAAAAGTTCTGGAGATGGTTGGTGGTGACACCTGACAAAGCAATAAATGTACTTAATATCACTGAACAGTACACTTAAAAATGGCTAGAGTGGTAAATTTTATGTTACATATATCTTACCACAATAAAAAAGTACATTTCTTTTAAAAAAGAAAGAACCCTTACCCCTCAAAACTAGTTGATATCCAGAACAAATAATTTAACTCTATCAGAAGGGAACTAATATAAATGTATTAACTTCAATTATAGTAAAACCTCTAAGTTGTGGATATTACATTGATGGTGACATGTTCTAGCTAGATCAAAAACTCCTATGTACTGGATTCATACCCTTTTCCCTGGGGACTAGGGTACTCATTAGCACCCGCAAGTTAGTCTCTGGGGCAACGCTACTGCTGCTGCAAACGTTAACTGTTTAAAGATAGATTTGAGAAATGCCAGTATGAAAGTATTTATATTTATAAAATTTATTCTGTTCACTTCTTTACACAAATGCAGCATTTTAGCCCGTAAATCATGAGTAAGTTATTATGGGTTTTACCAAAGACATCTGATGATTTGTCTACAAGGACTTCCTAATAACCTATTGCTATACCATCCTGCGATATTTCTCTACATGATTTTTACTGACTGTCTGGGTTAGCTGTCAGCGGAGAGTGCGTGTTGAGGGTGCCATGCAAGTGATACTGGCTGCCATAACTTGCCATCCGGCTTTAGTAATTGTTCACACTCTCTTTTGACAGTGGACTGTATGCCTTATCATGTTTATATTTTGGTTCCCTCATCTAGGTACAGAGTGTGTCTCTGTTTCAACCTTACCATCAATCACAACAGCGGGCTCCTGAAGCCTGGAATTGAGAAACCCTGACTTCTTATTTTATTTTGTTTTTATTTTCTTACATCTATCTCAGCTTTTGTTCTTTACTAGGGGATCAATATCATTATACCATTTTCATTAAAATCATTTAGAAAGCACCACATTACACACAAGATGGACCTAAATATTGTGCTAAAGATCATTGCAGGTGGATAGGGGTCCTTTCCTTCTGCCTGGAGGAATTTCTGTTCCTATTCTGAGAGATGCAGACTGATGAACATGTAGAATTATAGGAAATGCAGAGAACAGTAGGGCAGAGTAACCAAGACCATGGCATTTGTATCAAATGCAGTTTAAAAATAAACTCCTTTAATGTGAAATGCAAGAATATGATGAGTCTGGAAAGAGCAGGACCCCAATGGCAGCCCCTTTCTAATCAGCCCAAGAAAGACTGTCTCATAAAATATTAAGAACTTGAAGGGAAGAGGTAGATTTACTCTGGTAAAATGTTCATTTAAAATTCTGTGAGGTCAATAAATTACCACATAGGATGACATTTCCCAAACTGTGTTCCATAGAATACTCGCTCTAAGGGAGGAGAAAAGAATCCCGGGGTCCAATTGACTTGTACATTACCTCTGTTGGAGATTGACAATGAACATTGAGCTATCAAAGGCCTGTTAAGTCCTGCAATAAAGAAGATAGTTGTGTCTTGTTTAATCCAGTGTTTCCCAAACTTGTTTGAACTTCAACCATTCCTTCTTTTCCCCCTGCCCCCCTATTCATCAAGATAAAATAATTTATAAAGCTGGGAAGTTTATCTTATGGTACTTTGGGACACATCCCCTGTTCCATTTCCCTGGTAGAAATTTTTTCTTGGGTGCTTTGGTGACTTTTGAGCATTTGCCTTTGGCTCAGGTTGCAATCCCAGGGTCCTGGGATCGAGCCCCACATCAGGGTCCCCACAGGAAGCCTGCTTCTCCCTCTGCCTATGTCTCTGCTTCTCTCTGTGTGTCTCTCATGAAAAAATAAATAAAATCTTTAGAAAAAAAAAAAAGAAAGAAAAGAAATATTTCCTAGTTCATAGAGGGCCTACTCCAGCCCGGCAGTTTTCTAGGTTCTGGGGATACAACAGTGAACAAAAAATGAAGATTTTGCTTTGGCCAACTATCTTATTAGGAGAAAACTAACAATGAACAAATCAAGTACCGTACATGATGTGTCAGAAAGGGTTAAGTGCAATTGAAAACAATTTTCAAATAGCAAGGGGAAAAGGATTGCTTGCTTGTTTAGAGAAAGTGGTCAAGGTTAAGATGAAGGAGGCACAGGTGAGATGTGCTGATTTGATCAGTTGCTGTGGGACCAATGGCAAGACTAGGGGAATATGAGAACTAACATTCCCTTTGAGAGGGAGCCCCTCTGCACTTTCTCTTCAACAGAAGCAGGCTTAATATTGACAGGGAAGTTCTATGTTGACACACTAGCATTAAGCAATTCTATTCAGGGATTGATTTTACCAATGTGGATGGGCAAATGGCTTATCTTCTAGTGGTAAATTAACTATTTGGGGCTTGTAGGGCATTGTTCATTTACTAATTTACAAATTGTTTGTTCCTTGGCTTCTGATGAGTGACGCTCTTCTCGGTTGATTGCATGTTCTGGAAGTGTGTTTCTTTCAAGTTCTCCATTTCACATTGTACGAAGGCCATTCATCTTGCTCCTCAGGAAGGAGGTAGCACATAGGAGCAACTGGTCATACATTACTTGTCATAACCAGAAAGGTAGCTCTCAAGTTGCTGAGCTGTGTTGAGTGGAACAATGACAGGACACTGACATGTTTGCTGCCTGAGTTGATTCCTGAGACCAAAAGAAGGGGTTCTGTTTACTATTGTTGTGATCAAGATTGAATGACTCCTTCAAAGATAAAATAATTTAGAAAGCTGGAAATTTTACCTTATGGTACTTGGGGACATATCCCATTTTCCATTTCCCTGGTTGAAATATTTCCTAGTTTCAGAGCCAGCTACATAGTTTGTAGGGTTCTGTGCAAAATTAAAATGCAGGTTTCCCCCAAAAAGCAGGGGGAAATGGTATTAAAAGTTCTAAAATGCACAGATTTCTCTTCCTTCCCTCCATAGCCTCATTCTCATGACTTACGTTGGTGTTTATTTGCTATTTCATGCCATTCTAAGCAAATTTTAAATTAGCATGGATTTTACCATTCAATTTATATTGTGCAATGCCCATTTTAAATGCAAATACAAGAGCATTTAAGTCACACGGAAACACTGAAATCACACAATTTCTATTTTGTGACTTAGATATGTATATGTATTTTATTCTTACCAGAATAGTGAAAGAACTACACAAAACTAACTCCATTGTTTTCATTTCACTTCTTGATGCATGAACATTCTATAGTCACTTTCTATCTTACTGAAATGTAGGAAGGGTTGAACAGGAAAAAAGCTATGTGTTGCCCTATATTTTAGTTCCTTTCTCCATCATCATTGTCACCACCGCCCCAGTAACAGATGTAACCCACTTACCTCATGCTCACTTTGAAATTCACTGAATTCCCACGCATTATTTGTCCACTGGGATGCTGTGCCCATTGGGGCACCACAAATGCTATGTGCATAGGAGATAAGGAACAATAGACACATGTACCACGTGTATCTCCTCTGTTTTTGTCCATGCTCCATCATACAATCAGACTTCACGTCATACAACACAAGCTCAAAGATTCAATTAAGAGTTTCATGCATCTGACTAAAAAGTTTCTGCACAGCAAAGAAAAACAATTCACAGAATGAAGAGGCCATGGGAGAAAATATTTGTAAACCGTTTATCAATAAGAGTTTGATATCCAAAATATATAAGGAACTCACACAACTCAATCATCATCATCATCATCATCTGAGTAAAAGATAGATAGGAAACCTAACTAGACATTTTTCCAAAGAAGACACACAAATGCCAACAGTACATGAAAAGATGTTCAGCATCATTAATGGTTAGGGGAAGGTAAATCGAAACCACAATAAGATATCACCTTGCATCTGCTAGAATTCTTGGCAATTATCAAAAAAACAATGATAACAAGTGTTCACAAAGAGATAAGGGAACCCTTGTGCACTGTCTGTAGGAATCTAAATTTGGACATATATTATATAAAACAGTATGGAGGCTCCTCAAAAAATGAAAAATAGTGTTGCCATATGATCTAGAAATTCTACTTCTGGGTATATATCTGAAGAAAATGAAATCACTACTTCAAAAAAATATCTGTATCCCTATGTCCATTGCAGCATTATTCATAAAAGCCAAGACATGGAAACAACCTAAATGACCATGAAAAAAGAAAATGTGATATATGTCTATATGACAGAAGACATCCTAGATATATATGGAATCCATATTGGAATATTACTCAGCCATAAAAAAGAAGACAATCCTGCCATTTGCAACAACATGGATGGACCTTGAAGGCATGATGCTAAGTGAAATAACAAATAATACATGATCTCACTTGTATGTGGACTCTAAAAAAAAAAAAAAAAGGCCAAGCCCATAGAAACAAAAAATAAAATGGGCTGAACGGGCTGGGGGATATGGAGAAAATGGGAGGATTTTGGACAAAGGTATAAACTTCCACTTAGAAGATGAATGAGGAATGCCTGAGTGGCTCAGCAATTAAATGTCTGCCTTCAGCTCAGGGCGTGATCCTGGAGTCCTGGGATCGAATCCCACATCGGGCTCCCTGCATGGAGCCTACTTCTCCCTCTGCCTATGTCTCTGCCTCTCTCTCTCTGTCTGTGTCTCTCATGAATAAATAAATAAAATCTTAAAAAAAAGAAGATGAATGAGCGTGGTGACTAGTTAAGAATAGTCTATTATGTAGTTGAAAGTTGCTAAAAGGGTAGGTCTTCAATGTCCTTACCACACACAAATAAAGTTCAATTATGTGAGGCGATGGATGTGTTAACTAACTTTGTTGTGGTAATCATTCCAAAATATACACATATGAGATCATCACGTTGTGCATCTTAAACTTACACAATGTCCTATGTCAACTCTTTCTCAGGAAAAGTGGAGGGGAGATGATCTTTACAGAAAGAGTCTAAAAAGAAAGCCTAATTAATGGGTAATACGTTCTGATAAATCACATTGATACCCATCTTAGTAGTCAATTTAAATAATGGAATTGGTTAATAGCATCAAATTTGGATTAAAGAAAGGGAGAAGAAATGAGTTTTCTCAATACAAGACATTCACTGGCTGATGCCATATTATATCCATCCGATTATACTGTTCTTAATAAAGCATCGTCCATAATTATTTTTAAAAAATAGGAATTTCCAGACTGTGACAGCAGAGCATGAAATCCTGAGGCTGTGTGCCCAGGTCGATACCCAGGAAGCCGGCCCTGCCAACTTTATCCAGCCCAACGTGGGGACCAGAGATGAGTGGATGGACACCTCACAAGAAATGTTACAGACTCTGTTCCTTCGTTTATTTTCCAGATCTGCCTCTGACATAACCTTTAGAAGGTGAACTATCCACCAAGAATATATATTAAATATTAGTTTGAAGATCGCTTTGGGACTTAGTTTGAACAACTAAGCCCAAAGGGCTCCCCGCCCATGTGCCCCTTTTCTGGAGGCTCAATTCAAGAAATTTTTGATCCGCTAACGGAATGATTCTTCCACCTCTTAATGTATGCAATATCATAGCTCCTCTTTCCCTCTCCTCATGCTAAAATCACATTTTGATTAAAGTCACCCTTTGCTTCCTCCTTTCTTTCAACCACTGCCTCATTCCTTGTGTATCAAATCCCTGTCTCTCAGAATGATTAAAATCTAGGGTAATGGAGTCCCGCAACTGCCAAAATGAATCGGAGATCAATGCACAAGAACACACAAAGCCAACAAGCCTGCTCGTAATTCTGACACCCCATTAACTGCATCTTAAGGTCTAGTGGCCTTTGCTTCTCTTGGGGACAACATAGACCTCGTTCCGCTCAAGGTGTATTGTCTTCCTTTGGTGGGAAATTGCTTAGAAAAAAATACATCAGTGACATGGCAAAAAAAAGGTGCCGCCTGTATTAGTAACAAACAAAAAGCTGCTTCCCGGCCCATTCTTTACCACTCTATCTGCCATCCTACACTGCATTGACCCTCTGCCCTATTCACATACGTGCTTTGTAACCCAAGTGGGATAGACGGCATTTTGACAGACAGTTCGTGTGAATTTACTGTAAACCTGGTGCCTGCCTGCATTGTGATAGAAATCATATTACCAGATTCCTAACAAGGGGCATTATGATGATAGAAACTGTTAAAACAAACAAACAAACAAACAAACAAAACACAAAAAAAACAAACAAAAAAAAACTAACAACGTGAATGAAAAAAAAGACTCCTTTACACAGAGCCCGAAGAACCAGTTCAAGTAACAAAGCCCTATTTTCCATCTTTTATGTAAAGCAAATGGATTAACAACTGGCACGAAGCTGAACTGACACCCTGACTGGCTGTGCCAGGCAGGCTCTCTATTGAATTGTTTGCACCAGCCATTTCTTGTGTGCAAACAGGAGGAACTTGTTCAGGCAGCAGCCACTCTGAATGGTATGCAAGGATTTAGCGAAATACATGCCTGGGACGGCTTGCTTAATCCTTGCAAGTCTGCCCGACAGAGGGAATTCCAGGGTGACAAGGAAGGAAGACCCCAAGTCGTTCTTTGCATACGCTTAAGTCCAGGAAAGAAAGTTTGTGGAGCTTTGTTATATATTCAGTTTCTGTTCACGCACCAAGCACCACACTGTTAGGAGCAAAAGTTAACTGAGCGGTGGTAGTAAGCAGGCCAGTCCTACCCACCGATTAAGGTGTCCCGATGCCTCCTTGGAAATTAAAGGAGTTATTCTGCTAATTGAACTAAATTAGACTGAACTGGCATTCGTGTTAATAACCCTTAGAGAGCTAGCTGTGTGAGGTGTGATGACGATGATGTGAAAGCTGAATATAATCATATTTCTCAGGTGCCTGTCTTTGAGTTGAAAGCAGATTCGACAAGTACCCATGAGGCCCGATTTTGCGGACTGGAGGGAATTTTTTAGGGTATGGATGGTAGATTAGGTCCTAGGTGAGCAATGAAAAGAAGGCTGAAAAACAAAATTCCTTATTAAACCCAGAAGTGTTAACCTGACAAACACACTCATTCAAACTCTTTAATACTATATATGAAATACATATGGTACTCATTTTCCCTTAAAATGAGCCATGATAAAAAACGATTTTATATTCTCAAGGCTAGAGCCAGAGAAGATATGCATTGGTGATAATATTGATTTTTTTTCTTTAATTCTACTGAAAGGCCATTACTAGACATAGGTTATAGTTACAGTGAAAACCGAGAGCTGCTTTTAATCCGCTGGGGGGGAAAAGTTATGTTGGCTCCTTTTTGTCACTGTCAAGGTGTAGAAAGAATGAAAAATACTTCGGTGGATTTCATTATTAGTACACATGAACAGTTTGAACTCTCCATTATTGGGTTGTCTTTTTTCATAGTCAGTGCCTTTTGCAGGCTCCTTTTAAAAAACTATTTGACAAGGAAAAAATGGCTTTCTGGGTTTGATATGTGAGTACGTACAAGTTTTCACAAGTTTTCACAAGAAAGTAAATGAAGAGCATGCCCTGCAAGCTTAATCATATTAACTCAGAACACAATCAAAGCTTCGCATCTCAACCATATCTTAGCGCTTACTACGAGTGGTAAACAAAGACTGTATGCAGATATTTCCTGATCTTGGGCAAAAAAACAAATAATAAATAAAATAGATCCCTATCCTTCAAAGTAAACATTCTATTAAATCTAAAATAACAAAAAAATAAAAATAAAAATAAATCTAAAATAACATGAAATGTCTCAGGTAGCTGCAGCCAGGTACAACTGTCACTCGGCCAGGTTCACTATGGAATATAATCCTTCCAAAATAAACCATCATTGGCAATCAAAATGCTACCTTGAGAGATGTCATCTACTAAGGGCACAACGAAAGAAGTCCACAGATTTGTCAATACACAGACGACTGAGGGGCACGTGGGTGGCTCAGTTGGTTAAGCATCTGCCTTCAGCTCAGGCCATGGTCCTGGGGTTTTGGGATTGAGCCCCAGGTCGGGCTCCCTGCTCAGGGGGGAGTCTGCTTCTCCCTTTGCCTCTGCCCCTCGCTCCTGTTCATGCTCTTGTTTTCTCTCTCTCTTTCTCTCTTTCTCTCAAATGAATATTAAAAAAAAAAAAAAAATGATGACTGGGCACTTAATCTTTCAGTCTTCTAAAAGCATTGCTGTTAATAAGTATAGGCAACCTGCCCCTTTGCTTTGCTTTGTGTAGCAGAAAGGGATTTGTTTTTTAAATTAGTAATCTCACTTTTTTCATCAAAGTTTAATTGTTCAGTATGATTATACTTTCTGCGTGTTTCTTCTGTGCTGTTTTAAGACGGGCAAGGTGAGGTAAAAAAGAAAAACCTATTCCATGTGACTACTTAACTCTGACACTATTTGGGCCAAATTATAGAGAAAACAATGTTCTGGAAATGATTACTTTTTGTTAAACTTACAAAGTGTCAGGATAGGCCTTAGTGAATCAAGCCAGCACATTTTTCAAATTATTTCAATAAAGGATGGAGAGTTGTAAAAATAACTTTTTAAATCTCAACATTTTGGAATAGCTTCTTCCAGTCTTTTTGTAGAGGAATGCTATCTCTTTAACATGTAGATGTTTGTCCATGACGTACGTCTGTCTGAACTTAGTATGGATTTTACCTCCTCGTGCTAAATGAGCAGACCGAGTAATTTTAAACACGGGAGCCTCCTACGTTTTAA
The DNA here is from genome assembly GCF_003254725.2 of Canis lupus dingo. NCBI lineage: Eukaryota > Metazoa > Chordata > Mammalia > Carnivora > Canidae > Canis > Canis lupus. Next base: position 65,848,897 of record NC_064248.1, on the reverse strand, counting down.
TATGTGAGTCTCCAGCCTGCTGTGGGTAGTCTCCAACAGTTTGTAGTGTGATGTTTCACATCAATTTAAAAAAGATGAAAGAATGGGTTACTTGAAGAGTTTGTTTCCTTGTAATCAACTGTAAAGAGACCAAGGTCATGTAACAGATTTCTTCTTCTTTCTGTCTTAGCCAGGAAGACTATGTGAATGCAAATTGCTTTATTGGTGAAGGGAATTAAGATTATAAAAAGCCACGCGTAAAGAAGTGCAAAATCAGGGCTGTGTCGGAGCAGGGACAACATAATTGTGGTATGGATTCCCATATGGGACTAAATTATCTAGATTTTAGTAATGTCAGCAGTTCTGTGTAGTTGCTGGAATGCGGCCAATGTGCCATATTTGCTTCATTTTTTTAGGATGGTTCTGATTCTACACAATTTTAAATATGCACAAAGCTAAAATTGTTTGGGTATTTTGGTGGCACTTCTCAGATACATGTCTATGCATGTCAGGAATTTTCTTTGACTATCGAACAGGAAGTGACGCTGACGTGGCTTTATTTTTCTAAGCAAAATGCCATTTATGATCATTTCTATCTCGCCTATAAAATCTTCCCAATAGGGGAAAAAAAATACCCACTTCTGTGAGTACACATCAAGGTTGTCTGCCTTTACAATGTACCATTCAGTGATACTGTTTTGTAGCGACTCAATAAAGCTGATAGTTTTTCTGGGTAATTACCCACAGCCCCCTGCAGGACAAATTAGCATTCATGACCTGAATAATGCTTACTAGAAAGAGTTCAATGGAATTTACTTAATCAGAATCATTGCTTTCTCTTGGCTAATTTTTTTTTACCTAGTCCCCAATGCCTGGTAACAGCAAATATCTCTCAAGCCAGTGTTTGATACCTGATAGGAGAGGAAAAAAACAACTCATGAATCTTAAAATTTGAAATGTAATTATGGTCTTGGAAAAAAAATGCATATTTTTATGTGAAAAATTAAAATATCTCCCATCCTTAAGATTTTTCTATTGTTTTCTCTTTTTAATGCTTTCTGGTTTTAAAGAGAGAGAGGAGAGAGGGGTATTTCATTTTCTAATTACTCCTCAACAGTTTTTCAATTTGTTAAGGGCAAACATATACAACTGGTCATGATCCTGGAGTGGATGCTTGTAAGATCTCTGTGTTCCTGGGAAGCAAAAAACAGACAACTTTGTAACAGACAATAGGTGTTGTTCTTGATCATTTATTTGATGATTTGAACCAAAATACTGGGCAATATGGTTATCAGAATATTCAAAGAAATGAGAAGAAAGAAGTAATGCTATTTGAGCTTCTACTATGTGCAAAACACTGCCAGGTAAACTGTGTGTTCTATTTCTTATTCTTGAAACAGTGCCGGAGGGAGGCACTGGTATGCCCATATTTACAAAGGAGGAAAATGAGCTTCAGAATTTAAGGTACTTCTTCCAGTTTCTACAGATAGTTACCAAAACGTGATCCAAAAACTTCCTGAATCAAAAGCTTAGATGTTTTTGTTTTTGTGTTTGTGTTTATGTAACGATTTTACATTTTTAGCAAGCCAAGCCAAAGGAAGTCTTAAACCAATTCCATTTACTGAATCTCTAATTTGGAGACGATTTCTAACCTGAAAAAGGAGATTTTTTTGTTTGTTTGTTTTGTTTTTTTGTTTGTTTTTATTCATGAGGGACACAGAGAGAGAGAGGCAGAGACATAGGCAGAGGGAGAGGCAGGCTCCCCATGGGGAGCTCCACATGGGACTTTATCCCAGGACTCTGGGATCACGGCCTGAGTCAAAGGCAGACGCTCAACCACTGAGCCACCCAGGGGCCCCCAAAAAAGGAGATTTCTAAAATGCAACTGCAAATCAGTGTATTTGAAGGACAACCACAGTCTGATAAGGGTGGAGTGGTCCATGGCAGTGCTACCACCCTGTAAAGGTCATGTCAGCCCACTTCTTGCTGTGATTTTTTGTGCGCCGACCCAGTAGAATGGTGTGAACTACTGCGACATAGGTTCCTCGATGGAACTTTACTGAGGGTTGGAAAGCAATGCAGTTAAATCAAGCGAAAGGCTTCAGGTCTGAGATAAGCTCCAAAATAACAAAGCAAAATCAGGGTGGTCGTCAGTGTTTCTCTGTACTTGGTGGAGACACAAGAATTTCTGTAGGATAGGGAAACTTGTCTGGCAGTTCAGTTTGTGTAACAACCTTGAAGTTTTTACTTACGTGGTAGGGTTGTTTGGGTTTGCATATTTTGCTTGTTTATTGTTTATTTACTGTATGTTTATTGGAGGTGACTTGAGGGGAAGCTGATGGAGATTGTATGGGGTAGTTAGAGCCCCAGAAAGAAACCGCTTGGCTCCTCCACTGATTAGATTCCGTACTTCAAATGTACTAAAACCATTTGCTATAACTCCAAAAGGGGGTTCACTCATTCAGGCCCCTGTGCCATGCAGTGCTAAACTGAATTTGGTACCTAATTAAGTTTCCTGGGGTGCAAAATGCTTATCCCATTTCTAAGTCTAAATAAATCAAAATGTTTTTTCAACTTTGGGGGTTTCAGAAAACCCACAACACATTTTTGCACAGATTTTCCTTCCAAACACTAGAATATTGCAAGGAAAATTCAATCCATATGTTTCAGATTTACTTAGAGTTGTATCAAAATCTTGTGTTGCAATTGACATTTGATGTTCATGAAGTTTTCTGAAAGCTTTTTATTTGCCTTTAACTCAAGAACAGAAAGTTGATTTGTCAAGCTTGTATGTACCAAAACCTCAAAATATTAAATTTGGGTGGAAGACAGCAAACTTTTAAAACTCGGCATTGGGCATAAAATTTAATATAGCTTTTGTCTTGCCATGGCTACAGCGTTGGGTACTTAAAGATATGCCGATCCCTGGCCTTATGCAGTTTATATATATACTTTCAATATTGACCCGGTGAAAGGAAAGTGGGACAAGGAAAAGAAGCAAGGTCAAATATATTTTTTTATTCTGGTATTCCTTTCTGATTTAAATATTAACAGTATATTATCCGTAATGGAAGGCAAACAATATGTGCAGTCACATCCTCTACCTAATTTTCTTCCATCCTTCAAACAATCCCCCCTCAGTCTCTGACTGGCACTCGAGCTCTTCATCTCCTGCCAGTATGCAGGAGATGCTAGATTTTCTGGTCAATGGTGTCCCTCCCCATCACCAGACAGAGAACAATGGGAGGAGGACAGGCAAGAGTGAAAATAAATAATTTAAACTGCAGCATTAGGGTCTTAGGGAAGGTCGAATAAAAGAATCTGCATTGGTGGATGTTGGTGCTATTTTAAGGGCTCCTAAAATGATTGCTTCCCTTGATTCATGGCTAATAATGTGGTTCTGCCTCTGCTTCCAACATGACAATGGTGCCTTCCACCCAGAATATGTTTGGAAAGAGGCATCATGTTTCTAAGGAGCGAAGCACCTCAGGAAAAAAAAAAAATGTTTTCTGTTAGCAGAAAATAAATCACCTCTCCTGGCATTTGTTTATGGCAGTGTCTATAGAGAGTGGGCCATGCACTTTGTTCGTTGTGTGATCTGCATGGGCACCATCTTTCATAGTTTTTTCACTATTTTTACTTCCAGTGTGTCCTCTCCTAGAACAAAACTGATATGGAGAAAAGTAGTTTTTCAGCGTAGAAAAATAAAATGTGTGCAACCAGAAGAAAACAAAAAAATTCCAGAGACCTCTCTTCATTTACACTTGCCATATACATGTCCTTCTATTGTATTTTCTATACATAAACGTGCATGCATCGTATTTTTTACGGAAATAATTATTGTATAGCGCGTACTACATAATTCACTGGCAGGACAGAGTAATAGAAGATTGTGCTCTATTTTAAATGTCTCTGTGATATTCCACTGTTGGTATGAATCATTTAATTGTGCAACTATTCAAACATAATCATCCAAATTTCATGATTCAAAATATTAGTTTTCAGGCTGTTCCAATATATTAGTTACTGGTCACATAAATAGCACGACAAATACCATCTTTGCTTAAAATCTTTGCCCATGTCAATAATTATTTCCTTAGGATAAATGTCCAGAACTGAAATGATTATTCAAAATGTTAAGGCTCATGAAGCATGTTTACAAAAGTAGCATGCGCTTTACATATTTTTTTTTCTTTCAAAATGACAGTGGATGTAGGGATCCATCTCCATGACTTCATCTGATCCTTGTCAGGACCAATCACCCACCTTTGCAAGATGGCCAGAGGTTGGGAAGGTAGCATGTGGTGGGTGGCCATGAACGTCTAAAGTGGCTAACATGGTGTTATCCCAACACTCATTTCTTCCTTCATCTTCCTGTATTATTACTTTCCTTTATCTTTCTCAAGACCATTATCATTCCTTCAAAGTATCGCCTGACCTTTAGGGTCTATTTTAAGCCTACACATGAGCCCGATGTTTTTTCCATGATTACAGACCATTTTGTAGTGAACCCTGATGGTATAAAACAATAGTTAATTGTAAGGAATGTTTTTAGTGTTCATAAAAATTCTTTTTTAAAAAAAATTTTTAAGATGTTATTTATTTGAGAGAGACAGAGAGACAGAGCACCAGGTGGGAAGGGGCAGAGGGAGAGGCAGAGGGAGAAGCAGATACCCCGCTCTGTGGGAAACCCAATGAGGGGCTCAATCCCTGGGCCCTGAATCATGACCTGAGTGTGACCTGAGCCAAAGTCAGACACTTAACCGATTGAGCCACCCAGGTGCCCCCATAAAAATTTTTGTAAGTCCAGCATTGACCAGCTTCCATGCGGGGCCATAATCCTCTGTGACATGACTGTGGAGTGAATAGGAAGGAAGTGATCAGGGAATGCAATCGCTCTATCCCTGCCTAGGAGAGAGGACAGGAGAGCTAAGTGGAAATATATATATATACCCTTCAGAAAAAGACCCAGTGTTTACACAGTGTGACTTTAAGCAAATGGTTCAAGCTGTCTGAGCTTCAGCAGCCTCTGTCAGAAGCTAATAATACCATCGTCATGCCATCACGCGAGGAGTCAGTGGTGCTAGCAAAACACCTTGTGTGCAGTGAGTGCTTAATCAATAGTAGATCCTTTAGATATATTTAGACAGGGAAGGTGCAAGGTAGTCATCGAAGGCCATTTTAAATGCCTTTAGCCCATTTCAGCCAGAGGTCATATTGATTAAGAATTGTGTTCTGCTACAAGTAATAGAAAAAGAGTAACTTAAATAAATAAGGGACTTATTCTTTCCCACATAATCCCACACTCGGAGGTAGGCCTTGTTGGTGTTGATTAGTGGCTTAAGGATGTCAGAACCAAGCTGTTTGGGATTAATTTAGCCTTTTCCCTCAGCCATCAACATATGGCTGCTGCTGCTGCTTTAATCCCATGTCCTCATTTCTGAAAAGAAGAAGAAAGAAGTGACCAGGAGGGAGGTGAAGCACCCACATGAGAAATCCAGAGCAGACTGTGAATATTTCATCGGCCATTGCCGCTCCTCACTGCCAGGGAGGCTGGGAGAGCTGGCATTTGCTTTCCTAAAGAAAACCGAAGTAATCCTCGGACTGCCAGAGATGTCTCTTCCCCTCCCACGGCCCTCTCCTTTTTTTCTTTTATTTCTTTTCCTTTTTCTTTTTTACCATTTCTCTCTCTCTTTTACTTGCTTCCTGTCTGAGCTAGAGTAGGCTCAGTTGCATGAGTTGAAGGGTATTGCAAATTCCACCCAATATTCCTCCCTCACCCACCAGTTTCTGTTAATGCTCTAAATTTTAACATCTGCAAATTAAACCATCACCCCTATATGTTCAAATGCATTTACCACTGGAAAGACACAATTAGCACAATGCTTCATTTCCGTTATTAATACCTGAGGTAGTCCATAAGTTCATTGATTAGACCCCTTTAAAGAGGAAACTAGTTGAAACTGGGTTTTTAGCTAGAAGGATAGAAAGCTTAATTCTAAGCAACAGGCACAAGCCAGGCAGACGTGGAACAGGTAAGAGAAAACGAAGAGCAGGAGGGAGACGTGAAGACCCAGAGGGAGAAGGCAAATGCCACCTTCTCCACAACTGGTCCTAGGGATAGATGGATGGCTCTTTTTTCGTCAGTCCTCAGCACTTGTGAATATGTGTGATCACACACACACACAGAAAAGAAAAGGAGCCCAAACTGCAGTCAGGTGCCCTCTCAGCAACTGCTTCACGTTCATGTGGCTGCACTCAGACCCCTCTAGCCAGGGGGAGGGGAAGTGTGGGCTACTCAGGCTGTTACTTGGGTCAAAGTCCCCTGATTTGATGTGCAGGCATTAGGAAAGAGGCATTCATCTTAGCATTTTTTAAAAAAACACCAGAAACAGTGTAGCATTGTGACTCAGCCTCGGCTTTCTGTAATCAAGCTGCTTGGGTTCAAATCTATAGCAACTGTGGGAAAAGGGTATTTAACATCTTTGCACCTCAATTTCTTCATCGAAATGATCATAATAATGGTATATTTATCTTCTCAAGGTACTGTGAGGATTAAATGAGGTAATAGAATTGAAGTCCTGAGAACTATGTCTGGAATGCAGAAGTATTTGCTTTATTGAGTTGAAGGCATTCTTTTTTTTTTTAAATCTCTGCCCTTTCCCATAGATACTAATAATCATCTCTATATCTAGATTCCTTTACAATTTCCAAAGTGTTGCCTTATGTGTTTATTCACTGCAGTGTAGCTAGGCTATTTCTATTATCCCCATTTTACAAGGAAATGAATGGAATCACAGAGATCTTGCTCATGCCCAAGCTCACAGAGAGTGACAAGGCAAAAATTTTAACCCAGAAATTTGAAGACAAGTTTAATGAACTTTCCATTATGCCACACTGATTTCTCTTTGGAAAAAAAGGGGGGCTGCAGTTGGAACAATGATAAAATGAACATGTCTCAAGTTTACTTCTGTTTGAATGTATTAATGGTTCCCCAAAGCTGAGTCTCCCTTTATGTGTAGCCCAGTGTACTTGCCAAGGAAGGTATAAGGAGTGTTTCGACTTCCTGATTTCTATATAACTTTTGTGGTATCCCAGAAGTGCCAAAATTTATTCCACTAATATTTAATGACCTAGTAATTATACTTCTAGGAGTACACCCAAGAAAAGAATCCTAAACAGAGAGAAGAGGGGAAAAAAGCTGTATAAAGGATGCCAATTTTAGAGTTATATAGAATAGATGGGCACTGAGGAGGGCACTTGATGGATGAGCACTGGGTGTTATACTATATGTGGCAAATCGAACTTCAATTTAAAAAAAAAGAATTCTAAGAAAAAAAAAATAGCCAAAAAGGCAAAAGCTAACCCTAAATATCCTTGGCATTGGATCAGATACATCAACTCAAGGAAATAATAATAATCCTGATAACTACCATATATTAAGCATCCAGTATGAGCAATGTACTCTACTAGCTCCTTTCAAGTAGCATCTTTTTTGATTTTCCTAAGAGTTGGGCATCATTGTCACCCCATTGCACAGATAATACCACAAAGTTACAGTCATATGACAAGTGTGACAGCTGAAGCTAATGACTTAGCCTTCAGTTATTCTGCTTCTTTATTGCTAATGGAGCTCTGACTTTGTTTGAGAAGAAAGGCAAACAGCCCCAAGAGATGAATCTAGACTAGTCTAAACTGATTAGAGTAGTCCCACCCTCCTTTGCAAGTAGTAAGCCTAGGGATGGGCATCTGATATAATTCTGGTAATGAGATTTAAGAACAATCTTGCTGGGGATTTCTTGAAAATAGCTTCCTACTTCTTGCTTTATACATTTTTTATGTACGTAGATAATGCTAGAGCCTGAAACAGCCATTTGGGGATCATGAAGGGATTAGAAAAAAAAGAAGAGAATGACAAAGTAAACAAGAAAAATAATCTAGGTTCCTGCCAATCTCAGTGAGCTGCCAAACCATGCTGGTATTTCCTGCCTTTGAGAATTTTTTGTTGGTTTAGTTTTCTTTTGTTTTTATGGAAACAATACCCATCCTATGGATGGGTTTTATGGAAAACTACTGTTTTCCTATGATTTGACACTGAAAGAATTGTATAAGTTAAAATCAATAAACCTGTGAGTGACTTAGAATTTGTCCAACTTAACTGTGACTTAAACATGTATAAAAATCTCTATTAGAAAAGCTCAGGATGGCAGGCAGTCTGGGGTAAATATGACATTTCACAAAATCCTCAGAGACCCAAACTTTTAGCTTTGCTCCATCCCAGGAGTGTGCTTTTGCCACTGGGATCAAGATGGTTGCTTGAGCTCCGGCCTTCATACATGTGTTCCAGCCAGCAGAAAGGAGGAAGGGGCAAGGAAGAGCATGTTCCCTCATTTTTAAAATAAAGCTATGAAGTTTCATAAACCATTTCACTCATGTAATATTGGATAGAACTGCTCCCTGTAAGAAGGCAAGAGCGTGTCATCTTCATCCAGGGAGGTCATATACTCAGCTAAAAATCAGCAATTCAATCAGTAGGGATAAAGCGAAGAACATATAGAGGAAGACGCATATGGCTGATGAACCCACATCTGTCTGACTCCCAAACCATGCACATACTGCTATATCCTACTGTCTCTTGTAGCTAATTAGACTATATAATGATGGGAGAAGTCTGTTATTTTATATACTTTATTTTTAAAAGATTTTACCATTCAAATGTACTATAAAAAGGAAAATGCCTTTAATATGCTATGCAGGATAAAGTTTTATATAGACTATATATGGGTAAAATTATGCTTTCAAAATATTGGAGAGATTGTGTTTGAATTTAGGAACATGAATGAATCAGGGATTTGTTCCTACACTTCTCTAATTTTAAGGCTTCTTTAATAAGCAAGTAATAATTTTATAATAAAAAGATCTTACACGTACGTATATACACCATATTAAAATCATATGAACCGCCCAGAGAACATTTTTATATATAGCCACTAAGCAGAGTGTATAAGTGGTGAATTTTATGAAGAAGAAAAATGATAAATAGCATGTCATTTGATGCTTCATAATTTTTGGTTTGTAACTTTCTGGGTCACCGATTTCTCAAAGAGTTTTCATTCTTTCCGCACATTAGTTAGGTGATTGAGGAAGGTGTCAGGCTACCGAGACACAGGAAAAGATGATGTGAGGAATTAAATTCTTCTTTTCTTTTGGCTGAGTATACAAAATACACAGTGTGATTTAGTAGTCCTTCCCCTGTGTGTGTTCACCTCTGTCTGCCGTGGGCGGTGTTGAGAAGACATTGTCATCGGCATCTAAATGAGATACATCCTTTTTTAATATAGACTATGTGCTGATTTACTAAAATCAACGCTAAGAATTGGTGGAATGGTAAGGACTAAGAAACTTGGGAAAAGGTTAGAAAAAAATTGCTGGTTCATTGTGACTAAGAAGTATGCCGGAATAGGAGAAGAAAGGAATTTCATTGGAGGAGCACAATGAATATAACAGGCCAGCTCAAGAGATCGTCCTCTCCATTCAGTTAGTGCACACGCAAGGTTACATAAGTGGAAGGAAGGCACAAAAACTTAACATTGAAAATGATTAAACCAAGGAGGTAACATGTAATTATGATAAGATAGAATTTTACCTTGTAAGTTGTAAGAATGATACAGCTAATTCGGGTGTGCTTTGTATCCATTTTCCAATCTGATAAACTGAGCATAGAAATCTCTTATCCAACGAGAAGTTGATGGCTCATTTCTAGTCATTTATTTACATTTGAAAGCTCAATAGAGATTTCATCTCTGAATATGTTCTGGGGAAGATGTCCTACTTTTCGACTTACCAACTATGTCATTCAAAAACTAAAAATTGTAATACAGTCAAAGTTTGGCTTCTCAATAGCAACAGAAAAAAAAAAAAACCCTAAAATATCTGGGAAAAAAATTAACCCAAAAAATGAGCAAACATTGTATAATGATACTTTAAAAGCTACAGAAGAACATAAATGACTTGAATAGATAGAGAAGCATACAATGCAATGTTCTTGGATAATAAGACACACATCATGAAGATGTCCATTATCTTAGGTTTACCTATAAATATGGATCCTATATAAAATATCAATCCACGAATCTTTGAAACAAGATAAGCAGATGCCAGAGTTCATATGGAAAAAATGCACAATCAAATAGAGTCATGAAAAGTCTCTTTTTTTATATTTACATATGTATGTAAGCAAGTTTTATACCCAACATGGAGCTTGAACTCACAAACTCATGACTCTACCAACTGAGACATCCAAGTACCCCACATGTAAAGCCTTATAAAGAAAAATCATGAGGGAGGACTACATCTTCCAGTTATTAAAATGTCTTCTAATGCTTTAAAAACTAAAACAGAGTGATATTGGCATGCACATGTGTACATACACAAATACATGAACATGGTTTAAAAAGTCCAGAAAGATAGAAAAGCATAGAAGAATTTAATATGTAAAAATGGCATATCAGACCAGTGGAGAAAAGAGTGATTAGTTAACAAAGGCTATTGAAAAAGCGGCATTGTCATATAAAAAATATAATTTGGGTACATAACTTATCCCCACCATATATCAAGGTTTAAGGGGCGCATGGGTCACTCAGTTGGTTAAGTGTCCAACTCTTGACTTCAGCTCAGGTCATGACCTCAGGGTCGTGAGATCCAGCCCCGTGTCAGGCTCCACACCCAGTTTAGGATTCTCTCTCTTCCTCGCTCTCTGCCGCTTCCCCCTACCCCTCGGTGTTCTCTCTATATACATTAAAAAAAATGGGTGGGGGGGAGAAAAGATTTAAAAATAGTCCCGTAATGCAAGATAAAGGAAATGTACAGAAACTTCACAGAAAAGTGAGCACTCTTAAATAAAAAGAAAGATGGTCAATATTACTCATAATCTGGGAAATAAAAATCACAGTCATCTTGAGTTTTTTTTTCTATTATAACATCTACAAAGATCCAAAATTTGGTAATACTGAAACTGAAATCACAGTTCTAGGAATTAATTTGAGAACGTATTTAAGACTATATATATACATGTGCAAAACCACACATGTAAAATGCCTTAATAGGAATTTCATGCCCTTGTAAAAGCAAAAAATAGGAAATAACCTAAATAGATCCACGTCAACAGGAGACAGTTCAGAAATATAATGGGACAACCATGCAATTTAATATTTATGCTGTGTTAAAAAGAATAAGGAAGCTCTTCGTATATAAATGTAAAACATTTGTCAATATGTATTAACAATAACAACAAAAGGTGAAAAAACGGTGTGTATAGCGTGTTACCATTTATGTTTTAAAAAATGAGGGGATGGGCTATATACGTTTGCATAAAATATTTTTGTGTAGATACACAACACAGATTTAAAACTGACAACATTGTTCATCTCCAGGGGAAAAAACTTCGTGGCTAGGATACAGGGGTGATAGACTCCTTACAACTTTTGTATCTTTTGAATTGGAATCTTTTGAGGGTATTAATATTCAAAAAATAAATGGAAATAGGATAACCTTAAACATCTTAGCTTGTGACTAACAGTTGTACCCCGTATCCCAGTGTGACTGGTTTCAAGCACATATTTTCTAATTAGCGGGAGAATGGCTCAGTGGTGTGTGGGAGGCAGCTCCCTTCAAATAGGTAAGCTTGAAATCTACATACCAGTTAGAAAGCAGGGTTTAAAAAGCACCCAGAAAGAACCTAATATTCCACTCACGGCAAAATGTCCAAATGGACATCCTAAGTATGCTTTCTGACATAATTTATAAAAGGTCTTCTCAACTCTGTGTCAATGGCATTGTGTTGGTAGCTTGCAATGGGTGCTGATGGAAGCATTTGCCCCAAGGAAGTCAGCAAACACTAAAAATCAAGGTATTAATAGCACCAGGGATGGGAAGAGCCAGGGGTTAGACACTTCCCAGCACAGCTTGGATTCAAATGCTCTAACTCTCGCCATGATTTTATTTGAGGCTTTCAAATTACTTGACATTCTTTCCTAATAATGAGGTTGATAGTTACTTGATAATGAAGCTGATAAGGTAAGACAAGCATGGAGTGCTAATAATTAAAGACATATCCTCACCTTGATGCACAACCAGTGGCACTCATTGAGAAGAAGGAGAGAGTGGAGATACCATTCGTTGTACTTTCCCAGTTAAAATGTACAGAGAATTTTCTATGGTTCATTTTTAAACAAGTCTATAAAAGCTAAAGAGAGAAAATTAAGCAGATTTGCAAGCTTATTTTGTTTCCTTGTATCATATAGTGCATCTCATTTAATATTTGCTTGTTTTATTAATAATTGAAAGCAACTTTGCAACACATAGGCATGCAGAATAACTTTTGACCCTGTGGGAATTAATGTCTAGTGACAGTGGTCCAGAAATGATACAAGTTATGATAATAAAAGCCCTGGTCAGCTATTTTGCACTTTATGTTTTGTAGATATTTTCCTTACAAGAATGCCCCTCTTCACATGGAATTTGTACAACAAATTTATCTAGATGTAACAGCTTGATTAGTAGCAAACTACTGGTAAATAGATATATGGCCCTAAAATAAAATTAACCTTTTTAAAATAAATGTGATGAAAGAGAAAGCAAAATGTCATATGCATCTTCAAAGGAAAATCACTTTAAATGTGTAAAAAAAAAAAAAAAAAAGAAATGTAATGTTTAACATCATTCTGTGTTAAACTTTTATAAGCCCCAATTAGAACTCCCTTCTACTGAGGTTTTTCTCTGAAGTGAATATATGTTCAAGAGGGAGAAGATTTTGTTTTGGGGGGTGTTTATGTTTTTCCTGCTTCAAAAAGAGCTCCTGCTGATGGAAATATGCCTGCCTTGCCATTACCTGCATCAACACTGCCCAAAGGGAAGTCTATTTCAAATGTACAAACTCCCCATATTTGGGAAATAAAAACTAAATCACACTTTTTTCCCTATATGTTTGTTATTAAAATTCTGGAATAAGTTTGCCTGAAGGCAAAGCTAATACAAATCCACCTATTTATGCGGCTTAATGCGCAATTTTACCTTTATTTGAAAGAGTTGTATTGACTGTTTTTGAGACACCTTTGACTGCGACATTTCTCTGGCTATCGGGTTAAAGGATATGTTTTGAGGGTATGAAAAATCAAAAGCCAATGATCTCTCAATCACTTCTAGCTGCAAACGTTGCCAAAGCAAAACCAAAAATCCATATATAAAAAATCAAAATGTTTTTATTCAAGAAATTCAAATTGAGCATTTAACCTGTCAGCTACTGTTAGCATCACCAAAAACTATGCTAACGGGGATCTGCCCTTTAGGAACATTCAAAGACAAAGGAGATCATTTATCAGTAGGACCCTGAGTCATAAGGCCTCCCTAAACCTCACTTTCCTCATCTCAAAGTGGTGCTAGTGGGATACGATAGGCAATGTGCGTTTTGTATCAAGACTAGTGACGCAGTGAGCACCACAGCCTTAGAAAGGGGACAACTGAGATTCACTAGCGTAGAAACAGAACCTTGTTGTATTGGCCGCCCAAGCCCTGGGCACAGTGCCTGGCATGTAGTGAGCACTCAAACCACTGTCTCAGGATCCGAGCCATCAGCCCTCATTATTGGTTGATGTAGAAAGAAAATCTATGGATAAAATAGAATTTTTACCCCATCTTGAAGGATGGACAAGATCTGTATTGATGAAGAGACTAGGATTGGATGTTATAAATGGAGAAAATAGAAGCAGCTTTGGAGAAAAAGTGAGGAAAGCATGTTATGAGGACAATGAGTAAGATTTCCAGACTAGGGGCACCTGGGTGGCTCAGTGCTTGAGCATCTGCCTTTGGCTCAAGTCATGATCCCAGGGTCCTGGGATTGGGCTCCCCGCAGGGAGTGCTTCTCCCTCTGCCTGTGTCTCTGCCTCTCTGTGTGTGTGTCTCTCATGAATAAATAAAATCTTAAAAAAAAAAAAATCTCTAGACTAAGAGTACATAGAGCTAAATGTAAACGTTGCTAGGAAAGGTGAAAAGAGATTTATGAAGAACGTTAAAAACCAAGTGGAGGAGTGTGGGCTTTACAGGGTAAGTTAATGAGCAGTGGGGGAAAGACAGGATGAAAAATGCTGTTTTAGGGAGTTAACCTGGCAGCTGTTGGGGGCCCGGGCTGGGGGGGGGTACGGAATCCAGGAAGGAAGTTGGAGCCGCCGGCCCACAAGGGGAGGTGGGAGCTGCAAAACAGCTGGTGTGGAGGTGAAGGGCAGTGGGAAAGACAAGGGAGGAAGAGATTTGGGAGAGATGCTAAAGTAAGAATCCAGAACATTTAGTGACTTGTAACATGAAGCATGAGGATGAGGGGCCAGGAAGACAGGATGAAGTTGGTGCTAATAATGGACCATAGCAAGAATAGTCAGCACGTTCCAGACGGGCCCGGTGGTGCTCTTCTGAGGAGGGAGAACTGCATTATTTGTTACGATGAACCATCCAACATATATTGGGCACAACGGAATATTTATTGGAAGCTTACTCAGTGTCCAGCCTGCAGGAGGTGCTATGGGAAATATAAAGGAAGTAAAAGGCCATGACATGGATGTCCTCAAGGCACTGATAAAGATGAATATTAAAAGCAGTGTGCATTGAGCACATAGTATGGACTTGCTACATTAGACTGTCTTATTTAATCCTCACGACAACTTTATGTCCTACGTTTTATCTTTAAAATGCTTAAACAGGGGACACCTGGCGCGCTCAGTTGGTAGAGCGTAAGACTCTTGATCTCAGGGTTGTGAGTTTGAGCCCCATGTTGGGTATAGAGATTACCTAAGGAGAAAAAAAAAAAAAAATATATATATATATATATAAACTTAGAGTGGTCTTAGAGTGGTAGGTTAACTTGCCCAATGTAACAAAGCCAGAAGATAATAAGAATCAGGAATAAAATCCCATCAGTGTGATCCCAAAGCTCTCAATCCTACCATGTATAGATGTGGCTAATAGATGACAAAAGACTGGCTGTGATTGAGGAACACCTGAATCACGAATTTTGTTTCGGGGCAGGAAGGAGAGAGACAGGGTTTGCAAGAGAAGTTGCATACGCAACTAAACTACACAGAAGGGAATAAGAATGGGAAGACTGGCCTGACTATTGTGTGAGGGTGAGTAATGAAGGGGAGACAGCGGAAGGTGTGAATTGGGGCCACCCGATGGCTGCAGAGTTGTTCTCAACAGAGCTGTGGCTCAGTACACACTGGAATCAGTCAACTAATAAATGCTCAATGATCACCAGTCATCTTTCCAGTAGAGGCAGGCCCAGGAGTTCAGGGTGAACGGCCTTCCTCTCCCATTTCCTGGGCTTCAGCTTTTCCTTCCCATGAGTGTGGCCCAGGATGCAGTCCATCCAGGCACGCACCTTATTTCGATCAGTTCAAGCTGCTCCTTTCTCTGGATAGCACCAACTCAAGAACACCCTTGTGATCTTCTTCATCACACAGCCTCATTGCATTCAGTCTAGTTACACTGGGACAAAACCTCTAGAGGCTCTGCATGACCAGGGGAGAGTGTATTTTCAGTCTCCGGAATGGATCAGAGAGGAAAAGGAACAGAGTGTAGAAGCCTAAGTACCTACCGCTCTATCTGATGCTTACCTGGTATGCAATAAATATTTGCTGAAATAAGAAGGACACTGAAAGAAGTCTGATCATCAGAGCTTGGAGAGATATGGACTTGTGCTGCAGAAAAGGAGAATTATCATTAAATCGGAAGACATTTCACAGGGAAAAATCAACACAATAGGCGAGATACGTGGAGAAGGAGAGAAAAACTCATGGGTGGCACTAAGGTTTTAAACCTGTGTATTTGAGAGGAGGTGATGTAACCAACAGAAATCTCAAGAATTAGAAGTTTCTTTAGGGTAAGTTTATCTCTGGGGTTCTGTGTTGTAATCTAGAACCAACAGCATGCTTAATACGTAGTGGACAGGCAATAAATCGTTCGGGTGTTGAATACATAATACATGGTACTGGTTTTAAGAAAAAAACCATTCTCGTACCCTGATGCTGTGAGTCTCACTTCAGAGCAACGACATTTACTGCCAGGAATCCATGTCTCAGTGGACCACTGTTATGGAAGGGACTTTGTTATATATATATCTTCTTATAAGTTAAAGCAGAAAAAAGAAAATAATAATGATGATTATTAATGATCATTAATGATACTAATGATTATTATCATTATTATTATTTGAGGACCACCGCCCTAAGGCCCAGCACAAATGCCTAATGGTATTGTTGATTTAAGGTTAGAATGAGAATCCTAACTAGAATGAAGGGCCTGGGTTAGGTGTTGGGTGAATTCCTGAAACCAACTTACTCCATGATGGATTTATCAGGAAGGTCAAGGCCCCTTCACTTGCATGAGCCCCTATATCTAATTTTTCGTTGTTGCTTAAATTTTTATAGGCTTCAGATCCCACAACACCTGGACCCATTTTTAAACCACAGCCACATATTGGGTTTGGCTGGCGTAAGAAACTATTTGAACATCTCTGTAGCCATTTCATCATCCCAGATAATGGAAGGTAACGCTCTCGAGTTGAGTTAGAACTGAGTTTGAATTCCAGTTATGCCGTTTATGAGCTTCATGGCTTCTGTCCACTATTTCTGATTTCCTCATCTGCAAATGGGAATACTAACAACTACCCTTCAGGATTATTACAAAGCTTAAATGTGCATAAGAGCGCAATAAATTGCAGCTCTATTATTATTACTAATTAGTCCAGTGATTCTTATCCTCATTTTTCCCATTTCCCATTTAAAATTTTATACATAATTGACATTTTGTTATAAATCCTTCGAAGCCCATTAAATAAGATTACCATAACTTTTCCTTTACATTTCAAGTGCTGCTAGGAGAATTTCTGGATATGTTGATTTGCACGAGTTGTGTACCAAATTCAGAATGCACATTTCCTTCTCTTAAATTTTTGCAATCTCCACATCCATTGAGTTTAAGACTAAGCTTAAGCACTAGACTTTTATGAATCATACTTTGGCCTGCAGATTTTACCCTCTCACCAAGTTATTCCAAGGAATTTTTCAGACTGAACAAAAACTAAATTCACAAAATAACGTAGTGGTCATTCTTACCTCCTGGAAACCCCCCAAAAAAGGCAAGTGAAATCAATGAATAAAAGAGTATAATTTGTACCACAATAATGACCAACTGAAGAATGGTCAGAATTATTTGCATAATTATGTTTTAAAGAAATTTGGACGACTCATATGCTTTTTTAATAGATTTATTTATTTGAAAGAGAGAGAGAAAGAAGGAGCATGAGCACGCATGAGGGGAAGAGGTGCAGAGAGAGAGAGAATCTTCAAACAGACACCCCGCCTAGCACGGAGCCTGGCGTGGGGCTCGATCTCAGGACCCATGACATCGTGACCTGAGTTTAAACCCAGAGTCGGATGCTTAACCGACTGAGCCACCCAAGTGCCCCATCACACGCTTTTTTTTTTTTGATGAAAGGTACTCCCACATACTTTTGCCCTTAAATATGTTCCCCTGAATTTGTTTCCCAACAAATATCTAGTCATTATATCATTCCAACATAGGAAGAAATGGATTGGACAAAATTTCCCAATTTTTTAAAAGTCTGAGTTGTCCTTTTTTCCAGTAGTTGCATGTACTTTAATCTAAATTTAAAAAATATAGGGATCCCTGGGTGGCGCAGCAGTTTGGCGCCTGCCTTTGGCCCAGGGCGTGATCCTGGAGACCCGGGATCGAATCCCACATCAGGCTCCCAGTGCATGGAGCCTGCTTCTCCCTCTGCCTGTGTCTCTGCCTCTCTCTCTTTCTCTGTGACTATCATAAATAAATAAAAAATTAAAAAAAAATTTAAAAAATATATATACAAAATACCAAAAGCCACTCTGAATTCCACAATGCCTTCAGATGAATTTTATCTGAGTAATCTTAATAGCAGCTACACACATTGGAAGCATAGCAATACTAATGTGTGTAACCCATATAACATGTTCTATTACCAAAATTGGTGTACTTTCTTACAGAAATAACTCCAAATCCGATCCCTCCTCCCACCTGACTTCCTCCTCGACATCTAAAGAAGATCAATTGGGAATCATTGTTTTAGGCACTTCAGAGTCAGGAAGCAGAATGTCTTTATTCAGTCTGTAGGTCTTGACTCCTTCCTAGTGTAAGAGGTCGACTCATGAATTTCAAAAAGAAGAGGAACACATGGGACACGTTCATATGGTGGGCTTTTCAGGCAAAGCCTCACCATGAAAATTTGAGAAAAATCTCCTTTTACAGACTTTGGTAAACCCAAAGTTCTAATTCCGGTCCCATTATGCATTAAACCGTGGGGGTCACGTAAGCACAGAGGGCTTCGTTTACCTTATCTGCTGATGAGAACTGTGTTAGGGGCTATTAGGTTTTTTTTTGGGGGGGGGGGCTATTAGGTTTTATCTGCAGATCTTCACCAGCACCATAGCACATTCACGTATATGACCTCATTGATCCACATGACAACTTTGAGCTCAAACAAGACAAATAATACAATTCCCATTTTTCAGAGAAGAGAAATGAGGTTGGGAGCACCTGGATGGCTCAGTTGGTCAAGCCTCTGCTTTCGGGTCAGGTCATGATCCCAGGGTCCTGGGATGGAGCCCCGTGTCAGGCTCCCTGCTCAGTGGGGAGTCTCCTTCTCCCTTTCCCTCTGCCCTTCTTCCCTCTCCTGCTTGTGCTCGATCTTTCGATAAAAAATAAATTTAAATAAATAAATAAATAAATAAATAAATAAATAAATAAATAAATACTCTTTAAACGCTTAGAGCTTAAATAGCTTGTTCAAGTTAGACTGAATTAGTGTTTGAGGCAGATACCTAGCAAGGTTTTCTGATTCTCAAACTCATGAGTTTCTGGCTACACCCCACTGACCTTACTTCTATAAATCTAGGATTCTAACAGTCATGTCCTATCTTAGGGGTACTTTACATAGTTTATGCCTGAGAATATTCAATATCTGGTAAGAACAGAAAAAGGCTGCCAATCTTTAAAGCTTTTTCAAAGGTTAAAGGATCAAATGCAAGTTATTCTTAAAGATTCTTCACTATTTCAGATATTGGGTGAAAGCTGTGATTTTTTTTCTTAAAATTTTAATAACAAGAGCATACATTTGAGAAGCTTTCTCTCTCTTTCTCCGTTTTCTCTCTTAACCCATAATCAGGGCTTGCTGGTTCTAAGCTTTTGGGCATCTCTGGATGAATTTTAGTGATTCGAAATCGCCGTTACCGAGCTGCTGCTTAGTACTTGCGTTCAGGTCTGCTCTAAGTGTATCCAGTGTAGAAAGAGCTTTTCTTTTTTTTTTTTTTTTTCTGAGGACTGGGACTCTTAGCTTCGACAATTGTTGAAGGGTTTTGTTTTCCCAGAGCTGTCAAGTTTCTTTGAAAGAAGTGAAAAGAAGCAACAAAGGAAGATGTGAGAGTGATTTTAAAACATTTAAAAAATCACTTTGGTTTTCCAATCTTTTTCAAATTAAAGATCTGTTATTAACCATTCCTTGGCTAAATGCCTCTACCTTTGGCATGTTGCTCTGTAATGATACACCCTTCTTCAGTGCACATGTGTGTGAGTGTAAGAGTGCACGGGTCCCATCCTGTCCTGTCCTTTCATTTCCTTTTTTTTTTTTCCTTTCAGCCTTGTCTCCGAATGCTAAAGTTTTATCAGAGACCAAAAACTTATCTTTTCAAAGAACTGAACTTGTCGTAAAAAAAATGGCCTGATCTAGACATAAAGTTGGAGATGCTGTGCAAATATACGTAACATTGGAAGAAGAAGAAAAAGTAGAAACAGACCGCAGACCGAAAATGGGACAGCAGGCCATGTTTAAGTGATTTACTCCGGGTTATGTGTTTTTAAAAGCAACATATAAATGCATAGCAGGGTTTTGGCAGCTGAAATTGTGCTGTGTTTACTTTAAGGCACTCCACGATGATAAACAGTTATTTAGTGCAAGTAGTATGCCGCTGGTGCAAAGCACACTGAATTAGATACAGTTCCTGCAACGTAGGTTGGAAATCTAAGGACAAATTGGAGAGGCAGGGTGTAAAACACCCAGAAAAAGCCTAACATTCTACACATATAACAACATCATCAGCCGCATTCTAAGTGTACTTTCAGAGATAATTTGTTAAATTCCTTAACTGTACATACAGACATTGTAAATAGAGTCATAACTTGCACAGATTTGACGTGTGTGCAGATGTAAGCCCAGGGGTCTCCGATGTGCAATCTAAGGGTGGTACGTTCGGCTGCTAACTACGGGCATCCTCCTGATAGTTGCTGTCGTCACTGCTCATCTACCTTACGTTTTTAATTCCTTCCAAACTCTTTCTTTTGCAGTACGAGTCTGCGTGAACATGCAAACACTTGTCGTTTCCGCATAATATACGTCAAGCAGATATTTGAGTGAAATTTCCCCTAAGTAATGTTTCAGTTGTGTAGTTCATCTCTGGGGCTGCTGTTTGCTCACTTTATGAAAATGTTTTACTTTGGTTTTAATTGGGGAAGTGGGAAATTGAAAGGGCTGTTGAGAAAAACAAGCCAAATCCTTCATGTGAACAATTGTTTCACATTGATGTCTTGAAACAAGAAAGATTTCTGCTATTTATTTACTAGAGATGAGTACAGATAATTTCATTGTGCATCGATTTTCTCCACGGAGGGAGGAAGTGTGGTCAGCTAAAACAAAGCACTGAAATGGGGAATCAGCAACCACGACTCCTCATCTCTATCTTCGGAATTTGCTTTCTTCGAAACTCACTTGATGATCAAGATTCCAGTTTTGGTTTTTTTTTCCTTTCTTTCTTGGTTTCCTTTGGCTGTTGTGTGTGTGCATTTTTGGGGGGTTGCTTTTTAAATTTTTTTAAAAGATTGTATTTATTTTATTCATGAGAGACACAGAGAAGCAGAGACACAGGCAGAGGGAGAAGCAGGCTCCATGCAGGGGGCTGGAGGCGGGACTCGATCCTGGAACTCAGGGATCATGCCCTGAGCCAAAGGCTGAAGCCCAACCATCGAGCCACCCAAGTGTCCTTTTTTTTTTTTTTTTAATGGACAAGATCAAACTTAAAAATAGAATTCTTTGGGTTCTTTTGTTGGGATATTTTAATTGGTCTCTTCTATATTCAGTATAATGATAAACGGGGAGCCAGTACAACTATACATCATTCAGGAATATAATCATTAAACATTCTTGGGGCCAAACATTTAGTGAGTGCCCACTGAATGCAAGTCACTGAGCCAGGCACTGCAAAAACATATTTGGTCCTTAAATCACAACATAATTATGAAACTGGCATTATGTGAAAAGATAAAGCTTCCCAGTAGGCCCAATACTATGAGGATTAAGGATGATTATCTAAAAAAAAAATCACCGTTCACTTTAAATACAAAATATTTGTAAAAAAAATACTTGGTAAATACATAAAAAATTTTCCAAGTCCCTTAACCTCCTTTTAGTCTGTTTTCTTTTTTTTTTTTTTTTTTTTTTTTTTTAAATTTTTATTTATTTATGATAGTCACAGAGAGAGAGAGAGAGAGAGAGAGAGGCAGAGACACAGGCAGAGGGAGAAGCAGGCTCCATGCACCGGAAGCCCGACGTGGGATTCGATCCCGGGTCTCCAGGATCGTGCCCTGGGCCAAAGGCAGGCGCCAAACCGCTGCGCCACCCAGGGATCCCTTTAGTCTGTTTTCAAATTACTGTTTTTAAATTTGTAAAAAATAAAAAATAAAAAATAAAAAAAATTGTGAGATTTATCTATTGTATACATTTGGAAACTCGGCATGGTATTGTATATATCTGGGGATTCTGGATGCTTATTTACGTATTTACATATGTACAAAATAGAATAAAAGCATCATGCTTATGCCAAAACACACATGTCTGCACCTTTCCAAATTATGAATTATAACTCATAGGAACACTGTCCCTAATTAAAATTATTTTATCCTTATAAGAATGAACCTGTTATTTTACCTATTCTCAAAATTTTTATGCCAGTTCTGTGTTCTTGGTTACACTGAAAGAAAAAGATAAATTCATTAATTAAACATCTTTTTCAAGTTGTTCATATTATACTTATGCTGGCTTTTAAATTTACCATCGAAAATGTTTCTGGGATTGGATACTTGACAGGAAATTCTGTGACCTGTGCTACATTTCACTTCTATTTTGCTCTTCCTGTCTATATTAGATAAAAATCTACTTAAGCTGTTACAACAACCAAAAGACCAAAACACAGAAGCTCAAACAATAAAAAAGTTTGTTCTCTCTCATAGAACGGTTTAGATGGGCAGCAGATAGCAGCTGTGCGGCCTCAGTGACACAGGCTCTCTCTAATTGCTCTGTCATCCCCAACCGTGACTTCTGTCTCCTGACCCAATGGTTGCTCCAGCTCCAGCTATCATGTTTGCCTTCAGCCAGCAGGAAAAGAGAAAAGGGCAGAGGAATGCATGCTTTCTTTGGAGGGCATAATCTGAAGTGTTCACACATAACTTCTGAGATGATTCATAGCAGATGTTCAGGCACAACCACCCTACATGACATTATGAAGTAGTGAGATGCCTGCACCTAACGCAGAATCTCTGTGTTGTACAATAACCACAAATGCAGCCTCACGCCAGGATGTTGAGTTGTGTTGAGGCAGCACTACAGTGAGTGGTTTCCTGAAATGGTGTACCATTCTTAGTAAAGTTTGGAGTAAGATAACACAAAAGCCTCCCTCAATTTACAGCGTCTTTGCATTTCTGAAAAAAATCATGATGTCATGAGGGATGTAGGCCAGTTCTTATCGTGTGTGACTTTTCTCTATATTGCAGGTCATTTACCATCCCTGGTCCTGACCACAGAGTTCCCTCCTCTATTTATTGTAACAACCAAAAAAGCTCCACAAACTTCCAAAATGTCTCCAAGGGACAGCCCAACTCATAAACACAGCTCTAAAACTACAAGCTCTGTGGGCACCTGGTCTAACTTCCAACATATCACAGATAACAATTTTACCAAATATTTTGCAATGGTCTAGTGAAGGATCATCAGATTTCTAACCATTATTATCATTGCCCCCCTCACCCAATGCTGCACAATCAAGACTCTTTTTTTAGGACAGCATGTCACTTATGGGTACCAAATCATGTAATTGTGAAATCTCTTATATAAAGGAACCCTAAACTGGACAGATGTTTATTTCTTTCTCATGTAAAAATGTTCCCAGGCATTCCAGGACTGATAAGGTGGACTGATAATTTAGGGATCCAGGATTGCTCTGCCATTCTCAACTTACGTGATTTTCATTTCATGGATCCAACATGGCTGCTCTAGCTCTAGCCATTACGTCCGTATTCCAACAGTGAAAAGGGAGAAGATAAAGGAAAAAGGCATAATCCTTCCCTTCAGAGGCAAATCCCCAAAGCCACACAGAGTTTTGCTTTTTCCAAAATTTAGTATCTTTATTTTTGAGATTCTAAACTTGTGGATTGTTGATGACTCTAAGCACCCAGCAGACATTCCTCTACCAGACAGGTGGCATGGTGAAATGACCTCCAAAGTAGACGATTCTAATTCTGGCTGTGCTGCTAATCAGCTTTAGAGACCCCAGGCAGATCATTTCACTTGTGTGATTCTGTTTCTCTATCTGCAAAATGAGAAAAGGGGAGTTGAGTAGGTTATTTCAAATTTCCAAAATCCAGAGTATACTATAATGCTTAGGACATCTTATGACTAAGACACAGTTTTAAAACTTTTTTTTTCCCAAAAAAATTTTCCAGCCCATTCATTGTAGGTTATTATTTTTGTATTTTTCAAAAGTCATGCCAGTTTTACTAAGTAAGTTAGGAAACTCGAAGTTTTGGGTTTTTTTAATGGCTGCTGCCCAAGTCCGTTTTGTTTGGTCAGGGTTGTGCTGGAGCAGGTGCTAAATATACTTTAATGTCATCATGGCTTTGTACCATATTGTTGCCATTTACCTCCAATAGGAGGCTGTTTTTGTTTTTTAAAACCTGTTCCCAAACTCAATGACTTCTCTCCTCAACTATGATCCTAGTTTAGAGTGGCCACTGTCCCTTTTCTGTATTACTGCATTAATCTCCTGTTCGATTTCCTGCTCCTACTCTTGGATCTTCTTAATTCACACAGCACAAAGTGAGCAAACAATCTTTTTTTTTTTTTTTTTTTTTACCTCCTTTACCTATTTTCCCCACCTCTCACCTTGCCTCTGACAGCTATGAATCCATTCTAACTATCTATTGGCTTGTTTTGTTGTTGTTTTATTGAAGTATCCCTGGCACACAGTGTTACATTAGTTTCGTGTGTACAACACAGTGATTCCACAAGCTCATACTTTATGCTGTGCTCACCACACTGTAGCTACCATCTGTCACCATACATGCTATTATCATATTATTGACTGTGTTCCCCGTGCTGTAATTTTCATCTCAGTAACTTATTCATTTTGTAACCAGAAGCCTGTATCTCCCACTTCCTGTCAATGCCCATTTTGCCCATTCCCCCACAGGTATTCTTTTTTTTAGAATCTACATATAAGAGAGAGCATATACAGCACTTGTCTTTCTCTGACTTACTTCACTTAGCATAATACCCTTGTGGCCCATCCACATTGTCACAAATGGCAAGATTGCATTCTTTTTTATGGCTGAGTAATATTCCATCGCGTGTGTATATCATATCTTCTTTATCCATTCATCCACCAGTAGACATTTAGGTGGTTTCTATATCTTGACTATTGTATAAATAATGCTCCAAAGAACATGGGGGTGCACGTATCTTTTGGCATTAGTGTTTTCATTTTCTTTGGATAAATACCCAGAAGTGGAATTGCTAGATTATTTATGATAGCCCAATTTTTAATGTTTTTGAGGAAACTCCATACTGTTTTCTCTAGTGGCTGCACCAATTTACATTCCCACCAATAGTGCAAGAGGGTTCCCTTTTCTCCACATCCTCATCAACACTCATATTTCTCATCTTTTTTGATAATAACCATTCTAACAGGTATGAGGTGATATATCACTGTGGGTTTTTTTTTAAAGATTTTATTTATTTTATTTATTTATTCAGAGAGAGGGGAAGAGGCGGAGACGCAGGCAGAGGGAGAAGCAGGCTCCATGCAGGGAGCCCGACGCGGGACTCAATCCCAGGTCTCCAGGATCAGGCCCTGGGCTGCAGGCAGCGCTAAACCGCAGAGCCACCCAGGCCACCCATCACTGTGGTTTTGATTTGCATTTCCCTGATGATTAATGATATTAAATATCTTTTCATGTACCTGTTAGCCATCTGTAAGTCTTGTTTGGGAAAACATCTATTCAGATCTGTCCATTTGTAAATCGGATTGCATGGTTTTTTAATTTTTTTTGCTTTTGAGTTTATTAGTTCTTTATATATTTCAGGTGTTAACCTTTATTAGATTCATGTTTAGCAAAGATTTTCTCCCATTCAATAGGCTGGTTTTTCATTGTGTGGATAGTTTCCTTATCTGTGCAGAAGCTTGTCAGTTGAAGGCAGTCCCACTTATTTATTTCTGCTTTCGTTGTTTTTGCTTTTGGTATCAAATTCAAAAATCATTGCAGAGACCTATGTCAAGGAGCTTATCACTTATGTTTTCTTCTAAGAGTTTCATGGTTTCAGAACTTACACTCAAGTCCTTAATCTGTACTGAGAGTCCATTTTTCTTTAGGGTATAAGATAAGGCCTAGTCTCATTCTTTTGCATGTTGCTGTCCAGTTTTCTCAGCACCATTTATTGAAGAGACTATACTTCCCCTATTGTGTATTCTATCTCCCTTGTTGTAAATTCATTGACCATATATGTGTGGGCTTATTTCTGGGAGTAACCAGAATTTAATGAAAAATATTTACTCTGTCTTTGTCATATTTCCTTTAAACGAGTATGTATTGAACACTTATGATATGCCAGACTCATGCCTGAATTACACACTGGAGATATAATGGTGAGCAAGATTGGCATAATCTCTTCCCTTATACAGATGAATAGACAGAAAATAATAGTAAGTGCAATGAAAGAAAGGTTTAAATGTTTAAACAAGAGACTAACAGAGGTGACCAGCTTTACGTAGGACAATCACAAAAGACCAAACAGAGACCTTTCGATGGGAATGAGCTGGGTATGCATATTGTGGGGATAAGGAGAGCACTCCAGGCAGAGAGAACGATCTGTGCTAAGATCATAAGACCCGGGAGGAGCCAGCAGGGCTGTGGAAAGAAAGACCAGCGAGCTGGAGACTAACTAGGGAGAAGGAGAGGGAAAGGGACCCCGAAATGGAAAAATAAGTAGGGACCAGGTCATTACTGATAGGCCCCAGTAAGAAATGTGGATATATTCCAGTTTACTTTCAAGGAAAAGTTAAGGCATTGAAGGGGTTAAAACAGGGAATTATGTGAATCATCACTTTTCAGTCTTGAGAACTTATAATTTATTAGGGGGGAAATTAACATATAAAAAACTATAATAGTAATAATACCATAGAGCTTCCCCTTGATACTTTGTTTTAAAGATTTTATTTATTTATTCATGAAAGACACACAGAGAGAGGCAGAGTCATAGGCAGAGGCAGAAGCAGGCTCCCTGCAGGGAACCCACTGTGGGACTCGATCCCAGGACCCCGGGATCACGACCTGAGCCAAAGGCAGACGTTCAACCACTGAGTCACCCAGGGGCCCTCCCCCTGATACTTTATAAAAGGTTCTTTCTTTTTTTTTTTTCAAGATTTTATTTATTTATTCATGAGAGACAGAGAGACAGAGGCAGAGACACAGGCAGAGGGAGAAGCAGGCTCCCTGCAAGGAGCCTGATGCAGGACTCGACCCCAGGACCCTGGGATCAAGCCCTGAGCCAAAGGCAGACATTCAACCACTGAGCCACCCAGGTGCCCTAAAAGGTTATTTCTTAAGGTTAGAGGGGAAAATATGTAGAAATCTGAAGACAACATTTTTGTGTTAAACCATTGCTATTGCTTATAATATATAGCCTGACTTCCCTGTGCCAGTAACCAGAATGTGAGCAATGTCCAAGTAGGCTATTTTGCTCCATAACATCTCTTCCCTCATTTAGGCCAAGTCTTGGACATGGAGTAGGCCCCAGCTTCCAGCGGGTGGTGGAAAGATTAAAAGAACATTCAATTTAGACTTCACCGGTATATTCCAAGCTCTCACTCACACCTGCCCACACAGATCCTGAATTCTGGCTTCTTCGCAAGATCCACTTTTTGCAAACACTTCTGCCTAAATAGGAGACTGATGGCTAACTTAAGCTATTTGCTTTCTAGAAATTATTTTTTTTAAAAAACTCATTAAATTGAAATAAGCAAAGAGGATCAAATGTAGCAAATGATCTCATTTAAAATCGTCGGTGAGCCAGATGAGGAACATCTTTCAAAGCAATATCTTGAAATACGCTGTGTAACTTGCCTCAGACTCAAAGGGCCTAGATGGAAAAGGACTACACCTTTGCTGCTTCAATTGATCTGCGAGGCCGATTTTCCAAAACTTCCCAACATTGGAGAAGTTCTCATGATAGCCTCACGCCAACGGCCTGGGAAACTACCAGACTTTTGCATTCCTCACGGTAATCCTAGTTCTTGCGGATGGCCCTCTGAGTCTGTCAGGAATAACTGGAATAAGAGACATAAAAAGAAGCCAGAGGTCTCACGCTTGTGACCATTACCATTCCCAGAGTGCCTTTTGCAGGAGTAGGGAATGGTAATTCTGATATCCTGGAAACATTTGAAACTGAGTAATAACACTTTGCCTACTTAAATGCCCCCTGTAGTTTCAATTAGCCGGGCATGCTTCGGAACATTCTTTTGCTGTTAGGCGAGGCATGGTTACAGCCAGCATGTGTTGCTTCAGCAGTGAATAAGAAGGTGTTCTCATCTAGAACCAACTTTTCAAACCTGAGCAAGGGCAAGGATATAATTTAAACATTTAGGTCCTAATTTGCAAGACATTTTCAGAATAGTAGGGTCAATAACACTTGTAAAACATTTCCACTCCTGGAAGAGGTATAAAATCCAAGAATATAGTGGCCCTATTATTTTGATTATCAATTCAATAAGTGGAATCACGGCATTATTGCTATTGAATGCCTACTTAATAACCACATGGTAATACTCCAAAGCTCAAAAAGAAATATGAAAGATATTCATATCAACGGATTATTTGGATGTTATCGTAGGTATTTCTCAGAAAATAATACCAGTTATAGAAATCCTATTTTTCTCACTCAACATCTCTGTCACAGAAAACTGGTGTCCTTGGAGATCTTGGTAAATGTCTATCACAACCGTTTACGTTACCTAACAAGTTTGAGATATGTAGTGGGTTAAATCAAGTTAAAAAAAAAAATTTGATTTTGTTTCACTATGCCTGAATAATGTGCTAATGCTTATTTTGACCTCCAAGAAAGGCGATATACTAGGTAGGACTATCTTTCCATAATTCATGTGACTATAGAACCCTGGAACATATATGTTACCATATATGGTATGTATTTGTGCTGGTTATCCTCTCTGCTTAGAAGGGTCTCTCCTTAAAAAAAAAAAAAAGAAAAAAGAAAAAAAAGGGTCTCTCCTTGAGGACCCCTGGGTTTACTCTCTCACTTCCTTCCAGTCATTTGCTGAAATGCTACCCTCTCTGTGGGACCAATTCTCACTCATCTATTTAAAATACCAACGTCCGTCCTTACACACTTAGGAATCCTGATTCCTCTTATCCTTGCTTTACCTTTTACCTATTATAGTTATCATCATGCCTAAGTAAGTAATGTATTATGTTTATCTTTTGGCTGGCTCCTTCCATTAGACAGGAATTTTTACTTTTATTTTACTTTTCGTTACTAGAATAGGGATTAGCAAATATTAGGTTCTCAGTAAATATTTGTTGAATGGAGGGAAGAAAAGAATATTTTCATATGTTTTTAAAATCAAGATGTGTCGTATAAGTGATGTTTTTTTTTCCTGTTATAGAATTTACGATGTATGTTACAGTCAGTTATGTCTTAGAATCTAGGAAATATAAATCAAGGGACATTCGCATTGTTCTGAGTTCATGCCTGCCAGAGTTAATTTAATACCTGGTAAGAAAGAAACAGCTTAATGTCATTCATGACTCTTTTTTTTCTCTAATTTTATCACTCCCCTTCCTCTACCTGAAATTAATTTTTGCCAAATCGCAAAGCCTTTCCAACTCCATTTCAATAATAACTTCCTCGTTAATTTCCTTCCCTCCTTCCCTACTAGGAAAGGCACATGGAGGGGGGCAGCTGGCAATAATCCTGAAGAGGAGGCTGGA